>NC_045768.1:100494182-101744182 GCF_008692025.1 Phocoena sinus
TCTGCTTTAAATGAAAGATCTAAGGTGTTGGAAAGAGTCTGAGTAGTTAGTTGGAGGACCCTTGGCCAGGAAGTGGCTGAGCTGAGATTTGAACTCAGGGCCTTGTGACTCCAAAGCTGCTGCTCTTAATTTCAGCCTTTGTCCCCATTCTGGCTGTTAGGGAAAAGAAAGGAGATGGCAGGTGTGCGTAAGAGGAAGGAGAGGTATAAAAACTGTGGAGAAGGCAATGAATAGAAGAAAGACTAGCTGGATCTGCTTCCCAGCACCCCTGGGACCCAGCATTCAGGTAGGAGAGGAGCCCCTGCCCAGGGGAGGGGAGGGGGTACAGCTCACAGGGACGTCAGGGAGGAGCAGCATTTCTGCCAGGGCTCCCGGTAGGTGGAGTAGCATCTGTGCCACTCTGAGCAAAGGTCCCACTGCCCTCAGTTGTCACAGAGGTCACAGGCTCCTCGCCAAGCCAGTCACACACTTCCATTTGAAACATCTGTTTGTGCCTACATTCCAACGAACTCATTATAATCATGTTGAATCCGGGTGTTTTGGATTACTCTTCAAGCAATTTCAGGGAGAACCTGGTGACCAAAGGGAGAAAGTCTTGTTACAAAGTAATGTTTGCTGGCCAGTGAGGTGGAGACCCCTCCTCAGACACAAGTCCAAGGCAGTGAGTAACTGCCATGGGGGTCCAGAGGTTGAGAGTTCAGGGCTGGGCTGGGCTGGGGCAGGGAGAGAAGGCAGGTCTTAGATAGAAGACAAGACTTGGAAAAAGTGTGCTGTACGGGTAAATGGGAAGAACAGGCCCTGGCCTGGGAATCAGGACTTCTGGGTTCCACCATTAATTATCTGTGTAACTTTGGGCCACCCTCTGGTTCCTGGGCTTCTGGTGGGGCTGGAGTGGATAACCTACCACTAAATTCCTCCCAGCTCCTTTGATCCATGAATTTTGGATTCTATTGCGGAAAAGGTTGGGAGGAGACGTGTTAGTGTTCCCAGTCAAGTTTGGGCTCCTGGGACCCTTGAGGAGGAGAAGGGATGGGTCAGGGCATGAGGGCTTGTAATGGGAACTTTGCTGTCTTAGTTCAGCGGTGCTTGGAGGGTAAGTGGAGTCATGTGCTCAGGGGGCCTGTCATGGCCCCTGGGGCCCACTGTGGGACAGCCCCTTCTCAGCTGGGAGGGATGGTGTCTCTGCAGAGAAAACTCTTGGGGGACGAAGCTTTTTGGAAAGAGGAACTTTGTCATCTGAAATGAACCAGAAAAGGTGTGAGTGTGGGGGGCCGTTGGGGAGGCAGTCAGGGGGAGCAAAGAGGGAGTGAGAGAGAGAAAAGGAGGGAGAGAGCGGTGAGAGCAGAGAGGAGAGCGGATTTCCCCCCACTGCTCCCCACGCAGCCAGCCTCCTGCTGGCTACAGGCTTCACCCATGGGACAGGTCGAGGATCCAAGAGGCTGGCAGGTTCCTCTCCTCCCTGCCCTGGAAGGAAAACCTTTGGGGAGTCAGAGAGAGCTGTGGTCTCTAGATCCTTGTGTCTCTTAGCTCCCAGTCTCAGGACCCTCCTCAGCCTAAAACAAGCGGGCCCTTCGCATCGTCCACCAAGGTGAGCAGTTGGGGGCCGACCTTTGGCTTCTTCTTTGCTGTTCTATGCAGTCCAAAAACCTGGGATGTGGGGAAAAGCAGTTAATGACTCTTTTGGGCCCCTAATTCGAGGTCCTCAGTACTGTCAGCATCCTCTTTCACCAGATGGCCTAGGCAGGGCTTCCTGACTTTTGTTATGCCATAGCTCTGCTAGAAAATGAGACTCTTTACAACGACTGGAGTAAAGAACTAACAAACACTGCCCTTGGCCCATCCCGTCACTCTGAGGCTGAACAGTACAGGCCAGCTGGAACCCAGTGGAAGTCTGCCCATCAGCCTGACTGATGGCATGAGCTTTTCTGCCAGGGCTCAGGGCAGATGGGCAAAGGAGAAGGGACATGATAGATTTCTCTCTCTCCCCCCCTTCTTTCTCTTTTTGCAGAATTATTTGGGCTATTCAGAATTATTTGGCCCCAGATCACCAAGAAAGTTATTGGATGACAAGAGATGGTATCTGAGCTCCCTGGGGACAGGGACTGAGCCTTATTCCTCAGTCTCCCCAGCACTCCCCCTGCCTGTCCCCAGCAGGTGCTCCATAAGAGGTTGTTGACCCAAGTGTCCACATGGGTAATTCTGAAACATGGCCGATTTGAGGAGTGCAGGATAGACTGCGACCTTCCCACTTTGTCCTTGCATTTCTACCACCCAGCGCCCACTATACAGGATGGGGGGCCCCTTGTCCACCAAAATTCATTCCCCACTGGGGTGGAGGGGGAGGCTCCTGGGTCTGGAACTTAGCTCTCTTGTTTCAATGAGACAAACATCCAGGGCGCACTTCCTGTGGAGGGAATCAGACTTGAGGCTGGGATCCTGCGGTCTGTCAGGGAGCAGGTGATTTAAAGGGAAGTGAGGAATGAGGCTGAGGTAGAAGCCATCACACACAAGACATGATCAGTTCTGAAAGGAAGTGCAGGCAGGAAGTTCAGAGGGGGAAGGACTTGCAAGAGGACATGTTCAGGGACAGGCGAAAGCCTGATTGGGAGGGGTGGTGTTGATCAAGGCCTTGAGGATGGGCTAAGACCCATAAGTGAGGAGGGGAGGTATGAAGAGGGGAGGGGAGGGAAGGGGGAGACAAGGGCAGGAGGTATTCAGTGTAAGGAGCTGTGCTTTCCCCCCTCATTTTCATGTTAAATTTATTTATTTTCATCTCTGAAACTACCTAGAGCCCATTAGCACTGTCCTTCCAGGACTTCTCTGGCCTGATTATGGTTTGTTTGTGGATGAGTGAGGAATCCTAGAGGGAGAGAAGGGAGATAGCACTGAGGCTGGATCTGCAAGATGCCAGCAGACATTTGGGCATCTACTAGAATGTAGGCTCCAGGAAGGCAATGGCCTGGGTCTGGACCCGCACTGCTGTATCCCCAGCTAGAACCTGGCTTATGGAGGGGATAGTGGGTGCTCTGTCAGTATTTGTGGGAGAATGAATGTGCCAGATGCTCTACCAGGTCCGGTTCGGGACGCAGGAGCAGGAAAGGGGGCTAACTCCAGGTGTGAACTCCAGGAGAAAGCAGGACTCGGGGAGTCCAAGGCAACATGGACCCCAAGTTGGGGGTGGGGTAGGATTCATCAGGCATAAACTTAAGTGGTAATAGCCCCGTTAATTGAGTGGCAATGATCCTTGGCATTTTTCATCTTCAAAGCCAGGAACAAGCTGTAATTAATGCTCCCGCCACCCGGGGGCAGGGTGGAGGTGGTGTGGAGAATCTTGAGCTGTTGCTGCTCAGTTGGGGAAACTGAGGCACTGGCGGAGGAAGGGCCGTTAGGAGAGTGGATGCAAAGGCCAGCAGAGCCCGGCGTCTGCAGGGGTGCCGTGAGCACTCCAGAGCGCAGCCCCCTCCCAAAGCCAGGCAGCTGGGGAGCCGAGGTCGTGAGTGAGGAGGGGCGCCGGAGACCCGCACCGGAGCAGAGAAAGAAGTCTCAGCCGCGGGCCTGCCGAGCGTGGCAGTGGGCCATCGGTTTTGCCCGTGGCTTGGCCGACGGAGAGCCTGCCGGGGCCTCGGCTCCCCGCGCTCCGGGGGCGGCGCTGGAGGGGCGCGCGGAGCAGGGGAGGGGACTCGCTAGTCCTTCGTGTCCAGTGGCCAGGCCGCGCGCGGCACACTCAGCCTGAGTCACCGTCGCCTCCGAAATGCCTCCCGGTTTCCTCATCGCCCTGAGGGAGTTTTTCATTAAGGTGATTACCCTGCCGTCATTAAGAGTCCGTAAATATCACCCAGGGACCGAGGGCGCGCAGCCGTCTCTAACTGCAGCCGGGGTCCGCAGGCCCCGGCCGTGGGCGGCGTCGCTCTGCCTCCCCGGCCACCAGTTCGAACCATCTGCGCGGCCCCAACACCATCCTGCATCTAGCGTGACTTTTTCTCTGGACCACGATGTCCCTGAGGGCATTCCTCCTTCAGTTCAGTCACCACCCAACCGGAAGAGGCTTTCCTCTGATACCCCTGGTCCAGGTGATGCACCAAACACCACTCTTAGTTTGCCATGGTCCTACCTACCTTTTTACATTTATCTGTGTAATCCTTTGATGGATGCCTGCCTCCCATCCTCCTGCCCCAAGTTCTAGAAGGGCAGGAGCCACTTCTGATTTTGCATCGTATTCCCACGATACGGCCTCCTCTCAACCCACTCCATCCCCACCTAGCGCTAGTGTCTGGGGTATCGCAGGACTCAGCATTTTTGAATTAACAAGTCCTCATGAGGCAAGAGAACTGTTTGCTGACTGCCCCTGCACCTGATTGTCTTTAACATTTGATAGTTATCACTTGTGCACCTACTGTGTGTCTGGCACTGGAAATACAGCTGTGACGAAAAGAGTCTGTGGGGAGACTCAAGACCTAATGAGGGTTCGGGGTGAGGGTGGGCAATAAGAAGATACCTACGAGGTGGTGGTAAGTGATATGAGAAAAAAGAAATGAGGATAAGGGGAGAGAGAGTGATGGGGAGTGCACGTTGAGATCCTGTTGTAGGTAGTCATTCTTCCCCAATCCTTGCATTTGGAGCTAGCGTTAGTGCCACTGACTAAAGTACTGAATCAGAAGATGTGGGTCTGTGCTGTTAGTCCAGCTAATTTATTGGATGCTCTTTGAAAATTTTTATGTAAATAAGATCTTCGTCAAAAAAATTACATCACGGTTCACTAAGGAAAGTCGGGCCTCTGAAGGCAAAGTCACCTGTGACTTGGCCCCTTGCCCCTGGAACAGCCCCTCTTCCCTAGACGGGTTTTCCTGCCTGCCACCAGGTGGCCTGAGAGAAAACTCTGACAGTGCCTGAGGACTCTTCAGAGGCCTCTGGGGAAGAGGTGTCAGCGGGCCAAGGGTGACTATGGCTGTGGCTACCCCAGCCCCGAATCCCAGAGCTGCACTGCCTCTCACACAAACCCTCTCTTGGATGGGCAGGAGAGCTTTCTAGACCCCAAATGAAAGAAAAAGTTGCTGCAGTGGAAACTCGAGCTAACCTTCCCTTTTGCCCCACTTCCCTCCCGCGGTCACACTTCCGGCAGCCGCCACAGGGTATTTTGGGTTCGAAAACAAAGCGTCAGATCTATTTGAGCAACTTTTTTTTCCATCGGAGTAGAAGCCCGGGGGCCTGTGGCCACCCTGGGCTCGGCCACTTCCCCAGGGAACTGACGCGTTTCCCCTTCTCCACCGAAGACCAATTTAGCAAGTCAGACTGGCCACATTTTTAGCTTCTCCTTTCCCTGGCCTGGCAGCAGGCGAGAGCCCAGAGGTAGGGCTCCTGGGAGGAGGGTGTGTCTGAGTGCCTTCCTTGTGGACTTCAGGGGAAGGCCTGCTTCCCACCCTCTGCCAGAACCTCCTCCTCACCCCTCTCCAACACTCCCCAAACTGCATGTACTGTGCACACACGCACGCACGTACACACACACACACACACACACACACACACACAAAACCTCCACCGCCGCCGCCACAAATCCACTTGCTGCGTCAGGAGTCTGCAAAGTGAGAGTTGTGGGGTTAGGGCTGGTCTGGTCCTCAGTTTAATCGAAAGGATGGTGTGCCCGTGTCACTGGCAGGCCGCTGTGCTGTGGGTTGTGAATGAAGTGGGCGTGCATCCATGGACACTGTGTGTGCATGCAAATCCGACGTTTGCCACCGCCTGGGCTGGACAATGCACACCCATGCAGCTTGCATGGATGTCTAGAAAGAGCCCGGCAGAGGTGAAACCCTGCAGTGTCTAGCGGGTGCGTACACCGTGTGATTTTGTGTGGGCTGGTGTATTTACAGTATGCGTGCAGGATGCGTATAGCAGAGGTGTGTGTAAGTGTGCGTGCACACGTTTGTATACGTGTGAAGCGGCAGGGTCTGGTTCTTGGGGTATGGGGGAAGGAAGCCAGGCGAGCTCTGGACAGGGGTGACCAGCGCTCTCATGGGCGAATTCAGCTTCCTCCCTGGGGAGGTGGGGGTGAGTAGAGACCTTCTAGGTTTCTTTTGTAGTCCTTTCAATTCTTAGCACTCAGGTGAGCCTCCATCAATACTGGGGAAGAGCTGACTGGGCGCTGGCTTCACAGCCACAGCAAGGAGAGAAGGAACCTGTTGCCTTGTGGTGGCTTGAGTATACACATCCAGCTGTGTCTATGTGCGTGTGAGTGAATGAGTGCGCAAGTGTGTGAGTATGTGAGTGTGAGCGTGGGACGTCTGAGTTTGTGTGGCTGTGTGTGAGCGTGAGTGTGGGTGGAGGTGTTTGGACTCCTTTCCGGCACTACCTAGGCTTGCTCTTCTGCCCAGGCCCTAAAGGAAGCCCCCTGAGCCCACTGTCTGCTTACTTCACGAGACTGGAAATGAAAGTTGCACTAGGGCCCTGCTACACCTGCCTTTCTGACAGGCTCAGCCTCTCTCCTTTGAGCCCTCTGCTTCCTGCACAGCTGACTTATGCCAGTGGGGCGGACTCCAGCTCCTGAGGAATAAAGAGGGTGCTTCTGTGTCCTGCCCTCATTCAGGGCAGGTCAGGAGGTTCTCGAGTCATATTTCTACCCTCTGTGCCTGAGTGCCCATGTGCCCCTCCGTTCTCCCTCTACTAGGATCCCTGAATGGTTTCTCTACCATGCCCCCAAATAACCATATAGAACTGTAGAACATTCAGCTGGAGGGGGCCTCTGAGAGCACCCAACCCAAACTATTTTATAGATGAGAAAGCTGAGGCCCAGAGACAGCAGCTGACATGCCCAGGGTCACACAGCAGTGAATGGTAGCCCTGGTGCTAAAATCAGGTCTTGACTCCTGGTCAGTGGTTCTTCCAGCTACATCAGACCAGCTGGCTGTGTCCTTCTTTCCTATTTCCTTCTCTTTCTGACTGTTTCTCTTCCTTTCGACTTTTCGACTGAAATATTTCCTTTTTTTCTCTCTGAAATGCCCTCTCTGTGTTAAGCGAGGTGGCTTGCATTTGGTGGTACCAAGGTGGTACTCAGACCCAAGACCTCAGTCCTGGCATGGTTTTCATCCGTCCTCGCCAAAGGTTTTTCTCCTTCCTGGTCCCTCATCCCCCAAGGACTGCCAGGGACCCTGTCCCCTCCTCTCCCCAAGCCAGCGTCTTCAGCTCCTATTTCTCCTTCCAAGTACCCAGGAGGCAGATGAGAACCCTCAAGGAATTTTCTTCTTTCTCTAACCTTAGTTTCCTGGTCTCTAAAATGGAGCGAGGGTCTCTGCAGGGGAACTATGGGGATTTGTGTATGTGTGTGCATGCAGGTGTGTATGTGTGTGCACCTCTTGTGTCTCCCAGCAGCTCCTGGGGGTAATGGGAAAGTTAATTAGTGCCAGGATGAAAGGTGCTATGGGGTAATTGCAGGTAATATCAGGACAGCCGGGAGGGTGGGGCTAAAGGCCCTCAGACCTCCTGGAGGTGGTGGGCAGCCCATAGCCCCACTCCTGAAAACAGATCAGATACCTGGAGAGGAGTGGGGGAAGGGGGCATTCTGAGTGAAGGGTCTTTGTCTTTACAGGGAAGTGCTTGTTAGTTGCTAAGGAACTGGGTTGTCTTTCCTGATCCAAGCCACCCAGTTTTTTGCTGAGCTTGGGTGGAGCATGCCGGGCTGGGGCTAGAGGCTCCCTTGGCAGGTGGCCCTTTCTCTGGGGCTGCTGACACTCGGATGGGTCTCTTGGGAAGGACTCTTGTCTGGGGAGGGTGAGTGCTCCCATTACCCTCGGCCTCACTGCTTGCTCCAGCCGAGCTGGGGAGCAGAGCAGGTGAGGTGCAGGCAGGGAAGGAGAGGAAAACACACACGTACTGAACAGCCTGCACACCAGGCACTGTGCCGGGTGCCTTCCATGCCATCTCATTTAACCGTTGCAACAGATCTTTAAGGAAGGCACTTATTTACATTTTCCCCCCCATTATGCTGTTTTGTTTTTGCAGTTGAAACACAGGTCCAGAACAGTTGAGTAAGTTGCCTGCAGTCAAAGAGCTATCAAGTGGTAGAGACTCTGTGATCTTAGGTGTGCTAAGTAAGAAAAGTTGTGCTTTTTAAATTTTACCACCTCTTGGGGCTTCCCTGGTGGTGCAGTGGTTAAGAATCTGCCTGTCAATGCAGGGGACACGGGTTTGATCCCTGGTCCGGAAGGATCCCACATGCCGTGGAGCAACTAAGCCCCTGTGCCACAACTACTGAAGCCCGCACGCCTAGAGCCCGTGCTCTGCAACAAAGAGTAGCCCCCTGCTCGCCGCAAGTAGAGAAAGCCCGCAGGCAGCAATGAAGACCCAATGCAGCCAAAAATAAATAAATTAATTAAATAAATTAAAAAAAAATCTTACCACCTCGTGCATCTAGCCAGCTTTCTTCTTATCCCATGGGCGCTCAGGCCTAACACTTGAACCCACCATCACCATCATCATCACCATCACCACCATCATCATCATCACCATCACCATCATCACCATCACCATCATCACCACCACCATCATCATCATCACCATCACCACCACCATCACCATCATCTCCACCACCACCACCATCACCATCTTTATCACCATCACCACCACCACCATCATCACCAGGAAGTCTTCCTATATATCCTTTTCCATCTCTTTTTTTAGCAATTATTACACAGGCAAGGTTCTGGGAGGGAGAGGGGGGATTCAAAGGATTGAGGGTGGTAAACTGTTGGGGTATTTGCCTTGAGCAGGTTGAGTTGGGTGGTAATGGCCTTGAGCTGGGCCAGGCCACTGCTGTGAGTGTCCAGGAGCTGGCCCTCCCCACAAATCATACTTGGTCTAGAATAGCTGAAGCTGGGTTCAGGGAAGACACGTGGGGGAGACTCCCTTTAAGTTCTTTTGGAACCTCCAGCCTTCCTTCTTGGCCTACCTGGCTTCTGAATAAATAGAAGGTCTGGCCTTTATTTTATGTAACCCGGAGAGTAAAATTAGAGTACCCTTTACCTGTGAGTACTGAGAGAGGGAAGGCTTGAGTTAACTCCAGATTCTACCATTACTAGTTACAGAACAGGGATAAGGTTCTTATCTTATCTTCAGATTAACTTATCGGAATGTCAGTTTCCTCATCTATAAGATGAGAATCATGACACCTACATTATTCGACGGTTGTGACGATCGGATGGGAGGATATGTATGAAGGGCCCGGTAGGCGGTAAAGCTGGGCAGGAAGGCACTAACTGAGATGCCACATGTCAGGCATTTGGCACGGTGCCTGGTGTGCAGGTAGCACTCAACAAATGGTATGTGACAATGATGATGATGATGATAATTCTATCAATTCTCTTCATCCCTGTAAAGGGCTCACTGACACTCCCTTTTTTAGCTGCTTTGTTAGCAGTCTCGAAGCAATCTACATGCTCATTTTGTTTCCTCCTGGAGGAGGCAGTGAAAGAAAAGGGGCACGAGGCCCAAAGCCTTCTGCAGGCAGACAGCTGACTCAGGGGGCCTTCCCCAAGGTCTCCTGGCCTCCAGGCTTCCCCTCCCGGCCACGGGGAGCTCCTTCTCTGTGGCTTCCAGGGACGTCTGACAGGGCTGGCTTCAGCCTAGAGCCCGGGCTAGTTTTGTTCTTTTTTCAAGTTTGGAGGCCAGGAGGGTGGGGGTCTCTCTGGCAGCTGAACTAAAAGCCCAAAACACCAGGGGAAAAGAAAGGAAGGAGGGGGGGAGAGGGAAGGAAAGCAAGCCGATAATTTCCTCGAAGGATAAACATCCGATTTTTTTTCCTCACCCAAAATAAACATGCTAGCCACAAGGAATTAAAAGCAGAAGAGAGGAGGATGTGTCTCGATTTGGGGCTGCTCTAGGAAGCTGACCTGCTATTTATGCTGGCCTTGGGCACCGACCGGAGCTGCCAATTACACTCCGGGCCCGGTGGGGTGGGTGCTGCGGGGAGAAGGGCCCAGAGAGAGGGAGGTTCACACACACTCAGAGAGTCCCTTCCAGGGCTGCCTTCCATGACACTGCAAAGGGACACTTCCTTTGCTTCTTCTTGTAGCTCTGCCGACAAGCCTGCCTGGTGGCGTAGAAGGGAGTAGGGAGTTCCTGCTGCCTGGACTGGTGTCAAAGACCCTTCTATAGCACAAGAACTTGCTGTCCATCACCTGGGCGGGGAGCTGAATCTATCGGTGTGGGGCAGTAGCGGGGCGGCTGCACCATCCAATCCCCTCCCATCACAAACTCCATCTCCCACCTCCTGGTGTTCTTCAGATGCCCGTCACTAAAATCTTCCCACTAGTCAAGAGTGTGCTGGGCTGGGCTGAGGGGTTGGCCTGGGCCCCTTGCCTTCCAGCTAATGCGGGGCATGCCTCTAGGAAGGTAATAACCCTGGGCCCAGGTGCGTCCTGCCCCTTTCATCTGGGGATCTCAGGCACTTTGCATGCATGAGTCACCCATCTTGCTGTTTTCTAGCCAAGGAGGTGGGGAGTAATTAACTCTCGGAGGGAAACTGAGCAGAGGGGCTCGTTGAGGGGGTAGGGGTGGGGCTGAGGGGACTGGAGTTGAGGGTAGGGGAGTTTAGCCTATGAATGAGACCATAGCAGAGAGGTGCCTCCAAGGGGGTTTTGGGTGGGAAAGCCAAGAGACCTTCAGAGAACGTCCAGGGGCAGTCAAGACGCTGAAAATCCCTTCCTTGCAGACACCAAGGTGTTTCTTCACAGCTTTCTAAAAGCATAAATCAGATAACGCCCCCTCTCCCCTCCAGTCTACTTATTCCACGATTCCCCAGCGCTTTCAGGGTGGAGTCCAAAACGTGAACATGGCTCCAAGGCCTGGCTTGTTCTGGTCTTTGTCTATCTGTCCAGGTGGCCATGATTTTGGCCTTTCATTGCCCCCATCAGCCACGGGGGCTTGGAGGTGTCATTTCTCCTCTTTGTCCCCTGTCCCCACTCATCATTAACCCCTACCCCACTTCTCAGCCTTGAAGTTAAACATCACTTCCTCAGGAAGAAGAGAGCTTTTGTTTTTTAAGTCAGCAGGCAGCTTTCTTTTATTTATTTTTATTTTTTATTTATTTATTTTTGACTGCCCTGGGTCTTCGTTGCTGCGTGCGGGCTTTCTCTAGTTGTGGCGAGCGGGCTTCTCATTGCTGTGGCTTCTCTTGTTGTGGAGCACGGGCTCTAGGCGCAGGAGCTTCAGTAGTTGTGGCTCGCGGGCTCTAGAGCACAGGCTCAGTAGTTGTGGTGCACGGGCTTAGTTGCTCCGCGGCATGTGGGATCTTCCCAGACCAGGGCTCGAACGCGTGTCCCCTGTATTGGCAGGTGGATTCTTAACCCCTGAGCCACCAGGGAAGTCCAAGAAGAGGGCTTTTTGAGCCTTTACCACCCCCCACCCCCCATCACAAAGCTCGTCGCCTTTACATCTTAGAACACTTGCCACATTTGCTGGAATTTGCTTGTGGTCATCTGATAAAGTTTGCCCTCCTGTAGTAGTCTGGAAGCTCCAAGAAGCAAGCCTCCTGTTGGGCCTGCCCTGGTCATACATGTCACCCCAGCACCTGGCAGGCGGTCAGGCACATACCAGGTGCTGACGATGTTTGTTAAATGAATGTCAGAGCTAGAAAGGACCATGGTGATAAACCAACCACCCCCTGCCTCTTCTTCCTCAATTTCACACCTGAGGAAGCAGAATTTTAGAGAGGATAAGTGACTTGCTCAAGGTCACACGGTGCTTCAGTGATCATTCAGGGCTAGAGATCCCCCCCGCCCGCCTGTCCATCCTTCCCACCCCCCTTCGCCCCACCACCACTTGCATTTACAGGAATGCCCCAGGCCCCAGTGCTGAACATCAATTGATTTCCTCCTCTTGGTTTTAGAGGGAGGACAGGTTTGGAAACAGAACATCCAACCATTAAGCCCTGGATGATTTTTTTTTTTTTATTCGGAAGAGAAAGGGTCTCATACCCGGAGTGGGTTCCATACACAGACCACGGGTGGTGAGTACCATACACACACCTGCAACGTGAAGCCTGAGGTCTGGTGGGCAGTTATCTCGGTTCAGGTTTGTCCTTGGGCTCACTGCTTCCTCCCGGAGCCTGGTGATGTAGCATGTCCTGGTAATTCTGGGTCACGAACTGGGTGCTGGCTTCAGGTTCGCCCAGGTGGAAGCGGCTCAGAAATCTGTCCATATTCCAAGAGCCTGGAAGGATAAACAGACCACAGGGAAGTAGTGAGAGAGAACCGTGGACTTCAGAGCTGGAAGGGGCCTGAGAGGGAGGCCAGCTGTGGGGAGCGGAGAGAGGAGGAGGCGGCCGTGGTCACTGGTCTGAGGGGTGCCCTCTGGCTCCTGGCTGCAGGGGCAGTCTCTGGATGTTAGCAGCGTCTGGGAAGGACGCTTCCTGGAGGACAACGGGGATGGCCTTTGGTCGGTTTCTCCAGGACTTTATTTGGCAGAACTCTGCCTTCTCACTCGTACGCAGACAGGAAATGCCCAGTCAGGTTGGCTGCCCATTTTCTCCACCCACCCCTCTTTTCCTGCAGGATCTCCTGACTGAGGCCTGAATGCTTCTTTTCTTCATACCTGGTCAGCCCAGTTGCCGGGGCTGAGCTTGGCAGAAGCGTCTATGCTGTTCTTCCAATCTCCTCCCCAGAAGCCCGGCTACCTACCCCGGAGTCCCAGGAGACCTCGTGCAACAGGGTTCCTTCCCTGGCTGTGGCAGAGGTGAGAGGCAGGGCATAGGGCCAGGCTGCTTCTCCCTGCCTTGAAGACCTGGATCCCGGAGGGGAGCGGAGTGTGGGCGAGACATTCCCGGCCCGGACCCTGGGGAAGTCCATTGGGTGCCCAGGTCAGAGGGGGCCTCCCCAGGGGGAGAGAACACAGGGGCACAGGGGGAGGTGCAGCTTCTGGGACAAGTGTGAACAGACCTAGCAGCAGGGCAAGGAGAGCGAGGCCCCAGGCAAGGGGGAGAGGCTGAGGGAGGTGGTCAGAGGCATATTCCCATGCTCTTGTTTCCCAAACCCTGGGCCTCAGGCACCCTCGGTGGATGGTTGCCAGATAAAATACAGGTTGCCCAGTTCAACTTGAATTTCAGAGGCGCAACGAATACTCTGTTAGTGTAAGTATGTCCCACATATTGCCTGGGCCATACTTATACTAGCAAATTGAATTGGACATCCTGTATTTATTTATTTATTTATCACCATCACTGCCCGCCCCCTGGGTTTTTTTCCCCCTAAAATCTAGCAGCCTTCCCTGGCTGGAGGCAGTACTAGGGGTAGAGCCTGCCTGGAGTAGGGCTAGACAGTGGCTGATATAGCCTGAACCAATGGAGAACAGTAATCTCTAACACACGGAGAGCAGGAAGTGAGGGGCTGGCAGCCTAGATTCCTCCCTGAGCCGCCCCTTTACCCACCTGTGGTCCTTGGTCTACACCCACCTCCATTTTTAGCAATGAAGAAGGCGAGTCCCCTCTACCTGCCACCCCCCCACCCCCCCAGCTGTTTGCATTTCAAAGATGGTCTCAAGGAGAGGACAATTTTTAAACCAAAGAAACAAAACAGTGATAATAATAATAGCAATAACACTGATGTAGTTCTTCCTACGTGCCAGGCACAGTTCTAGGAAATCCACACATATTCACTTAATCCTCACAAGGGGAGACTATATTTCTTCCTAGTGCACAGACGGGATGGTGGTGCTGAGGGTGCCTGAGGCCCAGGGTTTGGGAAACCAGACCAGGTTCCGGTGTGGAAGCTTCTCAGGGGCACGGATGGGGGAGAGGACCTCTACGGGTATCCCTCAGGTCTTATCTGGCTGTAATTGTGAATGTGGTTGTGCATTCAAATTGGGCCTTTGAGGGCCTAGAAGATAGGTGCTTCGGGAGTTCTCTTGGGGGAAGGGCTGCATGGGATGGGCTGCTGCTGGGCTGTAGGACCCAATGCTGGGGATTTTCCACTAGGGTGGGACGGAGGGAGGGAGGGAGAAAGGAGGGAGCAGGTACTCGCCTGGCTGTGGCCTTTGCACCCAGGGCACCCAGCGGGCTGGAAAAGAATTGTAGTAACACGACCCTGAGAAAGTGTGTGTGTGTGTGTGTGTGTGTGTGTGTGTGTGTGTGTGTGCGGACGTGTGTGCGTGCTTGTATATATGCGTGTGTGCCTGCATGCCAGGGAAAAGGTCATGGGTGAACTGGTGCATGGCGGGCACGGGGACAAGGGGGCCTTCCCCACGGAGCAGGGCAGGAAGGAACCTGGTGGCAGGGAGGGAATTGAAACTCATCACGAGATCAGAGCAAGTTGACGGAAAGAAATCCCCTGCACCCAGGGAGACCTCGCTCCCCTCTCCCAGCAGTCTGCTCTCTTGATTGAGCTAGGAGTGCCCGGGGGCGGGGGGGCCTTGCAGTTCCTTCCGGGTCCCATTTCCAACAACGCTGGGGTCCTTGGGCTTATTGGGCAGCCCCACAAACCCGCCCCATCGCTCAGGAGAGGGGGCCCAAGTGCCGCCTGGCTGCTAGCCTCTGCGGCCTCCTCCCCTGGCTTGGCTGTGACTCCTTGCACCTCCGTTTCCTGCCACAGAGGGCAAGAGGAACTGACCCTGTGCAAGTTCTAGAAGGAAGAGGGGTGAGTCAGGCCCTCAGGGCTGTGTGGGGAGAGATGAGGAGTTTGGAGGCTGTGGCTTTTGCGGTCACCGCTTTCTGTGGAAAGCCCCATCCTGTATGGCACTGCTCGGGTCCCTGAGCCGCAGGGGGCTGCTGCCATGCAGGAAGAGGGCGGCACTGCTGCCTGTGCTCGGGCCACTCCCCTTGTACCCTCGACCCACCCTGGATGGGCTCTTCCTGGGATGAGGGCAGGGGTGGTGAATACACTTCAAAGGCCTCTGTGGCAGGAGGCCTCTGGCCACAGGGAGGAAGGAGGAGGGTGTCTCCTGAGCCAGTGGCTGGAACACAGAGGCCTGGGCTCTTCAGGGCGGGGTTACCGCATATGATGTGCAGGTGGGTCCCTGCACAACCCTAGGGGGTGCTGCTTCCATCCAGCTAAACCATACGCAGAGGCCATTTGCTCACTTACTGGTCGGTACTGATGGGGAAGATGTTAGAGGTTAGAGATGTTCCAGACCTGGGCCCGGAGGCGGGGAGCAGGGAAAGTTAGGTCACCTCATCTAAAGCCGTGGGGAGGGGGTATTCTGAGCCTGATCTCTACGAGACACTGGGAGGGGGTGAATGACCCCTGTCATCAACAACTGGGAGGGGGGCTTCATAGAGACTCATCCTCTGAGTTTGAGTCCTGGGGACTGCAAGGCTGGAATGTTCAGGAATGGCCCTGGGGCAGCTCCTGAACAGTTCATCTCTTCACCCCCGGCCTCCCAGATCTGTGGGGCTGGCTTACCACTGCTTGGGAGGGGCTCATCACATGGGCTAGACCAACCCCATCGGGCCTATCAGGGTTAAGAGGCATCCAAGAGACTGAGAAGGGGATGCTACACCCAGTCTAGCAACCCTCAGCCACCCCAGGATTCGGGAGAGCTGGGTAGACAGCACCAGAGCTAGAATTCAGAAGCTCTGAGCTGGAGGGAAATCTCAGACCCTGGGATCCAGGCCCCCCAACACTGACAGCTGCTTCCGGGGTCTGCCAGGCATGGGGAAGGGTGGCTTTATCCAGGCGCCACTCCTGCCCGCTACGAGTTTATAATATAGGACAGTTAACAATGGACTAATAAGAAGCTAGGCCTTCGCAGGGTGGCCTCAGCCAGCAGCACAGCGAGCAGCCCTGGCAGACGAGGTCCTAACCCAGCAGTGGTCCTGGAGTCTCTCCAGCAGTCCCGCTCTTAAGACTTCCAACAGCACAGGACAGCGTTCCCTCGTGTCCTTGCTCCCACCTGACTTGTCATCTGGTCCTTGGTGGGCCCTCAAGCGTCCCCCTCTCGCTGGGAGGGAGGCCCCCATTTGGGTGGGCTGGGAACAAGGGGTGGGGTTCTAAGCCTTCGGATGGGCCCCCTCAGCCTCTGCTGGGACTCACGGTGCCCTGCACCTGGCCTGGAGCCGCCCTGTCACCCCAGGCCGGGAGTTGTGTCTAACCAAGGCAGCCACGCTCTTCCCTGGCCTCCCCCTGGCCTCCCCCTGCCCTCCCCCAGCCCTCCCCCTGTGCAGGGACACAAGTGCTTCCTGGCAGGGGACAGTGGCCCTGAAGAAAAGATAAAAATTGAACAGCAGCCTAATAAGCGTCGCACTGAGCGCCCGGCTCAGGTCTGTAATTTGTCCGGCGCTTCGTGGGGCTGGCTGCGGCGATGGGAGTGCTGATGCCTTTCTGCTGATATTAATGATGTCCTGGTGGTGGTGCGCGGGAGGCCCGAGCCTTTTATTTTTTGTGCCATTAAATGACATCCAGAGACTTCCACTCAGGAGCTGAAAAGCCCTGGTTCCATCACATCCAATTACTTCTGGAGAATATTTGCTGAGGGGCTGATCCCGCTGGCTTGAGAGGCTTGGGGCTGAGGGGACCACTTTGACTTTGGTGGGAGTGAGGTTGGTGGGGGATGCCAGGGGGATTTTCCAAGGTGGAGGGGTTACCCCCGGCTCCTCTGGAGAGGAGAACCCAGGAGAGCTGGAGAGCGGAAGTGCAATTCCTAACTATCCAGTAAGTGGATCACCCAGGCCTCCTCCCTCCGCCCTGTGGCTGGGGGCAGGGGTGGGGAAGGGAGCGAGAAGAGCGGAGACTCACAACGGTCCATTTAGCCCCCAGTTATCAATTCCAGCATTTGGTGGTGGTGATGGCTGGCTGGAGTTGCAGGTGAAATTTGGGGATTTTCTGTGGTTTCCCGATGATCTGTTCAATACGGATTTGGGCAGTTGATGTTGGGCTCGACTGGGGCATGTTCTGGAAGAGGGCTGCCTGGGGCCTGTGGAGATGGCAGGCGGCTCCTAGCCAGGGTGCCTGTCTGACCGCTGCCCCCATCTGGGCCGCTGCCAGGCCCCCAGTCCTACCCGCTCTGCCAGGTGGGTGGGGCCCTTCAGAGGCAGAAGAAGGCTGCCTGACACAAGCCCACACGGTGACTCAGGGGCTGGGCCCCGGGGGCTCCTGGGCCCTGGCCAGGTGAACCACCATGGGAGGTCATGGGGGGCGGGAGAGGGGCTGTTTGGCAGTGGGCTGCGTGTGTTTGTGTCTGTGTGTGTTGTGTGCGTTTGGGTTGGGCTGGTCTCCAAGCGGGGCCCCCTTCCCGCTGCCTGGCCTGCACTGTATCTCCCCTCACTGCCCCCAGGCCTGGTGGATTTCTCCCAGCCTCGGTCCCTCCGCGTGATGCCTCCTACTGTTGACGCTGCTTGGAGCTCGGCTGCCTTCATGCCCTCGGCCCGTGCTTTCAAACATTTCCCCACGGCGCCCCTTATCTCAATCACCCACGGTGCCCCGCAGGCCTTTAGATGCCACAAGAAGGACTTCAACCCCACTGCATGGCAAGTCTCCGCCTGTCCCTCCTCTCTGACCCCTGTGGGTGGGTGGCTCGCCCAGAAGCTGTTCAGTTCAGCTGCCTGTGGTGCTGGGGGGCAGATTCTCGCTGCCTGGTCTGGAGCCCAGGGATCCTTCTCTGCCCACCCCCCGCCCCATCCCATTCTGCCAGGAGCAGTCCCTCTGCAGGTCCCCGAGGCCAGCCTATGGAGGCGGGACCGAGCCTGGCGTGGCCTGTTAGCTCCCCTGGCTCTGTGGCACGGTTCTGGGCTCACTCACGGCCTTGGAGAGGCTTCTGGATTGAGCTGTGGCACGGAGGGGATTCCCCTGGCTCACCCTTGAGGAGCGTGACGCGGGCTCGTGACCCCCCTGGGCGAGGCGCTGAGGTGAGGCATGGCACAGGCCACAGCTCCCGGGACTCGTGGCCCCCATGCGGCTCTGGGCCACAGCCCTCCTCCAGGGGAGGGGTGTGTGGGTGCATCGCCGAGGCCACCCAAGGCAGCGGAACGGCTTTGCTCCCTCTCCGTCCCCACACCAGGGCCCAGAGGTCTGGTGGTCGGGGTTGGGGGAGAGGGATTGTGGGTGAATGGCTGCAAAGAGCCTTGCCCCGGAAAGCAGAAGGAAGTGAACTTGCTATTAACTGCAGACCCTCGGTCAGCCAAGCCACTCACTGTTCTGGGCTCCGGTCTCCTCCTTTGCCCTGGGGAACAGTGGCCGCTGTGCTGCCCACCCCATACAGTCGGGCAAGGGGCAGGTCCAGGAGGGACAGGGCAGGCTGGCGGAGAGGCTGGGCGTGCGCGGCCCCGCTGGCTCGGCGTTGGGACAGGGAGGGTGTGGACCCTGAAATCGTCATTTGCGGGCACGGTGCTCACAGAAGCGGCTGCCTATGCAGGTGTTAAAGGAACTTGACCGTGAGGTGTGTTTGTGAATGTGGGGTGTGAGAATATGCAGATCTGTGTGTGTGTGTTTGAATGGGCACACGTGGGTGTGTCCCCTATACAAACACTCATTGATTCAAAGTCCACAGTGGGGACTTCCCTGGCGGTTCAGTGGTTAAGACATCGCCTTCTAGTGCAGGGGGTGCAGGTTCGATCCCTGGTCGGGGAGCTAAGATCCCACATGCCTCGGGGCCAAAAAACCAGAAAACAAAACAGAAGCAATATTGTAACAAATTCAATAAAGACTTTAAAAATGGTCCGCATCAAAAAAATCTTAAAAAAAAATAAAGTCCACAGTGGGCTGAGCCCAGAAACAGGTGGCAAAAAAGGGAACGTAAGACCAGAGGTGAGCTCGGGGACTTCCCTGGTGGTCCAGTGGTAAAGAATCCACCTTCCAGGGCAGGGGACGCGGGTTCGATCCCTGGTCAGGGAGCCCGCGTGCCACAACTAGAGAGAAGCCCCCGCGCCGCAACGAAGAGCCTACGTGCCGCAATGAAAGAGTCCACGTGCCACAACTAACACTCGACACAGCCAAAAAAATAAAAATAAATACTAAAAAACAACAAGAGAAAAGATAGAGGTGAGCTCTTCCCTCAAGGAATCTCTCTAGTCTCATGGTGGAAGCGGGAACCAGGCAAGAGAAAAATGTAAAGAAATACAGAAGAGAGAAAAGCAGGTGACTGAGGGCGTACAACAGGGTGTTTTGTGAGCCTGTGAGAGGAGCAGGAGATGGCAGGGTAGGGTCACCGACTAAGAGAAGGTGGCCCTGTGGCGTAGTTTTGAAAGGCGCCACGGACTGGTGTCCTGAAGGTGGGAAGGTGGTCCCGGTTTGGGGGAAGGGGGAAAACGTTCTTCCCCGGGTCGGCCGGCAGAAGCAAATCAACTGTTAAGTGAGAAGGTGGGCAGGTTGACGTGAATGAAGAAACAGGAGTCAGTGGGCATCCTGGCAGCCTGTGGTCCAGAAGGGTGTGAACCAACGCAGTGAGTGTGGGCCCTCTTCAGACATGGCCCCTCAAAGCATTCGGCTGGTTCCTCTAGAACCTGGAAGTCTGGAGGACAAATCCAAGGCTGCTGTGAGGAAGATGTGTAGAGAAACCATCGTGAATCCCAGATGAGCCCAGAGGCCTGATTCTAGGCTTTGGGTGTGGAGGGTGCGAGTCGGGGGATTGGGTGTGGGGGAGGGGAGTTAACTTGGAGGTCGAGGGTGCAAGTCCAGTGTATTACAGGCCCGAGATAATGCCACAGCTCCAAATTTGGGAAGGTGAAGTGTCGCCTTTGGGACAAATAGTGAAACTGGGCCAGCCCTTGTCAGAGGGCACCAGTTCAGGTTCTGTCGGCTTCAGTGTTCTCCCCCATTCGGGATGTGGTCATGCTTAAGCTATGTGACTATCTCCCTCCACTCTCTCTGTGAGCTCCTAGTATCTGCAGAGCTACACCAGGTGACTCGATACATCCATGGCAGCAGGGATATATTTCTGAACCCATAGCACCTAGAATGGGGCCTCACACATACTTGACACTTAGCGTCATCTGAATGAACGCAGAGGGCATTGGTGAAGCATGCCAAGCGCGGTGGGGAAAACGGCATGGGGAGGAAGGAGCTGTGGATTTGAAAGGCAGGATTTTATAAACTAGGAGCAAGGTAGCTCCAAATCTGCTTCCAAGGTCCCTGCTGCGGTCCCAGTGGCCCCGTATCTGATCGAAGACCTCTACTCAAAAGCGTGTGGGGTTGGTAGGGTGAGTCACACCCTGATTCGTCTGGCAGAACTCGAAGGTGGGAGAGTTCGGTGAGCTGGGAGCAAATCTGTTCAGGGTCATTCACTGGTAGACCAAGTAGTCCAACTCCTAGTCTTGATGATGGAGAAATTGAGGCCCAGAGATGTGAGGTGGCTTGTCCAAGGTCACATGGTGAGAGTTTGAATGTCAAGATCTTCCATTTGCTGACCCCTTGTATGTCATCCTGGGGTCACAGAACAAAGAGGAATCCTGGAGAGGGTTTCAGTTCCCGGTTCTGAGGAATTCCACCTCCCCCACCCCGACCCCCAACACAGTCATACAAGTTCATTGAGAATAATCTCATGCTCCCTTCTCATCCTAAACTGGTCATACACGACTAAGTCCCAGAGAGAGAGGCAACCCCACAGGACTGGGTGAAGCTAACCACCCTCCATGGGTGCCCTTCTAGCTGGGCTCCTGCATACTGACCTCTCGCCTGCAACCTCCGGACGTTGTTCCTGCTCGTTCATCCAGGAGTCACCTAACCAAGGCTGGCTATGGCACGCATACCCTGGGACTCCCCACCTCCCTCCATGGAAAGAAAACTAGATCAGGGCTTTCCTGGTGGCGCAGTGGTTGAGAGTCCACCTACCGATGCAGGGGACACGGGTCCGTGACCCGGTCCGGGAAGATCCCACATGCCGCGGAGCGGCTGGGCCCGTGAGCCATGGCCGCTGAGCCTGCGTGTCCGGAGCCTGTGCTCCGCAACAGGAGGGGCCACAACAGTGAGAGGCCCGTGTACCGCAAAAAAAAAAAAAAAAAAAAAGAAAACTAGGTCAAAGTAAGCCCCAGGGTCCACATTTCTTTTCAGGGCTCCTCATCCTGGCCTCCTGAGTGCTGGTCCAGCCTGGCGCAACTGGAGACCCCCCAGCACCATGCAGGTGCTTCAGAGACCGCCAAGGCCTTTGGAATTCCGCCACTGTGCATAGGCTGCTTCTGCTGTGACAGTCGCCCCTTGGGTTCATCCACACCGCACGTCTCTAGGCCTCTGGAGGCCTCCTGTCCTCTCGCTCTGGCCCATCCTGCCTACCACTCCAGCACCATCATCTCTAAAGAGTGGCTTTTGCATGTTACTTCTCCCGCGAGCAATCTCCAGCAGCTCTCCAGGGCACCCACCAAAGTCACAGTTGTGCCGAGCTTCTGAGATCCTCCACAGCCTTCTCCCACTTTCTCCTTTCATAACCATCACAGGGGGCCTCCTTCTCACTTTTTAAAACTATCTTTGCCTCTGCAGTTTCCCCAGCCCAGAGCTCCCTCTTTCCTTCACTCTCTTCCTGGCCCACGCCCGGCCTCCTCCAAGTAGCCTCAGGATCATATGGATTTGTAGATCATCTAGATCCAACCCCTCAGAGGAACCTGAGGCCCAGAGACATTAGCTGACTTGCTTAAAAGTCAAATCACTAGCTAGAGACTGGAAATCAACATATCGTCACCTTGCAGTAAAATACCTTTCACTCTTCCTGGCTGAAGAGGGTGTGTCATCCTGGAGGGAAAGGGATCCTGGGAAGGGACAGGACTGTCCCTAAGTCCACGTGATCTCCAGTTGTCCGTACAGCCAGAAACACAATTAAGTGCTTAATCATTATTTAAGTGTTTCCAAAGGAGATTGTAAGCCCCTTGAAGGCAGGGAGCTTTCCCTGTGCCCTGGATTGTGTTCTCTCCAAAGCCCTTAGTATGGGGTGCGTGGAGGGTGTCACATGGTATGGCTGGAACCCCGGCCAGAGCTTTCATCCGTGAGAATAATTTTATCATCTCCATTTCTGGCAGCAAATGAAACAGCGTGGAAGCCAAAGGGACTCTGCCCGGGGTCAAGTCCGGTTCCTAAGTTTTCACGTAGATGGAAGGGGGGTGGCCATGGGCGGGCACGACAAACTGTAGTTTGGGCGAAGATCCACGGGGACTAATAATGAGTTTCAGGCCCGATGGGTTTCCAGCTTCCCTGCCTGCTGTTGATATAGGAGAAGCACCCATGGCTCGGGACGAGCCATGGCAGGGGTGGAAAAGGTTTCTGGTGCACACACCCCTTTTCCTCCTCTGCCCCTTTCACTGCTCCTCCAGGCATCACCTAACGCTCCTTCCCCCTCCATCCCGCCCTCGGGGAGCACAAGGTCCTGTGGAGGCGCCTTCAGGGGACTGTTGTGACCCTGACATTTAACATGGTGATCGGAGGTACTGCCCTAGTTTATGCGACTCCCACACGTGTGGGGAAGCATCGTGGGCTGAGGTGTTAGTTTCCAGCCCCCCGAGATCACAGTGCTTGGACTGTCGGAAGGGGCTTCATGATGAGACGGGGACCCAGGGAACTGGAGAAATTGATCTTTGCCTGGGCAAGATACGTTTTTCTTTCCTTTCTCTCTTTGTATCCAGACTTGAAAGGGTGTCTTTGGCAGAGCTATTTAAACAGATTTACAGATTGGCAAGGTGCTGGGGGGCACCTGGGGAAAGGTTCGGCAGTGGAAATGTTGCACCAACTCCGCTTCTAGGGCAGTCCAGAGCCCCCTGTGATTGGTGGCCCCTGCTCAGCACATCTGAAGGGCTCCATGCTCCCCTCCTCTCCTCCGGGGCCTGGGGCAGTAGGCTTGTAACAGTACCTTCTCCGGCTTCCCAGTGGGTGGAGGTTGGTTAGGGTCACTGGGTAAGAGGAAATGGCTGATGACACCCACCCACCCTCCTGTCAGCCTGCGGGATGTGCCCTTTGTGCTCCCAAGTTGGCATTTGTGCATTCCGCATTCCCTTCCTTCCCTTATCTGCGGGGAGGGAGGTGGGGTGGGTCATAGAGTGCACAGGGATTACTACGTTTCCCACTTTCTTGAAGAGAAACCTAAGGCTCAGAGAGGGGACCCACACGGGGTCAGGTGAGTCACCTGTGGCATCGGCATTGCAGGAGCCAGGTGTCCTGGGCTCCACAGCTCCCCAGCTCTGGTGGTAGGAGGACCAAGGCCAAGCAGCCTGAGTTAGCCATTGGGAAGTATGGGAAATGGGTCCTCTGAAGAGTGCCGGGAGGGCTGTTCAGAGAAGCCAATGGAGGGGGCATGGCCGGGGAAGTTTTCACTCCACCACTGAGATGGCACAGAGCAATTAACGACCAATGAAGACAGACCGGCAGGGTGGCATTCCATGCCCTCTTGCCCAGATCAGACTCAACTATAGGGTACAATTACCTGCAGAAGTGGTATGGGGTAGCTGCCTGCACGTGCCATTTGAAACTACTGGGGGAGGGCTTCCCTGGTGGTGCAGTGGTTAAGAATCCGCCTGCCAATGCAGGGGACACGGGTTCGAGCCCTGGTCTGGTAAGATCCCACATGCCACAGAGCAGCTAGGTCCTCACGCCACAACTACTGAGCCCGCGTACCACAACTAGTGAAGCCTGTGCGCCTAGAGCCCGTGCTCCGCAACAAGAGGAGCCACCGCAATGAGAAACCCTCGCTCTGCAATGAAGAGTAGCCCCCGCTTGCGCAACTAGAGAAAGCCCGCTCGCAACAAGAAGACCCAATGCAACCAAAAATAAGTTAAGTAATTTAAAAAAAAAAAAAAGAAACTACTGGGGGAGATGCTTCTCTCTTAGGCTCCAGTTACTCCCTTTAGGACTCTGCCTTATAGATCCACCCACCCCGCTGAAGCCACCATCTAGGACGATGGAACTTGCTTCTAGGGGGAGACCATATCTGATGCCAACATCTCTTTGAAGACACTCATCCTCGTTTATTCTCAAGAAACACCACCCTTTGACTCCACCTCCAAGGCTCATGGGTATGGTCAAGGTCCTGACTTCCCCATGAATGCACGAAGCATTCACTTCCACCCCAGAATTCATCCTGGCTTTGAAGGATGGGAAGGCCTTACCTCGAGTTTTGTTTTCTTTAGGAAGGAGAGAGATGGTCTTTCCTTCCTGAAGGTAGACGAAGAACTGGTAGCGATGGAAGCCACTTTGTGCTGGTGGGGAAGGAGGCTGGTAGGCTGTGGGTAGAAAAAATGAGAGAGCACCCTCATGGGTATCCAGGGTATCCAGAAAAATGGAGCCCACCGCTCCGCATCCCACCGTACCCAGGGGTTCCTGGCTATTCTGGGCAGGGGGAAAGAGAATCATTCTTGGTCCTTTTCATGGACCCCTCCTGGGGTCCCACCCACTGCAAACCACTAGGATTTATCTTTGGCAGGATCTCATCTTCAGCAACTTCATTTAAGAAGCACATTATCTGGGGTGGCGGGAGGAGGAAGTGTGGGCTGGTTGAAGGTCTTAGGTGCTGGCCGGGCTCTTGGGCCTTTCTGGGCCAGCGGGTGTTGGCGTTGTCCTCTTTTTGCTTTAGTCTGTCCTGATGGATGTCCTCCCTCAAGAGAAACTCATCTTCCTCTGCGAGTGTTTTTGGCAGGGGATTTTTATTTATTTTTTCAGCATTTCCTTATGAACTCAATCCCCAAAGAAGCCAATTTCTTGGCTGGATCCGGAGGATCTGGAAGTGGTTACGGGGGTGGGTGGGACTCGGTTCAAAGGTTTGATCATGGAAGCTGTAGGATCTGGGTGCTCGGGGCACCGGGAGCTGACGCAGGCTCTTCCGGAGGAGAATGCCTATCTCCCTTCCTTTCGCTCTTTGTGCGGGAGGTACTCTTTTTCGGGGCGATGCGGGGTGGGGACATCTCTCATCCTTCCCCCAAGTCTATGCAGAGCCTTGGGGTTTTGCAGGCCGAGCGTGGGCCTCTTCCTCCACCGCCCCCCCCTCCGCTTTGCTCCCTTCATCTCCCTTTCCAAGGAGCCAAGCATCTTCCTGGGGGTGGGTGGGGATGAAGTGTTTGCAAGGAGAATGTTGGGGGGAGGGAGTACCGGTACACTGTGGCCCCCTCCCTCTCCTGATCGTTAGACAAGAAACACTTGCTGCTCAGAGCTGTGGTAGCGTTCCTCATGGTGCACTGCTGGCCACTGGGGCCTCCGGAGTGCCCACAGCCAGGGGAATTCCTGACTACTCATTTCTCCCTGGGTTTTTGCATTGCAGAGCTGATGTATGTGTGTGTGTGTGTGTGTGTGTGTGTGTGTGCGTGCACGCCCGCAGAATGAGAACAGCACAGGGTGTGCCAGGAGCCATGTGAATTTGTGTGAATTGGGGTCTCCGCTGGGGCGGGTGCAGGTGTTGGCGGAGCCGACGGGCATGGGAACTGAGGCTGTTTTGGAGGGTCTCTGTCAGCGTGTGTGTACATGTGGGTAAACTGATGCTTTTTTACAAACACTGCCAACCAGCGTGTGGTTCTCTGCAGCTGAGAATTTATCCTCGGGGGAGATAGAGACGCAACCCCGTCGTACTAGGGCTTTCCTGAAGAGGTCTCCCTCCAGAAGTAGGGATGAGGAGAAAGGGAAGGGGGACACACTTGCTGAGCCACGTCTCAGGACCAGGTCCTGGCTAAGTGCTTTCCCTGTGACATCTCCCTAATCTTCACCACAACTTGGTAAGGTGGGTGTCACGGCCATTTTCTGGATGAGGAAACTGAGGCTCTGAGAGGTGAGGTCAGGCCGACGGTCAGTGGTGGAGCTGGGCTTTGAATCCAGGCCCATCTGGTGCCCGAGTCTGCGTTGCTTTACAGAACCATGAGGCTCGGTTGGCTTTTCTTGCTCAACCCTTTGCCAGAGGCCAGCTCACCACCTGAGCATCCCCTTCAAGTTGAGTGGAGGGCATGCCCTTGCTGGCGGGATCCCAGGGGGAGGGGAGGTGGGGAGCTGATGGTGAGAATGGGGGTGGGAAGAGGAGGGCATCAGAGAAAAGGGAGGTCCACGCAGCCACTCGCAGCCACACGGTGGGACTGGGGCAGGGGAAAGAGAGCTACCTGCCAATCCCATGGAGTGGGGGGCGGTTCTAGTTCTGGGTTCTCTCCCAGCGGAGCCCTGCAGGTTACTGTGGGCTCCATTCCTTACTGGTTGTGTGACATGGGGCAGGTGCTTCTGTGCCTCAGTTTCCTTCTCTTTAAAATGGAGATATTGATGGCAGCGACCTTAAAAGGCAGTTGTGAAGATAAGATCAGAACGTCCAAGTAAACTATTGGCTGAGCGCTTTGCACACTGTGAAGCGTCCACATAAAGTTGTATCGCTGTGATTCTTGTGATCACCCTCACTGCCCTGGCTGGGGGGAAGGGGCGCTGGAGGGTCTTACTCACGTGATAACTCCTGGCCCTGAATCTTCCCTTTCTTCACGTCAGCGCCCTGAAAATAAGAGACAGGCACAGGCGAGGGTTACTCCTGGGGCAGCAGGAGGCCATGCCATCACACTTAGTCCAGGTGGGCCCTGCTGAGTTCTTTCTCTCGGAGGGAGTAGGCTGGAAGAGGAGGAAGCTGTCTGGCTGTCCTGGGGGATGCTGCCAGAACGGGCCGTGGGGTTTGGTATGGTACCTTGCGTGTCTGGGGAGAGAGGACAGGTGCAAACATTGCTGAGGGTGGCCTGGTGGCGAGGGATGGACCCCTGATCTCTGGAGAGCCTGACAGGACCCTTCCAGAAGGGCTGCCCCACTCTCACCATCTGTGCCCCCAGGCTGGGCTCAGGACGCACCTCTGGGGCCTGTGGGGTCTGGTGAGATCTAGGGCGGGGCTGACCATCCTCACTGCTTGCCCATCCTCTCGGGTTCTCTTTGGGGCCTTCAGAATACTTGGCCAACGGCTGCCTGAGCAGCCAGAAGGGCAAGGAAGGGCCGGAGGAGGCCGGACTCCCTGATTCGGAGGCAGCTACTTCCCCCAGCCTCGACCGGACTCAGCCCAGCACCCTGGGCCGGTGGGACAGCTTCAGTTTCCCTCTTTCTCTTCCTCCCCCTTCCCTCCCTTCTCCCCTCTGCTCAGTGTCTGTGGGATCATGAGGTGATCCCGGGGTGTGGGCGGGGGGACACGGGTGCTAATTACTGTTTGTGCAGGACCCAGAGATGCTCAGATGAAAGGCACTGGAGCTGGGGCCCTGGTTTTGTGCCACAGCTCAGGGTGCCATGCCAGGGAGTCCTGCGGCCCCTCGGTGTGGGGTTTCATAGCCTTAATGATGGTGATTAGCATGGCTCTTCACTGATTCTGCCAACACCTAAGTGTGCCCTGGCCACCTTTACACCGAGCCCTTGTGGTGCAGCCCCTGTTCCTTCCCCTCGAGAGAGGTGTTAAGGGTGGAGATGGGGGGCGATGGGGGTGGGGGAGCATGAGGTTTCTTCTCAGTTCTCTGTGGAGATTCTGAGTCACCTGTGTGACCCAAACCCTGGTGTGCTTGACTTTTTACCAAATGTAAGCCCCTCCCCCACCATTCTCCCCTTTAGGCTGCAGCCTGCCCTCCGGCTCTTCTCACTTTGGGCCTTTTTTTTTTTTTTTTTTTTTTGCGGTATGCGGGCCTCTCACTGTTGTGGCCTCTCCCGTTGCAGAGCACAGGCTCCAGACGCGCAGGCTCAGCGGCCATGGCTCACGGGCCCAGCCGCTCCGCGGCATGTGGGATCCTCCCGGACCGGGGCACGAACCCGTGTCCCCTGCATCGGCAGGCAGACTCTCAACCACTGCGCCACCAGGGAAGCCCCCTTCGGGCCTTTTTTTCCAGAACGTCCCTCTCCCCCAGGCTCCTCTGTGTCCATCTAGGTTACCTTTGGTCGGAGGAGGGGCAGGAGACTGCAGAAGGACGGACCCCCCCCCCACTTTGAGCCCCCCTCCCTCTGTTTCCTTCACATCCTTTGACATCCCTGCCCCTTCCCTCCCCCTGCTCAGGAGCATCCAGGAGCCCGTCAGACGCAGCAGAGCACGCTCCCTCTGCCTGGCCTTCCCAGCACAGCCCCCTTCCCCTCAGTATCAGGCCGGGGTGTGGCCAGGGGGCACTGGGGTGCCAGGACGGGGCGGGGGGGGGTGCGGAGGCCCCTCCCCTGGATACCCTTCTCTCCCAGGAGAGGCGGGGAGGGCCCTAGGCCTCGCAGCCACTCTCCCCAAATAGGTCTGTGAAGCCCAGCCCAGCCCGGCCGGGCCTCCTCTGCGCTCCCAGCCTCCCTCTCATTCCTTTCCAAGTCATCCCGGCCAGCGGTTTGTTTAAACAAAACAATAGCAACCTAAGCTGCCTGTTTCTTTTCAATTCCCCACAGGCTCAGGTCCCACCCAGAGTGATAAAGAGGCCTCTCTCCTGGTGTGAGCGCAGGGAGGGTTTGAGGGTGCGGATGGGCCCTGGGCCCCTGAGGTCAGAGCAGTGTGGAAAGTCTGATGGCAGCCTTGGTCAGGGTGGGGAGGCTCTCCGTCCCTCCCTTTCACTCGGGAGTCTTTTCTCCCCGACTGGGGCCAGCTTGGCAAAGACACACGCAAAGCCTTGGACTCGTCGGTAGAGCTGGCGGCCCTGCCTGCCTGCCTTCCCCTGCCCGCTGCCCCTGAGCTCAGCTGAGACAGCTGCCGCTGGGCCCCGAGCAGAGGGCACTGATGGCTTTGAGAGCCTTTAGGGTCTCTCCGGAGCGTGTCCCATGGACAGGTGCTGGTCCTTGCTGGAAGGAAGAGCACGGAGGGAAGGCTCTGGGGAAGGCCCAGGCCGTAGAAGGGCTCCCTGAGTGTGGTCAGCACGGCTGGTACGTACCCGCGTTGGGCTGAATATTGACGAAGCTCCCTCTGGGCCATAAATCTTCCCTCCTTGGTCTGTCCTTGGGGGCCTAAAATTTCTACCGCAGAATCAATACCTGGTGGGGGACTCAGGAAACTAAAGCCAAAGGGTGAGAAAGTTGAGTCCCCAAGGTCAGACGACTTGTCCAGAGACTTACGAGCAGTGAGTGGGAGAATCCCAGAATGTTCCAGGAGGAGGGGCCCCCAGGCCCTTCGACCTTGGACCTGCAGTGCTGACCTGTGCCTCTTCTAGGACATCATGACCATCCCATCCCTCCTCTAGGAGGCGTTCTGGGGGAGACCATTATTAACGTACACAGATATTACCCAGAGGTCTGGGGCTGCTGTGGAAGTGGCCTACCTTTCCCCTCACCCCATGTGAAAACGTGAGGTCTCCTAAAACATCTTCGTGGCTTGGTGTGTCGCATGTAGCCTGAAGTCACCTTAGAAAACTGGAAGCCTCTGGGGACGGGAGAGATTCAGGGACATTTTGAAGGCAAGAGGGGGAAATCTATCGTTCAGAGCACTTCCCAGGGGGACTGGGCTGAGGGAAGTGCCCTGAGGGTGGCTATGAGCCCAGCATTTGAGGACCAGACCCCATACCTGTCAAGTCTGAGCAGAGCAGAGCTTTAGCAGGAGAGCCTCAGGAGGGGAGGGGCTGCCTCACCTCCACCCCCTCCCCAGCCCCCAGGTAAGCTGCTCGTCTTGGGCACCAGGCACAGAAAAAACTTCCTTTCCCTTACTGTAGCTAAGACAGGTGGACGTCTTCAAAAGCAACTTGTCTAAATGCTGATTTAAAAAAGGAAATAATGACCTAAATGACAAACGGTATAAAAATAGTTGGATTTCTAATCCTCAAGACCACTGAGAAGCCCAGGATGGGTTTTTCAGGAATCAGGACAGAAGCACTGGAGGTGTTTGGTCAGTGTGTTTTGGGAGGATGTCCTGGGCCCTTCTAAGACACAGGGACTCGGTGGCCTTGGGAAAGCATCTCCTTTCCTTATCAGCATCCTCTGGAAATGGGGAGCCCGATACCCATCACCCTCTTAGCAAGGAGAGGGGAGGAAGGGGCACAAAATTGCCCAATCAGACCCTTAAATGCTCAGGATATAAGACAGTCTCTCCTTTTTCTTAGAAGTTGGTGCCCGATGTGTGCGTCCGTGTGTGCATCCGTGTATGTACACGTGCATGTGTGTGTCCAGGACTTCCTGGCATGGGAATTAGCACAAATTATTCTAATTGTGGAGAAGAATGTCAACTCTATGGACCCTTGGCAGGAACTTCCTGGTTTATAGAACACGAGATTTCTTTTCCAGCTCTCTCCCACCTCAAGAACCCATTGCTGGCTTCCCTGGTGGTGTAGTGGTTAAGAATCTGCCTGCCAATGCAGGGGACACGGGTTCGAGCCCTGGTCCAGGAAGATCCCACATGCCGCGGAGCAGCTAAGCCCACGCACCACAGCTACTGAGCCTGCGCTCTAGAGCCCGCGAGCTGCAACTACTGAGTCCACGTGCTGCAACTACTGAGTCCACGTGCTGCAACTACTGAAGCCCATGCGCCTAGGGCCTGTGTTCTGCAGCAAGAGAGGCCACGGCAGTGAGAAGCTCGCGCACCGCAAGGAAGAGTAACCCCCGCTCACCGCAACTAGAGAAAGCCCGCACGCAGCAACGAAGACGAACACAGCCAAAAATAAAATAAATAAATTAATATATTTATAAAAAAGAACCCATTGGGTCTTGTTAAGCTAGTTTGGAACTGGCACATGAGATGCTTAAGAAAAGCTGAGGTTCAACAGAGAATCACAGCAACTCCATTCTTGGACCAGGGCGGTGCAGACTGTCGCACCAGAGTTGTTCTGAGTGGCTTGTCTCAGAGCATGTAAAGAGCACAGTGCTGGAAGCTGGGAGCTGCCTCCCCGACCCCCCCTTCCTACATTTGTAATGAGCTTTCAGGGTTTATTCTCCAGGGCACTGTCCAACCAATAGATCTCACAGCAGCCCTTGCGTGGGATGGGCAGAGATCGGTCTCCCCATTTGACTGGAGAGAAACCCAGAGAAGCTTCAGCTTCTCAAGGTCAGGGACTATATCCTCTCCATCTTTGTAGCCCTTAGGATGCTTTGCACATAGTAGGGGTAGTAGATGTTATCCATGCCCTGGCCCATCCCCTGGCTCACCGGCTCCACTTTCAATCTGCTTCTCCTGGTCCCAGGGCCAGCACTGGTGTCCCGAGCTCACTTCACCCCCTGTGCATTAGGACAGGTGTGCTGGGGCGTTAATGTTCCCTGGCAGCAGCTCTTAACCAATGGCTGATGGGAACTGGTGCGTAAGTGCTCCAGGTACATCCAGTGAAACTTGTTTGCTCATGAACCTTCCTTGGGTGCCTTCCTTTTCCTGTCTTACCCACTGCCTTACTGGTGCTCTCTTGTGTCCCCTTTTAAGTAAACTACTTGTACTGATATCCTTGTCTCAGGCTCTGCTTCTGGGGGACCCCAAGCTAAGACAGTAAGGATCCAATAAACACCTGTGGGATGAATGGAGAGATGAGTAAAGGCTTTGTCCAAGGTGTCCTAGGCAGCTGACTCTTGGTCCTGGCCTCTTCTGATGAGACCTCACTGCTGCTGTCTGGACCTGGATCCTTCTGCCCTCCCGGGCCAGACCCTAGAGTTCCCTGACAGAATTGGTCCCTGATATATTAAGCCCTTGGAAAACCACAAACAGATGAGCCAACTAGATGAAAGTCACCTCGATCTTTCGTTTCTTGTCCCCTTGGGGACAGCCAGATAGCTACATTCCCTGAGAATGAAGGGTCCAGAGATGTCCCTCCCCCGGGCTGGGGAACCCCTTAGGTAAGACTTGGATTGTGAGGTCTGGAGGGTGGGGAAGGGGCCTGGCTCAGCACTGGGCCTGGCTGGGAGGCTGGCCCAGTTTCTTCACTTCCCTTCAGTTACCTCCAGGCAACTGCCCGCCCACCTGGGCTTACGTGAAGGCCCCAGGTACTCGGGCTTGCTGACCCCTCGAGGAGAGGGTTAGCAGCACATTTCCTTGAGTGTTAGGGAGATGATTTAATCTCTTCATCCACCTCTTTCCATCTGGGCGGGAGGATGTAATCACTTCTCCCGCCTGGCTTCAAACCTCAGCCAGAGTGGGAAGTTGTACTTTTTGATCTCTGGGTGGGTGGGGTGGGGGGCATCGGGAGAGTCCTGAACTGGAAATGTGAGACGCAGAAGGGTGTAATGGAGACGAGGAAGAGCAGAGGGAGAAATGAGCAAAACAGCGAGCAAAACTGGGGGGAAAATGGGGAAAATAGGACAGAGTTCCAGGCTCTCTGACACTGGCACCAAACGAGAGAGCTCCCTGCTGTTTTACACAGCTGCCTGCAAGCTGCCAAGTGGCAAAGGATCTAGGAAAAGGCACAAGATTGGAAAGTGCTACCCAGCAATCTGTGGATTTTGCAGTGCACAAGGGGTAAGTAAGTGGAAGGCACTGACAGCTCCTGGGCTCTGAGATCTCCAGGGGCTGCGGCTGCCGGGCCGCCTAACACCCACCTGGAGAGGACCCAGCCCCGGAGACTGTGCCTGCCCCAAGGGAAAGGCTGCGATCAATTAAAACTATGGCTTGCTTTTTTGCCCTGGGGCTGGGAAAACGGGGGGCCGGCCACCAAGGCGGGTGGAGTGGAATCCGTGGGAAGTGGTGAGAAGGAGGCACAGACATGAGCCCTTCTGGGAGCTAAGTGCTCCCAGACTCCAGGGTGTAGGATGGCCAATTACTTAGTGCACTGGTTTCCCTCAAGAAGTGTCAACATCAAAGACCTGACAGTCTCCTCCTGGCACCTTCATGGGTGGTGGACTGCGTGGCGTTTTCTAAAGATGGACTGCACCATCTTTAGAAGACACCAATGGATGGCCGGGAGATCCTGGTATTTGGCACCAACTGGCAACAGGACCCTTGGGTTTTGATTCCTAGTTTGGCTTCAGATCTGGAGTCAGTTACTTCCCTGGGTCTCCAGATGCCAAAATGAGTTGGGGTGAGGCGGGGTGTTGCTGGTCTGCTTCTTGGCGTAAGTAGTTACCCAGATGGGAGGAGCTTCACCACTCTCCATAACACTGGGTGAAGAGGCAAGATTTCCCAAGGCCAGGGTCAAGGTTGCTTGTGGTCTAACAAGTACAGGTTGTCTAAGCCCTTTGTTCCAGGCCATATGGAGATATGAGTGGTTCCCAGATAAGCCACCGTGTCTTGCACCTGTGTGTATGTGACAGTATCTAGCATAGGGTTAGCCCTGAGGCATGATGGCTGGGGAGATGGGTAGATAAATGAATCACTTAATGAGAACCCCTGTGAAATTGAAAATAAGAAATATGAATTAAGACACATTTTATGGTATTGAGGAACTCATGGTATAGTGGGGCAGATACATCAATAAAGAAATAACTGTATTATAGGTCTAAATAATTGCAGTCTATAGGAAATGTTGAAGGAGCAGAAAGGAAGGAAATTGTAATTGCTTGGGAGTAGTAATCAGGGAAAGCTACTGAAAGGGGGCTGTACTCGATCCGGGCTTTGAAGGGTATGTAAGAGTTTTCCGGTGGACAGGATAGGGAGGGGAGGGGCAGTTTACCTTGAGGAAACTGCATAAACAATCTATAAATATGTCAACAAGGTGTGACAAGAACAGGTGGCTCTGGAAGAAGCTCGAGTTGAGGCTGGGCTCTGGAAGAAGCTCGAGTTGAGGCTGGAGATGTAGGCTGGGGTTAGGCTTGAATGGCAGGCAGCGCTTCTGATTTCTGAGAATTGCAGCCATCAGCAAACCAAACTTTGGGCCCACAGACCCCAGGCAAGACTCTTTCTGTCTTCCAAATGCTCAGCAACTGTATCCCAGGAGCATCATCAAAGGGGGTTGGTCAGCTGCCTCTCCGGTCAAGCACAAATCTGGGTGGGGTCAGCTTTGGGACACTGCCCATATGTGGCAGGTCAGGGCTGGATGGAGCTGAACCCTGCGACCATGGCCTCACTCAGAACAGGTGCGCCTGGGACCCCTGAACCCCAACCCATCCCTTTTACAAACCGTAACTTTTTCAGTTTTAGATCATTAAAGGATAGCATGTTCATTGTAGAAAAAATTTAAAACACAGAAGAAAATAACTGGAAAGAAAAAGAATCCCCTGGATCATTCTGCATAGAGATAGCTGCCCTGGGAACACCAGGGCTCCCTTCTTTGCATCTGGGTCCCAAAGCTCCTCGTCACGCAGGTGTCAGCTTTGAGCCCCTGGTCCCTTCTGGGGTCTGCGTTGGCCGGACTCCCATCTGCTTGGGGAAACGTGCCTTAGTTACTCCCAGTAGCTGAAGCTCAGAGACTGGGTTGGACCTCAGGAGATGGTGGACCCACCCCTCTTTGACCCTGGCCTGTCACAGGTCACCCATTCTCAGGACGTAGCATCTAGGTGGGGTTAGGAAGAGGGTGGAAAGGAAAAAAGGAATAAAGAACACAACATATGGTCTTATTAAACTTGTCCCACTTAGAAATAGCCAAGAAATATTAAGATAGATTGAGAGCAAATATCATGAGGTGATAGCTAAATATAACTATTATACATCAGTGTCAGCTTAGGCTAAAGGCTGCCATTTCCAGACACACGGAACGAACGCTGAAGCTTTCAGGACCAACAACAGGTTGCCGGAACGGCTCATTTACCTGGAATCACATAGGGAATTGGATATTTTCATAAGAACATTTCCCTGATCTCCTGGATCTTATATTTTTAGCTCCCCAACTCCTTTCATCTTAACTATTTTGGATAGCGATCTTATTAAAACACTAGTTCTCATGTTCTTCAACACACACACACACACACACACACACACACACACACACAGATAATACCTTATGTAATTTTAAACACCATTGTGGTTGTCACAGTGAGTAGCCAGTTTTGCACCCTGCGACAGCACAGGACTGCAATGCTCAAAAACAAATACATTCAGCCTTCCGCCTGCTCAAACCTCCTCAGGGTTCAATAATTTAATATTGACATAGTGGTCAGTACATAAAGAAAGGGGAACCACCTCTTGTGGGGCGCCTACAACGTGGCAAGCAATCCACCAGCACCTTTTTTTTTTTTTCTTTTGCAGTATGCGGGCCTCTCACTGTTGTGGCCTCTCCCGTTGCGGAGCACAGGCTCCGGACGCGCAGGCTCAGCGGCTACGGCTCACGGGCCCAGCCGCTCCGCGGCATGTGGGGTTTTCCCGGACCGGGGAACGAACCAGTGTCCCCTGCATCGGCAGGCGGAGTCTCAACCACTGCGCCACCAGGGAAGCCCTCCGCCAGCACCTTTACGCAAGTTAGATCACTCCGCTCCCCGCCTCGCAGCCCATTTCCCACTAAGGTGCGGTGACACTCAGGACACCCACCCCTGCCGCCAGCACCACCAGTGGGAGGATGAAGACCCTTGGTCCTGCTGAGGGAGCTGAGCTTCGTGGTCTGGCTTCTGGCGCTGCAAGAACCAGGGAAATGTTGCCATCTGGTTAAAAGCAGCCCCACTGGATCCGTGACTGAGCTGTTAACACAGCCGTTCCAAAGGGCGACCTGGGCTTCAGTCCAATGTCATTACCAATTAGCTGCACGACTTTGAGAATGACACTATCTCCCAGCGTCTCAGTTTCCATACCTGGAAAGTGGCTGTGATAATGATACCTGCCCTGGTTTCCTCACAGACTCATGAAGATGAAATTAGGAAATGGGATAGTCTGAAGTCCCACGGTGCCATCTGCGGGTAAGGGTCATGATGGTTCCCTTCCCCGGGCTCAGCGAGGAAGGAGAGGCGTGAGGCCACTGCTGCCCAGGCTAGTGGGGGGACACTGCCCCCAGCCTCCGTCAGTCCGCCCTCAGAACCCATCCCGCGAGCTGTGACGGGCCCAGGAAGCCTCCTGGCAGGGTCAACCTCATGAGGCTAATGGCTGTGCCGTGGGCTCGGCAGTTACTCAGCTGTAAACGTGGGGCCCGTCCTGCTGGGCCTGCACTCAGCCAGGGTGCGCAGAGCGCGTGGCACATAATGTTTATTAATATGCCTTGATGAGGGGCATTAGTATCTCCTAATGACACCGTCTGCGCCTGGCCTCCTTCCTTCTCTTGCTCCTTTCTCTCCCCCACCCCGTGGAGACACACACCCACTCGCCGACAGAGACGAGGGCCCCCGGAGGAGGGACAGGAGGCTGGGGCTGGGATGGGGGTCGAGCCACAGGGGTCCGACAGAGGATCCAGGATGAGGGAGGAAGTAGGATGCTGCTGGCTCGGCTGTCAGGTGGGAAACTGGCCAGAAAGTGCTTGCTGATGGGAGCAAGGGAAGCAAAGCAGTGGCATGACTTTTCCAAAACTGGTGTGAAGGAGCGGAGCAGCGTGGGGTGGGGTGAGACAGGAGAAGCTGGAGCTGGGGCGGGGCTGAGCCCTGGTGGGAGCAGGAGGGAGAGAGACTAGAGGTCTTCGGTTCCCTCTAGGGCAGGGCGGGGCTGAGAAGGGGGGCGGGGGGAGGGGTGAGAGCCAGGGGAGGGGAAACAGCGAGTCACGCTCACTCAGGCTCACACGTGCTCACAGCCACATACATCCACACACTCCCAGCACCCCCCATGTATGCACACACGCTCACACACACACGTGCACTCACGCGCACACTTACAGATACATGATCGCACACCCCTCAACTCACACATGCCCTCACATGCTCACATAGATACATGTCCACAGTCACGCACACGTTCACGCACAGCCTCCACACGCTCAGACGCGCTCACACGTCCACACAGTCACACACACGCTCTCACTACACACACAACACGCTTAGTCAATGCACACTCACATACACCTCTCCACCTACACACGTATGCACACATGCCCCCCCCACGCTTTCACACATACACGCTCACACACGTTCACATATACACGGTCACACACACAGGGCCCTCCACCTCGCACACTTATGCAACGCACATATACACACAACACACTTACAGGCACGCTCACACACGTGTTCACACGCACACACACACACGCTCATACAACATGCACTCACATACACATACATGCTCACACGCTCATGTGTATACGCGTAACATGCATCCACATACACTCACGTGTGCACGCTTGCACAGGCACTCATACACACACGTGCTCACACACACTCCCTCTCGCAGGCAGCCTTTCATTGGTGGGTATGTCAGGGGCGGAGCATGAAGGGAGCTGCCGGCTGCAGGGCACTGGGGAAGGGGGCCAGGGCAAGGCTAAAGCGTGGACCGTGGGATTAGGAGAAGTGGGTGTGGGAATCTCCAGGCAGAAGACCAGGACAAAGAGATGGCTGAGTAGGACTGAGGGCTGCGAGTAAGAATTGAGCTGTTCTCTGTCCACCCTCCGGAGTGTGAGCCCCAAAGGGCTGGGGATGCAGGAAGGAAGGGGAGCCCTGGCAGGAGAGGAGGTCGGCTAGGAGTGGAGGTGTCCCTGTCCCTGCCCTCCTGCCCTCCTGCCTCTGCTGTGGTAGGACGCTGCAGGCTGACCTGCCCTCTCTCCCTGGAGCAGCAAAACAATTAGGAAACACTGCCCACGAATCCCCAAAACAAACAGGGCTTGAGAGACTGCAGCCCAGCCAGAGGGGAGGGAGCTGCAGGGCTACCTCCTCAGGCCCACTCTTATCGCCTTGCATCTCTCATCTCCAGCATCTAGTCTTTCTGGCTGGGTGGCTGCAACCCCAGAAGAGGCCAGGAGGAGCTGGGGAGGACCAATAAACTGGGAGGAGGTGATCTACCGAGATCTCTGCTCCCCAACTCCAGCTGGACAGAGGGGGCCCAGCAGCCCCCTAGCCCCTCCCTGGCCTGGGGAGTAGTACCCCAGGGTTTGTGAGTGGTCAGGGAGTGCTGGCATCTGGAACGATCCCAGGGTGCTCGTGAGAGCTACATGGGGGCTCCCCCAGGCTCACAGTGTGGGGACCACCTTCACCGACAGCCAAGGAGGCTTCTCAGGGTGCCTGGCTCAGCAGTCTCCTCTGGACCCTGGCCCGCCTGGTCCTTCCATCTCCTCTCTTTTTGCCTAAGACTCCATCCACCCCTCCCATACCATCCTGCCCTCTATCGCCCACCAGGAAATGGCCAACTGTCTCTGGGCTACTCTGTCCTCCCCGTGTACCGTCTATGAGATGCTGGCTGTCCTAGAGAATCCAGGCCCCAGAGGCTGGCAGGTCCTCTGTCAGGCTCCTGGGCTCTGTTCTCTGCTTTGTCTCCCTCCTTTGTCCTATGTTTTGTTCCATACTTGGCTCCAAGGCATAATCTGTACTTTGGGGCCTCTCCCTGCTTCCCCACCAAAAGGGCCCAGGCCTGGGGCTGCCTTGTGAAATGGAATGAAGGAAGGGAGGGAAGAAGGAAGGAAGGAGCGAGGGACTTTCTGGAAGGAAGCCTGGGGATCAGGACTTCTGAGCAAGGGAAGATGCTGGGAAGATTTGGAGGCTCCGTGAAACCCCCGTGCTCCTTAGAAAGGGTGATAAGCAGAAACAGTCTTAAGTCTCATTCAAATCACATCTTGCTCTTTACGGAGGGACTGACAGTGAACTTGGCCCCAGACCTCTAGCCCCTTGCTACTCAAAGCCGCAGAAGCATCACGTGAGAACTTGTTAGAAATGCAAATCTCGGGTTCCGCCTCAGACGTAATGTGAATCAGAATCTTTCTTTTAACAAGAACTTGCGGTGACGCGCACGCACCGTAAAGTCTGAGAAGCGCTGCGGCAGCATCCTGCTCTCAGCGCCCTGGGGTCTCTGGACTGGGCTCTGCCACCGTGCACTGCCAAGGGTCCAGGGGGTTCAAGCCCTGGTTGGGGAACTCCTCATCAGAACTGCGGTGGCAGCACCGGTGGGAGCCACCTGAACTCTTGTCCCTGAAACTATCCCATTTCAGGTCTCTCCCAGGCTCGGGAGCCCCCGTGGGATCACCCTTCCCTGGGCAGCACCTGGCTGACCTTTAGGTGCTGAGATGGCCCCAGCTCTCAAGTCAGATTGTTCAGACTGGTTGGGCTCCTGGGCGATCGCAGGAGGTGGGGAGTGGTTGGGGCCCCGGCCGGGACCGGGAGACATGAGGCCTGGTGTGCACCCTTCTTCCCTGCACCCCTGCTTGGAGCCACGAAAAGCAGGCCCAGTCCGTGAGTCTTGGTGGTGTCACTCACTTTTCTGAGCCTTTGAGTCTCTGGCCTTAGGCAAGGCAGCCCCTCCTGCTGGAGGGGGACCCATGTAGCCACATCTGGGTGCGCTGTTTGCTGGGTGCTCCACGGGGTGTTGGATACACACCCACTGGTGCTTCCTTCCCCCCATGATGCTCCCCACTCCCGACTCTATTTGAGGAGGGGGAATGTTTATTCCCCAGGTGTTTATTTATTTATTATTATTATTTTGGGGCCGCTCCGTACGGCTTGTGGGATCTTAGTTCCCCAACCAGGGCTTGAACCCCCCTGGACCCTTGGCAGTGCACGGAGGGAGAGCACGGAGTCCTAATCACAGGAACACCAGGGTAGTCCCTCCACCCCCCCACCCCCCCCCACCCCCCGCCCAGGTGTTTAGAAATCTCTGGGGAAGGAGGAGGTAAGAGAGCCTTGCTCTTTCTTGCAGTCTGAGGACCAGAGGAGGGTGTGTGAGAGGTGCAGGTGGCAGGTCGGGGTCTCCTCGGGGGGAGGGGGGGGTCTGGTCCCAGCAGGAGGGCTGCAGTCACGTGCCTCCCTCAGCTTTCTTTCTTCACAGATGCCCGTGCAAACTTGCCATCCCCGACCAGCTGCCAGGCTGCCCTCGTCTTCCTTGGCCACGCCATGGGTGGCGCGGTGGGCCTGCCTGCCTGTGTCAAGGCCAAGGGAGCAGTGAACATGGCCCACTGGGGCCGAGCAGTTGTCAGCTGGGACCAGGGCTTGCTCTCATTCTGTTGTGTCACCTTTTACAGTGCCCGGCAGGCAGATGCCAATCTGGGGAGCTTGGCAATCACAGTGAGAAAACAACAGAGAGTGAGGTCAGTAAACTCCACTCCACCCTGGCCTCACATCTGGTCCCATCCGTCTCTGGAATGCTTGGAAACTGACATAATCCCAGGGAGAGGAAGGGGGATCTACGGTCCTCTCTGGCAAGGCCAAGTGAATTGGGTCACTACGCTGTACCTTCAGTGGGTGTCACCTGTTTAGGGCCACTCAGCTGAGCCCCAGAGGCCAATGGGGAGGTTTGTGCAGAGGACCCTGGCTGCCTCTGGAAGCGGCACCCACCCTCCTCCCCGGCAGGTGGAGAGCTGGGCCCGGGGCAGTTGTGGTGCTTGGCTGCCGGCCCGATTGGAGTCATCATCGGTCTCAAAGTGTGTTGAAATGGGTCTTTGCACAAACTTGAGGAGGGCCCGGCAATTCCAGGTGACAGTGCCCAGGGCTATGAGGAGATGGGAGGAAAGGGGACGAGGTGACAGCAGAGAAAAAACCCAAAGAGGGGTTAAGGGGTTTTCACAGCTGCTGACTCCGGAGCCTTCTGGGGCTGGGGCTCAGCCTGCCTCCTTCCAGCCCTAACCCATGTGGCAGGACCTCAGAGGCCTTCCACCCTGGGAGTCTGGGGTTCTGGGATGCCAGGCCAATCCCTAGGCTATGCCACAAGGAGCCGACACAAACTTCTCCCTGGAACTTTTCGCTGTGAGCAGTTAATCGCCCTGGCATCCGAGGCTGCAGTGCATGAGGGAGGGGCCTTCAATGAAAGCAAACGGCCGCTGACTAATCTGACAGCTCCAGCCCCGCTCCTCTCTGTGGGGTCTGGCCACGCTCCATTCAGCCTCGATGGCCTGCCCCAGCGGGGTGGCCTCCAACCTATTACCACGGGCGCTTCCGGCCCTGATGGGGGAGAGGGTGAGCCCCCGCGCCCCCTCTGCCCTACTGAACCAGCCGTCCTGTCCTGTGTGAGGGGCTGGCTCTGGAGGAGCAGGCTTGGCTGGGTGCCGTCCCTGGGTGACACCCTCAGGAAGGGGGCAGACAGCTGCTCAGTGGGATTTGTGTGAAGGGATAATAATTAGGAGGTAAGTGGGAGTGCGGTCTAGACAACGGGGATGGTTTTTCAGTTACTTGCAGATTGTGGCTTTGAGAAAGCGGTCAGGCCGTCAGATCATTTGTGCTATGGGAGAAGGCAGAGAAGAATCGGGGCTAGGGGAAAGTCCCTCTTTCTACCCCAATTCACCGGCCCTGGCTCCTGGCTAATGCCAACGTAGCCCACACTGACTGAGTTCCTGCTAGGTGCCAAGTGCTGTGCCCGTGAGAGGGTGGCTTACAGGCTGGCGGGGACACGAGAGGAAAGAGGTAAATCACAGGTGAGATGAGTGCTAAGAAGAGGATTTACAGAGGGCCTAGTCTGGGGCGGGGAGGGCTTCCTGGAAGAAGCACGGATCAGCTCTCCACCTGACAGTGGTGCTTGGCGGGGAAGGGGAGGCCCATATTTCTGGACCCCAGCTGCCAGGCCAGGGCCCTTCCAGGGCGTCCTCATCCCCAAGAAGCCCCAGGCCCTTATCACCTACCCCTTGAGATGCTTGACCCTCCCCTTGGGCTGCTTGGCGGCTGCGGGGAGGGAGGATTGAGGATGAAGGAAAGGGAGTGAGAGTCAGGCAGGGCGTGGAGGCAACTGACCTTGTCCTGGGCAGGACCCCCTGCTGGGAAGCAGAAGCAGAGCTCCCTTTGTGGGAGAAACCCCCTCAGGATCTACAGCAATAAAAAAGGGCCCCCCCCCCCCCAGCTCTCTTTTGCTGCAGCCTCTACTGACGGGGGTTGGGGTATAATGAATATCTGTGTGCTCATAAAACAGACTAATGACTGCCTTCATTTAATGGACCCCTTTTATCCTTACTGGTTCCCAAACCAGAAGGGACCGTCCTGGGGGCTGAGGTCTGGAGCCTCGTGGTAGCCACAGCCCCCAGCTGTTTGGGTTGGGGTCCCACTGGTTACTGAAGCCCCTCGGAGGCTGCCTTTCCTCCTCCATCCCTTATCAGGTTGAAACCGCCCCGAGAAGTCTAGGGAGATGCCTGACAGTGACCAGCCTTAGGAAGTGGGCAGGGGATGGGGAGGGAGGAAACATATACACCCTGGTTCTTACGGACAGTGTCGACACTCAGTAACACGTGGCTGCAGAGAAAGGGCACCTAGCAGCGGCTGACTGTGCCACGCCCCCTTCCTCTGCCCCACACCTATACCAATAGGAGCTCACAAATCATCCCAGTGTCAGCTCCTTCACTTGAGAAGAGCTAGACCCCGGGAGGGAGGGGCTTGCCTGACGATTCACCAGCAACACCTGTGTTCTGCTTGGGCGGTCTCCCTGCTTGGGACTAGCCAAGCCTGACCCTGTTTGGCTTCCTGGAGCTCGGTGAGATCACAGCCCTGGGTGTTGTGGCTGCAGGCTGGTGTGACCTGCCATGCAGGAAATATTTTTAAAGAGATACTTGCCCCTGTGTTCCCAGGATTAGCTCATTGAGAGACTCAAGTTGTTCTTTGAGTCCCGTCCCTACCCCATTTGATTGTAGAAAGCTGTCAGGGGAACGTGAGTTCACTTGGGATAAAATGGGTAGTGGAAGTAAACAATCCAATACACTTGTCATGGAGAAGCCCCTGGTGGTGGCCAGGGGACCTTGGGTGGCCGGTAGCATCTGAGGCAGGTGGGATGGGCAGAATCAGAGTCCCCACACCCTGGAGGATGGAGGGACAGGCCAATTTTCTTTCCCTAGAGTTCCGGAACTGCCTAACTGTGGTCTTTCGGTCAGAGACTAGAGAGGAGCCACAGGCCATCATGACAAGGTCTGCCAGTGGCAAGAAACTCTGAGTCAGCCTGCAGCCTCAGTGTTCCCATCTGGGCGCTGGCCCAGCCCTGCCTCCAGGCCATCTGCAGATAATTGGGGTCAGAGGAGGGCAGAGGATCCCAGGAATGTAGGTTCCTGGGCCCCTGACCAACCTCCCATTTTCGGTGCCCTCCCCTTGGAGACAGTCGCCCCCTGACAATGCAGAGCAGAAAAAGCATCCCCCACCCGATACCTGGCCTCTCGGCAGGAGGCACCGTGGTAGGAAAGGCACCTTTAGAAAGGCTTAGAGAGCAAACAAGTGAGGTGAGTCACTCGGAGGTGGTGTCGTGGTTATTAGGCAGTAACAACCACCGTCCAATACGTGTGTGTGGCCGCTCTCCTCTCTTGAGGCCTATCAGGTACTTTCATGCTCTGGTATCATTTAACCCTCCTCCCCAAGGAGGCAGAAAGGACAAGGCTTATCATCCCCAATTTGCAGTTGGTGAACACAAGCTCCCAAGAGGTTAAGTGACTTGCCCGAGGTTATAGTCCCGATTGGCTGCAGATCTGGGAATGGAATCCAGGTGTCCTGGTCCATGATCTAAGCCTCCTGACTCATAGTCCAAGGTTACTTTGCCTGTACCTCACAACAAAGGGGGCTGTGTTCAGGAAATCAGTTCTGGAGCGAAGAGATGATTTCTTTCCCCTTTGCCAGAATTTCTTGGGTGACCCTGAATATGCTCAGATTGGGCTGAAGGGCCAGTCTAGATCTTCCTAAATCTCTCCTGGGTCACGCCCAGGCCTGGGGGCAGGAAACTTTTTGGACAGGAGCGGGTCACTTTTGCCGGTGTCCTCCTGACTTAGGGGACCCTGTAAGGCCACTGAGAGGGGCGTGGGCTGTGATGAGTCAACAGTTCACTAGCTTTAGGTTCTGCAGAGGCATCGGCAACCTGATGTGGAGGTAGGATCTGGAGGAATGAGGGGTGGCCAGGTGAACTGGGGAGGGCCTGGAGCCCTGTGGCTGGAGGATTTACCAGTGCGATGCTGAGAGCTCTCCTCAGGCCCTTGGCTTGACTAATAAGAGTTGAGGTTCCCTGTGAGCTTGGCTCTGTAGTTTCTGTCTCAATGCCCTCCTCTGCTTCTCCTTATCTTTCCAGTCTAGTTTCCACTTGTTTTCCACTATGAAGCCTTCCTCAAGTGCTCTCTCCTAGTGTTTCCCCTCTGTAGTACAGAAGCATCCCCCACTCCCGCCCCAGGCTAGACCCACAGCTGTTTGCTCTTCTGCATCTCCTCTGGCCCTGAGTTCTTCCAGAGCATCTTGTTTTGGCCCCCCGCTGCTCTGTCTCCTGCTCCTGTGGCAGAGGTACATACCCGGGCCTGGAGGGGAGGGACTGACACACACCCAGCGCAGGCCTGGTCCAGGCATTCGACATTCATCAGTGCACTTGATCATCCCAATGACCCTTCAAGGAAGGAAATGGAGGCTGGGGGAGAGCAGCCACTTGTTCAGGTCATTAGGTGGCAGAAGTGGGATTAAACCCAGATATTGCTGATTTCAGACGTGATTCTTTTCACCGAGTTCAATGCTGCCTCTCAAATGCTTGCTTAGAAGAATGTGGGAGAAAGTGACAGAATGGATTATATGTCTATGGGACTGAGTCAAGGCGCTGTCCCCTGGCTTGAAAAATGAACCCAACCTGTGGCAGAAGAAGCATTTATATTTCATTAGATTCAGTTCGCTTGTTTGCTTCCTCCTTTTTTCCCAGGAAACATTTTTGCTGCAGTGATTTGTGAAAGGGCCTCAGGGCCATCCCTGTTAGATGTGCCCCTCACCCCCTGCCAATGGAAGGAGCTGCGCCATATCTCTGTGAATCCAGGAGCCCAGGTGTGAAAGCCACCATGCGGGATGGAGAGAGGCCTGGTCACAAGGGCTGATCCATTTGGGGACAGGTTGGGCTCTTCAGGTATGGAGAACCACAAGACGCCGTATCTGTGGCCCCTGACCGTAGGGTCTGTGATTCTGTTCTCTGGCCTTTATGGAGCAGGGTGTGGGAGAGTGTCGGTCTCCCAGATTAGGAGTAGCTGGTCAGCTCTCGACCACAGGATTTCCCTTGCTTTCCTCCCCTTCTCTCTTATTGCAGCTTCTTCCTCCTCTGTTCTCTTTTCTCTCCAGTCTCTTCCTCTTCACCCTTCTCTTCTGCCCTCTTCTCCTCTTTCTCCTCCTCTCCTTCCTCCGTGGACCCCAAGCTTCTATCAGGAAACCAATTTCTTCATATTGGCTCCCCTAGTCTACCTCCTCCCTATCCATCCAATACAACATTCTGTGATGATGGAAATGTTCTAGATCTGTGCTGTCTTATGTAGTAGCTGGTAGCCACATGTGGCTATTGAACAGTTCAAATGTGGCTCGTGCTGGTGAGGAACTGAATTTTTAAACATTAAAAAAAATTTTGATTAAGTTTAATTTTAATCGGCACATGTGGCTGGTAGCTACTGAGCTGGACATCAGAGCTCTAAACGATACGTAGTGCTGGACCCGCCTGGAGGTGCCGCTCCTTGTCCAGGCCCTGCCTCTCCCCCAAACCTCTGTGGGACCCAGCTTCCCTCCTGTGCTCAGCTTCCTGATCTGCGACCTGTGAGAGGCCACGGGGTTCTGGGGGCTTGGAGCTGGGTGACCCTGGGCATTGGATCTGGACTCTTCTGTCAAATAATTAAAATAATTTCTTGAGGAAGTTGCCCTAGCCTCAAGGTTTCCTTGCAATGCTGAGTTCAGTGCTTCTCCGGGCCGGAGCCTGCTATGATCAGATCTGGGCGAGTCAGTGTGAACAGCAGGACAGGCGCTGTGTGTGTGTGTGTGTGTGTGTGTGTGTGTGTGAGTCACCTATGCACGTATGTGTGCAGTTGAGGCGCAGCAGTGAGACCCTGAGGATCCTACCTAACTGAACAGCCTGAGACCGGGAAAGCGGTTGAAGGCTGCTTAGATGGGGAAGGTTGTGGTCTGACTCTACTTCTGCTGGGCGTCTGCCCAGTCCTCGGCCCGGAGTGTTCCAATGATGCCCCAGACTTCCTCTTTTGCCATAAAAGTACCCCAGAAAGGCTTTCCACAGAGGCCCCAGGGGTTTTCTTAGGGAATGTGTGAGTTTGTGAGCAGGAGACCCAGGCTGCGTGCGGTCTCCCACAGAGCCTGGCATTGGAGGGAGGTGTGTCCCAGCCTGGGGTGGGGAGGGGAGGGGGTCTCACCTGGACCCAGGGCCTGGCTTATGCAATGCTTAGACTCTTAGTCAATTCCAACAACTTGGACGGACACACACACACACACACACACACACACACGCGCACACACACACATGTGCACACACTGCGTAGGGAGGTGTGGAAGGGAAATAAATTAGCCTTTGCTGCTTTGCCCTCCCTCCAAGCCTCTGCCACCGCAGATTTCCCCCCCCCACATTTGGAGATAAAGGGGGATGCCCCGAGAGAGGGTGTTCTTAGGCGTCTTGGTTGAGATGGAGGCTCCAAGCCTATGAGACGGGAGGAACCACTGAGAGGAGCCCTCTGGGGGCAGGGAGAGAAGCCCACCAGCCAGTAAGTGATGGGACATGGTCAGAGTGTGGACAGAATGGGATGCCTTCTCTTCTGCCCCAGAAGGTGTGCCCAGGCCTCAGGGATCCTGGGTCACAGAACCCCCCTGATGGAGAGTTGCATCAGGGCGCAGCTGCATGTTAGATGCCTTGGGGGAGAGGGCACTGAGGGCTTGAGATCCTAATTTTCCAGTCTTTGGGTGCTTAGGGTCAAACCCTCAGCCTCCACCAGTGGCCCACCCCCTCTCCAACTGCACACAGATGGAAGGGGTGGCTGGGGGGTGAGTGAAGAAAGGATGTGTGTGTGTGTGGATCAGAGGTAACCGGGCTTTTATCAGCCCCGAGTCAGGGAGGTGGGTGGGAACAGCGTCAGGTAGTCCTGGAGTTCCCCACAAGCCCTGCTCCCCACAAGGGCTTCCTGGGAAAAGAGCCCTTCCTGACTGGGAAGCCGCGAGGCTCTGCCTGCAGACCAGGCCTCTCTCTCTGCCGTCACTGTACATGCAGGAGCTTTCACAGAAAGTGAGCGACTTAGCAGCAGACCTGCCTGGAGGCAGGGAGCTGGACCAGACGACCAGTTGGGTCCCTTCGAACTCTGGAATTCCACACAGGGGACTCACCACACCCATGCCTCTTGGCTGTGTGGACCCACAGTGGTCCACAGAGAGTCTGGGGTGGGGGGAGCCCCTGTTGGAACTAGGGAAAGGACATTCTGAGGTGAGGGTACAGAAAGGGGTGTCCCACAGAGCTCTGCTTTCACTTCTCTGGAAGGAGAATGGGCATAGTTGAAAAGGTCTGAAAATTGCTATTCGGTTATGCATGGTTTTGGCAGGAAAGCTGAGGGCTGTGTTCTTCCTTTATCATAGCTGGCAGCCCGGACTCTCCACAATGCAGTGAAGGGGAGCCTGAGGTCTGGCTGGTGGGTACATCCCTCACACGTCTCTTGGGCCTCTGTGTAGCTCTTCTTGCTTTAGATCTGTGGGCAAGATCTCTGTCATGTCAGCCCTAGGAGCACAGCTGCCTTCCCAGGCTCATGACCTCCACTGACCCTGCTTGAACTGAAAGCCACACCTGCCCCCGCCCCTGCCTCTCCCTACCTCCTCCCTCCCTGGACAGGGGAGTCACCATCCAGGGCCTGGCCCCCAGACACAGCACATGGATCAACTCTCTGAGATGGTCGCCATTTGCCTGTCTGGACATTGCCTTTCCCTCGCTCTCTTTGAGCAGATTCCCCGTGTAGGTGGGTAGCTGCCGACAGCCGTGGAAGCACAGATGAGCCGTGGATGATGAGATCTGAAGGGAGTTCAGAGACCCCTTAGCGAGGTCTACCCTCTACCTTTTACTGAGGAACCAATTCAGGGCCCCGGCATCCACAGGACCACTTATAGGCACCATGGCTCTGGAACCCGGTTCTCCTGATTCCCGGTGTGAGATACCTTATACCAAATGAAGTCCTTCATTTTCCCAGGGGCTTGGATGTGCATGCAGCTGGGATTTGGTAAAACTGACCCCGGGCAGAATTTTCTCTTCTTCCAAGATCTAAGTGGATCATTCTGGGTACCTGGCTGGTGTTTAATAAATGCCTGTTGATTGACCTGTGTCTCCGGGTGAATCCTCTCTCCTTTTCTAGAGGAAGGAGGGGGCAGACCCTGTAGGAGCTTGGTTTATCCCTTCCTTGCTCTCCTCTAGATTTCCACTCCTGTCCGGCAGTTAGAAAAGAGGATGCCAGAGGACCCACACTCCCCCATCGCTAGGGGCACGCTTTGCTGTCTCTTAGCTTCCTGCAGCACCAGGACCCGAGGCAAGGAGTCAGTCTAACTAGGGCAGCCACCCTGACTGTTAGAGAAATAAACAAGGTATAGGTATTGTACCGAGGGGAGAGGAGTTACCTCAAAAGTATCTCAGAGAAGAAGAAAGCCAAATTTTTATATGAGGTGCATGGATGGGGGGAGAGGGAGAAAGAAAAAAAAGCCTGGGTAATTAAGTTAATAGGTTTCTTAAAGAATGCCCATGTGAGTGATGTTCGACACATTCAAGTGTTGACAAGAAGGTATTTAACTTGACACCCACGCAGCGGGCAGAAGCGTGCTCTCGGCTCCGACGCACCTTCTTTGTCTGAAACTTGTAGTAAAACTCAGTGCTGGCTTGTGAAATCTGTCCCAGGGAATCCGTGTTGCAGGGGGTCCAAGGTCAAGCCTCCTGCTCCTGGACAGAGTTGGGGTGGGTGAGGGTTGCTACACTAAACCTAAGTCCCTAGATTAGGAGAGCAAAGGGCTGGGGTCCTCAACTCAGAAGCCCACGGAAGCTGTTATTCTGGGGGTCTCGGAGGGCCCACAAGACTATTTTTGACTCTTGCAGGTGGTTGGAATGAAACTCTGTCCCTTCCCTCCAAGATCCAGTTGCCTTGTGGACCTTGGGTCTGATACCCAGGAACATCTGTGCGGTCCTGGGGCTTCCCTAGCACGATGAACTAGTGGGATAATCTGGGTGAATTGGTGAATATGGATTTTCCCTTTCTCTTAAACCTGTAGTAGGGAGAGAGGCCCCAAATCACCGGGCTAGTGGAAAGAAGCCTTGCCTTGGAGGAGGAGGAGGGGGAAGGTGTGTGTGTGTGTGTGTGTGTGTGTGTGTGTGTGTGTGTGTGTTCGTGCACGTGCGTGTGTGTGTGTGTGTGTGTGTGTGTGTGTGTACTTAAAGAAAACTTTGGATTACTCTCGTTTGAAAGCACAGGGGCATAAATTACCATTCCTAAAACAAAGGAGCTTCTCCTTTTGCCAAGCAGCCTGCTTCAAAGGCCCCGGACGAGGATGGGGTTCCTTGCCTGCTGCGGTCTTATCAGCCTGCCTTTCTGCCCAGCTGTCATCCAACCCTCTTGTCATCAGCCATCTCTCATCCACCTTCTCTTTCTGTTACATTAAGCTCAGACTTATCGGGTGATCAGAGTTTTCAGGCTGGGACCTGAATTTCAGGGTCTCTGCCATTGTTACGGTGGCCAGATTTGTAAAGTGGAAAAATAGTGACATGAATGTCTTTGTGAAAGAAATTTTCTTTCTTAGATACTGAGCAAAACACTTTGAAAATAAAGTGACCTAACTCCACAGTTGTCTGGTCACCTTGAGGACGCGTAAATGAACAATGTGAAAAACCCGAATCAACATCCATGGTTAATGGGTTTCCAGCCTGGCAGAAAGGCTAGCACTGCCCCTCACCTAAAGTCATATACAAAGGCTGTGTGTGTCTGTGGATGTGGTGGGAAGAGTGGGGCGAATTGGAATTTCCCCTCATTTAAAAATGGCGGTCAGGAAGGCAATCCCTTCTTGCAACAAGAAAGCCTGGGTTAGCGCTTTGCTCTTGTTCTTGGCACCAGCCCTTGTTCTGGGGGCTCGTTTCTGCTTAGAGAAGCTGGTTTCCATCCAGGCAATCCCACTGTTCAGGAGATGTAGGATTCTGGGGTTTGCACACACTCCTAAGACATTTCCGTTTCTAGGAAAAGGGAACAATTTATCATCTTTCTCCCTAACTCCTAATGCATTAGGACGCAGTATTAATGAGAAGGCTCTGGGTTGAGTAGGAGATACCTGTTAATTTTACAGTCAAATTTCCCAGTCCTCCAACACTCTCCCGTCCCCATTCTCCATCATGGAGACATATCACGGCGATGTCTCTCCTTTAACTGATTGCCCAATTTGAGTTTCCTAAGAGCAAACTGAGAGGGTTCATCAGATTCCCCGCTTTCCTGTTTGAAGCAGGCAGGTGGCCAGGGTGTAGCCCAGTTCAGCATATTCTTATTGAGTGCTTACCATGTACAGAGCCGGGGCTGGGGGCTATGGGACTGTAGTTCCTGCCCTTAAAAAATTTTCAGCTCACGGGAGGCGCAGAGCTGCCTGAATTATCCTTGCAGTCCCAAAGAATGCACATGCCCTGCTCAGGGGCCAGGAGGCAACTGAGAGCGCCCCAGAAGCAGACAGGTTTCCAGAGAAGTCAATTCCTCGCGAGATTCCCCATTTCCTCCCGCCTCCCAGCATTGAAACTGGGGGCACCACGTGGACCTTGACAATGAGTCAACGCGGCAAGGGCAGACTTTTAGCTGGGACACCTTCTCACATAAAACCTTTTCTTGAAAATAGTTTTTCCTTCCTTCGGAGACATCTGGCCAGAGTGAAGCAGACTCCCTAGTTGTGACCAAATACTGAAATCAGATCAGTGATATTGTAGTGTGTTTCATAAGGACAGACGTTGCTGGGAGAACTAGAGAGCTGGGCAGCTCCCGTAGCTGCCCAGAGCCTGAGGTTGAACCCCGAGACAGAGCCCTCCAGAGTGGCCCCCTTGCCGAAGTCCTTTCCAGGCCACCATTCCTTGTGGAGGAGGGTGGAGGGTGGAAGTCAGGGCCCTGGGCTACTGGCTTTGGTGTGCTGGTGGGTGGGTGGGTAGGAGGGCTGAATACTGGCTTTTGGACCAGACTTCCCCACCCCTGTGTGGGAGGCGTGAGGGGCTAGAGCTGGGAGGCAGGAAGTGAGCGCAGATGGGCTGCCCAGACAGCTGTGTGGGGGACAGAGCACATCTGTCCGGGTGAGTCTAGTGGGGCCCCTCCCCACAACCTCCATGCCAAGTCTACCCGTTCATCAATAGGGTGTGGGCTCAGTTTGGGTCCCAAATGGGGAAAACGGTGGGAAAGGAAAGTTTGAAGGCAGAGGCAGGAGCTAGGGGTTGCTGAGGGGGTATGTTCCCATGAGAAAAAGAATGTCTGAACTCTGGGGGAGAGGAAGAGATGAAGGGCAAAGAGAAACTTAAAAGCAAATGGATCAGATTGCATCTGCCCAGGGTGGACTTGTGGCTTCCAGGTGGCTCCTGAGAGCCCAGGGTCCGGCGTCTCCTCTGAGAAGCTACCCAACTCCTCGCCTCTGCTGTGCTCCCCAAATGTCTTACACTGCAGGAATTAAAGTCCCCGAGGTAACTGCTCCTTCTTCTGTCTCACCTACTAGCCCGCGGGTGTACCAAGATCAGAGCCCCTATCTTCTTCATCACTGAATCCTCACAGAGTAGACGCTGTAGAAGTTTGCTTAATGAGTGAGCGATTGCGTGGCCTAAATCAACACCAGGTTTCCCATTTAATGCTTTAATTTTCTCTAATTGGCTGTAAATATTGCTGGGGAAGCTTTTCCCAAGTAGACACTCGGAGATCTTTGGGAGATAGAAACTTTCAGATTCTCATCAGGAATTTGCCTGTGGGCCTAAGGGTAGTTTACCTCTTTAAGCTCTTTTCTAGGGAGCTGAGCACAGGGGAAAGGCTCATTGTTCTAGAAACACACTGACTTGGCATCACGGCCACTTGCATGTCGTCCTTGGGGCAGCTGCTTCCCCCTCTGTGCAAAGCTATTACCTGCCTGCTACAGAGCCAGAGAGGCAGGAATTATGAATCGCGTGGACCTCCACGAGTAGGGGAGGCTTATGGCTTCCCTGCATCTGTCCTCCATCACCTCTCTCTGCCCGGTTCTCACGGCGTAATAAAAGGAGATGCGAGGGACTTCCCCGGTGGTCCAGTGGGTAAGACTCCACGCTCCCAATGCAGGGGGCCCGGGTTTGATCCCTGGTCGGGGAACTCGATACCGCACGCATGCTGCAACTAAGAGTCCGTGTGCCGCAAGTACGAAGTCTGCACGCCGCAACTAAAAGATCCCGTGTGCCACAACTAAGATCCGGCAAGCCAATAATTAATTAATTAATCAATCAATCAATCAATTAATTAATATTCAAAAAATAAATAAATGAGCTTTAAAAAAAAAAGGAGATGGGAGTTGGAGTTCCAGCTCTACTGTGTGGCCCCAGGTGAGTCATTTCTCCTCTCTGGGCCTCTGTGTTCTCATCTGAACAATGAAGGCTGGACTAGGGAATCTCTGAGATCTCTACCAGTTCCTAATGTCACATGTCTGGTAGAATGATGAGCAGGGAATGTGGCCCTTGATATTATCACTGTCCCCCAGAGCCTGGGCTGGGGACTTTCCCTTAACTTAGGCTTGCGGGGTTGGGTTGGAGGGGGGAAGGAAGGGCCCACAAAGCTACTGCTCCACTCGTGGACGCCTGTGTTCACCCACTTGCTGCAAAGGTGACTCTTCCTGGATGAGTTAGTCAAGTCCCGCTTGAAGCCAGAAAGTCTGCGTGAATGACTCTTAAATGTTTCCCAAGCTTCTACTCCTGTTTTCTATTACCTTGTGGGTGTAACAGAAGTGCCAATAGGGACAAAGGAAGGATTAAAGTCCCAAGGGCTTGGGCCCCAAATGCGACACGTGTACTCTTCTCTAGCGCTATTTTTGTCGTCATGCTCACCACCATCACCGTCACCCATTATTAATACTGTTAAGCATTTATTGTTCTTCATTCAGCCAAGAGCAGTGGGTGAGTAAATCAGCAAGAAACTCCGGCCACAGGAAGCCTGCACCGTTTCGGGCATTTCTCTGGTCAAGGCTGGTTTCTCCAGCCCTCATGCAGGGATTAAATCTGACCCTCAGCAGGAAATGGGGCCCGTGGCTTTGAGTTCCTTTACGAGAAAGTGCTCTCCTTTCCAGAGGAAAGGTGTTATAATTCCAAGCTACTTTTGCCGCTGTGTATCTGTTTCTTATTCACATTTGTAGCTGCTACAATGCCTTGAACAGGGCACGACCAAAGGTGCTTGCTAAATGCTCATTGAAAATAGTGAATGATAATGATGTCTTATAACAAATTAAGCAGAAGTGGGCCTGGGAGTGCTCTGAAGTGCTTCTGAGCTGCCATGAGCTGAGAAACAGTTTAACTCCTCGTCTGGGGCATCTTCCCTGCTAACGCTTAGAGCCTGGAGCCCTCGGGTTGCAAGGCTAGCAAGGGATTGGCTAGCAAGAGATTGTTTGGGAGGCAGGGTGGCCAAGACTCAGATAGGAGGTGAACAGCTGGCGCCTCCTTCTGGCCCTGCCGGGCTGGAGCGGGCCTGGGGAGGGCTGGTGCGGGAACCTCAGCCCCTCGGCTCCCAGAATGTCACCTCCCTACCACCACCCCAGCCCCTTCATCCCGAGAGAGCCCAGCTCAGGAGAGCCAGTGGAGAGCAAGGGAGGCTGTTATGTAACTGATTTAACTCCTTGCCAAACTGGTGACTAATTCAGACCGTCTCGGCCAGATTGGCTTGGCAGCTTTGGTGTCAGCTGCAGGAGGCCCGGCTGGTTCGTGGCTGGTTCTCACACCCTCTGCTGGAAGGATGTCTCAGCTCCCTTGCTGGCCTGGGCCACCACCAACCTCAACCACGGCTCCATCAGCACTCCTGCCTACCGGAGACCTTCTCCGTAGGCGTCCAATCCCCCAACTTTGTGTCCCTTCCTGCCCTCCAAAAAGAGGCCAGGAAGACAGTTCATTTATGTCTGCCCCCGAGACAGTTCATTTACGCCTGGGGCTCACTGAGGCCCTTCATTTTGCACCTGGTGAGGGTGAAGGGCGCTGTGGCCTGCTGCCCTTGGCTGGCTGGCCGGCGGGAGGGTTTTGGCTGCTAAAGTTGGCACTGTTGGGTCCAGAACTCGGGGCCCTTCTCCACCACTTCTCAAGGGGAAAGGACTCCAGGGAACACCTGCCCTCACCCAGTCCCCTGGCCTTGGACCCCGGGCCCTCCAGGTCACAGGCTGCCTGGGTGATGCCGGGAGAGGCCTGGGCTCACTGCTTCGGTTCTCACTTTTCTTTTTTAAGAGGGGGTGCTTGGTAAGCCCAGCCCGTCCCTCTTGCAGAAGGCCATCCTGAGGGGGAACGTGGAGGGAGGACATTTGTGCTTATTTGGACACAGTTCAGGGAAAAACACAAAGAGGTGTCCTGACAAGGCCCACGGTACTCATAGACATGAGTGCTGAGGATTAGTTTATTTAATCCTTAACCACGCAGCCCTCTGTGCTTGGGATTACTCCCATTTTACAGGTGGGGAAACTGAGGCTGAAAGCAATTGGGTGGTTTGCCAAAGCTGGTAAGTGGCTGAGCTGGGCTTTGAACTCACTCCCCAGTGGCTTGGGAGCCTAAGCTGGCTCTGATACACTGCCTTCCCATGGCATTCCTGGGATGGGTTCCCGAGGCCTTTGAAAGACTTGTACATCTCAGCAGCTTCATGGCAACTGCCCAGCTAGACCCAGAAAATAATACTACCTTGTACTGCTGCTTCCTTCCGCCAAGCCCCACACAGACATGATCTCATTCACTTTCCCACAGTCCCATGTGGGCTAAGGAGGGGGTGGAGACTCCGTTTCCCAGGGAGGAAAGGGAGGCACAGAGAGGGACGCTGGCCTGTTCTAGGTCACAAAGCTGGCTGGCGGCAGAGCTGGGACTGGAAATCAGGCATCCCTGACCTTGAGGGCGGTTATTTAGCTTGATGAGTATGGGCTAGAATCACCCCCGAGATACAGCAAATTGGGGTGCTTTTCTTAAGGGCTGACTCAGTGGCTGAAACAGCTCCAAGATAGCTGGGCTTGTGTTAAAAAAAGGAAATCTGAGATGCATATAAAGGCAATCTGTATGCCAAGAAAGAGGCGCTGGGACTAGTGGTCACCACACTAGCTCCCCTCCTGGCCAGTCCCGGCACCGTCTCTCTGCTTCCCTTCCCCGGATGCCCTGGGGCTCAGATGCAGCCCTGGTGTGATGGAAAGAACAGTGGCTTTGAGGTCATGGAACCTGGAGAGGATATTCACTAGGGACCCATAAATCAGTCATTTCCCCTCTCAGCTTTTCCACTTTTCACTGAAAAAGTGAGGATACTAACTACATGAAATAGACATTGTGTGTGAAAAATTTCATCAACTATAAAGCCTGCAGAGAGAGAGAAATTACTGGTGTTCCCTTCAACCCGATCTCATCTCTACTAAAGACCTTTTTAAAAATGGCTTTGAAGCGGCGGGTCACACAGCAATTGTCCTGGTCAAACGTCTGTCTTCCCTACTGTGGCTTTTCCACTTGGATCTCTGGTACCCAATGTCTGGTCCCGAATCAAGTGTTCCCTGGGTGGCCCCATGGGCTCCAGGACAGGGCTGGCAAACTTTTTGCAAAGGCCCACCTGGTAAATATTTGAGGTTTCGTGGGCCACAGGCGATTTCGGTCACATGTTCTTTGTTTCTTTCTTTCTTTTCTTACAACTCCTTAAAAATGTAAGAAACATTCTTAGTTCACAGGTCTAACAAAAACAGGCCGATTTGGCCCGCGGGCTGTAGTTTGCTATGCCTGGCCTAGTGTAAAGTTGGGGGCGGGGGAAGTTTGGAAGTAGAAAAGCCCTAGATCCCCAGTTTTGCTGCCTGCCTGCCTGAGGGCCTTAGGATCGCTCTTCAACCTCCCCGGGACTTAGTGAATTGTCTGCCTCGTGGCTGTAATAGTCCCTGCTTACTTCAGAGGGCTGCGGTGAGGGTTCTCAACAGAAAGCGTCTACACCGCAGCAGGTGCCTGAGAGATGCGGGGTGGTATCATTACGGCTCACCCCGTCCTTTGTGTGGTGGGGAGGACAGCACCCTCCCAGAGTCTGGGGTATTCTACAAGGTGACCAACCAAGGCCCTGCTCGGAAGGCAGAGGCCCAGGGTTTCATGAGGAGAGGAAGACCTGGGGTTACGTCGAGGGGCTGGTTGTAGGGTTGGGACCTTTGTCCCACCACCAGCTTTGTCTTGGGCAGGAGGTGGCGTCTGGGAGTCTGTGGGGCTACGAGAGGCCCCACACAGACCTGAGGCCCAGGGGGACCCAGGGCTTTGCCGAGAGGACACCGGCGACTCCCTGGTCCCCTTGAGTCCTGGCTTGTTGTCAAGTGAAAACTAGAGAAGGAAGCAGTTGTGAAAAAAGTGTGGGTCAGAGCAAGCTCTTTTCATTAATAATAAGAGCCACCATGTACGGAGCACTTTTGTGTCCCGGGTGTTGGGGGCTGTATGCCCATCCCCCCATCCCGCCAGCGAGCCCAGGCAATGCTGGGGGCGGGAAGGGTGGGGGAAGGCTCACAGCTGCAGGGGCTGGAGCCGGGCGAGGATGGTCCCGCTTTCTTTGATGTTCCACTGCCTCCTGGGAGCCTAGCTCTGCCCGTGGGTTCAGGTTTGGGTGGATACTCAGGTCAGGGGAGTGTGAGATCTTGATTCTTTTTCTTTCTTTCTTTCTTTTCTTTTTTTAAAATTATGTGGTAGTTATCTTTAGGTACAAAGACTTTTCCAATCATGTCACTTAGAGATCATTTTATCCACTGCTCTGTTTGCCGTCAGTCTCTTGTCTCTCTCCTCAGCAATGGTAAGGTGGATACCCTTTCCACGAGGAAGAGAGATCCATGGTTTGTTACCTTTGCCAATAACGAAAATGTTGGAGAGCCGGGTGGCAAAGCTATTGCCTTTGGCATCTTTCACATGAACTACATCAAAAGAACCAGGATGTCTCTCCCGGTTAGTGATCACACCAATTCTTCCCAGGTTAGCACCTCCAGTCACCGTGCACAGGTTACCAGTGTCAAATCTGATGAAATCAGTAATCTTGCCAGTCTCCAAATCAGTTTGAATGGTGTCATTCACCTTGATGAGGGGATCATGGTAGCGGATGGTGCGAGCATCGTGGGTCACCAGATGAGGGATTCCTTTTGTCTCCACAAAGATCATTCTCACTTTGCACAACTTATACTTGGCCTCCTCAGGTGTAATATGATGAACAGCAAAGCGAACCTTGGTGTCATAGATCAGAAGAAAATTCTCTCCAGTCTTGTCAATGCTGATGACATCCATAAAACCAGCAGGGTAGGTTATATCAGTGAGGACCTTGCCATCAATCTTAATGGAACGCTGCATGCATATCTTCTTTACTTCATCTCCTGTTAGGGCATACTTAAGTCTGTTCCTTGAGACATTCCCTGAGCTTGTGGGGACTGGTAGATGGATGAGGAGAAACCACACCAGTCAGTTTATCCAGCATCCAATGCTTTGGAGCTGCTGTGTGCTTCAGGTGTTTCTTGGGACCGCGAGCCATGGCTGCGCTAGGCACGAAAAGAGAGGCGATTCTTCTTTTTGAGAAATACAGTGAAAAGGACTAGTTCCTCGGCTGCTGGAGAAACCCCATCATCACCCAGCCGTGGAACCTGGAGCACTCTCTTCTGTGTACTTGTGCCATCCCGTGGCTGGTTCTGGAGGGTCACCTGCGACCAGCCTCCTGGGCTGGAACTCAGCAGTGTGACTCGGTGCACAGCGGGCCATGTCTTCCTATCACCAACACCCTGCTTATTTCTGTGCCCCTTTCCACGTATAATTCACTGTTCCTGTATCTAGAAAGCCATCCTGTTACTTCTTTACCTGGTAAACTTCTACTCAATCCTTTAAAACATAGCTCAAATGTCACCTCCTCCAGGAAGCCTTCCAAGACTACCCAGGCACAGTTAGTATCTCCCTGTTCTGCCTTCAGGCACTTTGATTGTTATACTATTTGGGGGTGGGGGAAAGCTCAGAGCAGCTAAATAACCTGCCCGAGGTGAGGCTGGGGTCTGAATCCAGGCAGTATGACCTCAGTGCCCTCCCTCCTAACCACTAAATGATATTGCCTCTCTGACACTAGTTATAATTACCCCAAACTGTGATGATAAGTTTATGGGTCTGTAAATGGCCCGTGAGCTGAGGCCACGACTTACGTATCTTTGCTGCCGCAGAATGTAGCACAGCGCAGTGTACACGGTAGGCACTTAGTGGTGGCTCATGGAAAGAATGTTGAATACAGAGCCTGTGGGGGTTGGGCCCACTAAAGGAAGGTGGGGTGCTGGGAGCCGGGAAAGGAAGACAAGTGGGGGACACAGCTGAGTGGGTGGGGCTTGCTTGACCCCGGGGGGGAGGAGGTTCCTGCTGCCAGCTGCCATGCCATCTTGGAATCACGAGCCTGGCAAGAGCAACAGAAGGATGTCCTGACGCTGCTTAGTAAGCACCTTCAACATGCTAGGAAGTGCTTCACACAAGGGCATTCTAAGTCCAGGATAAAGGACGGCTAGTTCAAATCCCTAGACAGCTCACGAAGGCAGTGCCTTTGCAGGATGCACTTTGGCAAAGGATTGTCCTGAGGCTGGGTCTGGACTCCGTGCCCCGTACGTTCTGAACCTTGCCGGCCCTCTGAGAAGCCAGGCTGTTGAGGGAAGTTGCATGAATTCCCGTGTTGGGGAGTCCTCTTTTGTACCATGCAGCTCTGTTTACAGCGGACTGGCTGCCCGGAGGAGCAGAGTTTTCGGGGGAGCAAGGAGATGGGCATCAGGACACTTTCATCTCTTCCCGGCTCTCTCCACCCACAGGAGGTGGGACCCAGCCGGGGCCCAAAGCCTGGAGCCTCCCAGCAAGCCAGGTGGGCCTGTGAGGTCATGCTTCCTGCCACACTTGCAGGTGGCCCTTTCCTGGGGCGCCAGCAGGTGTCGGGGGCAGGGGTGGTGTACGGGGGACCCCTTTAGCATCCCCAGTCCCCTCTGGGGGCTGGAGGTGCCCCTTGAAGCCACTGGAAACCTCTTTTCTTGCCCGGAAGAGGTCCAAAGCATGCGTGGCTGCTGACACCGGGGAGGGGGGATGGGGGGATGGGGGGAGAGCGAGAAGACCCCCCTGCAAGCCGCGTTCATACAAAATGCATTTCCCAACGTATCCCTCTGGCCTGTCGGAGCCCCTTCTGCTCACTGCTCTGTTTATACATGATAGACAACTAATTAACATCCAAACCTCCTGAAAGGTCTTTTCAGAGGTAATGTTCTGACAGGTTATGTCAGCAAGGAGCACTGATTTGTCTAAGCATGGATCACATTGTTTCAGATTGAATGAGGTGAATATTAAACTGCTTTAAATGTACTCTTCATAAAGTACTAATTACACACTCCCAAGGGAGAACAGCCAAGGAATACTAAACAGTAGAGAAGTCAACAGAAGGTTCTTTTTATAGTATGTTGCTGGGCTCTGTGTTTTTCTGTCTCCTTCTTTCTCGCTCTCTCTCTTTTTTTTACAGTAAAATCACAGCACGCTAAAGAATACACATTTATAGCACAATGCTTCTCATCTAATTATACGGCAATCATTAGTTTTAAGCTGGATGCATTATATTTTCTTTGATATATTATGCCTGAGGCACAACTCTGCATTTATTGCTGCTACTGGCAGATTCCAGTTCCCGCAACCCTCTTTTCAAACCCCAACTCCTCTCTACCCCACGACCCTTTAACAAATTATTTAACCCTTACTGTTAGTTCGCTTATTGTCTCAAAAAAGAATAATTGCAACTTAAATTGGCAAAAATGGGGGAAACGACATACCCTCGGTTAATTAATGGATTTATTTGCTTTTAATTAATTTATTTATTTATTTCGGGCTGCGAGACGCTGCATGCGGGATCTTAGTTCCCTGACCAGGGATCGAACCCGTGCCCCCAGCAGTGGAAGCACGGAGTCTTAACCACTGGACCACCAGGGAAGTCCCCCCTTTGTTACCTTAAAGTGGAAAAAATAGGAAAGGAAATCTCGTGTGTTTCTGGGAGCTGTGCGATTTTTTTATTAACCAGGTAATGTCCTGAATACACAGTCTCTGCTCCCCGACCCAGTGAAATTCCTTCATAACAAATCCTACAGGATCACACTGAGCTCCCAGTGGCTGAGCTTCATTGTCCCTCAGGGAAAGAGATATTTATATGTATATAAATATACATCTCTAAAAGCAACAGAGGGGTGGAAAACCATGAGGCAGGGAGCAGTCCAGCAAAAATGCAGGGTGGCCCTTCAAAATGCCTATCTGCAGATGTGGCGAGAATTCTGCTCCAACAGTTTTTCTGGATATTTCTGACATCAGGCCTTGCCCATTGTTGAGAAAAAGCAAGATTAATTTTGAGATGCCCTAGATGGTCAGGTTCTCAGTCCTGAAGGGAGAAGAAGGCCAAGTTCCATGGGGATGGATGGCCTGATATTGACCCGACTGGTTTCTTCTTAGTCAGGCCTCTAACCATCACGCCTCTAAAGATAAAAGTGACGGCAGGGTCCCAGAAAGATAGAATCGCTTTTGTGTAAGGAGCAAAGTGGGGTCCCCTTTCCCTACTGTGGTCTTCCTTTTCCTCCCCCGACATCACATCAGAGAACTGTGGGATCTTGGACTTGAAGGGGTTAGAAATTTCCCATCTTTAACAGTTGAGGAACTTCAGAGCACAGAGCTGCCGGCAGTTCAAGCTGGAACCTGGGGTCCTGACTCCGAAGCTAGTACTCTTTCCACTTCAGATAGAGTAACTCCAGATGACTCTTCTCTCACGCAAATGACCCAGGGCAAAGGAATAAAATGACAGAGTGCTACGGACTGAATATTTGTGTTCCCCTCAAAGTCACATGTTGAAACCCTAATGGTATCAATGTGATGGTATTTGGAGGTGGGGCCTTTTGGGAAGTGATTAGGTCATGAGAGTGGACCCCTCCTGCTGGGATTAGTGCCCTTATGAGAAGTGCCAGGAGAGAGTTTGCTTCCTCTCTCTGCTCTCTCGGGGCCATGTGAGGATACAAGGCGGCTGTCCAGACATTGGATCTTCCAGCACCTTGATCTTGGATTTCCCAGCCTCTAGAACTTGGAGAAATAAATGTTTGTCTTTTGAGCCACTCAGCCTATGGCAGTTGTTATAACAACCCAAATGGACTGAGACACAGAATTCTTTTCTCCGAGAGCTGGAAGAGGTCTGGAAAGTCACCTAGTCCACCTTTCTGTTGCTGCTTGAATCCCCTTCATGACGTCCCCAACCATGACTTGTTCATTCTTGGTTCTGGCTCCTCTGGGGATGGAGGGTTGGCGACCTTCTCCCAGGGTGTCAGACCATCTCTGTGCAGCTCTCATGGTTAAGTAAGTGTTTAAGAGCAGTGCACGCTGGAGCGAGAGTGTCTGGGTTTAAATCCACCACAGCCATGTCGCAGCTCTAGGACCTTGGATAGGGGACTTAACATTTCTTTGCTTCCGTTTCCTCTTCCTCTGTAAAATGGGAACAGTACAAGTGCCTGCTCTATAAGGTTTTGTGAGGATGACAGGAGATGATACATGTCAAGCAGTGCCCAGCCTACTAAACTAACCAAGCTTAGCTATTATTATTGTTAAGAAGTTCATCTGGCTCCCTAGCATAACTGCCATGGTTGTAGCTCTGCCTGGGGCCCTACGGAACAAGATTAACTTTTCTCCTTGTGTGACTGTTTTTTTTGTTTGTTTGTTTTGTTTTGTTTTTTTTGTGGTATGTGGGCCTCTCACTGTTCTGGCCTCTCCCGTTGTGGAGCACAGGCTCCGGACACGCAGGCTCAGCGGCCATGGCTCAAGGGCCCAGCCGTTCCGCGGCATGTGGGATCTTCCCGGACCGGGGCACGAACCCGTGTCCCCTGCATCGGTAGGTGGACTCTCAACCACTGCGCCACCAGGGAAGCCCCTTGTGTGACTGTTTTCAACTATTTCATTCATTCAGTGCTCAGCTGTCACTGGATGACCCCTGCATGCCAGGTACTTAGTGCCAAGAGAAGAGAGAGATGTGGAAAAGACTTGCTCCCCGATCTCATGGATTTTTTTTTTTTTTTTTTTTTTACATTTGTTTTGGCTGTGTTGGGTCTTCGTTGCTGCGTGTGGGCTTTCTCTAGTTGCGTGGAGCGGGGGCTACTCTTCATTGCACTGCACGGGTTTCTCATTGCGGTGGCTTCTCTTGTCGCGGAGCACAGGTTCTAGGCGCGGGGGCTTCCGTAGTTTTGGCGCGCAGGCTCAGTAGTTGCGGCGCACGGGCTTCGTTGCTCCGCGGCATGTGGAATCTTCCCGGACCAGGGATTGAACCCGTGTCTCCTGCATTGGCAGGTGGATTCTTAACCACTGCGCCCCCAGGGAAGTCCGATCTCATGGATTTTAAACACCAGAAGAATTTACAATTTCTCTTCAGATCTTCTCTTCCCCAGGGGACATGCTCTGGTTTCTTTGCCTGTTCCTCACTTAATTGTTTTCCAGCCCATTTTCCTTATGTGAAATCATTGAAAGGAATACACCAGGGATGACAAAAAAATGGTGGCAAATCTGAGCTTCAGTCCAGGGCACACCTTGTGTCCATCATCCAAACACAAGAGACTGGGATTCTATGGGTGGATGGGACCCAGGTATGCGTTGTTTCTTTTTTTTTTTTTAAAGCTCCTCGTTCTTTTTATTTTTATTTATTTATTTATTTTTGCTGTGTTGGGTCTTCGTTTCTGTGCTAGGGCTTTCTCCAGTTGTGGTGAGCGGGGGCCACTCTTCATCGCGGTGCGCGGGCCTCTCACTGTCACGGTCTCTCCCGTTGTGGAGCACAGGCTCCAGACGTGTAGGCTCAGTAGTTGTGGCTCACGGGCTTAGTTGTTCCGCGGCACGTGGGATCCTCCCAGACCAGGGCTCCAACCCGTGTCCCCTGCATTGGCAGGCAGACTCCCAACCACTGCACCACCAGGGAAGCCCTAAAGCTCCTCATTCTTAAATCCAATACGTGTGTGTATGTGTGGGCATGTGTGTGTGTGTGTGTGTGTGTGTGTGTGTGCGCGCGTGCGTGCGTGCACGTGCATCCCCCCACAGATGCATGCCCACAGCCCCTGACCCTGGGTAAGCGGAGGAGGCTGCCTTCGGGTCTGTCCACTTTTAGGGACACGCCTTTTTCTCAGGGCTGACTCCTGCCTTCTTCTAGCATCCCTCCTCAAACCCAGGGTTATTCTTGGCTGAGGTATTCCCCGCTACGTGAGGGTGCCAGCTGATGATATGTGAATCCTCCAGAAGGTACGACGTCATCGGTCAGTCCCCCTGCCTACCCCGCACGTCCATCCCTCCCATCACTGATGCTGCCAAAGTTAGCACGATGGAAGATACATGTGATGCTGTCACTTGCCTGCTACAACCTGTTCTGCAAGACTCCCTGTCTACTTCAGGATCCCATGCAAGATCGCGGCCCCGGCACGTGAGCACGTGCGTGTCTAACCATTGCTCCATGCCCGGCGCTGTTCTTGGGGCCTTACAGGTGCCAGACCTGCAGCCGGGAGGGCCCCCTTCACAGCCTGTGCCTATCGTGGGCTTTGCACCTCCCCTTTTCTAAACCCTGAGGACACCACCGTGTTTCATCCATTATTATCCCACAGCCTAACACAGTGCTTGAGACCCGAGGGAGTGAACATATACTGGTGGAATTAGGGCTGGTGCAGGTGCTATTTTTGAGGAAGCGCTCTTGCCTTGTACCAACAGATACAGGCAGCCAGCTCCTGGGCCTAACCTGATGGACCCCTTCAATATACACTCTTCCTTTTGAAGCCCAGGCATCTTCCCTTTCCCAGAATTAGGCCTTCTTCACCCTCCTGCTGGGTCTCTGTTGCAGTGTACCTCATCTGGTGATGAGGATGTCCTCTTTAGGGTCAGGAAGACCTGGCCATACACCTCTGAGGGACCCAGAGGTAATAGGGGCAGATGCTGTGCTGAGGAGAAAAGCACCCAGAATATGCCAGGCATAGTGGTAGGTGCTAGCCTGTAGAGTGACACCCTGTAGAGATGTGATCTCTGCCTTCATGGAGTTTGCAGCCTTGTGGCGATGCACCGGCTTTCTCATCTACAAATGGGGCCTCAGACTACCCACGTCACGGGGTTGCTGTATAGACTGAAACAGTGCATATAGGGTGCTCGGCAGGGAGTTAACATTCCGTGAAGTTTCCAAATGGGCATTCTTCTGCACCCCAAGAGGGGTTTGAAGAAACTGGCCCTTCTGAGTCAGGAGGAAAGCCCGTGCACATCTCTGTAGGGATGTGACCTGGTGCCCGTGACACATCCCTTGGCGGTCACCAAGCACGGAGGAGGTGTCAGGGCCGATGGTGGCCAGCCTGCCCTGATGGTGCACCTGCTGCTGGCTGTGGGGCGGCAGCACTTGGGTGACTATGAAATCCAATACGAAGGAACTCCCTCTTTCCTCTGGCACTTTGATTTATGGCCTGGGTGTCACCCTCATCCTCGGCACAGCGTCTGTCCCTTCTCCTTTCTATGCCTTTCTCTCTCCTTGCTCACAAATACCTGGTACTTCCCACCTACCCAGTTGAGCTTTGGAGGAGACTAAACTGGCCTTGAATGATTGCTTCTGCAACCTAAGAGTTATGTGGCCTTAGGCTAGTTATTTAATCTCCTCGAGCCTCAGTTTTCTCATTTGTAAAATGGGGCTAAGAATCCCATCCTCCCAACCTCTTTGCGGGGATGGGGAGAGGAGGCGTGGGAAAGGTTCCCCCGCAGCGCCAGGCATGCCGCCAGCTCCCAGCATGCGTGTCTTTCCGGTGCCCCCATAAGTCACACTAAGGTAAGGTACTGTGGGGTTAATGGATTCCCTCTCCTCAGGAGTTCCTGCATTTCAAAAGAGGACACTGGCGCTGTCTGATACAGCACAATAAATCGATTGCGCAAAACTTCAGGAGAAGCAGTGGGGGAGGGGAAAGAGATATTTTGGGGGCAGAAAATGGCCTTCCTTTACTTCTGAAATCACACCACTTAGACTAGCAGCTCTCAGCCTAAGAGCTGTGATGCGCTGGCATGGTACCAGCAGTTGTGAGATGTATCACAAACAAACGTGTTGCTAATAATAAAGTGCCACAGTTTTCGAATAATCCCCCCCAAACACACTTTGGGGGGTTACCTTAGAGGGAATTCAAGGTTAGTTGCATGATATGGTCATACCCACTCTCATTCTTACGTGACTTCTCGAGTGGGGTAGAAAAGGGTGCACCCGGGATGGGGCACAACCTGGGCGTGCCTGCACATGGGTGTCCCTGGCCACACGTGCCCTGGTAGAAATAACAGTTGCAGGTCAGGGACCTGGAGAAAACCCTTGAGATACTTAGAAGCACTAGGCGTGCTGCACAGCGAGAGAAAAGAATGAGCCCCTGACTTCTTCTTTTTTTTTTAATTTATATTTTTTAACATCTTTATTGGAGTATAATTGCTTTACAACGGTGTGTTAGTTTCTGCTGTATAACAAAGTGAATCAGCTATACGTATACATATATCCCCATATCCCCTCCCTCTTGCATCTCCCTCCCTCCCACCCTACCTATCCCACCCCTCTAGGTGGTCACAAAGCACAGAGCTGATCTCCCTGTGCCATGTGGCTGCTTCCCACCAGCTATCGATTTTACATTTGGTAGTGTATATATGTCCATGCCATTCTCTCACTTCGTCCCAGCTTACCCTTCCCCCTCCCGGTGTCCTCAAGTCCATTCTCTATGTCTGCATCTTTATTCCTGTCCTGCCCCTAGGTTCTTCAGAACCATTTTTTTCTTGTTTTTTAGATTCCATATATATGTGTTAGCATACGGCATTTGTTTTTCTCTTTCTGACTTACTTCATTCTGTATGACAGGCTCTAGGTCTATCCACCTCATGACAAATAACTCAGTTTCGTTTCTTTTTATGAGCCCCTGACTTCTTCTGCAACAACGTGGTTGACTCCCAGGACAGAACACCATGCCTGTAGCCAGGCAAGGGCAAAGGAGTGCCCCCTCGACGTGGCTCTATTACGTGAAGGCCTCAGCAAGCCTCATGGACCGTGACAGCTAGTCAGAACTCTGTCGCCTTTGGGGTGGGGATATTGACTGGGAAGAGGGAGGATTTGGGGGCACTGGAAATATTCCATGTCTTGATCTTGGTGGTGGTTACATGGTGAATGGACAGAATGTTTGTGTCCCCCTAAAATGTGTATGTTGAAACCCTACCCCCAGTATGATGGTATTAGGAGGTGGGGCCTTTGGGAAGTAATTAGGATTAGATGAGGTCAGGGGGGTGGGGCCTTCATGGTGGGATTAGTGCCCTTTTGGGAGTCAGAGAGAGCTTGTTTCCCCTCCTCCTCCTCGCTCTCCAAGGAAGCATACACTGAGAAGTCGGCTGTCTGCAACCCAGAAGAAGGCTCTCACCAGAACCTGCCGTGCTGTACCCTGATCTCAGACTTCCGGCCTCCAGGACGGTGAGAAATGTTATAAGCCACTCATTTTATGGTATTCTGTCATAACAGCCTGAACTGACTAAGACAATGGAAGTTTTACACTTAATATCTGGGTATTTGATGGATATATTTGTAACTTAATTAAAAAGTTTTTTTTGAAAAGCAGTTTGGAATCTCAGCCATACACCTGTCAAGGTTTTCCCACAGTGCACCTTGGAAGGATCTTTACAGTAGGAACCCAGGGAGCGCTGGGGTCACATCAGGCCGTCTCAGGCAGGCAGTGACTGGCCACGAGCTCTCCCTGGTGGCTCTACGCTCCTCCTGGCTGACAACTTTTCGGGGCTGACGTCTCAGCCTCATTAGTGCCCAGTGCGTGGAGACGCGGGACCCTCACCAGATAATCTCATTTCTTCTGGCAAGACAGCTCCCAGCAGAGGCCACGGCGTGTTGTGAAGTGCTCCTTGCCTAGGGTATCTGGGGGGCTGTCAGGTGCCCCCCAGAGCAGCCTCAGTGAGAGGAGTCTGGCAGACGCCCAGATACCCACTGCAATCGGTGGCCCCAGGATGCTGAGGTGACTCTCCCAGCCACCCATGTGGAGCTCATTTTGTTTGCTTTGTGTGCTACTTTGCACCCACCCCTTCGGTTGCCAAGGAAACAGTGACGCAGCCTCCGGTGGGGCCTCAGGCTTAGTCAATGTGGAGTCTTTTAAGGCAATGGTGGTTCAGTGAGGCGGCCCTGGTGCTGGGAGGGCTAGTGCGGGTGCAGGGGACAGGGCCGACTGGGGAGGGGGAGAGGGGTGACCCCAACGGAAGAGGCGGCGGCTTTGCTGCTGGCCTGCTGGACGGCGCTAGTCAGGATGAAACTTTTCACTCGGAGCCTCAGGAGACCCACCCTTGGCCGAGTCACCAGAAGATACAAGGCAGATGGTTCTAGAGGCAAGGGGGAACAGCCTTTTCCTGTCCTGGGTGTTTGTGTGGCCTGGGACAGCTGGTCTCCGAGGCTCTGGCAGGTCCAAAGCCTCTGCAGACCAGTCAACCAGGAGCAGCAGAATGGGTTTCTAGGCATTAACAACGTGTTTGTGGACAATTGGGGGTGAGGGGGTTGGCTGGGAACTAAGATTCAGGGCGACCCTTCTCAATGTGAGAATGCCTCCTGTATCCTCCAGAGATGAGTTTCCCCGCTTTCCATCCCCGCACGGCCATCGCCCATGACACCGGGACCCTGGGACTTCCCTGCCAGCATGCTGTGTCTTCTGCAGCCTCCGCTGGCAGGGCCTTGGGCCTAACATCCTCCACTCCCCAGCCCTGCTCCCTGTCATGCATTAAGTTTGTCCTGGCCCCTCCAGGACCAAGCAGCCCAGTTCCAAGGCTGGGAAGGCCTGCTGGTCGTGGGCGGGTCTACCTCAGGGTCTTGTCTGGGTGCCTCTCTTTTAAACTCCCCGCCCCGCCGAGAAAGACAGGTCTGCCTGCAGCTCTGGATGGAGCTTTGGTAAGGGTGTCCCGAGTTCGCCTCTTGACTCCGAGGCTGCCCTGCGGCCTGGTGAGCACAGCCCCTCTCAGGGCAGCTCTTCCTTTCCTGCTGCAGGAATGAACACCCTCCACTGTCTCACCTGAACGGGTCCCATCCCCGCTCTCTAAGCCCCCACCCAGCTTCCCTCCCCCTGTCATTTTCCCTATCACTCAGTCTCAAAACCTCCGAGTTATTTCTGATTCATCTTTCTCCTTTATCACCCTTATCTTGTCACTTATCAAATTCTGTCAGTTCTTCCTTCAAAACGTCTCCAGTGTATGTCCCTTCCTTTTTTAAAATTAAGTTTCATTGTTTTTCTTAGTATAAAAGGGAACTATGCACAACGTAGAAAACTTAGAAAATACCCATAACCAAAAAGAGGACAATTAAAATTACCCATAACCCTCCAGTCAAAGCTGTTATTAATATTTTGATACATGCCCAGTTCGTCCCTTGTCCCTGCCTACATACATACACCCTTTCCTTTCTTTCACGTCTCCCCATTCCTGCCACTATCACCTCGTCTACGCTCTCCTCCCCTCAGTCTCTCGGCGCCCCCGCCCCCACCCCCCGTTGTCCACCCTGCCACCTCTACCACTTTCTCAAGCGCTGCCTTTGAAACACGTTGACCCTCGGGCAGCCACTGGCCCGCAGGAAACAGGTGTCCCTCTGGGTGGAAGCCCACAGCTTGACGAGCATATGGCAGGCGCCTCTGTGTGAAGAGAAAGAAGGCTCCCCTTCCTCAGGGTGGAGGCAGCTCCTGGCCTGGGTGAGTGGCTAGGGGGCAGGGTGCAGGCTGCATTGAAGTCCCCGCCTGTCCCTTCTGTGGGAGCAGTGAATAACTAGCCCTGGTCACACCTGCCCTTTGCTGTGTGGGGGCCAATTCTACCTTACTAACCGGTCCCAGCACTTACGCTCCTGACCTGCTGGGCCAGTCTAGCCCGTGCTTCTCAAACACTGTGTGTTTGGCCCCTCCTGGGGTCTTTGCCCAACCTACACCCTCTACCCCCTGCTCCCCTGCCCTACCTCATACTGCTGTCCTCAGAGGCCCAGCCCAGGGGTCACACTTCACGTGCCAGTAGGGCCTAGGCATGTCCCCTCTGTGCAGGGGATGGGGTCTGTGAGAACAGGAGATGGCCTGAGTTGACAGATCTTCACCCAGGTCGCTAAATGCAGTCTCCCAAGTTTTTAATGTCGCCTACTAATTCAACACGTTCAGAAGCCTTGTCTAGGCTGAGCGGAGCTGCCCAGCCCTGCCACGGCCCACCTCGTCTCTGAAGATTTCCGTGCCTCCGTCTCACCTCTCCTTGATCAGCCCTGCTCCTCACACAGGGGTGTGAGGTCCCCTTTGGCAGCTTAGGTGATATGGTTTAGTGGAAACACACTTCTCCTTTCAACAAGCATTTAGTGAGTGCCTAGGTAGATTGAGCAGTCAAAAGCCTGGCTTTGGGTTCTGATTCTACCACTTTCTTGAGCAGATCACTTAAATTCATTTTCCTGCCTGTAAAATGGGGATTCAGTAGTTCTCAACCCACTGACTTGTGAAAAGGCATTGGAATCATATACATGATGGCATTGTGTTGATATAAACTGTAAAGCTCTGTCAAATGCCATTATTCTCCCACCTTCTGTCGTTCAGGGTGTGCTAGCTTTATGTTTTGAAATGGTGTGAGCAGGCTTGCTATGGTAGTGAGTATGCATCGGACATTTGATAAGTCCTTGTGGATCAGTTAATAAAATGTACTCAAAGTGCCGTATCTTTCAACAGAGGATTCGTATAGATGACAACAAAACTATATGCAATGAAAGGATAATATGTAATATTGATAATGACAATAGAGCACCTGCTAAGAGCTTTTAACATCACTGTTTCCTTTAATCTTCAAGGAAGGTGCTATTATCACCGCTGTTACACAGATGAGGAAACCGAGGCTTAGTGAGATTAATAGCTTCTCCTGAGTTGCACAGCTGGTGAAAGGTATGGACAGGAGAGGAAACAGGGAAATAAACTAACACAGTGAGGTCGCCCATGCCTTTGGAGGGTTAGAGATAATATTAATATACACAAAATCATCTAGAAGAGTCCCAGGCAAATGGTTTGCACTCAATAACTCATACCTGTTATGACTGGGTTCTAGGGTCATTATAAACATTCTTTTATTTGATCGAATCCTTATAACAGCCCTGTGAGATAGGGATTATTCTGTCCATTTTACAAATGGGGACACCAACGTCCAGAGAGGTTTAGTGCCTCTACCCAGGCCACACAGCTGGAGACATAGAGGCCTGCCTGGGACTCAGGTCCCACTGTGCCCTTACTCCTGTGGTCAGCTTGGGTGGGGGGCTCACCAACCTTTCCCCAGAAATGCTCTGCTTCTTGTAATGTTGCGGGCAGTACTTCTACGAGCCTATCAGCTGGAGGCTCCTTGTTAAGGCCTTCAAGGCAACCTCCACCAGAGCCCACCGAGCTCTTGGAGATACCTGTACAGTAGGGATGCTGAGGGCTGGGATCTCAGAGCCAGCGTGTGTCCTCCCTTTAAACTTCAAGGGAACGAAGACTTACAGAACCTATCTCGGCCCTCCCCACCCCCCCCTTTTTTTTTTCCCCAAAGAAAAATGAAAGAATCTGATAATTACTTCTATCTACCACCCAACTGTAATAATTACCAACCTATTTCTTCACAGTGTGACAGACACCAGCTCTGGAAAACACATAGAGATAAATTAGCACTAATTGGTTTTCCTCTGGCTGTTTGAATTAGTATTTAAAGCTCCGATTACAAAGCAGAATAATTGCTATTAACGTCCTATTGCCTATTGCCGTACAAAAGGCAGTTCCCTCGAGAACCAGCCCAGGTGTATTATTACTCTGATTACAGCATATTTAACCTGGCTCTTTAAGGGGGAGACACAGGGGACAGTTTCAATATGGTGGACCGACCACTTCCTGCAGGGTGGAAAGCTTGAAGACAGAACAGTGGGGAAAGGAAGAGGAGGGAACAGGAAAAACTGGACCTGGAAGCCTGTGGGGATTCTTGGCAGGGGTTCTGGGGTCTCTTCCTGCTTCCCTGTCTCCCTGGGGACCTTCCTGGGTCCAGCCTACCCTGCTGTGTCCACAGCCAGCCTCCTCTTCACACCCAAGGCCAACGAAGCCCTCGCAGGCCTTCCTGGCCCCGGCGTGGAGGCCTGAGGAGAGAGGCTGCCAACTGAAGGATGCGTGGGATGTCCCGGATGTTGGCATCAGACTTGTCACCAGTGAGCGCGTGGAGGCCTCCGCCCTCCATCCACACCTCCTCCTTTCCAGTTCGGGGCGGGGGCTTTAGGGCATGCCATGTGCTCCCTGCTCCCGCTGTGGAGGATCTTGCGTTTGCCCCCCTCCATCCCCTGACCCCTTCCTGGCACCATTTTCATTTTTGTTCCTCTACCGGGGTCTTTCTGACTAGAGGACTGTGGGTGAATTAGGGAGGAGGTGAGCTTGGTGAGGGCATCTTTTTTAAAAAATTAATTAATTAATTAATTATTTTTGGCGGCATCGGGTCTTAGTTGCAGCACACGGGATCTTTAGCTGCCGCGTGCGGGCTCAGTAGCCCACGGCACGTGGGATCTTAATTCCCAGACCAGGGATTGAACTTGTGTCCCCTGCATCGGAAGGTGGATTCTTAACCACTGGACCACCAGGGAAGTCCCGGTGAGGGTGTCTTCACGGGCTTCTGTACAAAGGAGGTAGAGAGTCCCAGCTCTTCCACTCACTGGCTACATGGTAAGTCCTCCAAAGTCCAAGAGCCTCAGTCTCTTCAACTGGAAAATGGGTACAACAACCTCCCTGGTCCTGGCTTCACAGAGCTGTGAGGATCGAATGGGGGTGGGCGTGAAGGTCCTTTGTAAATCACAGGGGACTCTACCTAAATAAAGGGGCTTCTTTAATTCACTCTGGAACGGGGCTGGCTTGTGAAAAAGGCACTCAAGGTAGAACAGAGGTGCTTCTTGCTGGTCCTTTCTTTGGCCTCTTCTTCCTTTTCAGTAGCTTCCCTTCCTCCTCTTTGTCTCCTTCCCCACTTCCTCTTCCTTCCTCGAAAACTCCTAGATCTCATCTGTATCCCCATTCACGCTAGGATGTTAAGAACTCAATGAGTTACCCTTTCCTCGAGCAGCTGCATTTAAAAAGGGAGGGCTATGTTTAACCCAAAGAAATGAGTCACTAATGGTGAACTTTCAGGCAAACTGAGATGATATTTTGTGGGGGAGAAAGAGGATGTCACAGCGCTCCTCAGAGCCGCACAGGCAGCTGTCTGCTCACTGACACACAGGTCTGGTGGGGCCCTGTGCCAGGGGAGGAAGGAGGCCCCGCAGGGAGTAGGTGCCAGGAGAAAAGTCACCAACGGAGAGGAGGCCCTGCAAACCTGGCTGAAGCTGCTGACCCGGAATGTTCGGTGGGGGTGGTGGGGGGCGGGCGGTGTTCTGGAGGCGCCGGCAGTGAGCTTCTCTGGCCCATCTGTCCCCACCAGGATGTGGTTCCTGGACAGAGCTTGGGTTGGGCGTCCCTGAGGCCATCCAGAGGAGCGCAGCCTCCCCAGGTGGTCTCCACCTTTACCTTTCTCTGTCGCCATCTGGGAAATAAAGCAAGCTGACTCTCACCCGTAAGGACTCCTTGGGGTCTTTCACCCCTTCTCTGTCCCCTGCCCTTCTGGACACTCCTGTCTCTCCCCTTCTCCTCCCCTGGACCCCCTCTTCCTTGGTCCTGCCAGCCTCTGGGTGCCACCCTCCGCCCTGTCTGGGGAGAGAAGCCACAGAGAAAGAAGCAAAGCGGTGTCTTTGAAATGGAGAACAAGGTTTGGCTGGGTCTCTTCTAGGTAATGTTCTAGGGTTTTATGGCTCTCCTTCCTTCTCTGCATCACCTGATCTCTGATACCTAAGCAGCCAGTGCCTCTCAGAACCATTCAGGGACTCCAGAGCCCCAAGACCTTTGGCCAGGGGGTTCCCAAGGTGGGCGATGAGAAGACGGCCAGGGCCCATCGGCCAGGGAGAAGCCTCTGGGTGATCTCTGCCGGGTGGGCCCAGCTGTAGAAGCCCAGGAAAGGAGCGTCACTGCCAACGAATCCTTCCTTTACAACCATGCTGGGAGGGACGTGCAAGGGCCCGTGGGTGGGTGTTCACGTATGGGGGGGGGATTTCTTTTTAAGAGACAAGGTGGGTGGAATGGGGGAAGCCAGCTGGCTGTGGGCTCTATTTCTACTGACAAGGCTTTACCCTGTAGGTGTGAGGAATTCCAATTAAATATGCAGCCTATTTGTCTGTGTGTGGGAGAGGGTTTGCTGGGAAGGAGGGGAACGGAGGCAGCAGCGTCTCTGCGGCATACCAGCAAACCAGAAATTAGCTCCGTTCATCACAGGCACACGGGGCTTCCCTCAGCCCTCCTGTGCACTCACAGGAGTCGCGGGAAGGAGACAGACAGAGGAATCGAGAGAGAGGTTGGGGAGGCGGGATCTCCAGACTCGAAGGGCTTCCGGAATCTCTGAGTGGGCAGGAAGGAGTGCCTGACTCCTAGGCTCTTGGGGGGTGGGGTTTCCCTTTCTGGAGGCGCTGGCAGTGAGCTTCTCTAGCCCATCTGTCCCCACTGGGGATGTCGGGGGTCATCTGGGCTCACCCCCAAAACAACAGGGGTTCGTAGATACATCTGGGGGTACCTCCAACTGGGGAAGCAGGTGAGCCTGTGGCCAGGGCTGCCCAGGGCAGAGGCCATCACCTCTGCAGGGCCCAGGGACCACTTGGATTCTCCCCTTCTTCACCCCTGCAGCAGAGTAGCTCTTGGAAAGCCTCACGGGCAGTGGTTTCTCTGAACAGCATCCTGAAATAGTGAAGCTGGGGCTCACGTGTTGGGCGAAAGGATCACCCCAAGGAGTTTTGGGGGGGCAGTTACCTGGGCCTGCAGAAGCCATTGCAAACCTCTTGCCATCCCTTCATCCTTCCTTTTACTCATAGATGGAGGAAAACATGAGAGTTCTCTAAGATACAATGAGCAATCCAAGTTGAATCCGATAGATACACCCTTTCAAAAGCAACACAATGTGGCTTTCGGGGGCTTTCCATGGGTGCCCCACCCGAGATTCTTTGAGTAGCAGCTGGGCTAGCTGCACGCCAGCCGCCTTGCCCTTGGCCTTCAAACCACTGGCCTTTCAGCTAGGCGGCCGCTCCATCCTCCCGCACCGCTTTCTCCATCAGTCCAGTCTTCTCTGCATTTTTCCTCGTCTTTTCTTGTTGCTATTTCCCTCTCCACCTGCAAATGCTGGTTGCTCCCTAACTCTGATCCCACCATCTACTTCCCAACTGGTTCAAACACCATCACTTGGCGACGAGCTTAGGAACAGGTTATGGAACTGGAGACGGAGAAGGGCTGGCAGGGCATTTTTCTGATCCAGGCGCCCAAGGCGGTGGTTAAGTAACCCCAGCCAGCTGACTCTTCAGAGTACCCGAATGGGGCCTGCGGGTTGGGGAGGTGACCGGCACGTGGCCTCAGTAGCCAGGCCTACCTGAAGAACGGCTTGGGGGGCATGGCTTGGGTCGGGTGGGTGGGGGAGACGGGTCCCGGGGGAGTGCAGGCGTGGGTGGAAAGACGGGGAAGGCGAGGGGACTGCCAAGGAGGCAGCCGTGCAGACAAGCATTGTGGGCCAGAGGGAGAGGCTGGGAAAGCAGTTCAGCAGGGCAGGCATGCCTCCTTCCTGTTCTCCCAGATCTTCTCCATCCCTTTCACTTCCGCTCTGCTGCGTCCGCCTTCCTCCCCCACTCTCCCCACTCCCCACAGCCAGCTCTTCTCTCACTTTCAGAATGGCAGGGGGTGTGGCTGCTCCGGGAGAGCTTCCCGGGATGGGATGGGATGCGATGGAGGGGACAAGACCTGCCTCTCCAGCCCTGAAGATGCTCTTTCAGAGTTCCGTGTTCGACACCAAAACGAGCACAGCTTGGGTTTGCACAGGAGGACGGTCGGGCTGCTGCCCCGGCTGCTGCAGCCCCTCACGTCTCTCTCCCCTCTGCTTCCCTGCCTGCCACAGAGAGTGGAAGGGAGACGGAGTGGCTTCAGGAAAGGCCTAGAGGGGGAGGGGAGGCCAGGAGGTGAGGGGATCAGAGGAGGAGAAAAGGAGAGAACATGGAGGGAGAGGTATGTCTGCGTGGAGAATGTTAAAATCAGGTTGCATGTAAGTATGTGTTTTGTTTCGTCTTTTAAACACTATTTCCTTAAATTAGGTATAAGGCAAGGAAGGTGAAGACCAAAGTGTCGGGCAAACTCAGCCCAAAAGGCACTTTTGAGTGTCCATGGGATAAATCAAACCTTTTGCCGCCAGACAGAACCTTGGAAGCACTGGGGGCTCAGATAAGTGAGTGCCTCGCCCAAGCCCCACAGTCATCTGGTGGCAGAACTGGGACAAGGGAGTGTGGTGTGGCTTGGGCAGTGGATGGCACCTCCGCCTGACCCTTTTCTCTGGACCTGGGACTGAAGATGACATTTCCAGAAAACATTTGGGTCTGCTCCCTGCAGGGCCTGCTGGGCTTGGTGGAGACTCTGCATCGGGCTGTGTTGGGGGACAGGCAGGCACGGCCAGAGGCTTGGCCCAGGTCAGCTCTTCTCGTGGACATCAGTCACACTGAGAGGACCACGAGGCGGAGGGGCAGCGACATCGCGCCTTCCCTGTGTTGAGCACCTGTGACACATGACATGAGGTGTCACGTGGATCCCACATGGCACCAACACTTGCCTATAGGTACTCGTAGATAAGAGAAAACATCTAGTAGGAAGAAGCTCCTCTCTGTGCTCCCTGAGACTCGGGCCGTTAAGCAGACCCCCTGGGCAGAAGTCTAGGCCTTTGTGTACAGAAGAGCACACCTGACCAATCACTTAAGTGTTCCCCCGAGCCCAGCCTGGGAGGGGCCTGAGAGAAGGTGCGGGGCGTGGCCCTGTCCTCGGGGTAACTCTCTACCTGGGGACACACGGAGCTCTAAGTTGCTGAGGGGAAACTCCCTCAGGACAGCTGTGGTCATGGCGTCGTGGATTCTGGGGAGGGGCGAGCCCAAAGGGACGGGGATTAAACTGGGGAGGATGAGGGCATGGGTGGGATTCCTCTAGGCTGTGAGGACTGCTTGAGAAGGGAACACTTCAGCTTGGCCTGGGGTGTAAGAGGGGCAGAGAGGCAGTGGGGATGCAGCCCCTGGACCCTCAGGGGAGAGGCGGGCCCTGAAGGAGATGGGCAGGGTCTCCGGGTGGCAGCTCAGCCCCTGGCTCCCAGCCTGCCCTGGTCCTGCCCTGAGGTTCCCGGCTCCCCTCCTTACCTCCCTGCATGGCACTCCTGTCACCCTCACAGCTGAGGGCGGTGACTGTGGCACGCATGGAGAAATGTTGTGAATGGCAGAGCTGCTCTGAGCTCCAGACTTCCTTTTGGGAGGGGGGGCGGGTTGGGGGGAGAATCTAACCGTGAGGCATTTTCCTGGCGCTGAGGATAACCTTGTGGGAGGCCGAGGAAATCCAATTAGATGAGAAGGCTGGGGAGGCTGCGGGTGTGTGGGAGAAGGTTTCTTGGCTTCCCCAGGCCCTAAATGAGAAATCACAGCCCGGATCCCTCATTGCAGGCCCCAGCTCCCCTTCCCAGGGCCAACACGCTCTGATTCCTGCCAGCCCCCATCCCCTCCTAGCTCAGGGTGGGACAGTTCCCCCAGAGGGGAAACAGAGTCCCACCGCGGCGGCCCCCTCAGTCAGCGGCGCCCCCAGGGCAGCCCCCTCCCTCTCTCTGGTTGTCCCCTGCGCCCCCCAGGCTGGTGCCCCTCTGGACCTGGGCTCTCCGGCTTGCTCTCAGCTCACCTAAGCTCTCCAGTGAGTGTCTATCTCACCCAGCTCAGCACGGATAAGGCGACAAGTGACCTCACTCCCCCGGACCAAGAGCCTCCAGAGGCCCCAGACTGACAAATCAGTGAGCCCAGGCCCTGTTGCCTCTGAGACCCCCTCTCAGGCTTCCTTAGAGGCAGTTGTGGGGGAACACGGGAGCACGGGTGTAGGGGGCCTCTTGCAGCCTCCACCCAGGGCCCCGCACTCCTAGGAGCTGCCCTCCCCGACGGCTTCTCCCTGCCTTCCTGCTGTCCCCATTTCTCTCCTGTGATCCTGGGAGGGGAAACAGGCCTCAGCTGATGGAGCTGGGCTGGGGCTGCCCTTTCTACTGAGATGAACAGGCCTGGGTGGAGACCCTTCCAGCAAGCCTCTCAAGAGAAGGTTCTGGAAGCCCTGTCCTATTGGGGTGCTGGGCACCGAGACAGGTTCCCAGCCTTGTCTCCCTGCTCTGCTGAGGTCACGGGGAGGGTGCCTCGTGGGGGGCGGGGGGCGGGCAGCAAAATCCTCGGCCCATCATCGGCCCCGCTCCAGGGTCGGGGTCTGCGCGTGGCTCTGCGTCCCTGTCATGTCGTGGCAGGCTATCCTCGGAGGGTGTGAGGAACTCCAGTGGAGCATTCAGCCAGCCTGCCTGCGTGGGGGGCCCGGGCTGTGGGGAGGCGCGGTGACTAATCCTCTAAACACCAATTATGAGCCTCTGGGGAGGAGGTGGTGGGAAGGTGGGCGGGGGAGGAGGGGCAAGGCGGGGCCCGGGGTTTCCTCACCAAGTCAGCTGCTTGGCTGCCCGCACGCGATCCCAGGAAAGGAAACCTATGGGGACCCAGACTCCCCGCAGGAGAACTATACCCCTGCGGGGTCCATGGTACCCTGTATTCGGACCCACCCAATATTTTCTGAGGCCCTCCTCACATGTCCCAGGCACCCATTCTCCCCGCAACCCTGAGGTCGCTGGTGTTGGCCTCAACGTACAGATGGAGAATCTGAGCCACAGAGAATAAGGAACTTACCTGCCACGGGTCACCCAGCTAAGAGGGGACCCGGCTCCATGCAGCTATGTCTCTGACTGCAAGACCTGTGTGTTTTTCCTGGGTGTCTCAGGAGCTGCGCAAAGAGCCCCGAGGGTCTTAGCAGATCATCTAGGGCACAGGCCACAAGTCCCCCCGTTATCTGAGGGGGACTGAAAGCCCAAGGGGTGATGGCTGGGGCTGCACTCCGGACCCTCGAGGCCTCTCCACGAGAGGAGGCAGAGGTAGGGCCACCCCTGGGAACGTTCATTGGCCCGGCAAGTACCCATCGATTACTTCCGCAGGCCCAGCACTTAGCAACGGGAAGGGCGAGGAAGGCCTGGTCTCTGAGAGGAGAGATTCAGCTGAAATTCGACAGCAAATGGAGGAGATACTAGGATCCCAGAAGAAAACCTACATTGGCCTCGCTGGGCCTGGGAGAAGGTGCGTTTGAACTCAGGTCTTGGTCGTGAGGACAGCGTGGGGCAGAACAGAACAGGACCTGCCAGTGGGCAGAGGGAAGGAGGGCAACAAGGGGTCCGAGACGACCACGGCCTCTGCTGAGGGGTCTCTGCTTTTCTCCCTGGGCCTCTGCTGTGGATTCAGCCTAGCTGCTCCAGAGGCCTGGCAAGTCTGTTCCCGTGACCCAGGGGACCCATTTAAGGGTCAATCCAATAGAAGCACTGGGGACAGTGCTTCAAAAGGAATGAGGGGCTTTCCCAACCCCTCAGACTTCTGGGAAAACGTTAGGTTTCAGGCCTCGATTCCTAAATGATGTTTTTCTTCATATTTTGGGCTTATGAAATATAAGCATACAGAAGGGGATTAGCTGTTTTTATTTTCCAAGGAGGACACATGAGAGGAAACGGCAAGCCTGGGAATTTCGATTGGTCATATGGCCCTCTGAGAGAGGGGACGGACGGCACAGAGGTCTGTTGGGTGTAGTTAAAAGTGGGGTTGCTGCCCGGGTATCCTTCGGCAGGTGATGGATTCCTTTCCTTCTTCACTCAGGCCTGGTTACTTTCACTGGTGACAGAGGCTCTTGTTCCCCAGACCCTTTCCATAGCTTTTTGAGATCCATGGTAGCTCATGCCTTGAAATCTGTTTGTCCGGAACAACTAGGTCTGCTTTACCCGCAAGGATGCACAGTAGGGAGAATGGGGGAGCCAGAGGCGTCTGCATTTCTGTCTAAACCACTGATGGGGATTTTGGGGGTGATAACATCTCATCGGTGCTTTGAGGTTCCCGCTGATCCCCTGGGCTGCTCTCGAGAGGATGCCCTCCAGGCAGCCAGAGGGAGGGTCCTGGCAACTGGGAGAATACCCGGGGTGGGAAACGTGAGGCCTGGAGGCACAGGCTCACCCTGCCACATGCCCACAGGCAGAGAAGGGGCCTGGATCAGCAGCCCTTCATCAGCTGGAGGAAAGTGAACAGAAGCAGTGAAGGGATGGCTGGACTGCTTGCATTCCCAGTGAGTCTAATGACCAGCTGCAGACTTTCCCTTCCAGAAGAGGACAGGAGGGTCTCTAGGGTTCCTGGCTAAGGGGGAAGGAAACTAACACATGTCGAGTGCCTGCCACGCGTCAGCCTTGTGCCTGGAACTGCACACGGGTTGTCTTAGTTCATTGCCCCAACAAGGTTTTGGGGGTAGATGTTAGCTCCAAGGTACAGCCTAGGAAAGGAGCTCCAAGAGGTTCGGCAACTTGCCCAAGTTCACAGTGAGCAACCAATGTGTCGCGGCTCAAATCTGGAACACTTGTCTTCAGAGTGGAACGGCCCCTGATTCTGGGTAGGCAAATGATCCTTTGCCACCTGTTGGGCTGACCCGGAGTACCCTGTTCTGAGCAGAGGTCCCAGAGTAGCTCCAAGCGGATGGACCCTTTCGGGTCAGGGAAGGCATCCCCTCCTCCGTGCCCCGCCCATCACATTTGGTTGCTCTTGGCAGCGAGAGCCCCATCTGAGGACCGGGCCAGCTCCTCCTGGGTCCTGTGGAGGAGTAGGGAGTTCCGGGGAGAAGGGGAGGAGCCAGGGGCTGGTGGAAACTCCCCAAGGCAGCAGGAACCAGGCTGGGAGTGGGGAGGAGGGACACGGGGGTGGGTTCCAGGCTTTTCCCCGCACTTCCTCAGGGATCGCTTTACATAACCAGGGTTGCTTAGTCACGGCTTTTTACTTTTTTTTTGGAAACAATTTTCTCAGCATCACAGCTCCCATCTCCATCCCTTACTAGTCACCGGTGCTAGGGAAGTCCCTTTTCTTCCGTTCCCTAGGCAACCCGGCACATTTGCCTTTCAAATGATCCAAGGCCTGGGCGGGGGTAGGAGTTCCCTCCCCCTGTACCCAGGCCTCCCACGCAGCCACTCCCCACCTCCGTTGGCACTGTCATGCGGCCCAGCCACCCGGAGAAATCTGGGAGACCAAACGCCCTGCCTGTCAGCCCCTGTTCTAGACCCTCACATTTTCAGGCCTGGAGTTTGCCTCAGGCTCAGGGCCCCCAGCTCGTTTCTGGAGGTGCCATGTTGAACTTTAGGCATGGCTGGCTCTCCTCACTGCTCTCTTTGCGGGGGAAGGTGGCAGAGCTGGGCCCACCTCAGCGAGGCGCAGGACACCCACGGCTGACACCGCGCCCTAAGAACAGGGCCTGCGGGCCCGGGCGCCCAGCTCACACTCAATGTCTTGGGGCAGGGGAGGATTTGGCATGTCATGTCCTTCCTTTCATCCCTTCTGGGTCCCTCCAAACTGCCCATGTCAGCCTTGACTGGATGGAGATGCCCAATTGCTTGGGAAACAGACTTGGTGTGGGAGTCGGGGTGAGGTGGGGAGTCCTCGGGGTCGGAGCTGGAAACACTGGGCAGAGGTGCCCAGAGCACCCTCCTACATCCCCTTTCAAAGTCCCGATGTCAGTCCTGATGATACGAAGCCCTCCCTGACCAGTGGGTTCAATACCACCACTGAAGGGCGATCGTGTACATTATAAAAACAGCATGGCACCAAATCACACAGCATGTAGGAACCTTTCACTCATTCACTCAACACCAATCTGGAGAGACCGCACTCCATGCTAAGCATTGTGCAAACCGTCGGGTCCAAACCATCCATCAGAGAGTTTTAGAGTGCTTCAAACTGTCCGACGGGGTCCTCGGATCACATACAGAAAATCTTATCCCCACACACAGGAGTCCTAACAAAGTCTCTTAGGGCTTCTTTAAGCATGAGTTCTTAACCTAGGATTCATAAACAGCCTTCAAGCGGGGTGGGGGGGGGGGTCTGTAAACGGCCAGAGATTGCAAAATTATATACATGTGTGCCTGCTTGCCCGCATATTTCTCTAGAGAGAGGCCCAGCACTTTCAACAGACTGGGGTCTATGATCTTCCAAGGGTTAAGGGCCCTTCCTGTTATCAGAGGCCGGCCCAGGTTTGGAAGCAGCTTGTCTTAGGGGGTCTGAGAGTGAACAACACAGCACGTCTCAGGATCAGTGTTGAATGACTGTGACCTAGTGATCAGCTTTCCAGGATCCTGGTGCTTGCCTCTGCCAGGACCACGGGAAGCTCCCCTGGTGACCCCAGCCTTCCCGCTCAGACCCTAGGTTCAACCTCAGCCAGAGGCGCTGAAGGGGCGTTTCACGCCCAGACACATCCGGCCTCTCTGCTGAGCCAGGCTTGCCGCCAGGTTTGGGTCCAGGGATGTGGGCCGGGTTGGGCAACCTGGGGCTTCTCAGGGCTCTGTCTCCCCTGTTCCGACCTCACTTTGATTCCCTTTCTATATTTAGATCTTTTCTCAGTCCTTTCTTGAGACTAAGTGAATGACATCTAGCAGTTCTCTTTGTGCTTTTAACCCTCTTTTCCCTGTAAGGAGAGATGGGCACGGCAGTCCGATCAGGACCGGCAGGGGTCTACAGAAGTGCCTCCTCGGGTCTCTACACCCTCTCCTTCTGGCCTTGGCCCCGCCTCAGCTTCCTCACCAGGCCAAGGTGCCCGGAGCTGCCCTGGAGGGATGCACGAGGGGCCGGGCCCTCCGAGAGGGAGGCCTCACTGCTCCTGCAGGCTCTCTCAGCTTTCTGTGGCTGGTGGTCGGGTGCCCGGGAGAGGCCGGAAGGCTCTGGGTGGAATCAGATTCCTGGATTCAACCAGGGTCAGTGCGCTGCATGAGATCTCAGAGGAGAGATCAATAGGATGTAGGGGCGAGGGGCACTCACTTCACTGCCTGTTGTCTGAGCACTTCGTGTGCGCCAGGAGCAGAGCGGGTGTAGGTCTTGGAGCCAGGCCTGGAGGGCGAGGCCCAGAGAGACTCTCACTGCCGAGTGACCTTGGGAAGGCTACCTCTCTGGACCACAGGAGGCCAAGGACACCAGACCTCTAGGCCACTGCGAGGATGACAGAGATGGGTCATGTGAGGTGCCTGCCTGGATCCTGGCGTGCAGCAGGCACTCCAGCTTTGCTGGTTTTCTTCTGTCCCCATCACTGGTACCCCGCTACCAGAACTGAGTACCTAGTCATGTGTAAGAGGAGACGGATGCCATAGAGGGCTGCGGAACACGTGAAGGAAGGCTCAGCGGAAGAGGTGGGGACCAGGTAGGATGGCAACAAGAGTAAAGACAAACTACGTGCCTGCAGGGGAGAATGCGCTCAGGACTCCAAGGCAGAAAAAAGGACCAGGACAGGCAGGAAGAGGCGGGCTGTGGCTATCCTGTAGCTGTTTTTAAAGATTCGTCATCGATGCCTTGTTTTTAAGGAAACTGAGGCAGTGGGGTGGCTGGACGGGCCTCCTAGCCTTGAATCCTGGCCCTGCTGCAGCCACCGGACATGACCCCGGAGCCAACCTTGCATCCCGGGAGACGTGCCAGGCTTGGGGGCTGCCAGCCGGGTGCCTGATTTAGCACACGCCTTGTTAAGAGAAACTAATTAACAAACCTGCATTTAAATAAGCAGCCACCCGGGTGTTTGTAACCACCGCCTTATTGAATTGTGACAAGTTATTAGCCCTTGCATGTTAAATGAAACAGAAGCATCCAGGAAAAGCCCCTAAATCCAGTCTGCACAGAGCAGATTCCTGCTGAGAAAATGACGGCAGCAAGAACAGATTCACTTGCCGCTTTGGGGAGAACTCCAGACCTCCTTTCCTTGGAGGTTACATAATCTTCTGTCAATAGCGATGACACTAGGAGGACGGCAGGGGGAGGGAGGGGAGGGCCATCAGACGTGCTCTGAGCCGCATCTGAGGCTCCGCTTCCTTTTTGGGGGGCTGGAGACACAGCCTAGGCCAGGGGGCCAAGGCAGGCCATGCGGCACCTGCCGGCGGCCACAAACAGGCCCTGCAGGTTTGAGCTGCGGCTGGGCCTGCTTCCTCAGGGCCCCGGTGTGCTCAGAACACTTCGTCACCCCGTTTGGCTCTTCTTTGGGACAAAAGAACAGCTTAGCATAGAGCCATGGGGACCCAGCCTCCCCATGGAGTCAGCTTTAATCAGGGAATGTCTCTCTGCATTTCCTTCCAAGGATCAAGGGCCAGATTCCATGATGTCTTGACTACTCTCTTTTTTGGAGAAAAAAGCCGTTGACCCTCAGGTGCCCACCACCAAGGTTACCAGGCCTTAGGCAATGGAATTGGGAGCTGCCCTGTCCTCATGTTATTTTTCCTTGTCCTCCTGGGGCACCTTTAGGAACCTGACCCAGACCTTCCCTCAGCACCTCCTGCCCAGCACCCAGGAGAGCAGAACAGCCATATCAAGATGCCGAGCACCCTCCAATGAGGTATTTCCGAGGAGGCCAAATCTCCAGGATGGGGTGAGACCGTAAAGGCAAGGATGTGGTTGAGTGTCGAGGTGCAGTCTGGTTTGGGACCAGTCTGCTGCGTGATGCCCCACCGTGGACGCGGCTCCACGTATCGGGGCACGGGATCGAGAGGAAAGCCCGGTTAGGGAGGCAGGGCCGGGCAGTGGTCCTGGCAGGGTAACCTGGGAAAGTCCTGTGTCCTCTCTGAGCCTGCTTCCTCATTTAAAATGGGGACAGTAGCTACCATACAGGGTCCAGTGAGGGGCCCAGGAGATAACGTCTACAAATTCTATCTGGCATCCGATAAGCCTTTGATGAGTGTGTAGAGGACGCAGTGACAGGATGGATGAACGTGGAGCGGAGTTTCCTGGGCTCGCTGCTGCTCCAAGTTGACCTGGAGCTGAGCTTAAATTCCGGCTCTGCTCTTTACCACCTGCATGACCCTGGACAAGGGGACTAACTCCTCCAAACGCCTGTCTCCTCGTGTGTCCATTAGCACTGATGCTCATCTCACAGTGCTGAGTGAGGATGTAATGAGATAACGGATGTGCGGAAAGTGCCCAGCACAGAGCAGAAACGGAATAAATCCTGGCTCTCCTTCCCTTTCTCCCTCCCACTCGCTTCGTCCCATCTTTTCGTCTCCCAGCAAGAGAACCGCTAAATCGTCCATTCTGGAGGGATCTGGATTAGAGACACCAAGGAAAGCGTACTCTAGGACAGCGGTCCCCAACCTTTTTGGCACCAGGGGCTGGTTTCATGGAAGACAAGTTTTCCACGGGTTGGTTGGGGGTGGGGGATGGCTCAGGTGGTAACGCGAGCGATGGGGAGCCGCAGATGAAGCCTCGCTCACTTGCCTGCCACTCACCTCCTGCTGTGCGGCCCGGTTCCTAACAGGCAGCGACCAGTCCTGGTCCGTGGCCCGGTGGCTGGGGACCCCTGCTCTAGTACATTATAATATTTGGGGCATGTTTTCCTTAGAATTAGGCTGGGACCTATGGGAAAAGGCTAGATATATTTCTGAACTTGAAAACCCATCTATTTGTGCCTTTTTAAAAGTTGCCACGGCAGGACTTCCTTGGTGGTCCAGTGGTTAAGACTCAGCACTTCCACTGCTCTATCCCCGGTTGGAGAAGTTCCATATGCCATGTAGTGCGGCAAAAAAAAAAAAAAGTTGCCACGGCAGTTAGATGGTGCAGAGAGGGAACAATCTCTTTCTCTCCTTTCCCTCTAACAGTCAGATCTTCAACTGACTAAACAAAGGTTACCCATCAGAATTCACACTCCTTACATAGCTCCATGGCAGGCAGCGTGGGAAAGAGAGCCAATGGGAAGAATGGACGGCCAATGCCCTGGGAGTCGTGCGAAGGGAAGAGGGCTGGTCCCTCTAATCCCTCTAATTCAAGGTGGGTCCCTCCAGGAACACTTCCCAGATGCCTCTCTTGGCAGGGGTGCAGGATTTGCACAGGTAGGAAGAAGGGCAGTATTCTAGAAGAACGCAATCCAGTGAGCGGACTTGACGAGTTGGCGTCTGTTTTTCTAGATATGTCAGTTAAGTTAGCATGCAGCGTTTGTACTGCAGACATGGTCGGAAGGGCAAGAATTACACAGGGTCTTAAAATCTCAAATCGCTCTTGCCTGCTAGACGTTCTCTGTCTGGGAATTGGCAGAAGTGGACGAAGCGGGGATACCAGCATTTTGTTAGGTCACTTTTGTTTCAACAGTACTCATATCCTCTCCTTGCAGCCAGAAATTATGCTTTGTACAGATTCCCAGTTGGCCGGTGATGGCAAAGAGGCGTTAACTAGTGACACTAACATTTGCTCTTCTCTGCCCTTTCTATTCAATCAAGAAGCACACACTGGAGGGCTTCCCTGGTGGCGCAGTGGTTGAGAATCCGCCTGCCAATGCAGGGGACACGGGTTCAATCCCTGGCCCGGGAAGATCCCACATGCCGCGGTTGCAACTAAGCCCGTGCGCCACAACTTCTGAGTCTGCGTGCCACAACTACTGAAGCCCGTGCTCCTAGAGCCCGTGCTCCACAACAAGAGAAGCCACCGCAATGAGAAGCCCGTGGGCACCGTAACAAAGTGTAGCCCCTGCTCGCCGAAACTAGAGAAAGCCCACGTGCAGCCACAAAGACCCAATGCAGCCAAAAATAAAACAAATTAATTAAAAAAAAAAAAAGAAAAAAAGAAGCACACACTGGAGATGCGGATTAAACATGGAGTCTGCTCCCAAGCACTTGAGTCAGAAAAATAAACTATTGCTACTCTTGCTGCTGCTGCTGCTTGCACCCCTGTGCTAAGTTCCCGGATGCAGGAACGTCTGGGCCATGGTGGTTTCCGAGAGGAGATGGCCTCAGTGGTGCTTAAAAAGAAGGTTGGCACAAGAAGGCCTTGCGCAGGGTGACGCTTTTAAGCTCAGCTTTAAAAGATGATCTAGGCAGATCAGGGGGTTGAGCTGAGCGCTGGGAAGGGAAGACCCAAACGATCTTCTAGGGAGGACCACAGGAAGGCTGCTACTGCTGGGGTGGGAGTCGGGGGCGGGGTGGGAGGACTGCTGAGAAGTGAGGCTTGGAGAGGAGGCCGGGCAGGTCAGGGAGGGCCCTACTGTCCATGCCAAGGTGTGTGGGTTTACCAGTCAACGGGTTAAATAGGGGAGTGGTCCCACCCTTAGGAAGATTCTGGGGTGGCTGTGATGCTGTAGAGGAGGAGGGGGCGGGGCAGGGTGGCGGAGTAGAGCGGGGAGGATGCTCAGTTTCATCTTGAATGCATTGAGAGCGGGCTTGCAGAGCATCCAGAGAGACACACAGGTAATAGGCACCCAGATCTGGACTCAGGAAGAGGTGACGGGGTGTGTTGGAAGCCGTGGGAATGGAAGAGCTCCTCCTGGCAGAGCCTCACGGGAAAGGGAGGCTGGGAGAATCTGGGAGGGAAATCATGGTAGAGGCACATTTCAAAATGGTAGGTGTCATCTACCGGTGACAGAGATGCCACTGGGATGAGAACTGTCAAGTCTCCGTCAGATACGGCAGTGAGAGGGTCAAAGCTGGAACCATTTCAGCGCAGGAAAGACGGGCGGGGGGCGGTGCTGAAGAGGGAGGAATTGCACACACAGCCTGCTCTGAGAAGCAGCGTGGCTGGGAAAGGCAGGTGAGAAGTGGGGTGGCCGTAGCTGGAGCTGGGGGGCTCTGGGAGCCTCTGGCAGTGAGGACTGAGGTTGGCAGGGCTGGGTAGGGCACACCCAGCATCCAGTACTTCCCAGCTGGGTTCAAAGTCTCCCACACACTTGCAGGGATGCTCGGGACACATACCTAGTCCCACAGCAACCTGGGCCTCAGTTTCCTCACCTGGAAGAGGAAGGGCCTGGATCATTGCAGTCCTAGGTCTTCTTTCAGCTCTCAAATTGGATTTTCCTTATGCTTGTTCATATGCTATGATGGTATATGGATTCCAAATTGACAGAAATTCTAAATTCTGGATGGCGTTTTAGTAATATCTACCAAAAAGCCTTCGAACGTGTAAAACCCCTGACCTGAGAATTTCTTCTAACAAAGTCACGGCCGAGGTGAGTAAAGAGAGTGGGTATTCACAACTTTGTTCATTGTAGTGTTTGTGAAAAAAAGATACAACCTAATGTCCAATAGTAAGGAATCGGCTGAGTAAATTATAGTACATCCATATGGTAAACTACTTCTGCACTAAAAATCATGGTTTAGAAGAATATGTGTTGACATGGGAAAATGTTAATGATATATTGCTAAGTAAAAAGGCAGGCTACGTTACAGAATGTACAGTAGGATACATTCATTTTTTAAATTTTTGATTAGGACACAGACCAAATCTTTAATTAATGTCATTTTTTCCTTCTCTTGGCAAGCAAGTAGAGTATTATCTGGAATAATGTAACTAAAAAAACCAAACAGAAAGAGTTAGACACCACGGGTGTTCATGTGAATTTTGAAGTCATTAGGATGGAAAGTAGGTTGTCACGGAGTCAAGGAAGTGGAGATATTCTGAAATGAGAGAACTTTAGAAGTGGAATTCACCCTAGAGGTCAGGGGGCCCAACCTCCTCACTTTTCAGATGAAGAAGTTCAAGCTTAGCGGAAGGTCTAGGACAGTCACTAGTCGGGGATGGGGTTGGGGGACCAGGTCTAGAACAACCTCCGGTCGATGCCTGCATGTGGCCCTCAGAGACCACCCCCACCCCACACTGAGATCTACGAGGTGACTGCATTTCTACGTACTCTGGGGCGGGGGGGGTCATGGACTCCTCTATTCCCTGCACACCCTGGGGCCCGGATGGCTCAAGGCTGCTCGAGGGGTGCAGGGCTGTCTGGGCTACTGCAGCATTTCATTGTCACCCAGCCGAACTGGGGGGAGACGGCTGCACTCGCGCTGTCGTCCACGTTAATGCAGTAACACCGCACCGTCTTTCTAACGCAGGCCAGAGGGGTCAGGCCTGGCTTCTTCTCTGGCCCTATGCTGACCGCCACGGCCACTCTGTCATCCCTTGCCTGGGCCACTGCAATAGCCTCCTGACAAGTCTCCCTGCTCCTACCCCTTGCCCGAAGCAGCCAGAGGGATCCTGCTCAAACCCAAGCAAAACACGCTTTTCCTCTGCTCATCTACCCACTCATTGCCTCCTGGTACATGACATACACAGAGCAAGCCTGAGCCCATAACCAGGCCCTGCCTACCTGGCTCCCTCACCTCCCAGAACTCCTCTCCCATGCATCCTCACTCCCCCGCCCCGCCTCGACCCCACTGCCCACCGCCTTCAGCCACACTGGCCTCTCAGCTCTTCCCTGGACACAGCAGGCGTGTACCTGCCCCAGGCTCTTTGCACTGCCCGGTCCCTCTCCCTGGAGGGTTCTCCTCCCAGATTTCTGCGGGCCTTGCTCCATCACTTCCCCCAAGTCTTCATTCAAATCTCACCTACTCAAAGATCCCCACCCCGAGCACAGATTTAATCCTGCAAACTGTGCATCCCCCCTTCACCCCACAATCCTGTTCTGCATTTCCCGCCCCTAGTATTTCACACCTTCTAATACACCAACTCCTTCATTTATTTATTAAGCTCATTGCTGCTCGTTTGTCTCCCTCCTCTAGAAAGTAAGTTCCATGAGGAGAGAGGGATCTTAGTTTCATGCACTGATGCAACCGGAGTGCCTAGAATAGAGGGACTCAGAGCAACTGCTTAAAATATTTGTCGAATAAAAGCAAAAAATGGATAAAAGTTAAGAACTTGGAAACATTCCCCCTATCAGGAAAGCGTAAGAGGAAATTTAAGACAGCTCTCAGTGAAAGGCACCTCGATGTTTAGGGGTAAGCATTGCGGATGAAGTCAAGTAAAGTTTCCCTGCTCCACACCCCCATCTCTGATGCTCAGCCCCGGAAGCACAGCCTTCACTCCACCTATCTGGAAGCCTCTTTCTGTCGGCCTTTAGTTGTGCAGGCTGTTAGATGATTCATTCATTCATTCACTCATTCATTTACTCATCGCACACGCAGGCACAGAGCCAGATGCTCTTTTGCCCTGAAGGAGACTGCAGTCTGGAGGGGAGCGGGGACCCATGGAACCGACTGCCCCACAGACGTGTGGAAGCTCCTTGTAACGGGCAAACACAGGAATCAGAGGAGGTGGACCAGGGCGCCTTCGTAAGTCAGGGGGTGTCTGAGAGGTGGCTTGAAGGATGGACGAGCAGGTTAAGAGAGGGAAGAGGAAGAAAAGCATCCCAGAAAAGGCTCAGCAGTGGGAGAAACACTGGGAATACAGTGTGGCTGTGGCTGATTGGAATGATGGGTTCACGTGGGGTGGAGGGGGAGATAAAAGCTGGACTGGGGCCTGACCTTGAAGGGTCCTGTGGCTACCTCTGAAGGCTGAGTTTTCTAGCTCCGAATTTGTACATTTTACAGGCTTCTGGAGAAACGGAGAGTTGGCTCCCTTCTCAGCCAACAGACGGGGTTTAATTGCTGTTACTGTCAGTGTAGTTGCAAATATCATATAAAAAGGGCTTTTTGGCTAATTGTTTTTAGAATAAAAATTCAGGAACTATGTATAGATATTATGCATCCAGGGTACTTTAAAGATCAAACTGTTTACATTACCCTTAAATACAGTCCTTAGCAGGAGGCGCTGGGATCTGTGAGTGACTGGGACACGAAATGATCCCCCAGGGCTTAAGATGCTGGAACAATATGACAGCAGTGACTTTTTGACTGGGTGGGGCGGGGGAGGAGGGCAGTTGGGGAGGGTGCAGTCAGCGCCCTTTGATTGGCCAGAGGCCCAGAAGAAGCTGGGTAATTTCACAGGCACCATTAACCTAAACTACTGCCTTCAGGCAGACAACCAGCCTCCCCAGCACACAGAGAAGGCTGAATTCCACGGGCTTCTTGGGGGGGTGGTGGGGGTGGGCGAGGAAGGGGCTGCACTCCCATGGGCTCCCTGAGAGCCTTAGGTGGTGGGGCTGAGAAGTAGGCCGGAGGCAGCCAGGTAGAGGCGAGCCTTCGTCACTTCGCCTCTGCAGCTTTCCCTCCTCAACCCAAATGGTACGGAGAGGATTTCTGAGCCAGGCAAATAAAGCAAATTCATAACGAGTCATTGCCATCCTGTTTTCGTGCTCAAGCCTCTCTCAAATTTTAATTTGGGAGCTTTTAGAAAGGCAAATTTATCTGTGACACCATCCAACTTCTATTTTACTGGAAGCCTCATCTCAAAGGATGCAATTGACTCCTGAGAAAGCTGTGGGCTTCTCCTTTTGATATTTTCCCAAATTCTCTGTGCATGTGTGTGCGCATGCGTGTGTGTGCTCACGTGTGCACATTTGTTTTAGGGTTCTCTACTTATCTGATGTACAAACACATAATGCATATTCACAAGGCAGCTACGGAAGTATATATATATATATATATATATATATATATATATATACGCGCGCGTGTGTGTGTATGTATTTATCACATATATGTGTAATACAGCACAGAGTCCTGTATGCCAATATTTAAGCTATCATATTTAATTTACTCAACAAACATTTAATTAGCACTTCCTACTCATTAAACACTGTCCTAGGCCCTGGGGGGTAAAGTGATAAACAAGTTAGATGAAGCCCCTGCCTCTGGGGGCTAACGTCCACTGGAGTCTTAATACAGGGTTTCCAACAAATGTGCAGAAATCTGTATCGACAGCCGTCAAGTGAGCTGGTGGGATATATCAGTAGGTCAGTATCCTTTTAATACAGGAGAGACAGTCCATTTGAGTGGGACAATAGCAAGTGAGGGTGGCACTGGGATTCCCTGCACAGGTGACTTCTCAGGGCTGAAGGGCCATGCCCCACTAGAATACTTTTGGGTGGTTTTAAGGTGTAGGTAAAAGTGCCCGAGGAAGTGTGGGTGGGACCCGCATATCCCATCCTTGTTGGTGGGTGTTTTTCAACATCTTCCTCCCCCGCTGAAGCCTTCCCTGCTCACCCCAGGCATAACCAAAGTGTCCCTCTTATGACATCCTACTGTCTGTACAATTCACCAGCCCTTATTACGTTCTGCTTTATGTTGATAGCTATCATTTTTTGTTCTAAGCTTATTTTGCTCTTTCAAAGAACACGTGGGGAAACTCTACTCAGTGCCTGGCCCTGTGCTCTGGGGGACACACAAATGAAGGACCCTAGCTTTGCCCGTGAGAGCCTGCCAGCCTAGTAGGAGGACAGGAGAGCAAAGCGTAATTACGAGGGCCAGGTGTATGACAGAGTTGTGCACAGGGCACCATGGGGGCAGGCAGTGGGGGGCCTGGCGGGGGAGCAAGAAGGTTCTCAGGCTCCGCATCAGAGATGAGGCTTAAATGCTCCCCAAAGAAGCCACAGACTCCTTGGAATAGGGACCTTGCCTAATTCTCTTTATATTCCCCCAGAGCTGGGATGATCATATTCTCTTGCCCTGTGATTTAACTTTTTAAAAATAGCATTTAACGTCTGATTATAAAAAAAAAAATACATACTACAGAAAATTTAGAAAAAGAGCTAAGCTCAAAAAAGAATATAAGGGTCACTCATAACTCTACTACCCAGACCTAACTAACTTCTATGGATATTTTGGTGTGTACCCTTTCCCATTTCTTTGGAAAATTTTAGATTGTGCTCTATGTAATTATTTTTAGTTCTCTTCTCCTTGTCGTGTGACAATATGGCACGAGTATTTGATTGATGTCCTTACACACTGATCTTCGGTCATTTTAACGGTTGCATAATATTCAACAGACCATAATTTATTTGCCCATCATTGCTTTGGGACAAATAGATTGTTTCTAACTTTTCACCATTATAAGCAACACTGCTGTGTGGATAAATTGCTCCTCACATCCATTATAACTTCCTTAGTATAAATTTCTAGAAGGAGATTACTGGGTCATAGGCTATGTACATCTTAAAGGTGTGTGATATTTGATACACACTGCCAAATAACCCTGCAAAAGGTTTTTTTTTTTTTTTAACAATTTACACTCCCATCAGCACTATGTGAGAGGACTCCAGTGTTATTATTATCATTTTTTTTTTTTTAAAGAAACAAACCCCAAACATTGCCAAATAATGGCTGCAGTGGGTGAGGGAGTGGTATCAACACTTTCTTGTTTTCATTTGCATTTCTGACTACCAGTGTAGGTCTTCATTTTTCATATGTTTATTCTGTGTTTCTTTTTAAAGAACTTCTTATTTCTGTCTTTTTGCTCACTTTTCTATTTATTACAAAATAAATTAATAGCAGTTAACATTTATTGCGTGTATGTCATTTGTTGAGGGTGTGTCAGGCATTACCCTGAGTACTTTCTATACTGCTTTTTTTCCTTTGTTCCTTCCAACAGCTCATGAGTAACATACAATTGCAGTATTATCTTACTGATTTTTAAGTGACTCATATGTTAAAGATAGTAATCTTTTGTTGTCTATATCACTATTTTTTCCAATGTGTTGATCGTGTTTCATTTTGCCTGAGGAGGTTTTGATCTATGGAGGTTTGAAGGTTTTATGTGGTCAAATTGATCAACTAGTTCGCTTCTGTCTTTGCAAATATATGTTAAAAGGTCTTTTCCTATCTTGAGATCAGAGAAATACTAGCAAATGTATATATATATTTGGTTCTTTTATGGTCTAATTATTAACATTTAAATATTTAATCCATTTAGAATTTATTTTGATTATGAGAAAGAGCTTCAATGTTATTTCCCGCCCCCGCCCCCCCGAAGATGATTAGCCAATCATCCCCATAACATTCATGGAAGAATCAATTCTTCCCCCTTGGTTTTTAAATGATTCCTTTATAAGACACTGAGTATTTTAATCTTTTTCAGATCTTTCTCTCTGTACCAATGATATGTCTGTGTATATTCTCACCAGTACCATCCTTCTTAATAATTGTAGTTTTATAACATGTATTAATATCTTTAAGTAACCTTAAGTTCCAATAAAAATCATACTGTCAAGTTCCTATAAAAATCATTTTTTTAATCGACAAGGAGCACATGTGAAAATTAATTTGGGAAATACTGATTTATGAACTTCTGATATCTCTCCATATATTAAAGTCTTTCATCCTCCCTGTGAAAGTTCTATTTTGATTGAAATTCTTCACATTTATTGGACAGTTTATTTATCAATGAACTAGCGATCGGGTCTTCCCTGGTGGCGCAGTGGTTGGGAATCCGCCTGCCAATGCAGGGAACATGGGTTCGAGCCCTGGTCCGGGAAGATCCCACATGCCGCGAAGCAACTAAGCCCGTGCGCCACGACTACTGAGCCTGTGCTCTACAGCCCGCGAGCCACAACTACTGAGCCCACGTGCCACAACTACTGAAGCCCGCGCGCCTAGAGCCTGTGCTTCGCAACGGGAGAGGCCACCGCAATGAGAAGCCCGCGCACACCAACAAAGAGGAGCCCCCACTCGCCACAACTGGAGAGAGCCCGCGCACAGCAACGAAGACCCAACGCAGCCAAAAGTAAATAAAGAAATAAACGAATGATCGATACACTAGGGAGGTGTAGTTTGTATGCTGAAATGTGAGAATTTCTGAGCATTCCTATGGTTAAGAGGGCAATCAGGAGGGGATATTTAAAATTGGGAACGTATTGGCCAAATCCCAAAGGTGTGATCTCTGAGCCCAAGGTGGTCACTACAGTGCCTACACCGTGTTGGACACTCAATATTTCTGATGGGTTCACATTGGCACACTGTCAGATATTTAGAGTGAAGCATTGGCAAATCCAAAGTAAAGATTCAAAGCAGTGACTCAAGTTGGCTCTTTAACCTATAAACGCACCCAGTTTCCTTGGCAAATCTCAAACATCATGTATATGTGTATACATGTGTAATTCATTTCCCCGTTGAGTTTTGAGTTCCCTGAGGGCAGGAATTTAATCCTATTCTTTGAGAGTCTCCACAATGCCCAGCAGAGAGCTGAACTCAGAAGGCGTGTCCAGTAAATCACGGCTGAGTTGAATGGAATTCTCTAGCTATTATAACTATGGACAGTTTGGTCATTAGAAAGCAGCTGAGGAGGCTTCCTCTGGGCCGTGCTCTGCACTGGCTCCGTGGAGAGGACATGCCAGGCATAAGAGCCCTATTCTTTGCCTACACGCTGCCTAAGGAGAAATGGAGAGTGTTGGTACCGCAGATGGTTAGAGCTGAAAGGGGCCTAGGGCACCATGCTGGCCAACTGTTCATTTTACCTGGGATGGCACCAAGGTCCAGGGAGATGAATGGTTCAGCTCAGTCAGTGAACCAGGTGACAGGAGTTCAGTGTGATTCAGAGGTGATGTAGTGGGCTTTAAGCAGAGTTTGGAAATTAAGGAGGCTTCGATTTGGGAGAGGAGAAGGGAGAGGATCCTTCGGGTAGGGGGATGGCAAGAAGAGGTTTGAGGTGGGAGTCGGTGGCGAGCAGAAGTGGCAGTGAGTGGAGGGTGCGTGTGTGTTGGAGGAGCCTGTCGGCAGACGGCTGCAGGGTCTATATGGTTAGAGGACCTGAGGAAGAGAGCCTTGTCGTCGTCTGTCGGTGGGACGAGGCAGTGTCGTGTGACAGCCTGGCCAGGGGATGACAACATGAAAGGTGAGGTGGTCAGGCAAGTACCCCGGCCGGGAGAGTAGCTGGCAAGGGCTGATGCCAAGAAGAACTGCCATGCTCTGGGTAGAGGGCCAGATGTGCACTGGGGCAGGAAGAGGGCAAGCAGAGTCTTCCCAGGAGGCTGGGAAGCCAGGGCACGTGCCCTGGGACAACTAGGAAACAAGACAGCCTGGAATCCAGTGCTAAATTGCATGGCACAAAATTCTAAGTGGGCGGCCAGAGAAGGGGAAGGGTCTTGGAGCCACAAGGAAGGCACGCTGAACAACGTGGATTTTGAGCAGAACTTTTAAAGAAGAGTAGCTTTTGGAGAGAAGGGGGTTTCCAGGTGTATTGATCATGTCTCTTATTTTCTGTATTTTTCTGATGCTTTGACATCCTGAGGGCTTGCTAATCCTTGGAGAGACTGCCCCTCCCAGGGCTAGCTAATTCCTAGAGATAGCAAATCACTCACCTGCAAATACACCTTTCATTTACAAATCAGTCAACCCCGAGGCTATACCCCCAAGCAGCTCTTCTAACTTTCACACACCAAGCCAATATTCCCTTGTCCTAATCACCCCAAGGTCAGGTACTAGAGACCACCCCCATAGCCCAGAGTCTGCTGACAGCCATTATTCAAACTCTCCAATCCTAAAATTGCTCAAACTTGCCTACCCTGCCTCACCCATTCCTTCCTGCAGAAACCACAGTAAAGGCCCTGGGCCATCCTTGTCTCTCACTCCTTCTGCCTCCTGACTGACACTGGTGCTTCCCCATGTGACCCTGCATGGCTAGACATGCCCCCTTCTCTTGGGGATTGTGAGTAATAAAACTTGTTTTAATGGTATTGATCTCTCCGAGTCATTACTCAGTCACTTCTATATCCTGGGTACAACCCAAACACGAGGGAGGGGAACAGACATCATGTTTGGGCAGCTGGTGCAGAGGAAAGAGCGTGGACCTTGGGGGGAGACAGAGCTAGGTTCAGATCCCCCTCTTTTCCTCTGACTCTCCTTTCCTGCTCCATCTTCCCCAGACCTCACTTTCCATCACTGCCCAGTGACCTCCTGCTCTGTTTTTCTCTGTGTGGCCCAGCCAAATTCCAGTATTTTTTTTTTTTTTTACTGCCACTTACAGTTTGGGCCTCGTCAGTCCCAGTAAGCAGCCCTTTCAGCCTCACCTTCAACTGCGGTATGACGCTTTCCCAGCTATGAAGGAATTTCAGGCGCCTCTAAGGCCGATGGGGAAGAAAATTTGGGAGGAAGGCATGGGTAGACTGGGAGAACGTTCCTGGAACTACTAAAATTGCAGTCCTTGGCTGGGACCAGGTGAAGCTCACAAAATGCCAAACTTTGATTCTGAGACAGAGAGGACGTGAGAGCTGGGAGCCCAGCATGAATGTCCCCTTTCTCCTTCCCTGGACTTGGTTGATCACCCAGGGACTTAGGCACATGCCAGGCGGTGGCTTTGCTTATTCAGCAAGCTTGGGACAGCGACAGGAAAGAGCAGTAGGGTTAAAAGCTGGGACTCCTCAATTTTGGTTCACGCTCTGCACCAATGAGCTTAGATGACTTTGGGCCTCAGCTTCTTCATCTGTAAAACGGAGGAGCAGGACCACGTACATCTGAGGGCCCTTCCGGCTCCGGACATCTAGAAATCTATGAAGCAGGAAGCAGTCCCTCCTCCAGGCTGCCAACCCCTTCGCAGCTTCAGGCATGTGCCGGGACCCTTTACTCCTCTGGGCAAAGGAAAATAAAAGGTCCCCTCATGCTGTGCCTTCAGGGTACAAGTGGCGGGGCTTCACAGGACTGGTCCTCAGAGCCCCTGGAATGGCGGTTCAGGTTGACTCCCCGGAACTGGAGCCAGACTAGGGTGGGCTGAGTGTCCTGCCCAAGGTGGGGCTGCAGAGGGCAGCAGACGAGCTTCTTGGAGCCAATGTGCACAACTGCCAGCTCCTGTGGGAGAGTGCCGATTTCCTATTTACCTTTCACGACTTAGGAACAGTCCAGAATTTGTCTGAGTCTGCCTCAAGGGGTGAATATACACTCCGTTTTCTTAGACATTTCCTCCTTGCTACCCCAGGCCTACCTGGCCTTCAAAGACCCGCCCACCCCTCCTCAGCTGCCCCCTCCCTGCGCGCTCCCTTTGAGCAGCTGTAGCTCTTCTCTCTACCCAGTTCGCTACTTCCTGGTGTAGTAGCCTCCCTGAGGCTCCCTGAGGGCAGGTTCTTTGTCCTAACATCACAGCAGGCAGGAGTGGAAACCTATATGGTGAGATGATGCTGGGAAATATTAACCTTGGCTTTGGAAAATCTTTGTCAGGTCACGGCTGTGCTTGTGGGGAGATACCCGCTTCCTCACCCCAGAAAGGAGGCCCATCACAGGGGGAGGGCTGGGGCAGATGCTCCACGTCAACCCAGGTCCTCTCATCAGCCCCGTGAAGTGTTTTTTGCTTTTTACACATTGGGGTTCACGGAGGCGGGTCATTGGTTCAGAAATACAGAGCAGCCTTAAGGACCCAGGTCCACCCCGTGGCAGGATCCCCGCTCCCACCACCGCCGCCTGCAGCAGAGGGCCCTGCTTACTGGCGGTGGGCCCCCAGGGAGGCATCTGTTCTTCCAGGACTGGAAGCAGCCCTGGGAGAGAGAGTCAGGGGTTGGAGGCAGGGCTCTGACCTCTGCTACCAGGAGGCCAGTTCCCAAGGAGGCTGAGGTTTCTTTGGGGGACGTGTGCGTTTCTTAGGGAAAAGATAGAACATGAGCTCGCTCCCTGGGGAACGGTTTTGCAAAAGCACACGCAGACATGTCCCCACACGCATGCACACACGCGAGCACACGCATCCACACCCAGAGCCGCCACGGCACGGCTCCCCGGCCACGTCGGCCCTCCCCCCGCCAAACCCCGCTCTCCCTCCTACCCTATATGTGCAATCTTGTGAAAACTCCACCACTCTTAAGGTTAATAAGGCTCATTGGCTTAAGATAGCACCTGTTTCTATGGTGACTCCTGCCACCCAGAATCTGTTCATCAACTGAGACAGGAAAACAGTGACTTCCACCCTCTTTGAAAGGAAAAAGCGAATTCTTAGCCAAGGGCTTGACAAGCCAGTAGCCCAAGGAGCTCTGGGCGCTGTCTTGCACCCTATTTAAGTCCCTCCTGGCCGCCCCTCACCCACACCCAAGCAGAGCCCCAGATTCTGCCTGAAGACTCTGGACTGTGGTTTCCTTCCTTCATCTGTCTGGGAAGCAACAGAGCCCACTGCGGGGAAGTGGTTCGCTTTGTCCTCCCGCCTTGGCCTCCGATCTCTCCATACCAGTGCCACTGTGTCTTTCTGGGCCGAGGCTGGCAGGAGAGCCCTGGGAAGCGCCGGGCCTTCCTCCCCTCCCGCTGCCCCAACTGGGGGCCGTGGCTCACTCTGGGGCCTGCATCCCTGCAGACGCCCCCAGCACGCCTCCTGCCACGGGCTGGCTGATGCTCCCTGACCAGAGCTGTTCAGGTGCCACACTGCCCAATGGCCCACTCTGGTTCCCTAAGGTGTATGGCTGAAGTTTGCAACACCCACCTGACACGGGTGCCGACCTCGGGGCGTAAATCACTAGGGAAGTAGGTTTGCTAAGGACAAAGCTCCCGCGACTGATTTACCTTTCAAAATAAACAGGAGCAGCTTCCGCGTCCTCCCTCTAACAATCTCACTCTCTCCAGTGCTCGAAACGCTTTGTTGACCGGGAGGGCAAGTACACGGGGAATTGCGAGGAACTTGGAGCTTGTTTTAAGTGCCGGGAGGCCTAGGGGAGTGTGTCGCGCGGGTGAGTAACATTTTGGCGCAAAGAAAGTTTGAGGACTGCTGATTAGAGGATCAAGAATCATAGACTCTCCCCGGTGCTCTTTATCCCCATCTAACCGTCTCATTCTGTAGGTGGGAGAATAGAGACCCACGGAAGGGCAGACCCTGGAGCAGCGTCTCCCAGCCAGCAAGTGACCTAGCACGCCAGTCTTCAGAGTCCTGGTCCCACACTCTCTGCAAAGGGTTGCCTGTTCTCCTGCTTAATAGACGGACTCCTCACAGCCTCCATAGCCCTCCACAGCCCCTGCCTCGCTGCTGCTCTCCTCTCTCCTCCCAGTGTGACGCTCTGCCCCAGGCAGGCTGGTGTCAGGCTCACTTATAAAAGCCCAGCAGCTCAGAGCTGGAGGAAGTATCTGAGAGACCATCGCACTCAAGTTCTTGCCCAGCCCCTGGCAGATGGCTTCTTCTCGAGCGTCGCCTCCCTCCTCTCAGACCCAGGGATGTCAATTCCCCCTGATATATCCCAACGTCAGGCCTCTTCTCTGAGCATCTCTCCCGACTTCCAGACTCATTTCAATCTCCTATTTGAAATCTCCACTGGGAGATCTAAGGAGCCTCTCAGAATTAACAGGTCTAGGATGGAGCCTGAAATTTCCACCCTCACACCCCAACTTGCCCACCCTCCAGTGTTCCCCATCTAAGTGAAGGCGCTGCCCTTTGCTCAGGCCCCAGATCTAAGAGCCGTCCTTGGACCACCCTTCACCCTCCACCTCCAATCCATCGGTGAGTCCTGTTGGCTCTTAGGGTCACTAAAGACCCGAAGCTGTCCTCTCTGGTCCACTGCTCTCGCCTTGGTGCAAGCCACCCTTATCCCTCCCGAAGGACAAAGGGCCTCTTGTGGTCACCCTGCTACCACCCTATGCAGCAGTCAGAGCGACCATTAAAAACACAAAGTCGGGGCTTCCCTGGTGGCGCAGTGGTTGAGAGTCCGCCTGCCGATGCAGGAGACACGGGTTTGTGCCCCGGTCCGGGAGGATCCCACATGCCGCGGAGCGGCTGGGCCCGTGAGCCATGGCCGCTGAGCCTGCGCTTCCGGAGCCTGTGCTCCGCAACGGGAGAGGCCACGGCAGTGAGAGGCCCGCGTACCAAAAAAAAGAAAAAAAATCCACAAAGTCATTTTCATCCTCCTGTTTAAAATCCTCCAACAGCACATGTGTCAAACTCCCTGCCCAGACCTGGACATAGGTCTATTTATTTATTCATTTATTTAAAAAATTTTATTGAAGTATAGTTGATTTACAAAGTCGTGTTAATTTCTGCTGTACAGCAAAGTGACTCAGTTATACACACACATGCATATATGTGTGTATATATATATACATTCTTCTTCATATTCTTTTCCATATGGTTTATCACAGGATATGGCATATAGTTCCGTGTGCTCTACAGTAGGACCTTGTTGTTTATCCATCTTATGTATACTAGTTTGCATCTTGGTCAGTGTATTATTAAAGGCCTTTGAGGCTCTGGCTCTGCCTGCCACACCACCCCCGTGGTGCTCCCGCTGAGCTGCATGCAGTGTGTCTCAGGCCTCTATGGACCATTACTTGCTCGGGCCCCTCTCCCTAAGAAGCCTTTCTGTAACCTGCAAACACTTAGTTGCTTTATAGGAGTTAAGATCTCTAGATGAATGACACCTTCGAGGTCCAGAAAGAGCTGAGATTTATGATCACAGAGTCACTTTGAGAAACAGGAAGGGAAAATGTGGTTTCCTGTTGGTGAGTGTAATATCAATCCACATCAAAATTCCATAACAATTTAATAAGCAGATGGTCTGAGACAACAGAGGAAACACTGAACGGAGTCTGCATAGGCTCACTGAAAACAAGTCACCCCCGACCACTCAGATTTCTTCGTTCACGAATGCAGTGGTCCAGTGGACCAGGAGAAAGCGCTAAGTAAGCACAGTCCAGCCTGACCGACCAAGGCTTTAGACCAAGTCAATCATGGTAGCCTTGTGGGCAAATACGGTTTCAATGACTATGGTGTTTGGTGGGTTTGTGGCTTAGTCAACAAACCATTCCTGAAGAGCGTTAACTCATAAATTAGTGTCAACCTCAAGGGCAGTCCCTAGTGACATGCCGTGGGATTCTCCCATAGGCTCCACCTTGTTCAGTATCTTTATAGATAGCATGCTCACTGAATCTGTAGGGCGCCCAAAGTTTCAAGGAACTGCTAATATGAAGGGTGACATAAAACAGTTAATTTTGGCAAATTTGGAAGGATGGGTCTGCACTGAAAAAAATTAAACTTAATAGGGGTTAATCTCCAGTTCTATAGTTAGGTTCCAAATCAGTTGCACAAGCACAGAATGGGGAAGATTTGGCCTAGCAGGAGTTCATGAAGGGAAAAGATGAGAGGAGTTTTCATTAACTTTTAAGCTAATTTTAAGCTAATAATAGAACGTCAAACCATAATGCAAGAGTTAAGAAAGTTAATATAATCTTAGATCCATCACAGAAGTAGAGGCTTTTAGATCATTGAAGATTATAAATTCCCTTTTTCTGCATCAGTCCGACCACCCTCTGTTCATTCATTCATTCATTCCTTCCTTCAGCATGTGTTCAGCACATCTTAGGCCATGGGTTTCATTCAAGCACTGTAGATCAAAGGTTTATAAAGTCAGATCCTCCCAGAGAAGAGTGCCTTGTGTAGTGAGGGGAGCGGAGAAGTAAATCAATGACTACGGTACAGAGTAGAGAGGGTTGGGATGGAGTTAAGTCCCAAGAACCATGGGAGAAGAGAAGGTGGGCAAGGGGGAAGGCTCCACGGAAGAGGTGACCCTCGAGCAGGGTAGAACCCACCAGGAGAAAGGAAAGGAAAGATGGAAGGGAGGGAGGGAGGGAGGAAGAAAGGAAGGAAGGAAGGAAGGAAGGAAGGAAGAATGCATCTGCGATTGATAACCATTGCTGTGGGGCCTTGTTTATTTATCTCTGTCCTGAGACACTGAGAAGTCACTGAAGGCTTCAACTAGGGGAGTAACATGATCCTATTTCACTTTTAGAAACATCACCCATGAAGGAAAGATACTTTTGTAGGGGGATGAGGTTATAGGAGGGGGATCCATTAGAAGTCTTCTGCAATAACTATCTAGGGAGGGGTGCTAAGGGCCTTAATTAGCTCAGCCATCTTGGCTTTTAATTCTATATTTACGATTCTTTTTTTCTACCCCATTCAAATGTCTGAGCTTTTGGTTATTCTGTTCTCTTCCTGGAATGCAGTCTCTTATATCCTTTGACTTTTCCAGGCCTGCTCATAATTCAAGCCCCAGCACAACTCCTATCTCCACTGTGAAGTCGTCACAGTACGATATCACCCCATCCAGCCATCTCTTCACTTGCCCAGCCACTGTCTATCCATCCATCCATCCATCCTTTCCTTCATTCTTTTATCCATTCTTTCCTTCATGCCTTCATTCATTGATTCATTCAAAATTGACTGAGGGCCTTCTATGTTCTGGGCACTGTGCTAAGTGCTCAGGATATGACACAGGTCTGCCCACTAGGGACTCATGGTCTAACAGGGAAAAGAGACTCATAAATAATAACAAACTCATATGACGAGGACGCTAGCAGAGGTTTGACTGAGTGTGGTAGGAGCCCAGGGTGGGACTGACTAACTCAGTCTGGGGGCGTCAGAGCGAGCTTTTCAGTGGAGGTGACATTTGAGCTGAGCCTTGAAGGAGGAGTAGTTGCCTCAGTGTAAAGGGGAGAGTGATCTGAACTCTCACAGCTATTTGAGTCTAAAGGGCCCAGCTGAGTTGATGCTAACCCCCATGAGTCCTACTCTCTGTTTCCTATACGTGAGCCCTGTCTTTCCAACTGGGGAGCAGGAAAAACACATTTTAAATCCACCTAACATTTATTCATCCAATTATCTATCTATCTATCTATCTATCCATGCATCTATCATCTATCTGTCATGTGTGTCTTACATTATTATTTTTTAATAGCCACAGTTCAGGTTAAACAGTCGGTCCCAGCACTTCCTGGTTAAGTCCTTTGCCTGTGATGGCTCTTCTCCCTTAAGGTCTTTTAAGTGGTAATCGTGGGGACAGTTCATTCTCCAGCCAGGCCCTTTTCCACCTCTTGGGAGTGACATAAGCTCTTTACTGCCAAAGGCTCAACTTCCTAAGTTTCCTGTGGAGGATTTACGGTGATAGTAGGTGGAAGGAGTGGAGAACCAGCAAGTAGGTAGCGCCTACTAAGTGCCAGGTGCTGGGTATTTTACACATTTGAACTCATTGTGTCCTCACAACATTCCCGCGAGTTTGATGCTAGTGTCCTCTTTTTTTTTGGACAAATGGTAGTTTTTGCATACATGCCTGTGTGGCTTATAAAATTCTTTTTTTTTTTTTTTGGCTAGTATCCTCTTTAACAGTTGAGGGAACAGACTCAGAGTGGTGAATAATTTGCTCACGGTTACGTCGGAGAAGGTGCCTCCCAGATCCATTCTCTAAGGCCCAGGGTCAGAGCTGTGCTACGGCTGAGGTGGGCACGGCCAACAGCGGAGGTTAAAGGTAGGGGGCCAGGAACCTCAAACCGCACTGCTCACACCAGCACCGCTGCCTCTTAGCAGCCACACCTGGCCCTGACATAAGCTGTCGCAGGGACCAGGCCTGGGTAGCAGCGGGTGGAACCTACCTAAACTCTAGAGACCTAATGTGGTGTCGTGATAATGCGTGCAGGCTCTGCGTTCAAATCCCAGTCAGTCACTCACCAGCTGTGGGGTCCTGGACAGTCACTTAACCCCTCTAGGCGTTAATTTTCTTGTCTAGATGACCTTCCTCTTTGGGCTTTTGTGAGGATGAAATGAGAAATTCATGAAAGCACAGTGCCCAGCACGACATGCTAAGTGTGCAAATATTTTATCTTCTTTTCTCTCTCCCTCTTCCCTTTCCTTTTTCTCCTTCCTTTTATTCTTCCTTCTTTAACCATTATTGCTGTTAACATGTTATAAGGATATAAGTTCTAAGAGGAGTATCTCTACCCAGGAGGGGAAATATGGCAGGTGGAAACACTGTAGACACCAAGGGGCACATCTTACAGGTCATCTGCTCTACCTCCCGTGTGTGGGGGGACTCGGGGCGGGGGGACATTCCTGGCTCACCCGTGACAAAGTACCTTCAGTGCTAAGTACTCCCTCCAGTGCGGAGTACATGCTCAGTTCTTAGGCAGTTCCAAATCTTAGAAAGTTCTTTCTTATATGGAGTCCAAACTGACTTCCATGTAAATTTCACACACACTGGTTCTAATTCTCCCCAGTAGAGCACAGCCGGACCTCCCCGTTTTCCAATTCGATTTCTTCCAATTTTAAAAGAAACCTTTGAAGGATCCTGGAAGTCGGTTCTCACTGCTTCCCTTGGTGGTTCCAACAGGGCAGCCATCCCTGCTCTCCTGCTGTGGTTTCTGCAGAGCTTCACCCTTCTGGTTGTTTTGCTCATGGTGCTTGCTGCCTTTCTTACAATACTGTGGCCAGAACAAAAGACAGTATTCCAGGTGTGGTACAAGCCATGTGCACCCACAGGACCTTCCTAGGATCAAGGAAGAACCACCATGTTGAATATGCTGCCACTGGCGCCCTTTGTCTCTGCCTCAGCACATGTGCTCAGGGTGGGGGGCTGGGGCCCAGGGGACGGTGACGAGCCCAGGTTTCTCATGGCAGGGCAGGGGGTGGGCCTGGATGTCTGGTCTCAGCCTCAGCCATCTTACAGCTTTGGGGCATCTACGGGTGTGTGTGCGTGCGAATGAGGGGTAGGAGTGTCTGTGTGTGTGTGTGTGTGTGTGTGACAGAGAGAAAGGGAGAGAGAGAGAGAAAGAAAGAGTTTTCTGCCTGATCCAGGAATGCTCCTGGATGGCAGAATTGGTTTCCATAACGACTTTCTGATATAAACATATTTGATAAAAATAAGTTAACTGCGGAGCTGTGGTGAAGCACAGATTCTCAGAGTGCAGAGAGAGGGAGAGAGAGAGAGAGAGAGAGAGATAGGGAGAGAGAGAGAGGGAGAGAGAGGGCTCTTCAAAGAACAGCATTTCCCTTTTTTTTCACCCCTCCCGGTCAGTCTCTCTATACATACTTTCCATAAATCACCTAAAAAGCTTTGTTTCCCATATTCCTGTATAGCCTGGCCCCCTTCCTGCCTGTGCACATAATATTCATGTTCTCTCTCCCCCTTTCTCCTTAGTTACCTGAAGCACTAGAGTATGTATGGGATAATATGATAAATTCATTTCCAATTCACTGCATTATCCCTTGAATATTTTAATGACTCATTGAATGGAGTAAAAAAAGCTGTTTCAAATGAACAATTATGCTGCATTAGTCTAAGGGTTGATTATATTTAAACAGTGCTCACATGGATAACAGGACACAGCGACCTCGGCATCCAGAGAGCTAATTTGGCTCTTATCGCCAAATAATTTTACACCGCAAATTACCACGGAAACCTAAAGGGCTTTAAAAACGTTCATCAAAAGATAATATTCCACTTTGTAGCAACATTTTATTTAAATTATTTTGAATGGGAGAGAAGGCACCTCTGTGGCGGGACAATGACAGCCAAGTGGGGATAGTGAGAGATAAGGAAATGGTGAGGGGTGCTGGGTTGGGTTAAAAATAAAGGTGGGAAGCGTTGGGATCCTGACAGTGGGAGACACACCAGAGGCCTGACTGGCACTTGCAGCCCAGCCCTGTGTGCCGGCTGTGGTCTGGGGTGACTCCAGGGGACCCTGATCTGGACCAGGGGGTCACAGGGCAATTCCCAGAGGCTGAATGATGGGGCAGACCCCCTTTCCCCCAACTACTTCCCCCACCAAAGTAAGTCTGGCTCAGGTTGGTGCCTCCAGGCTAGGCCTGGATCCATCTAGACTCCAGAGGCAAAAGGATGAGCTACTTTTGGGACTTCCCTGGTGGTCCAGTGGTTAAGAATCTGTCTTGCAATGCAGGGGACTCTGGTTCTATCCCTGGTCGGGGAACTGAGGTCCTACATGCCACGGGGCAACTGAGCCCACATACCGCAACTACTGAGCCCGCGCGTTTCACAATTAGGCACACCACAACTAGAGAGAAGCCCGCGTGTCGCAACGAAAGAAAGATCCTGCGTGCCGCAACTAAGACCCGCCGCAGCAAAAAATAAATAAATAAATAAAAATTAAAGTAATAATAAAAAAGGATGAGCTGCTTTTACCACATGGTTTGTGTGTTGGGGCGTTGCCTAGAGTTCTTACTTTGCAAAACGTGAGTCCAACAGCCTAAGGAAAGTTGCTAAATCATAAGTTGCTGCTGTGGTCAGATCTCAGAGTTGGGGCGGTGGGAGAGAGAGTCACACTGACCAAGGCCCTACTCTTCTGTTCTGTGCCACGACCCTTAAACTCATCGAACATTGGGAAATAGATATTATTATCATGCCCGTTTTAAGGATGAAGAAACTGAGGCTCAGAGATTCCCAACTGGAAGTGGCAGAGCCTGGAGCCTCCCTCAGTTCATCTGGGTGTCCACGTACACACCTGGTTTATAACCAGGGCCCCTGCATTGTCCCCATCATCAAACGCTCTTTAGGGCTCCTGGATCCAAACCGACATGCCCTTAGGGAGCATATGCCATGCGTTGCAAGTGTTTATTACTTAAAACGGACCCTCACAGGGCAGGGCAAAGCGTGCATGGGCATGTGCACAAATAGTAGCAGCAAAACTATAAATACAGGTCTAAAGAAAGAAAGGAATTAATTAATCCTATTTCCTTGGTTTGACCTCTTCATCTGAATATGTGGTCCTGATGAAGACTGTTCGTTGTTCCTCTGTTTACTTATTTATTCTTCTTCTGTTTATTCTTGTTTTGGAGCATACAGAAAATCGGATTATATAATTATATATATATTTAAATTTTTTTTTTTTTTTTTTTTTTTTGCGGTACGCGGGCCTCTCACTGTCGTGCCCTCTCCCGTTGCGGAGCACAGGCTCCGGATGCGCAGGCTCAGCGGCCATGGCTCACGGGCCCAGCCGCTCCGCGGCATGTGGGATCTTCCCGGACCGGGGCACGAACCCGTGTCTCCTGCATCGGCAGGCGGACTCTCAACCACTGCGTCGCCAGGGAAGCCCTATATTTAAATGTTTATTGGATCTGCTGCTCGATTGATTAGGAGCGAGGATAAATTTGCCCCTTTATATAGTGCTTTTCTCTAGGGAGGCTTCTCCTTGCTGCATATGTAATTTCCCTTTTCCCATCTCAATCCTGAAGAGCAAGGATTTGTGTCAGTTTTACAGACAAGAAGCCACGATTTCAGAGAGGTCAGGTAACTTGCCTGAGATCTCTCAGCAGTGGGACCAATAATTCCAACACAAGAGTCCTGACACGTGCTAATCACCTAGCTGGAAAGCAAGGGGCTATGATCCCAGCTCTGTTTATTGGGTTACCCATTTATCTTATTCACCGAACATACTAAGAGGTCCTCTAAAAAAACACCTCTCATTATGGAAAAATCCAATGTTATAGAAAAGTAGACAGAATAATGAGCCCTTAAGGTCCTTTTAATTCAGCCCAGAATTGCTTGCACTTACAGCTGCCAAAGGTTGAGGGCACTGAATGAAAGGGAAATATGAACTTGCCGTTTCCTTTTCTTTCTTAAAACAAAAAAGATATTCAGGACAAATTTTAGAATCATTGACGGTTTCTAGGAAGATTTTCTTTTTTGGAAGAAAAAAGGTACCCTTGTCTCCTTAATTGTTCTTGGTGTTCTTTGTCACCAATCATGATAGTCTTTGTGGAAAGTATTAATATACCATCTTCCTGTGTTCAATATTCCCATTAACAATAAAAAACGTAATGAAAATATCTGCATGAAAAGCCCTGAGCACTAATTTCAGAGACAAATAGAAGATGAACCACCAATAGGCATTTCTTCTGAAATGAACGATGCAAATTAATTGATATCTTAATTAGGCTTTAGCACGAAGATTATTAATTAGATTGAATTAGAACTGAAAGCATCTTAAAGGAAAAGCTGGGGATGTGGCACTGGGGGGAAGGAAAGATGTTATGTGTCAACGTTCTGTTCGAAATCGCTTTCGCTCAATGAGAGATTATCAAAGAGGGGACCCAGAAAGACAGCACGCTTTGTTTATCAGTCCCTGCCTGCCGTGGTCTGGCCAGGTTTGGGGACTAAAGTCTAGTCTTCTCCCTGAGTGAATGAGAACCCACGGGTATAGGGAGTTCCGGCCCCAGGCAGCTCCTGGTGCCCTCATAACCCTACCCGCATGCTGCAGCCTCCTTCCTCTACCCTCCTACAGTAGAAACCCTCAGAGTGCAGGGAGTCCCCCTATTTTGTTTGTGTTTGTAACCCCAGTGCTAGTGCAGGGTCTGACTTTGAGCAATCATGATAACATCACAGTAAACAGTTACATAGAACTTTCTATGTGTTCTGGGTCCCGTTCTAAACACTTTACTTATGAAAACTCGTTTAAGCGTCAATAACAACAGTGTGAGGCAGGGACTATTGGGATTCCTACTTTACAAGCGAGCTCACTGAGACACAGGTTGAGCAACTCCCCTCCACCCACCCCCACCCAACCCAAATCACAAAGCTACTACTGGTGGATTCAGATTCGAACCACAAATCTGGGTCCAGTTTCCTCACCCTGAAACACTATGCCATAACAAATAATGGTCAATCCACACTTGTTGAATGACATGAACAAGGGTGCCATGAATGCCTGGTCCCTCCTGATGGACTTCTCTCTAGTTCCTAGTTTTTAGTTAAGGACTAGAGCTTTACCCTACTCTGTCCTAGACCCCACCAGTCTCTCACTGGGGGCTGCAAATGTTTCACGTATTCCTAAGGACTGGTTTATACTCTGTTTCAACCTGGACAGGCAGTCCAGAAACTGTCCCTACTGAGGGGCTCCCATGGCCGTGGGGCAGCCCACCACCCAATTAGGCCTGAGTCCCTAATAACACGGCCAGCCTAGGTTCCACCAAGTTTGCCTCTGTGGCCATTGTGAATCGCAGGGCCACTGTCATTCTATATCTGCAGTGACTTCATGGCATGCCTTATCGCTGAGGTCGCTTGCTGCTGTGGGTTATGGTAATATGTAGGGTTTGCTTTTATGGGGGGGGGGGATCCAAGATATTTATCAGCATTCCCTGGGGAGGTTCCCTGGAAGCATCAACCTGTTAAAGGTAACCAGGGACAGAGCCCTGGGATGACGGTGGCTCTGTTTCTGATTATGCATACCATTTTACAGAAAGGGCACCATGACATGCCCCTCGCCACAGTGGAGTTGATGAGAGAGATGTGGTGTGAAGCCTAACCACATGGGATGGTGGTTTGGAGTTCGGTCGCCTGGATTGAAGACCCACCTCTACAACCCCCTAGCTGAGAGACTGCATCATTCGATCTCACCAGGCTTTGTTTCCCCATCTGTAAAATGGGGATAATGCCTGGTTCACAAAGTGATTGCAAGGATTAAAAGGAAATTGTGCAAACTGCTTCACAGATAGGTGACATTAACAGCTACCCAGGCATTCTGAATCTGCTGTCTTCCTTCCAGCTGCTAAACCCCTCCTGGATGCCTGTTGAATGCGGATGCCCTGTTCTCTCCGGACTGACCCAAGTGGTGCCCAGGAATCTGCATTTTAACAAGCTCGCCAGCAGATACGAACGTGCTCTAACGTTGGGGACTGACAGCTATCACCAACACACAGGAGGTGCTTCTGAGTTTGGTTAGAGCCCTCTCTTCCTTTGGCCGTGGTCCACAGCCTGAGACCTACACTGGCCTGGTTTTTCTACTGGCTGTGCAGCTGGCAGAATGCGGGGGCCAGCGGGCAGGCCGAGTGGGCATAGTTGGGGAGAGCTGCTGCTTCCTGCTGGACCCTTGCATCAGGGCAAGTGGGTGAAAACACGGCGGAAACCCAAGCTTCCTCCAGCCTGAGCGGGAAAGCTGAGGGCTGCACCCGGGCAGGTGGCCCTGGTAAGCTCTGTGGCTTAGTGGTCTCGCCGGCCAGCTGCCAGCTGCCACCTGCTCTGCTTCTAAGCTGGGCTGCTGGGGCTAAACCCATGTTGGCACCACAAGGCTTGTGCGAGAGAACTGTCCTGGCCTGTATTGGGGGAGGGGAGACTTCAGGCTTGGAAGAGAGGAAGCCTCATGGCTCCAAGGCCCCTTCTACTCTGAAATGATTCCATCCACATTCCATTTCATTCCAGTTTCTGAAATTAGGACTCAGAATTGCCCAGTAGAACCTTCCTACAGGCAGCCCTGTGCAGGGGGGCAGACTGTAAATATGATGACCAGAGCAGTATTCTTTTCTTGAGAGTTTCACCCCCTTGTGGCCACCTTGTGCCTGTGCTCTAATTTGGGGCAGGATCCAGTATCTTTCCCTTTTGTGCTCTCAGCTCCCCTCCCTCCACTAAGTCAGGTCTCTCCCCCAGCTCTTCCCTTTCGCATGTTTACGGTGTTTCCAAGGCTGTCCATGAGGCCGAGAGGGGCGCTTGGCCAGGGAAGGGTGATGGAGCAATGACCCTACTTTCCCTCAACAGCCCGGCTCGGCCTCTGTCCCAGAAGCTGCTGCCGCAAGTCTCCCTGGAGGGAGCCCCTTCTTAGGCCGTAGCCAGGGTTATCCCTGAAAACGGGCTGCTCCCCTGAGCATCCTATGAAGGGCTTATGGTCACTGGGAGGGGGTTGTTTGCCAGGGTAACCCGCCACACACCACCACGTCCCCACTCCAGTGGTTGTGAGAGCCCAGACTTGCCAGGAGAGTCAATAGCTAGTTCAGACCAGTACCCCTTCTTCTGCCCCGTAGCTCTAGAAGGAAAAACACAAAGTCCTTATAGTTGTGGTATGTGCTGTGTTTTACAGAGTGCTCTTAGGACACTCTAACTGGATGATCACGACAACCACATAGCAGAGGTAACACGGTTCCCACCTTACAGATAAAGACAAAACACCGAGAGAGACTCCATGACATGATGGAGATCATTGAGGTGGGAACCAGCCCAGCCTGGATCCAAAACTAGTCTTTCTAGGTCTGGGTTCCCACTGTCTTACAGGGTTGGCGCCTTTGCACATGTGACGCAGAGGCCATCGGCAGGCTTTCTAGGCACAAAGTGCGTGGATGCCTGAGGCTAGCATGGATTTTCCCAAAGTGCACTGCCACATGCTTGTGAACAAAAGATCCAACAGTCAAGTGAGACTGGAAAATAAATGCATGTTATATAATGCATACTAGGATACTAAAAGCTCTAAAAGGCCCTTCAGTGAGGAATGGGATTCATACATTTTAACCCAGAGTCCCTGAAACTTGCCTGGCAATGGAGCCTTTTTGTTTTTTCACCTAATGCCCATTAACAAGCCACCAAATTTGCGTCCCTCAGACCTACTCTGGAAATGCTGAGCCGGACTCCTTCGTCATTATGGTTGACGACAAAAGGACAAAAATGAGGGGAGGCCACTTGTTTCTGTACAAAGAAAAAGAGATCACCATGCCTCCTCCGTGCCCCTTGGCCCATCAGCAGGAGATGCTGCAAGAGACCCCTGCCACCTGGACTACACAGAATCACCTGGTGCCCCCAAAATCCAGGCCCCTGGCAGTGGTGTGCTTGAGCCAATTGCTACATTTTCAGAAAATTTGTCATTCACTCATTAAATCGTTAACTTGAAATTGGCCATGGTGGGAGTCTTTCTTTACACTACAGAAATCAGCAAACGCTACAAATGGGGGCTTTCTTCCCGCTTATCCTGAGATAAGGATATCCTGATCCTGTGTATCACTGATCCTGGGTCATTTTCTGAAATTATTAGAAAACATGGGCGAGGCTGTGACAGCTGGGAGCTGGGGGAAACCTGACACGGAAGTCCTTGCTCATCAGAGTCCCCAGCCCTCCTGAATGAGAGCTGAGAACTGTGCAGAATGATAATCCTCCAGCCCCAATCGCCAGTGAATCAGAAAGTGCCTTCCGGCCGGCTTACCTTGATATCTGTCACCAGCCAGTGTCTCCAGAATCGAGCTTTGGGAGAAGACCTGCTGGGGGCATCTGGATCCACCATCACCAGGATGTAGGTTGCACCCTGTAACACATTACCAGAAAGAAGTGTAGCATCGTGGCTAGAATTTGGAAAGGAAATCTACAAGGTGCAGACTCTCCTTTTACCTCAATTCCAGCTGAGAGTGGCTGACCAACACCTAAAGCTTCCTACTCGATTCATCTCTGTTCTCATGACATTCCTCTTGTGTCACACGCTTATTCTCAGAGAAATGAAGTCTATCAAGTAGGCAGCTTAATAGCTTGGCTTTCCCTTTATAAAGAAGAATAAATCAAACAAGCAAATTTACTTGGCACCTAGAAGTCTGTAACATCATGCCAGGAGCTGTGGAGGAAACAAAGAAACCTAAAACAGGGCTTCTGCTCTCAGGAAGCTCACAGTGTAGTTGGAGTGACTTGTCCATTAACTCAGCAAATACAGGAGAGCTTACTCAGTGTCAGGAACTGTACCGATTGCAAGGAATGCTCAATTCATTCATCTCTTCAATAAGCATTTACTCAACACCTATTATGTGCCAGAAACTGTTCTAGGTGCTGGGAATCCAACAGAGAACAAGCAGGTGTGGCCCATACTTTCAGGAAGATTTTACTCTAGGTAAGAGACACAGATTAAAAAGAAAGAAAAAAAAAGAGCATAAGCAAGAAGAGCTACAATCCTGCAGCCTGTGGAACAAAAACCACATTCACAGAAAGATAGACAAGATGAAAAGGCAGAGGGCTATATACCAGATGAAGGAACAAGGTAAAACCACAGAAAAACAACTAAATGAAGTGGAGATAGGCAACCTTCCAGGAAAAAAATTCAGAATAATGAGTGTGAAGATGATCCAGGACCTCGGAAAAAGAATGGAGGCAAAGATCGAGAAGATGCAAGAAATGTTTAACAAAGACCTAGAAGAATTAAAGAACAAAGAAACAGAGATGAACAATACAATAACTGAAATGAAAACTTACACTAGAAGGAATCAATAGCAGAATAAGTGAGGCAGAAGAACGGATAAGTGACCTGGAAGACAGAAGGGTGGAATTCACTGCCACGGAACAGAATAAAGAAAAAAGAATGAAAAGAAACGAAGACAGCCTAAGACACCTCTGGGACAACATTAAATGCAACAACATTCGCATTATAGGGGTCCCGGAAGGAGAAGAGAGAGAGAAAGGACCCGAGAAAATATTTGAAGAGATTATAGTCGAAAACTTCCCTAACATGGGAAAGGAAATAGCCACCCAAGTCCAGGAAGCACAGAGAGTCCCATACAGGATAAACCCAAGGAGAAACACACCGAGACACATAGTAATCAAATTGGCAAAAATTAAAGGCAAAGAAAAATTATTAAAAGCAGCAAGGGAAAGATGACAAATAACATACAATGGAACTCCCATAAGGTTAAAAGCTGATTTCTCAGCAGAAACTCTACAAGCCAGAAGGGAGTGGCATGATATACTTAAAGTGATGAAAGGGAAGAACCTGCAACCAAGATTACTCGACCCAGCAAGGATCTCTTTCACATTTGATGGAGAAATCAAAAGCTGTACAAACAAGCAAAAGCTAAGAGAATTCAGCACCACCACACCAGTGCTACAACAAATGCTAAAGGAACTTCTTTAAGTGGGAAACACAAGAGAAGAAAAAGACCTACAAAACAAACCCAAAACAATTAAGAAAAATGTCATAGGAACATACATATTGCTAATTACCTTAAACGTGAATGGATTCAATGCTCCAACCAAAAGACACAGGCTTGCTGAATGGATACAAAAACAAGACTCATCTATATGCTGTCTACAAGAGACCCAATTCAGACCTAGGGACACATACAGACTGAAAGTGAGGGGATGGAAAAAGATATTCCATGCAAATGGAAATCAAAAGAAAGCTGGAGTAGCAATACTCATATCAGATAAAATAGACTTTAAAATAAAGAATGTTACAAGAGGCAAGGAAGGACACGACATAATGATCAAGGGATCAATCCAAGAAGAAGATATAACAATTATAAATATATATGCACCCAACACAGGGCACCTCAATACATAAGGCAACTGCTAACAGCTCGAAAAGAGGAAATCGACAGTAACACAGTAATAGTGGGGGACTGTAACACCTCACTTACACCAATGCACAGATCATCCAAAATGAAAATAAATAAGGAAACAGAAGCTTTAAATGACACAATAGACCAGATAGATTTCATTGATATTTATAGGACATTTCATCCAAAAACAGCAGATTACACTTTCTTCTCAAGTGTGCATGGAACATTCTCCAGGATAGATCACATCTTGGGCCACAAATCAAGCCTCAGTAAATTTAAGAAAATTGAAATCATATCAAGCATCTTTTCTGACCACAGTGTTATGAGATTAGAAATGAATTACAGGGAAAAAAACGTAAAAAACACAAACACATGGAGGCTAAACACTACGTTACTAAATAACCAAGAGATCACTGAAGAAATCAAAGAGGAAATTAAAAAATACCTAGAGTCAAATGACAATGAAAACCCAACGATCCAAAACCTATGGTATGCAGCAAAAGCAGTTCTGAGAGGGAAGTTTATAGCTATACAAGCCTACCTCAAAAAACAAGTAAAATCTCAACTAACCAGTCTAACCCTACACCTACAGGAACTAGAGAAAGAAGAACAATCAAAACACAAAGTGAGCAGAAGGAAAGAAATCATGAAGATCAGAGCAGAAATAAATGAAATAGAAACAAAGAAAACAATAGCAAGGATGAATAAAACTAAAAGTTGGTTCTTTGAAAAGATAAACAAAATTGATAAACCATTAGCCAGACTCATCAAGAAAGAGGGAGAGGACTCAAATCAATAAAATTAGAAATGAAAAAGGAGAAGTTACAACAGACACCACAGAAATACAAAGCATCCTTAGAGACTAATAGAAGCAACTCTATGCCAATAAAATGGACAACCTGGAAGAAATGGACAAATTCTTAGAAAGGTATAACCTTCCAAGACTGGACCAGGAAGAAATAGAAAATATGAACAGACCAATCACAAGTAATGAAATTAAAACTGTGACTAAAAATCTTCCAACAAACAAAAGTTTGTTGGAACAGGACCAGATGGCTTCACAGGTGAATTCTATCAAACATTTAGAGAAGAGCTAACACCCATCATTCTCAAACTCTTCCCAAAAATTGCAGAGGAAGGAACACTCCCAAACTCATTCTATGAGGCCACCATCACCCTGATACCAAAACCAGACAAAGATACTACAAAAAAAGAAAATTACAGACCAATATCACTGATGAATATAGATGCAAAAATCCTCAACAAAGTACTAGCAAACAGAATCCAACAACACATTAAAGGGATCGTACACCATGATCAAGAGGGATTTATCCCAGGGATACAAGGATTCTTCAATATATGCAAATCAATCAATGTGATACACCATATTAACAAATTGAAGAATAAAAACCATATGCTCATCTCAATAGATGCAGAAAAAGCTTTTGACAAAATTCAACACCCATTTATGATAAAAACTCTCCAGAAAGTGGGTACAGAGGGAACCTACCTCAGCATAATAAAGTCCATATACGACAAACCCACAGCAAACATCATTCTCAATGGTGAAAAACTGAAAGCATTTCCTCTAAGATCAGGAACAAGGCAAGGATGTCCACTCTCACCACTATTATTCAACATAGTTTTGGAAGTCCTAGCCATGGCAATCAGAGAAGAAAAAGAAATAAAAGGAATACAATTTGGAAAAGAAGAAGTAAAATTGTCACTGTTTGCAGATGACATGATACTATACATGAAGAATCCTAAAGATGCCACCAGAAAACTACTAGAGCTAATCAATGAATCTGGTAAAGTTGCAGGATACAAAATTAATGCACAGAAAGCTCTTGCATTCCTATACACTAATGATGACAAATCTGAAAGAGAAATTAAGGAAACACTCCCATTTACCATTGCAACAAAAAGAATAAAATACCTAGGAATAAACCTACCTAGGGAGAAAAAAGACCTGTATGCAGAAAACTGTAAGACACTGATGAAAGAAATTAAAGATGATACCAACAGATGGAGAGATATACCATGTTCTTGGATTGGAAGAATCAATATTGTGAAAATGACTATACTACCCAAAGCAATCTACAGTTTCAATGCAATTCCTATCAAATTACCAATGGCATTTTTTACGGAACTAGAACAAAAAAATCTTAAAATGTGTATGGAGACACAAAAGACCCCGAATAGCCAAAGCAGTCTTGAGGGAAAAAAATGGAGCTGGAGGAATCAGACTCCCTGACTTCACACTATACTACAAAGCTACAGTAATCAAAACAATAGGGTACTGGCACAAAAACAGAAACATAGATCAATGGAACAAGATAGAAAGCCCAGAGATAAACCCACGCACCTATGGTCAACTAATCTATGACAAAGGAGGCAAGGATATACAGTAGAGAAAAGACAGTCTCCTCAATAAGTGGTGCTGGGAAAACTGGAGAGCTACATGTAAAAGAATGAAATTAGAACACTCCCTAACACTGTACACAAAAATAAACTCAAAATGGATTCGAGACCTAAATGTAAGACCGGACACTATAAAACTCTTAGAGGAAAACATAGGAAGAACACTCTTTGACATAAATCACAGCAAGATCTTTTTTGATCCCCCTCCTAGAGTAATGGAAATAAAAACAAAAGTAAACAAATGGGACCTAATGAAACTTCAGAGCTTTTGCACAGCATAGGAAACCATAAACAAGACGAAAAGACAATCCTCAGAATGGGAGAATATATTTGCAAATGAATCAATGGACAAAGGATTAATCTCCAAAATATATAACAGCTCATGCAGCTCAATATTAAAAAAACAAACACCCCAATCCAAAAATGGGTTGAAGACATAGATACACATTTCTCCAAAGAAGACGTACAGATGGCAAAGAAGCACCTGAAAAGCTGCTCAACATCACTAATTATTGGAGAAATGCAAATCAAAACTACAATGAGGTATCACCTCACACCAGTTAGAATGGGCATCAGCAGCAAATCTACAAACAACGAATGCTGGAGCGGGTGTGGAGAAAAAGGATCCCTCCTGCACTGTTGGTGGGAGTGTAAATTGATACAGTCACTGTGGAGAACAGTATGGAGGTTTGTTAAAAAGCTAAAAATAGAATTACCATATGATCCAGCAATCCCACTACTGGACATATACCCTGAGAAAACCATAATTCAAAAAGACACACGCACCCCAATGTTCATTGCAGCACTATTTACAATAGCCAGGTCATGGAAGCAACCTAAATGTCCATCAACAGATAAATGGATAAAGATGTGGTACATATATACAATGGAATATTACTCAGCCATAAAAAAGAATGAAATTGGGTCATTTGTAGAGACATGGATGGACCTAGAGACTGTCATACAGAGTGAAGTAAGTCAGAAGGAGAAGAACAAATATCGTATATTAACGCATGTATGTGGAACCTAGAAAAATGGTACAGATGAACCGGTTTGCAGGGCAGAAGTTGAGACACAGATGTAGAGAACAAACCTATGGACACCACTGGGGGAAAGCTGCGGGGAGGCGGTGATGGTGTGATGAATTGGGCGATTGGGATTGACATGTATACACTGATGTGTATAAAATTGATGACTAGTAAGAACCTGCTGTATAAAAAAATAAATAAAATAAAATTCAAAAAAACCCAAACAACAACAAAACCCAAGGAAGTGCCAACTTGGGATTAGTTCTATGATTAAAATAAAATAGGATGGGGTTGGAGGAAGTAAGTGTCCCAAGAAGGGGAAACAACTGCTACAAAGGCCTTCAGGTGGGAACGAGTGAGGGTTTGAGGAGCAGAAAGAATGCCATGTGGCTAGAGGCAAGCAAGGGGAGGGGACAGGGCAGGGTTAGAGAGATGAGTGGGGACCCGGCCACAGAAGGCTTTGCAGACCTGGGTGAGGAGGGGGTTTTATTATAAGTGCAATGCAGAACTACTGGAGGGTTTTTTGTTTGTTTGTTTGCTTTTGTTTTTAAGCCAGGAGAGTGATATGCTCTGATTTACATTGTTAAATAGTTGTCATGGTGGCTGGGTGGAGAGTGAATGGTCGGCAGGAGGCAAGAGAGGAGGCTATTGCAGTGATAAAGGGCAGGATGATGGCATTTTGGCCTAGAATGGTAGCAATGGAGATAGAAAAGCCAGTAGATGGATCAGGGAAGTATTTTTAGAGAGCATCAGTGGGATTTGCTGATGGACTGGACTGTAGGGCAGGGAGGAGGGTGTAGGGAAAGAGAAATCGAGGATGACTCGGGGTTTTGGCTAGAACAACTGGGTGAATGGTGCCATTTAATGTCATGGAGAAGACTTGGAAAGGAGAATGTTTGAAGGGGGATGTTGAGAGTTCTATTTTGGACATGTTACATTTGAAACACCTCTTAAAGACAAGCAAGTATCAGAGTCAAGAGTTTGGAGGAGAGATCAGGACTGGATTTATATTTGGAGTCACTGACTCCCAAGGACCAAAGATGGCCCCTAAATCCATAGAATAATGAGATGATTCATGGAGAGATTAGACATGGGGAAGAAAAGAGGTCTCGTGAGTGAACTCTAGAACATGCTAAGGAGGAGAGGAGGAGAGGAGAGGTGGATCTAGCAAAGGAGACTGTAGCCAGGGAGGCAGGGGAGCCACCTGAAGCGTAGGTATCATGAAAGCCGAGACAGAAAGTGTGTCCAGGAGGAGGAAGTGGTCAGCTGTGTCGAATGCTGCTGAAAGGCGGAGCAAGATGAGGACACAGATGTGACAATGTGATCTGACAACATGGAGATCCCTTGTTTTCCTGGCAAGGCCAGTGTCAGTGGAGTAGTAAGGACTGATGTTTGATTGGAATAGGTGGCAAGGAGATGGGATGCGAGGAACTGAAAATAGTTATTAAAGATGATAGGGCTTCCCTGGTGGCGCAGTGAGAGTCCGCCTGCCAATGCAGGGGACACGGGTTCGTGCCCCGGTCCGGGAAGATCCCACATGCCGCGGAGCGGCTGGGCCCGTGAGCCATGGCCGCTGAGCCTGCACGTCCGGAGCCTGTGCTCCGCGACGGGAGAAGCCACAACAGTGAGAGGCCCGCGTACCGCAAAAAAAAAAAAAAAAAAAGAAGATAAAAGAGGAATTATAGTGTGAAGGACAGCTGAGACGCAGAGTGGCTGTTACTAGATGGGAAGGAAGAGTCTAGAGATTTATTTCTTTTTAAATTTTTAAAGAGATGGATGGCAGTCAAGAATGTCTGCAAGCCGATGGAAGTGATCCAGTATGGAGGGAGGTATAGATGTCAGAGAGAAGAAAGGGGTTCGTTGTAAGAGCCAAGACTCTGGGAAGGTGGGAGGAGACAGGATCCAGAGCGAAAGTGGAGGGCCTGGCCTTTGGCAGGGGCGGAGGATACAGGTTCAGATGCAAGGGTGCTGGAAGACGTGGTGAGGAATGAGGAAATTGGATTCCGATTACTTCTATTTTCTCAATGAGTTAGAGGCAAGGTCATCAGGGGAAGAGGGATTATAGGAAGTTTGGGGACAGACAAGGTGTGGAATAGTCATTTGGGGAGGTGAGAAATTGAGTATACCAGAGGTATGTAGTAAGGTTACTGGGTAATATTACATTCCACAGTTATGCACTTTTTGACGGTTCAAGTGCAGATGGGGAATAAGTCATCGTTGGGTTTAGCTTGAATATGGACAGACTGGCGAGTATGATGGAAGAGAAGGGAGTGAGAGTGTAAGAAGTGAGTAGATAAATAAGGAGGGTCCTGGGATTCCTCTTGCTCTGGAGGGAGAGAGAGACACAGACATAACTGGAGTACAGTATGTGAAGGGCATGGGTAGCGGAGCATTTATCAAGCAGTAAGGGAGCATGGAGGAGGGAGCCTAAATCTCTCCACCTCAGGAGTCCAGGAAGGCTTCACCGAGTTGTCATCTGAGCTTGATCTTGAAGGATGAGCTGGTAAGGGGTCAGGAAAAGGACTCCCTTGGCAAAGGGAAGGGTCTGGGCAAAGGCATGAGGGGTTGGGGAAGGGCAAGAAACTTGGTGTGCTGGGACAGAGTGCATCTATAAGGGAATGGTGGGTGACAGAGCTGAAAGTTTACTGGGACCAGATAATAGAAAACCTCACATGTCCTAAGTTGTTGAGAATTTGTTTTGCAACAGGACTCACTGAAATTGTTGGAACAGACAACTGACATGATGAAATGCGTGCTTTGGGAAGGCACATGGTGAGGATGAGTAAAAGACTAAAAGCAGAGTAAAAATAAGAAAAGAAGAAAATTGGGATACTCTGAAGAGATATCACGAGGGCTTGAAGGTGACTGAATAGGGCAGGTGAGAGAGGGAGAGGGGTCTGGGAGGTCTATGAGATTCTATCTTGGGCAATTAGGTGGATGATGGCACTATGACTATTATGAGTAGAAAGTCTGGGAGACAGTGAGTTTGGTGTTGAAACATGTAGGCAGAGATGTACCCTAAATGGAGCTATGAAGCCTGGAGCTCTCTCAAGACTTGGCATGTGGGTAGCGGGCATGGGGATGGATAAGATTGTTGGGGAGAACTTATGGAGTGAGAACAGAACAGCTAGGGTGGAACTTTGAAAAGGAACTTAGTTCCTTTGAACTCAGGAACTAAGAGTGGTGGGGAGAGGAGAGACTGAGGGGAAGAGAGTTAGGAGGAGAACCAGGGAGCAGAGTGTCACGGACACCAAGACGAAAAAGGGTTCAAGGAAGGAGTGGGGATGGCCTCAGTATAACAGAGCCATCAGGGAAGAGGACCCTAAAGCCGTACTGACTGTGACAATTGGGGGAGAACTGGCTACTTTCCAGAGATGAGTAGTTCAGAGATAAAACTACTGTTTGCTGAACGTTAAAATCCCAAACCACATATTAAACGCTATAGGAAATTAACTCAGAGAATTTGAAGATAAAGCCCAAGGAAATCTCCAAGAACTCAGAAGAGAAGGATAAAGAGATGAAAATATTAGGGGGAAAGTAGGATCATATCCTAAGGAGCCCGTGTGTATGTGTGTGTGTGTGTGTGTTTGTGTGTGCACACACGAGTGTGTGTGATCCCAGTAGACTCCCAGAGAGAAAAACTGCCTGATACAACCAAGAATTGGCTTCAGCCAAAGCAGCAAGAAAATAAAAACAAAGTGTAAATACTATAAAAGAAGAAAAAAAAACCATCTATGCTCTTTCTGTTTTTTAATTAATTGTTTTCCAAATGACATAATTGCCTACATGAGAAACCAAAAGAATCAGCTGGAAGCAACTAGACTAATATTCAATAAAGTGAGTTGTTATGAAATGCACACAAAATCAGTACTTTCCTACGGACAAATAGTAGTCAGAAAATATACTTTTAAAATCCCATTTACCATTGTAATAAAAATATAAAATATCTAGGCATAAACTTGATGAAAAATCCAAGACTTACACCAAGAAACCAAAGCATTACTGATGTACATAAAAAGAAAACTTGAAGAGATGGAGAAAGACATATTATGCTCTTACACGTCAAAGCCACCATTTGCAAATATGTCAGTAATCCTTTAATTAATTAGTTGATTTAACACAATTCCAATCAAAATCCTTAATAGATATTTTGGGAACTTCATGGAAGTTCTCCAAGAGATATCCACACTCCCATGTTCAGTGCAGCATTATTCACAAGAGTCAGGCTGTGGAAACAAACCTGAATGTCCATCAAGGTATGAAGGGATAAAGACCGGGTAGTTTATACACACAGTGGAATATTATTCAGCCACGAAAAAGAGGGAAATCCTGTCATTTGTAACAACATGAATGAACCATGAGGACATTATGCTAAGTGAAATAAGCCAGTAACAGGAGGACAAATACTGTCTGATTCAATTTATATGAGACATCTAAAATAGTCAAACTCACAGAAGCAGAGAGCAGAACGGTGGTTGCCAGGGGCAGAGGGAAGGGGGAAATGGGGAGTTTCTGTTAAATAGGGACAAAGCATGAATCACAAAAGATGAATAAGTCCTAGAGATCCGCTGTACAACCTTGTGCCTGTAGCTAATGATATTGTATTGTACACTTTAAAATCTGTTCAGAGGGTAGATCTCATGTTCCTACCGCAAAAAAAATAAAATTTTAAATTAAAAAGAAGAAAGTAATCCTGCTTGAAGAAAGCAGGACAGAATCAACGCCCTCATCAAGCATTCTGCAAATGCCAGACCTTGACAGTACGCTCTGCTGGCAAGGCGGTGGGGAAGCTTCATACATTGCTGTGGGAATGCAATAATGGGGCCGATTTATCCTTTGACTCAGCAATCCCACTTCTGTAATTTCTTCCCCTAAAGATACCTGCATATTTACGAAATGACTTGTGTATAAGGTATTCATTTCAGCCATGTTTATGATAGCAAAAGTTGGAAATAACTCAAATGTCCATCAGTTGGGGATTGGTTAATAAGCATTGATACATACTCACAATGGAATACTTTATAGCTGTGAAAAAAATGAAGATCTCTCAGATCTGATCTGAAAAGCTCTCCAAGGTAAATGAGTGAAAAATGCAAGGTGCAGAACAATATATCTAGCACCTTACTTTTACATATGAAAGAAAAAATAAGCTATGTCTTCACATTGGTTTGTATTTGCATAAACAAACTCTGGAGAGATACTTAAAAAAAAAAAAAAGATGTGGGTGGTGGTGGTGCTATGGGTGGATGGGACAGAGGTGGGATGGAAATCTCTCCTACGTGCCTGTTCTTTCATTTTGATTTTTGAGCCATGTGAATACATTACCTGCTAAAAATAAACAAATTATAAAATCAAGTGAAATGTGTAGTAATCATATAGTATTATCTTAGTTAGTCTCTAGTCTCTCTCTAGCTGGCTGAGAGGTAAAGAAGGATGGCTTTGCCCTTTTTGGTAGGGAGAGCTCGTGGAATCCTCATTGCACCTTTGCGGGTCAGTTAGGTGCAGGGCAAGTACTGGACCAGGGCCCTGGGCTCTGCAGCTCAGGGCATGAGCGAGGTATGGGAAGCCACGTCAACAGATCACAGTACCTTGCCATAATGACGGCAACATAGAAGGAGAATTAGATCTGGGCTTGTCCATGTGAAGTTTTTTAAACAGCCATATTGAAGTATAATTTCCATACCACAAACTTCACCCCTTTAAAGCATACGTTCCAACAATTTTTAGTAAATTAACAGCGTTGCGTAGCCATCACCATAATCTAAATTTACAACATTTTCGTCACCTCTAAAACAATCCTTGTGCCATTTGCAATCACTTCCTGTTCCCTCCCCCAGCTTCGGCCAACCATTAATCTACTTCCTGTCTCTATAATCTCCTTTTTGCCTTCCCTGAACATTTCACATAAGTGGAATCATAGAATATGAGGTCTTCTGTGCCTGGCTTCTTTCACCCAGCACAACGTTTTTGAGGTTCAGCCAGGTAGCATGCATCAGCATGTCATCCCTTTTAATTGTCAAATAGTATGCCATTGGGATGGCTTTTGTTCATCCACGTGATGGACATTTGGGTTGTTTCTACTTTTTGGCTACTGTGGATCATGCTGATATGGACACTTGCTACAGGTCTTTGTGTGAATATTTGTTTTCAATTCTCTTGGGAAAACACCTAGAGTGGAATCGTTAGGACATATGGTAAATTTATGTTTAATACTTTTAAAAACTGCCAAACTGTTTTCCAAAATGGTTGCACCATTTTGCAATCCCACCAGCAGTGTATGAAGGTCCCAATTTCTCCATCTCCTCACCAGCACTTGTTATCATCTGTCTGTCTGATTGTAGCCATTCTAGCAGGTGCAAAGCATGAAATATAAATTAAAAACTCACTGAGTTTTTCATTTACATTTCCCTAATGACTAGTGATGTTGAGTACCTTTTCATGTCTTTATTGACTATTTGCATATCTTCTTTGGTGAAATGTCTGTATAAATATTTTGCCCCTTTAAAATTTATCTTCTTATTATTCTAGAAGGAATTTTTTATTTTTCTTTGCTGTACGCGGGCCTCTCACTCTTGTGGCCTCTCCCGTTGCAGAGCACAGGCTCCGGATGCGCAGGCTCAGCGGCCATGGCTCACGGGCCCAGCCACTCCACGACATGTGGGATCTTCCCGGACTGGGGCACGAACCCGCGTCCCCTGCATCGGCAGGCGGACTCTCAACAACTGCGCCACCAGGGAAGCCCCATTCTAGAAGGAATTTTAATAGTTGTATCCCAACTGGGAGTTAGGGAAAAGGTGAGCAGTGGGGAGAGTGGAAAGGAAGGAGAGAAGGTGGTCAGAGCTGGATTTGCCTCATCCTTGAACCGCTGGCTTCTGCCCTCATCCATCATCTGTACATGGGGCTGTCTTCTTACTGTATCTCACCATGACACTGATTATTCCAGTAGGGAAATGTCAACCTCAGGAACAGCCACCAACCCAGGTGAGCAGAGAGCACCACTGACACTAACTCCCCCAGACCCTTGGTCCACTGATCCACTGGCCTCCTTCAGAGAAATCGTTGAGCCCCAATCTCCCTGCCTCCCATCCAGATCTTCTCAGTCAAAGACCACCCCGCCCCCCGCCCCGCCATCTCCTCCACCACACCATCATGCCAAAATGCTCTTCTATCTTTTCCTCTGAGCCAGTTCTCTATTCCTCCTCCACTTCCATTTCCAAACCCTTCTACTCTGCTCTCTGGAAAACCACTAAATAACAAGCCACATCCCTTCCATCCTCTGTCTCTCCATAAATTGCTCTGTCTACTTCCTTGTCTTTGCCTGGCTCTCCCCTGAAGAGTCCCTTCCCCTTAGCTGCCTCGAGTGCTGATGTGTGTTCTCTCATGGCCCTTAAACCCCAAGAGATGCCCTAGCTCCCTGCTGCCACATCCTCTCTGTGGCTCAAGCCACTCAACCATACCCCTTCCTTCCGTCCTGGCTGCTGTCACCTATGACCTCATGATGGTTCCTGCTCATTCATCGAAGACACTGGCACCTGATCACAGCCATATTTTCTTCCCTAGGTCCTGCCGTCACCCTGGGGACTCCGGCGAACACGTGGATCACCCATCCAGCACCGTGGCCTCCCGCGTACCTGCACCTTTGCATCTCAGGCAAGCTTCTCTTTCTTTATCTCAACTCTCGACTCCCACAGTCACACCTTGAAACTTGTCATCCCCTCCAACTGCTCCACCTCCCCATGTCACTATTTCTGGCCACAACCTCCCTTCTGTTCAGCTTGCTTCTTCAACTCTGTCTACCTCGACTAATCTTTGACCACAAGGAGACCTCCAGACCATTGGTAAATGTCCCTTCTCCCAGCCCATCAGCTCTCTCCTGTCTTTGCTTGTGTCTCAAATCGTCAAAATGTAAACTCCCTTGTCCCTCTATCATTTAAACATATTTCCTTCAAAAGACCCCAAAGCTGAGTAAACCCAACTTTCCTCTACTTCTGTGTATGACGTGAGCAGTGAGCCCACGAAGAGAAAGTCATATCCCGGGGAAGATTGGCCCCATATATCTTGGTCGCCAGTTTCATTATGGGCCCTCAATACTGCTCTGTATTTCTGGCATCAACTTGATCTGCCACCCTTGGTAATGGTTTTTCCAAGATTTCAAACCTTTCCCAGTATCCTTAAACCTCCAACCCCCCTCCACTCCCCCTAACCCTCTCTCTTGGCAGGTAAATTTTTCAGCGATAACTTCGCAGAGGAAACTGAAGCCATCGTATGACAAGTTCTTCAAGGTCTGCCTCAAAGCCTGCAAGCCCTAACTGCATCTACACCTAACCTCTCCTTCTCCCCACTGTTTGTCTTGTCTCCTGTAACAGCCTCCTAACAAGCTTCCTCGTATCTGTTTTTACTCCCTGATCAATTTTCCACCCTGATCCAGAAAATTTTTTCAAAACCCAGGTGAGATTGTGTTATCCTGCTGCTTAAAATCCTTCCCTGGCTTTCCATGGGTACTTAGTGTGTCTTACAAGGCCTTGAATAATCTGGTCCCTTCCCACCTCACCTTGTCATCTTGTACACATGGCCCTTGCCCTCTACTCCACTCTCAGGGGCCTTTCTGTTTCTAAGGTTTGCCCTGCTCCCTTCTACCCCACGGCCTTTGCATAAGTTTCCCCACTCCTGCCCAACCCCCTTGAATCTGGTGAACTCTTATTCATACCTCAGAACTCAGTTCAGGGTGACTCCTCCAGAGGAGTGTTCCCTCACCCCTGTTCTAGGTTAAGTTCCTTTCTTAAACATGCTCACATTTCCTTCCCTCAGATACGTATCTCAGTTTAGAGTCAATTTATACGTGGGTTGGCGTAAGTTTTGATTAACGTCTGTGTCCCCCACAAGATTAAGACCTCCTTGAAAGCGGGGATTGTGTCTGTTTTGGCTCCCCACTATACGCCCACAGATTACAGTGTCTGGCACAGAGAACACACTTGATAAATATTTTTGACTGAGTAAATAAAACAATTATTGCAGCTGACCCAGGTGTTGTTCACGTGTTCATTCATTCATTCATTCATTCCACAAGAATTGACTGAGCCCTTATCATATATGCAAAGAATCCAAGCACCTTTTGGGCTCTAACCAGGCTGCAGAAGCAAACCTGAGGAGGTGATTAACTCTGCCGGGGGTGGCTGAATAAAGCCTCACAGAGGATGCTGCCTCTGAGCTGGGCCCTGATGAATGGAAGGTTGCCCAGGAGGGAAGGCCATGCCAGGCAAAGGAAACAGCGTGTACAAAGCTATGGAGACACAAAAGGGAGCAAGTTGTTCTGTGTCTGGACCTCAGAGTTCCCAAGGCCAAGGGACAGAGAACTGGAGGGGCAGCGGAGGAGGCCAGCGAGGTTGACGACGAAGATGGGCAATGTTGTATATGTCAGGGAGGTTCATGAATGGGGGTGTAGGGATGACATGGTTAGAGACGGGTTATAGAGAGAGAATTCCTCAGGTGGTGGGGTGAGGGGCGGATCTGCGTGGGCACAGTGATGTCCAGTGAGGGCTGTTAGGCTGACTCACGTGCGGGTTGGGTCAGCATGGCACACCCTCTGTAATGCAGAGATGCCTGGGCAGAGGGGCCTTTCTGACGTGCAGGGGTGCTCTGGGGTCTCCGAGGCCCCCTCTCTCCACCTTGCTTTTGAGCATTCTGTGTGTGCCTGCCTTTCCCAGAGAGGAGGAGTGAAAGTATTCTTTGGACAGAATATGATGGGACTTCAGTAGACAGTTCTGAGTCCTAGAAGTGCTGAGAAGATGTGGTCTATATTAATCACACCTTTTATTTTCTGATGCTTTGACATCTGGGGTCTTGCTGTCTCTGGAGAGGCTACCAGTTCCCAGAGATAGCAAACACGTACCCGAGACCGTGCTCTTCAAGTGCAAACCTACCAATCCGGAGCCTACGCCATCTCTTTTATTGGGCTGAGCCACTATCCTCCTGGCCTACTCACCCAGGGGTCAGGTTCCAGACAACCAGGGGCAGCTCCTGTGTTCCAGAGACCACCAGAACTATTTAAACTAGCCAACCCCAAGCCTGTCTACCCTGCTTATCCTCCTTCGCCAATGTTTTATTTTTTCCCACAAAAATCACAGTAAGGATTCTCGCCCATGCTTTCTCCTCACCCCTTCTGCCTTCTGACAGACCCTGGTGCTTCCCCGTGTGGCCCCGTGTGGTGTGCTGTGATTCCTGTCTTTAGGGATCTGTGAGTATAAACGTCTTCTTTCGTGATCATCATTTCCATCTGCGTGTCTTATCACATGCAATTAAAATGAATCCCAGGTACGTTTTAGAACGGGGCCCTTGACTCCTTCTGACTCAGATATCCATCAAGACCATTTGAAGACTACAGGAACCTGGGGAGTATCTAGCATTGCATTTCCCTCATGTTCTAATATGATTATGTCTGTCTTTTGTTGCCTACAGCACTCACTTGTCCCAGAATGAAGGACTGGGCTGACCTGATATGGTTAAGTTTCACGGTCAAGTTGAGTGGAGAGCCATCCTCTCCAAAGCAGTAGTTCTCACCCCTGCCTGAATACTAGAATCACCAAGGGAGCTTTTCAAAGCTACCAAGGCTGGGCCTTTGACCTAAGGGGTCTGGAGAGGGGAGCCAGCTTTAGTGTCGACATGGAAGTTTCCCAGGTGACACAAGTGTAGAGTTAGGGGTGAGAACCACAATCCTAAAATCTGGTTCCCCCAAGTCCTTGACTGAATCTGCCAACTGACTAAAACCCAGGTTTCTTTCCTCCTGTTTAATGTACTCTCAGGGGAGATCATGTGCCCTCTACATAAAGAAGACAGGTTTCCCCCGATCTGGGCCGGGGTCCCTCGTGCCTGGGACCCTGGAGATTAAGGGGCTTGAGCACTGAATCGAGAAACTGAAGTCACAAATACAAGTCACCATCCTCTCCCACTATTCATTATGAGGTTGGTTGGAGTACAAATTTAGCCTATAGTGGGTTGGTTGTGTTTGAACCTCCCCCACAAAGTTCTGTATGGGAAATCTAGTTAAGAGCCTTCTTCCTGGGGGAGGTTGAGTGTAACAGCTGTTCCTCACCAGGACTGATAGTCTCACCAGGATGCAGTCCGGGTGTTGCCCCTTGAGCCTAAAGCCTTTCATCCCTGACGACTGACTCACATTTCAGCTGTCGACAAAGACAGTTCCTGGGCTGGGTGGACAGAGGCATGTCAACCTGGGAGCTGGGGCTCATGCCTTGCTTTCACACATTTGGGCAGAGGTGTTGTGTAGTCACTGTGGATCAGCTATCCTTCTTCCTTGTTCTCCTCTACTTTAGAGGCTGGGGAGCTACAATACTGGATTTCCCAGCCTCTCGTGCACTAAGGGGAGGCCATGTTCTGGCCAAGAAGAGATAGGAGAAAGTCCCCGGGAAGGGATCTCTTCCTGAAAAAAAGACAAAGGCTTACTCAGAGAAAACCCTTGTTGCCTTTTGTCCCTTTCCCTGTTCCCCTTCATTCTGCCTGGAATGTAGATGTGATGTTGGATGTGTAGCAGCCATTCTGTGACCAAGAGGGGATAAGCATGAGGTTGAAGGCCCGTGTGCTCAAGATGGTGAGGCAGAGAGATGGCAAGAACTTGGGTCCTTGAGCTGCTGAATCTGCCTGCGATTGCCAGCCCCTAGACTTCTTGTTGCCTGAAACAAATAATCCCTTTTTGTTCCTAGGGTAGAGATTTTTCTTCCTTGCAGCCAAACACATTCCTACCTGACACACACATCAGTTGTCTGTGCTGGTTTTGGCAAGTGAGTGTCAGAGGCTGATCTTCAGAAAGGCATCCTGATGTTGTGAAAAGATTACTCAAGTAAATGATAGAGATCTAGGACTTGAGCCCCTGCTGTTGCTTGTATAGGCTGTGTGTTTGGAGGTAAGTCATTTACTCTCACCAAGGTGCAGTTTACTGATCTGCAAAATGGCAGTAATATGCGTCTCACACAACAGGGTTACTCTAAAAATAAAATGAGTTAAAAGTGTGAAAGTATTTTTAAGACTGTGAAGCGATGTCCGTGGGTCAGGTTTCGTTATGTGAACAAATGCCCTCAGTGTTTGTTCCCAATGGTCCCTGGAGTAACAGTTACCTTGACGGCCAGAAGACATCCTCCAAACGGCCTGTCACCAGCTGTCTGGAGGCAGAGAGGCTGGGCTGTCCGCATCTCTAAGTCTGGCCAGGGACGCTAGTGCATGCGGAGACAGCACATTGCTTCCCTCTAACACTCGCTCTTTTTGTGTTCCCAGAGGGACTAAGTTCATCTGGGAGTGGGACAGATTACAGAACCCTGGAACGCTGGAGGAAGCAGGGACCGAGTTTCCCTAAGCAAACCTAGCCAGCAACCATCCAGTGTCTCCATGGCGCTCCCAGCGATGGGTGTCCCTCACTCCCTGGGGAGGCGACTCATTCAAATATTAGAAAGGGCTACATCTCATGGAGCCCAAAACTACCCTTAAAACTCACAGCTGTTCCTCTTCTTTCTTGCATAGAACAAGTCCTGTCCTTCTTGTACATGGCCCCCCTTCAGACATTTGAAGGCAATCACAGCTTCACAATGACCTTTTGTTCAGGCTAAAGAGCCCTGTCTCTTCAACTGGTTCAGCTACCTGGAGCTGCATCCCACACTCTGTCTATACAAAGATGCCCTTGTATGGTTCACAAAATAACAAGGGAGACAGACATGTAAACAACTACAGCACACTGTGACACGCTGGGATAAAGACTTACACAAAGGGCTATGGGAACATAGGACAGGGACCAAACACTTCTGTGCAGAATGGGGGTGAGGAGGTCAGTCTTTACAGAGAAGGCGGTAGTCGATGAGAAGAAGAAAGAATGATTTACAACGGCCAAACGTGGAGGGTGCAGGTTGGAGGTTGCGGGTGATATGGGTCCAAGTCTGTTAAGGCCATAATTTGCTGTGGCCAGAGTCACATTACTGGGAACAAGGGGCCACTGCAGGGAACATCTACTAAATAGAGATTATCATTCTGAGTCTACAGATGGAAAAATTGAAGCTCAGAAGGATTAAGTGGATCCGTCTGAGGCAAAATGCTTTAGTGATGTGAATTCCACTCAGTTGCTGTGTGGCCTTGGGCAAGTTGCCTAAACTCTCTGGGCTTCAGGTTTATCATCTCTAAAAGAGAGATCGTAATAATCAGAGTTCTTTTCTCTTAGATTGTTACTCGCATTAAGCGAGTCAAATGGCTCAGAGTAGTGGTTGGCACACGTTAAGCGATCGATAAATGCCAGCCATTGTAAGCAACGGAACGGCTTCTCTGGGACTTAAAACCATGTCCCTTGTCTCCCAATTCCACCCTCTTCTCCCTGCACAGAGGGCAGGCATAGGTCTGGAGGAAGAGGGACAGACGTGACGTTGACTCTTACAAGAATATGGTATTTGTTTGCGTGTTGCAGATTCCTCCACGCCTAAGTCTCTGGACGCTTGTGTAACTTAAAACACACATACCACAAAGGTGTACTTGTTGGCAACGTGTTCTGGCATCTCTGAATCAAGTGCCTTCTGCCACTGCGCTGCCCAGTCCTCTGCGGACGGCGGTCCCTCCACAGCATCTGCCCACTCAAGATGGCTGGGGGAAGGGAGGCTCTTGGGATTCTGGCTGTGTGCCGGGGGGGGGGGGGGGGGATGCGGGTGAGCCGAGTGGTGAGTTCAAATCCTGGCGAATTCACTGTACTCTACCCACTCCCCAAAGCCCCCACTCTGGTCGACTGCCACTTTTCTGTCTTCATAAAGCTAAGGGACTTATTTAATGAATTTCAAAGCCTCACACGCAGCTAAGCAGGCAGCAGAGATCACTGTCTGTTGAGTGATGAATTGGGATATTATCCGTACTGCATGGGAGGGAGAGGAGGGAGGGAGAGGAGGGAACTGAAGGAAGGGAAAGGAAAAGGAGCGCTCGTAAGCAACATACTGCGTGCAGCTCGTTTCTTTAATCGAATTAGTTATCGGAGGGCTATCCCCACCTCCAAAGCTACATTCACGTCCACCCTGCTCCCCAGTTCCTCCTGTTTCAGCGAATGGCTCTGCCATTTTGTTAGCCACCAAGTGAAACATACGAATCAGCTTTCGACTCTTCCCTCTCGGACCGTGCCCCCTTCTTTTTGATTTCCAAGCGTAGGGTCTCGCTAGAACCCATGCTCACTTTTCCTCCTACTCTCTGACACCCTGGGGTGAGGTCTGAACTAGCTCTTGCCTCAACTATTTCAACAGTTTCTTAACTGGCCTTCTTCCCTCTCTATCTCCCTTCCTACTCATGTGCGGCTGGCTCGTATTAGAGAAATCCAGTGTGGACTTGGTAGACCAGTTCTCTGGAAAACAAACAAACAAATAGCCAAAGAAAAACAAGCCCTGGCGTGCGGCACTTGCCCATTTCCAGGGTAGATATTCACACTGTGGCCCATCCAAGCTGCCAACGTGAGGCCACAGAATGAGGGGTTGGAAAGAGGTGGACAGAGTTGGCTCTGGCCAGCACACAACTGTCTGAGGAACAGCTCCCCATGGACTTAGGACTTTCATATTGTACAAACTTCCTAACCTGGCAGAGGCCTTTGATAGCTTGCTCTCACTCAGCCTGCCCAGCCGATCCCACCGCGGCCTGATAGGGGCATGCAAACTGGGCACGTTTCTGGTCTCCAGTGTGATTCTGCTTCCCTACTTTTGTGGCTTTGTTTGTACTGGTCTCTCTGCCCATCGAAAAATCCTTCCCATTCCTCAAGACACACCTTAAATACTACCCGTCTTCTCTATGAAGACTTCTCCCGAGCCCCTCAGACCAGATCAGATGTCCTTACTATTTGAATCCTGATAGCGTATTTTGTTTGTGCCTTTGCTGGAATACTTCTCGCTGTCTGCTGTGTATCTGGTTTTACGTGGGCAGAAGTCACTTGGTCTCTCTTACAAGAATATGATTTTCTTGAAGGTAGGGACTCTGATTTCTTTGTTGTTCCTGAAGTGCCTGGTATGTCTTCTTGCACACAGTAGGTGCTTAAGAAATATTTGTTGAAGTAAAGTGACCCATTTCCTCCGTCAGGATAAGACATTGGTTTATTTTCTGCATTCTAGAAGAGGGAAGAGATTTCTGCTTCCAGAGATGGACAAGCCCTTTGTATTGCTGACCCTGACACTGCGTGGCTTGCTCTGGAGCTTTGCCTTTGTCTTTCTGGCCTCGGCCTGGGGGAACCAGGCCCCTCTCTTACCCACTGCCTCCCAGGAAGTCAAGATCAACTCAGACTTAATGCTTCCTCCCAAGAGACCCAAGTAAAGTGCTGGTGAGTTTGGCTCCTGGGTAGTGTTGGAGAGTTCAGCGTTTGCCTGAAAGCTGGGCCTGGGCCTGGGCCTCGGCTGACCCGGGAAGCCTGGGCCTTTGAAGCAGAGTTGGGGCAGTTCTGCTTGGCCTGGTGCTGAGCTGGGGCTTGGCCTCCTCTGCTCTCGGCCTGGGCTGCCACCGTCGCCAAGGCCCCTGGTGTGAAGGAATTCGAGTTCTAACTTTAGGTGGCTACGTGGCTGATGGCTGTGTTTGTGAATATCTCATTCCTACTTTGGTGGCCCAGCTGGTGGGAACAGAACGGGTAGTCATGGGACTGTCATCGTGTGCTGTCCAGGTTAACATGTAGCATTTCTATTACTATTAACAGACTTTCTGCTCCTCTCTCCATCTGTTCTCTGAAATAATTGCAGTTGTACAGACCATGCCTTTGCTACAGGCAAGCTCTGGGGAAGAGGATAGTGCTTTTATGAGAAAAAAAAAAAGTGTTAAAAAATAACAGCAAACATGAAAAGAGAGTGGGAATGGAACTAACAGCAGGTTTCCAATTTCTTGCGGATTCCGGCCTGCAAAGGTGGCGTTTTCACACTTGTTCGGGGTGACAGAGCCCAGCCAGATGGGGGTGAGTGGCTGGGCTGGTGGCTTAGCCTTTGGGACGTGCTGTTGGTCACCAGGGATTTGGCCCCAGTTGAGGTAGTGGCCCCTTGGTCGGGCGACCCAACGAGGGGATGCTGGGAAGGGGTGAGGTCCCTAGGAATCTAGAGCCAGGGGCGTTTTGATGGTGCAGCGTGTCCTGTGCACGGGGGCTCGATGGTATCAAGGCCTGGAGGAAAGGCTGGAGTGGAAGCGCTGGTGGGGAGGTGGAGCTTTTGAGCTACATGGCTTGTTCTGTCTGGGCCTCAGTTTCTCCACATACCAAATGGGAGGGGATCATCTCCATGACCTCCTTCCCTGAAGGGCTATCAGGAGAATGAACGGGTTACTGCAAAACGTCAAGAATTCTTCTGATGGAGGGTTAAACTACAAAGGACAATTAAGACGTGGTGTGTGAAATATAATAACTATTAAAAGCACAAACCAAATATTTGTGGATTTGAAGCACTCTGGTTTGCCAGGTTGTGTGTGGGGTTTTCGTTCTTTCCCGGGGTGCTAAGCAAGCATGTCTATGAGGACCACGATGCAATGGGTCTTTGTTCTGGTGCCTTCCTTCCCACTACCTAGCTCGTCCACATGAGGGCCCAACCCTGAGTGTCACATCTCATCCTGTGAAACTGAAAATGGTGCTCTGACCCCCTTGCCCAACCACCGCCCCCCTTGGAATGGCCAAGGAGAAGGCACCGCTGAGATTTTTAAGAGTGAATTGGATGGAGAAAGAAGGAAATGGATTAAGGGAGTATAGCCATGGGATCGCTAAGTCTCCTTAAAATTCTAAGAAGTGTTTTCATTAGAAAGAAACCCAGGACATGTGACCGGTCAGCTGCGAATAAGACATTTGTTGGGGAAAAAAAAAATTTTTTTTTTTGTGGACTCTATACTCCAAACCCACAAAATGATTTTTAAAAAAATTCTGGAAAGGCTCGAGTGGAGATTCAGAGGGACCGTCATGTGACGATGATGATAGTATAAAATATTTTTCAGGTATTGAATAGATTTTACCTTTCTTTGCCACCTCAGATTACCCTCAGAAGTGACCAGGATGTTGTAGATCTACTTTAAAACTAGGTCTAGTGAACCACAGAGATTGGCAGGCCTTTAAGATTTTTCAAAATACACGGGTGTAGATGAAATGGGACCTGATAGGCTGGGTGGGGGGGGGAGGTTGTCCCAAAAGAACATAGTTTTTTTTAATACAAGAGAATATTAAGAAATCTGAAAGGGAAGAATTTTAAGCTATTTCTTCTTATGGACAAATTTTCAGCGTTATCTTGTAAAAATCCACATCTCCTCCTTTGGCCAAAGACTTGATTGGAAAGAATGTGAATCAGTTCCTTGAGAGACTATCTGTGTTAAAAACTAGCTACACTATATTAGTTTTTGGTGTGTTTGTTTCCACCATCATCTTATGAGCTCCTCCAGGCCAGGGACTGACGGCTGGCTCTTACTGTCCTCTACATACATGAAATGTACAGTAATGAGCAGGCAGAATACATGAACAACATATATAACTAATGGTGCCAACAGCTAAGGAGTTTACCACCAAGTAAATGCCTTTCCATAAAAAGTAAACCCTGGATGTACAAATGGATGCAATCAGTAATAAAAGATTATCAAACAAATAATAGTTACCGTTAATTGAAGCCCTATTATATGCCAACCATTCCAGATCCCTTGCCTCATTTAACTCCACAGCCAGCATACGAGGTCAGTTCTATAATTCCTGTTTAAAGATGAGAAAACTGAGGCATAGGGAACTTGAGTAACTTGCCCGAGAGCACATTATTAGTAAGTGGCAAAGGCGAAAATCAAACCCAGTTCTGTATGATTCCAAAGCCGGGGCTCTTAAACTGTCTGTTCTGCTGCCCTTTGAGAGGGAAGAAGTAGGATTTCTGTAGAGTGCAATCATGCCTCCTTAGTCTGTTATAGTTCTTTGAGGGGGTACATAAATTAGTGGGAAGGAAAATTGTATTTGGTCTTTCAAAAGCTTTTGACAAGGTTACTTTTTTTAAAATTAATTAATTAATTTTTATTTTTTTGGCTGCGTTGGGTCTTTGCTGCTGTGCGCAGGCTTTTCTCTAGTTGCAGCGAGCAGGGGCTACTCTTCCTTACGATGCACGGGCTTCTCATTGCAGTGGCTTCTCTTGTTGCAGTGCATGGGCTCTAGGCATGCGGGCTTCAGTAGTTGTGGCACTCGGGCTTAGTAGTTGTGGCTTGCGGGCTCTAGAGCACAGGCTCAGTAGTTGTGGCGCACGGGCTTAGTTGCTCCACGGCACATGGAATCTTCCGGGACCAGGGCTCGAACCCGTGTCCCCGGCATTGGCAGGCAGATTCTTAACCACTGCGCCATCAGGGAAGCCCAAGGTACTTTCAAAATTAAAAACCTTTGGTGCTAAATATTTTGTCATTGATAGGGAACAGCTTAGAGACAGCAACAAACAAAGCAACAAATGATCTCCTTCTCCGTTCACTTCTAAATTAAATTCTTTGGGGGCTCAATTCTAGGCCTCTTATTCTACATTCTACACCTTTATATGAATTGTATGGGAGAGGAAGTGTGCAACGAAACCTCCAGGCAATCAGATGGTCGGGAAATCCTTGGGCAGGTGGAAACACCACCAGATGGGGACAAATCCAGGCTGACCCTGGGAGGCTGCGTGAGAGCAGAGATACAGGCAGATGAGTTCCCAGGCAAGTCCAGGCCAGGCCAGGGCCTGGGCAGAAAAAATCCTGGGTATTTCTGGGAGGACAGCTCAGGAAAGGATATCATAGTTGCTACGGACTGTTCCCTAAAGACCGCTGTGACCCAGAAGGACAACAAAGGTCGGTCTTAACTAGAAGGAAATCTGTATGAATTAGTGTGTGCATTTGCGTAGAACCATCTTATGCCCATGTGGGGGCGCTGTCCTCAGTTTTGAGTGCTGCAGAAAGGGGCCACTAGAATGGTCCAATATAAGGAACGGGAGCCAGAGGGGCCAGCAGTGGGCAGGAGAAGAAGATAAGAAATAGCAAAGTCCATCCATGTCTCTACAAATACAGAGTGAAATAAGTCAAAAAGAGAAAAACAAATATCATATATTAACGCATATATGTGGAATCTAGAAAAATGGTACAGATTATCTTATTTGCAAGAAATAGAGACACAGACGTAGAGAACAAACGTTTGGACACCAAGGTGGGAAGGGTGGGTGGGATGAACTGGGAGATTGGGACTGACATATATACACTAATGATGCTATGTATAAGATAGATAACTAATGAGAACCTACTGTGTAGCACAGGGAGCTCTACTCAGTGCTCTGTGGTGACCTAAATGGGGTAAAGCAACTATACTCTAATAAAAATTAATTTAAAAAAATGAGCGAAGTGCTTCAAATGACTAAGACTCTACAAATGTCCAAACACACTCTTGGTCACCAAATCCTTGAAGGCGGACCTAGGGGGAACTCTTGACACCTGAAATGGAAAGCAATTCTTTGTCAAGAGCTCTTGACAAAGAAAAGAAACTGGTAACTTACACACTGGGGGGTAAACTCATCTACTTCGTTACCCAAGAGGTGAGACAGGTTGAAAATACAAATTGCTCTTTAAAAGGTTTGGAGAAACCTGTGGGCTATCGATTCACAATGGCTTCTTGGGTAGATTGTGTCTTAAGGAGGAGATCCTTAAGTCCTGACGGCAGAGAGGAGCATTCAGAGTCTCTGGGTGCAGTGGCCAGAGGCGGCATGCACAGCTGGACAGAGTACGGTTCGTTTCAACCCAGGGTGCCAATTCTGATGTTCTTTCTGGGCTGAAGGAGGTAAGAAATATTACGCTTATCTTCTGAATAGACTGAATATGGTTTACAAGAAGTCATTCCTGGTTCCTACAATTATGTGAGCCCTGCCTTTCAGGGGTCAACACGGGGAGCCTTAAAAATCTGGGGGTTGAGTGTGTGGTGCTTTGGAAAGCGATTATGATGAAGTGGAAGGGGCGTGGCTCTGTCACGAGGCCAGGATCCCAGTAATCCTATAGAGCCAAAGGAAGCGTGTTCAGGTCGCTTCTTACTGCTATTAGGAGCAGGGCCAGCTCCCTGGGCCTGTGACCCATGCAGCACTGAGAAGGGCCATGCATGGTTTAACGCGCTGTTGCCATCTTGAAATTCTCAATAATTTTCAACCAGGGGTCCTGCGTTTCCATTTTGCACTGGGCCCCGGAAACTATGTCGTTGGTCCTTGTTAGGAGCTATTCAGCCGGCCTAACAATGTGTGTGTGGGGGGGTGATGTCAAAGGAAGGTCAAGGAAGAAGGCCAATCGAGGCAGCTGGATCCAAACGATACCAGGAAGTGGAACACGTGTAAAATGGACAGTTTCCTAGGCAACTAGTTGCTCCATCTAAGTGTCACACACATGCTTCGCTAAAAGCATTTCTTAATGGCAGGGACTAAAACAGGAGCGATCAGGCCCAGGGGAGCCTGGGGCATGTCTCATGTTGCTCAAAGACCTGTTGTATGGCCAATCCCTTAGCAGAATCATCTAGAAAAGTGGAAAAAAAAGGCCTGAGGCCTGGTCTCAAGTAGGTGTTTTGGGATTGAACGGCAGCACTCTCCTTTCCTCCCAGACATTTGTATTTTTCGGAAACATTCTTAAGTAATGACTCGCACTTATGACAAGGGCCACTCCTGAGTTCTCTGGGAAGCTAGAAGAGCCTGGATTCTGAGTCAAGGGTGAGGCTGAAACTATGGAAGAAAAAAGCAATAAGACAGAGGAGTGTCTAGGCCAGGCTGTGCCTCTCCATGCCTCTCATCTCTCCTATCCCTACACTGAAGTGACATTTCTAACAATCGCTTCACTCCTGGGACCCTCGGCTTCTCCATCTTCAGAGCAAGTTGCCTCAGATCCTCCTTAGAAAGCACAAAGGGGCCGGTTCTTGGCAGAGAGTCCTTGCTGGAACGGTTGGGAAAGAAAAAAAAAAAAAAATACTACGGAAATCATTAATTTTAGTGCTCACATTGTCCCAGAAATAATTACAGAAGAAAAACCAAGACGAGGTCCCAGAAATTCCCCACAGACACTTATGCAGCTATCAGCTGGCATTTTTCATCTGAGAGAAAGGAAGTTACTGTAAGTTATGAGGCCGTGCCACAAGGAAATCCCCAATCGCAAGGCTTTGCCTGGTTAGAAAATTTCAAATATCCCAATGAAGTTGTGCAGGCTTTTTTCTCCTGTTTCAGGGAATGTATTCTGCTCCCTCTTTGCTGTTCTGTTTAGGAAATGAGCTCTGATCGGGATAATCCTGGCTCTGGGTGTTCAGAGAGAGAGAAGTCCTTTCTAGCCGAGGGGTTTTGGAGGTGTGCTCCTAACCCCCTTGCAGGGCTGCTGCCCTTGCCTTCAGCGGGAGGCCAGTGTATCTGAACCCTGACCCTGATTCCTTCTCTGGTCTCAAGCCTTGGTCCTTAGTTGACTGGACCACAGTAGACACGCGACCTGGGGCAGGCAATCCATAAACCAGCCAGTGCATGCTCTGGCACAAGAAAAGCTGGGCTGAGCCAATCCTATTCTACCCTCTGCAGTACTCTGAACCAGGGTGCGTTAGCAGCGGGCAGTAGAAGTCAGGGTCATGGCGAATCAAAGTCATATGTGGCCGAGACTCAGCAGGGCTCAGAATGACCGGGGGTGAGGTCAGCAGCACAGAGGGAATTCTGTTCCCGGGACCACCTGGGGCCCACCAGCCTTCTACTCCCTGTCTGGTCTTCACGAATCCCGCACGTGAGCCTTCTTTTACTTGAAGGGTAGAAGCAGGTGGAAGGGAGAGAGGCACAGATTTCAATGTGGCCCCAAGGAGGAATTTCTAGAGTCAGTGCAGAGCAGATGTGGAACGGGCTGCTTGGGAGTGGGTGTAGGGTAGGGCAGAAGGGTAAGCTCACCATCGCATGGGGGGAAGCTGGAGGGCCTCCTCCCATGCTGCCATCCCGCGAGTCTGTATGTATTAGAAGGCTGCTCTGTTCTGTATCCAACTGTGTGGCCTATGGGGGTAACGCTTTGCCATCCTTAAGGGTGAGAATCTGTCCTAAACATCATGGTTACTCCAGCCAGACTCATTCTGCTCTCCCGTCCCAGAAGGCACCTCTTACTGCTCCCACCACCCCCAACCCATCACGAAACATCATTCCTTTAGGGCTCTGTCTTCTGACCAGACTATGAGCTCCTCTGGGCAAGCAGCTCAGTTACCCTCAGGACCTGGCACCATGTCTGGCCAGGCATGGAATGAGTGCACGAATCCACACAGAATGAATGGTGGTGGGACTTCCCTGGTGGCGCAGTGGTTAAGAATCCACCAGCTAATGTAGGGGACACGGGATCGAGCCCTGGTCCGGGAAGATCCCACATGCCTCGGAGCAACTAAACCCACGAGCCACAACTACTGAAGCCTGTGTGCCTAGAGCCCGTGAGCCACAACTACTGAGCCCACGAGCCACAACCACTGAAGCCCCTGTGCCTAGAGCCCATGCTCCACAGCAAGAGAAGCCACCGTGATGAGAAGCCCGCGCACCGCAATGAAGAGTAGCCCCGCTCCCCGCAACTAGAGAAAGCCCGCGCGCAGCAACCAAGACCCAGCGCAGCCAAAAATAAATAAATATATTAAAAAGAAAAAAAGGAATGAATGATGGTGTTGGCGCACAGGCTTCCTGCTCAGATCACAGAGGCTGGGACAGGGGGGTAGACATGCTGGACGGACGCCCTTTGAACTGAGCTCAGTGCCCTTCTCCTAAGTGGACCCTGCCCTTGGGTGGGCACTGGGCACCCCTTTCTCTTCTCCACGTCCTCAGATTGTCACCCCCCTGCACGTACATGCAGATCAAGGTGTCTGGCTCCCTCCCATGCTCACCGGCTCCTCAGAGGCACGGGAGGAGGCAGCAGGCACGGAGGCAGATTGGTTCCGCGGGAGGAGAAGCTGGTAACTTTAGTCAAGCCAACATGGGCATCCTCGCCACCCCATCCTGGGAAATCCTGTCCTGTGCTCACCCCACCGCAGGCCCACCTTCTCCACTAGCTGCCGAGCCAGCGGTAACTGAAGCCCGCACAGGGATTCTCACAGCTTGCTTTCCTAGAGAGAAGGCTAGAGGGGCGGGGAGGCTTGTTCTACACCCACCAAAGCCAGATGGGAGGCGTGGCTCTGATTCCAGAGCATCCCAACTCTGCTTCCTCGTGAGAGGGGAGCACGCTGGGCCTGGGGGCACCCGTCCCCTGCCTGCATCTACCGCAACCCGAGTGGTCACCACCGGTCAGCTGCAGCAAGGGGACGTGATGCACAGGACGTGGACACGTAGTGCCAGCTCAGCCCTTGCCTCGGGCTCAGGCCAAGCACACAGACTGCGCATGCGGGAGACGACAGAAAGTAGCAGAGGCAAAACGAAGAGGGGAATCTCGTGACCTGGGCCTCAAGACGCAAGTAACATGGCTTCTATCCCTGTGAGTGATGTTCACCTCCATCCCCCAGGTCACGTATTTTCTTTACCTCGTACCTTGATTGTAGGGAAGGTGGGCTGGGCCCATCCCTCTGAGGCAGAGAGAAAGGAAGGGGGAGGCTGGGAAGCGTGTTCAAAGGCCCACAGTATGGAAGCGATGCTCAGAGCCGGAAGCCAGAGCTTGCAGTTTCTATGCCGTCACACCCGGACACACCCATTCTTGAAGGGGTCTCTTTTGCTTTGGAGATTTCTGTCTTTAAGGCACATCCTTGGGAAAACGTCCCCCGCCCCACCCCATCTATCTGGTCCCTTTAAATCCTCGTTGTCTTACTGTTTCATGAGGTCTGCAGGGGCAGCCACACAGTGGCTGTGTGCTGGGAGGAGCATCCATCCCCGAGGGAGACGAGACCTCGTTTTTCGTTCCGGTTTGGTCGCTAACTAGCTGGATAATTCTGGGTCCCTTCATCAGTGAAAGGAACGGTTGGATGTGATAGGCTAGGTCCTCTGCTCCTCTCAGGCCTGACTCGTTCTTTAAATTGAAGTAGAGTTGATTTACAATGCTGTGCTAGTTTCAGGTGTACAGCAGAGTGACACAGTTACATATAGATGTAGATATATTCTTTTTCATCGTCTTTTCCATTATGGTTTATTACAGAATATTGAATATAGTTCCCTAGGCTATACAGTAGGACCTTGTTGTTTTATCTATTTTATATATAGTAGTTTGTATCTGCTAATCCCAAACTCCTAATTTATCCCCCATTTCCCCTTTGGTAACCATAAATTTGTTTTCTATGTCTGTGAGTCTTTCTGTTTTGTAAATAAGTTCATTTGTATCATATTATAGGTTCCACATATAAGTGATATCATACAGTGTTTGCCTTTCCTTTCTGACTTACTTCACTTAGTATGATAATCTCTAGGTCCATCCATGTTGCTGCAAATAGCATTATTTCATTCTTTTTTATGGCTGAGTAGTATTCCATTGTATATATACACCACCTCTTCTTTCTCCATTCATCTGTCGATGGACATTTATGTTGCTTCCATGTCTTGGCTATTGCAAATAGTGCTACAATGCACACTGGGGTACATGTATCTTTTCAAATTAGAGTTTTCTCTGGATATATGCCCAGGATTGCTGGGCATATGGTGGCTCTATTTTTAGTTTTTAAAGGAACCTCCATACTGTTTTCCATAGTGGCTGCACCAGTTTACATTCCCACCAACAGTGTAGGAGGGTTCCCTTTTCCTCACACCCTCTCCAGCATTTATGATTTGTATAGTTTTTAATAATGGTTATTTTGACTGGTGTGAAGTGGTACCTCATTGTGGTTTTGATTTGCATTTTTCTAATAATTAGCAATGTTGAGCACTTTCTCACGTGCCTATTGGCCATCTGTATGTCTTCTTTGGAGAAATGTCTACTTAGGTCTTCTGCCCATTTTTTTATTGGGTTTTTGTTGTTGTTGTTGAGTTGTATGAGCTGTTTGTATATTTTGGAAATTAAGCCCTTGTCGGTTGCATTGTTTGCAAATCTTTTCTCCCGGTCCATAGGTTGTCTTTTTGTTTTGTTTATGGTTTCCTTTGCTGTGTGTAAGTTTGTGTAAGTGTGTGTAAGTTTGTGTAAGTTTGCTGTGTGTAAGTTTGATTAGGTCCCATTTGTTTATTTTTGCTTTTATTTCTAAAGTCTCGGGCCAGACTTTTAAGTAAGTGCAAGAGCAGAGGCACCAGCCCCATGCAGCCTGTCCACTACGTGGGACGGTGCCCCCAGCCCCTGTCCCCTTCCCTGTGGGAATGGCCACCACCCATATTACCACTGTTCCTTCCAATAGGGTGATAGCCTGGAACACCGTCAGGGAACACTGGCTTAAGGGCAGGCAAACCAGATGAAGGCCTACATTCCATATGGAGGAAAACTCATAGCCTGGAGCACCACACCCAGACCCCTGAAATGTGCCAGGAGAGAGGCCTGAGGCTGAGGTGACCGACGGGACCCGAGCCTGCAACTCTCGGAGGGGGTAACTGCTAAACTGTGCGAGCCAAACACCTCAAAAGAGCTAAAATGACTGTAAATGCCTAAACATTTTAAAACAAGCTTTACAACAGAAGGCTTTTAATTTTTTCTTCTTTGCCCCAGTGCTAAAGCTCTTTTTTTCTCTCTCTCTCTCTCTGTCGCTTTTTCGTTTGGGGGGAATTCAAAAGCCGTTTTATGCCTCATTACCTGCACACCGTGAGTGATGTCTGTCGGTCCATGTGCTGTAAATACCTTAAATCATGCTTCATTAAGAATATCTATGGTGCTATTAAAGAGCTCTAATAGACAGTGAGTTAACAGATGATTAAAGATGAATTCCATTTGTGTCAGTCACCAGCCAGAGAGAGACGAGGGGCTGGAAGTTCTCAACTCATTATCCTGGAGTGCAGCTCTCCCGGCCCCCCGGCCTGGATTTCTGAGGAGGGGGAAGGTGCAGGAGGGCTGTCTGCTAGCCTGGAGTGGATTCGGGCCCCATGTTGGTGGAGTGGGCTGCACCAGGGGAGGATAAGCAGGTGGGACCAGCCAGAGGGGGCTGGAGAGGGAATCCTGTGGGGAAGCGTGTGTGTGTGTGTGTGTGTGTGTGTGTGTGTGTGTGTGTGTGTGTGTGTGTACATGCACTCACTCCCATGCTCGGATGTCAGGAGCTGTGCTCACTGTCTGACAGCGCTGTCAGCTCTCCTGACTGTTTCCATGCAAAGAGTCAAATTCCACTTGGAGCCGTGAGAACAGATCGATCTCGAACGCCTGGTAGCCAGAGAAAAATAGACAAGTGGAAGGGAGGAGATGGGGTCCCAAAGGTGGAGACAGTGGATTTTGAGTAGCAGCAATGGCAGGTGGGGAGGAAAGAGAAATTTCCTTTCATCAGCTGTGTTTTTAGGCAAGAAAAAATGAGGGTCACCAAGCAAGAAGAGGTTTGGCAGAAAGGTAGGATGGCTGAGGAAGTGGAATCATTTCCCTTTAAAGACAAAAGTGCCCTGCCTCATCTCTGGTCTCTTTGCAGAAGCTTTAGCCAGTGTCACTCCACAGAGTCAGAAATACACTACTCCCTTTGTCCTAACACAGTCTACGGGCAGAGATCTAGAAAGCAGCAAGAATCTTTTTTTTTTTTTTTGCGGTACGCGGTCCTCTCACTGTTGTGGCCTCTCCCGTTGCGGAGCACAGGCTCCGGACGCGCAGGCTCAGCGGCCATGGCTCACGGGCCCAGCCGCTCCGCGGCATGTGGGATCTTCCCGGACCGGGGCACGAACCCGTGTCCCCTGCATCGGCGGGCGGACTCTCAACCACTGCACCACCAGGGAAGCCCGCAGCAAGCATCTGAATTCCCATCAGTGACTGCAGGCAGGAGTGGGCGGGTAAGATCATCATCAGAAATGAGGAGGAGTGCAGGGCAGGCCTAATAGACGGCTTCAACATGCTCCACGGACACTACATTTTTGCTTTAGAAGAGGGTTGGAATTATTCTCCCATTTCACAAGCGGAGAAGCTGAGGCGCTGAGTAAACAAAGATTATGGCTATTGATTAGTTGAGGTGCTTTGTGCCTCCTACCCGCAGACATGTTTTGGGCCTGGTGGAGACCAAAGGCCTTGAAGACATGGTCCTAGCCCTGAAGGCGCTTCACAGGGTGGATATGAAGGTGGGAATCCCAACGCATGGGCGGGGGAGGTCAGTTAAAGGGCAGTGAGATGGGGTGAAAGGTGTGCAGCTCGGAGTGTTGCTGGGCTCAGGCTCATGCACTGGCTCTTCCCGGCATCTTCTGACCTAGATGGTATTTCCGTGCCCTCTGCCAAGTCACACCGGCTCCGCCGGAGACACTGATGTGTGGCATTATGCTATTCACATTCCTGTTGCTGCTGTCACGCTCTCTGACATCCCTCGTGTCACCTGCCATGCTGTCTTGAATGCGCGACTTGGCCTGGGGTGTTACTACAACTCTTCACTCTTCACATCTACTTTTTATGCAAAAAAAAAAAAAAAAGTTTTTTTAAAAAAGATGTCAAAATCCAGTGCTTCTGATTTCTTTCACATGAAGCCAACCCCGGACGTCCACGTGTCTGTGGCTTTAGTCTGTCTTCTGTTGTTGTGGAATGCACCCAGCCTGCGGGCGGGGCTGGGAGAGAGGACCCGGGTGTACTCTGAGAAGGAGGTGGCACGGGTGACCCTTTGATAAAGGCTGGATGGAAAGGAGAGAAGGTGGGGGGAACGGATGCAGACGGACTTGGTCTGACCTGGTGCTTTGCTGTTCACCAAGTCCCTCCACGCATACTGACTCACTGGATTCCCCAGAAACCCTTGAGAGAAGAGGTATTATTATCCCCCTTGGAAGACAGAGAGATCTGTGGCTTGGGAGGGATAAGCGGTGGGCACAAGGACATGGGCCAGTGATTGATAAAGCTGGGGTCACTGCTCTTCCTCCAAAGCCTCCCCTGGTTTAGAGTCAGGGTGGATGGGAGCTACAGAAAATGATGGCAACTCTACAGGGCGGGAGGGATGGCGCTAGAGCCTATTGGCTAAGTGTTTCAAATTAGACTAACGGACGAGGGGACTGGCCAGCAGTGGGAAGGGACTGGAGCAAGAACTGGGAAAGGAACAAAGCCAGGGCTCCTCCCTGGAGCGAGCCAGGCTGCTGGGAGATCTGTGAAGCGAGAGAAGAAAGTTGTATTCAAACAGCCAGGAAGATAAGCAATGATGAGGCAGCAGCTATGATCTGGCCCGGGACTTTTCAACAAAGTGATTCAAAGCTGTGCCACCTAGGAGGGGTTCTCCTTGGTGTAAAAATGAGCACATACATCTTCACAGCAAGTGTGTGTGTGTATGCCTGTGTGTGTGTGTGTCTGTGTGTGAGATGTTAGAAAGAGCATGGGCTATGGGCCTAGGTCTGAAGGTAGCGTCTGCCACTTGTATAACGGAGGCACTAACACCCTCCTCCCAATGTGGTTTGAAGATGACGTGAACAACATGTACGGAGTGGTGCCTAGCTCATAGGCAGGAAGGTTGCTGTGTGCATTCAGTGCTTACTGAGAGCCACTGCCTCCAGGACCCTTGGGGAGGGGTAGGAGAAAGGGGCCTCTCTGCTGGGCTCCCAGATCCTCTCATTGCAATGGGATCCAAGTTTAGAAAGGAGTTGGAATAGACTGGGGTTCAGATTCCACCGGCTTCATGCCATGTCCCACTTCCAGGAAAAGAAACGGGTTTGTTGGAAAAAGAAAACAGACTCAGAAGGCATCTTGGGCATCCAACAGTTCTTGGGCAAACACCGTTGAATCAGCAACACTTGGATCGGGTTTCCATCAAAAGCTTCACAAGCTGAAGAGCGAGAGGCTGGGGACCTGGGAAGGCAGCCTCCAGGAGACAGTGCCAAGCGAATCGTGCCCTGGGTGATAGTCTCTACTTCCTCCTTCCCATCCAGGTTCTGTTCTGCAAGGAGCCTCTAGTAAGTCCTGACATGCAGGACTCCACGGAGATCGCTGGGCTGCCTGAGGAAGGGGATGCAGAAGACCCTGGGCTAGAAGCCCGAATACCTGGCTTGAGTTCCAGCTGCACCTGTTACTGGGTCCCGCAATGCCCTTTATTCATGGCTTTGTATTCTAGTTTCTTCTGAATTAATTTTTGAGACTGAAGACACTCCTGGTCAAGGAAGTACTTTGGGACCTTCAGTGAAATGTCCTAAGATAGACACCTTGGGATTTTAGAACTAGACTCTGAGACCAGAGATCATCTGGTATAACTTTATTGTTGTACAGAGGAGGAAACCGAGGCTCAGGAAGGTTAAGTGACTTGCCCAAGGCCACACAGCTAGAACACTCCAGTACTCTTCCGTGGTGCCACCCAGTGCACATCAGAGTCAGCTCTGAAGCTGACAGCCTGCAGCTATGGAATCCCATCACCCATAGCTGCAGATAAAGAGGACAAGACACAGCTCTCCAGGAAGCACAGGCGAGGACTGGGGGGGAAGGGGGAACATGCGTCCGCCCTGATAATTGAATCTTGGTGCAGAGAGACAGCCCGGCAAGCGGCAATTGAGTTAAGCAGAAAATGCCATTTCCGTATTGTTAGACGCCTTCTCGGCCCAAGGCCCTGATCATTTACCCCAAGCACCTGGTGGTCTCGCACATCTGACCCCAGCTCCTAGCTGAGCCACGGGCCAGCTGGGATCAGCCGCGTGGGGCAGGGAAAGAAATTAATTTTCAATCCCCAGGGACCGCGGTTGGTAGCTCAGCAGCAGAGGTTTATACAGACCTGGAGAGAATAGAGCACCATCCCTCTGGAGGAGTTATTGAACTCCCAAACCTGCTGCTGGGGATGAGGTGAGGGAGGGGAGGGGGGTGGAGGCTGAAACAGACTTTATCAGCAGCCCCATCACTGAGACTTAATGGACGTCTTTTGCTGGGGATGCTGCCTCTCGCTGATTTCTCTTCTGAATACTTAATTTCAAACTCCCGCCCTCCACCTCCAAAGCATCAACCCTTAGAAAGTAGGAGAGCTGAGCTTCTTTCTTTCTCCCTTTTCCCTCTACCTGTTGTTCTGAGGCAAGAAATTGCTTTTGTGAAATGGCCTTGCCCTGACTACACGAACGCATCTGTGGGGTCCCCTCCTGCACACCTTCAAAGACCTTCAAAAGAGCACAAACCTCCTGATTTCTTTTCTGAATCTATGTATAAAGGAGCAAACCTTGGGACTTCCCTGGCGGCGCAGTGGTTAAGAATACGCCTGCCAGTGCAGGGGACACGGGTTCGAGCCCTGGTCCGGGAAGATCCCACATGCCGCGGAGCAACTAAGCCCGTGCGCCACAACTACTGAGCCTGTGCTCTAGAGCACGCGAGCCACAACTACTGAGCCCGTGTGCCTAGAGCCCATGCTCTGCGACAAGAGAGGCCACCGCAATGAGAAACCCATGCACCGCAACAAAGAGTAGCCCCCGCTCACCACAACTAGAGAAAGCCTGCGTGCAGCAACGAAGACCCAACGCAGCCCTAAATAAATAAATTTATTAAAGGAGAAAAAAAGGAGCAAACCTTGGTCCACTTTCCCTCTGAGCCCACCCTTTCTAGTAGTTGGTAAATGAACAGCAGTTAGAAACACATCAACCACAATGGCCAACCAGAAAGAGCCTAGAAAAATCTGTTTCCCAACACAGACTTGGTTCCAGCAGAATCTTTTGTGAGTGTGAAGAAAATCTGAATTATGGTTCCTGGCCATGCAAAGTCCTCACTAAAAGGAAAAAAAAGAAAGAAAATGCTACATGTTTCCGTTTCACTCGCTCACGTGTTTCATTACATGGATGAGACACTGGTCTAAATTTACCAGATCCTAAATGATTAACAATGAAAGGAAGGAAGGAAGGAAGGAAGGAGGAAAGAAAGATAGACTAAAAGATGATGGTGGGGCTTCCCTGGTGGCGCAGTGGTTGAGAGTCCGCCTGCTGATGCAGGGGACACGGGTTCGTGCCCCGGTCCGGGAAGATCCCACATGCCGCGGAGCAGCTGGGCCCGTGAGCCATGGCCGCTGAGCCTGCGCGTCCGGAGCCTGTGCTCCGCAACGGGAGAGGCTGCAACAGTGAGAGGCCTGCGTACCGCAAAAAAAAAAAAAAAAAAGATGATGGTGACGTTTTTGAAAAATGCAGAAGGCTAAGACGTGCTGCGTTCCTGGGCAGTCGAGGCGCTATGTGAAAAGCGGAGTGAGGCCTCAAAAAAGGAATAGGGCCTCATTAGAGTGGTGAGATGCCCACCTAAGCCCCCAGCAATTACCATCCCCAGAAGCCTGCAGGCTGCCAGGCGCTTTCATTACTGGGGGAGTAACGGATTGCTCACCTTGAGCCCCCATCTTGTGCTAAAGCACTTTCCGCACTAAGGACTCCAGCTTCATTTAAATCTGTAATTGCTTTGATTTCAGTATGTATGGACTATGACGACTTCATGACTAAGAGTTATATTAGTCAATAAGTTGGCTACTTACAGGCGTCATTAGTCAGCCCTCATTTTAGTCCTATCCCACACTGGCCTGAACCAGTGTAACATTTCTTTTTTGCACCTGTAGGGATCAAGTGAAATTTCCCTTCAAGACCACCTGTTATAGGGATAAATAGTTTTTATGGGTCACAGAGATGGGATGAAATTGGCAGATGCAAACAGGGAGGGTTATTCCTGTTTCCACACGAAGGGAGGCCAATGCTGGGCACAGGAGAGAGTTTACTGCAAATTCCTGATTTTTATTAAGTTTTTAACTTTTCAAACTCCCTAACATCTATTAGCTCACAGTCCCTGAAGTAGGTAGGCAAGTACCCATCTCTGCAGAGAGAGGGTCGCCCACCGCTAGCCCTGGGTATACTTTCATGTCTACAACTTGCCCCATAGTAGATTTCTTCCACCGGAGGAAACCCAGTATAGTGAACCATTGTTATGTCTCTTTGGGGATTTGGAGTCCAAATCCTGCACTTGGTTTCTTCTACTGCCTCCTAGGGGCCCAGCACTCCTTCTCTGGGCTAAATGGATGATGGCTTGAATCCACAGGTGGCTCTTATCTGGATGATTTTTGTCAGGGCAGAGGGAAAGAAACACTTCCTCCAGACTTTAGGAGGGATTGGGACAGACAGATGAATAGATCACGGGAGAAGCACCTCGGCTGGGACAATACACCAATCTCTGACTGTATTTGATAAACTGGCCATGGGTCCTAGTTTGCAAGAACCACAAAACCTGCAACACCAGAGTCAAGGGATGACTGGACAATGAAAAATATTCATATAAGAGAAGAAAATTATCCATTTGGCACAATTAATGCATGCAATGCTGTACGTAGACGGTAGTATCAGAGCCTCGATAGGAAAAGTCCCAGTGCATGATTCCAGGTGCCAGAGAATTAAACATGGTCCATTAGGAGTTTACTGAATGACAAAGTGGCTTGGAAATTAACAGTTGCCCGTAGGTAAGGGCACAGTATTCATTCTCACTGCTGACGCCATCCATGAGGCTCCAGTTCCACAGGAGATGGAGCTTGACCTGCAACTTTCTCTGGATTTCCCCACATCTCCCTGGACAGTTCTCTTCACTGAGAGCTCACCAATACCCGTTCATGACCTACCAGCCTCTGGGGCCCCATTAGGGCCCGGCACACACTCCTCCTACATGAACAGCATACACAGCAGCGTTGTAGGGGAAACTATGATAAAAATAAGTGGTGTTGCTGTAGGGACCCATCTCAGGAACATTCCTGGTGGAAATCAATGTAACTGTGCCTTGGGGACACCCAGGGACAAAAATAACCCCAAAAGTGTCAGGAAAAGGCAGACGAAAAGCCAGGCCCTGGGGCAATCAGGAAGCAGAAGGGTTAATGTCTTTTCGCCCAGGTCTTCACGTAGGGAATTTGAATTCTTGATCAAGCAATTTGTCAGGATTGTTGTACATTTACTGTAATTACAGAACATCAAATGTGCATTGACGTAATTACCATAAATATGTGTAAAGACGTTATAACGTGTAATTATGTCATATAATTATTTAATAAAGCATGTAGAAGAAAAATGACTCTGCACATGCTCAGTGAACATCTTTTTCTTACTTTTTCTACTGAAGGTTGTATTTGCTCCACTGCCCCATCCCCCTCTTCAAAATTACAGAGACAGTTTTTCCCATTTAGGATTAACCAGTAGAAGAGTGAAGTTAGAAAGTGTGTCCGCAAGCTTGTGTGCGCGAGTGAGTGCATACACACACACACACGCACACACACACACAGGGAAGAAAGGCATTTTCAAACGCCGGCAGGGGTGTCACAACCCAGATGTGAACAGCACACACATAGCCTTGTGGTCAGTGTTTCCGTAGCTGATACGGAGCATCGCCATACTCACAGTGATGGGTCAACCCCTCCATTCTCTCTCCCACTTGTCTGGGGTGACCTCTGGCCCTGTGCAGGGTGGACGTGTCAGAGCACAGGCCGCCTGGTTTGGTGTCACTGAAAGCTCCTGGGAGAGGGACGTTTGGAAGGATGTTGACATTCTTCTGAACCCGGGGACCTTTTCTAAAGATTTGGACAAGAAGTTAAATACACAGGTGACATAACTAGGGATGTTGAAGCAGAGTCTGGACTTGTCAGATTGTCACCGGGAGACTAGAACAGCCATAAGGTCCCTTCCCAGCCCTCGGAGACTCTATCAGATGTGAGGTCTGTGTTCAGATTTACATTTTCCATATTCCCCCCTTTCACCCTGTGAGTCTCCTGTGAGTCTTGGAGAAAATACATCCCTGAAGGTCAGGATTCCGGAGATAAAATAGATTGAAGTATTATGTCCCAAGGATTCAGAGTTAAATCAATGAGAAAGAATGCTCTAATGAGTGGGAAGGCTTCCCAATAATAACATGAAAATAGAAATCATAGAGGAAAAACAGTGATGGATTAGACTATGCAAAAACGTACAATCCCTCTTCATCAAAAGAGAAAACAAAACACCGTAGAGTAAAAAGCAAACAAAAGACCAAGGAAATATTTGCAGCATGTATGACAAAGGGGATGATGTCCTTAATGTATTAAAAAGCTCTGACCAACCAATAAGAGAAAACTCTCAATAGAAAAATGGGCAACAGTGGACAGAAAAATCACAAAATAAATACAAATGACCAAAAAGCACATCCAAAAAATCCAACTTACTCCACAATCAAAGAGGGAGATACTGTTTTTCACCTACCAGTCTGGTAATTATTTTAACAAATTATGATACCCAGTGTTGTTAAAGTGTTGAAGGTATGGGAGTAGAAATTGGTTAACTTTCTTGGGGTCAATTTGGCAACGAATATCAAAAACCTTGAAGAATACTACCCTTTAACCTATTAACTACTCCTGTAGGATTTTATCCTAAGGAATTAAAAATATAGTGAAAGGATCTCCCTGGTGGCATAGTGGTTGAGAATCCACCTGCCAATGCAGGGGACACGGGTTTGAGCCCTGGTCCCGGAAGATCCCACATGCCGCGGAGCAACAAAGCCCATGAGCCACAAGTACCGAGCCTGCACTCGAGAGCCCGCGAGCCACAACTACTGAGCCCACGTGCCATAACCACTGAAGCCCGCGTGCCTAGAGCCCATGTTCCACAATAAGAGAAGCCACCGCAATGAGAAGCCCGCGCACCGCAACGAAGAGTAGCCCCCGCTGGCCACAACTAGAGAAAGCCCACGTGCAGCAGCGAAGACCCAACACAGTCATAAATAAATAAATAAATAAAAATTATATACAGTAAAAAATTTAGGTCTGAGTTTTCCTGATGCCAAATTATTTATGGTAGTGAAAGGAAAAAAATTCCCACAAAACAGCCCAATGCCCAAAAAGAAGAATTGGTGAAATGAAGTCTGGTAAAGTCACAATCCCATGGAATGTCATTCAGCCATTAACATTGATAGGTGAGTGTTTGATGACATGTAAAGATGCACTCTTATGTGGAACAAATTAAAATTATAAACCAGTATATAAAGTAAGATACAATTTATAGATATAAAAATGTGGAGGAATTTATACCAAGATATCATTACTAATCATCTTTTAGTGCCAGAGTAAGAGCATTTCCCTCCCTTTTTCTTTCTTTCTTCCTTCCTCCCTCCCTCCCTCCCTCCCTCCATTCCTTTCTTTCTTAAAAATGTGGCTAGTCCAAAATTTTATAGTAAATATTTGGGCTACTTATAAAGCACACTGAGTGGTGTATGTGCACACACACACACACACACACACTCTCTCTCTCACATTTTGGTTTAATGCCCTAATGCTCTCAGTAAGACTTCCCAATTTATAGATGAAACCTCCATACCGCACGGGGCTCCCACCGTATACCAAAGCTATACCCTTCTCTTTGCCTCTTGCCTCTCACTCATCCCAGAAACACTTATGGCCAGAGCCAAGTTTTTGAAGGACCACCAAGGGTAAAAGGCTGACGCTTGGTGAATTTTGGCCTCCATGCAATGAGCAAGATTCACAGCAAGTAAATAGCAGAAGCTGAGTTAGAAGCCGAGATGGTGGGCCAGGGGCTGGTCTGGTTGGTGGGGCCCTTGAACCCAGGACTGATGGGATGGATCTTTCATCTGAACTCTAGGTTGGGGAGCTTCTAGAGTTGATTCTAGTGGGATTCAGAGTCTAGAATCAAAGAGGGAGGTGGAAGTGGGTTATGAAACTGAGAAGCCAGTAACTGACCTCAAATACTGAATATTCCTAATGCACTGCTTTCTCAGTCTCTCATTTTGTACATGTTTAAGACAGTGTGTTGAGTCAGGGAGCAGTGAGCCATGGAGATGGACACGACCTGATGGAGAGGGTGCAGGAGGAGAGCTATCCATGAGAATTACCTGAAATAGGGGTTGTCCATGGCCTGGTGCAGAGTCCATGTTTAATGGACCAAGGACAGGGAAAGCTCTTAGTTGTTACCCTAAGCATCTTCTCCACTATTTTGTAGAGCGTGGGGCCCATGTGGTAGAATTCTTTGAGGTGACCAGGGTGGCCTATGACATTCTTTGCTCTTGCCGCTATTATAACTAAGGAGGGTTCCTCTCTGGGTCCCAGGGAGAAGCTGTAGCTTCAGGTGAACCGACAGACACGGCTGGTCAAAGCAGGATGGTGTGGGTAAGGAAATGGTGAAAGGAATCATCCAGATTCCTGCATTTCTTCTTACTAAGTTCCTTTCTCAGCTGGTGAGCAGCAAAATAGCCAGGGCATCTAAGGAGTTGAACTGTTTTTAGCACTGTGGCCCAAGAAGGGAATTAGCCTGTCTTTCAATGAATGACCACTCAGGTTAAGGCTTATTGTCAACCGCAGAACAAGAATTTTCTTCTGTTTCCATTTGGTAAATACAGGGATAAGAGGCATGCACAAGACCCCCTCACTGGCAAAGGTTTAGTCCCAGCACTCTTGGAGAATGCATAGTATTATGTGTTCATCCTGTCATTCAGATTTCAAAGTACGTCATCCATTCATCTTCCGGATAGCCTTAGAAAGCAGGAAAGGGATTATTACATTCATTTTTGAGATGAAGAAACTGAGACTTAGAGATGATAACAAGCTTAAAAATCTTATGTTAAATAAGAAACAGAGCTACATTGAGAGGTCTGTCTTAAGCCATCTGGGTCACAGCTCCATCTAGAAGTCAGCATTGCCCCGTGTGTCCTTGACACCCAAACACAAACATTACAACAAACTGAACTCCAAAATGTCCTAGACCAACTCATTTCTACTTTCAACAAGGAAGCCTTTTGTCTTAGACCTAAAAGAGCCCAGCCTATAACGCAAAGTAAGGCAGCGCCTCCAGGTAACCCGATCACGTGGCCATCCCACTCCCCGCCCCCGCCCGCCCCCCCGCGGAGCCTGCACCTCAGGAGGAAGTCAGGGGTGGGAAAATCCAAGTGGCTTCTGATGCAGAGCTAGCGATTTGCCAAGAGTGGTGCTTGCAGCTTATGAATATTCAATTGGAAAGAAGTCAGGCTAATCAGACTGGGATCTCGTTGAGTTTCCATCAGGGCATCTGGAACTTAAACACTCCTGCGAGGGTCAGTTCAAACCAAAGTCAGCAGAAGAACTGCCCAGAGGCGCCGGTGCCATGGGCCCCCTCTGGCCCAGGTGAGGTGGGCCTTGGGGTCTGCTTAGCAGAAGAGGTGGGGTTGGTGTAGAACTGGGATAACGGCTTGGTACACTGGCCCACAGAGTACCCAGGATGATCCTATAGTAGTCAAGGTTGAAGAGAATATTAGAAGACTCACCTCAGCGGCATATGAAAGCAAAGTCAAAATTTTAACCTCCATACCCCTTGACATGGTATTTGAGGCACATTTGGCCTCCAGCTGACCTCATCTCCTGCCAATCGTACTCCCTTGAACACGTCCTGCACTTTCTGCCTCTACCTTTCCTAACACCTTGGTTCTTACAGGTGTCTTCCTGGCTTTCCTTTTTATCAGTCATGCTAGAACACTCATAATATACAATTTGCCATCTTAACCGTTCTTAAGTGGACAGTTCGTCAGTGATAAGTACCTTCACACAGACAAGCAACCCAGCCCCAAAACTTGTCTCGCAAAAATGAAACTCTTTTCCCATGAAACAACTCCCATTCCCCTCAGCCGCTGACAACCACCATTCTATTTTCTGTCTCTATGAATTTGACTACTCTAGGTACCTTATATAAGTGGAATCCTACGGTGTTTGTCTTTTTGTGACTGGTACGGTGTTCTCAAGTTGCATCCATGTTGTAGCATGGGTCAGAATGTCTTTCCTTTGAAAGGCTGAATAATATTCCATGGTACGTATATACTACATTTTGTTCATCCATTCCCATCTCTTTTGCCTGTTCAAAATCTGACTCTGTCTTCAAAGCTTAAAACCCAAGGTACCTGCTTCATGAAGCTTTTCTCAAGACTCTCGGTTATAGCCAGTCATTCACAAAGATCTTCTGAGCATCGTTTATGTAGCAGGCACTGTGCAAGGCAGGGATGCGAAGATGAGTACCCGCAGTCTCCCACTCGTCCTCCCTCAAGCTCAGCTCCTGACACGCTGCTCAGGAATGACTCCGTGACAGCACTGACCGTCCATGTTCCTGACACGCCATGCTGCCTCGAGGTCTTCTTGACGGTTTCCACGTTAGTCATCTCCCTTGTAAATTCCTGAGGACCTGACCACATCTTATCTCAGCATCTCCAGGGCCCAGCGCAATATATTGAACACGGGAGACGACCAATAAACACTTGTTCAAATAGAGTTAAATTTGCACCCCTTGGAGGGCAGGGCTTCTTGACTTCTAAGTGACTGACACAATGAGCTAGAAGGCAGTGCAACCTCATTGCCACGTCTGTTACCTGATGCTGGTGCAGGGCCACGGGTTGAGATTGGGCACTTTATAAAAGTAACTTAGCCTGCTGATATCGGCATGTGCAGAGAGAGACGTGGAGACTCCATTTGCCCATTTGCTAATAAAAGCGGTAGCTAAGATGTACAGAGTTCTTTCGACATGTCGGGCTTTCTAAGTGCTTTCCACAGACTAACTGAATCCTCACCATAAACCCAAGAGGTGGGTTTTATATAGGATAAGTAAATATCTTTTATTATGCCCATTGTACAAATGATGAAACTGAGGCGCAGAGAGGCTAAATACTTTACCCTATATCTACAAAGGAAATTATTAGATTTGCCGGAATTTTGCCTATACACCCAGGCAGGCAAATTCCTTTTTTTTTTAAAATAACTTTATTTATTTATTTATGGCTGCGTTGGGTCTTTGTTGCTGCGCATGGGCTTTCAGACTTGCGGCAAGTGGGGGCTACTCTTTGTTGCGGTGTGTGGACTTCTCATTGAGGTGGCTTCTCTTGCTGTGGAGCGTGGGTTTCAGTAGTTGTGGCATGCGGGCTCAGTAGTTGTGGCTCGCGGGCTTAGTTGCTCCATGGCATGTGGGATCTTCCCGGACCAGGGATCGAACCCGTGTCCCCTGCATTGGCAGTAGGATTCTTAACCACTGAGCCACCAGGGAAGACGCCAGGCAAATTCTTCACACTACACTGTGCTGGTATGAACATCTTGCTTTGGCAAGATTTGATGAGGTATCACCTCACACCGGTCAGAATGGTCATCATCAAAAAGTCTACAAATAATAAATGCTGGAGAGGGTGTGGAGAAAAAGGAACCTTCCTACACTATTGGTGGGAATGTAAAATGGTGGAGCCGCTATGAAGAACAGTATAGAGGTCCCTTAAAAATCTAAAAATAGAGCTACCATATGATCCAGCAATCCCACTCCTGGGCATATATCCAGAGAAAGCTATAATTAGAAAAGACACATGCACCCCAATGTCCATTGCAGCACCGTTTACAACAGCCAAGACATGGAAGCAACCTAAGTGTCCATTGACTGGCTGATGGATGGATAAATAAAGATGAGGTACATATATACAATGGAATATTACTCATCCATAAAAAAGAATGAAATAATGCCATTTGCAGTAACATGGATGGACCTAGAGACTACCATACTAAGTGAAGTAAACCAGACGAAGACAAATATCATGTGATATCACTATATGTGGAATCTAAAAAGAAAAAAAGATACAAATGAACTTATTTACAGAAAAGAAATAGACCAACAGACATAGAAAACAAGCTTTCCCAAAGGGGAAAGGTGGGAAGGAGAGCTAAATCAGCAGTTTGGACACTACTATATATAAAACAGATAACCAACAAGGACCTACCATATAGCACAGGGAACTATACTCAATATTTTCTAATAACCTATAAGGGAAAAGAATCTGATAAAAAGATATATGTGTACTATGTATAACTGAATCAGTTTGCTGTACACCTGAAACTAACACAACATTGTAAGTCAACTGTATTTCAATTAAAAAAAGAAAGAGAGAGATTTGATGTAGATTACAGTTAGCAGAATCCACTGAAGAACCTCTTAAAACATTAAACGGGGTGCTCTCTCATGTCACGGACCTATTTTCTGTTTTGGCTGGTCCGGAGTCTTGCATTCTGAATTTCCTTAAATCCAACGGATGTCAACTTGATTATAAAGAGATATCAAGAACTAAGAACTTCTCTTGACAGGAAGGTGTGGGGTGGAGGTGGTGGACAGGGGAAACAAAAAGAAATGGAGAGAAATTTGTTTCAGTTGCCATTTATAATAACCTGGACCCCATCTTTCACTTTAGCAATAAGATCTTAGGAGCAATGTGTTAGGTTTGAACAGCATACTGGCTGGTCTGGGGGGGAGGGAGGAGCAGTGGTCCTCTCCCCGTCTCCCTACCAATTCTGCATCCTGAATTAATCTCTCCTGCTTGTTTAGCTAAGCAGCAAGTGAGGGGTGCAGAGAACGGATGCCTCTGGAACTGGAGGGATGGATGGAAGGGCTGCAGTGGTGATGAAGGGCATGATGAGTGGTGGTAGGGGAGCTTTGGGGCAGGAACCAAACAGAGTGGCCTTAAAGGGAGGGGTGGGGCTTGGGCAGTTGGGAAGCAACTGGGCGAGGGAAGGGATGGTTATTGTTCAGAGGACAAGTAGACAGGTTTGACTAAAACAGGTTTAAGTGGGAGATACAGTTGGCAAGCTGGGTTTTCTCTTGTAACCTGTGGACCACCATGGAAAACTTCAAAAAGGAGGGCAAGGCAGAGCTTTGGGAAGATGAATATAACAGCAGTATATTAGACAGACTAGAAGGAGTAGAAATGGCAAGGTCACTAGGGGACTGTGGTGGTCAGTTTTATGTGTCAACTTGGCGAGGCTACAGAATTCAGTTATTCAGTCAAACATTGGTGTTGCTGTGAAGGTATTTTGTAGTTGTGATTAATGTCCATAAGCAGTTGGCTTTATTTTATTTATTTAATTATTTTATTGTGCAGGGCCTGCATTCCTCTAATCTGGTCTCAGGTAATCTCTTTATTTATTTATTCATTTTCTTATTAGTCATCCGTTTTATACACATCAGTGTATACATGTCAATCCCAGTCACCCAATTCATCACACCACCACCCACACCTCCCACCGCTTTCCCCCTTGGTGTCCATATGTTTGTTCTCTACTTCTGTGTCTCAATTTCTGCTCTGCAAACCGGTTCATCTGTACCATTTTCTAGGTTCCACATATATGCATTAATATACGATATTTGTTTTTCTCTTTCTGACTTCACTCTGTATGACAGTCTCTAGATGCATCCATGACTCTACAAAAGACCCAATTTCATCTTTTTATGGCTGAGTAATGTTCCATTGTATATATGTACCACATCTTCTTTGTCCATTCGTCTGTCGATGGGCATTTAGGTTGCTTCAATGACCTGGCTATCGTAAATAGTGCTGCAATGAACATTGGGGTGCGTGTGTCTTTTTGAATTATGGCTTTCTCAGGGTATATGCCCAGTAGTGGGATTGCTGGGTCATATGTTAATACTATTTTTAGTTCCTTAAGGAACCTCCATACTGTTCTCCATAGTGGCTGTATCAACTTACATTCCCACCAACAGTGCAAGAGGGTTCCCTTTTCTCCACACCCTCTCCAGCATTTGCTGTTTGTAGATTTTCTGATGATGCCCATTTTAACTGGTGTGAGGTGATACCTCATTGCAGTTTTGATTTGCATTTCTCTAATAATTAGTGATGTTGAGCAGCTTTTCAGGTGCTTCTTGGCCATCTGTATGTCTTCTATGGAGAAATGTCTATTTAGGTCTTCTGCCCATTTTTGGATTGGGTTGTTTGGTTTTTTTTACTATTGGGCTGCATGAGCTGTTTATATATTTTGGAGATTAATCCTTTGTCCGATGATTCATTTGCAAATATTTTCTCCCATTCTGAGGGTTGTCTTTTTGTCTTGTTTATGGTTTCCTTTGCTGTGCAAAAGCTTTGAAGTTTCATTAGGTCCCATTTGTTTATTTTTGTTTTTATTTCCATTGCTCTAGAAGGTGGATAAAAAAGATCTTGCTATGATTTATGTCAAAGAGTGCTCTTCTTATGTTTTCCTCTAAGAGTTTTATAGTGTCTGGTCTTACATTTATGTCTCTAATCCAGTTTGAGTTTAATTTTGTGTACGGTGTTAGGGAGTGTTCTAATTTCATTCTTTTACATGTAGCTCTCCAGTTTTCCCAGCACCACTTATTGAGGAGACTGTCTTTTCTCTACTGTATATCCTTGCCTCCTTTGTCATAGATTAGTTGACCATAGGTGCGTGGGTTTACCTCTGGGCTTTCTATCCTGTTCCATTGGTCTATGTTTCTGTTTTTGTGCCAGTACCCTATTGTTTTGATTACTGTAGCTTTGTAGTATAATGTGAAGTCAGGGAGTCTGATTCCTCCACCTCCGTTTTTTTCCCTCAAGACTGCTTTGGCTATTCGGGGTCTTTTCTGTCTCCATACACATTTTAAGATTTTCACCATTGAGAATGATGTTTGCTGTGGGTTCGTCATATATGGCCTTTATTATGTTGAGGTAGGTTCCCTCTATGCCCACTTTCTGGAGAGTTTTTATCATAAATCGGTGTTGAATTTTGTCAAAAGCTTTTTCTGCATCTATTGAGATCATCATATGGTTTTTATTCTTCCATTTGTTAATATGGTGTATCACACTGATTGATTTGTGTATATTAAAGAATCCTTGCATCCCTGGGAAAAATCCCACTGGATCATGGTGTATGATCCTTTTAATGTGCTGTTGGATTCTGTTTGCTAGTATTTTGTTGAGGAGTTCTGCATCTATAGTCATCAGTGGTATTGGTCTGTAATTTTCTTTTTTTGTAGTATCTTTGTCTGGTTTTGGTATCAGGGTGATGGCGGCCTCAGAGAATGAGTTTGGGAGTGTTCTTTCCTCTGCAGTTTTTCAGAAGAGTTTGAGGAGGATGGGTGTTAGCTCTTCTCTAAATGTTTGATAGAATTCACCTGTGAAGCCATCTGGTCCTGGACTTTTGTTTGTTGGAAGATTTTTAGTCGCAGTTTCAATTTCATTACTTGTGATCGGTCTGTTCATATTTTCTATTTCTTCCTGGTCCAGTCTTGGAAGGTTACACCTTTCTAAGAATTTGTCCATTTCTTCTAGGTTGTCCATTTTTTTGGCATAGAATTGCATGTAGTAGTCTCTTAGGATGCTTTGTATTTCTGCAGTGTCTGTTGTAACTTCTCCTTTTTTGTTTCGAACTTTGTTGATTTGAGTCCTCTCCCTCTTTTTCTTGATGAGTCTGGCTAATGGTTTATCAATTTTGTTAATCTTCTCAGAGAACCAGCTTTTAGTTTTATTGATCTTTGCTATTGTTTTCTTTGTTTCTATTTCATTTACTTCTGCTCTGGTCTTCAGGATTTCTTTCCATCTGCTCACTTTGTGTTTTGTTTGTTTTTCTTTCTCTAGTTCCTTTAGGTGTAACGTTAGACTGTTATTTGAGATTTTTCTTGTTTCTTGAGGTAGGCTTGTGTAGCTATAAACTTCCCTCTTAGAACTGCTTTTGCTGCATCCCATTGGTTTTGGATCGTCGTGTTCTCATTGTCATTTGTTTCTAAGTATTTTTTTATTTCCTCCTTGATTTCTTCAGTGATCTCTTGGTTATTTAGTAACGTAGTGTTTAGCCTCCATGTGTTTGTGTTTTTTACGTTTTTTTCCCTGTAATGATTTCTAATCTCATAGCGTTGTGGTCAGAAAAGATGCTTGATATGATTTCAATCTTCTTAAATTTACTGAGGCTTGATTTGTGACCCAAGATGTGATCTATCCTGGAGAATGTTCCATGCACACTTGAGAAGAAAGTGTAATCTGCTGTTTCTGGATGGAATGTCCTATAAATATCAATGAAATCTATCTGGTCTATTGTGTCATTTAAAGCTTCTGTTTCCTTATTTATTTTCATTTTGGATGACCTGTCCATTGGCGTAAGTGAGGTGTTACAGTCCCCCACTATTACTGTGTTACTGTCGATTTCCTCTTTTCGAGCTGTTAGCAGTTGCCTTATGTATTGAGGTGCCCTGTGTTGGGTGCATATATATTTATAATTGTTATATCTTCTTCTTGGATTGATCCCTTGATCATTATGTCGTGTCCTTCCTTGCCTCTTGTAACATTCTTTATTTTAAAGTCTATTTTATCTGATATGAGTATTGCTACTCCAGCTTTCTTTTGATTTCCATTTGCATGGAATATCTTTTTCCATCCCCTCACTTTCAGTCTGTATGTGTCCCTAGGTCTGAAGTGGGTCTCTTTTAGACAGCATATATATGGATCTTGTTTTGTATCCATTCAACAAGTGTTTTGTGTTTTGGTTGGAGCATTGAATCCATTCACATTTAAGGTAATTATCGATATGTACGTTCCTGTTACCATTTTCTTAATTGTTTTGAGTTTGTTTTTGTAGGTCCTTTTCTTCTCGTGTTTCCCAGTTAGAGAAGGTCCTTTAACATTTGTTGTAAAGCTGGTTTGGTGGTGCTGAATTCTCTTAGCTTTTGCTTGTCTGTACAGCTTTTGATTTCTCCATCAAATGTGAAAGAGATCCTTGCTGGGTCGAGTAATCTTGGTTGTAGGTTCTTCCCTTTCATCACTTTAAGTATATCATGCCACTCACTTCTGACTCGTAGAGTTTCTGCTGAGAAATCAGCTGTTAACCTTATGGGAGTTCCCTTGTATGTTATTTGTCATTTTTCCCTTGCTGCTTTCAATAATTTTTCTTTGTCTTTAATTTTTGCCAATTTGATTACTATGTGTCTCGGCGTGTTTCTCCTTGGGTTTATCCTGTATGGGACTCTCTGTGCTTCCTGGACTTGGGTGGCTATTTCCTTTCCCATGTTAGGGAAGTTTTCATCAATAATCTCTTCAAATATGTTCTTGGGTCCTTTCTCTCTCTCTTCTCCTTCTGGGACCCCTATAATGCGAATGTTGTTGCATTTAATGTTGTCCCAGAGGTGTCTTAGGCTGTCTTCGTTTCTTTTCATTCTTTTTTCTTTATTCTGTTCCATGGCAGTGAATTCCACCCTTCTGTCTTCCAGGTCATTTATCTGTTCTTCTGCCTCAGTTATTCTGCAATTGATTCCTTCTAGTGTATTTTTCATTTCAGCCATTGTATTGTTCATCTCTGTTTGTTTGTTCTTTAATTCTTCTAGTTCTTTGTTAAACATTTCTTGCATCTTCTTGATCTTTGCCTCCATTCTATTTCTGAGGTCCTGGATCATCTTCACTATCGTTATTCTGAATTCTTTTTCTGGAAGGTTGCCTATCTCCAATCTATTTAGTTGTTTTTCTGGGGTTTTATCTTGTTCCTTCATCTTGTACATAGCCCTCTGCCTTTTCATGTTGTCTTTCTGTGAACGTGGTTTTTGTTCCACAGGCTGCAGGATTGTAGTTCTTCTTGCTTCTGCTCAGTTGACTTTAAGTAAAGGAGATTATCAGAGATAACCTGAGTGGGCCTGATTCAATCAGTTAAATTTTCCCAGAAGAAATTCCACCTGTGAACTGCAGCCTCAATTCCTGCCCAAGTTCCCTGCCTGCTCTTCCTGACGGCCTATGCCACGCATGGGACTTGCTTAGCTGTCTCCACAATCACATAAGCCAATTTCTTGCAATAAACCCCCTGCTATATATTTCCTACTGGTTCTGTTTCTCTAGTTGAATCCTGACTGATACAGGGACAGACCACTAGTGTGGTTTTGGACTAGACAAGAGAAGGCTCGACCAGAGGCAGAGATGAGTGAGGGAAGAGCAAAGACCAAGAGGACTCAGATGGCCTGAAGGTGCAGGCGAGAGAAGAGCCCAGGGAAGCCGGCAGTGATGGTCGGGAGGCACTGGGAGCAGAAGGCCAGGGTTCCCACCGTCCATCTGCCGCTGATTACACAAGTAACTCCATCTTGCTGCGTCTCTGAAAAATGTGAGCTTGAATTAGTACTTCCAAAACCTCTTCCGGCTCCATATTCTATGATTCTATACCTCAGTCAGTCTTTGCAAGAGTATCTCATCTTCAATCAAAAATGGATCTTTTTTTCTAAATGAAGTCTATTTTCTTGCCCCCAGAAGAGTGATTCAGGAATCACAGTGTCAATAGTTAAGTATCCAGGGACTTAAAATGAATGAAGGGATGGAGGGAAGACTTCACGGGATTCCAGAACAGCAGCATGGGTTGAGCAGCTGGTAAAAGGAGCTGGAAGTATGGCCATACCAAATAGAGGACAGAGGACTCTGGTAATATTAATAACAATTAACATTTACCGAGGGCTTACCGTGTTCCAGACACTGTTCTAAGTGCTTAAACAGGCATCAACTCTTTCAGACTTCACAATATCTCTAACATACACCCAATCTACAGATGAGAAAAGGAGGTTTCAAAAGGTTGAGTCACTTAACTTTCTCGAAGGGCACACAGCTCGTAGGAGCAGAGGATATGGAATTTGAGCCTAGACCAAGGCCCATGCTCTTAACTAGGTTGCAGACCTTTATTGCCACAACAGACCAAAGGAAGCTATTTGCTGTGAAAGGCAGCAGTAGGAATCTCCAGCACAACACAGGCAACATGGAGAATTAAATGAGCAAAGGCCTATTGCCTTGAATTCCTGCCACCACAATGTACAAAACTGCTGATGTGGGTGAGTCCCTCCGTGTCACCCTCCTGTCTGTGTATCCCCAGGGCCAACACATACTCCCATCTTCTGCACAGTCTGCTCCAACGGGAATGCATTTCAGGTGCTCCATGATTTTCTGGTTGCAAAGCAGGGCCCTGAAACGGGTAAGGAGACTTCCTACAGCTTCTGAAGCTGCATTCATAGCAGTTGGCAGTGTTTTCTGATTCATGGTGAAAGCCCTAGAGGAAGGGCTGGCTTTCTGTGGAAGTGAGCGCAGGGCTTTAACTCTGATAAACAGTGGTTAGGGTCTTGCATGCATATTTCCTACCTTCAGTTGAAGAATTTCCCACCCCTTTTGTTTACCCTTATCTGATCAAAGCACCATTCATTGAACCAGCATTGAAAGGGAGACTGTCTGCAGTGCTGCTAGTTGCCATGGCAGAGATAGAGGGTAGGTACTGCCCTCCAGGGGTTCCAGACATCCAGTTCAAAAGAGAAGGGTGCCACCTGGGTGGTGATACCTCGTTGAATTCCCAGGGAGATGTTTGCCCTGCCAACCTAACAGTGGGCCAGAGGGGGAGAGAGAAAGAAAAGAAAGAAAGAGAGAGAGAGAGAGAGAGAGAGAGAGAGAGAGAGAGGAAGGAAGGAAGGAAGGAAGGAAGGAAGGAAGGAAGGAAGGAAGGAAGGAAGGAAGGAAGAAAGATTGTGTCACTCTGGATTTCCAGTTAGGTAATTGTCAAACATGTCTCAAATGCACCCTGTCTTCTCCACGGCACCTGGTCCAGGTCTTCATCACCTCTAATTGGTCTCCTGGCTTCCACTCTTATCCCGTCAAGCTCGCCCTCCTCCCAGCCACCAGAATGCTGTATTTAAAACTCTAATCTGGGACTTCCCTGGTGGCGCAGTGGTTAACAATCCACCTGCCAATACAGGGGACGCGGGTTCGATCCCTGGTCCGCGAAGATCCCACATGCCCCGTAGCAACTAAGCCCGAGCACCAAAACTACTGAAGCCCGTGTGCTCTAAGGCCCACGTGCTGCAACTACTGAGCCCGTGTGCTGCAACTACTGAAGCCCGCGTGCCTAGAGCCCGTGCTCCGCAGCAAGAGAAGCCACCGCAATAGAAGCCTGCGCCCCGCAGCGAAGAGTAGTCCCTGCTTGCCACAACTAGAGAAAGCCTGCTCAGCAACAAAGACCCAAACAAAACAAAACAAACAAACGGAACAAACAAAAAAACTCTCCAATCTGACCGGGTCCTTTCCCTTCTTGCACCAAGATCCTCCCCAGCCTGACACATGGAACATTTCCACCACCAGCAACTCTGAACTGTTTCTTTCTCCACCCTGTGTTTTGTTCCCAGAATGCCCCCTGCCTTTTTGCTCCATCAACTCCAATTCTCAATTATAGACTAAGCTCAGGTGGTCATCTCCTCCAGGAAGCCTCACCTGATTATGAAATAAGCCACTAACTGCCCTAACCCCCTTCCTCCCCGGCGGCCACGCTGGATGAGACTTCTGAGCTCCTACAACGCTCTCTGCAGAAACAGCTCTCTGGGGCCACCTATTTGTACTCTAATGATTGGCTTCTACGCTCCCCTCTCCCCCCGACCTCAGCTCACTGAGGTCAAGGACTGTCTGACCCCTGAACTTAATCCAGGACCTGGCACTGAGCGTGAAGTAAAAGAAGGGACTGGCCAAGGCAGAACCACCAACAGGCCGTAGGAAACTTGGGGTTCTGACCCCGGCTTGATCACACCTCCATACCCTAACTCCGTGCCTCGGTTTCCCCACTAGGAAAGCGTGGGGGTGGGGAAGGGGGGGGAAGAGGAATCTAAGTTACTCTGGAAGCAGCAGCTTCCATTCATTAGCATTTGTAAAGGGCTCTGAGAGCTGCAGATGGAAAGCTGCTCCGGCAGGCAGCTTGTTAGAACTAAAAATAGACTTGTGTAGCCCCTTCCCGGCAGAAGCTCAGGAAAGGCTGGAAGGGGTGAGAACACAGGTAGCCAGAGGTGGAAGAAGCTGACCCAGTCCTAGAGGGCGGTCAGCGCTACCGTAAACTACCGCGGGAGACACTGTGGCCACCGCCGAGCACCCGCTCAGCCTGACCCCCAGCAGCGCCGCCTGCGTGGGCAGGTCAGGGGCAGGTGGCCTGCCGTGCCCGGAGGCAGGGGGCAGACTGTGGCCTTTTCACAGTCTGAGGACGCGATTGCTGTCCCCAGATGAGCTGCCTTTGCAGTAACCGGGAGGGGGCGGGGTGACGGGGCGGGTGGGCAGGTATCCCAGAGGAGGAGGAGGGGGAGGGGGAGGAGGGGAGGGGAGGGGAGGGGGAGGGGGAAGAGGAGGAGGAGGAAGCGGGCGGGGCCGCGGCGTCTGGGGCCGCATCGCAGACGGGGGTGTAGAGGGGGTGGGGTGGGGTAGAGAGCGGGGCTACGGGCTGGACGAGAAAGAATCGCCAGGGAGGGGAGAGAGGGGCCCACGATCTCCTGTGACTCAGGTCTGACTCAATGCCATTTCTGAAACAGCCTAGGGGGCGGGGGGAAGGTGTCTTTTCAAAATGACGAAACAACTCCTTGCTCAGGGCAGCCCTGGGAGAGCTGCGGGTGGATGGGAATCACCCCGGGTCTTCCTCCAGCAAGTCTCCCTGCTGCCCACCCACGGGCGCGGCGGCGGCGGGACCCTCGCGTCGCTGTCCGATTTCCACTCGCGCTGCCCTGGCGCCTGCAGGGGTGCGGGGCGGGCGGATTGGGGGTGGGGGGCGACGGTCCACCCACCGCGAGGCGGAGCGCGCCGCCACCCCCCGGTCGCGCCGAGAAGGAGCCCCGGGGAAGAGCTAAAAAAAGGGCAGGCGCTGCGGCGCCCGCCGGGGAAGGAATTCCCTCCGCCCGGCGCGCACGCGGCCCCCCGCCCCCGCCCCATCCTGCTCAGAAAAGAATCGGATTCTGCCGGAGAGTAGGAGGCAAAGGAAGACTCAGTTCTAGCCACCACCACCCTCCCCTCCCCGCCCGGATCCCGGAGAAGGGGGAATAGGATTCCGCCCCCCAACCGGATCTGGTGGTCGGAAGGACGGGTCCTGGGGAAAGGAGGGGGCGGCTAGCAACGGGGGCCCCGAGCGACGGTGGCGGCACCCAGAGGGGCCTGGCGGGTTCGGACCCGGGCCGGGATTCGGGGCACCCTGCACAGTGGCCAGCGCAGCCCTGGCTCTCCTGGTTCCGGTGCCCCAACACCCACTCCTCCGACTCAGAGCCAGTGCCCCGAGATGCGCCCGGGGTCCCGCGCGCTGACCGACTTCGGGAGGCGAGAAGCCCTGAGCCGCAGCGCGCACAGTTTGCCCCCCACCCCGCCCCGCTCGCTGTTTCTTTACCGAGAACTGAGGACATCGGTCCGTGCCCAGTCCCCATTCAGAGCCGGAGAGGAGCCGTGTGAAATTAGGAGCTCACAACTTCACTTGCAAAGTTCTGCAGTTTGCAGAGCAGGTCCACCAAGTTGTCCTGCTTGTCTCACAATCACCCTGGCGTCTCCATTTGACAAATGATGAAGCAGGAGCCTCAGAAAACAATGTATTGTCCAGCTTTAGCTAAGAGAGGTAAGGCCGAGCATTTGCAAGGCCGAGCTCGCAAATGCTTGGTTCTCTATTTCAGGAACTTTCATCTGACTCCTAGTTCTAGGCCTTCTTTTTATTTATTTATTTATTTTTTACGGTACGCGGGCCTCTCCCTGTTGTGGCCTCTCCCGTTGCAGAGCACCGGCTCAGGACGCGCAGGCCCAGCGGCCATGGCTCACGGGCCCAGGCGCTCCGCGGCATGTGGGATCTTCCCGGATCGGGGCACGAACCCGCGTCCCCTGCATCGGCAGGCGGACTCTCAACCACCGCGCCACCGGGGAAGCCCATAGGCCTTCTTCTTTGGGGTCTTTCATGCATTTAACATTCTGGGGATGCTTATTATGTGGGAGCAAGATGCTGGAGACAGAAAGACCAACGAGAGTCACTCTCTGACCTCAAGGAACTCACAGTTGAGTGAAAAATCAAGAAAACAAAATTATAGATTAAAATTCAGTGTAAACCACACTGTTCTAAACACGGAAACAGAGTCAGTAACTTGCTCAGGTCTCAGGACTGTAGCTGTGCAGCCAGGATTTGAACCCAGACATTCTGACTCCAGAGCCCACCCACACATAACCACTATACTAAACTGCCCCCCCTTTTTTTTTTTGCTTAACTATCTACCCTTAAGTGAGGGGGAAAAAAGCAGATCACAAAACAGAATGTACAGGACGCTCCCAGTTAGAATATATATAAACACTCAGGGAAAAAAAAAAAAAAGACCAGAAGAATATATGTCAAAATGATGGGTGATTTTTGTTTTCTTCATTTTTTTAATAAGCTCCATATTTTCTGCACTGAATATGAATTTTATAAGAAAAGAAAAGCAATAAATGGTACTAAAGTACAGCTTGAATGCAAAATTTCCAAAAGATGGTGATGTTTGCATTTGCCCAGTGGGAAGCCTAGGAAGGGCACCCCAGGGGAGAGGACCATGTACCCCAGAGGTTCAAAGGCATGGCAGGAGGACAGGCTGGCTGAAGAAACTGCAAGGAAGTCTGTCTGTGTGATAGGAGTGAAGAGGGGCCAGAGTGTGGGAGGAGAGGCCTCAATTGAATTTCTTGTCAAATCCCTCAAATAAAGAATTCCGAACCCTTAATATTATCCTAAAACCTTCCCTGAGGGGTTAATTCCCTCGGGGATCTAAGAGAGCGGTCCAGGAGTTGGCTGAGATTCCTGAAGGTTATTACTGTGTTCTATATATTGTGTTCTATATCTTTTTCTGTCTTCGGAGGTGAGAAGGCTGGGTGTAGGACGTTAGACTCGGTCAACGTATTTGGGTCAGAAGGTGCCAAAGAGCTCGGCGGAAGTCATTGAGGATGGGTTGTTAACGATGCACATTTTCATTAATCTGGCCCTCTTTCGTAACTCAGTTTTACTCTCACTCAGATCCAAGCCCGCAAAGACATTCCATCAGTAACCTCCTCCCCGCTTGCTCCATGCTGCCCATCCCTCTGAGGTCCCTGGGCACACCAGTTCTAATATCAGCCTCAGCTTATTAAATAAAGCACTAGATTTTCGGGTGGTGGATGGCAGGTCTTGTCCTCCACATCAGCCCAGGCTGCCCAAAGTGCCCTGGTTCCCCTTTCTCTGCTGGAGAACCTGGGACAAAGGCCAGTTCACTGCTTTCCCCCTCCTGGCCCCAGCCCTCTCAGACACATTCTGACCCCCCGGCCCTCCTCCAAGCAAGAGCTGCAGCATTCAGCATACAGGATGCAGAGATGCAGCTCCTCTGCAGATTCCGAGTTCCAGGCTGGAAATAGAGGGGCCTTTGCTCACGTCATTGCATGAAATTCACCATCTGCCACTTGAGCAGGAGAGACTCCGGGATGTTTAATGTGAAAACACAGCTCTTGCTTTGGGCGATTGACTATTTCAGGGTGAGGACCACAGCTGGCATGTTAACCCTGGGACCTGGGTTACTGATATGAGGGATTTGGCCTAATATGGATCTAATGTGGGGTTGAACCCACAGTCCCAGTTCTCTTCCCTTTAAACAGCTAGCTCTGTGCATGCATGGGCCACAGACGGCAGGACCCAGCCCGGCCTGGCCTGATCCGGGGTTGATCTGGCTGGGGGCAGAGCCGAGGGAGCAGGAGAGCTGAAGCGACTGCCCCTGCAGCTGTTGGGCTCCCTCTCAGCCTTCCTTCTCTGCCTTTATGTGCCTTGTAGGTGAATGGGAAGGCAAATGGGCCAGGAGGGGCCCTTGTGATAATCTTCAAAAAAAATCGACATGTCTGTGTTGCTGGTACAAGGCAAGGTAAAACACCACCCTGGTTTCCGCTTCTTGCCGACTTCCTAGAAGTGAGCAGTCAAGAGGTTTGGGGGCTGTCTTTCATCTGATTTGTCTTCAGTGTAATTTTGGGTAGCTTGGATTTTGTTCACCTGCCTTCAAGCCTCAAGGGGGGGGGGTGCGCCTGTTTTATGCGTTGCCCTCCCGCACTCCCTCCGAGTGCCCAGTGATTCCTGGACAAAGGTAGGGGTGGAGGAACTGGGTTTTATTCTTTCTGTTACAGCTCTCAGCCCAGAGTCTTATACACAAACTCTTCTGAACTCCAAGCCCATCTATCCAACAGCCTACCAGATGTCTCCACCAAGATGTCTAATAGCACAAACTCAGCATGTCCGAAACAGAATTCCTGATCTATGTCCCCACGCCCCACCTCCTGGGAATTTGCTCTTCCCCGTCTCAGTTAATGACGTCCTTCCAATGGCTCAGGTCAAAAATCTTGGTGTCATCTGTGATTCTCCTTCCTCTCACCCGCACATCAAATCCATGAGAAACTTCTCTTCTGATTGCTCCTCGACTCCACTTCCGCCACATCCTTGGAATTCCTCAGACACATCAGGCGCACTCCTGCCTCATGGCCTTTGTACTGGCTGGCCTCTCTGCCTGATCTCTCTGCCCTCTTGCATCTTCTTTACTTAAATGTCCCTTTCTCAGTGGAGCCCACCCTGCCACCCTATTTAGATGGCAAACCTCCCCCATGCAAACACCTCCAATCTCCCTTGTTCTTTTTTTTTTTCACATTGTACTTACTTCTAGAAAGCTATATGATATGCTTATGTACGTACCACAGCTGGTCTGGCTGCTTGGCAGCTCTTACAGGGAGATAAGAAGCTGTGGGTCTGCAGGACACGCAGGAAGAGGGAACAGAATTGAATGGGGTCAAGAGAATGGGAAGACAAGTCACAGACTGAGAGAAAATCTTTGCAAAAGTCATCGTCGTTAAAGGACTGGTATCCAAAATCTACAAAGAACTGTTAAAACTCAACCATAAGAAAACAAACAACCTAATTCAAAAATGGGCAACGGACCTGAACAGACACCTCACCAAATAAGATATACACATGGCAAATAAGCATAGGAAAATAGGCCACATCATATCCTTATGGATTTGAAAATTAAAACAATGATGAGATGCTACCACATACCTATTAGAATGGGCACAGTCTAGAAAACTGGCGTCATCAAATGCTGGAGAGGATGTGGAGCAACAGGAACTCTCATTTGTTGCCGGTAGGAATGCAAAATGATACAACCACTCTGGAAGACAGTGTGTCCGTTTCTTATAAAATTAAACATACCCTTATGGTAAAATCCAACAGTCGTGCTCCTTGGTATTTACTCAAATGAGTTGAAACCTTATGTCCGCACAAAAACCTGCACACAGATATCTATAGCAACCGTATTTATAACTGTCCAAACTTGGAAACAACCAAGATATCCTTCAGCAGATAAATGGATAAATTGCGATACATCCAGATAATGGGATATTATTCAGTGCTGAAAAGAAATGAGCTCTGAAGCCATGAAAAGACATGAATATTAATCATAGATAAAGATAAATGTATATTACTAAGTGAAATAAGCCAATCCGAAAAGGCTACAGACTGTATGATTCCAATGGGACATTCTGGAAAAGGCAAAACTATGGAGATAGCTAAAATAATGAGTGGTTTCCAGGGGCTGGAGGGAGGGAGAGATGAGTGGAACACAGGGGATTTTTAGGGCAGTGAAACTCTTCTGTATGATGCTGTAATGATGGATATATGTCATTATCCATTTGTCCAGACCCATAGAATGTACAACACCAAGGGTGAACCCTAATGTGAACTATGGGCTTTTTGGGTGGTAACCACATCTCCATGTAGGTTCACTGACTATAATAAATGTAACATTCTTGTCCAGGATGTTGATGTGGGGGGAGGCAACGCATGTGTGGAGATGGGGTGTATGGTAACTTTCTCCACTTTCCACTCAATTTTGCTTGAACCTAAAATTACTCTAAAAAATGAAGTCTACTGAAAAAAATAAAATAGATTGAGTGGGCCACAGGTCTTTGCAAGCAGTAGATCTGCAGGCTTCTTCTCACCTTGCCAAAGAATCCCTTGGCCTTTGCCAGAGAAGGGGCTTTGTTCTGGAACAACCCTCACTCATCTCAAAAATCTCAGCATCAAGAATGGCCTTAGGGGCTTCCCTGGTGGCGCAGTGGTTGAGATCTGCCTGCCAATGCAGGGGACACGGGTTCGTGCCCCGGTCCGGGAAGATCCCACATGCCGCGGAGCAGCTGGGCCCGTGAGCCATGGCCGCTGAGCCTGCGCGTCCGGAGCCTGTGCTCCGCAACGGGAGAGGCCGCAACAGTGAGAGGCCCGCGTACTGCAAAAAAAAAAAAGAAAGAATGGCCGTAGGTGTGGGTGTTGGGGGGACATCCAGGAAGAGGCTAGATCTACAGATGCCCTGGACTTGTCTGCTTCCTACTCAACTAGGCAACGAGGGCAGGGACATGAAAGAGACTTCCTGTTGCTGCCCACATCCCCAGGCCCAAAGTCCTGGGGGAAGCAGGGCCCTTTAATCCACTGAAATGCTCATGGAGAAGCAAGGACAGCTGGGGTAGGTGACCCCAGAAATAGGAGCAGAAGTCCTGCCTCTGTCGAGAAGCCAAGGTCAAACAAGCCACTGGTTTTCTCTCCTCTCTTGCCCCCTCCTGTATTTAGCTGATCAGATCTCTTAGTCCAGCACTTCTGTCCTAAGGGCAATTCACATCCAGGCTTGGGCCAACATTTTGTCACCCCTTCCTGTTGTAAAAACAAACAAACAAAAATGTTATTTTCACTCCTGATTCTCACGGGTACTAAAGAACCAAAAAAGCTTCTCAGGAAAATAATAGTCACCGGAGATTTAGCACTGAGAGATTCAAAGTATTATCTCAATTAGTTCTTATAGCATTCTTACGATACAGGTACTATTACATATGAAATCAAGCTACTTGCCCAAGGTAACATAGCTAGAAAATGGTGGAGTCGGGATTTGAACCTGGTTCTTCGAACTCAAAAGCTACCATCTACTGCCAGCAGGGTTAAGCAATGCATGCATTGCACAGAGGCCCCCAGGTAAGAGGAGGGTTAAACTAGGGGTTAACATTCAGCCCCTGCTCCCTTTGCCAAACCATGCCTCCTGGCCTAGGGATGATCAGACCCAAAGACAGGACTCCTTTCTGCAATTTGGACAAAGGTACTGAGTATGCTGGCTGCAGCCCATATACTTGCACGGAGCAGGTGAAGTCTGCTACCTGGGACATGGCAGGGTACCACGTGTGAGTTTTCCGATAGGATGGGGGAAGGGAAAGAAGTCAAAAGCCTATTTTTATAAGGTACCTCGGAAAACAAAGGGGCAAAACCATATTATTTCCATGACTATGAAGGAAGAATTTGCCTCCAAAGGCCATCAGTCTCCCTGACCTTTTTTACTCAATGGCTACTTTGAGTTCCTGGCCAGGACTGGTTCCAAATCCTGATTCCTGACTTCCAAGTTCTTTTCTGCTAGATCAGGAAAGACTAGACACAGACAGGGGAGAATTCCTATAGGCAAAGTTAAATTACAGCTGCAACCGAGCAAGGTTCCACCAAAATCATCTTTCCCTGGGTGGGTATGAAGAGAAAGGGCCAGGAAAATCTTCCGAAGCTGGTACAGTTACCAGAGAGGCTGTACCTCGATTGTTCAAAGCATTTCTTTCTCTTCAGTGTCAGCCATGGAGGAAAGGATGAGAGGAAAAGAAGTCTTAGGGGACAACGTTACATTTGTCCATTCCAGTTAAGTTTACCAGTATAGCTTTTTTTTTTTTTTTTGGCAGTACACGGGCCTCTCACTGTGGTGGCCTCTCCCGTTGCGGAGCACAGGCTCTGGACGCGCAGGCTCAGCGGCCATGGCTCACGGGCCCAGCCGCTCCGCGGCATGTGGGATCTTCCCAGAACGGGGCACGAACCCGCGTCCCCTGCATCGGCAGGCGGACTCTCAACCACTGTGCCACCAGGGAAGCCCCCAGTATAGCATTCAAAGTAACTTGCAGATTAAATATATTATACTCAGTGCAACATCATCATTGCCCCCTCCCAAATTTTATTCTTGAGGAAGCGGTACAGTTCTTAACACACTGATATTTATTTTAATTCTCAGGGATGAGGTCACGTGCAGCCTGAGAGGTGCATGCAGAATGGGGAGGGGCAGTCCCAGATGTTGACCTTGGGGGTATTAGGGGAGACTTAGGGGTTGGCCTAATATGTGAGCTTCAGGATTTGTCAGGTTGGGGCCCTTCCCTGCTCCTCTCTGGGGTCCCCACGACTGCCCAGTTACCATGCTTTTCCCTCCCTGGGGATGCTCAGCTTGCTAAGGTGAAAAGCCAAACCCAGGTGAAAATGGAGGTGAAAGGCCAAACCCAGCCCAGAATTCCAGGTCTCAGGCCCCCTAACTCGCTGGAATTGGAGCCCATCCTGTGGCTGTGACTGTGGGGGAAGCATAAAGGCCATCAGAACACAGATCCCAGAAAGACGGACCCTGTGCATCTCAGGGGCTGAAGGAATTTCAATTAAAAGAAAATAAGCTCGGAACAGGGGAAGGCAAAGAAGTCAAAAGCCCCTTTATAAGTCCCTGGGAAAATGAAGAGGCAAAAAAAAAAATTATTATTTCAATTACTATGAAAACGTGTTTCATTAGAAGATGGGGGATTCATCACTGACACTCAAAAGCCCAAAGAGCGATATCCAACATTATAATACCTCCGTCTCCATGCAGGGAGAATGAGTTATTAAATTGGAAGATTTGCAGTTCACTTAACTGCATCTGTTAAAAAAAAGAAATAGTTATAAACATGCCCTGGATCCCTGACCCCTCCCCGTGAAAGCTACCTCTTGCTAGCCCCCAACCCTCTGTATCTTCGAGGATCTCGACCCCTCCCCATTTCACCTTGCTGTGGCATAGGACAATGCAGGAGGAAGAACGAAAAAAAAAAAAAAAATCAGCAAATTAAATGCGAGCCAGAGTTTTCTTCTTAGTGTTAAAAAAAACTTTGCCTATAGTTCAATTGTCGCAAAGTGCGACGATGTAAATGCGGTGCATTCTTATGTATAACAGCTTTTCCTTCCGCTCCCACGCCAGCCTCAATAACGCTGCGCTTCTGTTCTACATGAATAAATATGTATAAAATGTAACGCTGCAAAGAAATAAAATCTGATAACTGAAAGATACCATTTCTCAGGTTCTGGGAGCGCACGAGGCACCAGCTTTTCTGATTCTTTGGTGTTTGTGCGAGGAGCCATTGAAATGATGATGGGGAATTTATTATTTTTTTTCCAGGGCAAGTGATTTTCAGCTGTTCATCGGGGCTTTAAGAAATGGAGGTTTGGGCGGTCTTCCTCCTCATTTGGCGTTCTAGGTGGGGGTCTAGGGCTGCTACCCTGCTTCCCCATTCAGGCTATATACCCACAACCTTGAAATCGCTTCCCTTCTGCGCCTTGTGAGTCAACCTTGTTAGAGGAATAATGAATGTATCCCTCGGAGCCAGCTGTGCGCGCAGCCTTTGCACCAGGGAGACTCGTGTGCAAAGTGACTCTCAAGCTCTCTCAAGCCCTGAGAGAGGGCACTGGCTATTATGCATAATTCTGTGCCCACGAAGGCTAACTCCATCCCTTTCTTTCCCTCGTCAGGAAACCATATAGGACATTATTTTACTAAAAATCTCAAATAGGAGATGACTGGCTTTGGTTTTGTTTGTTTAATTGTTTACAAACTTCTGCACTTTCTTGCCCATAACTTTCTTGCCCGTAACACGGTTCTTGGAACCCCAGCGACTTGCTCCTCTGCTGTCTGAGAGGGCTGAAGCTGGCAGCAATCAGGGGCCGGGTTCAGCCCTCAAGGGCCTCACAGGTCCGGCCCCCCACTTCCTTGCCAGCTCCTCTCCATTCACATTGTCCTGAGACGGGCTAAGTCTCATGCTATGCTTCGAAACACCTCCCAGGCTTTCCAGATCTTCTTGTCATTGCATTTACTCTTCCCTCCACCTGGAACACTCCTTCTGACCTTTCTAGACTTGGTCTTCTCAGCTTTCAAGAGTCAGCTCAAATGTGCAGCCACTTCTTTTATTATCACGCAGCTCCTATGCATCCCATACGTACTACAGTAATGTGTCTGCTGACTCTTTCTGCCAAGTTCCTCCAGGACAGAGGTGGCGTCTTAGGACTCTCTGCATCACCGGTAGGTACATCGTGTCCGTGGTGAAGTTCAGCCAGGGTTTGTGGAAGGATGGAATGAATGCATTACCCAGAAGAGACGGCATCCAGCTCCTTCTTAGGCGTCTGGGGATTGGTCTCTTTAGACCCCATTACAGGAAAGGATTTGTATGAGATTGCTTGGAAGCGCTTGAAAACGCAGAAACTCAGGAAGGAGGTCACTATCCAGTGAGGAAGTTTTCCGTGCAGTGGTGACACATCCGTCTGGACCTCAGCTCACAGCCCAGGGGCACGCCACAGCCCTGCTTCACTGGTGAGTGTGTGTTTACAGTACCTGGGTTGTGTAAATAAGCAGTACTTGAAGTATGTAAAGTAGAAGTTAATGAATGAGCTAGGAATTGTTTCCTCAGCTACTTCTCAGGTGGGACATCAGCTTCCCCAGGGCAAAGCCAATACATTTTCTTGCTGACCAAACTAGGTAAGCAAATTTCTGTGACGTGAAGGGTAGGAAAAAATGTCTCCGAGTTTCGAGTTTCCATGATCCTCTCTTCAGCCACTGTGTGACCTTGGGTCAGTTACTTAACCTCTCCTATCTTTAAAATGGGGTTAATATGAATAAGAGTATCTCCTTTATACAGTCCTTGTGAGGATCTAAGTGTAAATTTGGTAGCATGTGTCTGGAACAGAGAAGCCCTTCAGAAACATGAAGCTTTTTCATGGTGGTTTGGTTTTCAAGGGTTTTTTTCTGCTTTTACACGTATCAAATGAACATGATGTTTCGGACTTTTTGCTCTGCAAACCGGGTTCTCCTATTAGAAAACAGCCGAGAAGTGACAAGTCTTTGTGATACCTCTGTGCTGGGTGGGAATCCTTAAACTGAGCCCCTCAGCCTCAGGGATAAGGTTTCTGAGCCATTTCAACTGTTTTGGTGGCTCAAAAACCCTTTTCACTCCCTTCCTATCCGTGGACATATGGATCAGGTCAGGGACGACTTGGGAAGAAAGGGACTATTGGTGTATAATGAGCATATCATCGAAGAGCTGCTTTTCCTGACTTGGAATTAAACACGGAGGGATGATGCAGAGCTCATCTGGGCCTGCTGGAGGGTTGGTCGTCCTGGGGACCGTCATGCCTTCAAGAGTCAGGTTTCTCTGCCCTCACTTAAGTAACCCAACCCACCCCAGGTACTGTGCTCCCGTGAGCGGCCAGCCAGAGCCAGGACGCACTTACTACGGGAGAGGGACACAGGCTCCGGACACCAAGCTGGGAAGCCCGAGGCCCCGACAGGCTTCAGACAGACACACAGCGGGCGGCAGCAGGGAGGCCCCCAGTCCAGTGGTTCAAGTCCAGGAAGCCCACCCACCCTGCTTCCAGTCCTGTTACGAACTTGTCAGGGACGACCAACGCACACGTGGGCAGCTGGGGGCTTTCCTCAAATTGACAACAGCTCTTGTAACTCTGCAGAACACGAGCCGCTTGCATAAACACTGCCTCAGAGACACCTGCTGTGGGGAACACATGGAGCTGGGGAGAGGCAGAAAGATACAGGGGGAGAGGACAGTTTCCCCATCCCACTACGGAGGGGACATTTATCCATCCATCCATCCATCCATCCATGGTGCACGTGCAGAGGCTCTGTCACAAGCTCGGTAGTAACTGGGAGGCAGGGAAGAACAGAGTACAGTCAAAGGGCCTCCCACTGTCCCCACCTCCTCCCACACTCCCCTCCAAACGAGACTTGGCTGGGGAAAGACCTCTTGGGGTCTCCAGGGCTACTGCACTACTGTGGGCTGGGCGTTTGCCAGCGAATCCATCACAGGTATAGGAGGCTGACTGCACAGCAACTCCTAGGGAGGGTGAGGCAGAGATGGGGTGAGGATGGCGAGGAAGGAAGGGGCTAAGTCCCTGGCATGGAAGGTTGGAGAATACAGTAGTAAGAGGGGATTTGGGGGCCTCTACTTCAAGCCTATACGGCAGGTCAAAGCCATATGCAAACTGCAGATGTTCAGGGAGAGGGCTCTGAGACATGGCAGAACCGGGGGTACTGCGGAAGCCTCCCGTCTCTGGGTGGAGCTTTTGCACTTCTCTGCTTGTCAGTTTACCTGTCGCGCCAAATTAGTGAGCTCGCTGCTGCTGCCGCCTCTGGCGGCGGAGGCTCTGAGTCATCTGGTTGCTCAGTTCTGATCGCAAAGTACACGGGAGAGCCTGGTGGCGCTCCTGGAGCAGGAGCCAGCCGGGAAAAGGGTCTCCTTCCTTCTGCTTCCGGGACATGTACAGGGGCTCCTCACTCCTGGTCAGCCCTGAGCAGAGTGCAAGAACGAACAGGGCTGCATCCCTGGCTTCATCAGAGGAGGCTCGGAGCTTCTGGAATACAGTAGCAAACCGGGCCATGCTGGACGCTGAGGGAAGAACATCCCTCCCTTCCAAAGGTTTCTCGCTCTTCAACTGTAGTCGTCACAGTCGAGCCACCAAGGGCCGATCCCAGGGGCTATAAGGGAGCATTTAGAATGGTGCTGATCTGATTTCTTATCAGAGAACCACAGGTGAGGGCAAGAGCTACAAATTATGGTTCTTGTTCCTGAGTGTGGCTCTGGGCCCATCCACTGTATCTCCTCTGTGTACTTGATTTCTTGGGAAGAAGGAGAGTTCAGGCCCTGCCCCAGGGGAAATGCTTTACTACAGCTAATGCTCCAACGAGGTCTCACTACAGCTGATGGTACCTCAGGGCAGGCCGGCCACACAACGAGAGTGCAAATCTCTGGAAAGGCACACAGCATATTTTCTTGTGATGTGTCCTCTTCCGGGCCATCCAGCCCACCAGACTGTGAGCCCCTCAGAGGCAGGGTGGACCTCAGGCATCCTTGTGCTTCCAAGGCTAGCACTGGGCCTGGCACACACATGGCACTCAATAAGTGTGTCACAGACATGTGAATCAGTAGCAGAGATGAGATTAAAACTCAATGTGGAGAGATGATTGTAATAAGGAAGAGCTAATCTGACTCCATACTGGATCTGTGTCTTTTACTGTAACCTTTGGATTCTTCTGCTTTTGCTACAAGAATGTTGCCTACAGCCTGAAATATGCAGGATCGCCCATTCTCAAGGCTCTGACCTTTAAAGGTGTAACACTTTTCCATTCATATAGAGATAAAAAGTTGCAGAACAGAGAATAACAATTTGTCTTATTGGAGGTTTACAGGAACACGGTGACCGGACCTACCCACATAGCTGCAAGAACAAAGGATTCCGGCACCAAGAAGTTTGCATCAACCGACTACACCCTCTCCTCTTCTAGTATAAAAGAAGCCTCAGTTCTAACAAGGATAAGATGGTTCCTTGGGACACTACTCCACCATCTTCTTGGTCTGCTGGCTTTCCAAATAAAGCCCCTGTTCCTTTGCCCCCCAAAACTCGTCTCTTGCTTGAGTGGCCTGCCATGCAGCGAGCAGTACGAGCTCGGACTCGGTAACATGATCAGCTCTCGAGGGGAATGTCAACTCCAGGAAGAATCAGGAGAGGTGGAAAGAAGCTTGAGATAATTGAGGTCCTACTCTTCAGCTGACAGAAGACAAACATGACGTCCTGAGAGGTTAAGCGCCATACACAATCCCACGCAGCTAATTCGGGGCTCCAGGACTGCCCCCCAAGAGTCCTCACGCCGCCCCACGCTGGTGGGAGAGGACAGGGGACACGCCGGGGGAGGTGTGATTCCAGGCCTTGGGGTACACACCCCCGTGAAAACAAAACTGCACGATTCAACACACATGTGCAGCAGTAGTGCAATTATCTCTGAGATCTAAGCAGTGATCCATGGGAGTTTTCATTACCAAAATCTCTTCATCCTCCCCCAGAGAAGAAAACAAATACTTTCTGGGATGTTTACTTCATCGTAAAATTTGGTGAAATTCTACCTCACTCAGATGGGCACGATGCATTTGCATGAAAGGGGCTGCTAAACATCATTTTTGTTGTTGTTCCCGCAGCTGAAAATATTGTTCTGACTTCTGCACGCGCTTAAGTCTAGCCGCCAATCGGAAGAGCTGCTCCCACACTTGGGCCTGAGAAGGGAGCGGAGGGGGAGGGTACGGCTAGGCCGGCAGCTGGGCTGCGCTCCTCCTGTTTGGTCTCGATTGCTGGCTCCCTGAGTCCTGAGGGAGGCTGACCTGGTCACTGACGGCAGCGGTCACCCTCTGCCCTCTGACGGCGGCCTTGCGCCTTCTCTGGTGTCTGGAGCTTTCCATCCTGCAGGCCTTGACACAGGGAGGGCCGGAGCCTGTCAGGCTGGTACCCTCTAACGGCTACTGTATTTACCCGTTCACTTCCTCTTGTCTGCCCCCTTCCCTCCACCAGGCTGAGAGCTCCCTGAGTCAGGGGCCTGGCCTGTCTCATTCACGGTTGTGCATCCTCAGTGCCTAGGGCCATGCCAGGCATCTAAAAGACACAAAATAGCTGGTGAAAGAAAAAGTGAAACCCCTTAAGTTCCAAACAGAGTTCTCCCCATGGGCAATGCCTTTCCTTGGGGGTTCATTCTCCCTCCTGGAATGAATATCTATTGCTTCTTGGGATACACTCCACTGAATCCTTTTTGGACCAACCTGCCCACGGCAGAGGGGGCAGCAGAGTGCAATGATTAGGAGTGAGTCTCTGGGCTTGAGACCTGGCTCTTCACTTCCTGCTTGTGTGACAGCCAGCAACTGACTTAACCTCTCTAAGCCTCAGTTTCCCCAGCCGAACAATGGTGCTGAGTGGGGCTGCTCCATCCTCGGGCTGTTGTAAGAATTAAATAAGGTAGTGAATGTAAAAGCCCGGCCACCCCGAAGGGGCTGAATTCCTGTTACTCTAATGGTCATCATCGTCACCATCACTTGGGAGAGTGTCAGCTCCATAGGATGTATGAAGGAGGAGGGCTGGGGGGCGTGGGGGGCTTCTCTGTCCTTGCGCACATCACTGGTTTTACGTGAGGATTAGACACCCCTACCCATCTCCTTAGCTTTTCTGCTGCCTCTCCCCATCCTTTCCCCCAATTTTTCAGGGAAACAAAGCATTTAGAACTGGAATTGGTCCTATTTCTCTTTAGGGAAGGAAACTGAAACCCAGAAACGTGAAGCAGACTTGCCATGGCCACGCAGCCCGTTATTGGTGGAATTGAGACGTGTAGGATTTCTGAATCACGCTCTAAGACAGCCCCAGTCACGTGGCTGGTGCTGTCCACACCCAGGCAGCATCCCCGCCCCCACCGAGGGAGGAGAGACGGGGAGGAGCTTGGCAATGGCTCCATTGGTCAAAGGGGGGTGGGAGTCTTCCCTTCCTGACCCCACAGATCCCGGACTGGGGTGGTGTTGGGTAACATACCGACACAACCTGCTTTTTGTCACGTGCAGATGGTGATGTCACCATGCCCTGTTTTCATTAGGGGTCTGGGGCAAGGGATGGGGGAGGCCCCAGCCTGGCAGGAAAGAGAAGGCAGCTGATGGTGTGTGGCTATGAACGTGTGTTCATCCATCATGTCTTTTTATTCTGTATTCTGATGCTTTGATGTCTTGGGGTCTCACTGATGCCAGGGGTGGGGTGTGGATACTGCCCCTCCCAGGGCTAGCTAATTCTTATAAGCAGAGCATGCCTTTCATATGCTAAGCAGACCATCCAGAGTCTTGTTTTTTTTTTTTTTTTTGCAGTAAGCGGGCCTCTCACTGCTGTGGCCTCTCCCGTTGAGGAGCACAGGCTCCGGACGCGCAGGCTCAGCGGCCATGGCTCACGGGCCCAGCCGCTCCGCGGCATGTGGGATCTTCCCGGACCGGGGCACGAACCCGTGTCCCCTGCATCGGCAGGCGGACTCTCAACCACTGCGCCACCAGGGAAGCCCCAACCAGAGTCTTTATGTCCCCAGTCCTTCATCAGGTTCTCACTGTCTGGGCCACCATCCGCCTCCCTAATCACCCCAGGGTCAGGCACCAATCAACTGGGGACAGCCCTTATACCCCAGAGCCCATAAAGTCATTCAAACTAGCCAATCCTAAGCCTACTTGCCCTACTTCACCTATTTCCTACCCATGGAAACTACAATAAAGGCTTTTGCCTGTAGTTCCCCTCACTCCCTCACTCCCTGAGAGACCCTGGTGCTTCCCCATGGGGTCCCCCTGCATGGTCTGCCTCTAGTTTCTAGGGACCTGTCAGTATAAAAACTTCTTCCCTTATGGCAGTCACTTCTGTGTCTGTGTGTCTTACCACACCTGCTTCAAACAAACCCTGGGCATCCTTCAAAGAGTAGAGGTACTTGCACAAAGCAGGTATTATGACACTTATATAGAAGTTTAGAGATTCGGGACCTGGAAGGATCCTTAGCATATCCTTAATGACATCCTTGATCCAAACCCTTTCTGATGTGGGAACAGCCCCCCAAGAGCCAGCAAGGCATCCCTTCACTCTTTCACGTTGAGACTAATCTAAACAGTGTTTGTCACCATCACCGCTGTCAGCTCCACGGAACACCCCTCAACACATCCAGATTACACCCAACACTGGCCGCTCAAGAGCTGACAACCGCGACCTCACTGTGCCCCAAGGGCTACGACCAGATCTCCGACTCCCACCCCTGCATTCCTCTCCAGGGAATATGGTATCTGCAACACTTTAAAAAAAAAAAGTTGAGCTGAAGATGGCACAAAATTAGTTCCTTCGACAGACAAATTTGCTCCTGAAACACTCTGCCAACCTGCTAATGAGTTGTCTTGAACCTTGCGCGGTGTTACCTCTAATTTCGCAGCCTGCTAGGATTTGAGTTCCGTGGACAGCCTCACATTTGGTTTGGAATTATAGGCTGAATTGCTGCTCACTCCTATTATCGTGCTGTCAATCTTGTATCAGCACATTATAATATGGTACATTGAATGCATCTGTTCTGTATATCACGGGGCCTCATTGTCATTTGTTGGATCATTTTTGTCTTGTATGATTGTTAAGCAATTGTTTCGTCTCGGGTGGCTTAAACTTTGATTACTGTATACTATTTACGGGGAATATAAAAAGAGGGGGAAAACTCCATCATCAGCTGATTTCACCAGTTCTCAGCTTGGGTGTTCACAAGCATTTATGCTGAAGTGCAAAGGCTCCCTGACACCTAGACACACATCCTTGAAGGGAAGGGGACCGAGTAGACCGATCTTGGCTCCGGGGCTGAAGAGTGGGCAAGTTTGGAGGCAGTTGAACAGGCTGCAGAGAATGTCCCTCTGTTTCCCCATCGTGGGCAGTTCCTCTTGCCCCCACGCTGCGGAGAGGGGTCACACACAGACCTCAAACCCAAAGGCCTCTTTAGGCGGAATACGAAATGCACCTGGTCCCACCACCTAGTTAGAAGTAGTTATGAAGGCTGAAGAGCTGCTAGCTGAGATTCATTGCCCAAATCTGTGAGATAGGCTCTCCTAATTAACAAGACAAGGAAGACTAGGACGTTGCTAAAGCTACCTGGCAGGACTGGGAGCCGCTGTCACCAACACGGATGATGGCATTTCCTCCTCTGAGGAGCCTATTATAATGTCAGGACGTGTGTTCTCAGATTCCAGTGGGATGGGGGAGCGCACTGGCTAATAGGTGGAAGTAAGTGCAAACTATGACTCAGGATCTAGGAGGGAGGTTAATCACGGAAGGGCCAATTGATGAGATCCACTCAGTTCACAACTGTTGAGGACCCCAGGAGGTGGGGAAGGGAGAAGGCGGGGTGTTCATTCGGAGGACCGACATCCGTCCCCTTGACTTGGACGTTCCCCTTCCTTTTTTCTCCTCTGAACACGCTTCTCACTTATCCCCAGCCTTCACGTGACCGGTTCAATTCCATACCATCATCATATTCTCCCAAGGTCCTCTCCTTACTCTTGCTGAGTCCTCCAGTGAGAATTTTTGCCTCTGTGTCCTGGCTCGTCCCATTCCCCTTTTCTCTGTGCTCTTGCAAGTCTTACCCAGGCTCACCTCTTCCAGAAAGCCCCACCCACCCTGCAGTGCTATCTTTGTCCTGAGTCACAGGGGCTTTTATTTACTGTTAGATAATTACCAGGTTACATCTGCGCAGAGTTCGCTGCACGCTCCCGGATGAAGTGTACACTTCTTGGAAGTGAGAATGGAATGTGACATCTCTGCACGTGGTGGTGCATTGGGCAATGCGAGCAGAGATGGACGTAACAGTGAAAACGGATACCGCCTCGTCCTAGAAAACGTGCACCATCCTCGCTTGATGCTAGTCAGTAAAATAGCCCTATTTATTGAGAGCTTATCAATGCTGAGTGCTTTATACAAATCATTGAATCTTCCCAGCAATCCTGTGAGGCGATTTCTCTTTTTTATAGATTAGGAAACTGAGGCTTAGTGAGTTTGGATGACTTGTTCAGGGTCACACAGATAGTACAGGGCTGAACCAGAAATCGAACTGAGGTCTGGATGACTCCAGCCCCCTCCCTTTTCATCTGAGACCAAACACAAAAACCAGGCTGGCACTGATCTCTTCCACGAGATGAGTGCCAAGCTCAGCGATGCCAGCTGCCAGGCCCTGTTCGTCCACCTCCCCAGCCCCAGGTCAGGACACAACTGTGATCCCTCTCTGTTCTTCCAGGATGCTGACACTTCCCTTTTTGTTCAAGCAAAGGAGATGAGAAGGACATAGAAGGACAGTCCATAGGCACTAATTATCTCTGCTTTCTGGCTTCTGTAGTATTGCCGCTATTGAAGCTGCTCTGGCAAAGGTCGCCAGTGATTTTCTGAATGAAGTCAGGACCCACACATCCAAATGAATACTCCTCAGTGGTGTTCCCCAGGACCGTCCTGGGGACGCCAGTCCCGTGTCCCAGGCACACTGCCAGGGTGCGAGAGTGTGGGAACACCTGCGTTTGGGAATCGCCTTTTGTGCCAGCTTTTGGGTCACTCCCAGAATCTGCTTTACTGTTTCCTAGTCACATACTAGGTAAAGAGCTGATTTATCCATCCACCCCTTCTGAGGAGTCAGGCTCACCTCTCTTGTGTGATCTTTAAGCATAATCAACATGGAATTGTAGATTAAGGAGGGAAGTTACATTTATTTGTCGATTCATTCACTCACTCACTCATCAACCATTTCTTCAGTAATAAGACCCTTACTAGACAAATCCTGCCTCTGGTGCAAATCAACCCTCTGTTCAGTGCTACACTGTCTACTGCTGCACTTTACAGATAGACGTGATCAGAGGCAGCCACCCACAGAGGGCTTCAACACGGCACTTGACTGCCTGGATGTGAGGAATCGTCAAGGGTTTCCTAGTCAGTGATCTGGCTACATTTCTCCCTTCTCTGTCTGCAAGTTGCCACATTTCTGGAACAGGCGAAAGACAACTCCTACGTCCAGGCTGCTTATCAGGAGACCACTTAATGCAGCCCACAGCTATGTGAATCTGGCTCTCAATTTCATGGCCTCTGATCATCCTTTGTAGCTGGGGGACCTTGAGGCTTTCTTAAATTTCCTGAGCCTAGACTTTCTCATCTTTAAAATGCAGCTGGAAACCATACCCACTTCATGGAATTGTAAGGGTTAAATGGAATCATGTACAAAGCATTCAGCACTTGTGAAGTCCGGGGTCTCAGGTCAAGGCCAAGATGCAGGGGGTGGGGAGAGGTCAGCAGCCTGTAAAGTATCTCTGGAGGGTACACACACACACAAAGATGGGTGACAGTGGTCGCTTCAGAGTTGGAGAGCTGAGTGCGAGAATCACTTTTTACAGTGACCTGTATACACCGGCTGACTCAAAACATTTAATAATAATGACGATGACAACAATGAAAAGGGAGTTAGTGCTCTAAGTTTAATTGCTTTCTACTTCTTTACATTTAATTGTCTCTCCCATGCAATACATCTTCAACTGATACTTCTTAAAAAATGAGCTATGGGGCTTCCCTGGTGGCGCGGTGGTTGAGAGTCCGCCTGCCGATGCAGGGGACGCGGGTTCGTGCCCCGGTCCGGGAAGATCCCACATGCCGCGGAGCGGCTGGGCCCGTGAGCCATGGCTGCTGGGCCTGCGCGTCCGGAGCCTGTGCTCCTCAACGGGAGAGGCCATAGCAGTGAGAGGCCCGCGTACCGCAAAAAAAAAAAAAAAAAAAAAAGAGCTATGGAAGAACCATCAGTCTCAGGCCCCTGGCTCCAAGGCTGGGACCTGTCACTGAGACGGCCACCCACCCGGGTCTGCCCACCTCCACCCAGCCCAGCTGGTGCCCTTCTGAGCAGGGCTATGCCGGCTTGAGCAGGGCCATTGGCACAGCTGCAGGCATGTTCTCTGAGTCTCCATATTTTCAACCATGGTCTCACATCGCTGTTGCATAAATCTCCCTAAGCCATTATTTCTGGGCTAGTCCTGCACCCGGGAACCTACAACGCCGTTTCGCTGTCCCCATCTACTCTCAGCTCTCTCCTGGGAGTCAGGGGCTGCCATGCACTCAGGCTAATGTCTCACTTCTCTCGGGCACACAGCCAGGGCTACTCTTCTCCCTTCAGGAACGTGCTGGGCTCCGCTTTGCTGACGTACATTCCTTCACCTTGATCATCCCGCCGCAGGGAGCCCTCTCATCTCTCCCCTCCCCTGGCTGAGCGAGGCCAACCCTGGCCATCCCTCAGGGCTGAGCTCAAGTCCTCACTCCTCCAGGAAGCTTCCCTGACTTCTGCCTGCCTGTGCCGCTCTTTCTCGAACTCCCACGAGCTCGGTCACTATTCAATTCAACTACTGATAAGTGCCTCCCGTCGTGTATCGGAAGGTACAGGCGTATCTCATTTTACTGTGCTTTGCTTTGTTGCACTTTGCAGTTAATGGTGCTTATTACAAATCGAAGATTTGTGGCAACCCTGCATCGAACAAGTCTGTTGGTGCCACAGTCCAACAGCTTTTGCTCACTTTGTGTCTCTATCACATTTCGATAATACTGAAATACTTCAAACCCTCCGCTGGCAAAAAGATTACAATATCACTCAATGGTGGTTAGCATGTTTTAGCAATAAAGTGTTTTTAAATTAAGGTATGTACATTTTTTTTAGACATAATGCTATCGCACACTTAATAGATTACAGTAAATGTAACTTATATGCGCTGGGAAGCCAAAAAGTTTGAGTGACTCGCTTGATTGCTATATTTGCTCTATTGTGGTGGTCCGGAACCAAACCCAATAACTCCGAGGTCTGCCTGTAGCTTTGTTTTGTCTCCCCAACTGGATCACAGTCTCTTGGATAACCCAGCTCATGCATTAGCCTTCTTCCACATCCCCATAGCACCTGCTTACTGCCACACACATCTTCCAGCCTCAAAAATGACTTGATTGGGCTTCCCTGGTGGCGCAGTGGTTGAGAGTCTGCCTGCCGATGCAGGGGACGCGGGTTCATGCCCCGGTCCGGGAAGATCCCACGTGCCGCGGAGCGGCTGGGCCCGTGAGCCATGGCCACTGAGCCTGCGCGTCCGGAGCCTGTGCTTCGCAACGAGAGAGGCCACAACAGTGAGAGGCCTGCGTACCGCAAAAAAAAAAAAAAGACTTGACTTGGGAATTCCCTGGTAGTCCAATGGTTAGGGCTCCGTGCTTCCACTGCAGGGGGCACGGGTTTGATCCCTGGTTGGGGAACTAAGATCCCGCATGCCGCACTGTGCGGCCAAAAAAAAAAGAAAGAAAGAAAAAGACTTGATTTGACTTGGAGTCAGAAGATCTGGGTTTGAGCTCTTTGAGCCTGAGTTTGCACAGCTATAACATGGAAGTAATATTCCTACCACACAGAATGACTGAAATCAAGGCTTGGGAGAGAGACGTGCCTTTCTCAGAGGGCGGAAGGAGAGAAAGGAGGGTCCATGGGAGTGAGATACAGCAGGAGGGGGAGGCCGGGCCATCTGAACCCACAGGAGCCCCCTCAAAAACTAGAACAACAGAAGGGGGCTGAGGATAGGAGGGTGGGCTTTGGGGACACACCCCAGCCTCCACTGAGAGAAGACTCTGCTCCTTTCTCCTTCCTGCTCTGAGGCCCTGGGGAGCTTGGAGTTTAGGGAGATGATAAGTGGAGAGAAAATTAAAGGCAAGAGGAGTCTAAGGAAGTCATCAAAGCACAGCCAGGCGAACAGAACCCTGAAAAAAATGGTAATGCCGTAAATTACAGCTTAAAAGCCTCGTTTTGGGCAAATTGCTTTTTAACAAGCAGACAAGCTCTATCAATAGCATCTACCGTATGTTTTTATAAAGTGCAGAAATATGTTTTTACAAGGCCAGTAAATAAAGTTCCTATCGATTTGAACTCAAGTGTAATCTGTTTTTCTGTCTGCCACCAACACTGGTAATAAAGCAGAATCATGTAATACGGTATTTCAGCTAATGTGACCATACATCACTGCAGGGACGTCCTGCTCTGCAGCGATCTATCATTTTCTATTGGTATTGCTTAGCTGCAGAATTTATAAACTTGCTCCAAATTGATGCAATGTTCCATTTTCTCTTCCAATTTATTTTTGGTTGAGCCAAGCAATATTGAGGTCTCTGAGCAAGCAGCTGAGCACCACCAGATGTTACCTGGAAGACTTCACACTCCTGGGGAGGAGTGGGGAGATGTGAGCCCGCACTCACCAGCCTCAACAGGCAGGGAGACAGAAGGCCCTGGGAGAAGATGGCGATGGAGAAGAGGCAGCCTCCTGGCCTGGTAACCCGGCAATGACTGTGCTGTAGAACATCCAGGGGCTGAAAGGTGGAAGGCCAGAGAACATCCAGCAGAGAAGCTGTAGCAACGAGCGCTGGGAAATTTGTCTGGGAATTTTGCTAAGATGTAGATTCCGATTTGGTCGGGCTGGATGAGGCCCGAGACTGTGCATTTCTAACAAGCTGCCAGGGGATGCTGATGCCGCTAATTTCATGGGTCACACTTGGGGTAGCAATTCTCTAGACCTCAGGCATCTTCAAGGCATAGAGTTACAAATCTTGGAGCTGGAAAAGACCCCAAGAAGTAATCTGGTCCATTCCCCAATCCTCACATGGGAAAGGTATCATTAGCTCTATCTTTCCAACTCCCTGCTCCCCTCCTCTGTGCTTTGGAACACAGTGGGCACACCTCTGCGGTTCTACTCGCCACCTCACGGTGCGTCATCCACTGGACACTGAGTGCCTAGACACCACTCATGTTTGGAGACAGCCTGGCAGATGACAGGAAGCAGTGCAGTGTGGTGGACCGCGTGGAGTTTGGAAGTAGATAACGGGTTGAATTCCGATTCCACCACTTACTGACAAGCATGGTTCATCTTCGGCAAATTACTTTTCCTCCTTGAGCCTCAGCTTCCTCACTGGTGTCCCGGGAATAAAGTTCTTCCTCAAATTCTACCCGTCTTATTAAATGGGATAACATCTATAAAGAGCTCGACACAGCCAGACGTTCAAAAAGGGCCAGTTCCCTTTTGTATTTCTTCAGAATGCACTTGCCTAATGAATGAATGAGTACTTATGAGGCAACCGAGACAAACAAAGTGTAAGTGGCTCATGTCAGCTCCTGCAGTAGAGAGAAGCCAGCGCAGAAGGCTGGGTTGAGAGGGTTGGAGCCTGGTTCCTCCTGCTTTCCCTGATAACCTCACCTGATTTCTCCCACATCCTCACCTGCCAATGAAACCCAAGTGGCAAATGCATGAAATACTCAGATGGTCTCTTGGTCTGGCATGAGTCATTTGCTGCCCAGAGAGCACAGCTATTTGGGGAATGAGGAGTCTGGGTGTGGGGATGGCAACGTGGTTAAGGCATGGTATTACCTCTAGCGTACCATGGGATGTAATTTATGTAGACTTCAGGGTTATGGAGAAAAACATTAGAGTCATTTAGAGAGCAGTCTCTGGGAGACAACTAAGGCCCTTAATGAAGTCCAGATCGGTGAGACGGCCTCGCACAGCTGAGCAGGGGCAAGGATGGGATTATAACTGGGTCTTTCCACCACCTTTCTGCCATACATTACAGCCTCTTTCATATCTTCAGAAACCAAGAAAGTAGAGGCACTAAGAATCACACTTAATTAGGTTAAAAATCAGCCTATTTAGTGCTAAAGTAGTTAAAAATAATTTCCCAAGTAATGTATCTTCTGAATTATTTCTAAATGCCATGTATTGGTGATATATTTTAAACACTGTGGTGAAATACACGTAACATAAAATTTGCCATCTTAACTATTTTGAAGTCTACAGTTCAGCAGCGCTGTGCGGTTGGGTGTCATGCAACCAATCTCCAGAACGCTTTTCATATTGCAAAACTGAAATTCATTTTGCAAAACTGAAATTCCATGTCCATGAAACAACTCCCTGTTCTCCCATCACCCAGCCCCTGGCAACCACCATTCTGCTTTCTGTCTCTACGAATTTCACTACTCTAGGGACCTCAAACAAGTGGAATCCTACAGTATATGTCATTCTGTGACTGGTTCATGTCCCTTAGCGTTATGTCCTCAAAGTTCATCCACGTTGTCTCATGTGTCAGAATTTCCTTCCTTTTTAAGACTGAATAATATTCCATTTTATGGATAATACCACATTTTGTTTATCTATTCAGCTGTCAGTGGACACTTGGGTCATTTCTACCTTTTGGCTACTTTGAATTATACTGCTCACATGGGTGTACAAATACCTCTTCAATATCCTGCTTTCAATTGTTTTGGACATTTAACCAAAAGTAGAATTGCTGGATCATACAGCAATTTTATTTTTAATATTTTGAGGAACCTCCATACTGTTTTCTATAGTAGCTGCATCATTTTACATTCCCACCGACAGTGCACAGCTTTCAATTTCTTCACGTCCTTGCCGACATTTGTTATTTTCCTTGCTTTTCCTTTATAAAAACAGTAGCCATCCTAACAGGTATGTGGTGGCATCTCATCACGGTTTTCGTTTGCATTTACCTAATGATTAGTGATGTTGAGCATCTTTTCATGTGCTTACTGGCCATTTGTGTATCTTCGGGAAAATGTCTATTCAAGTCATTTTTTCATTTTTTAAATTGGACTCTTTTTGGTGTTGTTGAGTTGTAAGAGTTCTTTATATGTTCTGGATATTAATCCCTCATCAGATATATGATTTACAAATATTTGCTCATTCTGTAGTTGCCTTTTTACTCTGTTGGTTATATCCTTTGACAATTGAAACATTTTGATATAGTCAAATTTATCTATTTTTTCTTTTGTTGCCTGTGCTATTGGTGTCATATGCGAGAAATCATTGCCTAAATCCAGCTTTCCCCTGTTTTATTCTAAGAGTTTTGTAGCTTTGGCTCTTAGTTTTAGGTTTTGATCCATTTTGAATTAATTTTTGTATATGGTATAAGGTAAGGGTCCTAGGTTATGTTTTAATGTAGATGTTTTTCATATTATTTTTACTATCGCTGTGACCATAGCAACGAAATATCAATCTCAAGTTCCAAAGTTTAGGAGGTTACATTTTGCCAAAGAGTGGCAGGAACATTAACAAGAATAAAATAAGTACATGGAAACAGGCCTACGTTTTCTGGATTAAATTTCTGAAGTTTTGTGGGGTTTTTTTCCCCTTCATTTCAGGCAGGTGTTTTGATTGATTTTTATCATGATTCACAAATGTATTAATCTGGACAAGCTACTTACCTCTCTGAGCCTCAGTTTCCTGATGAGTGAACTAGAGATAATAATATCTCAGCTTTCTCCTAGGATTGTGATTAAATGAAATTAAGGTATACAGTAGGTACTTAGGAAATGTTACTTTCCTTCTGTCTCTTCAGCCCCTGAGCTTTGCTCCATAGCTTCATCTTGAATATTCTGCCCTTTCTTCTTCTATATGATGGTACCAAGTAAACATCAAGTGGTTTAAAGGCTCATCTCTCCCAAGAAGGCTTCCTTGACTCAGATAACTCATTCTAGTCTTCCCTTCCTTTGTACGTCCTTGGCATATAAAGGTGACCCTTTTGTTTCCCCTGACTACGGTAAACAAAACACAGGGCGGGAAGCCTGCGTTCTGCTTCTAAAACTGGTCTTGACAGGCAGTGGGTGATCAAATTAGAGACTGTATGTTGGCAGGTAGCGTGATTCTGTGGGTTAAGTGAGGGCTGAGGGACCCAGAAGATTTCAGGCTAAGTGATGGTTCAATTGCCAATTTAACTTAGAATGAGAACAAACTCAAATTTCTTGGGCTTCCGTTGTCATAGCTTGAAAATGGGCATGATGATATAGCTTTGTGCCATTAATAAAAAGATAATTTCAAAAACCACTGGGACAGTTGGCTTTGCAAAAGGCTATAAAAAAGGAAAGAGAAATAAAGAATTTATTCTCGGAAGAGAAATCCCCACACCTCAGGGGATTCTTAACTATTTAAAATCATAGAACCCTAAAGAGAATTTTTAAAACATATGGAATCCAAAAAACACTTTGCAGAAGTAAATTTGCAAATAATTTAGGGGGTTTGTGGCTTCCCCAAAACCTAGCCAGGGTCTCCAGACTATTGATGAGTCCCAGGATAAGGGCTCTGCTCTGTACAATGGAGCATCCCGGCAATAAAATACCTGAGGTGTGTGCCTCCTGCCCTCAAGATTTGCTTTTCTTCCTCTGCAGTCCCTTTCAGTCAAGCCTGGTGCCTATATCAGGTCGCTGACTCCCAATGTCACTGCTTGGAGATGAGATAAGAAATTATCAATAAAAGTGTCTCCTTAACTCCTTTGGCTGATGGATGTGGCTGTACATGGTGGTCCCTGCTTGTGCTGTCACCAGCTGAAGACCTAGGGACCACCCCATGGTGGAGGCACAGGGCCCACTGCCCTCCTGCATCTCTGGAACGTCTCTTCACAGTCAACAAAAGTCCCACTCTCTCTAGACAGGAGATTTTCTCATCATCACAGGGAGGATGTACCAGATTATAAACTCCACGCAAGGAGACTATTAAAGGACACAAGGTGGAAAAAGAATCCAGCCTTGTCCTGATAAATCATAGTTCTGTGCATTTCAGTTTAACTTCCCACATTCATCCTCTTCCTGAATCAGGCTCTTCTTTACTACACAGTGATTGTCACTTGGCACCCTCTGCAACCTCCTGCAAGTGGACCATCCTGAACTGCAGAGGCTGGAAGTTAAAAACTACATTTCCCAGACTCCCTTGCAGTTGGGGTTCTGGATGCAAATTTGATTCCACCAATGAGATACACCCACACAACAAGGTGAGGCAGAGGCTGTCTCCCACTTCCTGGACTGATGCAGTTGTGAAGACTTTTGGGTTTCTCTGCAGCAAAATTCCAGTCTTGGATGGCAGCTTCATGAGGGGAGAGATGCAGCAACAGAGACCTCCACACTCACTGTTCTCAAGCCCAGTCACTGACTTCACGGGAGCTAAACGTCTCTTCGGAGCTGGAGACAGCCCCCTGACCCCTGGATGCAGTGGCTGTGGTGTTTTGAAGTCAGCAGTTCCAGAGACAGCGTCCTGATTCCCCAGCTTCCTCACTGGGGCAGAAAAAGCAGCTCCCCTGGTAGGCCAGCTCGGTGGTTTTATTCCTGGGGGAGTCATTCTTGGAGGCTGAAACTAGAGCCCACTCCTCAGCCCATCTAAAAATTTTGTAAGCACCCAATTTCCTGTAGTAAGTACTTCCCTGCTTAAAATAGCTAGAGTGTGGTTTCAGTTTTCCACAACTCAGCACTGACTGATGTAGTGTTTTGGAACTAGAAGAGGTTGCAGGCAGTAGACCCTCATATTTGGGGTTGGTCATCTGTCTGGTCTAGTCTGAAGACAGGTAAAAGTCTTCTGCTTCCAGCCAAGATGGCGTAACAGGAACCAGATTTACCCTACCACCTGAGACAACTAAAAAATGGAACAAAATATGCGCAACAGTGGTTTTCGGGCTTTGAACAGCAGGCAGTGCAGGACAGTGATCAGTGAGACAGGGAAAACAAATGAGGAGAATCTTACGATTACCCCCGCTTACGGCCTGAACAGAGTTTCCAGGCTGCAGTGCAGGGAAGGGGAACCCAGGTGGAGTCTGACAGTCATTCTGCATCGAAGAGATAGGGCTGGGGGTCCAAGGAGGTCAAGGTGCCCAGAATTCACAGGACACAGAGAGAGAGAGAGCTGTGCAGAGATTTCTGGAAGTTGCAGAGAGTCCTCCTTGAGTCTTCAGTGGAGTACTGATGTGAGGAAACTATGTACGTCCAAGCAAAGAACTCCCAAAAGAACATCTTCAGGGCTCACACAGGGCTAAGAACAGTTTGCATTCCCACCAGCCAGATTAAAAAAAAAAAAAAAAAAAAAAGAAGCCTTACAATTCATGGGGTAGTAGAATACACAGCAGTAGAGCAAAATTAATCCTAGAAAAAGGCTGCTCTGGTCCCCCACTAACAAAGCTTAAAAGCAAGCCTCAAAAGGATCAGTCTATTTTCAGTGAACCCAGCTACACCCCAGAACAACACTCAAGAATAATTACAAGAATATAAAAAATATTTCATACCCAACAAAGTAAAAATTTACAATGTCTAGCACCTAAAAAAAAAATTACCAGGCATGCAAAGAAGCAAAACAAGGACAAAAATCAAACAATAGAAGCAGACCCAGATATGACACAGATAGAAGTAGTAAACATGAAAAATTATTATAACTATATTCCATACGTTCAAGAAGGTAGGGATGCTTAAATATCCCAAGAGAGATGGAACATATTTTTTAAAACTCCAAATTGATGGAACATATTTTTTTTAAACTCCAAATTGATTTGGAAGGGCTAAAAAAAAAGTACAACGTCTGAGATGAAAAATATACTCAATGGAATTAACAGAGGCTTAGCCACACTGAATAACATATTAGTGAGCTTAAAGACACAGCAATAGAAACTATCCAAAATGAAAAACAGAGACTAAAAAAGGCTGGGGGAAAAAATCCAGAATGGCACATCAGTTAGCCCTGGGGCATCTTCAAGTAGCGAAATACAGATGTAATTGGAGTTCCTGAAAGCAGGAGGGAGGCAGAAAAAAATATTAGGAGAAATAATAGTTGAAAAATTTCTAAATTTGATGCAAACTATAAACCCACAGATCCAAGAAGCTCAGTAAAAGAAACTCCGAGCAAAAGCAACATGACATAAATGACACCAAAGTACATGATAGCAAATTGCTTAAAATCAGAGATGAAGATGGGGGAAGAGATTACCAATGTAAAATGTGACACTGGTAGCCCATGATATCTACAGTAGTGAAAGATTCTTAATTGTCAAATGTGGTTGCTTAGAATAAAATGTCTGTTAAAGATAAGAGTTTGGCAGAGTTGCATGTTAGTTGATTATGTTGGCATTAATGAATATAAAGACAGTGGCGTAAGATGGCTTCTTCTGCCTGAAGTAGAGAGATTAAAGAAAAAAATAACAAACTTGGGGATTAAATTCTTGACTCAAGGCACAATCAGAAGAGCAGGGAACACTTATGACTAACCTGAAAGAACCTTTGGGGGGGAAAAAAACAACAACCCAGAGTGCTACATCAGTGAGATGTGGGTTATCTTCAAGTAGCCTGCAGCTTCAGGACCAACAAAATAGGGATCAGAAATGGAAACTGACCCTGCAGGTTGCCGAATTACAGCCTAAGTTCAGTTCAGGTCTCTTATGGGAGAGAGCACTGACTGGGAAAGGTTGGGACCTTCTGAAGTGGGATGCATGATTCAGATGGCTGAACCTCAGACCCCACTGCACCTCCCCTTCCAGCAGAAGCTACCCCTTCTCTCTGTCTGATAAGGCTGATCTTGCCTTGCGACAGAATACCTGTTCTTGATGCTCACACTGACAACCCTCATTGCTCACAACCTATTCTAGAGTCAGATTTCAGCATGTCCCATGGAGAGGTACAAAGTCTGATCCCGAAACAGCAGACTTCCGCACAAAAATAATTGTCATTTGTTTTCTTCTATTTATTGCCAGAAATCTGAGAAATATACGTGGGAAAGATACTAGATCAGAGAGAAAAGAAGATAATCTTAGACTGGGCCAGATTGATCAATATGGATTCTAGATCCAAAGTTAGCTCTATCATCCGGGGGTGGTTCTGTTTGCTCAGTGGGTTATATGATGACATCTGAACTCAGTGGTATCCTACACTAAATGAGATTGAGGTGACAGGAGTTCCTTGACATAATATAAAGGAAAGAATCTAAATACGTAGAGAACTACAGAAATGTTGGCATAGGTTAACACATTTGCCCCCCTCGTGTACTCCCTAACTCTGTCGCCTGAGAACATCTTTCCTTCATGAGTATTTAGAAATACTTTGGTGAGGGGAATGCCAGCCTTATTTTTTTCTTTGGCTGTCTTCAGAATTTTGAGAATTTCTCTTTATCTTTGGTGTTTAGCAGTTTGATCGTGATACGTCTAGGTGTTTGGTATTTTGTTTGTTTGTTTAATCTTGATTACAGTTGTGTGAGCTTCTTGAATCTACGGTTTGTTGCCTTTCATTACTTAAAATATGTATTGGCCATTCTCTCTTCAAATATTTCTTCTGCCCTGTTCTGTTCCTTTCTTCTTCTGGGACCCCAACTACATGTACGTTAGAGCATTTTCTATTGTCCCACAATTCTTGGACGCTCTGCTCTGCCTCTTCTTTTCTCTCTTTATGTGTGTTTAGATAATTTCTATTGATCTATTTCAAGTTCACTGATTCTTTCATCTGCTATGTCCAATTTGCTGATAAGATCATCCTAAGGTCCATTTCAGTAACCTATCTAGTTTTCCTTGATGAAGGTTCTGCCTTTTTGCAAGATTGTCTCGTAGGGGATGAGACCTAGCCCCGAGCCCAGCCTAGTGGCATGGACCCTGCTTCCCATGGGCAGATTGCTTCATGCCATCCTGCTTGCCTGAGCTCCCAATTACTGCCTACCCGGTGCTTCCTTGGTCCTGGGGCAGGGCTGATGTGTGATGTGAGACAGCTCCCTGGAAGTTGCTAGTGACGTAGTTGGGGAGAAGAGACATGATTCCAAAACACCACATCCTGATGTGGAGTGAGATAAATGCTCTTAGGATGTAGAGTAATGTGGGAGCCCAGAGGAAGATGTATTAATCTGGGAGAAGAGACAGGGAGCTGAGTCATAACCTGAGTGTGGTATAATGAAGGTCTGAGCTAGAGCAATGCATGGGTCAGGGCTAACATCCATTAGTAACCAGGAATTCTGTACTTGTTTTTGGAGTTTTGCCTCTCCTTACCTGTGAATTCTCACCCCAATGGCTTATTTACACCTGATGGTTGCAATGTTCAGCAGGGATATTACTGGGGTTCAAGTACCCTCCATCCAAGTTGAGTCTCTTCTGATCTCCCTTCATCATCCAAATGATCAGTTTCCTTCCACCCCTCTCTCCATGGGTTTCTTGGGGCCGAATCAGATGCATTTCTACATTAACTTTCCTGACATTTAGTCCAGTAAGATTTTTCCAGTTCTGGATATCTAGAAAACCACATCACCTATTTCATTTCTCATTTTGTCTACCTGTCCTTGGCTTCTCTCTGCTTGTTCAAGCTGAGGGTCAGCAATGATTAAGACTCTCCCAATCTAATTTGCTCATTGGTAGAACCAGAATTACACTGAACTTAGGAAGTGACAGTTTATGGCAGGACAGAATTTCAGAGGTGTCAGAAGCCTCAATCCATCTCACCGCCTGATATATGATGCCTAAAACCCCACCATTAGTGTCTCTTTTCTTTAGCTCAGTAGTTCTCAACTTATATTGATGCATAGCATATGATGGTTCTCTGTTTCTCTCTCTCCATATACACATGATAGATCAATAGATAGATAGATAATCTTTATACACGGATAGGTATAAACAAATATATAGCTAAATCAAGTATCAAGCATACTACATATACTAAAAAATACATATATTATAAAGGCTTAATGTAGACATTAATAGGGAAGGGAAAAGATTTAAGAAAGACTATAAAAAGTATGGGGAAAAAATTAATACTGAGTAAAGACTACATTTTTCCGCTAATTGAGAAAATACAGCCCTCCCCACCCTTCTCCTTTTCTTTCTCTTTCTTCTTTAAATTTAAGACCGGTTCAGCCTTTTAGCATGCAAAATCCCTTGAGGCAGATAACATTTTAAGCTGCTATCAGTCACCACACTGTGATGTGATGTGTTTGAGAAGAACAGACATAGATGGGGGTGGGTTGGAGAAGAAAGAGGATGCTGACATGTCTAAGGGGGAAAAAAGATGAGGGGAAGGGCACGATTCGTGGAGGACCGAGGTACCAAAGACAAACTATGTCGTAATTTTCGCCAGGCTCATCTCTGCCGTTTAACTTCCGAGAATTAGCTCTCTGGTTTTAGCATGCATAGAAACATCACAAGGCATTTTGTTTTTCTACGTCAAACCTTACAAAAACCCTATGAGATGGGTATTACTCATCATCCCATTTTATAATTGAGAAAACTGTGGTTTGGAGACGTAAGTTTCAACTCCAGTTCTATCTCCAGCCTGGACCTTTTTTTTTTTTTTTTGCAGTACGCGGGCCTCTCACTGTTGTGGCCTCTCCTGTTGCGGAGCACAGGCTCCGGACGTGCAGGCTCAGCGGCCAAGGCTCACGGGCCCAGCCGCTCCGCGGCATGTGGGATCTTCCCGGACCGGGCCACGAACCCGTGTCCCCTGCATCGGCAGGCGGACTCTCAACCACTGCGCCACCAGGGAAGCCCTGGACCTCTCTTTTGAACATCAAACTCTTCTGTATAAAAACTCGCTCAACATCTCTCCCCGGATGTCTGATAACGCCTCAAACTCAGCATGTTCAGATCAGATGGCCCGAGTTTTGCACCCATCCCCTAAACATGCTCTTCCCTTAGTCTTTCCAATTTGCTGTGGACTGAATGTTTGTGGCCACCCCAAATCCATATGTTGAAGCCCTTGATTCCCAATGTGATGGTATTTGGAAGTAGGGCCTTTGGGAGGTGATTACGTTTAGATGAGGTCGTGAGGGTGGGCCCCTCATGATGGGATTTGTGCCCTTATGAGAAGAGACTCCAGAGAACTTGCTCTCTCTTCTCTCCTTCTTCTCCATGTGAGGACACAGAGAAAAAGCAGCTGTCTACAAGAAAAGACAAGAAAAGTCTCACCAGAGACTGAACTGGCTAGCACCTTGATCTTGGACTTCCCAACCTGCAGAACTGTGGGAATATACTTCTGTTGTTCAGGTCACCCAGTCTATGGTATTTTGTCATGGCAGCCTGAGCTGACTAAGACACCATCTCAGAAAATGGTACGTATCCTCCCAGTCATCAAACAGCTCAATCTAATATGAAGAACCTCAACCAAAGTGCTATAACCTGTGGTTTAGGGTAAGTTTTGAAAGACAAAAATTGATGTTCTTACCCAAGAGAATCAGATGTTTCCCTCATGCTCTGCCTTCCCAGGAGGAGGCAAGAGTGGGCCCCTGGGATGTCTGTTAGGTCCTCTTTGCCTCTTTTCTGTCTCCTCTGGAGTTACTAAGTCTTTCTCAAGGGTCTGGGGTAGATGAGACACTGCTTGTAAGAGAAAATCTGTGATTGAAATACAGCAGCCAGGATGGACGGCAGGGCAGGCTGGAGAGCCCTGCTGGTAATAAAGGGGTGAATTTTGAGGGGCTGAGCCCTGAGGAGGCTCCCTTACCCTCCAGAGTGGAGGAGCTGAGGAAGACAGAGAGGGACAGGCCTCACCATGGAAACTAGATGAGGCAGGGAAACTGAACCCAAGTCTCACTTTGCTAGTCCCTCCAGTGGATGTTTCCCCTGGAGGGAATGTGGCTTGGAATTACAGTCCACTGTCCTAGACAATCAGTGAATTGTGGTGGTTAATACATAGCCTCTGGGGCCAGATCACCTGTGGGCTTGAAGACCAGCCCTGAAGCTCAGCACCTGGGGCCAGCTACACACCTGTATCCTCATCTGGAAGATGGGGATGATAATAGCACCCACCTCACAGCATTGCTGGGAAGATTAAAGGATGATGGTACTTGAAGAACTTAGGACTGCACCTGACCAGTTAGCTCTTATCACGCCCTGCTCTCTGGAGGGAAAAGCTGCCCTCAGCAAGCTGGACGCAGACCTACAGAGCCACCGGCTGCTGGGCATTTGGCCATCAATCCCCCACCCTTACCTGTCCCCAGCCCAACCCGTCCCCTTTGGGCAAGAGCCAGCCCCTTCCTGGGGAGTCTCGGCCCTGGGATGACAGAGCAGGGCTCACTCAGCTCATGTCCTGGTCTGAGGGGCCTGAAGTGCTCACAGGAGATGGCTGAGCCTTCAAAACCATTAATTCTGAAAAGCCCAGGCATGAGGAAGACTTGCTTTTACAGGTGGTTAAAAAAAAAAAAAAAAGTGCTTGTTAGCTTCCTCCTCGGGAAGGTTTTCTGGGTGTGCCCTGCTGTGTATGGCCTGATGCTCAGCCCCCGGGACTGTGGATTCTATGGAGCGTCAGTCCTCTTGGAAAAGCTGCTCTGACTCCTGGTTGTTTGTCCCCTGGGGTTGGGGGAAGGGATAGAGGGGATGGAGGGAAGAGGGCTGTCAGGCATTTCACCTACCCAATGTCATTAGAAAGGGATTAAAAGATAGCAGAAAAATGGCAGAATTCACATGTGTACCGCTTTTACTTTTTTCAAAGAGCTTTCATGGGCACCACATCTTTTGAAGCACCTGGGGCCTGGGACAACAGCTAAACCATCTTGGACCCCGAGAGACAGCAGGGAAGGCCAGGAAGGTTTTATTAGCCAACGTTGCACGTGAGGAAGTCAAGAACGTGGAGGGGGAACCTGTGACAACAGGAGGGGTGAGGCACAGAGAAAGCAGAAGGCCAGGAGAGCGGGCTTCTGGTGGGGGCTCCATCCCCCCCTGCCCGTGTGACCTTGGGCAAAATCCTTAACTTCTCTCGGCTTCAGCTTTCTCATCTGCAAATTGGGGATCATGGTACAGGTTGTGCCAGGCCCAGGGGACCGTTATGAGACAAGGATGAGGAACACACAATGTATAATAGGCTCTTTAAATGTGACAGACAATAAAAACAACTTCTCGGGAAGTCACCTCTCCCACAACCCCAAGTGTCCAGAACACGGCAGAACATCAGAAAGGGAAGGCCGAGCGCCTACTGTGGGAAAGTTCTCTGCACTCAAATTGGTTCCTTTGACCATTTTCCTCTTTAATCCTCTCAAAGTAGATATTATCATCCGCTTTCACAGATGAGGGAAGTAAGGCTAAGAAGTTGAGAAACTAGTGAAGGTAGTTGGATACAGAACTGGAATCTGAACTCACATCTGTCTTTCTAGACCTCGAGCTCATGCTCTGACCCCCCTGTGCTGCTTTCCTGAACACCTCCCCCCACCCCCGGCTCCGAAAAAATACACCCAGAAGCATCTCATATATGTCACGGGGCTTGTAGGCGAAAACTCAGGCACTTGACTCACATTCTCACTTTGAGCCTGTTTACTCTTGGTTCAGAAATAATTCTAACCTGTTTGGTTATCAGTTTTCCCATCCTGCTGCAGATCAGAAGGGACATAAGGATACCAATCATCTTTGACAGGAGCAAGAAATAACAGATGACAGGAGGAAAATAAATTTTAAAAGTAATTTTAGCAGTGTTGGGTGGTTTTGTGTAGAAACAAATAACCTTACAAATTTCTTTGATCTCCACAGCTATCACTTGTGAGTGATCTAAAAAAAAAAGTCTGGGGCTTCCCTGGTGGCGCAGTGGTTGAGAGTCCGCCTGCCGATGCAGGGGACACGGGTTCGTGCCCCGGTCCGGGAAGATCCCACATGCCGCGGAGTGGCTGCACCCGTGAGCCATGGCCGCTGAGCCTGTGCTCCGCAACGGGAGAGGCCACAACAGTGAGAGGCCTGCTTACCAGAAAAAAAAAAAAAAAAAAGTCTACCTTCCTTATGAAAATAAAAACCTATATTCCTAAGGCAGAACTGTCTCCAGAAAAAAGAAACTCTGTGTTGGGTAGGGCAGCTGGACCACAAGCATCTCAGACTCCTGTTCCTCAAGATTCTTGTTCTTCTTTCTGAGCCCCTGTTCTGGGCACGTTCCACCTCTACAGTGAGGGCAGAGCGCAGACACAGAACTGAAGCTTCTGTTCTCAGTACCACTGTGAAAAGAGCAATGCATCACAGATTCACTGAAGACTCAGGGACAGCAAAAGGGAAGCTGATGAAGACATTAACGTGAAACCAGGTGACTGGTGCAAAATAGCCATTTGCTTGTCAATTATGCAATCAGTAACTATCGATCAGGCACCTGCCAGGTGCCAGCATAGTCCTAGGTTCAGGGCCTTCAGCTGTGAAGTTAACTGACTCTCTGTGCCCTCTTGGTGTTGCCTGTGCCCTTGGAGGGAGTGTGTCATGTTTATCAGCAGCTTGCGACCCCTGGAGAGGGATGAGTCCCCTCTTGGTCTTGCCTAACTTCATATAAAGTCATCTGCAATACCACCCATCCACTCCCTACACTGTCAAACACAACTGTACCATAATAGGAAACATATATTTGGTCTTTATCCTTGGTTCCTGGCACAGAGCTCCTAAGACCCTTGGAATCTCCAGAGTGATTAAGAATGTCTTTTGTGTGTTAATGAGGTGACTGGTTTGGGGGGGGAAGGGGGGGGAAGATGCTAGATAACTTCAGGATGGGGACTGGTCCCAGAAAGACCAAAGGCATGATTAGAGGGTTAGAACTTTCAGCCCCAACCCCAGACCTCCAAGGAGGGGAGAGGTGGAGATTGAGTCAATCACCAATGTCCAACGACTTAATCAATCATGCCTTTGTAATGAAACCTCCATGAAAACCCTAAGTGATGGGATTTGGAGAACTCCTGAGTTGGTGAGCACTTTAAGGTGCTGGGAGGGCGCTGCTCCGGAGGAGGCCACGGATGCCCCCTGTAACCCCTGCCCCCATGCCTTGCTCTATGAATCTCTTCCATTGGGCTGTTCCTTGAGTTGTATCCTTTATAATAAATTGGTAATAGTAGGAAAACTGCTTTCCTGAGTTCTGTGAGCTCTCCTAGCAAATTATTGAACTTGAAAGGGAATGTGTAGTGGGGACCGTAATTCTTTAGCCGAGTCGGAGAGAAGTGTGGGTACCCTTGGCACCAATACTCGTGATGAACGTCTGAAGTAGGGGATGGTCTTGTGGGACTGAGCCCTTAACCTGTGGAGTCCGATACTAAGTCTGGGTAGTTTGCTGAGAACTGAGTTGAACTGTAGGGCTCCATGTTGGAGAGACGGAGAGCTAGCTGTCCGTGTGTTTAAAACCCCGCATTTGGTGTCAGAAGCACAGTGGTAGAAAACACCGGGGGCCCCTGAGGCAGCCTCCAGGGTTCTGATTCCCTGTCTTAGAGGACTTATCATCAGGGCTACCTCCGCCCAGGGCCAGGCTGGACCTGCCCACAGGGGCGTGGCCTTAGCCGCTAGAAGTCCCCGGAAGCCCTGCTACAACATGACTCAGCAACTCCTGCTACCACACTGAAGAAGCGGCCATAGGAAGCAAGGGCACCGGCTGTGACAGATGTTTACAAGGATGACATGGAATCATTTAACCGAGGTTAAGCTCTATTCGTTAGATTGTTTAAGAAGGCAGGGTTGTATGTAATCTATTTTAGAGAGACTGCCATACAAAACGATTAAAATAAGAAGTTGGAGTATGTCAACGGGCAAGGTTCAATTATCCAGAAGGTGAGCTTAGAAAGAACAGCTCACTTCCAGCATGGTATCATTGCAGTGCCATTTTTTTCAAATGACTCCAAGTCCCACGTCATTTCCTGAGTAAACCACTCCAAGTTCTCCGGGTCCCCTGGCATGATACACAGTGTTCCCGCGGGCACTCGTGACCTCGGTGAGGAGGTAACAAGCCCCACCTGATGCCTTCTTACCCTCTCCCCAGGCTGCAGCCTCTCCCTGTGCAGCCTGGGTGCCGTGGACACCCAATTCTGACCACCGCTGTCACAGCCCCGGTCTCTGTCCAACACCTTTCCCTGTACAGAAGGGACAAAGAACCGTGTTGACTTCCCTAGGGTAAGGAACAGTTCCGTCTGCCTGCCTGGGGTTCCAATATTTTACAAATGTTCGCAGAGCCCTGTGGGTTTTGCTCCATAAATAGGCAAGAGAACTTGACCAAAGGCAGACCCCAGGACCCCTGCTGGAGGAAAACTATATACGACACAAAGTTTTTCCAGCAGAACAGAAGTTCCAAACTCAGGGACCCTGGATCCCACTGGGTTCACACAGGCTGCGGGTGGAGTGGAGGAGGGCATTGAACACTGGACCTCTCTCTTTACGCCGCACGGACCTCATCAATAGGGAGAATCAGGTGACGAGCCTGAAGGAGCATCAGGTGAGACAGACCCAGGATGGCAGTGATATCTCAGGCACAAACGCCTGGGACTTGGATTTCATCTCACGCTGATGGTGCCTTACATTCTCATAGCTTAAGTGGGAAGAATCACCCCAGGAACTCCGAACTGTTAAGAGCAGAGTCCATTTGCCCGCTATCTGAGAGGCAGCCATGATTTTGTGCTGAAACACACAAATTTGGGAACCAGACAGCTGGGCTTCAAATCCCAGCTTCGTCACTCACCAGCTGTGTGACCTTGGGCAAGTTGCTTAACCTATCTGTGCCTCAGTTTACTCATCTGTAAGACTGGGATAATAATGATTGTGAAAAGTAAATGGGTTAGTATTTCTAAAGCGCTTAGAACAGCGCCTGGCACATGTCACTGTGCTAAATAAAACAAAATAATCCGGCCAAGGCAGGGGATTGAAAAGATGAGGGCATATCCAATAAATGTCTTGGAGGCTCAGATGCGTGGATTCTGTCTCATAGCTGACTCCTTGCCCCAAAGGCAGCGACTCCTGAGTGGGGCTGTACGGGAGGGAGTGCACGAAGGGTTAAACCCCCAAGTGAACAGAAAAACAAGTTCCATCTGGTCCCTGGGACAAAGCGACAGCCTGCAAAGCCCCCAGCCCGGGCTCCTGCTCAAAGGACACATTGCTTTTTAAAATTCCAACTTGTGGCTGCCTCGATCTATAAATCAACCAGTTCTCCACACCCTAGAGCTCGGAGCAGGATTCACAAATGGCAGCGAGACATTCGTGTTCCGAGAATAGGCATCTGAAAGTGCCTTTGCACTCGGGGTACCCAGCCCCCCCGGGCAGCTTCCTGAAAGGCCCTGGGGCTAGTGCTTCATCCCCGGCTCCCCTTCAGAGCAGGGATTGCTCTCCAGGGGGTAAAGAGAAGGCAGGCAAGACGGCACAGGGTCGAGGCTCAAACTGGAGCTGGGATTTTGCTTAGATGCCTCACTTCAGCGAACTGTCTCTGAGACGCAGCTGTATCAGCTGTTTGCCCCACCTCCCCACGCCACTGCTGGGACCCCATCCTTAAGTGCCAGGCTGGGAGTGGTGAAAGGCTGATTAATTAGAGCCATCAGTACTCCACAAGGCACTGGGGGAACCCTTTCAGAGAAGCAGTGGGCTTCTTCTTGGTTCCCTAGCTGATCTGTGCATGGGGCAGCTTGTGCCCAGGCATCCCCCGGGGGACACAAGATCCCTCCATACGTGGAAGGGGAGAGGAGCCAGAATGAACCCGCGGGTCCTCCTGTGGGCCTTTGCCTGAGGCAGCGCCCCTCAGTTTTACCACCCCACCCCACCCCACCCCCCGGACGCATGCCCACGCCTGCCCTGATAACACTGAATCCAGCCCTAGCACTAACCCTGCAGAGCAGGGAAGTAATTCACAAAAAGTTGGGCAATTGAAAGTTACAGTTTCCACAGCAACCAGCACTCAGACCATTTGGGTAGCTGAAGCCTTTTCCTCTTAGCGTTCACTTCTTTCCTCTCCCCAAATAGCACTGTTTCCGTTATCATTACAGTAATACACATTCACTGGAGAACATACGGAAATTACAGACAAGTGTAAAGGAGAAAATAAAAATTACCCTTAATCCCACCACTCGGAGCACTCCAATGTTAACATTTTGATGTATTCTTCATTCGTCTAGTTTTTTTTCTTTTTTTTTTTTTGCATGCATGCATAAAAAGATATAATTTTTGAAAATTGGGACTATAGTGAAATTACTGTTTTATCATTTGGTTTCTTTCACTTAAAAACATATTGAAAGACTTTCCAATAGCCTTAAATATTCCCTGAGAACATGATTTTTAATAGCTACATGGTATTTTTTCATATGGATAGAACATATTCTATTTAACCAATCTATTGTTGAGCTTTTTAGATGATTTTCCTTTTTTCTTTCACTATTTTCAATAACACTACAATGAACATCCTTTTACATCAATTTGTGTGTGTCTCATTAATCAGATTAGGATAAATTCATAGAACTAAAATTATCGTTCAAACGCAATGAAGATGTAAATAATTCTAATATGCATTATTAAATCCCCTCCAGAAATGTTGGGGCAAGTTGGACTTCTTCCTGTAATGTATACTCTCCTTAAAAAAAAAAAAATCCAAAGTTCAAATTTGGTAAGTTTTAAATAAAGTCTATACCATTTTAAAAAATTACATTTCTTTGAATTATAAACGGAATTAAGCTTTCCCCTCACTTTAAAAAAAAATTATTACTATTACTTTTTTTTTTTGCGGTACGCGGGCCTCTCACTGTTGTGGCCTCTCCCGTTGCGGAGCACAGGCTCCAGACGCGCGGGCTCAGCGGCCATGGCTAACGGGCCCAGCCGCTCAGTGGCACGTGGGATGCTCCCGGACCGGGGCACGAACCCGCGTCTCCTGCATCGGCAGGCGGACTCTCAACCACTGCGCCACCAGGGAAGCCCTCCTCTCACATTTTTAATGAACTTTCTTCTGTCTATAATCACCCATTAACATCCTTTGCCTCCTTTTCCTATGCGGTGTTCATCTTCTTCTTATTGATTTATAAGAGCTCTTTATGCATAAAGATAGTAATCCTTTACCATATTTATGGCACATATGTTCTCTCAGTTTGTCGTTGGATTTTTATTTTGTTTATGGCATTTTTTAAAGTGCAGAAGTTTCAAATATTGTTGTAACTCACATCCATCCTTCTTTTCCTTTATGACGTTATCTTTAGATTTTTATGCCCAGGCAGACCTTCTCTAACCTGAAATCCGATACATATTTAACTGTATGTTGCTTTTCTAGCCATTTTATGGCTCTGTGGTTTTGATTTCACACTGACTGCTCTAAAACGCCTGGATTTCTTACACAGGTGCGGTTCCGCATTTTCTTGTCTAATGGTCCTGAGGCTGGAGTCTGCAGGGCCAGGTTAGAGATGGTTGCCAGGGAGATGCAGGAATTGACCTGCTGCTCCTGCCTTTCAGGAGATCTCAGCCTTGCAGGCACCTTTCCATGGAGTCTTGGTTTTTGCTAGTGAATGGAAGAAATGAACAGGGAGGAGGAAATAGCTGTTCCACGACTACACACTGAAAAAGGTACACCTCACGTGGCTTTGTTTCCCATCTGAGATGGGGAGGTGGAGGATGGGGGGGGGTGCCAGATGCATGGAGAGCTGGCGAGCAGCTTCATCCTTAGCACGTTAGAAATCAAGGGAGTAGATTCCAAACCTGAAATTAACCATCACTCTACTTGCAAGAACTGAAGGCAGTCTTGCTGGCATTGCATTTCACCAAATACCAGGTTTGCATGAAGAAGAGGTACAGGGGGTGGGGGTGGGGGTGGGGGAGAGGGAACCTGGGACTTCAGCTCCCCAGAGATGTGGACCTTCTCTTCAGTCCAATCACCCAAAGGGCCCCAAGAGTCAGTGAGTACCAGGCAGGATGCTGTGATCCCAAGCAGAGGGTGGTTAACTTCGGACGCCATCTGGGAAGATGCTGCTGCAGACAGCGCCCCCTCTGTCCAGCCTCAGGAGATAACTGCCTTCCTTCCATTGTCCCTATTTCAATTCAGCGCCCAAAACTTTTTGCCAAGGCTGTTTGCCCAGTTACTGAAGTCATCTCTGCATGTGCCGACAAGGCAAGGCATTTATTCATTCATTCCACAGGTTTACTAGGGTCTAGTCTCTGCATACCGCTGTGTCCAGCCATGGTGGTCTATTCCTTTCCAACGAGGGATAAAATATTTCCCTCCCATCTCCTGCTCTCTGTTATCTCTCCTTAAACCCCTAAAAAACCTCACAACCCTCTGCCTTGTATCCCATGTCTTCCAGTCACTGCCCTGCCTCAGCTTTCACGTTGCAGGATGCACTAGTCACCTGGGCGTTGGAGAAGATTATTATAACTACCACCACCACCATCACCATCATCCTTTACTGAATGCTTCCTGCGTTGGCACCGACAGCCTTTACATACGTGTTCTCTCGTAATCATCATTCAATAATCTTCATTCAACAAGTATTTATTAAGTGTCTACTATGTGGTAGAGACTGTTCTAGTGCTTGGGATACATCAGCAAATAAACCAAAGATTCTTGCCCTCATGGAGCTTATATCCAGCTGTGGGGTGGAGGCAGGAATAGGCAAAACAAACACATAAACATAATAACTAAGGAAACTGTGTGTAGCTTAGAAGGTGATAAATACGATGGAAAGAAGTAGAGAGGGATAAGGAGGCTCGGGGTGCCGGGGCCGGGGTTGGGGAGGCCTCCTTGAGAAGATGACATTTAAGCAGAGCTGGAAGGAGGTGAGGATGTGCCCCATGACTATGTGAGGGGAGGACAGACTCCAGCAGAGGGAACCACCATGCAGAGGCCCTCAAGCATAGCTGCTGTGGTCAAGAAGGAAGGGCTTTCCTGGTGGCGCAGTGGTTAAGAATCCGCCTGCCAAGGCAGGGGGCACAGGTTTGAGTCCTGGTCCGGGAAGATCCCACATGCCGCTGAGCAACTAAGCCCGCAAGCCACAACTACTGAGCCCGTGTGCCACAACTACTGAAGCCCATGCACCGAGAGCCCGTGCTTCACAACAAGAGAAGCCTGAGCACAGCAATGAAGAGTAGCACCCGCTCGCTGCAACTAGAGAAAGCCTGTGCGCAGCGATGAAGACCCAACGCAGCCAAAATTAAATAAATTAAAAAAATAAATTCATTTTAAAAAAAAGGGGCAGATGGGATGCCAGGAGGCCTGGAGCCAGTGAGCAAAGCAAAAATGACAGGATCGAGGTCAGAGGGGTGACAATGGGCCAGGTCATATGGGGTCTTGTAAGCCACTGTGAGCTCTTTGGCTCTCACTCTGGTGACCTAAGGAGAAATGGAAGGATTTTGAGCAGAGGAGTGAACTGATCTGAACTGGAGATGTAAAGGCTCGCTCTGGTTGCTCTGTTGAGGGTACGCTGGGCATTTGGGGCAGGTGTGGTGGGTTGGAGACCAGTTACGAGGCTGTTGCAATAATCCAGGTAGAAGGAGGTGGCTCTGGCCAGGGTGTTAACGGTGGAGGAGAGAAGTGGTCGGCGACCGGATAGATTCTGAAAGTGAAGACAAGAGCGTTCCCTGGTGGGTTGGATGTATGGTGGGAGAGAAGAAGCAGTCACTGATGACGCCAGGATGTCTGGCCGACACAGCTGGGAGGCTGGGGCAGCGCTTCGCCGAGATGGGGAAGACGGCAGATGGTGTGGGTTTGTGGGAGGGTAGAGACTGGGCACTGGGGTTGGACGTGTTGCCTGTGAGCATGTCCATCAGTCACCCCAGTGGCCATGTGAGTAGGACAGCATACATACAGATGACATTTTACAGTCATGACACTGGATGAGACCACAGAGGGGGAAAGTGTAGATAAAGATGACAAGAAAACCAAACCCTGAGGCCTGGGGTATCCTGCATGGAGAGGCTGGCGGGAGGAGAACCCAGCAGAGGGGACCGAGAAGTGAAGAACTAGAAATGGAGAAGGCAGATCTGGAGTGTGTGGGTTCCAGAAACCACGAGGAGGAGGAGACCAGCCAGACCAAATGCTGCTGATGGGCCAAGAAAGTTTAGGATTGGGACTTCCCTGGTGGCACAGTGGTGAAGAATCCGCCTGCCAATGCAGGGGACACGGGTTCGAGCCCCGGTCCAGGAAGATCCCACATGCCACAGAGCAACTAAGCCCGTGCGCCACAACTACTGAGCCTGTGCTCTACAGCCCGCGAGCCACAACTACTGAAGCCCGTGTGCCTAGAGCACCACAACGAAGAGTAGCCCCTGCTTGCCGCAACTAGAGAAAGCCAGTGCGCAGCAACGAAGACCCAACGCAGCCAAAAATAAATAAATAAATAAATAGGGAAGCTTAGGATTGATGACGGATCGCTCATATTACCAGAAATGGATCTTACACCCATTTTAAGGTGAGGAAAAGGAATCTCAGAGAGAAGAAGTAACTTGCTCAAGGTCACGGCGTTATGAGCAATCAACTAGGATGTAAGACAAGGTCTGTGCAAAGCCAGAGCCCTGGATGCTTCTCATACCAGCCCTCGGGGCTCCGGGCATCTGTGAACCAGGGAGTCAGCTCCCACACCCAGCAGCTTCCAGTCCCGCCAGACTCTTCCTACTCCGCGGGTCAAGTCTGCAGGCCAGCAAAACGGGATGAACAGAGGGCCACCAACACGATTTAAAACAACTTTTTACTACCAGGTGGGATGTGAGGGGCATTCTCTGCGTGCAGGTCTGCCTGTGCCCTCCTCCTTGCCTTCTAAGCAGCTGTTTCACCCACCTCAGTAGGGGCCTGGCCCCTAAGGGCATTTCAAGTTCATGGCCCCTAGTGTAAGGAATTCCAGTCCAGGCATATTTGTATTTGAATAGAAGGGCATTTCCACAGCCAGCTGGCAAAGGAGAGGTGAGCAAGGGGTGCAGAGACGTGCACACTCAACCCAAGTCAGGGACCCTCTGTTTCTCCATTACCAGGCAGGTCTTCACCGTCCCACAGCCCTGGCCATTGCCTTCCTGTGTCCGAGACCCTGGCCACCCAGCCCGCTCACCCCGACGGGGCAGGATGACGGTTGCCTATCTCCCCCTGGTGTCGGCTCTTGCAATTGCAGCTCCAGGAGGTAGAGGAGGCCATCGCCTTCCAACCAGCTGGGCCTGGAGAGCCACGCCTACCAGCCGGGCCTGGCCCTGCTCCCTCCTGGCCCTCCGGGCGTCGCCTGCCTCTAAGGGCGCGTCAAGGATCTCTGCATTCCCGACGTGGCCAGCAATTAGAACGTCCGATGGATTCTCCTGACTCTACCTTGGATTAGTGGTACAGACCTGCAGGTGGGGAGGAAATGGGCCCTGATTTGTTCACACTTCTGCACGCCCCCACCCCCCAACCTGTCCCTTTGCTAAGTCACTTGACATTGCTGGGTCTCCATCAGCCCATGAGGGCTGATGAACAAGAGGAACTCCGCAACCCACTTCTTCCCTGTGTTGGTTTAGGAACTGGTTTCTTCCTGGACCTGGAGCCTGTTGGCAGTCGGGAAACAGCTCAGGCCATTTGGGGTGCACTGCAGGTTGCCCTCTACAACTTAGGTGGCGGTGCTGTGGTACGGTCAGGGTACGAGCTTTGGAACCCACACAGACCTGGGTTAAAATCCTGACTGCTGCTCATGAGCTATGGAATCTTTCTGGGCCTCAGTTTCCTGACCTGTAAAATGAAGGTAATTATCCCCACTGTGCTGGTAGTTGTAAGGTTTTAGTGTGATAATGTCCATAAAGCACTCAGCACACAGTCTGGCTGCGTGGAAGACGGTCAGTAAATGTCAAGACGGACTGTATACTCGGGACCATCGGGATGGAGGGGGCACGGGAAAGAGCACGGTACAGGGGCCAGAGCATCCGGGCTCTGGTCTCATCACTTAACATCTCTGTGTGTGAGAGCAAACCGATGTCCACAAGGTTGTGATGATACTCAGATGAGGCCTCGGGCTCCCCACCGTGGGCAGAGACCCCTGCCTGGCCCACCTCTCAGGACTGATCAGAGATAAGGACCTTCAGGACAGGGAAGGGGCTTTGAAAATTGTAACACATTCTTGTTACTGAGAGACAACCCTGCCCCCAGCACCCTGCACTTAGCTCCACATCGGAGCATGAATCTCATGCCCAGGGAGTTGCCTGTATTTTCTTGCCTGTCTCTCAAGCATACAAAGGTCTCTGCCCGCAGGGAGTTTACCTTGTAGCTGGAGAGACGGACAAGAAAACAAGTGGTGAGAACGCTGAAATTGACACCACGGGCAGGCGTAGGTGGGTTCTGTCCGCTCCTAAGCATCCAGTTAAGAAAAGCAGAATTCCCAGGAGGGAAGCTAAGCCACAGGACAACTGGCCACTGGCTTGGGGAAAGATAGACAGCGTTACCAAACCTTGCACGGTGAAGAAGGTGCTAGAACTGGAGCCCCAGGTGGTAGCCTAGGCTATTAATCCCAAAAGCCTACATACTGTGTGATTCCAACTATATGACATTCTGGAATAGGCAGACAATAAAAAGGTCAGCGGTTACCAGGGGTTAGGGAAGAGGGTGGGATGAAAAGGCAGAGCGTGGGGGATTTTTAGGGCAGTGAAAACACTCTATATGATGCTGTAATGGTGGATACTTGTTGTTATACATTTGTCCAACCCATAGAATGTCCAATACCAAGAATGAACCCTAATGTAAACTATGGACGTTGGGTGATCATGATGTATCAGCGTAGGTTCATCAGTTGTAACAAAGGTACCACTCTGACGGGGGATGTTGATAGTAGGCGAGGCTTTCTGGGGGAAGTCTCTGTAATTTCCACTCACTTTTGCTGTGAACCTAAAACTGCTCTAAAAAATAAAGTATTAAAAATGAAACAGACATATAATTTCCCTTGAGCTGTTGTTTCTGCATCTGTAAAGCAGAGACAACCACGCTCACTCTGCCAGTCCCATGTGGTCATGGTTAGCGGCCAGATGGGCTCTAAAAAAAGCTGCGTGCTGGCGGGGCGTCAGGAGTTCCCTGGTGATGGAGAGAGACCCTCAAAGTCCAGAAGGCATGACAACTGCCCCGCCGGCCCCCAGCCCCTACCCCAGCCCTTGCCCCCAGGAGGGCTCAGACTGCAGTGGGTACCTTGTCCCAGCAGCTGCTCTGCCAGCAGAGGCCCTCCCCACCTCCTCCTCTCCCCCCTCACCCCCAAGTCCTCAAGTGTTAACAAACAATAAAGGACATTATTACTCATTTAAAATTCCTCACAGGCTTTCCCAGAACTCCAGCCAAAGGAGGCAAAAAGTCGCTGCAGGGCTTCCCTGGTGGCGCAGTGGTTAAGAATCCACCTGCCAATGCAGGGGACACGGGTTCGTGCCCTGGTCCGGGAAGATCCCGTATGCCGTGGAGTGGCTGGGCCCATGAGCCACAACTACTGAGCCTGCGCCCTAGAGCCCACGAGCCACAACTACTGAGCTCACGCGCGGTATCTACTGAAGCCTGCGTGCTCTAGAGCCCGTGCTCCGCAACAAGAGAAGCCACCACAATGAGAAGCCCGCACACCGCAACGAAGACCTAACACAGCCAATCAATCAATCAATAAAATTGTTAAAAAAAAAAAAATAAGGAGTCGCTGCAGTATTCAAAGTTCAAGTGTTTGTCCCTCTAAACGGCTCCGATAGAGGCCGGGCAGCTACTTAAAATCCAAGAAGCCTCTGCTCACGTTCCCAGCAGACCGCCGGGGACAGACCCCAATCATACGGCAACCCCCGCTCCACCCCTCCAAAACACACACTGGCTGAATGACCTTTTTTCTTTAAACCAGGATGCAAACCTACTGGACTTGCCTTTCAGGCCCCATCTGCCCCCTCGGTGGAAGAGCCCACAAAGTTTTTTCAAAGAAACATTATTTGATCTGAAAAACATCTGGAACCCATTTCCCCAGCACTTGACTGGAAGCTCTCAGCCGACATCACCGAACAATTACTGAACAAACGCCCTTTTTGCCTGTGCTCTGAGGAACATCCCTGTAGACTGGGAACAGGTGGCTTTATTGAAAGGTCTGACCAGAGGTTCTGTAAACCCTGGAGCAGAGGGTATAACGACAGGAAAGGTGGCGGGGGATACAGAGGACTGGAACTGAACATCAAGGCCAGGAAGCTCCCTCACGAAGGCACCTGGGAGCAAAACATTAGCCACACAAGTGCTTCTCCCGTCATCCTCTTAACAATGACAGCGACTCGCGTTCTCACCATTACGAGAGGCCCTTTGTGGGCAGGGTGGGGATTTGTTTTTGTGTGTGTCCCTGGCTCCTGTGACAGTGTCCGGTAGAGGGACAGGATCTGCACCAGGGAACGGATACATGCATGACACCCCGAGTCTGGACATCGGGGCCAATTCTCCAGGAGCTGGGGTAAATTGGAGAGGCAACATTTCGAAGGTGAAAGAGCAGCGAAACTGGAAGGCAGGAAACCTGCCATCTAGGGCTGGTTCTTCCACTCCCCAGCTTGGGTGAGCGTGACCTTGACCTTGGGCAGCATCCCCCGTCCTGTAGTTGTGGGGATAATCCCTACTTTGCCTAGCTCCCAACGTTGCTAGGAGGACTGTGTGAAATCCTGGATGGGAAGTTTCTCTACGGCCTCAAAATCTGTCTGCAAAGGCTAGAGGTGGTGATAAGCGTCACTCCTCTCCTACCTGGTCCTGTTGTGGCTGGAGGTGCCCCCATAACAGATGGTGGACTGGCCTGGGCTGGGGTGGGACACAGCTGGGTGATTTTAGCAGCCTTTGACCGAGGAGGAAGGTTAAAATGACATGGGAGCGGGCTCTCTTCCACGTATGCGTCCTTGCCTGGGTGCGGGGTGCTCTCCTCACCTGCCTTCCTGGCCTGGCTCCACCTGTCAGCCCCCGTCTCTGGTACCACCGCACTGGCTCCTTCCAGAGCCTCCAGAAGCCCAAACCCTTCTTCTGTGTCTTTTGCCCTTCAGACTACAAAGCAGCCTCTTATCATATGACAACCTGTACCATTTATTATGCTCCTGTCCACTGCCAGGCACTGGGTTACAGTTACACCTCGTCAGTTCTTCCCTAAAGCCTCACTAGCACGTTGGTGAACCCCCGCCAGTAAACTCCTTATCGTGTCCTGACTTTACCTTTTTCCCAGGCTCACTGTCCTGAAACTCCTCTCCCCCTCGCTCGAGAGCAGCGCCAGGGAATTTGGCAAATCCGACGGCTCTTCCCCAGCCCGGCCCTGCAGCAGCCTCTCCCTTGCCTCTCTGACCCGACCTCTGTGGGCTGGCCGATTCTGGCCTCTCCGTATCTTCTCCCCAAGGAGCCTGGCTACCTTGAAGAATCCACCCCCCACCCCCAACCCCTGGATGCCAAAGCTAGGCCTCCAGCCCTGCCTTTTCTTCCCAGCATCAGGCTGTTGATCCGCGTACTGGGTGCACGTAGGGGCCTCAGATTCAGAGATGCAAAGCTGCTGCCGCTGCCCGTGGTCCCTGTAGATCCAGGCCTTCTCCTGTGTCCCTTGCTTGGGGACAGCACCAGTATGAGGGAGAGTTCCCAATCACACCCTTCGTCCCGATTATTAACAGTACCTCCCCGTTCACTCTCAGAAACGTCGTTTCAGTGGATGAATTACATGCTCAGCTTAACCCTTAGCCACCCACCTGCCTGCCGCAGAAACCCAAGGGTCATCCCAACTCTCTCCTTCCCTGCAATCCCCGTTCCTCCACAGTCACCAAGCTCCATGGATTCGACCTCCTTTACACCCTCAAGCTCAGGCCCCGGTCCATGCCATCGCCCTTGTTTCAGCAGGTGCTCTCCCTGACTCCAGCCTCACCTTTCTTCCATCCTCCCACCGGCACCTCAGTGACCTACCCAAGTGACCTTCCTGAATTGCTAATCTGATCACATCCACCAGTCTAAAAATTGAACGGTGACGCCCCTTCCCCAGTCTGGCTTCACAATAAAATTCAGACTCCACGCCAGGGCCCACGAACCAGCATCTGTGGCCCCTCAGAGCGTGGTCCTGCCCTCTCTGGAGCCTCATCCCACACCTGGACAGCCCTGCTCCCCTGTCTATCCCCTGCCTAGTCACGAGCACAGGTCAGCTTGGGGTCACCCCCTCCTGGAGGCCGCTCCTGGCCCTCGTGGTACCCCTGAGGTTCCTGTCCTGAAGCACTGACACCGCGTCCCTGCTATCTGTCCACCTGTCTGTCTCCCCACCTTAGACTTGGGAGCTCCGTGACGGTGCCCTTTATCTTTGAATCTCCAGCACTAAGAGGGTGCCTGTGTGTTCCATCAGCATTTGTTAGTGAATCATTTCACATCCCCAGCACCATATTGCGTGTCGGTGGCTGTCCCAGGAGCAAGTGCACTTAGCTGCCCCAGCGCGTGTGCACGCTCCCTCTCGGCATCTTTTCCTGAACGAGCCGGGTGGGCCTGCCTCACCCATCAGGGGCTGCTCTGACCAGAACTACCCTGCGTGTCGGCACCCTGTGTCCTGCCTCTGCTAACTATTTCATGACAGCAGCAGCTCCCATTTTTCTCTCTGTGCGTAAAAAGAAGGATGGGAGGTGGGCCGGGGAGCTCCGAGGTCTCTTTCATGGAGGAGCGTCTGTGACTCTACCACACGTGGACGTCTCCAGATTTCCAGGGCTCTATAAGATTTGTGCCCAGCCTTGTGTCTCTACCTTGGGCTGCCAAGGGCAGGGAGGTGGTCCCCAAAAGGCAGCCACAGAGATGCTGCAGGCCCAGGGTGACATGGGGACGTGCCTGCCCAGCCCGGGAGGAGGACACTCAGGGTCACCAGCTTTCTGGGGAGGAGAATAGGGCTGAGCCGAGTCTGACTGGAAAGCCGAGGGACCGCAGGAAGGACAGCTGTGGTCTGCGTTCCTTCCTTCTAATGCAATGCACGTTCCCCACGTAACAGCAATTTCTTCCCTTCAAAAGGATTCCAGCGGGTTAAATTCAAGGTGAAGAATAAGCCCCAGTTAAGAAGCTTCTCGAGGGCCTTTCAGTCTTCACTGGCTTGAGAAGGGATGCGTTTTGAGATGTTTGCCTCTTAATGTTTGTCACAGCACCAGGGGAGAAGAGCTTCCTCTTACCTCAGCACCTCTCTCAGCCCTCAGCGGCTGTCGGCACCAGGACCATCCACATTTTCCTGCACTATTTTGCCTTCTTGGGAGTCCACCTGACTTCCTCTTCTCTCTCTGCTTCCTCCTACCCACCCCAGACCCCATCCACCCTGGCGGAGGAGAGACTAGTGCTGACCCGGCGTTCTGCAGAGGCGCCAGGACACCCAGCAGCTTAAGGTGCAAACCACTGGGCTCACACACCTCAGAGCTCCCCCTCCAGGAGGCGTCCGTCCACCTGCCGTTCGTGCACTCCTTCATTCATTCATTCGGCCACCTGGCCACCCAGTCAGCCAACACGGGGTCTGCGATGCTGGTAGGGACTGTGGGTGGTTCAAAGAAATACAACACATGGTCTTGCTTTCCTAGAGCTTATAAACTGGTTGACGCTATGGGAGATATGAATAAGCAACACGAGACAGAGGCAAGTAAACACTGGGTTTGGAGAGTCGGGGAAAAACGCTTGGAGAAAGAAGAGACCTGACTGAGATGGGGGTGGGACCCAGAGGGAGGCAGTCAGGGAAGGCTTCTTGGAGGAGGAAGCATCTTGGTAGGGGCAGGGTGTCCCAGAGTACAGGGTCCAAGTCTGGGGAAGTGGCCTGAGCAATGGTGTGCAGGCAGGAAGACCCCTGCTGGGCACAGAGACGCTGTCCCCTGACCTCTGGGCCCCTCCTTCCAGGGCTTCGGGGCTTGCTCGGTGGGGGGGCTCCCTGGGCATGTCCACTGGCAGCTGCTGCTTTGGTGGCATTGTTTTAATCCCCTTTGAAGCAAGGCACTGTCCCCACATAGCCAGTCACCAACCTCTTGCTTTTTCCATCAAGCCCTGTCCCAGAGGAAATGCCTTCATTTTCTTCTCTGTTACTAAGGACTCAGGCTCCCCCGCCCCCACTTTTGAGGGGCCCTGCACCTTCTCTTGTTTTTCCTACCCAACATCTTTTCCCCCTTCTGATAAACTGCACCTTGATTCTCCTTTGGGGGAACCATCCTCTTCTGCTCTCAGCCCTTGTAGACTAAGTGGGGCTGCCCAGCATCACTGTTTGGGTCAGGGATGGTCATGTAATCCAAACAGGACAAGTCTTGGGACCTTTAATGGTTGGATGGGGTCAATCTATTGCCAGTGGGTTAATAAACTAGTAAAACATAACTCTGAAGATGATGAGGTCATCTTTGGCACCACAAGGAAAGAGTCTATTTACATAAAAAACGAGCACAGAAAAAAAGTAGAGAAAAGGGACAGATAGATTCCTGGTGACATTGTTTGAGCACCTGGATCCAGCCATGCCTGAAGTATTCCCTGGAGTTTTCAGTTTGTGAACCAGTAATACCTTCCCTCTTTTTTGGCACAAGCCAGTTTGAGTTGATTTTTGTCACTTGCTACTAACAGTCTTGACTAAAGAAATACTTAACTTGATGAGCACATAAAATGAAACGACACATGAATAGTCTCCAACATAAAGTAAGTACCACACGATAAATGGAAGCTTTTGATACTCTAGCTGAACCTGCCTTCTCAAAGGGCAAATTTCCATAAACTTTAGTTCTATAGCAGTAGAATACGACTTTTTCTTTCTTTCCACCGCTCTGACCAAGACGTCCTTTGTGAAATCTCTGCCCTCCTTGGATTTCTTAACCTCAGCTCTGCATCCTTCATAAATCTCCAGGTTTTCTCCCCTGCCCCACCTCTGAGCTGAGACAGGATAGGAGATTTCAGTATCTGGAGGGGGTGCTATCTTCTCTGCGTTTTGTGTCCATACCCCAGGACAATCAGTACCAACTAGACCGGATCAAATGCAAAAGCTTCCCAAACTGGCTTTAAACATCTCTCTTAAGGGCACCAGGTACTCAGGAAAGTCTACACTGCCATCTAGTGGACATCTGTAGCAATATCACATGGGATGGATCTCGGCTTAGACTCCCTCTTGGGACAGTCATTGGACCGTGAAAGTATTTGGTCCAAACTCTTCACTCCTTAAGAACAAGTGAATTAAGGGTGAAGGCGAGAGTCTTGTCCCATGGGACAGCGTTATACTCTTCCCTAGAGGATTAGGCTCCTGCCCTGCTCCTGTCCTGAGTTACAATCACCGAGGCTTACGTTTCCTCTGCTTGTCCTGCCTGTCCAGGGGTGTGACCCAGCCCAAGGGTTTCCGGTGGGGAGGGCTGACGTGTGCGTGTGTGCGCGTGCATGTGCATGCGTGTGCATGTGTGCCAGGCTTGGGAGGATTGAGGGAGAGGACACCCAGAAGGCCTCTTCATGACTTGCTTGCTTTTAGCCTCCCAGAGGAAAGGATGTTTGTCACGGTGACAAACACAATAGCCTGTCAAAGGCTATTCATGTTCTTCATGTTCTCAGCCTCATAAATTGAGACATATCGCCACTTATTTGTTCCCTGATAGTGAAAGGCAGTTAAAGAAAGAAAAATCTCGGGCATTCCCTGGCAGTCCAGAGGTTAGGACTCAGCACTCTCACTGCTGGGGCCCCGGGGTTGATCCCTGGTCGGAGAAACAAGATCCTGCAAGCCCTGAGGTGCTGCCAGAGAAAAAAAAAAAAAAGAAGAAAGAAAAATCTTCCCCTCTGCTTCCTAGTAGTCTGTGCAGCTCCCCACCCTAGAGCCTGTTATCTAGGTATACCTGTGTTGACAGCCCCCAGGCTGGGCCAACAGAAGGGAGGAGCCCTCTGTGGACTCTCCCTGCCACGGTGAACACAGGGGACCAGAAAGCTGACCGCAGTGCCCATGTGGTCACATCCAGACCATGACCCTTCTGTCTCCACGCCTTCGTGGCCCGAGTCCTGGACACATCACAGTCCTTGTGCCTAGGTTGACACTGGCACCTCTGACTAAAACACGCAGACAAAGCGAGGGTCACCCTCCACCCCTGACACTTTGGGGGCTCAGCCTAGAGTCAAGGAAGAAAGAGACATTGACCAGGACACTGGAGCAGCTTTCCCAGCAGCTGCAGCCCCGTTTCCCACTCCCCAGCGCCCTTCCCCAGGTTTATCGCATCCCCAAGCCAAGGGAAGCTTCCAGAACAAGATGGTGCCAATCATCTCCCAGCAAAAGGAAGAGTTATTTACAATTCTTAAAATGTTTCTATTTTTTATTTCCTACACCTCGGGGCAAACTTCTGAGCGACTGTCATATTGCAATGCCCGAGAGTCAAGGGCACTGACCTCTGCTTGTTTAACCTACGTGAGAGGCGCTGCCCGTTAAGAGCCAGGTCCCTCCCCATCCAGATCACTCTGAAAGCCCAGCCACTCTGCACCCTGAGAAGCAGCTCCCCACAAGCCCCCCTCTCCTCCTTCTCTCTGCCGACTCCAAAGCACACCCTGGCTGGTCGCCACGTTGACTGAGGAGCCAGGCTCGGGGGCCCAGGAGAGGGAGAGGCCCCGGCGGAGCGGCCCCTGAGCCCCACCAAAGCTCCCGCCCGCAGCCCTCCTACCCACCTCAACCTCCTCCAAGGTGGCGGGGCTGCTCTAAAGAAGGCCCGTGCTTATGGCAACGGCCATCTGGTACCACCAAAGCCAACCCAGCTGGCTCTGCACGTGGCTTCACGTCACCCAGATGAGCAAACCCAGAGGGAACTCGAGACCCATGACCCTCGCATCCAGCCAGGCTGGCTCACTCACGTCCAAGGCCCCAGGGAACTTGACGATCGGCTCGGTCCAGTAGGTGATCTTCTGTCTGTAGTTGTTGCATTCCGGAACAACCATGCAGCCGAGGTTCCCCAACTCTGGGTAGAAAACCTTAAGGCCCCTATGGAGAGAGGGAGGTGGTTGGCCCATGTCAGGATCTTAGGGGAGCCCTGGGTGCGTAAGGCTTCAGTCTGACCTCTGTAGCCTAAGAGTTACTTGACCACTTGTGCCTCAGCTTCTCTACCTGTAAAATGGGGACACTAATAATACCTATTTGTAGGGTCGCTAAGAGGAGTAAAATGGCGATTCGTGTTTACAACAGAGCCTGGCAGGTTATCAGGGGTCAGAAAGTATTCATCACTGTCAGTGTTTACTTCTCAAAAAATATATACATCCAGAGGCAAACCTGGTCAGTGTCTTTAAAGTAGGACTGGGTGTGTAAGAACAATATATTCACATTGCTTTTCTGGAATGTTCTTATTACATAAAGAAAGGTTTAGCAAGTTAGCACAGGCTTCTTCATGGGCACAGACTTCTCTGGTCCCTAAATAATCAAGACCCTCTCCATACCTGCAAATCCCACCAGTAATTAAATAACCCACTTCTTTGGGTGATGCATTGCCCCTACCCTAGGCTCTCAATCTGCCATTCACTGTGCTTTCAAAATGCAAATATCTCTCATGGGGTAAAACATCTAGTCACTAAGTCTGTGGTGTGCATCCATTTATCTACTTTCTCCCTGGGAAGCTCTGAACTGCACAAGTGCCCTGAGAACTGGGCTTGCCGTGCAGGCTGATCCCACACCTTCACCAGGGTTAGACTTAAGGGCTCACTTGTATTTGAAACTCAGGGATGGAAGCCAGGCTTTCAAACAGATACAGGAAAAACATCTCTGTGTCAACTTTTTGTGTTTTTTTTTTTGCTTGCCCTTCTTCCCTATCCTACTGTCACGTTTTATCACCAAGGCCTGGGGTCATTTGGTTAAGATGATTCACTCAGCCTTTCCAAAAGCCCAGCATGGCAGACCAGCTCCACGGTGGTCACCCGGAGCTGGCCACGTTTCCTGCTGGGGGTGATGCCTGAAGGGGACCCCTGAGAATGTCACTGGGGGAGTAGATCTGGAGGGGAGCTCCCGAGGTCAGGACCCGGGAGAAGTACAGGGATCACTTCCCTCTGGAGAGTCCCACACTCCCCCTCCCACCACCCCATCCCTTCCAGTGGATCCTGAGGTCCTGCCTTGGGCAGAGGTAGCCCAGGTCTGCAGACTCAGGATGCTTCCTCAGACCGGCACCCCCAAGGCCAGGACTCAGGCCCCTTGAAGCGGGACTATTCACTGAAGCCAGTTTAACTCCTTGCAAGTTTACAGTAGCGCCTTTCCAATGGCATCGTTTTAATAGCTTCTAAAGAAGTTTTAGAGGATGGATTTTCATTTCTCATCACGGCAGCATTTTAAGGACTTTTTGGGTTGTTTCTGCCACAGTTCCCTGCCACTGCAGCTATGGAGATCCGAGGCTGAGAGAGGGGACCCTCTACTGGCAGAGAGATGGAGATTCAGCCCACAGCCCGGAACTGGGAGAGGCAAGGGGTGGGGAGGAGGGAAACTGAGGACCAGAGGGGGCCTTCCCCAGGGAACAAAAGTGTCTCCTCTTTTGATCCCAGTAGAACTGCTGCAAGTGTTAAAACAGTTAAGCAAAATCACCGAGTTGACATTTGGCGAGTGGGCCTAAAGCCCCAGAGAGTGCCTTCAATAGGGCACATGCCAGGGGACCAGGAGTGAGGTCTGTCCCCCCCCCCCAGGTCCCCGTCATACCCACGGAGCGCTGCCTGCCCAGGGATGGAAGCCCACATGTTGCCTGCAAATCACATCCTTCAGATGAGACTGTAGCCCCAGCCAACAGCTGGACTGCAGCCTCCTGAGAGCCCGGGCCAGAGGTGCCCAGCTGGGCCACGCGCAGAGAAACCGAGGCGATAAATGTGTGCTGCTGCTAGGTTTGGGGTATTGTGCTGTAGGCAACAGAGAAGGGCTGCATAGTCTTGTCTGCACTTCCCTGGGACTGGATGGTCACAGAAGTCCCTTCAGCATTGTAAGAACCAGATCAGGTATGAAAAAAGCTCTGAATCCCACCTGCCCCAAAGCGAGGGAGACCAAAAGGCCCATGGAGGGAAGGCAGCCTTCACAGAGGCGCCTGGGGGCTCGGGGGGCACCCCACCCTCTGCTGCATGGTTCTCAGTGTGGGTCTGTCTCCAACTGACTCTTCTCCAAAGCGGGGGCCCAGAACAAAGCCCCTAAGGAGGAACTGAAGGATGGGAGGTGGATGCCCAGAGAAGAAAGAGCAGCGGGTGAAGGCGGGGCGGGGGGGGGGGGGGGGGGCGTGACATCTGTGTCCGAACAGCTGAAGGACCCTCCAGAGGGACAGAGAGTAGATTTGTTCTATGCAGCGCCTGGGGGCAAAACTAGGAAGAATGGGGTGGAAAGAAAGGCAGCCCCGCCTTGACATAAAGGTGTTCCCTCTGAGGGGGAAGCTTTTCAGCACAGAAGAGAGGGCTTTGGGAGGCAGGTCCTGGTCCCTGGGAGAGTCCACTGAGGCCACCAGTGCGGAGGCAGCAGGGAGAGGGGTGTTGAGTAGATTCACCCATTGGGTCCGGGTTGGACGACTATGGTTCTTTCACTTCTGAGACCGAGCCTGGGGTTCTGACTCTCCGAGTTTTTGTCAGTCTAGTCTGGCTTTCTCAGGAGTGGGTAAGGTATTATTCTGGGAGAACTCTTCTCTTAACAATGTTTCCCCACTGCTTGTCACAGCACAAAAAATTCCTCCCTTATAGATTAATATCTTTAGGTATTGAGTCCTAACTTCAAGAATTCCCTATTAGACTCTAACAATACCCGTGAGAGGAGGTGCTTTTCTGGGGGCAGTCTCTTGGTGGAGTCAGAAGCCTGAGTTGAGCAGGGCTCTTGGGGAGGGGGCTCCAGCATACTGATCTCTCCTCTGGGGTCTGATATGTCCTTGATGTGTTCTCATTCAGTGGTGATCTTTTACAAACAAAAGCTTCCCTTGTGCAATGATGATTTACAATCAAAAGCCATCGTCCTAGCATGCAGGCTTAGTGCTGTAAGTCCATGTTTCTCAAACTGGGGATCTGCTGGTGTCTTCTAAGAAGTCCTGAGAATGACTCCTGCAATGGACTGAAAAATCGTTATGTTGAAATCCCAGCCCCCAGTGAGATGGAATTAGGAAGTGGGGCCATTGGGAGGTGCTTAGGTCATGAGGGTGGAACCCTCATGAATGGGATTAGCACCCTTACAAAAGAGTCTCCAGAGAGCTCTCTCACCCCTTCCACTCTGTGGGAAACAGCAAGAAGATGGCCATCTATGAGTCAGGAAGCAGGTTCTCACCAGACACAGAATCTGCTGGTAACTCGATCTTGGACTTCTCAACCTCCAGAGTGCTGGGAAATAATTTTCTGTTCTTTATAAGCCACCCAGTCTGTGGCACTGTGTTAGAGCAGCCCAGATAGACTGATAGAGAGCTCCCCTTTACTTGAGATGATCTGGGCCCTGGATGAAGGTCAGCAGCTAAAGGTGGGTGGGGAAAGAGCATGAGTGTAGCCAGATGAGGGGGGTTGAATCCTAGCTCTGCCACTTGTCAGGTGTGTGAGAACTGTGGGCAAGTTATTTAATCTCTGGGGATTCCTCATCTTCAAAATGGAGACGATAACACCTACTTGGTGGGTTATGTTAACAATGAAATAAGTCAAAGATTTAAAATCACCAGCAGAACTCCTGGCATGTAGCAGGTGCCCCAGAGCTCCCGCATGTGCCACAGTACACAGGCCACCAGGGTGCGAGTGTGTGGATGTCTGCAGGGCCGAGCCTGGGGCAGCTGGGGTGCAAGCTGGTCTCCTCCAGTGAGCGTACACATGTGATCACGTTCTACGTGTTCCACAGTGAACATACAGAGGCGCCCTGTATGGGGCTGTGATCATAGCCCGGCCTGGCCTTGCCCTGGGCCTGCTGTCATCCCCAGCTTGCGGGGTTTGACTTGCCTGCCAGAGGGAAAGGCCTGTCCGCCCCTGGGAAGATCCCACTCAGCAGAGCACCCAGAGCATTGGTGCCCACATAGCAGGGGCAGCCGTTCCCTCCTGCCCCACACAAAACTGCACCCAGGACTGTTTCACCAGAGTTAAAAAATGTATTGATAGGAACAAAATCAGTGTCTATTTTTTGTGGGGGGGGAAATTCAACTATCTAACGTTTTGGGTTTTTTTTGTGGTACGCAGGCCTCTCACTGCTGTGGCCTCTCCCGTTGCGGAGCACAGGCTCCGGACGTGCAGGCTCAGCGGCCAGGGCTCACGGGCCCAGCCGCTCCGCGGCATGTGGGATCTTCCTGGACCGGGGCATGAACCCGTGTCCCCTGCATCGGCAGGCGGACTCTCAACCACTGTGCCACCAGGGAAGCCCTATCTAACTTTTTAAGTTAGATAAACTTAAAAAGGTTTTCTTTCTAAAAGTCATGTCTGTAAGAATTCAAATGTACTCAAGGAGACAGAGTAAGAAGTGAGAGTCCTTGACCCGCTCTGACCTCTGATGACCTCAGTGGGATGCCAGTGTCCTCGGCCACCAGGCTGGCAGAGGGTGTTGGCAGCAACGTGGCCTGGGCAGCCCTCAGGATGGCCCATGACTCCAGGACAATGAAGACTGGCTTTTCTGACCCACAGTGGGTGAGGAGAGAGCTGACCTCTGACGCAGAGGGGGAGAAGCTTGCACCGTTGGAAGGGACACAGCCAGCCTCCCACGCCCAGCCTCTTCTTTGAACGACGTCCAGTGGCCACACTCCTGCCTGTCCTGACATTCCTGGGGCCTTGTTAGAGAAAAGCAAACAACTACCTCTCACAGGGAGGGTACCATCACACACCGTGTGTCAAATGCCACTTTTCTTTAAAATGCCACTTTTTTGGGGGGAAGGAGCCTTCAAGGCTGTAGGCAGGGATGGTCTCTCTTGGGCTCCCAGCCGGGAGGGTGAGGCCAGCTCCACAGGGCCCCTCCGGTGTGGAGGCCCCAAGGGGAGCCGGCCAGGTCCGTGTGCCCTCCCGATCCTGGACGGACGGCCCTCCGGAGCTGGCCCGGGGCCCGGCGGTCCGGGCCGCTGGACGGACGGCCCGGGCCTGTCTCAGAGTCCTTCCCTGGGTGTTGTCCTCCAGCCAGGTGGCCCCAGGGCTGACTCATGCTCTGCCTGTCCACAGAGGCCGCCTTGTGAGGCAGTGGCCCTCGGTTCCCGGAGCCCTCCTCCCTCTGCCCTCTGGGGTAGGGGGGCCTCCCAGCCTTACTTGCAGAGGACAGCGTCGTTGTCAGTCAGGGCCTCGTACACGCACGGGTCCTTGTCCCCCTCGTCTCCGGTGGCCACCATCGTAAGGCCCAGGAGCAGGGCTGCCACGGCCAGCCTCATGGTCCAGCTCTTGGGCACCTGGAATGGAAGGAGCCCGTAGTGCTGCTGGCCCTCTGCAGGGGGCGCCCTTCCCACCCTGCAGCCCCCAACCCCGGGGACCCACCTGGTGGGACAGAGCCCTCTGCTCAGCAGGGAGAAAGGTGGGCGCAGCCTGGGCTCCGGCAGCTAATCCGCCACCAGACACAAGTACCTTGGGCGGCCCTGGGCCTCCTCCCAGCTGGACTCAACTGACAGTCGTGGCCGAGGCCCCGCCTCCATGAGAGCAGGGCCGTGCCGTCACAGTGTCCTGCTGCCAGGGCACAGAGCAGGCTGCAGAGCAGGAGGGTTTATACAAACCTCCTGCGAGGCCCTCGTCCTGCACACACACACATACACACACCCAAGTTGCCCCGTGCGCGGTCAGTTGGCTGAGGGCCAGCCCGCTCCTTTGGCTTTAAGGCAAACCCTGGGAGGCTGGTGACCCCCGGCTTCGGCTTCTGGGGGTGCTGATGAGGGCCCCAACTTGCTGGGTTTTCTAGGAGCAGGAGTGAGACTGGGCTGTGCCCCTTGCACAGCTCTGCTTCTCCCGCCCACAGCTCCTCTGCCACCTGTCTTGACAACCTTGGGACTGTCGGACGGTGGCCGTGGTTGGACGCGGTGACCCTGTGTAGGAAGGGCTGCTGCACGAGGGGTAGGGCCGCTGGGCCCCGGGCCAGCTCCGCAGGGCCAGCTGAGGACAGAAGGGCGCGTCCCGCTACAGCTTGCCACGGTGCTGAACTCAGCACTCTCCCAAAATAATAGTCCCTGGAGAAGAAGGCCAGCAGGGCTGCTCGGGAAGGGGACCGCGTGCACAGCGCCGTGCTGGGAGGAGGGGGTGCACCCCGAACCAGTTGGCTGGGACCGCAGGGCGGCCTGCGTTCCCTAGGGAACAGGCCAGCAGGAGGCAGGAGTGTGTGGAGCTCTGACTGGATCCAGAGCCGGTGGGAGTGGGCGCGATGGGGGGAGATCAAAGACAGTTCTCCCACCTTGGGGGGATGGATTGGGGGGGACTGAGGACTCCTGGGTTCTGCTCTGAGCTCCTCCACAGGGCTGGAGGGCCCCACGCCTCTCTAGAACACACCACATTCATCCTTCAAAAACAAGTGATCCCGTTGCCCTTGTGCTTGGCTAAGGAAGATGAGATCGTAGCTCTGCAGCCTACGCAGATCGATCTTTATAGAAACTGTTTTCAGCTGAGTTTGCTTTCCGCTTGAATTCCTGCTTCCAGGATCCCAACTTCCAGCAAAAAGCCTTTCCTTGAGGTTACAAATGAAACACATTTCTCAATAATCAGACTCCCTGAAGTATGACTAGGGCTCCCCCATAGATCCTTCCCAAGATCTCCCCTACTGGAGAGTGTCTCCTAGCAGCCTCCCCACAAGACGGTTGTGAAAATAAAATGAAATGAATTATGTAAGGCACTTAGTAAGGTGCCTGGCACATAGAGAATGCTCAATCATTAAAGGATAGCGTAAATATTCTTCCACAGATCCATCCATCCCTTCATTCATTCCCACACAATCCATCTCACCAGCAGGTAGGAGCACCTCCTATGTGCTGAGCCCTGTGCTGGTCCCTGGGCATGGGCTGACCATGGTCCCTGTCCTCATGGAGTTCACAGGACAGCCGGAGCCAGAGGATGACGGTGCCAGAATGGTCATCCAAGGCCAAGAGACTCCTGTCTTCAAAGTGGCAGCCACTAGAGATGCCAGGGCTTTCGTGGGTGCCAACAGCTCTTAGCCCCAGTGACGAATGGCTGTTGGGGGGTGGGGGCCAGTCCACGGTGCAGGCTTGTTCCTGTGGAGCCCACTCACGTCAGCAATTCCTCCCTACTCAGTGAGCACCAGGCTGTTAGTACTGAATCCTCATGAAGATGATTTTCTGAGGTAGGTACTATTATGATCCCATTTTACAGAGGGGAAGACTGAGGCACAGAGAGGTTAGCTGACCTGGGTCACATGGGTAGTAACTGGCCGACCTGGGATTTGAACCCTCACTGGCTGACTCCATGCTCCTTAACCATTTTGCTCTACTGCCCCCTCTTGTAGCTCCACTGTGCCTCCACTTACTCCCCCTCTATGCCCTTTGTTCTTGGAATAAAGCCCCGAATCCTCCAGGTGTCCCACAATGCCCTGCAAGATCTGGCTCTTCCTGCCTCTCTAGCCACGTCTCTCTACTCTCCGCCTGTGCTCAAACTATTTCCTGCCCCAGGGCCTTCCTATGCTCCGCCCTCACTTCCCAGTCCATCCTGGGGCATCCCGGAGGGTCATTTCTTCAGAGAAACTTGCTCTGACACCGAGACTCCGTTAGATTCCCGTTATGCAGAATCAGAGCAATTTACTCCTTTTCTTATTGTTCTTATATGTTTGTAAAATAGTTTTGTAGTTATTTACTTAGTGATTTGCTTATAGTCTCCCCATCCCCCAGCCTACAAGCTTCTCAGACGCAGTACTAGTCTGTGTCTAGCTTTCCCTGGTGGGCCTAGATGCTAAATAAATTCTTGTTTGAATGCCTGACAAACTTGCCACTTCTGCTTCTGATCGTCCTTATTTCACTTGATAGCTCCTAACTCTATAAATATCAGAAGGAAGCTAACCACTCAGGTTGGCCTCGGGCCCTGGATCCCTTTTGCTTATTTATCTGACTTTCTTTGGCTTGTTTTTGTACGGAGAGATCTGACAGAATGCAGCGGTCTTGGTGTTTTTGAATCTGATCCTTTCCTTGGGGAGTTACAGGACTTGGCTTTGAACTCAGAGTCCAAGATTGGAGAGCCACATTCAAGCCTGGGGAGCACAGCTCCCTATTTCCATCACCAGCCTGTTTTGCTCAATTGCTTCACTCTAGAGGCACCATCTCCTGACCCCTCGGTGCCCATCCCTGAAGCTGCCTTCTCTTCCTTCAGGCACCTGGGCTGAGACCACCTCCCAACACCATCAATAAGGCCAAATCGGTTGGCTTCCTGAGATGTCCTGGTCCTTCCAGACACCTGGATCTACTGGACCAGTGCTCCTGGAACACTCTACCCCCCTCCCATCCCTCCAGGCCTCCTGTGCCTGACACCACCCCCCCCATCACTGCCCAAGTGTCACCTCCTTTCTCTACCCAGACGCAGACTCTCATGCTTTCCCTCTCTCCTCAACCTTTCCATTTATGCCTTCAGGAATCGCTGTACTGCAGGGACCAAATTCCCCCTCATTCTTTTCTTTCAATCCTCATTTTTAAAAAATTAAAATATAATTCACATACCATAAAATTCACTCCTTTAACGTGTACAATTCAGTGGGTTTTAGTATAAAAATTACTAAAGGATGTGCAACCATCAACACTAATTCCAGAACATTTTCATCACCCCAAAGGAGCCCAAATAACTCATTAGCAGTTGCTGCCCATTCCTTCCTCCCCCAGAGCCTGGGAACCACTAAATCTTTCTATCTTTGTAGATGTGCTTATTCTGGACATTTCATATAGATGGAATTATACTATATGTGTTCTTTTGTGACTGGCTTCTTTCACTTTAGCATAGTGTTTTTAAGGTCCATCATGTTGTATCATGTATCAGTACTTCATTTCTTTTTATGGCTGAATAATCTTCCACTGTATGGATATACCACATTTTATTTATCCACTCAGTTGATAGACATTTGGGTTGTTTCCACTTTTTGGCTACTACTAGTGATGCCTTTAAAAACGTTTGTGTACATTTTGCTTTGTTTTGCTTGTGAACCTATATTTTCAATTCTCTTGGGTTATGCCTAGGAGTAGAATTGTTGGGTCATATGATAATTCCATGTTTAACAGTTTGAGGAACTGCCAGTCTGTTTTCCAAAGTGTTGGTTACATTTTACATTCCTACCAGCAGTGAGGGTTCTAATTTCTCCACATCCTCAGTAGTGCTTATTGTTTCTTTTTTAATTATAGCTAGCCTAGTGAGCATGAAGTGGTATTTTATGTCATTTTGATTTGCATTTTAATAATGATTAATGATGTGGAACATCTTTTCATGAACTTTTGGCTATTTGTATATCTTCTTTAGAGAAATGTCCATTCAAATCCTTTGCCCATTTAAAAAATTGATTGTCTTCTTATTGTGTAATATGGGTTCTTTATATATTCTGGATGTTAGACACTGATAAAAGTGTTTTGATATTTATAGCAAACACCTTTTAACCGCCCCTGAGTTTATGTTAATGAGGCGACTTTTGGAAAGCACCTAAGCTGGTTGCCAGGGGAACCAAACACGTGATTGGAGGGTTAGAACTTTCAGTTCCTCCCACCCCCTCACCTCCACGGAGGAGAGAGGGGCTGGAGATTGAATCAATCACCAGTGGCCAATAATTTAATCGATCATATCTATATTATGAAACTTCCATGAAAACCGAAAAGGATGGGATTCAGAGAGCTTCTAGGTTGGTAAACTTGTGGAGATTTGGGGAAAGTGGCACACTCGGAGAGCATGGAACCTCCACGCCCCTTCCTGCATACCTCACACTACACATCTCTTGTATCTGAGGCTGTTCCTGAGTTATATCCTTTTGTGGTAAACTTGTAATCTAGTAAGTAAAATGTTTCTCTGAGTTTTGTGAGCCGCCCTAGCAAATTAATTAAACCCAAGAAGGGGTCGTTGGAACCTCTAACCTATACCCTGTAGGTCAGAAGCTCAGGTGACAACCTGGATTTTGATTGGCACCAGAAGTTGGGGCGAAGTCTTGTAGAACTGAGCCTTTAACCTGTGAGAGCTGATGCTATCTTCAGGTAAGTAGCGTCAGAATTGAGTTGAACTGTAGGATACCCAGATGGTGTCAGAGAATTGCTTGGTGTGGGGGAACAACTCACACATTAGAACTGGTGTCAGAACTGTGGACCCTCATTGGATATTTGATTTGTAAATATTTTCTCCCATTCTGTGGGTTGTCTTTTTCTTTTCTTTATAGTGTACTTTGATACACAAAGTTTTTAAACTTGATGAAGTCCAATTTATCTATTTTTTCTTTTGTTCTCTATGCTTTTGGGGTCATATGCAACAAATCGTTGCCAAAGCCAGTGTTATGAAACTTAACTCCTATGTTTTCTTCTAGGAGTTTTACAGTCTTGGCTCTTACATTTACATCGTTGATCCATTGACTTATTTTTTGCATCTGGTGTTAGGTAAAGTTCCAATTCATTCTTTTGCATGTAGCTATCCAGTTGTTCCAACACCGTTTGCCAAAACGACTTTGCTTTCCCCATTGAAACCCCTTTACCTCCACCTCCTGCCATAACCAGAGCCTCCCTGTCCCCTTGAGAAGCTGCTTCTCCATGTATCTCAGGTTTGGGAGGTAAGGTCAATGAGCACCCCCACTCCCCTTTGGTGCTTCTAGATCATGATCTCTCAGCCTTCTTGTCAAAATCTAAACTTCATGGGGCTTATTCCATCTGAAATACTTCTAATCAGTGTCATCTGCCTTCCTACCACTCTTTGTTCACTGAAGACATTGCTACTTGGCATGGGGACTTTGTTTCCTGCTCCAAGTCTTGCTATCGACCCTGGGTGACATCTATATCTATGGGTCACCTCTTCCAACACCTCCAGACTCTCTTCCCATGGCGACTTCTTAGACGCTGTCATCACTGAAACCGTTCCATGCCGAAAATCTTAAATTCAAGCAGCCATTCTGATGACAAGCTCTTCTCCTTCCTAGTCACTCATTTTGTTACTCCCACTGCATCTAGTCTTCCATCTCATTCCAAACTTCAATCTTTTAACCACTCTCCTTTCTCCTTATCTATGTTGGTGCCTGGGCCCTGGGAACGTTCATTTCTACTATTCACTTGCCAACATCTATATTGCTACCTCCTTACCCTCACGTTGTGGCTGTTGAGTGTAACTCCAATTTTGGACCAGTCCAAGGGTCTACCTGCTCCACTGTGCACCCTTGCTGCTCCCCACTCCCACTTATCTTCTTGGTACCTTACACCTTCTACAGAGCCTGGTGCAAAGGGATGAGGAAAAACACTGTGCTAAGTGAAAGAAGCCAGTCACAAAAGACTACATGTTGCATAGCTCCATTTATATGAAATATCCAGAGTAGGGAAATATATAGGGAGAGAAAGTTGATTAGCTTAAATCTGGGGGTGGGTGGGTGGGTTAATGGGGAAGATAGGGGTGATAGCTAAAAGGTATGAAGTGTCTTTTGGAGGTGATGAAAGTGTTCTAAAGTGGACTGTGGTGATGGTTGCACACATCTGTAAATACACTAAAAACTGTTGAATTATACACTTTAAAAACCATTAAATTATACACATTTAACTTATACATACATACAATTTGGTGAATTGTGTAGTATGTGTAACATGTCTCAATAAAGCTGTTTAAAAAACAATCCAAGGGGGACTTCCCTGGGGGTCCAGTGGTAAAGAATCCGCCTTACAATGCAGGGGATGTGGGTTCGATCCCTGGTCAGGGAACTAAGGTCCCACATGCCGTGGGGCAACTAAGCCCACATGCCTAAACTACTGAGCTCACGCACCTCAGTGAGAGAGCCCACGTGTCACAAACTACAGAGTCCACGTGCTCTCACCCTGTGTGCCACAACTACAGAGCCCACATGCCCTGGAGCCTGCGTGCCACAACTAGAGAAGAGAAAACCTGCACGCCGCAACTAGAGAGAAGCCCGCGTGCCACAAAGAACGATCCTACATGCCTCAATCAAGATCCCGCGTACCACAACTAAGACCCAACGCAACCAAAAATAAAATAGTAAATAAATAAATGTTTAAAAAGAAAAATTCAGGGACTTTCCTGGTGGTCCAGTGGATAAGACTCCACACTTGCAATGCAGGGGGCCTGGGTTTGATCTCTGGTCCGGAAACTAGATCCTGCATGCATGCTGCAACTAAGAAGTATGAAGGCCACAACGAAGAAGTCTGCATGCTGCAACTAAAGATTCTGCATGTCTCAACGAAGATCCTGCATGCCACAACTAAGACCTGGAGCAGCCAAAACAAACAAACAAACAAAAACCTAACTAAATAAAAACAATCCAGGTAACATATGCAAAATGATGGACTAGGAAGTAAAGCTGTCACTATGTGCAGATGACATGATACTATATGGAGAGAATCCTAAAGATGCTACCAGAAAACCACTAGAGCTAATCAATGAATTTGGTAAAGTTGCAGGATACAAAATTAATGCACAGAAATCTCTTGCATTCCTATACACTAATGATGAAAAATCTGAAGGAGAAATTAAGGAAACACTCCCATTTACTTACAACTGCAACAAAAAGAATAAAATACCTAGGAATAAACCTACCTAGGGAGACAAAAGACTTGTATGCAGAAACTATAAGACACTAATGAAAGAAATTAAAGATGATATAAACAGATGGAGAGATATACCATGTTCCTAGATTGGAAGAATCAATATTGTGAAAATGACTATACTACTCCAAGCAATCTACAGATTCAGTGCAATTCCTATCAAATTACCAATGGCATTTTTCACAGAACTGGAATAAAAAAACTTTTAAATTTGTATGGAAACACCAAATACCCTGAATAGCCAAAGCAATCTTGAGAAAGAAAAACGGGGCTGGAGGAATCAGGCTCCCTGACCTCAGACTATATTACAAAGCTACAGTCATCAAAACAGTATGGTGCTGGCACAAAAACAGAAATATAGGTCAGTGGAACAGGATAGAAAGCCCAGAAGTAAACCCATGCACCTATGGTCAATTAATCTACAACAAAGGAGGCAAGAATATATAATGGAGAAAAGACAGTCTCTTCAATAAGTGGTGCTGGGAAAACTGGACAGCTATACGTAAAAGAATGAAATTAGAATTCTCTAACACCATACACAAAAATAAACTCAAAATGGATTAAAGACCTAAAAATAAAACCAGATACTGTAAAACTCCTAGAGGAAAGCATAGGCAAAACACTCTGACATAAATCACAGCAATATCTTTTTGGATCTGTCTCCTAGAGTAATGGAAATAAAAACAAAAATTTTTTAATGGGGCTTAATTAAAATTAAAAGCTTTTGCACAACAAAGGAAACCATAAACAAAGCAAAGAGATAATCTACAGAAAGAGAGAAAATATTTGCAAATGATGCGACCGACAGGGGATTAATCTCCAAAATATACAAACAGCTCATACAGTTCAATATCAAAAGAAGCAAACAACCCAATCAAAAAATGGGCAGAAGATCTAAACAGACATTTCTCCAATGAAGACATACAGTTGGACACAAAACATATGAAAAGGTGCTCAACATTGCTAATTATTAGAGGAATGCAAATCAAAACTACAATGAGGTATTACCTCACACTGGTCAAATGGCCATCATCAAAATATCTACAAATAATAAATGCTAGGGAGGGTGTGTAGAAAAAGGAACCCTCCTACACTCTTGGTAGGAATGTAAATTGGTACAGCCACTATGGAGAATAGTATGGAGGTTCCTTAAAAAACTAAAAATAGAGCTACCATATGATCCCACAATCCCACTCCTGAGCATATATCTGGAGAAAAACATAATTTGAAAATATACATGCACCCCAATGTTCATTGCAGCACTATTGACAATTGCCAAGATGTGGAAGCAACCTAAGTGTCCATCAACAGATGAATGGATAAAGAAGATGTGGTATATATACACAATGGAATATTACTTAGCCATAAAAAAGAATGAAATAATGCCATTTACAGCAACATGGATGGACCTAGAGATTAACATACTAAGTGAAGTAAGCCAGATAAAGACAAATATCATATGATATCACCTATATGTGGAATCTAAAAAAATGATACAAATGAATTTATTTATAAAACAGAAATAGACTCACAGACATAGAAAACAAACTTATGGTTACCGAAGGGGATGGAGGGGGATAAATTAGTAGTTTGGAAAAAAAAAAAAAGAAAGAAAGAAAAGAAAAAGCTACTTTCAAAGTAGTAGAAAATTTCATGACGTGTTCACTTGCCTTTGCCCCACCCCCTCTTTGGCATAGTTCAGTCTTGCTTTGGAGGAGACTGCAACCCAGTTACAAGTTTTCTCCCTCAAATCAGAGGGAGCAGAGCAGACCTTATTGCAGTATTCTAACCTATCAAGGAATTGTCTGAAGGACTAGTTTCTGTTTTGCCTAACTCAGATCTCAGAGGGGATGAGGAGTGGGCATTGTTCACAAAAGCTGCAGGGAAACTACAGATCCACAGACACCTGGGGCAAGAGATTATGGGTGAGTACACATAAAAGGCAATCTAAGGCCCCAAGCAGAAGCTAGGATGAGACTCTTGGGGAAATTAAGACATTCAAAAACAGCTGTATATGTGGGGGAATTGAAAAAGCCACATGCAGGTCCAGGCAAGACACATGCTCAGAAAAGACCTGAGAAGACCTTAAGTTTTCATCTTGGGCTGATCCCTAGACCTAGAGCATACCCAGCTAATCAGTGAGGACTTCTCTGGCACATAGGCACTCTTAAAAGACTGGGAGAGGTGCTTGTTTCATTTAAATGCCCGGTTTTCAACAACAACAACAAAAGAAATCACAAGGTACAGGAAAACAAAGCCCATTCAAAGGAATAAAGTAGGTTGACACAAACTGTTGCTGAGGAAGGTCATACATCAGACATATTAGACAGAGAGTTTAAAATAACTGTCTTAAATACACTCAAAGAGCTAAAGGAAAATATGGACAAAGAATTACAGAAAATCAGGACAATAATATATGAACAAAATCAAAATATCAGCAAAAATATAAAAAACTATAAACTGGAACAAAACAAATTCTGGAGCTGAAAAATAACTGAAATGATCAATTTACTAGTGGGGTTTGGTAGCATTTTTGAGCAGAGAGAAAAAAATCAGTGAATTTGAAAATAGGAAAATAGAAATTATTGAGTCTGAATAGCAGGAAGAAAAAAGAATGAAGAAATGTAAACAGAGCATAAGAACTGTGGGACACTATCAAACAGACCAATGTATGCATGATGAGAGTCCCAGGAGAAAGAGAGAGAAGGGCCAGAGAGATTGTTTGAAGAAATAATGGCCAAAAACTTCCTAAATTCAATGAAGTCCATGAATCTACAAATACAAGAAGCTCAAAAAACTTCAAGCAGGATAAACTAAGAGAGATCCATACTAAGACGCATAACCAAACTGTTGAAAGACAAAAATAGGATTTTGAAAGCGGCAAAAGAGAAGGGACTTGTCATGCGCAAGCGATCCTCAATAAGATTATCAACTGATTTCTCAGCAGAAACCTTGGAGGCCAGAAGGCATTGGGATGATATATTTAAAGAAAAAACTGTCAACTGAGATTTCTATATCCAGCAAAACTGTCCTTTAAAATGAGAGAGAAATTAAGACATTCTTAGATAAACAAAAACTGAGGAAATCCATTACCTCTAGAGTTTCCCTGCAAGAAGTGGTTAACAAGAGTCCTTCAGGTTGCAATGAAAGGACAATAGACAGAAGACGAAGATATAAAGATCTCAAGTAGGGGTAAATACATGGGCAAACATAAAAGCCAGTATTATTACAATTTTTCTTTGTAATTCCACTTTTTAAAAGTATAGGATTTAAAAGACAAATACACAAAAGTAATTATAGATATATGTTAGTGAACAGACATATAAAGATGTAATTAGTGACATCAATAACACAAAGTGGGGGGTATAGTTACCCAGGAGTAGAGTTTTTGTATGTGATTGAAGTTAATTTGGTATTCATTCAAATTAGATTGTTATAACTTTAGGACATTATATATAATTCCCATGGTAACCACAAAATATATCTATAGGATATACACGAAAGGAAATGAGAAGGAAATAAAAACATGTCACTACAAACTCTTCCAAAAAATTAAGGTGGAGGGAGCACTTCCTAAGTCATTCTATGAGGCCAGCATTATCCTGATACCAAAACCAAAGACACTTTAAGAAAGGAGAACTATGGACCAATATTCTTTATGAATACTGATGTAAAAATCCTAGCAAATTGCATTCAGAAGCATATTAAAAGCATTATACAACATAAACAAGTGAGATTTCTGGAATGCAGGAATGGTTCAACATACAAACATCAATCAATGTACTACCACAATCAGTCACTGTAATTGTGTTTATTCTGTTAATATCACATTAACAGAATAAAGGGAAAAGCTACATGATTATCTCAATTGATGCAGAAAAAGGATTTGATAAAATTCAACACCTTTTTTTGATAAAAACACTCAACAAACTAGGAAGAGAAGGAAACATCCTCATTCAATATGATAAAGGCCATATATGAAATACCCATAGCTAACATCATACTCAATGGTGAAAGACTGAAAAATTTTCCCTGAAGATCAGGAACAAAACAAATATATTGGGCTTCCCCGGTGGCGCAGTGGTTAAGAATCTGCCTGCCAATGCAGGGGACACAGGTTTGAGCCCTGATCCGGGAAGATCCCACGTGCCGCGGAGCAACTAAGCCGTGAGCCACAACTACTGAGCCCGTGTGCCACAACTACTGAAGCCTGCTTGCCTAGATCCTGTGCTCCGCAACAAGAGAAGCCACCGCGATGAGAAGCCCACACACTGCAACGAAGAGTAGCCCCTGCTCGCCACAGCTAGAGAAAGCCCACGTGCAGCAACAAAGATCCAACGCAGCCAAAAAAAGATATAAATATTAAACAAACAAAAACAAATGTATTATCTTGCCAGAGATGCCATAGCAAAATATCACAGACTGGGTCGCTTAAAAAATAGAAATTTATTTTGTTATAGTTCTGGGGGTTGGAAGTTTAAGATCAAGGCGTCAGCAAAGGTGGTTTCTCCTGAGACCTCTTGGCTTGCAAATATTTATCTTTCCCACTGTGTCTTCACATGGTTTTTTCTCGGTGTGTGTGCAACCCTTGTGTTGCTTTGTGTGTTCAAATTTCCTCTTCTTACAGGATGTTAGTCATATTGGATTAGGGCCTATCCTAATGGTCTTATTTTATCTTAATCGCTTCTTTAAAGGATCTATCTCAAAATATAGTCACATTCTGAGGTACTGAATGTGGTTAGGGCTTTGATATATGAATTTTTGGAAAACACATTTCAGACCATGACGATAAGGATGCTCACTTTTACCACTACTATTCAACATACTCTTGGAAGTTCTAGCCAGAACAATTAAATGAAAAAAAAAGAAATAAAAGGAAAATTGAAAAGGAAGAAGGAAAATCATCTCTATGGTCAGATGACATAATTTTATATGTAGAAAACTCTAATGATTCAGAGTGAATTCGGCAAAGTTGCAGGATATGAGCTCAACACACAAAAATCAGTTTCATTTCTATACATTAAACAATCAAAACAGAAATTAGGAAAAAAAATCCATTTAGAATACCATCAGAAAGATGAAATACTGAGGAATTAACCTAACCAAGGAGGAGAAAGACTTGTACACTGAAAATTACAAAATGTTACTGAAAGAAATTAAAGAAGACACAAATTAATGGAAATAAATTCTGTGTTCATGGATTGGAAGCTTTAATGTTGTTAGGATGTCCATACTATCCAAAGTGATCTGTAGATTCAGTGCAATCCCTATCAAAATACCAATGACATTTTTCACAGAAATAGAAAAATCCATCCTAAAATGCATATGGAATCCCAAGGGACCCTGAATAACCAAAATGATACTGAAAAGAAGAATAAAGTTGGAGGATTCACAGCTCCTGATTTCAAATGTTAGTACAAAACTGGGGTAATCAAAACAAAGTGGAACTGGCATAAAGACAGATATATAGACCAGTGGAATAGAACAGAGAGCCCAGGAATAAACCCTTGCATATGTGGTGAGATGATTTTCCACAAGGGTGCCAAGACCATGGGGAAAGGACAGTCTTTTCAGTAAATGGTGCTGAAACAACTGGATAGCCACATGCAAAAGAATGATGTTGAACCCTTACCATCCACTAGACACACACATTAACTCAAAAAGGATTGAAGACCTAAATGTAAGAGCTAACACTATGAAACTGTTAGAAGAAAACATAGGGGAAAGCTTTATAATATTGGATTTGTCAATAATTTCTTGGATATGGCACCGAAAACACAGACAACATAGTAAAAAATAAGTACATTGGACTTCATCAAAATTAAAAACTTCTAGCATCAAAGAATTCTATCAAGACAGTGAAAAGACAACTGCAGAATGAGAGAAAATATTTGCAAATCATAGGTCTGATAAGGCTTAATACCAGAATACAGAAAGAACTCCTACAACTCAAAAACAGCAAAATAAACAATTAAAAACTGTGCAAAATACCTGATTAGATATTTCTCCAAAGAAGATATACAAATGGCCAATAAACACATGAGAAAATGCTCAACATCTCTAGTCATTAGCGAAATGCAAATCAAAACCACAATGAGATACCACTTCATACCCATATGTGTATGCTAAACACATACAGACACAGATACACGAACACACAGAGAAAATAACAAGTGTTAGAGAGCATGTGAAGAAATTGGAACCCTTGCACATTGCTGGTAGGAATGGGAAATGGTGTAGTCACTGTGGAAAACAGTTTAGTCGTTCCTTAAAAAGCTAAACATAGAACTACCTTATGATTCAGCAATTCTACTCCTGGACATATACACACAGGAATTTAAAGCAGGGACTGAAACAGATACTTGTATGCCAGTGTTCATTGCAGTCAAAAAGTGAAAACGACCCATGCATCAATCAACAGGTTAATAGATAAACAAAATGTGGTGTATACATATAATGAAATATTATTCAGCCATAAAAGGAAGGAGACTCTGACATATGATACAGTATGGTTGAACCCTGAAGACATTTTGCCAAGTGGAATAAGCCAGTGACAAAAAAGACAAATACCGTGGGATTCCACCGATACTAAGTACCTGGAGTTATCAAATTCATAGCAAAATGATAATTTCCAGGGGCTATGAGAATGGGGAGTTATTGCTTAATGGTTACAAATTTTCTTTTCTGTAATAAATGTTTTAGAAATACATAGTGGTGATGGTTGCACAACATTGTAAATTTAATTAATGCCACTGAATTGTACACTTCAAATGGTTAAAATGGTAAATTGTTTGTTACGTATATTTTAACACAAGTGTGTGCACACACATGCCTGTGCACATAAACACAAATCCAAGGACCTAGTGTTCTATAGAGCCCACTTTTGAAACACTGACCTAATCCATTTTCCTCACTGTATGGACAACGTAATCAGCCTGTGTAGACTGCTGTCCATCCTCCCAGTCAGCTATGCTCTCCCCACCCTAAGGCCTTTGCAGAAGCTATTCTCTTTGCAAGGAGTGCCATTCTCTCCTGCCCCGTGATCCATATGGCTAACTTTTGCTCACCCTTCAGGTGTTATTTAAACATTGCTTCCTTCGGGGAAACTTCTTGGGTATCCTCTCATATCTACATCCAGTGTCTGCAATACTTCCACCATGATGGTACTATCAGACCATTTTTATTTGCCATTTACGTGTGTTGGTCTGCTATTTTACGGGGGAGGGACCATATGTATCCTGTGAATTGCTGTGTCTAGCACCTAGCACGGTGCCTGGGAAACAGCAGATGCTCAATTACCACTTAAAGAAGGAAGAGAATAAGGGAGGGCGGGGTGGATATAGACTTCCTGAAGGCCCCACCTCCACCTCTATTAATCTGGGTCTCACTTGTGCACCAGGGCAGTTTCTCTCTTTTTTTTTTTTTTTTTTTTCTTTTTATGCGTTACGCGGGCCTCTCACTGTTGTGGCCTCTCCCGTTGCGGAGGACAGGCTCCGGACGCGCAGGCTCAGCGGCCATGGCTCACGGGCCCAGCCGCTCCGCGGCATGTGGGATCCTCCCAGACCGGGGCACGAACCCGTGTCCCCTGCATCGGCAGGCGGACTCCCAACCACTGCGCCACCAGGGAAGCCCCCCTGTTCCTTTCTTGATAGCAGTCATCACTATCTTCCTTCTACTCTAGTTCTCTGTGCATATATTTCATCCTGTGAGGGCCCCAATTATCTCTGCATTCCCCACAGTACTTTGCACATAGTAGATGCTGGAAATAAACAAGCACACACAGTTAAAAACAATACGTTGTAAACAGACTATTCTGACCTTTTGCTGTCCTTCATATTAGGAGAACAGGAAAGAACCCCACAGTCTCTCAAAATGCACTTGGACCATCTTTTAGCTATCAGATACTATCTGTTGCTTTTCATGCGCCTTTCACTTCAGATGACCAATTTGGAAATTGTCTTGGAACGTAAAAGTATCAAAATGTGGGCTTCTCTGGTGGTGCAGTGGTTAAGAATCTGCCTGCCAATGCAGGAGACATGGATTCGAGCCCTGCTCAGGGAAGATCCCACACGCCGCGGAGCAACTAAGCCCGTGCGCCACCACTACTGAGTCTGTGCTCTAGAGCCCACGAGCCACAACTACTGAGCCCGAGTGCCACAACTGCTGAAGCCCGCGCGCCTAGAGCCCCTGCTCTGCAACAAGAGAAGCCACCCAATGAGAAGCCTGCACACTGCAATGAAGAGTAGCCCCTGCTCGCTGCAACTAGAGAAAATCCTGTGCTCAGCAACAAAGACCCAAGGCAGGTAGAACAAACAAACAAAAGTATCAAAATGTATATCTTTTTCTTGTTATTTTAAGAATGCTTGCTTTTCCTTCCATCACATTTTGTATTAGCGATCTTTAACTTATCAAGCTGAAGATATAGGAGTTGTTGGTGGTGACAGTGGGCAGGGCCTGGGGGCAGTGGCAGGGAGAGCTCCAGAGCTGTATTTTCTAGCAGTTACATTTCCCAAGAGTGAGGGGACTAATGGAGTGTCCGTGAGAAAAACCCAGCCCTGGCTCTGCCCCAACCACTCCTCTTATCCAAGGGCCTGCTAGACCTCTGGCTGGAAGCTAGGGGCCTGGGCCACTTCATTCCAGGGACACAAGTTCTCCTTTCCAAGAGCCCCAGGCTGCTGGTCTCAGCAACTAACCATTGACCTAATAAGCTCATTTCTTTAGCCATATAGAGTACATATTAATGAATCACTTCATCCACAGAATGGAAGGTCCCAGATGTGCTATGAAATGGTGGCATCTTTCAGGTTCATTTGCTGCCATGGTACCCTTGGAAGGTTGAAAATTTTGTTTCTCCTCATGGAGGTGAGAAGTGAGCTTAGAGCCCACCAGAGCTGCGTATTTACCTGGCCCCCTCCTTTCGCAAATAGTTCCAATCTCCAATTCTTCCCACGTTTAAAGATGGGAGGAAATGGGGATCCTTCTTCCCATGGAAGAGGAAATCAGGACCCCACAAAGGAAGGAAACTTTCTGAGTCTGTTACTTACTTCCTCAGTAAGGCCTGAATGAACTAAATCAGTAATGCTAATCCCATTAGTAATGCTAGTTCCCAGTCCAGAACTCCGGGAGTGAGAAATGTACCAAAGAGTCCTTTCTAGGAGTTAGATAAATGTTGGATGCTCAGAGACAAGCATAGAAACTCCTTGAATAACAGCTTCAAATCATACAGAAATACCACCCTAAACATGCATTCCCTTAAGTTCTCCAGGCCACAGTTCTCATCCTTGAGGCCTCTCCCTTCTCTCTGTCTCTCTGTCGCTCTAGAAGGTCCTTATGGAAAGTCCCTACCTCACACCTCATACCCCACATAGGGGAGAAGAGCACTGTCACCTACTCAGAGCAGTGCGGGAGCTGTTGGGTGGTGATGGCTGCAGGGAAGCGAGCAATCCTGGCAGGTTTCTGGGCTGGAGAAGGTGGGGAGCAAGCTCCCTCCAGGATGCCCTAGAGTATGGGCCCTTAGGGCGATCAGGGTCTGGCGGTGTTCAGGGATTGGGAGTATAGGGAAGGCTCCTGGAGTAGCCAGCAGAGGAGGCAGTGGTTGGTCGTTGGGGAGGCAGTTGGAGAAAGTTCCAAGGAGTTCCAGGGAGGAGCTAATATGTAGGGTGGGAGAGAATAGGAAAAGAAGACTGGGTGGGCTTTCTGGCATTCCTCCTTCCAAGGACTCTACAGAAAACAGTGGAAATCACAGAGATGATTCTCTTACCTTTCAAGATACACTGTAAAGCTGGCAGAAGAGGCACTAGGGATGCACTAGGGATACACAAAGAGAAAGGTGCAGAGGGATGGAAGGAAACCATAGAGACCACAGTACCTGAGAGAGACAAACAGCATCTGACTGCTTAGAGCCAAAGGCTCAGGGACACGGACAGCAGAGAGGTGGGATTGGGACCCTTGCTTGGGGTGGAGCAAGGGCCCCTTCCACAGTGAGTGCAGCCTGGAACCGCAGAACAACAACACTGGTTCAAGGCCACAGTCTGCCAGGCCTGCCAACTCAGTGTCTGGCAGGTAATGTTCTACCAAAATGGGCAGTGAACGCTCCTGTAATGGGCAACTACATCCAGGCAATTCCCTGGCTTGAAGGACCTGGGTTTCCCGCTGTGTTTTAAATGACCACATCTGGGTCCACAGCCAGGGTTTCTTTCTGGAAAACTCCTCCCAGGAAATTCAAGGAGTCAGTGGAAACTTATACACCCCAGATGAATTAAGTTTGACTCTCTGAGGGTAAGGCGTAGGCATCGATATTTTTATCGATGCTACTCATGGGATTCTAGTGACCAGCCAGGTCAAAGAATCGCTGTATGGACTGGTGGCAGGCACTTGACAGATGCCGAAGGTACAAAGATGCACAAGATTCAGACCCTGATCTTCATGAACTCACAGCTGAGCAAGGAGGTTAATAAACATCAAAACAAACAGCAACAACAAAATTGACAACAGTGTGCTGAGTTCGGCCATAGAAACATGACTAGGTTAAAGAGGAAGATGTTAATCACGTGTTTTGTTTTAGGCATTTTGTGATGGTTTGACAGCTTGGGGGTCTTGGGGAGGGATGCCCCTCCCAGAGTTAGCTGATTCCTAGAGAGAGTGAATAACTCGCGTTGAAGCACATCTTTCACATACAAACTGACCAACCTCCAATCTATACCCCCAACCACCTCCTTTATCCAACTCTCACCCACCAAGCTAGTATTTTCCCTGCCCTAAATCACCCCAGGGCCAGGTACCAGACCACAAGAGACCACCTCATCCACAGAGTCTGCCAACGTTATTCCAACGACCTAGTCTAAGCTTGTTCAGCTGTTTAACCTGCCTCACCCCTTCCTTCCTATGGAAAGCACGATAAAGGCTCTGGACCATGCATTCCCCTTATGCGTTCTGCTTCCCGGTCAACCTTGGTGCTTCCCCAGGTGGTATGGTATGCTCCTTTCTCCTGGAAATTGTAAGTATATATTTGACACATAATATAGTTGGATAATATATTGAAAAAATATATATATCTTTAGAAAAATGATTCTGATTGCAAATATTCAAAAACACACTGGATTAATATTAACTTACCTCTGCTGAGCCTTTGCCAGCTGTTCTACATTTTCTCTGTGTGTTATCCCCTTTTATCCTCACAGGGACTTCATGAGGTATGGAGTGATAGCCCCATTTTTCAGACAAGGAAACTGAGGCACAGATAGCATGAGAACCTTGCCCAGGGTACACAGCTGGTAAATGGTGGGCTGGATTTGAAGCCAGCCATGCTGACTCTAGGCCTCTGCTCTTTCCCTCAACATGCTCTTAACCCACCCTTTCCAACCCTGAGAACTGGGATTTGGTGTTTCTGTCTGTTTGTCAGATGACCCCAGACAGCATGTGAGTAAGGCCGTGTTTGATTTCACTGACTTCATCCCTCTGCCAAACTTTGTGTTCCACTTTCAACGTCCCCACCAGGCTTCCAGGGGCCTCCCTGGTCTATCCTGTAGGAGAGGAAAGCAGTCTGATGGGAGGAAAGGCACCTTCCTGAAAGGCTGGCTGGGGGCCCAGCCCATCCACACACACAGCCTGTGTATTTTTTGACACATGTGAGAGGGACAGGCTTCTGAAATGAGGGGCTTTCGGGGGATATCCTGGTTGGCCAAGAAAGGAGCTCTGCTCCAGGGGGCCAACTCCAACCTCCCCTTCTCAGGAGGGGAAGACTCACTCCAGGCCCTACGCTCGTGTGTGAGAAATAACATCCTCCAACAATCAGGTTCCCCACCACCGCCTGCCTCCGGGACTCCTCTGGCTTACTCCCCACCTGTTCTGGTGACTCTCTTCTGCCCTGGGAATGTCCTCCTTTACCCTCTTCTCAAATCTGACCTCTCTTTAATGCCCACCTCATGGCTGTTTCCTGCTGCAAGTTTTCCTTGAGTGCTCCTCCAGACCTACATCACTTAAGCTGACATGTCTGTTTGACTTTCATCTGTACATGTCTGCCTTCTCAAGTAGGGTTCGTATTCCTTGAGCTACTATGTCTTTGCATTGGCAGGGGTCTTGGGAAAACTACCTTTTGAGGGGCTTGGGTTCCCCAGGGAAATGCCACTCAGTAATGAGACTTTCTTTGGTCGCCAGATTTTTTCCTAAATTAGTAGAGCCTGTGGTCCTTAGACTGTAAACAGTTGACACCACGGCTTCCCACAGGGGCCCTGGAAGTAGGTTTTCCTTGGTAGGACTGCCAGTTGGCCACATCCCCTGGAGCCCTCACAGATGATGGCCTCGAGAGCACAGGGTGGCAAGAAGGACACCAGCCCTACTCTACCAGCTGGGACCATGTGCCCCTGCCTGCAGCGGGAGAGATGGAAGTTCTCAGTACAGCCCCTCCTGGGGCTGGGACAGGAGGCAGCACTACAACTTGCTCTTTGACGTACTCAGATCCAAGTCACATCTCTCATATCCTCTTACTTCTTCATATCTGATCCCATCACATCTTTCTTTGTAGGGACCGAGGGGTGAGTTCCACCTTTGGAGTTAGGAAATACATTTCAACCAGACTGAAGAGACTTTTTTTACTTCTTGATTCATTGCATGTAGCACTGAGCCCAGCACTTGTGGGCACTCAGTGAATATTTGTTGAGGAATGCATGGGTGGATGGAAACTTCTAGAAAGCTCATATCTTCTGCCTTGTTGAGTCAGGCACCTTCATTCCAGATGCTCAGTGTTGATTCTACCACCATCTCAATGTTGGAAAGTTTCCTTATAATACTGATGAGACATATCAGAATATGTATCCTGGTTGGTTTTTTTCCCCTTGGCCACCCAGAACACTGTTATAAGCAAAAAACATGCCTCTGTACTCAGGTCTGTGCCCCTAAAGAAAGAGTCTAAACACTTGTGAATTGGATCCTATTGTAACTGCTCATGTGGGAAGAGCTTATATAAGTGAATAATTGCTACCTAACAATCGTTTATCTTTGGGTTTTCTTAAAGCTAGATGTCCTAGATATATGACTGCTAAAGGATAATTTTCAAAAAAGGGAAAATCATCACTCCCACACAGATACAAACATATGTTAAAAATTCTATCTAAATCATTATTAATGAGGGAATTGTTAAGGCCTTATAACCAGTTCAAGGGCAAGCCGAAGAATAGACACATTGATTGATCAGGAATATTGAAATGAACATGCAATGGGCAAGGGAAATCAAATGAGCCTCCATCACACAGAATTTACTTACATGTTTATAGACAAGAATTATTCAGCATTGCCTTTAGTTATCTACATCATTATCTACAGTTTATGGAGTTTTAAAATAGCTCAAGTCATGAAAGGGGCAGAATCTCAGAAAACCTACAAGAGTGTGCTCTAAGCAGTTTTCCATGGCAGACATTCAGTAACATTATTTGCTTATTCAAACTTCCTTACATGACAGAAGTGACATTTGAAGTCAATGGAGAAAGAGCAGACTCTCCAACAAGTGCTAACAGGATAACTGAATTTCCATATGTAAAAATAAAACTGGATTTTAACACCACAATTTACCCAGAACAAATTTCAGGTGGATTAAAAAATGAAATATTAAAATAGAAATTTTCGAGAAGAAAGATGAACTACAATTCTGCAGCCTGTGGAAGGAAAACCACATTCACAGAAAGATAGACAAAATGAAAAGGCAGAGGACTTTGTACCAGATGAAGGAACAAGATAAAACCCCAGAAAAACAACTAAATGAAGTGGAGATAGGCAACCTTTGAGAAAAAGAATGCAGAATAATGATAGTGAAGATGATCCAGGACCTTGGAAAAAGAATGGCGGCAAAGATCGAGAAGATGCAAGAAATGTTTAAAAAAGACCTAGAAGAATTAAAGAACAAACAAACAGAGATGAACAATACAATGACTGAAATGAAAAATACACTTGAAGGAATCAATAGCAGAATAACTGAGGCAGAAGAACAGATAAGTGACCTGGAAGACGGAAGGGTGGAATTCACTGCCATGGAACAGAATAAAGAAAAAACAATGAAAAGAAATGAAGACAGCTTAAGAGACCTCTGGGACAACATTAAATGCAACAACATTCGCATTATAGGGGTCCCAGAAGGAGAAGAGAGAGAGAAAGGACCCAAGAAAATGTTTGAAGAGATTATAGTCGAAAACTTCCCTAACATGGGAAAGGAAATAGCCACCGAAGTCCAGGAAGCGCAGAGTCCCAGCCAGGATAAACCCAAGGAGAAACACGCCAAGATACACAGTAATCAAATTGACAAAAATTAAAGACAAAGAAAAATTATTGAAAGCAACAAGGGAGATATGACAAATACCATACAAGGGAACTGCCATAAGATTAACAGCTGATTTCTCAGCAGAAACTCTACAAGCCAGAGGGAGTGGCATGATATATTTAAAGCAATGAAAGGGAAGAACCTACAACCAAGATTACTCTACCAAGCAAGGATCTCATTCAGATTTGACGGAGAATTCAAAAGCTTTGCAGACAGGCAAAAGCTAAGAGAATTCAGCACCACCAAACCAGCTCTACAAATGCTAAAGGAACTTCTCTAAGTGGGAAACACAAGAGAAGAAAAGGACCTACAAAAATAAACCCATAACAATTAGGAAAATGGTGATAGGAACATACATATCGATAATTACCTTAAATGGGAATGTATTAAATGCTCTAACCAAAAGACACAGGCTCGCTGAATGGATACAAAAACAAGACCTATATATATGTTGTCTACAAGAGACCCACTTCAGACCTAGGGACACATACAGACTGAAAGTGAAGGAATGGAAAAAGATATTCCATGCAAATGGAAATAAAAAGAAAGCTGGAGTAGCAATACTCATATCAGATAAAATAGACTTTAAAATAAAGACTGTTACAAGAGATAAGGAAGGCACTACATAATGATCAAAGGATCAATCCAAGAAGAAGATATAACAATTATAAATGTTTATGCACCCAACGTAGGAGCACCCCAATACATAAGGCAAGTGCTAACAACCATGAAAGGAGAAATCGACAGTAACCCAATAATAGTGGGGGACGTTAACACCTCACTTACACCAATGGACAGATCATCCAAAAGAAAATTAATAAGGAAACACAAGCTTTAAGTGACACAATAGACCAGATAGATTTCCTTGATATTTATAAGACATTCCATCCAAAAACAGCAGATTACACTTTCTTCTCAAGTGCGCATGGAACATTCTCTAGGATAGATCACATCTTGGGTCACAAATCAAGCCTCAGTAAATTTAAGAAAATTGAAATCGTATCAAAGCATCTTTTCTGACCACAACTCTATGAGATTAGAAATCAATTACAAGGAAAAAGCCTGTAAAAGACACAAACACATGGAAGCTAAATAATATGTTACTAGATAACCAAGAGATCACCAAAGAAATCAAAGAGGAAACCACAAAATACCTAGAGACAAATTACAACAAAAACACGATGATCCAAAACCTGTGGGACGCAGCAAAAGCAGTTCTAAGGGGGAAGTTTATAGCAATACAAGCCTACCTCAAATATCTCAAATAAACAGTCTAACGTTACACCTAAAGGAACTAGAGAAAGAAGAACAAATGAAACCCAAAGTTAGCAGAAGGAAAGAAATCATAAAGATTAGAGCAGAAATAAATGAAATGGAAACAAAGAAAACAATAGCAAAGATCAATAAAACTAAAAGCGGGTTCTTTGAGAAGATAAACCAAATTGATAAACCATTAGCCAGATTCATCAAGAAAAACAGGGAGAGGACTCAAATCAACAAAATTAGAAAAGAAAAAGGAGAAGTTACAACGGACACCGCAGAAATACAGAGCATCCTAAGAGACTACTACAAGCAACTCTATGCCAATAAAATGGACAACTTGGAAGCAATGGACAAATTCTTAGAAAGGTATAACCTTCCGAGGCTGAACCAGGAAGAAATAGAAAATATGAACAGACCAATCACAAGTAATGAAATTGAAAATGTGATTTAAAATCTTCCAACAGGGCTTCCCTGGTGGCGCAGTAGTTAAGAACTTGCCTGCCAATGAGGGGACACGGGTTTGAGCCCTGGTCTGGGAAGATTCCCACATGCTGTGGAGCAACTAAGCCCATGTGCCACAACTACTGAGCCTGCGCTCTATGGCCCGTGAGACACAACTGCTGAACCTGCGTGCCACAACTACTGAAGCCCGTGTGCCTAGAGCCCGTGCTCCGCAACAAGAGAAGCCACCGCCATGAGAAGCCCGTGCACGTCAATGGAGAGTAGCCCGCACTTGACCCAACTAAAGAAAGCCCGCATGCAGCAATGAAGACCCAATGCAGCCAAAAATAAAATAAATACATAAATGAATTTATTTTAAAAAAATCTTCCAACAAACAAAAGGCCAGGACCAGATGGCTTCACAGGTGAATTCTATCAAACATTTAGAGAAGAGCTAACACCCATCCTTCTCAAACTCTTCCAAAAATTGCAGAGGAAAGAACACTCCCAAACTCATTCTATGAGGCCACCATCACCCTGATACCAAAACCAGACAAAGATACTACAAAAAAAGAAAATTACAGACCAATATCACTGATGAATATAGATGCAAAAATCCTCAACAAAATACTAGCAAACGAAATCCAACAACACATTAAAAGGATCATACACCATCACCAAGTGGGATTTATCCCAGGGATGCAAGGATTCTTCAATATACGCAAATCAATCAGTGTGACACACCATATTAACAAACTGAAGAATAAAAACCATGTGAGCATCTCAATAGGTGCAGAAAAAGCTTTCGACAAAATTCAACACCATTTATGATAAAAACCCTCCAGAAAGTGGGTATGGAGAGAACCTACCTTAACATAATAAAGTCCATATACGACAAACCCACAGCAAACATCATTCTCAATGGTGAAAATCTGAAAGCATTTCCTCTAAGATCAGGAACAAGACAAGGATGTCCACTCTCACCACTATTATTCAACATAGTTTCGGAAGTCCCAGCCATGGCAATCAGAGAAGAAAAAGAAATGAAAGGAATCCAAATTGGAACAGAAGAAGTAAAACTGTCACTGTTTGCAGATGACATGATACTATACGTAGGAAATCCTAAAGATGCCACCAGAAAACTACTAGAGCTAATTAATGAATTTGGTAAAGCTGCAGGATACAAAATTAATGCACAGAACTGTCTTGCATTCCTATACACTAACAACAAAAGATCAGAAAGAGAAATTAAGGAAACAATACCATTTACCATTGCAACAAAAAGAATAAAGTACTTAGAAATAAGCCTACCTAAGGAGGTAAAAGACCTGTCTTCAGAAAAGTATAAAACGCTGATTAAAGACATCAAATATGACACAAACAGATGGAGAGATATACCATGTTCTCAGGTTAGTTATGGCTTTAAGACGAAGTAAAAAGCTTGGATGGGAAAAAAAAAAGTTAAAATATTTACAGGGGTTGCTTTTGGGTTATGAATGTGTATGTTTATAGAGTTAAAAAGTGGTTATTGCTAGGGGCAAGTGTTGTAGTTTTTAAATTTTATTTTATTTTATTTATTTTGGCTGTGTTGGGTCTTTGTTGCGGTGAGCGGGCTTTCTCTAGCTGTGGCGAGTGGGGGCTACTCTTCGTTGCTGTGCGCAGGCTTCTCACTGTGGTGGCTTCTCTTGTTGCAGAGCATGGGCTCTAGGCATGCGGGCTGCAATAGTTGTGGCACTTGGGCTCAGTAGTTGTGGCTCATGGGCTCTAGAGCGCAGCCTCAGTAGTTGTGGCGCATGGGCTTAGTTGCTCTGCAGCATGTGGGATCTTCCTGGACCAGGGCTCGAACCCATGTCCTCTGCACTGGCAGGCGGATTCTTAACCACTGTGCCACTAGGGAAGCCCAAGTGTTGTAGTTTTTTGTGTTTGCATCTTAATTTTTCTTTCCTTCAAAATGTTATAAAGTGAACATATGTTTTGCTGTGATAAATCCAGAAGATATTCAGTAAGTAGTTTGGGAGAGAGGAGAATAGATAGGTATATGTTGGAGAGAAGAGAGAGAAGAGATAAGAAGAATCTTCCTAAATGGTCACACTGTCCTTCATGGGGGTTGACATTCTCAGCCCTAATATGTACATCTGAAGATTTTATTCAAATGTGTAAAATCACATTATGATTCCACAAGATCCTTTTCTCTAAAATTCCCTTTAAAGGAGAAACACAATTCTTATCTAACAGACCTCACAACCTGCAGTAATAGTCATGTAAATGAAACTGAGCAGGACCCTGTGGGGCTCTCCCAGGTACAAATCCTTTCCACATTCCCTGTTTCTTTTTTTTTTTAACATTTCTTTTTCACCTTCCCTGTTTCCTGTTTGCAGAAAATTGGCTTCATTCACCTCTGAGACCTTCCCTAGGTACCAAAGGGCAGCTTCAAGCAGTTGCTAATCAGGGAAACGAAGGAATGCAGAAACAAAAAAGAAGCACTCAAGGAACAATAGTGCAGAGATAAAGCAGGGTCCTGGTTCCTCCTCAAGGAATATACATAACAATACCGTTAAGTCTTTTGCAGGAACTAAGGCCCCCACGCAGGTAGAGGATGGTAACTTCAGGCTGAGCCCAAGATTCCTGAACACTGCCCTGTCACCTCACCTTGAACCAATCAGAGAAAGTCTGCACAAAGTGGAAGATAATGAAGACTTTTATCCCCTCCCCAAATGATTCTCCCTTTAAAAACTTGCATGGTTGAGCAGAATCTTAGGAGTTGTTTGTTTGGGCTGTGCTTGCAGGATCTTAGTTCCCTCACCAGGGATCTAACCCATGCCCCCTGCAGTAGAAGCGTGGAGTCCTAATGGCTGGACCGCCAAGGAATTCCCAGGAGTTGGTTTTTGGACACAAGTCCACCTTCTCCCCAGGTTGCCACCTCCTGAATAAAACAACCTCTCCTTTCCAACCAACACTTGTCTTTCGAGTATTGGCTTTCGAGCAGTGAGCAGGCGAAACAGCTCAGTAACAAGGCAAGACAGACAAAAGTATGGCTTAAATAAGTAGAGTACAGACATGCAGGAGGAGTTGGGAAAGTCAGTGCTCTGCAGGGCATCACGACTGACTTCTAAGGGTTCTGTTCCAGCTTCCAAGACATACTGCCCTCTCTGCTTCCCTATGGAGGCCATGTGCTGACCTCCTAATCACAATTCTTCATTCCCCAAAGACTCTGAAACCCAGCTGACTGTCTTCTCTACTCAGGTCTTAACATCCTCTAAGTCAGTTCAGCATCCCAAGTCTGAGTGATGCAACATGATGGCTTCTTAGTTCCTTACTACCTCACCTCCTAAGAGCTTTGCATCCATTGTGTCTTTGCCACCCTCTCCCCAGGGCACACTGCTCCACTTCTGCTATCTGAAATCTCACATTCCTTTTCAGCCCCATCCTTCCAGCTCTCTCATTCATTGACCTCCTCCTGAAACTGTGCAACCCAGATCGGGACTTGAACCCAAGGTCTTTTAACTGAGATCACACACCTGGTCTCAGGACTTAATGAAGCTCAGGTTCTTGATGTCTTGTCACAGAAAGAATTCAGTGAGAGACAAAGTGATAGGTAAGAAGTGGATTTATTTAGAAACACTCCACAGACAGAGTGTGGGCCATCTCAGAAGGTGAGAAAGGCACCAGGGTTTCAGGTTGTCAGTTTTTATAAGGGTGGGCAATTTCATAGGCTAATCAGTAGGAGGAATATTCCAGCTATTTTGGGAAGGGGGGGAGATTTCCAAAAATTGAGCCATTGCCCACTCTTTGACCTTTAGGGTCAGTCTTGGAACCATCATGGAGCCTGTGGGTGTGTCATTTAGCATGCTGATGTGTTACAATGAGCTATACTGAGGCTCAAGATCTAGTGGAAGTCGGCTTGTCTGACTTGTCCGCCATCTTGTACTTATTTGGTTCTAATCACTTTATGTTGTATCCTTGGGCCATGTCATTGTTTTAAAGGTTGTGCCCTGCCCCCTTCCCCCCTGTTTCACTCCCACTAAAACTGTTTCTCAACCTCATGAAACTCATCAGTCCCATAGACTGATTTTACAGGAAAACAAGCAAACAAAACCCCAAAAAACAAAAACAGAAGCTATGAGACAAGGACTACCTGAATTCCTCTACTTTCCTCCCAACATAATGGGAAAGGTGTCCCTCCCTAGGTCAAAGACTTATCCCTCTTACTATATTTTAATCCTCCCCCCTTCCTCCTCACTCAGCCCGTCAGTTGTTCCTTTCCTGTATCTTTAATCCCTCTCCTTCAACTTGATTCTTCCTACCAGCACTTAAGTATACTTATGCCTATTCCATCTTTTTTGTTTTTATAAATTTATTTATTTTTATTTATTTATTTTTGGCTGTGTTGGGTCTTCATTGCTGCACGCGGGCTCTCTCTAGTTGCGGCGAGTGGGGGTTACTCTTCATCGCGGTGCGTGGGCTTCTCATTGCGGTGGCCTCTCCTGTTGCAGAGCACAGGCTCTAGGCACGCAGGTTTCAGTAGCTGCAGCACACGGGCTCAGTAGTTGCACGTGGGCTCTAGAGTGCAGGCTCAGTAGTTGTGGTGCACGGGCTTAGTTTCTCTGTGGCATGAGGGATCTTCCCGGACCAGGGATCTAAACCATGTTCCCTGCATTGGCAGGTAGATTCTCAACCATTGTACCACCAGGGAAGCCCCTCTTCCATCTTTAAAAGATCCCTCTGTAGTGGATGCTGTGATACATAATCCGGATGCCCCTTTCTGCACAGAGACATTCATTCTTCCAGCTGCCAGGAGTGTTGGCTGCTGACAGCTTGCAGCTCAAGGCCCCTCCGGGAATTGCCACAGGGAGCTGCCTTGCCCAAGGTGACACCCATTCTCCAGGGCAGGCCACAGCCTATGGCTGGTAGGTGCTGGGGCATTTTAAGGGTACTTGGGATTTGTTTTCAGCAGGTATAGTAAGACATGCAGGCATGGAGATGACTGTCATGAAGGAATAGGTTTATACTCATAGATCCCTAGAAACAGGAGACATGGCACACCATGCAGGGCCACATGGGGAAGCACCAGAGTTGGTCAGGAGGCAGAGGGAGAGAGGGGAAAATAGGGGGAAATGTGAGAACCTTTATTATGGTTTCCATGAGGAAGGTAAGGTGAGACAATGTACATGTACACAGGTTTAGGATTGGTCAGTTTGGATACTTTCATGGGCTCTAGGGTATATGGATGGCTCTGGTGTCTGATCCTGAGATGATTAGGGCAGGTGGATAGAGGCCCAGGTGTAAGATCTTGATAAAGGAGATGGTTGTGGGGTATGGACCCTGGATTGTCTGATTTGCATAGGAACGTCATGCGCACAGAGGAGTCATTTTCTATCTCTAGAATTAGCTAGTCCCGGGAGGGGCAGTCTCTCCAGAATCAGCAAGGCTCCAGATGTCAAAACAACAGAAAATACAGAAAATAAAATGACATGATTAATACATGAGGTAAAATGCCAAGCCCCCTTAACTTGATTCTGGGACATCTAGGAAGGGCCATCCTAGCTCCACAGCTCCCGGAGGGCTCTGCCAATACCTGGATCGCTGCATCACAGTTCAACACTCCCTCTGCTCCCTCACTCAGCCCCCACCCTCTGGAGTACTCCCCAAGAAACTTCCTGCCTGCAGACCTCCATCTCATCATCTGTTTTCCAGGGAACTGACTTAAGACACTCTCTAAGCCCCACTAACCCTCATCCATTGCTCTCCTTTCTTCACAGCCAAACTTCCTGAAAGAGCAACCTCTCCTCATTGTCTCCACTTGCACAAATCAACTTGCACAGCTTTTGCTCCGCTGTTCTCAAACTTCAGCATGACTCAGAATCGTGTGGAGGGCTTGTTAAACCACAGATCGCAGACCTCCAGCTCTGAGTTCCTGATTTTGTAGATCTGAGGCAAGACCCAACAAGCCACTTTCCTAATTTGCTCCCACGTTAGAGAACCCCTGCTTTCACGGTCCCCTATTCTGTCAGGACGAAGTCCAAGCTTCCTCCCAGGGCCCTTCACAGTGTGGCCTCTGTTTCCCCATTAGCCTTGTCTCCCTTTGTGTGTTTCTGGGGTTTTTGTTTTTGTTTTTCTTTTGGCCTCGCTGTGCAACTTGCAGGATCTTAGCTCCCTGACCAGGGATCGAACCTGAGGCCCCTGCAGTGGAAGTGCAGAGTCTTAACCATTGGACCACCAGGGAAGTGCCCCCTCATGCGTTTCTGAATTTGCCTTCCTGTGACTCTGCAGTAGTTGTGGTTTCTCATGGAGATAGGCTCTCCTCTTGCCTCTGGGCCTTTGCACATATTTTATTTGTACCTTGACACTCCTCACGTCTTTCCCCTGCCTGGGTAGCCCCTTTTCAATTTCTTATTGATAGGGACAGTAAAGGGACAAAGTAGGTAATTAAATAGTTAATCCCATTAGGGAATTGTAAGCAAAGAAAAAGGATGGGAGACTCCAGTAAGTTAATTATCACTCAAGAAAGCAGGTTCACCTAACCACAGAACCAAGCAGGCTTGCTTAGCAACAAAACCCATGCAGCAGAAGCATGAGATATGCCCCCAAACAATAAAACAATGGTGGCGTGAGATTCACATCCTGCCCAGTGAGCTCAGTAAGTTAATGACCCCTAGGACATGCTCTCTGCGCGCATTAAAAAACAATAATTTATGGAAAGGTGACATCTCAAAGTGAAAGACCCTCATTGTACTGAAACCTAAAATAATTTTTCCACAGTGCCATGACAGTCGTGGCTTGACCATGTAGGGACAAGAAAACTCCCCTGCCCAATCTGGAGGAGGAGCTGATGATGGAAGCATGACGTCTACTCAAGAATGAGGAGGAAGGTGGTCTTTTCCCCCTCCCCACTTTTCCTCTGATTATAAAACTCTAGCCCACTAAGTTCTCGGGGCACGGCACCCTCTCGCCCACCCATTTGTAAGCCTCACGAGCATCCTATTCTAATACATCACTTTTTTTTTTGGACTAAAGGTACAATTTGTTGAATTTGTTGTTTTTATAAGTTCTCTTTTTGCAACTTAGCACAGTAGGTGAACCTAATACCTTATAACATGTGGCCCAATTTGGTTATTTTGGGTTTTTTTAATAAACGTCTTTATTGGAGTACAACTGCTTTACAATGGTGTGTTCGTTTCTGCTGTGTAACAAAGTGAATCAGCTATATGTATACATATATCCCCATATCTCCTCCCTCTTGCGTCTCCCTCCCATTAATAAATCACTTCTTATCTATCACTTTGCCTCTCTCTGAATTCTTTCCTTGCTGAGCCATAAAGGACCGGAGCGCCTTGGAGCCCCCCGAGATGCCACCTAGTGGTTCCCCTGTCTCTTCTCAAGTCACTTCTTCAGGAAGTCTTGACCCTCTCCCTGCCTGCTGTCACAGGCAGCCCTCACTAAGCCATCAGAGTGAGTGGGGAAATGAACAATGGGGGAGACAATTAGAGAGCTCTCTACTCATAGAGACCCCTCCTCCTGGCTGAGGCCAAATGGCAAAAGAAGAGGCCCTGATGGGGTGAGCTGGGTCCACTGGCAGCTCCTGGAGACAAAGGGGAAGAGGCTGCGTCTGCAGGACGAGGGGCACTTCCTCTGGCTCCAAGCCTATGACAGCACGTGCCCCCTTGGGCTAGTACTCTTGTCCTGCTCTCCTCAGCCCCTGCAGCCCCCCACCTCTCTCTGTCCCTCCCAAACCTCTCCGCTTGGGCCAGATGAGACCCACATCTTGCACCAGCTCACCCAGGGGAGTCACCTCCCCACCCCTGGTGGGAGTCTTGTGATCGCTTTGGTATGCGTGACAAGCTTCCCAGAGTGATGCTTTGCGGGGTGACCTTGCCGTCCAGGAGAGCCCCTGTCGAGTTTGCGGATGTACAGCTGGGCTGCTTTCTGGGCCTGAGGGCGTGGGAGGGAGGGGAGGCAGGGGCAGGGGCAGACTGCTTTTTCTCCATAGATATTTGGCCCCAATTTTCAAGCCCAGGTTACATAAGACCTGCGGAGAACTAGCTCCCCTGTCACCCACACCTTTCCCTTTCTGTGGAGCATTTCACAAGTGCAGCTGCTTCTCAGAGAAGGTCTATTTTGGGAGCTGTTTCCATTTGACCTATATTAAGCACAGTCACAAGGCAGAGGCAAGTCGCGGGGTGCAGGGTGGCCTGCTTGCTCTTTGTGCTTTTTTAGTGTCACGGGTGAGGGAAGCAGACAAGCTGATGCCCATAGTTTGGGAGCTGAGACTCAAGTGGCTCATGGGCCTCCCCAGGGCAGCAAGCTACAGAAGGCTGTAGACTCGGACAGCCTACCTGTAACTAGTGCAGGCCCAAGCCGCCATCCCACTTCACAATTCTGATTTGCCTCCCCCTGAGGCCCTGCTGACAGAGAATACCTGAGTCACCTCAGCACTGGTCAGGGAGGAATTTAGGTTCCCTACAGGCCTAGAATCTACCAGGCCGGGCCAGGATGAGTCCCAGCCTGGGCCTGTGAAATGCAGTTAGTAGAGTTTTCATTGGCCATCAAGTGCCTCCATGGGGAATTCTCTTTCCTGAGTTAATGATTAAATCACATGACCAGCAGGGGGAGAGAAAGGGTTGCTGGGAGCCACTGGCCCAGGTACTGAGCACAAACAAGTATTACTCAGAGTTCCCACCACTTTGAGGGCCCATGGACAAAATGACAAGAGAAGTGATTCACCCACTAAGCACCCCATTTGCCCCTTTTCAATGGGGGTATTTCTTGGATCACCGTTTTCTCCCTTGAGCCCCTTCTCATTGTCTCCCTGGGAGTAGAGGTCTGATTCCAGGGTCTAAAACTGGGCCCCAAGCTGCTGACCCCCAAACCTACAGCTCTGTGCTTCCTGCCTCCTGGGAGTCAAGCCAATATCTCCAAACAATTGTCCCACTGAGACGTCACAATCAAAAATCTCAAAGCAAAACCTCACGCCTCCCCCACATCCAAATCAGCCCCGCCCCTGGGATGCTGCCTGGTCCACCTTGCCACGTGCTGCACGCTGCTTCTACCTTAGAAGGACACAATGGACACTGACCTGACGGGGGCACGTCCAGCCAGCTGGGAGATGCTAATGTTGCATCCCCTCAAAACTGCTGGAAAGGAGTCCTGGCTTTGTAGTGTGAAGCAGACAGCAGGGTTTCTGCTCCAACCCCTTGTAATCGAGTTAGTGGAGGGCTCCCCTCAAGACATTGGGTTTGGCCTTCACACCTGACTCAGAGCTGGCTGGAAGCACCTGGGGAAGTGGGAGGGGGCTCCCCTGGGAGAGTTGATGCGCGAGTTACTGAGGAGTGAGAGGGATGGAGAGAGCTGAGTGTGAGCGAAGAGCAGAAGTGAGAGCTGATTTTAAAAACTTGAGTTCGGCCTTGAGGAGTGGCTTTGAGGGCTGGTTGGAAGAGGGGATGGGTAGTGCATTCTAGGCAGGGACACAGCCCTGAGAAGGAGCAGAGCAGGGCAAAGCAAAGTACAGCCATCACGCTGTACTATGTGGGATGCTCTTGAGAGTATGGTGAAGAGTGGGTTAGCAGAAAAAGATGGAACCAGCTTAAGGAGATCCTTCCAGTTTGGTGGCCCCTTTGCTTCCCTTGTTTCCTGTCCTTCCCACTCCCTGCAGTGTAACAAGTCCTGGCTGCCCCTCACCCTGAGGGGACTCCTGGGGTGGGGGGGTATGGAAGCTGTAAAACACTTTCTGCAGGATGAGATTGAGACACTGCAGGCCAGGCTGCAGACAACCTAGCCGGTCGCAGGCAGCCAGCAAGAGGTGAAAGGCCATCTCTGCCCTGGGGGCAGCAATGCTCTGGAGGTGGGAACACTGGGACCAAAGGATCAAAGGAAAGGACGGTGGAAGCAGAGCCAGGAGGGACTTGGGAAGAATAATCTGCTTTGATCATCAAGGAATAAAGAAAAGTCCATGTCATTTTCTGCTCAGGGAAATACCAAAAAGGAAAACAATTTTTTTAAAAAGGGAGAAATTCCAAAAGAGGGGATATTGTCATTTTCAGTTGGTAAATGTCAAAAGCATTGTTTCTGTTGATACAGCATGATGGGTAGAACACATTTTGTGGGGGGAAGGGAATAACAATATACATATCCAGATGCAAGCTCCCACTATTTGACTCAGTATCCCCCCTTTCTACTAGTTTAGAAATGTTCCGGTGAAAAAAAGCCTCCTTGTCCACTGACCATATGCTACACAAAGGCAGGAAAATGACTTTCACCCAGTCATTCCAGCACTCAGCACTTTGCTGGAACATGGTAGGTGCTCAATAAACACTCATTTAAAGAACAAATTTGCAAAAAAAGAAGCTCCTTGATAATTGCAGGTCAACTTTAGAAGAATTGGTTAATTTCATCTAGTGATGGTAATATTAGGCAACTGTTCAAAAGGTCTGAGTAAGAAAATAACTATAAAAGATATTGGGGAGTAGGGCTTCCCTGGTGGTGCAGTGGTTAAGAATCCGCCTGCCAATGCAGGGGACACGGGTTCGAACCCTGGTCCGGGAAGATCCCACATGCCGTGGAGCAACTAAGCCCGTGTGCCACAACAACTGAGCCTGCGCTCTGGAGCCCGCGAGCCACAACTACTGAGCCAGTGTGCCACAACTACTGAAGCCTGCGTGCCTAGAGCCCGTGCTCTACATAAAGAGAAGCCACCACACAAGAGTAGCCCACGCTCACCGCAACTAGAGAAAAGTCCACGCACAGCAACGAAGACCCAACACAGCCAAAAAATAAAATAATAAAATAAATAAATTTTAAAAAAAGATATTGGGGACAATTTGGGAAACACGAATATCAACTGGGTAGTAGATGATATTAGGAAACTTTTGTTAAGACACCTACAAGTTATTTTGAAAAGTTTTAGCCAAAAAAAAGAAGAAGCACAGAGGAAAACTATTAACAATTGTTAAGTCTAGGTAATGAGAATATGAGTATTCATTGCACTTTTTTCCCCCAATTTTTCTGTATGTTTTCAAATATTTATAATTAAAAAGTTTATAAACATAAAGGACACCTTACAACATGAGGCTAGAAGAAAGATAAGAAAATGTAAAATTTTTCATGATTGATAAATTAAAAACAAAAAATATATAAAAATGTATAACATGGAGGTAGAAGAACTGAAAAGAATTGCCAATCTGATGTTGAAGTCATGGAAAATATCTTTTCCTTAACTTCTTGTATGTTTTCTTATCTTTGAAAAGCAAGTTTAAAAGCTATTTATAATAAGCAATTCACTGCCTAACTTCTTATATCTTTTGTATATTGTCATGGTATATAAATACATGTTTATATCTTTATGAGTCTTTTATACCAAGTTATTTAACATACCAAGTTGAAACTTTATGTTTCAACTTGAGTTACATTACATTTTCTTTTATCACTGACCTATGGGAGGCAATAAAACAATTAAAATACTGATTGTACCTTAAGAAAATAATCCACCCAAACTTATTGCTTTAGTGACATTTTATAAGTGAAAGAAAAGACCTGGCAAAACATTTCCTTCCTTCTTTCTTTCCTTCCTTTCTTCCTTGCAAGTTAATTTGTTTACTATTTTGGTAAATAATTACCTTTTGTGCTTCTCTTCCCCCCCATCCCCCATCAGAAGATATTACAGACTTACTTTAAAAATCTGGAAGGTATCAAAATGTACAGAAAGAAAATTTTAAGACCCTTCATTTGAACATCTAGAAAAAAACAGTTTACATTTTGTGATATTTCTTTCAATCCTTTTTCTCATGCATGAGTTTCTCTTAACTGAGATCATACTGATAAACAATCATGTATCTTGTGTGTGTGTGTGTGTGTGTGTGTGTGTGTGTGTGTGTGTGCGCGCATGTGAGAGAGAGAGAGAGAGAGCATGCTACACACATTCCATCTTATGGATACAGCATCATTTATTTAAACCTTCCACTATTGTAGGGCACTTAGTGCAATAGACTGAATGTTTGTCTTCCCCCCAAATTCATGTTGAAACCTAATCCCCAGTGTGATGGTATGTGAAGTTGGGGCCTTTGGGCAGTGACTAGGTCATGAGGGTAAAGGCCCCATGAATGGGATTAGTGGCCTTATAAAAGAGACCCCAGAGCTCTCCTTTCCCCCTTTCACCACATGAGGACACAAGGAGAAGACAGCTGTCTATAAACCAGGATATGGGCTGTCACCAGGTACTGAATATGCCAGCACCTTGATGTCCCAGCCTCCAGAACTGTGAGAAATATTTTTCTGTTGTTTAAAAGCCATCCAGTTTATGATCTGTTATAGCAGCCTGAATGGACTAAGATAGTTTATTTTTTTCTTCATTTTTTCCCCATTTCTAGTATTGTGAACATCCTATATGTACATCTTTTCCTCACTTCTTTTGTGCTTAGAATTTTCTTGGATCGAAGTATATGAATTCTTTTCACTTAGTGTATATGTAGGAGAGGAAAAATATAGCTTTTCCTCTACCTTCTTAAGTTTAGTAACTGAGGCCTGTGAATTAAATCAACAAGACAGATTAACGGGGGAAAATGTTTATTTGGGTACACATGACAGCCAACAAATGAAGTAGCTGGCTCATTAAATGGTTAGAGTTAAAGGCTTATGTACCTTACTTAGTAGGGGAAAGGGTTGGGGGGAGTAAAATGCTTCTGTGGGAAGAATAAATAGGTTTCTTTGGGTAAGATAAATGGATTTTCAGAACAAACAAGAGATGAAGTTTGTGATGATATTGTCTATACAGGTATGAGGCGTGTCAATGAAAATTCAATTAACTATCAAGAAGAATAAAAAGGGAATTTTATTAGAGCCAAACTGAGGATTAGAACCCAGGAAGCAGATTCTCAGAAAGCTCTAAGAACTGTTCTGCCTGTTGGAAGTCGAAGGTACAGTCGTATACATTTTTGAGACAAAGGATCATACATCAAAATGATATACTGGTATTTTACATAAAGGCGGCCAAGGATACATAGTCCAGGTAAACATGTACAAAGCACAAGGCGAGCGAGCAGCAAGTCATCATGACCCGCTTCGGGGCTGGGAAAGTTACATTTTAAGAAGTTACATTGATAGCATCAGAAGAAAGAAAACAAAAAAGATCATTAGGGTTGAGCAGGCACTCCCATCTTTGAGGAGCTCTGGTTAACGTGTAAAGCAGATGCACAGGGCGTATCGAGGAAGGAGGAGGCCCAAACAGACGCAGAAAGAGAATTTTATGTTTAATTTTTCTCGTCCTGCCTTAAAGTCTAGATTTTATTTCATTAGATGTATTTCTGTTTCCTTCAGGTTCATACAAATTCCCCAGAAAAGGGATGTGGGGTAAGTTTTATTTGATCTATTTGAGGAATAGGTCCACCCTGAAGAAGTAATTTATGGCAGACTTAGTTCCTAGAAATTTCTGCTTTTAGTCAGATAAGGGAAGCTCTAAGAGGCTTCTTTCTGCATCTGTTGCATCTTAAATGTCCTTCAGCTTAAAATAATCTTTATACCAACTCCTGGACTTTGAGTGGGTCCTCACACGTATCATCTGATTATTTTCCAGGACTGTTTTACTAATTTATGCTTTCACCAAGCAAATGGAGTTGAGTATTATCATTTTAAAAAAATCCTTACTGATTTGATAAATTAAAATTGATCTAATTTTCAATTTTTAAAACTAACTGAGGATAAGCCTTGGAAAAAAAGGTTTGCTTCCATATTTATTTCCTTTTGAAATGAATTATATTTGTATGCTCTTTACCTATTTTTATTTGCTAAAAGAATTTACTAATAAATTAAAATCCTTTAGATTGGTACACTAGAATATTTATGAGGACAGACTGAAAAATGTGTATTTATCTTACCAGTGTGAAGAGAAATAAGAATTCATTTAATCGTCAAATTCCTTAATCATTTTGAAAAACAGAAGGGTCAGTTCATTTAATCAGGACAATTTTGATTGTTATCCTAGCCATCTTCAAAGTGAAAGTCTGGACTAAAATCCAACACCAAGTTTTTTTAAAAAACAAACTCTGTGGATATTTAAAATTAGTGCTCCAAATTCCACGGAAGCGAATTTTCTAACAGCTTTGTGTGATGTCCCAAATACTTTAGCAATTCCAAATTACAAATTTGTGTTTCAACTTGATTGCATTAAGTTCAGTTCACTCCATAGCTCTGACCCCAAAACAATGTTTTTTAATTTGCTCAAATTTCCTATATTTAACTTTCTTTTTTAGTCGTAGCCGATCAAAAGAAAACACTGCATCGCTCTAAGCTGCTCCTTTCAAGTGTGATCCATTATGTTTGTCGAGATGAAAGCAAAAGAATTTGGTCACAATTTTTCCAGTTCTAAACCACCTACTGATTTTCCTCTGAGATTTATAAATGTATTTTCCAGAATTCTACTGCAGTATATACAAAAGGTCTGCTTGTCAGAATATATTTTTTCCTTACAGTCTCATTTTCTATCACAAAAGCAAGTTGTCAGTGCTTGGCAAAGTGTCTGCCGTAAGTAACCAGTTCCATAAATGATTATGTCGGCTGGAGTTGATTCAACCGCGGGTAAAAGTGAAACGGCTCTGTAACTCTGCTTGCGGTGACAATGATTTTCAGACCTATGCTGAATTATGTCACTGACAGAAAGATAGGGAGCTTGGGGCAAGTCTGGTGGAGTTGCCCCCAGCTCGTTCCCAGCCGTGGCAGCCTCCCGAGCTGTGGTGGCCACCCTTCCCCCAGCCTCACTCTTCTTTGCTTCATTGGAGCCGTGAGGTGCTCTCCTCACTAGGGCAGCCCCCTCGAGATGGTTCCAAGTAGGCTGGTTTCGAGAGCAGAGCCTTCTGCCAACCAGATTCGCGTGAACAGGCCGCCACATCCCTGCCAGGAATTCACAGCTCCAGCTGGTACAGGTTCTTCCTGCCGCGTTGGGGTGGGAGCGGGGTGGGGGTGTGTGGAGGGGATGTCAAGGGTGAAAGGGGACAGAAGTGAGGTACCATCTGTACCGTCTGCAGCCCCTTCCTCCTCCTTCCTGCCCCTGGAGCAACCCCACCTGCTCTCCAGGGGGTGCAGAATGAGCAGTGGGCCCACTCCAGCTGGACTGTTCTTACGGCGCAGTGCTGGCTTCTGCAGGGGAGTGTAGGGCCCAGGCTTGGCCCCAAGCCCAGTCAGCTGAGCTCTAGCTGCCGCAGCACCACTCAGCCCACTAGCCGGACCACTTCACACTCCAGTGCAGCTGGCACCCCGCCCCCCACGCCCCCAACCCCTGGCCTCCCCGCCGGGATCTCAAAGGCCCCAATCTATAAACGGTGATGTCTGTCACTGGAGAGGCTAAAGCATCGAGACCTGCCCAGGCATTTCTGCAGCAGAACTAGAAGAGAGAAGCCTTGCACTGCTCCCAGCTCTGTCCTCTCACCGTTCCACCCAGCCCACGTGCAGGAAAACTCAGAGGCTACTGGCCTGAGGCCATCACCACTGTTTCCATCACGCAGGCCCAGGACAGTGTCTAGGCGAGATGGCAATGTCTGTTCGGAACTCCTCCCCCAGTGCCCTGGCCTTTCCACCTGCCAGGGAGGGCTCGGCTGTCCTCCCAGCTGTCTGCTGCTTCCTCTTTCTGCTCTCTCATTCTCAAGCCTTTCTAGTGTAGCAAGGTGGAACTACCTAGCAAACCAGACTTCAGATTTTTGGGCCAAGTCCAGCTCATTGATACAGACAGTCTTACTTGGGGATTGTGAGGTAGCTTCCAGCCTCATAGTGGGTATCTGGTTGATTAGCTCTGCCGGCCACATGCCTAAGTGGGAATAAAGGTGACATGTAGCATGTTTGCACCGATATGGACCCTACTTTTACATCAATCCAGTGAAATAGAGCTCAAAGAGTTTCGCCAAAAAAGGGCTGAAAGTCTGAGGTTCACAGTTTGGCCATAGCAAAGCGTGAGTAAAATGTGGGGGGAAAGTATTTGGTTTTTATTTTCTACCTTATTTTTTTATTTTCTACCTTTATTTTTATTTTCTACCTTAAGGGAAAAAAAATGTTTTTGGTAGAGGTAGGACTTAGTTATCATTTAAATAACTGATTTCTGTTATACAGCAGAAACTAACACCACATTGTAAAGCAATTATACTCCAATAAAGATGTTTAAAAAAATTACAGATTAAAAATAAGTAAGGGGCTTCCCTGGTGGCGCAGTGGCTGGGAGTCCGCCTGCCGATGCAGGGGACGCGGGTTCGTGCCCCGGTCCGGGAAGATCCCACATGCCGCGGAGCGGCTGGGCCCGTGAGCCATGGCCGCTGGGCCTGCGCGTCCGGAGCCTGTGCTCCGCAACGGGAGAGGCCACAACAGTGAGAGGCCCGCGTACCGCATTTAAAAAATAAATGAATAAGTATGTAAATAAATAAATAACTGATTTCATGTACTTTGGATGGTTCCATAGAGTAGTCAATAATCCAATTTGTTTTTGTGGGATTTGCTTGGGTCCGTTTCAAATTATGTTGGGTTGCTGAGGGTCCCCCTCACAATATGCTTATTCCATGGGGTGCACATGAGTCTCTTGCTGACCAAGGAAAGGCTAGAAAGTCTTTGCACTGGTGGGGGTAATGACCATGATCTGGAATTTTCTCAGCAGTGGAGAACTCTGCTTCTGAATAACCAGCTGGAATGTTGAGAGGCACATTGAATACTTTCAAGGTAGCATAAATACACACTATTTTCCTTTATTCTCTACTTTCTAAATGAGCCTGTATAATCAGAAAAAATAAGATATAAAAAGGAATGTAATGTCATATACCTGGAGTTATACTATGTATTTTTTACAGCTATATCTATTGGTAGTGAAAATTTTAGTGGCTTTTAATTTTCCATATTTTCCACATTTTCTGCAATTATTAATATTTATTAATGAGCACTTGTTAATTATAGAACCAGAGAAATATTTTAGAAATAAAACGCTCATTTTTTTCTTAATGAAAACAAGCAGAAAACCTAATTGATAAAAATGAACTCAGATAGAGATCTTAACAGGAAAGGAAGCTTAATGTGTTTGAGAAAAAAATACAGAAAACTATATTTATTACCTTAGGATAGGAAAAGGGTTTCTTAATCAAGACATAACATACACTAGCCAGGAAATAAAACTTGATCATTTCAACTGCAATGTAATTAAGAATGCATGTTTATCAAAAGCCACCATAAAGGGAGACATAGGGTTTCCCTGGTGGCGCAGTGGTTAAGAATCCGCCTGCCAATGCAGGGGAAACGGGTTCGAGCCCTGGTCCGGGAAGATGCCACATGCCGCGGAGCAGCTAAGCCATTGCACCACAACTACTGAGCCTGCGCTCTAGAGCCTGCGAGCCAGAACTACTGAAGCCCGCGTGCCTAGAGCCTGTGCTCTGCAACGAGAGAAGCCACTGCAATGAGAAGCCCACGCACCGCAACGAAGAGTAGACCCCGCTCGCCGCAACTAGAGAAAGCCCGCGCGCAGCAACAAAGACCCAGCGCAGCCAAAAATAAATTAATTAATTTTAAAAGAAGAGAGAGAGTCATAGCACAAGACATATCCCTGGAGAAAACATTTGTCACACACACAGCTGAAAAAGTTAGAAATATTTTTTCTATATTAAAATATATAATGTTTTATGATATATAATGTTTATATTACTAAAAAATATTAGTTCCAGAATATATAAATAACTCATACAAATCACTCATGATAACAACGTGATGGTGTCCAAAGAATGGGCAAAGGACATGAATGGGCACCTCATAGAAGAAGAAACACAAATGTACCAAAACATATGAAGCTAACCACTCAGCCTTGTAAGTAATCAGAGAAACACAGAGATACCATCATGCATCCAACAGAGAAGAGGCAAAGCTGAGGTCTGAAAAGGCAAGTGGTGATGAGAATGTGAGCAACTAGACCTCTCCTACACTGCTGGTGTTACAGCCACTTAGGAAAACACTTTGCTGTGATCTTGTCAAGTTCAGCGTGCGCGTACACTGTAACCCAGCAATCCCAGTTCTACATATCTACCGGTGAGAAATGCTTGAATGTGTGCACCTGAAAACAAGTTCAAGAAGATTCAAAGAAGCGGTTTTCATAATAGCAAAAAACTGGACAGCAGAATAATACGCTATAGCCCTGGAAATGACACTGCAGTGAAAATGATGGAACCCAGCTGCACACATCAGTGTGGCTGTATCTTAGTAACATAAGGCTGAGAAAAACACAAGTCCAACAAGATGGTGTACATACAGTACAACAACACTTCTCAAAACTTTGAAACAAGCAAACCTAAACAGTATATTATTTAGGGATGCCCACACAATATGACATAAACACTTTTAAGTCATCAAGGAAATGACAAAGACGAAATGGAGATCAGGGGTCCCTCTGTTGGAGAGGCGGGCAGTGGTAAAGGGGAATTACACATTTGCAGCTTCAACCATGCCGTGTATTGGTTGTGTTATACTTTTTAAATTGAGTAAGGGGTTCACAGTTGTTTGGGTCCTTGTGTTGTATAGCTTGGATATGTGTAACACTTTAATATATCATATATCATATCACTTAGAAAGGTAACAACTACAGAAGGAAACATGCAGCATGTCCAAAGCCTGTAAGTGGAACTCCTTTGATATGAACTCAGTCTTGACTCGGGATTCCAAACTCTTAAACCTATCTGGTCACGATATATTGTTGCCTTATGAAAGGTGATTTAACTTGAAAATATTTCCTGATTATAATCATTGGTATGGGTATGGAGGCACAGACCCATTCCCTTATCCCCACTCTTTACTTCTCAGCATCTTCCCAAATGATCATGGCCCCTCGAGGGTAGCTAAGAGGGAGGAGGTGGGATGAAGGCTGACAGCACGCTTCCCTAGGGCCCCCTGCACATGAGACCTACCCTACCAGAGAACAGCGTACTGGCCAGACCTCTGGGCATCACCTTCACTGGACAGGCCAACCCTCTTGACCTGAATTCATTTTGGGGGCCAGACCACAGAATCCTTTCTTTCTCAACAGAGCTGCTGGTAGGGACAGGGTGGGACTGTGAGTCCTGGGAAGCTGGGGGAGATCAGAGGTCAGGGGCAGTCTGGTGAGGGGATGGGAAAAGCAATTGCCTTCTGGAGGAGGGGGAGGTGAGGGAGACACACTAAGCCAAGCAGCCACTGCGGCATACATCAGAGACCCCAGGAGGTGAGTACTGTCAGGACCGTGGGCATCCTCTCCCTTTTCCCCCGATGAGATACTTAACGGGGTGATGGCTGACCTGGAAATGAATCCAGCTCTTCAATTCCCAGCCCAGGGCACTGTCATGACAACACTCCCTTTTCTTCTCCACAATCCCACCCACGGGCAGTCCCTTACATAATATTCAAAATGGGGAGGTAACGGAGTTCAAGCCTTTGGGAGTGATATGGATGGTTCATCAAAGAAGTAACCAAGCTGTTGTTCTTAGCATTTAAAATTAGGGGCTGTCAAATCTTTAAGACTCACAACAGGGTAAACCGAGACCCAGAAATCCAAGAAGCACAGAGGCCGGCCTAGGTTTTTGAACTTCCTTGCTGCATCTTCTTGAGTTCCCTGGCTGGTCAGCCAGGTATGTCTAATCACGACAAGCCAATAGCTTTTCTGCTGTTTGTTTTCCACCTGCGTGCAGGTGAGCAGAAGCAGGAAGAAAGCCTTCCTGTCCAGCCCCACCCCAAACCCCGGGTCCCCCCCTGCGTCCCCGCCCTTGCTTCTCCAGCCTGGCTTCCTTTACCACAACTCTATATAGCCTTTAGCTCAGGGAGCCAAAATTAATCACTGGTGGGGTTGGAGCAACAGCGTTGTTCCTTGGCTCCAAGCCAGGCTCCCAGGATGTGCGTCAGAAAAAAGCTGGTGGGTGAAATTCCAAAGCAATTTGAGTCACTGGGGAGGAAGCGAGACCAGGACAGAAGTCACAATGAGAGCCTGAGGGCAGAGCAAAGCAGGGCCCTGGGGGTCAGGGGCTGGGCGAGGCAGCAGGAATACTCACCTGCCCAAAGATGGGTTATAGGACTCCTACACAGGTAGCTTATCTCTGAGCTCTGCACAGCCCTGGGTGGGGCAGGAACTGACCAGGAGGCCTGCCTGCTGGTTCCACCCCTGGATACAGTAACCATGCCCTTCACCTGGCTCCCCATAGGCTGGTCTTTGGATCCCAGCCCCTAAAAATCCCTGTGGTTGTTTCTTCATGCATTCCCTCCCACTGACCTGGCCCAGGACACTGCCTCCGGACAGGGAATGGTGACAGGCCAGCCGGGCCCCAGAGGAGAGACGGCAGGTAAGTCCATCACTCATGTCCCACCTGTCCCGAGACCACCCTGGGCCCTTTCTCTGTGCCTGGGGAAAAGACAGGAGCTGCAGCGAGCCCTGGCTGCCCCACATGTCCCCACCTGTGCTCACCTGTCCTCACCTGGTTACTCCTAGCACGCAGTACAACGCGGGGTTCTCAGAATGTGATCTCTCGGAAGGAGGGAGGCGTGAAGGCAGCAAGAGGGCCAGGTCGGTTAGGAATCAGGTGTCTTCCCCATCAAGGTGCAGCAGCCCCCTGACGGTGGCCCAGCAACCAGAGGCAGCCAGACTCAGGGCAGGAAGCGGGGCGGTGGGGGGGGGGGGGGGGGCGGGGGCGGGGCGGGAGGAGTGTCCACAGGTGCCCTGCGCAAGCACCTGGCCTGGATCCCACTTTCTCCCTGTGAACCTAGCCAGGAGGGAAGGGGAGGTGGGGGAAGAAAGCTCCCGCAATAACCTGTTTCATCCTGACCTATCAAAGCGGCCACTGGCCAGGATGGAGCCCAGTAACAGCCTGTGATTCTGGGGCCACCCTGGCCCTCAGGCTTACTCTATCTTCTGCCCTTCTGCAGTCTGAAGAGCCGCTGCCCATACCAGGGATGCCTCCACTCTGCCAGTTACCCTGAGCCTGGCCTTTCCTTCAGTCCTACCCCCCAGGCCCTTGTGGCCCCTTAATGACCCCCTCCCCACTCTGGGAGCTCCCTGATTTTTCAGGTAGTGGGATCCATTTCTCCAAAAAGAAACTGAGCGCATCCCTAACCCAACTTTTCACCCTCTCATACTCCCGGCTCACCCAATTTCGTTCTTTTTTTTCTAGTCACACCTGGCCAAGAAATCTCAGGCTTGCTCTAGGAATTCCTTCCAGGGCAGCCAAGATGCCAGGCCAGCCTGTTGTTACTTCCTTGCAAAGCTTTGAGCAGCAGAGTGAGGGAGTCCTTTTGTTTTGGGAACCAGGCTGAGACCAAGGCTTCTTGGGACTCCAGGGTGTGTGGAGCTCACAGGTGGGCGGCCATGGGCCTTGGCAAAAGTGGAGGTGAGCACAGCTTGGCTGAGAGGGGCCATGTGAGGTCACCATTTAAGGATCCAGCTTATCATGTTTACAGTTAACCTTTGCCCCAAGCTCTAAGGTCCAGTAATTTTAGGTCTTCTCTTTGTCATCAGATCTCTAGGACACTAGGGCATATTTCCTCATTTCTAGCTGTTAAGACCTGTCAGTTCCACTGCCGGAGATTATATTTAATATATATACATTATATACACACACGCACACACACATCCCATCAGCTGAGTTAAAAACCCATGCCTTGAGGCACGAAAACATTTCCACATTCTTGACTCCCTGTGGGGCAAGCTGGGGTAAGTGTGGGCTGGAGGGGGACTTTGAGGCAAGTTTCAGCTGGTCCATTCCTGCTTCTGTGCTTTCTGTTTCCCTAAAAATATCATAACATCACACAGTCAGAATTTCAAAACTGGGGGAACATCACCTAACAACCTTGTCTGATCTCCCGCAGGAGGAAACTGAAGCCCAGAGATTAAAGCATGGTACAGGGGCTAATAGCCTGGCGGGGCCACAAACTCCCTGGGTGACTTTCCCAGGCCGTTTTCTGCTCTGGGCCTCAGTTTTCTCATCTGTAAGAGGAAGAGGGTTATTTTTAAATGAATTAAGAACATGTTAATGCTCTAAAATCAGGGCATGAGGTTGGAAGGGGCTCAGGGGCTGTACGGTCTCCTCTCAGAGGCTCCGAGCCAGCTGCCAGACTGGAATCCTCGCTCTGCACTGCCCTAACAAGTCACATCCCTTCCTGAAGCTTCAATTTCCTTATCTCCCCAGTGGAGATACTAATAGTACCTCCTTACAGGATGGTTTTGAAGTTTAAATAAAGTAGTACCTGTAGCCCAATAGTGGGCATGTAATAAACTCTCAATAAATTATTATTGGGATTTCCCTGGTGGTCCAGTGGTTAAGACTCTGAGCTTCCACTGCAGGGGACACAGGTTCAATCCCTGATCGGGGAACTAAGATCCCACATGCCACGTGGTGCAGCCAGTAAATAAATAAATAAAATTTGAAAAATAAATTAATTAATAAAAATTATTATTAGCATTATAATTAAACTTAAATCCCTGGACGGCATCACTATCATTTTATAATTCTCACAACCTCCAGCAGGGTCTGGCCCTAATAGGCACTTATAACATGCATGAAAGAAAGGCTACATGAACGAATGAGCAAACAGGTCTCATTTTTTTCCAGACACCCAGGATACGTGATGGGACTTGGGTTGCACGGCAGGTCCTGTGCCTTCAGCCTGGCAGGGCCGTTGGTGACCCACGTGGCCTCTGCCTGCCAAACGGCCACCACCCGGGCCCTGCAGAGGCAGAGTGCGGTCTGGGCTCTGACTGATGCCCCCCAGCACCAGGGCTCCCCAGCCCTCGGTGCTGTGTGTATCAAATGGCGGATGGGGAGGATGTAAGTGAGGTCCGCTGAAGCCACCCTGCCTCCCCAGGGGTTCCCTGTCAGAGCGTGGAGATGGCGGTGCAGGGTCTTCTTTCGGGGCTAGGATTCTACCCAGAGCTCCAGCTCCCCAAGAGCTTTCTGTGGGCCTCCCCTCAGAGGAAGAAGAGGGATGGGTTGGCAGAAAGGTAGGGTGACCAGGGCTGAACGTGCCAGAGAAAGTGGTAAGCCCCAGACTACCAAAGCTGAGGCACGTGTTCAGTGGCCTCTGAAGTGCCTGGACTGTGGTTCCAAGTGGCCACACAGCAGCAACCACCATCCCTGCCACTCTGCCCAGGGGCCTGTGTCACAGGCTGTAATGGGCTGACCTGTTCTCTGGGAAGCCTCCAACTCTGAGCACCACGGTCCTTTACCCTCTGTGCCCTCCTGTCAGCCCCACTGTGCCCTGGTCTGCCACCCTTCTCCCCAGCTCGCTCCATGTCTTGCCCTGGGGGTCCAGTACGCGGGAATGACCCTGCCCTGCAGAGCAATGCTCTGGCTGGGACAAGTCACATTGGACTCTCCACACCCACCTTCCCCCTTCTTAGCCATTGAGCCCCTTCTCAACCATGATATTGGGAGGGGCTGCAACTTCCCGGGGTAGCTGGCTGCTAACCCTGACTGGTTGGAGCCTAAGAGAGGGCTTTTGGGTCCAGAGAAGCCCAGAGACAATGCAATTGCCTGGTTGGTCCCTCACCTCTGTCACCACCTCAGGAAACTTCTGGTCAGCATTCCCTGGCCGCCCACCCTAGAGGACCGTGCAGGGTTGAATAATGCCCGTATGGCATTTTAATAATGTCCAGTAATACCTGGTGGTCCACTGGCCAGTTGCCCTCCTCCTCTTTGACCAAGCCAGAGCCATGTGTGTGTATTCTTATAGAAATCTCTGCCAAGAGGTGTGGGGAGGGAGGGGAGCAGATGGGGAGACAAAGAAGAGGGGGAAGGAGAGAGAAGGGGAGAGAAGCAGAAAAGAAGTGGTCTGTAAATGTGGATGGAGTGGGTCCTTGACAGATCCCAGACTTTGTGGGGACAGAGCTCCAGGGAGCTGGGGAATTCTCTGTCTCTGGTTACAAAAAGGCAGGGTCAGAGTTGATCTTCCAGGTCAACACCCGATTTTACTGAGAACCCCAAGGGCATGGGAATCCAGCTTTGACCTCCAGTGCCTTTCACACCGTTCTCTTTCTTGTGTTGTTGGAATCCAAGCACAAGGAAGACGCCAGGGCCAGGGCAAAGGGTACAGGGTGGGTCTTCAGGGAACTCAGGGTGCAGAGGAGGACCAGGTCCTTTCCTGGATAGCCCCGCACAATCCTTTAACCTGGTCAAGAGCAGCTCCAACCCCAAACTCAGGTCTGACTACTGACACGCAGCAATGCCCAAGGGGGTGTCTGTTCAGGCTAAGCTGACCTTGACAGGAACACTGAGCCCTGTAAGTGTTTACTAAACAAACCCTGTCCTCTGAGTAGGGCAGCCAAATTTAACCCAGCCTCATTGCCATGCGATTACGTTTTTAAGATGCTCCATTCCTTTATCTGGAAGCAGGAAACAGTAATACATGCTCACAGTGGACCACTTCTGAGGGACAACAGAAAACTTTCCCATCCCTGACACTAATTATTATCTCTGTGAGCTCTAGCACAACCAGCTATCGAGGGAGAAAATCGGGTCAGAAGAGAGGAGGTTGGGGGCTCCTGGACACACACCTCCCCTGCCCCTCTCTCCTAGACCCCTCCCTGCCCCCTCTCGAACACTGCAGCCACATGGAAACCTGTGGGGAACAGTTGGGGCTTTTTATAATTTTATTTGTTAACAGTTCAGGCTATTTTTTTTTCATGCTGCAAGTGATGCCAATGCCTCATGAAAATGTTGTGAAAAAAAATAAGTCTATTTTGGGGTGATCGGCCTCCTCAGAGCTTCTCACTTGCAGCTCTGCGGGCTCCGGGAATGGGCCTGCCCTCTCTCAGAAGTTCTGCAGCCTGCCTGAAGTTCAGGATCCTGGGCCCAGATGCACTGGCTAGGGGACACATTTTTTCCCCCTCTTGTCATTTTCCTGCCTAGAAAGCGGGGCAGAAGAAACACCATCTAGCTTCTTTCTGCTTCCAGCTGGCCTCGCAGTGGCTTCCGGTGCACTGTCCTGAGAAATGAACATCCCGGGAGACTCGGAGTGGATCACGTCTTTCCCCCATGGCATTCGTGGTGATGGTACTTGCAGCTCTTTAAAGACATAAGCCAACAAGTGCTCCAATTTCTCTACTGAACGAAGCGCTGTTTCAAAGCTGTAATATCTGTTTCATGGAGGCCTCAGCCAGCTGTGCAGAGCCAGGGTAGAGGGGCTTGGGTGGGTGGGCAGAGGGGTCTACATGCTCAGAACTCTGCTAGCAAGGGCTGGCAGTAGCCTGGCCAGACCTGAATGGGAATGGATTCTTCAGTTCCTGCTGGAAGCAGCCCTGCCAGCAGCCCCACAATGTGGCTGTAGGAAGGCTGCAAGGATGAGCTGGGCTTGGAGGATCTCAAGCAGAATTCACTGACTCACCTGGTTTGTTCATTTTCTCAGGACCGCCCCCCCGATCCCCGCTACCCCCCAGGCGCTGGGCCAAGGTGGGCCTGAAATTTTCCAACCCTGGTAGGTCAGACTGTCAGAATTCCAGCCCCCCCCCCGCCCCCGATCCTCGCCCCAATGCCCTTTGTGCTGTCTGCTTTCCATAGGCAGCGCTGGGGTGCCCAGGAACACATGGCACTGGTCCTCCGTTCCAGCGTAGGTCTGTGATGGAGAGAAGGCGGAAGTGGAGGAAGAGTTTAAGGGACCACACAATCTCTGATCTCAGCCCGGGAAGATGAGAAAATCATCTAGCCACCCTCTGACTTCTGGCAAGGAGTACTGTTATCCTCAGTGGGAGACCAGAGAGATGAAGTTCCTTGACCAAAGTCACAGAGCCAGTTCCTGATGGAGCGGCTACTAGAACTGAGATCGGCTCCTCCTCTATTTTGGTTTCCTTCACTCTGGGCTCTTGGGGCTGCTGTGGTCCGCATCTCTGCCCTCACTGGGCTTGGGGGGGACTCCTCTTTCCTTGGCTTCCTTCTGTCTTGTCACCACCCTGCCCCTAGGGGGTTGTCACAGAGATACCCTTCCATTACCCTGAAATGACGCAGTGCCATCTGTTTCCAGAGGTCTATGGCTGGCCTCTCCAAGCCCTTTCTTCATCATTCCCTATTTCTCCAGAAGTTCTAAAATTTTCTGTGGCTGAATTGGTCCCCAAATTGTGACTGACCACTTAAGGAAGCTGAAAGTGGGGACGATGGCCGAATGAGGTTCTCTCTCTGCCTCTTACCACGTGTCTAATCCCTCCACCCTCCAGCCCAAAATGCTTCCTTCTGTGCTCAGCCTTGGCAGCCATCAGCTGACATTTTAGAGTCCCAATTTGGGTCGGGAGCTGCTCCAGTGAAAAGGGGAGCCAATTAGACATAGGCCTTCCATGTTAGGAACTCGTATCAGATGTCAGTGCTGGAATGAACCTCAAAGGTCACCTGACCCAACCCTTGTACATAAGAAAGCTGAGGCCCAGAGAGGTCTGGGAATTGTCCAACGTCACACAGTTGCGTGAGGACGGAATCCAGGCCTCCTGATGGACGGTGGACCGATCTTTCCAAATTACCAAACCAGTTCAGAATGTGCAGACACCTGCAGCATGGGCTGGCCCATGACCCCAGTTCTTGCCCCTCAAGGAGCCCCTTGTCTCCCTTTGATGGCCTCTCTCTTGGCCCCGGGGCTGAGTGTCTCAGCCCATCGGGCCTGGACAGCAGAAGCCATGCTCTTACCTTGAGTAGGACCCTCTGTTTGGGCCGATCGACCTGGTGGTGCCTCTTTGCATTACTCACAGTGTGCTCATTCCTTCTCCCACTCTCTTCCCCTGCCCCGCCCCCTTCCCTTCCATCCAGCCCAACCGGGAGCCTGGAGGGAGCACAGAGCAATGGCAGCCCGAAGAAAAGGCCAGTACAACCTGTGGAAGCCCTCTCTGGACAGCATGTGAGTAGCCACTGTGTGATGTCAACTCCTTCCCCATCAAGTTCTGTACCCCAAACATTCATCCACGCGTCCAGGATTTATTGAGGCCCTCTTGAGTGTCTGTTGCCAGGCGCTAGACCAGCACGAATGGTACTCTTTTGAATAAGCATAATCCCTTCCTTAAAGCGTCCTCAGTACTGTGAGGGACAGAGAGACCCAATGATACAGCAGGGTGACTGATATTCTTAGGGGAGTGTAGAGGAAGGGCAGGGAACCTAGACTTTGCAGGGGATACTCATGGAAGACTTCCTGGAGGAAGTGACATCTAGGCTGAGATTTGAAGGATGAGTAAGCATTATCCAAGTGAAGGGGGTGGAAAGAGGAAGGGTGTTCAGGCTGAGGGAGTCACTTGAGCAAAGGCCCAGAAGATCCCTGTCTCCTCGCAGAGACCTGAAATTCCCCACGAGCCCTGGGCAAGGAGGCTGAGAGACTCCAGGCTTCCAGATTCGGCTCCTTCACCCTGCAGGGGCTCTGCATCTTGAGAAGCCTCTGACTCTATGCACTGCTGGAGATAGGGTCAGCCCACGTCAGAAGGCCTGTGGGGTGGGCTTCACAGAGGCTCGAGTGTTCCAGGAGAGGGGCGAAGAGAAGACAGGCTAGCAGCCCACAAATAGTTGAAGGGCTGAAGCTGCTTGGGAAGCAAATGGAGCATGCAGGTTGGAGGAAGGCACAGTGGGAGGGGTCTGCATAGCTTGGGCTGGTACCAGGGAGGGACCTTCAGAGCCACCGGGAGAGGAGGGCTTGGTGGCACTGGCTGAGAGCCTGCTGCATGGGTGCATTCCTGAGAACCCGATGGAGAGTTCTCTCCCCAGACCAGCCTCCTTCCTGCCCACGGGCTTCAGGAAAACGGTAGCGCTTGATGTCCTGGAGGAGGGTGGTTATGGGGATAGATGGAGGGGGTGACTTTGGGGGACAAGTTCAAGGGGTTTATGTCATTGGGCAGGAGGAGTCACAAGAGGACTGTGGTAAGGGAAGAGATTTTTGGGGAGGCAGGAAACTAGAAGGGAAAGAACCCCTCAGGCTGCAGCCAGGTACTGTCCCCTCAGGGCAAGTAAGCCTGGCGAGGAAGGTCCTTGCCTGGGCTACCAGCAGAAAGGCAGTGCGGACACCCAGCCAGCCAGTGATATGGGGGAGTCAACAGTCCATCCTGAAGTGCTCCAAAGAAACACAGAATGGTTCCAAGCTGCAGAAACTGGGAAGAGAGGGCTGGTGTGTGTGTGTGTGTGTGTGTGTGTGTGTGTGTGTGTGGTGTGCGTGTAACAGAAGAAAGCAGGAGGCAGAGAGGAAAGGCCAGGAGCCTTTCTAGAAAAACTTCCCACCCAGGCCTGACTTGAGACATACAGTTGACCCTTGAACAACAAGGGTTTCCACCGCGCGGGTCCACTTACAGGCAGATTTTTTTCCAATAAATATGTATACAGTTGGTGCTTCGTATTCACAGGTTTCTGCATCCGCATGGAAACCTGAGAATAGGAAACACCAACTATGTTCATTGTATTTTGCCATTTTATATAAGGGACTTGAGCATTTGAGGATTTTGTTATTCCCGGAGGGTTCCTGAAACCAATCCCTAGCAGATACCAAGGAATGACTGTAATCTGAAGGGAGGAAAATGGACGCCCCAGGGCTGGGGTGGGTCGGGTGCAAGGTGAGGGGGAGGGGGGCAGGCCGCCTGCGCTATGAGAGGCTGCTGAGGGCTGGGAGCTGGGGCCTGGGACAGAGGGCTCAGAGCGGGCCACTGACAACTCCTTGGTTGCTGGCGAGGGACCCAGCCTCAGGGAATGGCCCTGTTTTCCATTGGAGGGCTGGCAAAGATGAAGCAAACATGGTAGCCAGATCCTTGGCCTGGGAGCCAAGATCTTGAGGCTGTCTTGAGTAGCTGGGAGGCGTGAATTGAGGGCCAGGGTTGGGTGGGAAGAAGGCCTGGCATTGGCCACAGTTGGGGCAGAGGCTGAGGGCTGGGTCTTGGTAGTGATCTGCCTCTCGAGTTGAGAATCTTCAGTTGCCCTGATGAGGAGAAAAAGCTGGGATCTGGTGCCTCTTTCTCCAAAAAGAGAAAGGGCGCATAGCTGCATAGTTGCCCCATGACTTTGGGGAGAGGTCAGTTCTCTTTTCCTGCTCTGTGCTGCACTGGGGCTCTGCCTGTTGCTGGCATGTGTGAAACATGAAGCCAACAGGCTGGCGCGCTGGAGTGGGTGGAGGGATCAGGATGTCAGACACCCTGGTCCCCCAGTGGTGCCCATGCAGAGATCTCATGCTGTGCTCTTGGCACAGAGGATGGGGTGAGGCTCTTCAACACCAAACCTGTGGGAGGAGCACACCTGTACACAGTTGAGTTTCTTTCCTAAGCTTGTGTTCAAACCATTACTCTGTTTTATGAAGAGGGGATCCTAACTAGTAGCACCCTCGATCATGCTTAATCTCTTTTCCAGCTCTAGGTAGATTCAGAAGGAGGTGGGGGAAGCATCCCTCACCAATCACGCACTTACTGAATGTGGACCAGGCCGGAAAGCATGAACACCTTGGTGGGCAACTTCCAATTACATGCATTCATAGATGGGAAGCATGCTTCAGACAATACAAAATTCATTTTTTATTTGGCTTTATTTTTTGGCAATTATATGTTGCAGAAACTAGTATTAAAGTGGATTTGCATTCTCAGAGCGCAAGTTGGAGGTGTGATGGAGGGGGTTAAGGGGGAGGCACGTCAATCTGGGCTTTAAAAATTGTCCAGAGGTAATCGACAAGATGGATAAAACCAGACTGAGCTGACTACTGTAATTACTAGCAGTCAAGATCCTCATAATCAAACTAGTCTTGAACATGGAAACTTCCTTTGAGGACCACTCACGTTACAGATGTCATCCCTTGTAATCTATTTTACAGAATTTTGAGACAGAGAGCCCAAAGGTGCCTTAGGTAATGTCTCCAGGGCTAGTGTCTTCGTGGCATTTCTTTCAGAGGGCAGAAGATACTGGTGAACGCCAGGTGGCAACAGGATGAATGTGGGATGGAAGCGGAGCCTGCTGGAGAAGAGGGACGCGGGGGGGGGGGGGGGGGGGGCGGTAAAAAGGCTTAGATGGGAAACAGGTGCAGATGGTACAGGGCCCCACCCAGAAACTCATTAAGGGGCATGGAAATTGGAGACATAGGCTGTAGCTGCAGGGGTGATGATGGAGGGAGGAAGGTCCTCAAATGCCAGAAGAACGCCCCTGCCGGCAGAGGAAACGCTGTCTTCCTCTTCCGATGGGAAGCCGTGGATGCCTGGGGCTAAGTAAGGGTCAAGGCAAAAATGTCGAGTTCCCCTTCCCTAACTCGCACCCCTTTCAGGGCGGACTAGGATGCTCTAGGAGTTCTTTCTCAGCCTCCCGGAGGAAAGGGGGGAACCCCGTGGGAGTCCAGTGCGGTTTTGATCCTCGCCAGGTAGAGGGACGCTGCCCCAGCACGGGTGGCGAGCCGAGACCCCCTACGCCGCTCCCCTCCCAGAGTCGGGGGAGGTGGGGGGGAGAGTAGAAGGAACAAGCGGCGTCGCGAGGCGGGGCAGGGGCGGGGCCTCCGAGACGCCCAATCCCCTTATTTCTCCGCCCATTCCCCGCCCACCGCCCCCTTTCCACCAACGGAGCGCCGAGATGGGCGGCACCTGTCACGGCTGGCGTCCTGGGTACGATTTTGCCGCACCTTTTTTTCCTGCCTTCTTGCTTTCTTTTTTTTTTTCCCTTTCCCTTTTTTGTGAATGAAAAAAGGAGGTCGCGAGCGATCTCTGGGACTGCGGCGCTAGGCGTCTTCGTGGCCGCGCCTTCGGAGCGGGCCCGGGCGCGTAGCAGTGGCGGCCTCGCCACTCTAGCCCACTCCTGCTCGCCGCCTCCAGCCTCCGCAGCCAGAGGACCGTTGGCGGCGGCGCGGCCCAGTCGCGGAGGTCGGAGCGGCCGGCCAGCTGCCCGGCTCCGGCGCGCCTCCATGACACGGGGCGCCGGGGGCGCGGGGAGATGCTGATCCGGAAGAGGCAATGGCTGCAGTGCCGTGCGCGTGGCCGCTCCCTGCCCGCCGTCCGGCTCGGGCTTCTCTGTCAGAGTTTTTGATCTAACGCGAACCGGGTACGGAACCTGAGCGGCAGCAGCGCGACGGCGCCGGCATCGTCCTAACTTGCACGCGCGGAGTGACCCCAGCCATTTCACTAAAATGAGCGTGCTTAGCAGGAAGAGATGTGTTCCTTACACTAGAAATTACCCCGTCACATGTAGCGGTGTAAGTAAATGATTAATTTCTGTTATGGCTGGGTTGCAAGCAGCCTCTGGAAACGCGCCGCTTCCCCGCTCTGCGTCCTCCCGGGCCCTGTCTGCGCCCCTCCTGACTTCCCTTGGGCTTCCGCTCTTGCCTGGGCTATAGCTTCGGCTGCTGGGGTCTTAGCGGGCGGGGGACTAACATTTTCTTGGTTTATCTAGGGAAGGGAAGATGACTTGATTGCCGTGGCGTGTCGTGGCCTTCCCCCTTCCCCATTTAAAATGTAAAAAAATTTTTATTTTGTATGTGTGTGTAGAGCAGCGTGCAGGAAAAAAGGTCCAGGGTGGTGGAAATGTTTCCGTTAAAAACCAATGGAATGTATTTTGCTCGCTGTTCTGGAGATGTTTCTTTCAACACACTCCATTGCAGTCTGTGCGTCTGAGTTCTGGCAAACTACTGGGAGAAATCCTTAGGGCTGTTTGTTGATGTTTGAAGAGGCTTATTCTGTGTTTAGGCTTGTATTTTTTGTTAATATGACCATTCAGGATCCCTTTGGGCCCCGCTGCCCATCGGGCCTGTGGAGGAATTCATCTCTTTGCCTTCCCCCATGTTACAATGTCAGCGGCCTCTTTTAATTGGAAGGCCACCCTCTCTGCTTTTCTCTTCCTGATCGTATACATCCTCCTTGATTTTTACCTTCATTTTCAAGAAATTTTGTATTTTGTGTAAGATGCAGGATGTGGGATATTGGTTGCTAGGAGACAAAGCAGGCTCCCAGGGAGATTCTGTTGTTTCCTTGACAACCAGACTAGGGCAGCTACAGATGAACAAGCCTCCTATCAGCTGTGGGAGGGAAAGAGGGGCTTTTCTGGGCTCTGCAAAGAGTGTGTGTAGGTGTGTGGGTGTGGGACGGGGAGCCCGTGAGTGTTGCAGCTAATCTGAGCACACCTTTCATTTTGGCCTGTCCTGAGTTCAAAGAGCTGGGAGAGCAGTGGGCAGGAGGCCGTTTTTGGAGAAGGGAACAGGGATTGTGGGTTGGGGTGGGAAGGGAGCACCTACGTGACGCTGGAATCATTGAGGGAGAGGAGTGGCCTGGGGTCGTGATAGCCAGGGCAGGGTGGCGAGGAAGCCGTAGCGTACGGAGGTTGGCCAGGAGGCTCAGAAGGAATGGGGATGAGGCAATTGTGCAGAAAAGTCTAGAGTCATTGAAGGAGAGAGTGCTAGAAGGAAAGGGGAAGTTGAGAAGCTTACTGAGTGGGTTGTGCCGTTGTACATAAGCAGTGATACAGTAAAGTAGCAATATTCTTGAGCAAAAATTACATTACTGTTGGCAATGGCACCATATCTCCAGTACAGGTCCTTTTAAAGACAGGCCTGATTAGACTAAGAGTTCTGCTGGCTTAATTGGGCCAGTGTGTATCTTAAAGAGAGATATAATTACACATATAGATATGTAATCCAGCATTATATAATACCACATTACATAAGAAGGCAAATACCTCCTTTCGGCCCAGGCTCTCCTGGCATGGATTTACCAAGATTCAGGAGACTTTCTCCGGGAGCCCTCATACCCATTTTCCGGAAGGGCAGATTGCGGCCCAGACAAGTGAAGTGATTTGCCCTTTCCCAGATCTGACAATGAAGTTTGCCAGTCAGGCAGCCGGCACAGGGGTGGAGTGGGTGAGAATGATAAAAATCAGGAGGAGGTCAAAGGACATGCAGGGGAAGGCGTCAGGGGCAGCTGGGGAACGAATGGGGAGGGGCTGCTCAGCTGGAGCTGCACCCAGCAGGTCTGCTGGCTAAACTCACAGCACAGTGTCGCTCTCCTGCTTGTTGCTTAGCTGTCCCCTACTTAACCATAGAGGTGCATAAGGTGTGCCTGAGTGTTTGAGTCATAGACTCGATGATCTCAGACCAGCACTGAACTGCTCTGCTGGTGTTCTGACGTCCTCCTCGCCATCCAGCTGCTCCTGGATGTAAGAACCGATGTACCTGCTCAGTACCTCCTCATCCCCCCTTCTGCCTACACACCTCCATGCTGCTGGAATCTGAATTTGAGAAAGAAGTTCTGTGGGCTAGTAGGTTTTTCTTTTTCTCCTACAGCTGCATGTATTTGTATTTGGGATTCTATCTGTTTTGTTCTTCCGTCGATAAAACAGAAACCACAACCCGGAAGATTCCTCCTAGCGCCAACACATCCTCCCCGCTACCTGACTTGAGACCAGGAGCTGTCAACATGGGGTTCCCGGTCCTCAGTTCAGGAGAGAGAGCAGCGGGGAGGCAAGGTGTTCGGTAGAATGGTGGTTGCTTGCTGGGGAGGGCGAGCAGGGGCAGAGGAAGGAGAAGGAATGAGGCAGACAGTTGCGCTGGAGACTGGCGGGGGGTGGGGGGGAACCTGCACGGAGACCCCTTGTTGTTTAGATCCTGTAAAATTCCAAGGGGGAGGCGCTTGTCTCATTGAAAAGTCCTTGCTGTACTTTTTGCTTAGGTGGCTGAGATGCATCTACTCGAGCAAATCCCAGTTGCCATCGTTACTTGGATATTTCAGGTCTGCATTCCTGCCTGCTGGCATCCAGTTACAGCCCAGCATGGTGGCCTGACTCCTGGGCTGGATGGCTCAGCAGTGAGGGTGCCTGGGCAGCCTCCAGGACTCCTCTGAGCTCAGCCTTCCTTGGCCTAGGAAGGATTCCTCCAAATTGCTCCAACCCCCAGCTGACTTCAGGTGCACAGGGAATGCGAGCAGGGGCAGCCCAATGACCCTGGCAAAACCACGCTTCTGAATAACGCCCGCATCTACCCCTACCCTCTCTCTTCCACTCTTCCAGGAGGTGGATGCCAACTGGGAGGCTGCCAGCAAGAGCCCCTTCAAGCCGAGGGCCCCCTCCTAGTGACAGCTTTTTAAACACTGACGTGACATTTCGACTACAGAAGGGACTTCTGTTTGTTAATCTGAGCAATCCCTCTCTGTGGGTGGGCAAGACACTTGCTCTCTACCCAACACAGAAGGAAACTAAGGCAAATATTTGCCCAGAAATTCAGGCCCGAGTTTCTGACCCTCTGCTTCCCCATTACCCATGCAGTCAAGTTAGCGAGCATCCTTCCAGGGTTGCCAGTGTCTGGGGGCTTCCAGCCTGAGAATCCTCCTCCCCGGGAAGGAGAAGTGTGGAAAGGAGCGTATCTCACTTCCCCTGAAACTGGATGCAGGATGCTTGGAGGGTAGGCCTGGGTAGGGGATGGGAAGGCCCATTGGTCTCTTAGCCGTGGGGTGTATCATCCCAGGCCCGTAGTTACCCCCACTGCCATCTCAAAACGGGGCCTGCTGCTGAGTGAGCCACGTAGGCAGCGGGACAGACCCAGAGGAGGAGAGGGGAGGCCTGTGGACTGCTCAGGTGCATGCAGAAGCCCCCCGTCAGCCCAAAGAGCCTGGGCTGAAGAACTCCGGCATCTCCATAAAGGGGGCCGGGGTTGAAGGATAGCCATGGGCAGGCTGGGGCTTGGAAATCCACAACCAGAGAGGGAGAGGGACAAAGGTGGAGGCCAGGAGAGCTGCTGCCCAGCTTTGACAAGTCCATTAAATTTTAAAGCGGCCCTGCCCTCGGGCATGCTGGGAAGGGGTGGGGACCCGGCCGTGACTCCGCTTCTCTCAGCGGTTTGTTGTTCTGCTGCCACAGCCCTGCCGGCTGGAGAAGGAGAGCGGATGATGACTGAGCTTCCTAGGCAGACACTTCTCTTCCCGGGAGGGTGGGGACTGGCCCTGGGCAGAGTCCGCCTTGGCATCTCTCTCAGGCATCCCCCCCATCCCGAAGCCCCACCGGAGGATGGCGGCAACAGGAGGGAGACCAGAGGTTCACCTGGTGGAGCTGCGCCTCTCAGCCTGAAGGGGCTCCCGTCTCCTCGGCCCCTGCAGAGCTCTTGGCCAGAAAGCCGCCCGCTCCTTCCTCCTCCTCTCCGCTCAGATGCTTGGAGAGGGGGCAGCCCTGGCTAAGGAGAGCAGCTGGCCCCGGCCCTCCAGGGGCTGGCATGCATAGCTGTCTTCACCGCTTCTCTCCTCTCCCTCAGGTCCCAATTAATGGATTCTGACATGGATTATGAAAGGCCAAACGTAGAGACCATCAAGTGCGTGGTAGTGGGGGACAACGCTGTGGGCAAGACCAGGCTCATCTGTGCCCGGGCCTGCAATGCCACCCTCACCCAGTACCAGCTGCTAGCCACCCACGTGCCCACAGTTTGGGCCATCGACCAGTACCGGGTGTGTCAGGAGGTAAGGCTGGGCGTCCGGTGCCGCGCATCTGGGCTTCTTCCCCAGGGATCACTCCAAACGGGGCCTGTGCCTAGCTCATGGAAGCCCCTTAGGGGTCGGGTGGAGGCAGCTGAAGAGCAAGGAGCCCTGGGAGGGAGGCCTGAGAGGAGTGCCCCCCTCCAGGGGAGGGGTCCTTGGCCCTTTGTGTTTTGCACGGCTGAGCTGGTGCCTGGGGCGTAGCATCTTGGGTAATCATAGCCCCCAATAATGGGGAGCCCTGAAGGGGGAAAGGGTGGTGCTTTGGAGAGATGAGAGCTGGCGGTAGGGAAGAAGCTGCCGGCTAATGATACCAAAAGATCAGAGGCTTGGAAGTGTCCAGTTGGCAGGTACAGTTGGGAACAAGGGCAGGCTCCCTGCGAGATCCCGTCCACTGCCATTAACGGTCTGCCCTCTGAGAGTCTCTCACCTCCTGGCCAGCTCTTGTTAGTGAGTCTGCAGAGATGGCACCTGGTTGAAGGTGTTTTAAGGCACACGTTGGGAGGCACTGGCTGTCCCTCCAGCCCCCACGTTGCAGGACCCTCAGGAGTGAGCAGGCATGCAGGGCCTCCAAGAACCGTTGCCCTAGATTCCTGCCCCCCTCCCTGCCCCCACAGGTGCTGGAACGTTCCCGAGACGTGGTGGACGATGTCAGCGTGTCCCTCCGCCTCTGGGACACCTTTGGAGATCACCACAAAGACCGTCGCTTTGCTTATGGGAGGTAGGGAAGGCCCCCGGCTGCCTGCGGGGAGCCAAGTGGATGGCTTTTCCCTGCTTTCCCCGAGGTACGAAGCGCCTCTGTGACACTGAGCCTGGCAGGAAGGAGTGGAGAAAGCAGCGCGGGCAGACCCGTGAGGGGGCGGCAGCCTGGGTGGCTTGCCACCAGGACGCCTGGTTTGAGTCCTACCCTGTTAAGCAGTGGCTCTGGGACTCTGAGCAATTAGGAGCGCTGTTCTGAGATGAGTTTTCGCAGATGAGATGGTAAAAAGTGGTCATTCCTAACTCACAAGAGAGCTATGAGGTCAAAACGAGAGTCTTTGGAAGCTCTAAAATGCTAAGTTAGGGGTGCATAAACTAGAGGTTCTGTTATTATATGTTTTGGGTAAGATCGTGTGAGCAGATCCATATGACAGACGTGGGACTGTAGTGTAGGGGGGTGCAGGTGGGTATGTGTGTTCTCCCTCGTTCCAGGGGCAGGTAACCTACCACTAGCTTTCTTTGCCTGTAACCTCACTCTCCCACCGCCAGATCCGATGTGGTGGTTCTGTGCTTCTCCATTGCCAACCCCAACTCCCTCCACCATGTCAAGACCATGTGGTACCCAGAAATCAAACACTTCTGCCCCCGAGCACCTGTCATCTTGGTGGGCTGCCAGCTGGACCTGCGCTACGCCGACCTGGAGGCTGTCAATAGGGCCAGGAGACCCTTGGCTAGGTAGGGGGTGCTGGTGCCTAGGGAGGGGAAGGCGGCAGATGGGGTGCGGGGCGTGTCTCCAGGCTTCCTGCTCAGTCCTGAGGGAATCCACTAAGCCTCACATCTCTCCCTCCATCTGAAGCGAGCTCATGTAGGGAGACAACAAGAGTTCTCATTCTTTCATTCATCCATCCATCCATCCATCCATCTATCCATCCAGCTATCCATCTGTTACACTGAGTGGGCCATACTGGGCCACGCATCATGAAGAGAGAAGGAGAGGGAGTTTTTGCGTGAAAGGAGCTTATAATCTTGCTGGGAGGTGAACTTGATAGGTGAACATGTTAAAAACCAACGTGGAATGTTGCATATTAATTGCCAGACAGGTGGTTATCGCTACCACTGTTTTGAGCTGGGGAGATCACCAGGGCCTGGCATAGATATGGAGGGCTTCCTGGAAGAAGAGGCGATCGGAAGTGAGCCTTGAAGGTCTAGTAGGATTTAGCGAGACAGAGGAGAAGGGGAGTGGAAATGAGCAGGGCAGGAATGGGTCTTAGGACACAGATCCTGAGCAGAGACCCTCCAGCCTGGTGAAGAACAGACAGGCTCTGGAGAGCTACCTCTCCCCGCCCTCCACTCTCTACCACCAACATGAATTTGGCTTCCCTTCTTGAACCTGCCAGGCCCATCAAGCCCAATGAGATCCTTCCCCCGGAGAAGGGTCGGGAGGTGGCCAAGGAGCTGGGCATCCCCTACTACGAGACCAGCGTGGTGGCCCAGTTCGGCATCAAGGACGTCTTTGACAACGCCATCCGTGCAGCGCTCATCTCCCGCCGGCACCTGCAGTTCTGGAAGTCCCACCTCCGCAATGTGCAGCGGCCTCTGCTGCAGGCGCCCTTCCTGCCCCCCAAGCCGCCTCCCCCCATCATTGTGGTGCCCGACCCCCCCTCCAGCAGCGAGGAGTGCCCCGCCCACCTCCTGGAGGACCCGCTGTGCGCGGACGTCATCCTGGTGCTGCAGGAGCGTGTGCGCATCTTTGCCCACAAGATCTACCTCTCCACTTCCTCCTCCAAGTTCTACGACCTGTTCCTCATGGACCTGAGTGAGGGGGATCTGGGGGGCCCCTCAGGGTCAGGGGGCCCCTGCCCGGAGGACCACCGGGGTCACCCTGATCAACACCACCACCATCACCACCACCACCACGGCCGGGACTTCCTGCTTCGGGCAGCCAGCTTTGACGTGTGCGAGAGCGTGGAGGAGAGTGGGGGCTCCGGGCCCGCTGGGCTCCGGGCTTCAACTAGCGATGGGATCTTACGGGGCAATGGGACAGGGTACCTGCCTGGGAGGGGTCGAGTGCTATCTTCCTGGAGCCGAGCTTTTGTGAGCATCCAGGAGGAGATGGCAGAGGATCCACTGACTTATAAATCCCGGCTGATGGTGGTGGTGAAAATGGACAGCTCCATCCAGCCGGGGCCCTTCCGGGCTGTTCTCAAGTACCTGTACACAGGGGAGCTGGACGAGAATGAGCGGGACCTTATGCACATCGCCCACATTGCTGAGCTGCTTGAGGTCTTCGATCTGCGCATGATGGTGGCCAACATCCTCAACAATGAGGCCTTCATGAACCAGGAGATCACCAAGGCCTTCCACGTCCGCCGGACCAACCGGGTTAAGGAGTGCTTGGCAAAAGGCACCTTCTCAGGTATGGGACGTGCTTAGGAGCTGATGTCCAGAAGGCGGGGGAGTTCCCTCCAGGAGCCTTCTGAGGTCCAAGTAGCTTTCTAAGTCATCTCAGCTGCTGATGTCCTGGAGATACAGTGGCTCTGCCCCTGAAGCCCAGCGTCCCCAGCCTGAGAGTGTGGTCACGTCGTGCTTCACAGCCTGTGGCTCGGAAGGAAGCAGGTTGTCTGGGCGCACTGTTGACCCTTGGGGTTGGTTGTCCCACGTTCTTTCCCCACGTGCTCACGTGATGCCTCTTCTCCACCCGGACAGATGTGACCTTCATCCTGGATGATGGCACCATCAGCGCCCACAAGCCCCTGTTGATCTCCAGCTGTGACTGGATGGCTGCCATGTTTGGGGGGCCGTTTGTGGAGAGTTCCACCAGGGAGGTAAGGCTAGGATGGGAATGGTTGGGAAAGAGAGGGACTTACTCCCTTCCCATCTGAGGCATCTGTCACTTAATGGTACTTTCCTCAGCCTTGACTGTGTGCACGTCACTGAGTGATGGGCCCGAGAGAAGTTTATGAGATGGTTCCCACAGCCAAGGACTTTCCAGTATACCAGGCTAGGGAAATACGGTAACATCTTAAGTCTACAGTTGAGAAGACACTTTCGATTCGTTGTCTTATATCGTCTCACACGAGACTCTTATAGCGTAGCCTTCCACTTTACGTGTAAGGAAAGTGAGGACCTGAGAAGTTAAGCGAACTCATGCAAAGCTCTGTAAGTAGAAAGGAGAGGGTAGGACTTGAACTCAAGACTTCTGATTCCTTGGCTGTATACATTGTACCTTGCTTTCTCCCGGACGCACGTGAAGTAACTAGAAAAATATTCAGTCTGTCCCAAACTGAATCCATCACTGCTTTTAAATGTAGGTTTTATTATAATTGAGGTATGGTGAAGCCAACAGATCAGGAAAAAACTGCCATTAAAAAGATAGATTGTTATACTCACAGATCTCAACGGGAGGGGCACACACAGCATCTGGGGACATGCAGGGAAGCACCAGGTTGGGTCATGTGGCAGAGGGAGTAAGGGGGACTGTGGGCAGGAGCCTTTATTGTCTCTTCCCTGGGAAGGAAGAGGTGAAGCCCGGTAAACAGGCTTAGGGTTGGCTAGTTTGAATAATTTCATCAGGCTCTGGGGCATAGGGGCTGTCCTGAGTCATCTGGTACCTGGCCCTGGGGTACTTAGGGCAGGGGGAGAGTGGCCTGGAGTGTGAGAGCAGATGAAGGCGACAACTGGGGGTGTGGGCTCTGGATTGTTCGGTTTGCATGTGAAAGGCATGATCTCAGGTGAGGCCTTCATTATCTCTGGGAAGTCCCTCTAGGGTCAGCAAGGCCCCAAACTGCAAAGCGTCAGAATACAGAAACTAGAAAGAAACACTTCATGCCATCACCCTTCCCTTAATCAGGGCCACTCCAACCCCCTGTTCTCACTGATACCGCTGCTTTCTTGGGCACCTAGACTGGAAACACAGAGTTGGAAGGGGCCTATCAGTGTGTCCTTAGAAATAGCCTCTTAAGTCTGTTGTCTCGAGTCTGTTCTCGCCTTTCCATTCTCCCAGCCAAGCCGAGCAGCCCGGGCCATGGCCCCGTTCTCCATCTTCTCTGAAGTCCTGCAACACTGACTGTCCATCACTCAGCCTTGCAATTAACAAGGCCCTTCTTTGTGCAGTGGCTTCAAGTTCTGAGGGTCCACACCCCGTTTCCCCAGCTGGTTTGTGGTTTCTCTTGAGCGTAGGGACTAGGTCTTTTACTTCTGCTGAGTACCCTCGTCAGCGCTGGTCCCTTAGTCAGTGCTCAGCAAACACTTGAATGAAAAGCTAGACGAAGAACAGTGCAGCAGAGCGTCCTATGATACAGAGTAGGGATTTCCTAAAATTTCTGGGAAGGACGTCCTTCCGGTAGGCGAAGTGGACGGGTTCAGATTTGAGTCGTCTGTGCTCCTTGAAGCGTGAGTTGGGTTGGGATGTGCAAAAGTGTGAGGCTGGGGACCCTCCAAAGCCGCGGGGCCCACCACTACCACAGGAGCAGCTGTAAAGCTCCAGCGGATCCCCAGCGTAGCCTGGACAGGCTGGCGTCTGATGAGAAAGCAGTTTTTGTGTTGGTTCTGCTCTGAAGAGATCCCAGAGGCCCAGAGCAGCGGCTCCAAGCAGCCCGGAGACACCAGCTGATGTCTGCTTTGCTAATTCGCATCCCACTTGCACCGCTCCCTGAAGGGCTGGGAGAGGCTGGTGCAGGGAACCAGAAGGACTCCTTCACACACCCTCCAAGCCGGAAGGATGCTAGCAAGAGTCCAGGTCCTTTTAAAAGCTGTTGGAGGGCTTCCCTGGTGGCGCAGTGGTTGAGAGTCTGCCTGCCGATGCAGGGGACACAGGTTCGTGCCCCGGTCCGGGAAGATCCCACGTGCCGCGGAGCGGCTGGGCCCGTGAGCCATGGCTGCCGAGCCTGCGCATCCGGAGCCTCTGCTCCGCAACGGGAGAGGCCACAGCAGTGAGAGGCCCGCGTACCGCAAAAAAAAAAAAAAAAAAAAAAGCTGTTGGAGCCCTGCTCATAGGTGCTCAGCAGCTGGGCTCAGCACAGGCTGTTGCTGTGGGAGACCAGCCTTTAGGGAAGGGGGTTTCTGAGCAGGTCCAGGGGCCACGAAGGGGTGGCTGCCTGTTTGGAGTAGCCCAGTTAGGTGGGCCAGAGTCTTCTGAGTTCCTCGGAACTGAGTTACTCTTTCCCTAAAGCTGGACCTCACCGCAGCCTGCTCTATTCCTTCCCACCCGCAGGTGGTGTTTCCTTACACGAGCAAGAGCTGCATGAGGGCCGTGCTGGAATACCTGTACACCGGCATGTTCACCTCCAGCCCCGACCTGGACGACATGAAGCTCATCATCCTGGCCAACCGCCTCTGCCTGCCACACTTGGTCGCCCTCACAGGTAACTAAGCTCCGGGGCCTCCCGGGAGGAGGAGTCGGGGACCCCCAGGAGTCATGATTTCTTCTCTCACCTGTCTCCTCCTAGGGGACAGGCCACGAGCACCCAGGGAATACGTTTACATAAAGTGAAATACGTCGGTGCGTACTGGGGTTTGGGTGAGGACATGGATGTAAAGAAACATGTGAGGGGGGCGCTCGGTGGGATCACCTTATAGGCTCTCTCCAGAGGGCATCTTGGCCAGCACAGTGGGCTCCAGCGACCGCCAGGGCCTGGTGTTTCTTATTAGCTTGGCTGCACTCATAGCAAGCTTAAGAAGTCAAAAAGAAAAGAACACGTTCCTCATCTCTCCCTTCCTCCTTCCTTTCTTTTCCTTCTCCTTCATCTCCTTTCCCGCTTCCTCCTTCTTCTCTTCCACCTTCACTTTCCCTTTCTTCTCTAGAAATAGACAGCAAACATTGACCTGCCGCTCCTAATTCCTTGATTCCTTGTAGATCCTGAGAGCTTGAGCTCAGCTTTCAGGATGGACCAACCTCAGAGATGGGTTGGAGCAGGGACTGAGGCAGGAGGGAGACCAAGGTGCAGGAGCTCGGGGTCCAAGGGCTGGAGGAGAGATGGCGCCATCCCGGTGAGGGGTGTCTGGGGTCTGCTGATGTTGGAGTCGACATTTGCATTGCGTTGGTGTCGGCGTTGCTACCTGTACTGGTGTTGATGTCGAGGTTAGTATTCCTGGGCGGGTTAGGGGGCAGAGAGCAGGGCCTCAGATACTGAGTTGAGGTTCAGGGAAGGACCCGGTGTGAGAGCTGCTGGGGCCCTGGGCCAGATGATCAAGGCTGGGACTGAGCTATGAGGGAAGCAGTGATCCCATGATGAGAAATGAATTGGAAGGTGGGACTTGGTCCCAGGAAGAAGGGAGGAATCATTGATCAGAACCAAATGTGAAGAGCTGAGCCTTAACATTCAGGAGCTCAACTCCCTCTGCAGAGGGAGTCCAGGGGACACCAAGGGCTTCAGGGCAGGGAGCGAGAGAGAGGCTTCTAAAGCTTACAACTGCAGAATTCCCTGGCGGACCAGTGGTTGGTTAGGACTCTGCACTTCCACTGCAGGGGGGCACGGGTTCGATCCCTGGTTGGGGAACTAAGATCCTGCATGCCATACAGTGTGGTCTGTAAATAAATAAATACATAAATAAATAATAAAGGTCAGAGCTGCAACAATATGTCATCCATGGTCATCCATGAAAAAGTGCTGTGGCCTTCCCAGAGCACAGAAAACTGTCCAAACTCTTAGACCGAGGGATTCAACATTTGAAAGGCTACCTACAAAGAAATGACCCACTTGAAAAAAAACATCTAAAGGTGTTTAAGTTTGTTTCATCATGGCAGGCGATCAGATACAAGTCAAATAGACCCCACTGGTTAAGCACACTTGGGTAATTTTCACAAGGTAGCGATGAAAAATGTTAATCACTGCTGCGTGGAAAGGCTTATAGAAAATAACACTGAATGACTTTTCCAGTGAAATGCTCCATACGTGCCGAGAAACACATTTAAAAAATGTGTTGTGTATGTACCTTGTCAAGGATCAGTGGAAAATGCCAAGTATGGTGTAATAAGTGGTGCTTTGTGTTTAGTGATATATGCTTCCTATGAAGTTATTAATTCAAGCTTAAAATTTTTTTTAACATTTATTTATTTATTTGGTTGCACTGGGTCTTAGTTGTGACAGGTGGGCTCCTTAGTCATGGCACGTGGGCACCTTAGTTGTGGCTTGCCGGCTCCTTAGTTGTGGCTTAGCAGTGGCATGTGAATTCTTAGCTGCAGCATGCGTGTGGGATCTAGTTTCCTGACCAGGGATCGAACCCGGGCCCCCTGCATTGGAAGCGTGGAGTCTTAACCACTGCACCACCAGGGAAGTCCCAAGCTTAAATTTTTTTTAATGTTAAATATAACACAAATACACATAACGTATGGTCAGCTTAATGAAGTATTACAAAGCAAAGGGACCCTTGCCGGCCATACCGGAAGCCCTTCACCTGTCCTTCCCAACCACGGGCCCTTCCCCCGTCCCCAGGAGGAACCACTCTGCCTATTATTCTTTTTTATGGCCTCACTTCCTTACACTTCCTCGTAGTTTTATCATCCAAATGTGCATATCCTTCAACACTATAGCATGATTTTATTTTTTATATATCCTTTAAGTTTTTTCTTTTTTAATCTATAAGTACCTTGTCCATGAAAAAAACTTTCCCTTGCAATTTGTTGGAAAAACCCCACTGATCTAGGAAATCTAGATTTTTTTTACTGCTTGCGTTTCTATAGTACACCATCTTTCCTGTAAACTGGCCATTGGATCTAGAGGCTAGATCGGATTCAAGTTCAGTTTTCTTTTGGTAAGACTACTTCATACATTGTTTCTCTTTTTCATCAAGAAGCATAGATTGTCTGCTTTTCTCTCTTTTCGTGACGTTAGCAACCATTGAATGTCATTGCCTGGATCCATTAATTTATTAGGTGTTGTGAAATGGTAATATTCCAGTTCAGTCATTTTTTTCTTTATCTGTTGGAATACTTCTAAAAAGAGAGAAACTTGCCCTCACCTACTGTTCATTTACCCAGTGGTATAGTTCATGTAAAGCAGGCAGGTGAATGCTTGATTCTTTTATTTACCAGTTTTCAAGATACATTTGTTTCCCTATCATCCTTTGAGAGTGACAATTAGTTTCTTATTATTAAGTATGCTTATGAACTCTCAGATTTGAACATACTCAGTTGGTTTCAAATAACTGCAGTTAGCTTTATGGAAGCTCAAATACCCTACTGCTCCCTTAGCCTGTAGGAGTCTCTTCAAGTTGGCTGCAGAGTCTCTGAGCTTTCTGATTATCAGGAATGACAAGATGTTCCAGGTTCCTCTTGTACATTTCCTGCCCCAGACCTGGAATCAGCCATTTCTCTAAGAAGTCCTGGTTTCTTGTAGCTGGGAATGGGATTTCAAGGCTGCAATCTGTACATTAGAGATGCTTTTGCTATTGGGATGGCTCTTGTTTCTAGGTCTTTTCCATGGACTGAGCTGGGAAATATGTTTTTAAAGATAAAATACTTTATGAGTTTATAGTGATACAGTTAAAATTCAGGACTAAGAGTGTTTACTTCTTCCATAGAAACGTTTTAACATGAAATGCAAGGTCAGTACACAATTTGTTACAAAATTTAAATCAATACGAACAACTTGGTTTAATCCTTAGTTCTGATTCATTGTTCTCAGCAAACCTGAGGTTTAATACCCTCTCCCATCAGTTTCAGTGGCTGCTCTGGGGGTGGGGGCTTTCACCCCACCTATGTAACTACTTGGTGCAACATACGTAGCTTGAAAAATCCTTTTAGGTGATTCTGATCTCCTTCACTTCCCACCTCCACTCCACCTGGAAAGTCTTGCACTAATCCCAGTTTCCTCACTGGTAGCAGCAGACTTATATCTCCTGTGGCATTTCCTGGCCTGTTGGGACTCACCCCTTTGCCCTGCAATGGGCCCCTGCCAGGGGGAATAAGCAAGTGCCTGTCCACTCCTGTGGTTCTTCAGCCCATTCCTGGCTGTGTGTGTGTCACAGAGCAATACACAGTGACCGGGCTGATGGAAGCAACTCAGATGATGGTAGACATCGATGGGGACGTCCTTGTGTTCCTGGAACTGGCTCAGGTAGGGTGGCAGGGGAAGGAATCTCTCCAACATTCTCAGCTTTGGGCTCTGCCTGCCCATTTGGCAGCGAATGGGGAGGGGCTGGGAGGTGGTGGGTAGGAGGACAGGTTGGAGGTGAGGTGGTGGTCGTGACAGTGCCGAGGAGCAAATCCAGCGTCATTCCCTTATGGTCTTGTGTGGCCTTGCCTCTCGAGGTGCCTCTCGAGTCTTTATGACTTCAGGGCCTTTGCCCACCTGTGCCAAAGCTTTGGCTCTGAAGGCAACTGTAGATGTCTGTGTGCAGACCCCGCCCCTGGGGTCCCAGCACAGATGCGCTCCCGTCTGTTCCCAGTTCCACTGCGCGTATCAGTTGGCTGACTGGTGTCTCCACCACATCTGCACCAACTACAACAACGTGTGTCGCAAGTTCCCACGAGACATGAAGGCCATGTCCCCAGGTGAGCACCCCCGGCTGCACCTGTGCTCCTCCGTCTGCTTGGGTCCAAATCTCTGACCTGACCCCAGGGCACCCGGAGACTGCCAAAGACCCTTGGGCCTAACTTGACCTTGTGGGTGGGGAGCAGCCTGCAGAGGTGCATCCAGCCGGGCAGAGGGGGGGCCCGGGAAAAGTGCCGGCGTGGAGGGCAGGGCTCCCTCGGGGACCTTGGGCAACTCACTTTGCCCCTCTGGGCTTCTGTTCCTCCTAAGTACAGTCAGACTAGAGTTGGTATTTTTCAGACCTTTTTGGATCAGACTCCACAGTAAGCAGTACATTTTACCTTGTGACCCAGGACACATACAGAAAAATATCTCAGTTGTTTTTAATGCTACTTATGACCCATGACATTAATTTCATAACCTAGGAATGGGCACAAGTCACAGCCTGGGCAGCACAGGTCTGGGTATCCTCTGGGATCCCTGCAGCTTGGCCTCTGCTTAATTGACGTCTCAGGTCCTGGGGCCCACAGGAAGCACATGGGCTCCAGGGAGAGGTGTCGCCGGCCTCCCCGAGTTCCTGCCGCTCCGCCTTGAGGTCTTCGCTGGGCGCCCTCCGCTCTGCTGTGACCCCCTCCCCGCTGGCAGCCTCTCGCTCTATGCTGCCAGTTCTCCCACCCCCATTCTCTCCTCTTCACCCTTCTAGCATTTTCTTTCTAAAGCACAGCTCCAATCGCATCACTGCCCCGGTTCCAAACTCCCGTGGTGCTCCCCCGGCCTTCCAGAATAGGTCCAAACCCCTCAGTCCAGCCTGCCCTCCCGTCTGACCTCCTGCAACACCCGCATCCCCACTTGCCTTGGAAACCTCAGCCCTGCCAGCCACCTCTGCTGTCGCCCCAGCCAAGCCGAGCATCTTCTTGCCGACGGCTTTGCTTGCCCTTTCTCCCTCATCCTTTGCCTCAGCCTGCTTTATTCTCAGCACACACTAAAGCCCTGCGTAGATCTTCCCTCTGTCTTTGAAGAATAACACAAGTGGGAATGCCTTTCCCCGGCACGTACCGTCAGCCCCACTCCCTGGGCACCTGACTCTCTTTAGGGGGGCTCTGTGAAGGGATGTGGTCCTTGCAGGACCGAAGGCCATCTGTGGGTCCCATGGCAGCAGGGCAGGGGTGGGAGTCCCTCTTACCCCTTCTCCTGACATCCTCCTCGTCAAGCCCTACTGCGTTCTGCTCCAGAAAACCAGGAGTATTTTGAGAAGCACCGGTGGCCGCCTGTCTGGTACCTGAAGGAGGAAGACCACTACCAGCGGGCCCGGAAGGAGCGTCAGAAGGAGGACTATCTCCACCTGAGACGGCAGCCCAAGCGGCGCTGGCTGTTCTGGAACAGCCCTTCCTCGCCGGCCTCTTCAGCCACCTCCTCGTCCTCCCCATCTTCCTCCTCGGCTGTGGTCTGAGATGCTGCCACCCTCTTCTGACCCCGCTGCTGTTGCCCCCACTTGTTCTTGCCCCTCTGCTCTTCTGCATCGCCCCCTCCACCTTCCAGGGACAAAGGACTCACATAACCGGGACCCTACGGGGAGGAGCTGCTCTCACCAGCCAGCATAGCTCAGCAGAGAGAGGAGGGAGCCAGGCCTCGTGGGTCGGAACAGGCGCCCGGGGAGAGGTCCCGATTCCTCAGCAGGGCAGGAGACGGCTCCTGGGAGGTGGGGAGCGGGGAAAGGGCTGAGGGCTGTGGCCTCTGGTCTCTGGGTTGGAGAGCCCTAGAATCAAAGGGAAACTCTCCCAGCCATGAGGCCATGTGTCTTGGTCTGCGGAGGCAGCCTCCTCCTTGTGAGAGGCCGTGAGCAGGCAGGGTCCTACCTCTGTTGATCGGCTGTTTGCATCAGTGGACTTAGAGGGTTGCAAATGTTTTGTGGGCATTTGCACGTGGAACCTACTCAAATCCTCACTGGAGAAGTCAGGGTAGAAATTAAGCCTTCAGAACCCAACTCAAGGTTTCCACCCCTGGGGTGCGGCTGCCAGAGGCCGCAAGTGGAAGGCTGGCCCTCTGCCAGCATCCCTCCAGGGCTGTGGGCATCCAGGCCTGAGAAGGGTGGCAGAGGTTGCTCAGAGCTGCAGGCCTAGAAGCAGCGCCTCTTGGTGCAATGAGAAACTTCTTTCTCCCCCCTCCTTCACCGCTCAGATTTGGAGATGGAAACGAAAGGAAACAGCTGGAACAGGGGGAGAGAAGGAAGGGAGTGATGGGGGCCTGGGTACAGCAATCCCATGCTCCTTTGGGCTCCTCCCCCTGCCTCTGGTTAGCACGGCTTCTCGTGGGGTAAATTTAGCAAAAAACCCCAAACAACAATGAACAGAATCACCACCAACAAAAACATTGTCGCCTCTATCCCCTCAAAGGAAGAAAGACAGAAAAAGTCCCTGTATGGCTTACATTTCTATAAAGCCAAACAGGGTTCCCCATGTGGATGAGGCAATGGTTGAGACGGTAGAATTGACTCCAGTGCTTTTCAGGAAAGCAGTGTCGCCGGCTGTGACCAAGGACACTCCGGCCCTGCTGGTTGACCCTGGGCAGCACGTTGCATACCCTCAGCATGCTGGGGATGAGGTTTCGGGGGTGGGGAGGGTGGGCCCAGGAATCTCTGTGGCGTTGGAGCCGTGCGTTCGCCCATCATGAGAATCGGGCTATCCTCACCTTCATCAGGTAACTCCATAACATATGAATGTGGTGGAGGGATGGGGTGTGGTAGGGGTCAAAGGTCAGGAGAAAGGCACTGACATGGAGAATAGGAGACCCTGTAATGAAGGATCATAGCACATGGCCTCACTCAGTGCTGGCTGGTGATAAAAGGGAAGGAGAAAAAATGGGGGAATTGAACAGGAGCGAAACCAAGGTCAGTCCAGAGAAGAGGAGGGAGGAGACTGGAGGATTAAGACAGTAGCTTTGGGGAAAAGCTGGGTCGCAACTGACCCTCTCCACATTTTCTAATCCTGATTCGTATTTCACTCCCCACACCCTTTGTAGATTTAGAAGACGGAGCCCCTCTGATGAAGGTGGAGCCCCTCTGATGAAGGTGGAGCCAGAGAGACTGAGCTCCTGGCCTCAGAGCTCAGGAGTCACCTCGTCTAAGAAAGATGCTTTAGGAAGAGGAACTGGTTTTCAGTCCCAGGGCCCTGGGTGGGCTCCACCACCAAGAGGCTGGCTTTAGGTCTGGGATAGAGCAAACCCAGAAACAATGGAAACTCTGCATCAATTTTTTGGTGCCAAGACCTAGGGATTTGAAATTAAGTCCTCGTCAGGAGAAGGAGCAGGAGGTGGCAGGTCAAGGGGGTCTAGAGTGACTGTGCCCCGTGTTGTCGGAGCCCCAGACTTGGAGGCCATGGCTGCCTCCCCTCCAAGTCCTTCTCCAGGTGGCGGGCTGGGAAAGCAGACGTGTGCTGCCCTCTAGTGGCCGGTTAGCTCCTTGCCGCTGAGCTCGGGGCGAGCCTGAGGAGCAGTGGGCGGGGCAGAAGGGGAGCCTCCAAGGTGGGGGGTGCAGCTCTGCCCCAGCACCTTCACTGTGCGGGGGGGACAGAGGAGGGGCCGGGGGGCCTCCCGGGAACTCTAGGTGGGTGGGAGAGCCAGGGCCTGAAGTCCAATGGCAAGGGAATTGGGGCTCCATGAGGTTGCAGGGCTGAGCCACGGGGCCCACTGATGAGGATGCAGAAAGGCCAGCGGGGACAGAAAGGGAAGGTGGCCCAGGAGCTGCAGGAGGCCCCAGGTGAGGGGTCACAGAATGACCCCAGCAAGCAGGGCCCCACCCCCCCTTCCCACCAACTCTGTCAGAGCCGGTCTGCACCTCAAGGGAGCCCAACAGGCCCAGGTGTGGCCCAGAGACATCACCTGCGGAGGCTGTGGGGAAGCCGGGCCAGGCTGGGGTCCCTCCCGCAGGGGAAGGGCAGGGAGGAGGGGCTGGATTCCAGTCCCCCAGGAACCTGGAGCCCGGAAATCCAGAGTCAGAGCAGGAGACACACCCATGCAGGGCGAGCTTGAGCCCGAGGCATAAAAGGGAGAAAGATGGAGCGGGTCACACAGCAAGAACACACACCCCTGCACCCGGGTCACTCAGCACTGCTCCAGAGAACAGTAGGATGGGGGAGAAAACACACACACGCCTCTTTTTATATAAAATTGCATATTTAATTTGGTCATGAATTCATAAACACATGAATATTTTGTACCTAATGGCCTTTCTTGTATTGTTTGATATTTCCAACAAACTCTTCTAAGGTGGGAACTTCCAATGGAGAGGAGCATGAAAAGATACCCAACCACTAATGAAACACTTATTAAGTGCCTATCGTGGGTCAGGTGCTATTTGGACTGGATATAAAACAAAAAAGACAACTTCATGCTCTCATTCAGCTTACCTTAAATAAATAAACATGACAAACACTGACAAGGCTAATACTTTAGGTGGGCACTTAAGGAAGTCCTCCAAGAAAGGAACAAGTGAGGTGAAACGTGATTGGCAATAATTCATTTATTTCTCCTCTGAAGATGAATGCAGTGTCCACAGATGGAACAGCAAAGGCAGGAAACGCCTGACTTCCAGGGAAGGGAGGGGCAGCAAAGTGTGAGCTCTAGAAGGAACAGGGAAAGGGCTGCAGCACCAAGGCCACCGAGGTAGGACCCCTACCAAACTCCACTAGAACACCATGCCCTGAACATGTCTAAATACTCAGCCAATTCTAGTTTGGGCCCAGCCATACCACTCTTGGATACACAAAGTTCTGAGATGGAAAAGACCAAAAACTTGAGAATTACTACTTCCATAACATTATCTTGCCACGACTGGAATACTACAGAGATAGGTGGGGCGGAAGGAGGGCTGAAGTGGTTACAAAATATTTTTAAAAGTAAGAGGGGGGGACCTTGAAGATGGCGGAAGAGTAAGACGCGGAGATCGCCTTCCTCCCCACGGATACACCAGAAATACATCCACACGTGGAACAACTCCTACAGAACTCCTACTGAAGGCTGGCAGAAGACCTCAGACCTCCCAAAAGGCAAGAAACTCCCCACGTAACTGGGTAGGGCAAAAGAAAAAACAGAGACAAAAGAATAAGGACGGCACCTGCACCAGTGGGAGGGAGCTGTGAAGGAGGAAAAGTTTCCACACACTAGGAAGCCCCTCCGCGGGCGGAGACTGCGGGAGGCAGAGGGGGGAGTTTCGGGACCGCGGAGTAGTGCACAGCGACGGGTGCGGAGGGCAAAGCGGGGAGATTCCTGCACAGAAGATCGGTGCCGACCAGCACTCACCAACCCGAGAGGCTTGCTGCTCACCCACCGGGGCGGGCGGGGCTGCGAGCTGAGGCTAAGGTTTTGGTTTTGGACGGAGCTCAGGGAGAGGACTGGGGTTGGCGGCTTGAACATAGCCTGAAGGGGTTAGTGCACCACGACTAGCCGGGAGGGAGTTCGGGGAAAAGCCTGCACCGGCCGAAGAGGCAAGAGACTTTTTCTTCCCTCTTTGTCTCCTGGTGCGCGAGGAGAGGGGTCTAAGAGCGCTGCTTAAAGGAACTCCAGAGACGGGCGCGAGCCGCAGCTAAAAGCGCGAACCCCAGAGACGGGCGCGAGCCGCGGCTGAGGGCGCGAGCCCCCGAGACGGGCGCGAGCCGCGGCTGAAAGCGCAAACCCCAGAGACGGGCGCGAGCCGCGGCTGAGGGCGCGAGCCCCCGAGACGGGCGCAAGCCGCGGCTGAAAGCGCAAACCCCAGAGACGGGCGCGAGCCGCGGCTAAAACCGCGGACCCCAGAGACGGGCGGGAGACGCTAAGGCTGCTGCTGCCGCCACCAAGGGGCCTGTGTGCGAGCACAGGTCACTCTCCACACCCCTCTTCCGCGGAGCCTGTGCAGCCCGCCACTGCCAAGTTCCCGGGATCCAGGGACAACTTCCCCGGGAGTACGCACGGCGGGTCTCAGGCTGGTGCAACGTCACGCCGGCCTCTGCCGCAACGTCACGCTGCCTCTGCAGCTGCAGGCCCGCCCCGCACGTAGTGCCCCTCCTACCCCCATCCCCCAACCCCCGGCCTGAGTGAGCCGGAGGCCCCGAATCAGCGGCTCCTTTAACCCCGTCCTGGCTGAGCGAAAAAACAGACGCCCTCCAGCGACCTACACGCAGAGGCAGGGCCAAATCCAAAGCTGAGCTCCTGTGAGCTGTGAAAACAAAGAAGAGAAAGGGAAATCTCTCCCAGCAGCCACAGAAGCAGCGGATTAAAGCTCCACAATCAACTTGATATACCCTGCATCTGTGGAATACCTGAATAGACAAGGAATGATCCCAAATTGAAGAGGTGGAATTTAGGAGCGAAATCTATGATTTTTTTCCCTTTTCCTCTTTTTGTGAAGGTGTACGTGTATGCTCCTGTGTGACATCTAGTCTGTATACTCTAGCTTCCACCATTTGTCCTAGGGCTCTATCCGTCCATGACTTTTTTTTAAAAATTCTTTTTCTTAATAATTAAGTTTAATTGTAATAACTTTATTATACTTTACCTTCGTTCTTTCTTTCTTTCCTTCCTTCCCTCCCTCCTTTAGACAACGAATCACCCCAAATTGAGGAGGTGGTCTCAGGGAGCAGGATTTATGATTTTTCCCCCTTTACCTCTTTTTGTGAAGGTGTATGTGTATGCTTCTGTGTAAGATTTTCTCTGTATAGCTTTGCTTCCAACATTTGTCCTAAGGTTCTATCCGTCCCTTTTTTTTTTTCTAAATATTTTTTAATTCAATAACTATATTATACTTTATTTTATTTTTACTGTATCATTTCTTTCTGTCTTTTTTCCTTCTTTCCCTCCTTCCTTCCTTCCTCCCTCCCTCCCTCCCTCCCTTTCTTTCCTTCTTTGCTTCTTTCTTCCTTCCTTCCTTTCCTCCTTTCCTTCTTTCTTTCCTCATACTTCTACTAATTCTCTCTACTTTTTCTCCCTTTTATTCTGAGCCGTGTGGATGAAAGGCTCTTGGTGCTCCAGCCAGGAGTCAGGGCTCTGCCTCTGAGGTAGGAGAGCCAACTTCAGGTCACTGGTCAACAAGAGACCTCCCAGCTCCACATAATATTAAACAGCGGAAATCTCCCAGAGACCTCCATCTTAACACCAGCACCCAGCTTCACTCAACGACCAGCAAGCCACAGTGCTGGACAACCTATGCCAAACAACTAGCAAAACAGGAACACAACCCCACCCATTAGCAGAGAGGCTGCCTAAAATCATAATAAGGCCACAGACACCCCAAAACACACCACCAGACGTGAACCTGCCCACTAGAGAGACAAGATCCAGCCTCATCCAGCACAACACAGGCACTAGTCCCCTCCACCAGGAAGCCTACACAACCCACTGAAACAACCTTAGCCACTGGAGACAGACATCAAAAACAACGGGAACTACGAACCTGCAGCCTGCAAAAAGGAGACCCCAAACACAGTAAGATAAGCAAAATGAGAAGACAGAAAAACACACAGCAGATGAAGGAGCAAGATAAAAACCCACCAGACCTAACAAATGAAGAGGAAATAGGCAATCTACCTGAAAAAGAATTCAGAATAATGATAGTAAGGATGATCCGAAATCTTGGAAGTAGAATGGACAAAATGCAAGAAACAGTTAACAAGGACCTACAAGAACTAAAGATGAAACAAGCAACGATGAACAATGCAATAAATGAAATTAAAATCACTCTAGATAGGATCAATAGCAGAATAACTGAGGCAGAAGAACGGATAAGTGACCTGGAAGATAAAGTAGTGGAAATAACTACTGCAGAGCAGAATAAAGAAAAAAGAATGAAAAGAACTGAGGACAGTCTCAGAGACCTCTGGGACAACATGAAACGCACCAACATTCGAATTATAGGGGTTCCAGAAGAAGAAGAAAGAAAGAAAGGGACTGAGAAAATATTTGAAGAGATTATAGTTGAAAACTTCCCTAATATGGGAAAGGAAATAGTTAATCAAGTCCAGGAAGCACAGAGGGTCCCATACAGGATAAATACAAGGAGAAACACGCCAAGACACATATTAATCAAACTGTCAAAAATTAAATACAAAGAAAGCATATTAAAAGCAGCAAGGGAAAAACAACAAATAACACACAAGGGAATCCCCATAAGGTTAACAGCGGACCTCTCAGCAGAAACCCTACAAGCCAGAAGGGAGTGGCAGGACATACTGAAAGTGATGAAGGAGAATAGCCTGAAACCAAGACTACTCTACCCAGCAAGGATCTCATTCACATTTGATGGAGAAATTAAAACCTTTACAGACAAGCAAAAGCTGAGAGAGTTCAGCACCACCAAACCAGCTTTACAACAAATGCTAAAGGAACTTCTCTAGACACGAAACACAAGAGAAGGAAATGACCTATAGTAGCGAACCCAAAACAATATATAAAATGGAAATAGGAACATACATATCAATAATTACCTTAAATGTAAATGGACTAAATGCTCCCACCAAAAGACACAGATTGGCTGAATGGATACAAAAACAAGACCCTTCTATATGCTGTCTACAAGAGACCCACTTCAGACCTAGAGACACATACAGACTGAAAGTAAGGGGATGGAAAAAGATATTCCATGCAAATGGAAACCAAAAGAAAGCTGGAGTAGCAATTCTCATATCAGACAAAATAGACTTTAAAATAAGGACTATTAAAAGGGACGAAGAAGGACACTACATAATGATCAAGGGATCGATCCAAGAAGAAGATATAACAATTGTAAATATTTATGCACCCAACATAGGAGCACCTCAATACATAAGGCAAATACTAACAACCATAAAAGGGGAGATCAACAGTAACACATTCATAGTAGGGGACTTTAACACCCCACTTTCACCCATGGACAGATCATCCAAAATGAAAATAAATAAGGAAACACAAGCTTTAAATGATACATTAAACAAGATGGACTTAATTGATATTTATAGGACACTCCATCCAAAAACAACAGAATACACATTTTTCTCAAGTGCTCATGGAACATTCTCCAGGATAGATCATATCTTGGGTCACAAATCAAGCCTTGGTAAATTTAAGAAAACTGAAATTGTATCAAGTATCTTTTCCGACCACAACGCCATGAGACTAGATATCAATTACAGGAAAAGATCTGTAAAAAATACAAACACATGGAGGCTAAACAATACACTACTTAATAATGAAGTGATCACTGAAGAAATCAAAGAGGAAATAAAAAAATACCTAGAAACAAATGACAATGGAGACACAACGACCCAAAACCTATGGGATGCAGCAAAAGCAGTTCTAAGGGGGAAGTTTATAGCAATACAAGCCCACCTTAAGAAGCAGGAAACATCTCGAATAAACAACCTAACCTTGCACCTCAAGCAATTAGAGAAAGAAGAACAAAAAAACCCCAAAGCTAGCAGAAGGAAAGAAATCATAAAAATCAGATCAGAAATAAATGAAAAAGAAATGAAGGAAACAATAGCAAAGATCAATAAAACTAAAAGCTGGTTCTTTGAGAAGATAAACAAAATAGATAAACCACTAGCCAGACTCATCAAGAAAAAAAGGGAGAAGACTCAAATCAATAGAATTAGAAATGAAAAAGGAGAAGTAACAACTGACACTGCAGAAATAAAAAAATCATGAGAGATTACTACAAGCAACTCTATGCCAATAAAATGGACAATCTGGAAGAAATGGACAAATTTTTAGAAATGCACAACCTGCCAAGACTGAATCAGGAAGAAATAGAAAATATTAACAGACCAATCACAAGCACTGAAATTGAAACTGTGATTAAAAACCTTCCAACAAACAAAAGCCCAGGACCAGATGGCTTCACAGGTGAATTCTATCAAACGTTTAGAGAAGAGCTAACACCTATCCTTCTCAAACTCTTCCAAAATATAGCAGAGGGAGGAACACTCCCAAATTCCTTCTACGAAGCCACCATCACCTTGATACCAAAACCAGACAAGGATGTCACAAAGAAAGAAAACTACAGGCCAATATCACTGATGAACATAGATGCAAAAATCCTCAACAAAATACTAGCAAACAGAATCCAACAGCACATTAAAAGGGTCATACACCATGATCAAGTGGGGTTTATTCCAGGAATGCAAGGATTCTTCAATATACGCAAATCTATCAATGTGATAAACTATATTAACAAATTGAAGGAGAAAAACCATATGATCATCTCAATAGATGCAGAGAAAGCTTTCGACAAAATTCAACACCCATTTATGATAAAAACCCTCCAGAAAGTAGGCATAGAGGGAACTTTCCTAAACATAATAAAAGCCATATATGACAAGCCCACAGCAAACATCATCCTCAATGGTGAAAAACTGAAAGCATTTCCACTAAAATCAGGAACAAGACAAGGTTGCCCACTCTCACCACTCTTATTCAACATAGTTTTGGAAGTTTTAGCCACAGCAATCAGAGAAGAAAAGGAAATAAAAGGAATCCAAATTGGAAAAGAAGAAGTAAAGCTGTCACTGTTTGCAGATGACATGATACTATACATAGAGAATCCTAAAGATGCTACCAGAAAACTACTAGAGCTAATCAATGAATTTGGTAAAGTAGCAGGATACAAAATTAATGCACAGAAATCTCTGGCATTCCTATATACTAATGATGAAAAATCTGAAAGTGAAATCAAGAAAACACTCCCATTTACCATTGCAACAAAAAGATAAAATATCTAGGAATAAACCTACCTAAGGATACGAAAGACCTGTATGCAGAAAATTATAAGACACTGATGAAAGAAATTAAAGATGATACAAATAGATGGAGAGATATACCATGTTCTTGGATGGGAAGAATCAACATTGTGAAAATGACTCTACTACCCAAAGCAATCTACAGATTCAATGCAATCCCTATCAAACTACCACTGGCATTTTTCACAGAACTAGAACAAAAAATTTTGCAATTTGTATGGAAACACAAAAGACCCCGAATAGCCAAAGCAATCTTTAGAACGAAAAAAGGAGCTGGAGGAATAAGGCTCCCTGACTTCAGACTATATTACAAAGCAACAGTAATCAAGACAGTATGGTACTGGCACAAAAACAGAAAGATAGATCAGTGGAACAGGATAGAAAGCCCAGAGATAAACCCACGCACATATGGACACCTTATCTTTGATAAAGGAGGCAGGAATGTACAGTGGAGAAAGGACAGCCTCTTCAATAAATGGTGCTGGGAAAACTGGACAGGTACATGTAAAAGTATGAGATTAGATCACTCCCTAACACCATACACAAAAATAAGCTCAAAATGGATTAAAGACCTAAATGTAAGGCCAGAAACTATCAAACTCTTAGAAGAAAACATAGGAAGAACACTCTATGACATAAATCACAGCAAGATCCTTTCTGACCCACCTCCTAGAGTAATGGAAATAAAAACAAAAATAAACAAATGGGACCTAATGAAACTTCAAAGCTTTTGCACAGCAAAGGAAACCATAACCAAGACCAAAAGACAACCCTCAGAATGGGAGAAAACATTTGCAAATGAAGCAACTGACAAAGGATTAATCTCCAAAATTTACAAGCAGCTCATGCAGCTCAATAACAAAAATACAAACAACCCCATCCAAAAATGGGCAGAAGACCTAAATAGACATTTCTCCAAAGAAGATATACAGAATGCCAACAAACACATGAAAGAATGCTCAACATCATTAATCATTAGAGAAATGCAAATCAAAACTACAATGAGATATCATCTCACACCATCAGAATGGCCATCATCAAAAAATCAAGAAACAATAAATGCTGGAGAGGGTGTGGAGAAAAGGGGACACTCTTGCACTGCTGGTGGGAATGTGAATTGGTTCAGCCACTGTGGAGAACAGTATGGAGGTTCCTTAAAAAACTACAAATAGAATTACCATATGACCCAGCAATCCCACTACTTGGCATATACCCTGAGAAAACCAAAATTCAAAGAGAGTCATGTACCAAAATGTTCATTGCAGCTCTATTTACAATAGCCAGGACATGGAAACAACCTAAGCGCCCATCATCGGATGAATGGATAAAGAAGATGTGGCACATATACACAATGGAATATTACTCAGCCTTAAAAAGAAATGAAATTGAGCTATTTGTAATGAGATGGATAGACCTAGAATCTGTCATACAGAGTGAAGTAAGTCAGAAAGAAAAGACAAATACCGTATGCTAACACATATATATGGAATTTAAGGGAAAAAAATGTCATGAAGAACCTAGGGGTAAGATAGGAATAAAGACGCAGACCTACTGGAGAACGGACTTAAGGATATGGGAGGGGGAAGGGTGAGTTTTGACAGGGCGAGAGAGAGTCATGGACATATACACACTAACAAACGTAGTAAGGTAGATAGCTGGGGGGAAGCAGCCGCAAGGCACAGGGATATTAGCTCGGTGCTTTGTGACAGCCTGGAAGGGTGGGAAGGGGAGAGTGGGAGGGAGGGAGACGCAAGAGGGAAGACATATGGGAACATATGTATATGTATAGCTGATTCACTTTGTTGTGAATCAGAAACTAACACACCATTGTAAAGCAATTATACCCCAATAAAGATGTTTAAAAAAAAAAAAAAAAAAAGTAAGAGAAAGTGGTCTACCATCCCTCCGCTGAGGGTGCTGCCATGCGTCTTCCTTATTTAGACAGAGCAGTCAAGTGAGGAAACCTCCCACCAAGCGCTGGGAGGGGCAAATGGAGGAGAGGAAGAATCACAAAGGGAAGCCAGCTTGCAAGCCTTTATTCTCAAAACAAGATTGCAATATAGAGATTGACCAAGATAGCAGAGAAGAAAGACCCTGAGCTCGTGTTCTCTCACAGGCACCCAAAATGACAACTATTTGCAAACAACCGTTGATGAAAAGATCGGAACCTACCAGAATAGATCTTCTGCAACTAAGACAAAAAGAAGGAACCACAATGAGATGGGTTGGAGGGGGCAGACTCACAGTGTAATCATGTCCCATACTCCTGGGTGGGCAACCCACAACTGGAGAATTCTGTTGCAGAGGTTCTTCCCCAGGAGAGTTCTGAGCCCCACATCTGGCTCTTCAGCCCAGGGGACCTGCACCAGCAAGATGAGCACCCAGAGCATTTGGCTTTCAAGGCATGCAGGGCCATTAATTTTGGGTGTCCCAAAGGACTGGGGGGAAATAGAGACTTCACTCTTTAAGGGCACACATAAAATCTCATAAAATGCACTGCGACCTAGGGCAAAAGTAGTAATTTGATAGGAGCCTGGGCCAGACCTACTTGCTTGTCTTAGAGCACGTCCCAGAGAGGCAGGGCATGGGTGCAGCTCACCCTGGGGACATGGACGCTGGTAGCAGCTGTACTTAGAAGCTCCTCCTACTGCTGGACACTGGTGCTGATAGGCATCATTGTGGGATCCTCCCTCTAGCTCATGAGCCCCAAGAGCTAATGAGTTGGGTGGGGGTGGCCAGCCCCACCCAACAGCCTGTAGGCACCAGTGCTGGGATCCTTCAGGCCAAACAGCTAACTGAGCTGGGACACAGCCCCAGCCATCAGCAGACAAGCTGCCTAAAGACTTCCTGAGCCCACAGACACCTGTAGGCGTGCCTCCAGACATGACACTGCCCACCAGAGGGCCAAGACCCAGCTCCACCCACCAGTGGGCAGGCAGGGGCCCTGCCCTCCAGGAAGCCTTCACTAGCCTCTGGATAGCCTCACCCGCCAGGGGACAGACACCAAATGCAAGAAAACCACAATCCTGCAGACGGTACACAGCAGGCAAGACCCTGTCTGTCCTGGGAACAGCTGGGACCCAGTCCTGCCCACTAGCAGGCCAACACAAGCTTCAGGACACCCCAGACCCCATACCCAACTGTGTCAGGAGCTAGCTCCCCTGCACCAGTGATATGACACCAGCTCTGGAATTCCTGGGCCCTGCAGCAGACCCCAGGACAGAGCTCTGCATGCCAGTGGTCTGGCACTAACCCCAGGACCTGGCTTCAGCCACCTGACTGAGGACTTAGTGGCCTGGCAATAAGCCTTGAAGCAATGCTCTAGTCATCCTTCCTATGAATATGCCTGACACAGAGTCCTTGTGCAGCCAGCGGGATCCCAGGAGGCCTCACAATGCACCCGCCCCAGCCTGCAGAACCCATGATAATGTGGTAAATTTCCCATTTAGCACATATCCAATATGGACTAGATGCCACTCAAAGGGTTCAGTGCAAGTTCTTTCCAAACCTGGCATTGCCCAAATATCCTGAACCCTCACTGCAGGTGAGCACAGAGGGACTCGTAGGCACATAAACACTGGGATGCCACTGGCTGGAGCCAGGACCCTGCACAGGAACTCCCTTCCCAAGATGATCTTGGGAGGCCTCAGAAAGTGTCTTCCCAGCATCCACACCTGTCTAGGCATTGCCTCACTCCCTGCCTCTGGCCATCCCTCTGGCTGGAGCTCTACCACTGAGGTACCACCACACCTAGCTCTGTGTCCACCAGCATCAGCCCTTAAAAGCCCAGCGTTCTCTGGACGGGGGAAGACAAATATTCCCTCCCTTGGTGGCAACTCGGCTATGGGGTCTCGGGCAAGGTTGCTCAGGCCCCTGGCTGTCAGTGACTCTCCACAGGATCAGGGGAGCTCAGGCAGTTCAGCTGGACTGGTAGCCACTCCCACTGGTCTAAGCTCCTATTTTCCTCCCAAGCACAGCAACCTCAGGCTGGCTGGGCCCTGGGGTCCTCGCCTTCATACACCGTATTGCTGGAGTTAGGTGATTCTCTGCCCCTCCTGGATGTTCTCACACCTCTAACCAAGGGATCCCAACACAGATGGGCCCATCCACACAACAGATGGACCTAATTTCAGCTCCAGCCTAGCCAGTTTCCCCATGAACTGAAACCAACCTAGGTCTCAGTGTTATCCTGGTTAGGCTGCTTTTCAAAGATAAACTGAACCTAGTAGGGTTAAGTAGCTTTTCAGAGATGACATAGGTGGGAAGTAGTAGGAACAAGAATTCAGAACTTGATCTCTCTTGAGAGAACTTGAACATCTTTGTTCTTCCTACTCCTGCAGGCTGTGTGCCCTTTGCCTGTTACTCTCTCTGACCTCTCCTCAGATACGTGGGAAAGGGCTTACTCTGACCTGCCCCCAGAGCAAGCCCCAGAGACCCACTTCTGAATAGGGAGACTAAGGCAGAGGTGGAGGGAAAGGGCTGAGCAGAGGACAGGAGGAGCCAGGGAGCCTGGGAGTAGGGCCTGGAGGATCACTGAAGTCACTGGCAGAGAGAGGGACTTGAAAGGTCTGTCATCAGGGACTCCCGACCTCCCAAATGGTGCACTGGCATGGGCTACTGGTACTCACTGCCAAAGTCAAGCACTGACAAGCTACAGAGGTGAGAAGAAACTAACAAAAATCAACTAGAGGGTTCCAGTTTCTGGTCTGGGATATAAGGAGCTTGGAAGTCATCACTCCCATCCTCAAAACAAGGAAACTTGAACACACTGAAAAGTCAACAACTTTTCTTAGACTCCTCAGGGAATTGAGGTCACAGGGCAAACCACTGCCTTGAAAATTAGTGAAACAGGCAGACACACAGAGTCACAGCTTACTTGAGTGAAGCCCAGGAGTGGAAGCTAGATGCCAGAGTCAGTAGTGGTGCAGGAGAACTTACATTTTCATTGATGAAGTGCTGGAGGCTTGACGTAAATGAGCTTGAGAGTTAAAACTCCAGGGGAGTCCAGTTGCAGGGAGGCCCCACACTTTCATGATTTTTCCTTCAGCAGCCTTATTAGGTTCTCAAAGCACAGATCAGAGAAAATCCCTTCCTGCTTCTAGTCGGGGGGGGGGGGGGGGGGGGGGGGGGGGGGGGGGGGGGGGGGGGAGGGGTTGGGGGGAGGGTGAATGTAACCATTTGAAATATGCTCTGAGCATTCTATTCTACTTAACAAAAGCCTGCCTCAAGAGAAACGATTTAAACAGAACGTAATCTATAGCGTTGTTTTAATAGCCTAAGTGACTGTGGAAAAAGGGTAATCCCCAACTCCATCGCCCTCAACCGTTCCTGTCTCAACTCATGGAGGGAGTGGTACAGAGAATCATTTGTGAAGGTCTGGGGTCCATGGACACAGGCTCACAGAGACCTAATTATAGACTACAGAATATATCCTACCCACCACAAACCTCACCACCACCTCTAATAGAGCTCCTATATAAGAGGGGATTACAACTAAAGGAAACGCATACCTTAGACCTTATTTAAGAAGTCTCTAGGGAAGTCCAAAGACAATAGGGGGGACAAAACGAGGGTATGAGAAAAACTTTTATCCTCTGACACCTATAGCTATGCCAAATAGTAAGAAGAGTAACTGCCAGCCAGATAAATATAAAATCTCACACTCAAGGCCTATTTACTTCAGTTTCTTTCACTCGGTCCACCACGTCCAGCTTCCGACGTAAAGCTGCAAGCCATAAAAAAAGACACACACATAAAAAAGCAGTTTGAAGGACAGAGCAAGCATCAGAAGACAACTCGATTATGGCAGACATATTGGTGCCCGGGAGTGGGATTTCTGGGTCGTACGGTAATTCTATGTTTAGTTTTTTAAGGAACCTCCATACTGTTCTCCATAGTGGCTGTACCAATTCACATTCCCACCAACAGTGCAAGAGGGTTCCCTTTCTCCACACGCTCTCCAGCATTTGTTGTTTGTGAAAACAGGGATTATTTAGAAGTGTGCATCTTAATTTCCAGACGTTTGGAGGCTCTGTACGTCTCACTCTCCTTTTTATACAATTTAAAGCTTCGACTTTGGACACAGTGGAATAAAATGCCATTATGTTTGTTTAGTTACTTTATAGAGGTCCTCCAAATATCACTGAAGTGAAGTTTTGAAGTATTAATTTTACATAGTAGTTCTCAGACTTTTGCACCTGTAACCATAAGTGAATTCCCAAAAAATATGTAACCCTGGCTGCTGGAGCCATGTTTATCAGGGGAAGTTCACAGACACAGGAATAGTGGGGCGTTTGTGGGTCCCCACTGCACACTCTTTTCTGGGCCAGCACACAGGGATCCAGTAGGGATCCAGGGTCCAGGAGAGGGACCCAAACTTTGGGCTCTGGTGCTTTATGTGTCCATGAAGTCTTGAGGAAGTCTGGCCTTCCTCCTGCAGGGAGGCAGTCTTGAACAAGTTAGCCCTGTCCTCTCACTACTTCAACAACCATAATTTTCATTACTCCCTCTTGCTCCCCAACCCCACTCAGGTAAAGCAGAGTTTCTCATGGGGTTGCCAACCTTTTATTTTCAAACATTATCAACATCGTTTCATAAAAGGAAGGACATTCGAACCCCTAGTAACTAAGAAGCACATATTGCAGAATAAGCTCGTTTGCCCTAAAAGAAGACCCTTAGGTATTTCCATGGACCTTCCTTGATTTCTCCATAATGATACTGAGTAGTGCAAAGTTGGTGCTCAAGAACACCTTGGATGATGGTGTGCTATCAACAGCTGCTGTGAAAGAAAAAGCTGGCATCCTTGGTGGCTCTATGGGCCGAGGAGTTGAGACAGTAGGTGATGTCTCTGTGCTGTCAGTGAGGGCTGTCCTCTGCCCACACCCCTTTTAATCCCTTTGTATCCCTACCACCTGAGGAATGAAGGGCAGTGATGAATTATTGGCAGAATTGCCCTGTCTGATAAGAGGGTCACCTGCAAGCCAGAGGGCCCGGGAACACATCTCTTCCTACCCACCACTTAACAATCCCCTTGAAAGAAAGGTGCAAATTTGTAATAGCTGTACCGTTAAGATATGCAGTCTATGATTCGGAAAACTGTGACTCCTTTCAATTTTCCTTTTGGAAAATTGTGCCCTGTTCTTGGAGAAACATGACATTTTGGAGGGAGAACCCAGGCCAGGTGGCCAAAGTCTCTGTCAAGTCTGTTTCTTCAGCCAATACTTTGATTTCAAGTGAGGGCGTTGGAGATGAGTGCACCTTCACCATGATAGCCTTTCCCTGGTATCACTGGCCGAGGTTCCCTTTGGTGAATATTACGTACAAAATGTTGCCCAGCACCTACCTCGCTGCTGCTCCTGGGATCAGGCATCTCCTTTGCACACCCTGTGGATCGTGGTCCTTTCTCTGATGCTGTGAATGTGTCACTTGTTAAACTATTATTTCATGAGGGCTGTAAACTATTATTTCTTGATGTCTGTGCAAGTTTCAATTCTGAAATTTCTATTTCATTCTTCTTACGGATTGAAAAACACTAGTGAAATTCCTCATCTTACAATCTATGCTCCTTAACATTAACCCTAGTCTTCTTAAAGTCCTTGGTCTTGCTCTCTTGGAGGCTTCCTGGGGCTTGATTCCAGTGGGCTGGTGAGGTGGACACCACTGAGCTTGACAACATGCCATACTCCACCCAAGCCTGGAGATCTCTGGGTGTCTGGGGGAAAGCAGGGGCCGTGAGACAGGAGACAAGAATGGAGGTAAATTCAGGGGTAAAGCCCAGGGAAGAGTCCATATGTCAGTTGCAGGTCAGCTATGTGCCCTCTGTCCGAGAATACGCCCTCAGTGTGGGATGACCAGCTGCTCTCAGAGAGAGCGAGGCTCCTGGGGCCCGGCTTCTCATGTGATACTGGGCAGATCCTATGCACAGAGGCTGTGGCCTGCAGGGGGCGTCTATCAGCACCTCTGCAGGGGTGAGGGGCCAAAGGGGGCCGTGGGCAACCTCTCCCAGGAGAAGTCACCTGTCCTGGGGCTGGGGCATCAGTCCCTCAGACCCACACCATCTACCTTTCTACCTGGGTTCCAAGCCCAGCAAGGCACAATCCTGACTTCCCCAGTGTAGGATTTCCCCAGTGTGTGACAAGCCAGGCTACCTGGTGTGTGGCCACCTACCCCGAGGGTATAGGTTAGCAGGGCAAAGCCCGTCACTGCCCCCTGGTGAGGCAACTACAACAGCAAGGTGAGCTTTTGAGAGCAAGGGTCAGGTGTCAGGGAGGAGAGGCAGAACCCCAAGAAGGGACCCATCGCCCAAGGCCACATCCTTGTCCACTTCTGTGGGGTCAGTCAGCTCCAGTGTCTGCTCTGAGGTCACAAGACCCCACAGTACTGGCCATCACAACCACCTGCCTCAGAGCAAAACAAGAGGGCACGAGAGCAGGAGGCCCATATGAAAAGTGTGGTCCGTTGAGGAGGTGCTCCCTGGGCCAAGTGACAAGCCATGGCTTCTCAGGGCACAGCTGCCCCTAGACTCAGCATAAATGTCTGAGCTGTGAGCCCATTGATTCTGGGAAGGGTACCAGCACAAGGTGAACAGATGCTCCATACTTTGAGTTAGGCAAGCCAGGAGCCAAGCACTGACAATCAGCCTGCATTACACCCTCATGTTTCACAGGGCAGGAGCCTCTGGTGTGGCAGGGGGATGGGGCCTGCCCTGAGGTCACAGCAGAGGAGGTTTGCTGCTGGAGGGCCATACACAGGACAGCTGTATAGAATGTGATCAAAGGCTCTCTGGTGCTTCATGCCATTCAAAACCAGGGGCTATTAAAAGCCCGAGGGTAAGATACCTCCAAATTCTTGCTGAAATTTCTGAGCCCATTCTCAGATCCCAAATTTTGCACAGATTGCCAAAAGTTCCATGGACTTCTGGTCAAGGACCCGATTCATCTGGACTGCTCAGTGCACAGCAAGATTGCCAGGACAGGGCCTAGGGATCTTGCCCACACAGCGTTCCCTGACATTTGCTCCTGGAGAACCACCTGCCCAGCTACCGACATCTCCTCCTTCCCTCTAATCAGGCTAAATGCAACTGGGAGAAAGGCAACACAAAAGGAGGCAAGTGTGGAAAAATAAACCCGATAGTGGCTGTCTCTCCCAGCCAAGACTAAGAGCCCATGAGTCCTACCCACTGCACTCACCTGAGAGCCCCCCACACATCACCAGGAGCACAGAGAGCACACAGGCCATCAGATACACCTGACCTCAATTTCCTCCTGAGAGAGCACTCAGGGGCCTCCCTGGGATTTGGAGGTGTCAACAATTCACTGCATTATGGCTTGTGCCACATAGCAATTTTGAACAAGGATTATAGTACCGGTAACTTTAAGCACTGCTTTAAGTCCAATCACTTTACGTTTAAAGAGAGAGGAATTGGGGACTTCCCTGGTGGCACAGTGGTTGGGAATCCGCCTGCCAATGCAGGGGACATGGGTTTGATCTCTGGTCTGGGAAGATCCCACATGCCACCGAGCAACTAAGCCCGTGCTCCACAATTACTGAGCCTGCACTCTAGAGCCATGAACTACGACTACTGAGCCCGTGTGCCACGACTACTGACGCCCGCGTGCCTGGAGCCCGTGCTCTGCAACAAGAGAAGCCACCGCAATGAGAAGCCTGCTCACCGCAACTAGAGAAAGCCTGCACACAGCAACGAAGGACCCAACGCACCTAAAAACAAATAATAAAATGAATGAATTTTTAAAAAGAGAGAGAGGAATGGAATATTTTAAACAGAGACATAGGAGTCCTTTAAAGGGCCAAAAATGTTGCTTGCAGCTTTCAAATGGGAAAGGAAACAAAAAATGACTGGGTTTGCTGTTTTCCTTGAATTTGTCTAGTACTAGCACTAGACAATGTTGACCATCTTCATGCTTGATCACAAACATGATGCTGTAATGTTCAAACTGTTGGTGAAACTTTTTTAATCTCATGATTTACTCTGGAACAATTGTGTTGACATAGGTACTGATGGTGCAAAAGCAAAGGTGGCAGAAGTGCTGGCACCTTAACCCAAATCAAGGAGTGGCACCAAACTGTACTACTTAGGCTTGTATTCACTATCATACACTTGTATTACCAGTGCCAGTTCCGGTTAAGAATGTTCTGTCTTCAACAGTAAAAATGATTTATGTTAGTAAATCTTGACCATTGAAATTGAATATTTTATAGTGCATGATGAAATTCAACATACTAACGTATGTTGAAATCAGAACTTAGAGATTTGGAAACTTCTCAGCCTATCCATATTTGAAAGTGAGAAAGTTGTTCTGAAGAAAATTCGAAGGGTGTAGCAGGTGTGCTATTAATTGAATTTGTCCTCTCAGAAGAGGCCAGGAATAGAGAAGGATTAAACCAGCAGGGACACTGCCAGTTTGAACTAAAGGGGACAGAGACAGCCAGGCAGAATGAGGGAAGGCTGTCAGAATTCTTGGATTCTACAGAATGGGAGACTAGAGCAATTCGGCTGTGAATGGTGTACTCCTCATTTTATTTTTTGGCGGTACGCGGGCCTCGCACTGTTGTGGCCTCTCCCGTTGCGGAGCACAGGCTCTGGACGCGCAGGCTCAGCGGCCATGGCTCACGGGCCCAGCCGCTCCGTGGCACGTGGGATCTTCCCGGACTGGGCCACGAACCCGCATCCCCTGCATCGGCAGGCGGACTCTCAACCGCTGCGCCACCAGGGAAGCCCTGTGTACTCCTCTTGAAGAAAAGGGAGGAAGGACCCCAAAGGTGATTCCGAGGTCATCGGTCTGTCAATCCCACCACAGGCCCAGGGGGCCTCAGTTTCAAAGTGTGAGATTGTCACCCTCACAGAGAGTCATGGTGTAGGCGGAGGCCCTACAGAGAGCTGCAGTGTGGGTGGCACCCCACCAAGCTGAAGGAGTGGGGCTGCCCCACCGAGCTGTGGGGATGATGTTGCCACCCCAGTGGGCCTGGAGAGCAAAGCCTCAAACCAAAGAGGATTTTTCTCGTACCTTAAGATCTAATGGGATCGGCCTTGCTAGGCTTTGGACTTGCTTGGAAACTGTCACGACTTTCCTCTTTCCTATTTCTTCCTTTCGGAGTAGGGATGTCTATTATATGCCAGTCCCACCATCGTATTTGGAAACACTTAACTTGTTTGGGTCACAGATTTACAACTACAGAGAAATTTTGCCTCTGGATGAATAATACCTCCAGTCTCCCCCATATGTGATTTAGATGGTGTTTAGATCAGACTTTGGACTTTAGATTTTACAGTTGATGTTGGGATGAGTTAAGGCTTTTGAGGCTGTTTGGATAGAATGAATGTGTTTTGCATACAATAAAGACACGAATTTTGGGTACCAGGGGCAGAATGCTATGGACGTGTATCCCCCCCACCAATTCTTATGTTGAAGCCCTAACCTTCAATGTATTTGGGGATAGGGCCTTTGGGAGGTAATTAGGTCATGGGAATGGAGCTTTCATAATGGGTTTAGTGCCCTTAGAAGAAAAGACACAAGAGAGATCCGTCTTTCCCTCTGCCACGTGAGGACACAGCAAGACAACCATCTGAAAAGTAGGAAGAGAGCTCTCACCAGGAACTGAATATGGCACCTTGATCTTGGCCTTCCAACCTTCAGAAACTGTTAAGAAATTACCGTCTGTTTTTCAAGCCACCAGGTCTATGGCATTTTGTTATAGCCGTCCAAGCTTATGAGACATAGAGAAATATGTAAGATGTCTAATATACATATATCCAGGGTTCTAGAAGTAGAGGCAGGAGAGGATGAGTAGAAGTAACATTTGAAAAAGATAATATTATGTTCTAGATGAGATGAAGAATGTGTTATCCGTTAATGAAGCAAAATGGATCACATGGAGGATAAATTTTTTTAACCTGAAACTAATCACACCTCAAGAAACTGGAGAACACAAAAGACAAAAGAGATCTTAAAAAAAAAACAATTAGCAAGGAAACTGATCGCCCACCATGAAAGGGTGTACTGATGGCATAATCTGAAAAAAACAGTAAAAAAAAAAAAGCCATATTCGATGGAATAAATACTCAAAGTTCTGAAAGGAAAAACTTTTCCTCTGGAACTGATTACCCTGTCACATTATAATTTATAAAAGTTCACCAACAAGGGAACTGATAAATCATTTTTAATGTATTCATACAATGCAAAATTATAAATACTTAAAAAATTAAAGAGCATCTGATATATCCATTTTTCTTAAAGTAAGAATGTTGAAAGAAGAAGCCAAAGGCAATATGATTTACATGACACCATATATAACCCCAAATATTATTATTATACATAATTGTGATTATCTAGAGCTGTGCTAAAAGCATAAACATTTTTATAAGATGGATATTTACCAAGTTCTTGACGGTGACTCTCTTTCTCATTGTTGGTGAGACTGCAAAATGGGACAACCCTTACAAAAAACAATATGAGGTTTCCTCAAAAAATTAAAAATAGAGGCTTCCCTGGCGGTATAGTGGTTGAGAATCTGCCTGCCAATGCAGGGGACACGGGTTCGAGCCCTGGTCTGGGAAGAGCAACTAGGCGCGTGAGCGACAACTACTGAGCCTGCGCGCCTGGAGCCTGTGCTCCGCAACGAGAGGCCACGACAATGAAAGGGCCCGCACACCGCGATGAAGAGAGTGGCCCCCGCTCGCCGCAACTAGAGGAAGCCCTCGCACAGAAACGAAGACCCAACACAGCCAAAAATAATAAATAATAAATTTTTTTTAAATTAAAAATATAACTACCATGTGATCCAGCAGTCCCACTTCTGGGTTTGTATCCAAAAGAATTCAAAGCAGTATTGTGGGGCCTTTAGGGACTTTCCACCCCCTCACTTGTTCCCGTAAACCAATTCTTCTCCCTATCGTGCGCCACTCCTTCTCCCTATCGAAACCAATTCTTGGAGTTTTTCAGTTGACGGGGACTTGCCAGACAGCGGGTAATTTTCCAGTTGCCCGTAACAGGTATACGCCCTAACCGCCACAATGAACAGACAACTATAACGGCCAGAAGGTGGGACAAAAGTTCCTAAGCCAATGAATTCAAAAGTCACCACATTTACCCAATCATTGTGAAAATATACCCGCCCTATGAGTAAATAAACCTATAAAAAGTATGTGATTCCGCTTTTAGGGGTTCCCCATCGGCCTCCTGCGTGAGGTTCAGGGAACCCCGGTGCATCGGCTCCTAATAAACCTCTTGCGTGTTGCAGCGGCTCTCGACTCTTGGCGGTTCTTGGGCGAGTTGGAATCCCTCGTAGACCGTTTGGGGTCTAACATTTGGGGGCTCGTCCGGGATCCCCACTCGCCCCCGGGTCACAAGAACATCGGGAGTCGGAGGTATCAGGTAGGCTCGAGCCCAATTGTCTGTTTGTTTGTCGTTTGTTTGTTGCCAGCCGCCATTAGGAAAAAGCCGTGCGAACCGACTTGCTGTGGAATCTGTATTGGACTCCTGGCTAGGCAGACGTGCCGAAAGCTGGTGTCCACGGGCCCCGGGGGACGCCCTGGTGGTCCATCTGGAAGGAGAAACAAATTTTGTCTCCCCTTCATCTGGTTCTGGCAGGTTATATAAGCTGCCATCTGAATTTGAGTTGGTTTCGGGTTTAAGTTCGCGGCGGCTGGTTCTGGCAGGTTATATAAGCTGCCATCTGAATTTGAGTTGGTTTCGGGTTTAAGTTCGCGGCGGCAATATCAATGTGTGTCTTTTGAAATTTTATTGTTTTTCTATACTATTATCTTTCTTTTGACGGACGACAACGGGACAAACTATGACGACTCCTCTTTCTCTTACCCTAAGCCACTGGACCGAAGTTAGGGCTAGGGCCCACAACCTTTCGGTAGAAGTAAGGAAAGGAAAATGGCAAACGCTGTGTACCTCTGAGTGGCCTACATTTCAGACAGGGTGGCCACCCGAAGGATCTTTTTTGTTAGATAAGGTTGGGCTAGTCAAGTCTAGGGTCTTTAACACAGGACCCCACGGACACCCAGACCAGATACCATATATCTTGGTCTGGGAAGATCTAGTTCTCTCCCCGCCTCCGTGGGTCCGGCCCTTTGTTTCCTCAACAGGCACGTCTGCATGCGCTCCAGCACAATCGGAGATATTGGCCCTGAAGAAAACCCCAGACACGGAAAAGTCATCTGCTGCCCCGGACCCGCCAAAGGCGATATATCCTGACCTGCAGTCTGATTTGCTTCTTCTAGATTCCCCACCTCCTTATCCTCCGGCCCTAAATCCCATGTCGCCCCTAGGACCCCCAGCTTCACAACCCTCCGCACCAGTAGGGCCACCTGTTATGGCGGAAAGGGGGGGTCCCTCGGCGGGCACCAGAAGCCAGAGGGCTGTTTCCCCAGATTCTACTGCTTTACCCCTTAGAGAATATGGCCCCCCCGATAACCACGGGAATAGACCCCTTCAATACTGGCCCTTTTCCTCTGCAGATCTTTATAATTGGAAGATGCATAACCCTACTTTCTCTAAAAACCCACAGGCTCTTACTGCTTTAATAGAGTCTCTTGTCTTCTCCCACCAACCCACCTGGGATGATTGTCAACAGCTCCTCCAGACTCTCCTCACAACTGAGGAGAGGCAACGGGTTCTCCTGGAGGCTAAAAAGAATGTGTTAGCCGCCAATGGACAACCTACCCAGTTGCCTAACGAGATTGATGCCGGGTTTTCCACTCGTCAGGCCGAGTTGGGACTTTAATACCCCGGAAGGTAAGGAGCACCTGAAAATGTATCGCCAGGCTCTGGTGGCGGGTCTCCATGGAGCGGCCAGGCGCCCCACGAATTTGGCTAAGGTAAGAGAGGTAACTCAGGGGCCCCAGGAATCGCCAACCGTGTTCCTAGAACGCTTAATGGAGGCTTTTAGACGATTCACTCCTTATGATCCAACCTCTGAGGAACATAAGGCCACCATAGCAATGGCCTTTATTGACCAGGCGGCCCCTGATATTAGAAAGAAGTTACGAAGGCTGGATGGCCTACAAGGTTTCTCCCTTCAGGACTTAGTAAAAGAGGCAGATAAGGTATATAATAAGAGGGAGACAGAAGAAGAAAGAGAAGAAAGAAAGCAGAAGGAACAAGAGGCTCGTGAGGTAAGATGAGATAAGAGGCAAGAAAGACATTTGAGTAAGATACTGGCCACTGTAGTCAGAGGAGGAAACAGTAGAGACAGGAAATAGACAGGAAGGGCGAACAACGGATAGAAGGCGGCCATTAGACAAGGACCAATGTGCCTACTGTAAAGAAAAAGGTCATTGGGCAAGAGAATGCCCTAAAAAAAGGAACGGGGGAAGGATCACTAAGCCTTTTCATCTGTACGTGGCCGAGAATAAAGGTATTGCAAAGGGAGTACTAACTCAGAAACTGGGCCCCTGGAATCGCCCGGTTGCGTACCTATCAAAGAAATTGGATCCTGTGGCAGCAGGATGGCCCGCCTGTTTAAAAATAATCGCCGCGGTGGCCGCTTTGGTCAAAGATGCTGACAAACTGACTTTGGGGCAGAACCTAACGATAACAGCCCCCCATGCATTAGAAAGTGTAATTCGCCAGCCACCCGACAGATGGCTAACAAATGCCAGGATGACTCATTACCAAGCCCTGCTGTTAACTCAGATCGTATTAAGTTTACCTCAGCCACAGGACTCAACCCGGCCACCTTGCTACCCGACCCTGACCTGGAAAGCACTACCGTCATCCATGATTGTCAGGAAGTACTGGCTGCAGCACACGGTAGCAGACCAGACTTGATGGATCAGCCCCTCCCCAACGCCGACGTTACCTGGTTTACTGACGGAAGCAGTTTCCTAGAGGAAGGTAAGCGTCGGGCGGGAGCTGCCGTGGTAGACGGGAAAGAGGTCATCTGGGCAGCCGCATTACCGCAAGGGACATCGGCCCAACGGGCTGAACTAATCGCCATGACTAGAGCATTGGAACTAGCAGAAAACAAAAAGGTAAACATCTATACGGACAGTAGATACGCATTTGCTACCGCCCATGTCCATGGGGCCATTTACCAACAAAGAGGGTTGCTCACCTCGGCGGGCAAAGAAATTAAAAACAAAGAAGAAATAGTGGCACTGCTAGCTGCCCTCATGCTCCCCACTAAAGTCAGCATCATTCATTGCCCCGGACACCAGAAGGACAATACCCCGGTGACAAGAGGCAACAAATTGGTAGATAGGGTGGCACGAGAAGTGGCTCTACAGGAAATCATACTAGAACTATCAGATGAGAGTCCTGGGAAACCAAATGATAGGGGAACAATTACCCAGCCATAACTAAAGAAACATTATCTCCTCAACAAGCAAAATCCATGCTACAACAGATTCACAGATGGACACACTTGGGAACCAAAAAGATGGTGTCCCTACTACACAAGACAGGTTATGATACCCCTGGACTAACTAAATTAGCTGAGCAGATTGCACGAGAGTGCATTCCATGCCAACAGGTAAACTCCCATAAAGGAAAACTTGAGGTCGGAAAAAGGCTCAGAGGAGACCGCCCAGGAGCCTATTGGGAGGTCGACTTCACTGAAATACGCCCTGGAAGGTACGGTAACAGGTATCTTCTAGTTTTTATAGATACCTTCTCAGGATGGGTAGAAGCTTTCCCGACGAAAAAGGAGACAGCTACTGTGGTGGCCAAAAAGATCTTAGAAAAAATTTTCCCCCGGTTCGGGGCACCAAAGGTAATAGGATCAGATAATGGTCCCGCCTTCGTCGCCCAGGTAAGTCAGGGTGTGGCCAAATACCTGGGGACTGATTGGAAATTACATTGTGCCTATAGACCCCAGAGTTCAGGATAGGTAGAGAGAATAAATAAAACTCTAAAAGAGACCCTAACTAAATTGTCCATAGAGACTGGCGGTACAGATTGGACGGTGTTCCTTCCCTTAGCCCTGTTCCGGGCTAGAAATACCCCCTCCCGCTATTATCTTACTCCATTTGAAATACTATACGGGGCCCCACCTCCTCTTTTTACGCTAAGGGAGAAATTAAGTCCTGACTGCCATAATAACACTGACTTATATGCTAGGCTGTTGGGACTCCAGTTGGTCCAAAAGGAGGTGTGGTCCCAGCTGGCAGAGGCTTACCGACCAGGAACACCAGCAGAGGCTCATCCCTTCCAAGTCGGAGATTCCGTGTACGTCCGTCGGCACCGAACCCAGACTCTAGAGCCTCGGTGGAAAGAACCATACATCGTCCTGCTCACCACCCCCACGGCTATAAAAGTAGATGGCATCGCTGCGTGGATCCACGCTTCACACGTGAAGGCCGCACCAGCATCTGCAACATCGGAATGGCGAGCCCAAAAGACCAGCAACCCGCTCAAGCTCAAGCTTCTGCGATCATCAGATTTATAACTTTAACTTTGTTACCCCTACTGACTGTGAGTAATTTTAGTCCTCACCTGCCCCAGCATTTAACCTGGCAGGTAATTTCCCAAACTGGAAATGTAATATGGTCTGTTAGCCATACTGCTGCTCCTTGACCTGGTGGCCAGACCTTTTCCCCGATGTTTGTAAATTAGCCATAGGAGCTCCCAATTGGGACACAGCACACTCCCATGATCGTCAAAATGCCCCATCCATACCCGGTCGGGCCGGCCAATACGGCTGCCAAACTCGGGTACGCGACAGAAACTTAGCAACCCTACCTTTTATGTATGCCCGGGATTTCATCGCCATAGGTCCCTAAATTATCAATGTGGGGGAAAGGAACATTTTTATTGTAAAAGCTGGGGGTGTGAAACCACAGGAGACACCTATTGGAAGCCCACCTCTGGCTGGGACTTTATTAAGATGACAGCCAATTATACACACCCAACCAACCCCTTAACTTATAGGCCTGAATGTACTAAATGGTGCCATCCCCTTAAGATCTCTTTTAGTGAACCAGGAAAAAAGGATAAAAACTGGATAAATGGCCATTCATGGGGAATCAGGTTTTATAAAAAAGGATATAATGATGGATTACTAATGACCATCAAACTAAAAATTGAAACCCCTACTCCAGTTCCTATAAGCCCCAACCCTGAGATAGGGCACTCTTCGCTACCTTTGGCCCCTCCCACAGCGTTACCAGAGATAAAAAACCAAACTTCTGAGCCAAAAGGAATAACAATCAAGCCCAAGACCCCCCGGGACCGAATGCTCTCATTGGTCCAGGCGGCTTTTGAGGTTTTAAATGCCACAAACCCGGAGGCTACCAAATCATGTTGGCTTTGCTATGCTGCTCCTCCCCCTTATTATGATGCTATAGGATATAATTCTAATTATAATAATGTTAACACTCCAGATCAATGTCGATGGAAACAAGAAGGAAATAGTAAATTGACCCTGGCCTCAGTATTAGGAAACGGTACACGTGTAGGAACGCCCCCCTCGTCCCACCGACATCTTTGTGCCAATTTAAGCCTCCCACAGGGCTCAGGGTATCTCCTCCCTCCTCTGGATGGATGGTGGGCATGTAACACAGGATTGACCCCCTACATTTCTTTAGAGGTCCTTAAAGCTTCAACCGATTTTTATGTGTTAGTTCAGCTGGTCCCCAGACTCATTTATCATTCAGATTCATCCTTTCTAGATGAATATGAGGGCAGAGGAAGGTTTAAGAGGGAACCCATAACACTCACCCTGGCTGTACTCCTAGGACTAGGAATGGCAGCCGGGGTAGGAACGGGTACAACAGCCCTCATCCAACAACCCCACTATTATGATGCCTTAAGGCAAGCTGTAGATGTTGACCTCCGGGCATTAAAAAGTTCCATAACTCAGTTAAAAGAATCCCTCACCTCGCTTTCAGAGGTGGTAATGCAAAACAGGAGGGGATTAGATCTGCTGTTCCTTAAGGAGGGCGAACTATGTGCTGCACTAAAAAAAAAATGCTGTTTTTATATTGATCATTCTGGGGCTATTACCAAAACTATGGACAAACTTAGGGAGCGCCTGGACAAAAGACAACAGGAAAGGAAAAAATCAAAAAGGATGGTTTCAATCGTGGTTTGATAAATCTCCCTGGCTTACTACTTTACTTTCCACCTTGTTAGGGCCCCTCATTATTTTATTGTTGCTCTTAACTTTTGGACCATGCATTCTGAATCGCCTGATAGCCTTTATTAAAGAACGCATTAGTACGGTACAAGTTTTAATGCTAAGGCAACAATACCAAAACTCGCAAAAAGAAACTGAAATTCCATGATTAAAATTAGTTACAAAAAAAAAAGGGGGGAATGTGGGGCCTTTAGGGACTTTCCACTCCCTCACTTGTTCCCGTAAACCAATTCTTCTCCCTATCGTGCGCCACTCCTTCTCCCTATCGAAACCAATTCTTCTCCCTATCGTGCGCCACTCCTTCTCCCTATCGAAACCAATTCTTGGAGTTTTTCAGTTGACGGGGACTTGCCAGACAGCGGGTAATTTTCCAGTTGCCCGTAACAGGTATACGCCCTAACCGCCACAATGAACAGACAACTATAACGGCCAGAAGGTGGGACAAAAGTTCCTAAGCCAATGAATTCAAAAGTCACCACATTTACCCAATCATTGTGAAAATATACCCGCCCTATGAGTAAATAAACCTATAAAAAGTATGTGATTCCGCTTTTAGGGGTTCCCCATCGGCCTCCTGCGTGAGGTTCAGGGAACCCCGGTGCATCGGCTCCTAATAAACCTCTTGCGTGTTGCAGCGGCTCTCGACTCTTGGCGGTTCTTGGGCGAGTTGGAATCCCTCGTAGACCGTTTGGGTCTAACAGTATCTCAAACAGATACCTGCACACCCACATTCATCGTAACTTTATCCAAAATACCCAAGATGTGAAGAAACCCAAATGTCCGTCAACAGATGAACGGATAATGGGGTCTATAAATACAGTGAAATATGTCCTTCCTTGAAGTAAAAGGAAACCATGTCTCATGCTACAACATGGATAAACCTCTAAGACATTATGCTAAGTGAAATAAGGCACTTATAAAAGGACATGTCATAGCCACTCACATGAAGTATCTAGAGTAGTTAAAATCGTAGAAACATACAAAGGTGATTGTCAAGATCTCAGGGAGGAGGAGGGAGAATTAGGGAGTCTCTGCTGTCCCAACCCCCGCCTGGGTCCTGGGGAAGGAATCAGAACTCAGAAGCAGGAGAAGAGGCTTTGGCCATCAGGGAAGGGGGGGTGAGGCCCAGGGTGGGTTCACAAAGGATCAGAGCATCTGAGTGCGTTAGGAGGAAGGGGCTTCAGAGGTGGGCCAGCACTTACCATGACGGGGGCTAAGCAGGCTGCAAGCGGGGGCAGTTCGGGGAGACAGCAGGGGTCTGCGCCCTGGCCCTCATTGTTTGTTCGTCTCACCCTTATGAGCGGGTCATTTCCCCTGCTCTGATGATTCGAAGTCTCTGCCGGCACCCACAGGACGGTGACTGAGGCCTCCACACTCCTCAGCATGGATCCCAGCTCCCACCCAGATCTGGGGCCACAGACACCTCTCCCCCAACCCTGCTGCCCCTGTGAGCAAGCTGTTCTTGTGAAATGCGGTCAGAATTTGTTAGGAGGAACTACTTTATAAGGGAATACAAATCAGTGTTGATACCAGTACACACAGATGTCCAGCCACGGGTGGAAAGGGAAGGGACAGTAGTTCTGGGGTGTCTCTGCACACCCATAGGCCCCTAAGGCCAGTCCCCACAGCCACAGCCAGATGGGTGCTCCTCCCTCAGTTGAACGAGATGCTGCTGCACAGAAATCCCAAAAATTCCACAAAGGGGCCCAACTGTCATTACCCTTATACACACCTTTCTCGGGTGCCCCATGAATTTCCCCGCACCCATTCCCCTTGTTGCATCCTCATTGGGATTAAGAGGTAGCTGCGTCCACCACTCTCCACATTGCAATAATCCCGGTGGGACTAGAGGATGCTCCCACTACGACGAGGCAGACAGTCCTGTCCCCATAGCCAAGAGTTTTCCTCTCTGGTCACTCCACCCACACAGGAAACCCTGGATGAGCGGAGGGTCATCCCAGCGCCGTCGCCTGGCCACTTCAGGGAAGCAGAGAGAAGCTCTGTAATGACAAGGGCTGTCTCCAGGCTCCATCCTAGAAACTGGTGAGTGTCCAGAGGGCTGAAAGGCACAAAAGCAGCTCTGCCTCCCCAGAAGGTTCTGGGATGCAGAAGATGGTACAGAGGCCCCAGAAGGCCCCTAGCCAAGCAGGCTTTAGAGAAGGGGATGATGAGGGGGTCCCTGGGGAAAGTGAGAGCTGTGCGTTCCCAGGGCCAGCCTGAGGAGTCCTTGTCTATGTGGAGGAAAGGTTTGGCCACCTGTAGATCCAGAGCTCCTGTGACCTCCCTCATCCTTCCTTCCTCTCTGGATCGCTCTCTGTGGAGCAGCGCAACACGAACAAGATGACAGTGGCCTGAGAGCATTTCCCACCAAGACTATCTTTATTCACAATTGATATACATCACTCCAAAAGCCCTGTTCCCACCCACACCTGGCCACACCCACCTCCCCCACCTCCCTAACCCCCCACAATCCCGCTCCCCCTCCCCGCCCTGGTGGTCCTGCCCTCCCTCCCTTCCCCCCACATCATCCAGGGTCAGCACTGGGATGAGGAGGAGCCCCTAGGCTCCCCTGGGGGCCGCCCTGGAGGGCCGGCCCAGCTGTTCCCTACTGGCTGCAGTGCTTCTTCCACTTCTTACTCTTCTCTGTGACACACGGGTCACACTTTCTTTTTCTCGGCTGTGAGGGGTGAGCAGGCCCCAGAGCCAAGCCTGGCCTCCCAGACACCCCGAGGCCAGCCCCGGCGATATGCAGCTTCTCAGCAGCGGCTGGGTGTCCACACAGAGCCCGCTTCCTCGACTTGGGAGCGGCTGGTGGAGCTGGGCTGAGGCCTCTTCTGTGAGGGGAGGGGGCGTGGGGAGAACTCCGGGCCCCCCAACCTCCAGGGGAGGCCAGGCCTGAGGCATGGGCAGGACTCTGGGACACCCAGCCAGGCAGTAGGCTCTGCAGAGAGCCGAAGAGGAAGGCCAGGCTGGGGAGCTCCTCGTCGTCGTCACTGGAGCCGTCCCTGGGCCCTCGGGCCTCCCGAACAGGAGAGGCCTCTCTGAGAGCAGACGCATCCCTGGGTCCCCGTAGAGGGCCAGCGCGCCTTTGACCCTGGGGAGGGGAGGGCCGTCCGGCCCGGAATGGAGAGACCTCCTGACGTCCTCGAGAGAGAACAAAGACTTTGGGCCTGCACAGGCCAGTGTCTGTTTGGATGAGCCTATGAGGAGCCTCAGAATCAATCTCTGGTGGGCAGGCTTCATCACTGACCCCTAGATGGGGGTCTTGGTCATGCCTCTGGGCACCTTGGCCGCCGTCGGACACAGAAGGACTTGAGCGCATTCCGGGTGCACTGTGACTCGGGGCTGCCCGCACACCCTCGTCCTCTTTCAAGGCCAGGAGTCGTTTCTGCACCAGCTGGTAGGAGGGAGGAGGACAGTGTTAGCTCCACACACACGTGTGAGAGGAGGAGCCCTGGGCAGTGGGACAGTGGCCCTTGGGGGAAGGAGGGGACGGGGGACCCCAGGACTCGAATCCAAATACAGACACTGTGGCATTCCTGCCATCCTCCTGCACCTCATTCCCAGCTTTGTGCCCTTCCCTCCCCTCCCGGCTCCCCATCCTCTCCTTCCTTTCACCCAGCACTGCACCCACCCCAAAACGGGCCCTTCCCCATGCCAGGCCTCCCAGGCAGGGGAGGGATGGACAGCGCCAGGTGGCCATCCAGTTCTGGGGCCCTACCTCTCCCCTGTTCACTGGGGTCCCTCCGTGCCCTGGTCTTCCTGGGTGTCCCTTGTCTCCCGTGTTCTACCGGGAATCCCTCCCTCCTCTGGCTCCCCTGGGTCATCTGGGTTCCCCTGTCCCCTGGATCACCTGGGGTTCCCCTCCCGTGGGGTCCCCTGGCTCCCTGAGTGTCCCTCTCCCTCCCGTGGCTCACTTCTTCTGGGGTGAGCCCTTCCTCCTTCTCCAGCTCCTCCACTAGGGCCAAGAGATCCAGCTGTGCATCTGGGGAAAGCAATTCCGCCAGGAATCGAGGGTGAATGACTGCCTCCACCTGGGACAGAAAGAAGAGGCTGTGAGCATCCTTGGCCAGGAGTGGCCTGTGAGACAAGAAGACCCGGAGGGAAAGTGAAAAGCAGAGACCCACCCCACTCTCCTCCACAAGGCGGGGATGTTCAGCACACACACACACACACACACACACACACGCACGCACACACACACACGCACATACACAGTCACACACAAAAGAGCACATATACAGAGGCACAGACACACAAAGGCATACACACAGACAGACACAAACACGTACACACATACATCTGCGTAAACCTCCCCTAACACCAGGCTCAGGAACAAGGAGCTGAGCTTAAGTCCCAACGGCCTGAGCAGAACCCAGATCTTGGGTGCTGAGTGTTCCATGCCCTGGCATCTTGTAGACCCCAGGCTCCAGGCCTAGCCTACCTTGGTGACAAAGTCCTCCTGGGAACACAGCTTGTCAATGTAGCTCAAGAGGCCCGGGTCCGAGTAGATGCCGTCCTCTTCCTGCTTCAGCTCATTTCCGTCCTCTCCACCTTCTGCATCTAACTCTCCTGTGGCTGAGTGGACGGGCCCCACCAGCGCATCCATGATGTCCATATACTCCCTCACAGCCTCGGGGGGAATCTCCTCGGGTGCCTCGGGCTCCGGGGGCCGCTGGGACCTGTGTGGCTTTGGGCGGGAGGGCTGGGCCCTGGGGCCGGACATCCTGGGAGCACAGGCTGAGGCAGAGCGGGAGGAAGGGAAGGAAGGTGAGGGACTCCCGGTCCACCTCCTGACCACCGAGCACACGTTGGTGAGGGCATTGTTTGGGGAACATTGATGTGGGTGTGGGGGGGTCAGGACCACCTGAGGCCTCATGCACTGTTGGAGAGGGGAGGTAAGGGGGGCATCTAAGAGAGTCACAAGTAAGGAAGTGGGGAACCTCCAATTTTCTAGGGGTCTCGCCATCAAACCCACTTCCTAGGCAGACTTTGTGTGGGGTCCTTTGACAGGGAGGTGTGAGAGGAGTTGCAAAACTGACCAAGTCAATACCCCGCAGTGACAAAGGGCAGCTGAGACCCCACGCCCCCGCCCCCACCTCGGTGGCTGTTTTGGTTGAAAGACCAATGCCCCTGTCTTGAAGGAAAAGGATCCACGTGGGGACAGTGGCCAACCCTAGGCCCCTGTTACCTGTGCCTTCAACTCCAGTGGGAACCTGGGTGCCTGGCTGAAGGCTCACTTTCGGGGCTGGGGGCCCCCGAGGATCCAGCTTCGGTGGGGCTGGAGGAGGCAGGTCCTGCGCGCACTGCATCCACTGCCCCTTCTGAATCTGCATCTCCTCCTCGGCCTCAAATTCCATGAACCTGGGGGGTGACAGAGGCACAGGCCACCCTGAGAAAAAGGCCTGGGTTCTGGAGCCCAACAAAGGCAGCCAAGGATGAGGGATTGGGAGATGTGCCTTGGGGCTGTCAAGGCCCTGTGAGGTGCTGTCCACAGCAGAGAGCTGCTCCTGGAACTGATACAAGATCTGCGACCCTTCCTGCCTCACCAGCACTGGAGGCCTTTCAACAGCATAGACCCAGGTCGCTGAATCGAACCAGGTCAACGGGACACGTGGCTGACCCAGGGGCCACCCTCCTCATGCCCCCCGTCCCCATCCAGAACCACATGAAGGGCTGACAGCCAGAGGCTGGAACAGGCATGTGTTCCCCACAGGGGTCCTTGCCCGAATCCAGGACCCTGGGCTGGGACTGAGAGTCCTGGAACAGAGACCCGGAGACAGGGCCGAGGAGAGGCTGGACGACATGGGTGCTGAGCTTAGAGGAGAGGCCTTCCTTTCCTCTGAGAGGCGCTCGTTGGTTTGCTTTTCTTTCTTAAACCAAGGGGATTACCATGGAGCAAACAACGGAAGGGCCAGAGACCCTCGGGCTGACGACAGCTGGCTTCCCCAGCCTCTTCAGGGATGCCAGGGTACCCACTCAGGCCACTTTTCATGAGGAGAGGGGGTCCCAAATCTATGTCAGTGGCTGCCAGCCACCCACCACTAAGGAAGCAGCAGGCTGGCGGGTGGAGCTCTTTCCCCGGCTCAGCCCATATGGCCGGAGTTGGACCCCAACTGGACTCACAGCGTCACCCTGCCCCATCCTGAGACCTTCAGGTCAAGGCAAGGGTAGGTCAAAATCAGGGGAGGGCAGAGCTCCTGGTGGAGGAAGGACAGAAGACCCAAACTCTCAAGGTGAGGGAGGGGTTTCTGGAGGACAGTAGGGCCTCTGGGCTGCGGGGCCCCTGTTCTGAGTGACAGTCCTTCTCCTTTGTCCTCTCTGATGAGCACCCCCGCGGCCAGACCCTGCCCTCACCCACTCGCCTCAGCCTCCACGCAGCCCCTGGGCCCAGGACGCTGACTCACTTTTCCGCTATCTTGTAGTAGATCATCCGGTCAACGTTGCCTATGCGCTGCCATTCCTGCACGGCCCTGCACAGTCCCCACTCCAGCGTCATGGTGGGCTTCAGGCGGGCCACGGATCGAAGCACTGGGCTGTAAGACCTTGGGGTCAGTCTCCGTGCCCAGCCCAGCCGCCACCTGCCTGACCCCACCGGCCAATGTGGACCACACATCACTCAACACAGCATGACTGAGCAACAGGAGGGTGAGAGGCAGGTGTCTTGGAGGGCAAAGACAAGCCTTCCCGGCCACTGCAGTCACCGCCTCACACTCACTAAGGATGACCATCCACTCCCAGGCTACAGCTGGGACACTGTGCCTTGGGGAGCTCTTTTCCTCTTCAAGGCTGCCTTTTCATAAGAAATATCACTATCATCAATGAGGCGTGGCATGTGCCAGGCCATCTGCTAACACTTCATAGATTAGCCCAAGGAGTCTTCTGCCCGGTCCTCTGAGTGAAGTGTGACTGTCCCGTTTTTACGAGGGACCGGAGGTTTAGGATGGAAATGCCTGCCAGGCTCACAGCTCTAGTGGGAGAGAGCCCACGCCCTTAGGAGAGCTCTACCGTCACCCTGTTCCTAGTGGAATTCTCCACAACAAAGAAGTCGAGGCGTGCATTAAGCGCTCTCCTGGGCCCCGCGCTCCTCCCCCTCCTCCGAAGTGACCTCCCCCGGCCACGTACATCAAGTCCTGTATGAAAGGAGACGGCACCACAGGAGACTGTGGCATCCACTCCTTGGCTCCTCACCTTACAGCACGACCCTCTCTGACTGCAAGTCTTCAGTCCATATTACCATGAGAATCATGGAAGAGCAAGTTGGCTAGACTCTCAGGGTGGTGGGGTCAGTTGAGATAAGGCACATTTCAGTCATGATGTCATGGACTGGCAGGCTTGTGCCTTCCAGTGACCGACAATGTGCCTTCTCATAGCATGGACATCGCCCTCAGACCTTGCTTCCAGTATCCCTAGAAACCTAACCTGCAAGTCCATCCCCAGGTCCTCTTTATCTAAAAGCTCCGATAAGCTCACGACCCCCTGAGCGTTCACTCACATGAGAAAGCAGGAAAGAGCTTCTGCATCAGGACTCTGGGGAAGGTGTCTCCGCGCCAGTGGCTTGAGGCACTGCCAACGTCGGAAGTTACTGTACACACTCTGGGGGTTAGAGCAGTCACCCTGCGAGGCGTAGGGCTGGTTGGTGGCCAGGCTGCCCTCCCTGGAAGTGCCATGTGGCCAAGGCCCAGAGTTCACTGGGCGAATGATAGGGGCCAGCTGGGCAGCTGGTGGTAGAGCTTGAGGAGGAAAGCCTGGGGTCCAGCCTCCCTTGCCAGCCTGAGTAACTCCAACAGCTGGAGCAGTCACAATGGTCTCCATCGCAGGGGGTGCTAAGAACACGGGTGCAGGACATGCAGCAGTCCCGCTGAGGGCCCCTGGAGCGCTCCAGGTGAGGGGGCCCTGAGTGATGATAAAGGTCTGAGTCTGGGGGGCCTCCACTGGCCTCCCTTGTGACCTGACTTGGACAGTGAGGTTGCAGGCCCCAGGGGCACCGGGTCCACGGCCACCATTAGCCACCAAAGGCATCGTGGGGAAAGCTGGCAGCAGGCTGCCAGGAGGGAATGCTGGGGTGATGGGAGGTGGCAGGGGCTGCCCCCAGGGTGGCTGGTGCTGGGGGCCAGGAATGGGTGGAGGATAGAGCACTGCCATGGAATCAGACAAGGAGGCACCAGGGTTCATGATGACATCCATTCCCAGCACTGGAGATGCTGTTGAGGCAAAGGAAAGGAGTGAATGGGGGAGCACAATGGGCCAGTGGGACAGAGGCTTTCTGCGGCCTCAGAGTGTAATCTCCACAGGTGAGAGACACCTGGACAAGGGAAACTGCAGCGTGCGAATGTCTTCAAGTGCTTTTCATGCCCTGACCTCCAGTTGAAAATTATTCCACCGGTGACCCCGCGCCCATCCACCAAGGCCCCTGACCCCTGCCTGCCGAGGAGAAATTGTGTCAGCAAGCACTCACTTGGAGAGCCTCCCTAAGGCAGCCCCTGGCAGCTAAGCCTCACAGGCTGTCTCCCAAGACCTGGAACTGTGTGCACATCCACTCTGTGAGAAATGCCCCTCAGCCGGCGTACTAGCAGGTAGGGACCTTCTGCAAGGTAGGTTCTAGGCACCCAAAGGCCCTTTGTGGACAGGCACTGTGTAAAACATTAGGGCCCCACCTCCTGCTCAGTCCTCCTTTTCCTGACGCTCAGTATAAATCCCCTCTTTCTTTCCTAGCCTCACAAAACAAAACAAAATGCTGGAAAATATCCATCTAATGGAATCCTGATACAAACCCATAACACTGGCCCAGAATGCACCTGCATCTCAGAACAACCCACAGCAGGTACGTAACATGGGCCAGGTCCTGCCACCCCCTCCCCAGTGCCCAGAGTCACTGTCATCACTCAGGAGTTCTCTTCCTAGGAGGTGGGGGCGGGGAGTCTGAGAAGTAGGCGCGTGTCCCTTAGATTCTGTCATTTCACAGCCTGTGATGGCTGCAGAGGATTAAACAAGGGCCAGGGAATTGTCATGTTACATTGGTCGTGGGAGTATAGACCACCGGTGGTCCTTCCGCTTCCAGCTCCCAATAACGGAGAGACAATCTGAGAAGCAAGCATAAGCCAGGTGCCATGGCGACCAAGTTGTCTGAAACACATCCCTGTTCAGGAGAGCAAGGTACACGCCACGGTGCACCTAATTAACCAGAATAGGTGTCATAGGACGTTTAATAGTAACACAGAAGATCGTCTTCCTGACCCTGGGCTACACTCCTTCCCCCTTTAAAAGAGGAAGCAGCCTTCCTAGACATTCCACCCGAAACAAGCCCACTCCACATCTGTTCCCTGTCCATGAAGGAGTGACATGAAATATGAACAAACTCTTCCTCTCAAGGCAGCCTGAGGGTCCACCATGAGATACTGGACAAGATGAAGTAGGTCTGAAGTACTGCGATTCCACAAAAGGAAGAACAATTCAGAGCAACTCAGGAACCTGAGCCCTCTCTTGGCTGAAGTTACACGGTTGCCCATCCCCTGTTGAATCCAAGGCAACAGTTACCTGAACTGAGAAGTGAGCTCTGGGCTGGGAGGAGTGGACTGCGGTGGGCTGTGGGCTGCGGCAGTTAGAGTAACCTCCTGCCTAGCTCTCGGAGAGGACACTTCACTGCAGGTGTGGCCACACACAACCCCATTGAATAGTTTTCTCACCGAGACCATCTCTCCCCAGGGCCCCCTGAGATACAGTAGGCTCCTGTTCAAATCCCTTTGAAAGATATGGTGAGGCAAGCTTCAGGTACCTCAGGAACACAATACAGGTCTAGGCTTTCCTCATGACCCTCCCTGTGTCACCACAAGGACATCACACACATCCTTACACACACGTTTCAAAGTGGCTTGTCTCCCTTCTAGAAACAATCAACCTGTCTGCTGCCATCCTTTCTCCATAGCCAGGGCAATTCCTCTTGATCCACCTCCAACGACCCCTCCTCCCCAATGCAGTCTCAGGTTTCTTCAGGCTCCCCAGTCTCCCCAGGTGAAATGTCGTTGTGTGTCCAGTGCTCTCTTCTCCCTCTACTTCAGTCCAACTATGTGCCCACAGTGAAGTGTCACGTATGAACCCGAAGGATGTGAGAGATGGCAGGGTCTCTGAGAACACACCCCCAGCCTATAGGCTTACCTCCTACTGAAGCCATCCTGCAGGCTTGGGCACGGACTACTGCTGCCTGGTAGCCTCAATGAGAAACGTCAAGACCAGGACCCAGAGAGCGACCTGCTTCAGCAGTTGCTCAGGATCCAAGGAGAGCCACGTTTAAATGTAAACAGTAGCATGTGGGCTGAAACGTTCTGCAGTGGGGGAGGGGCAGAGGGTACGTGGGTCCCGGTGACATGGGGTGGGGGGACATTCCACGAGGGCTCTGGGAGGTAGGCAAGAACCGGAAGTTCCTTCCACCTCACACAGTGGCAACACAATTGGCGTGTGCCTCTTTAGGCAGTTTATAAACTGGTTTTTTGATTCACGGCACCGATGTTGGACATGACGGTCCCTTCCTTTCACGTCTTTATCCATCAACCTAGTTTTGTGTCCCTCAACACACACTGCTTCCTACCTGGCTCTTGACTTACTTCAACAGAGACTAGACTTTCTGAACAAAATACCCAAGTGTTAGTCTGATAAACACTTGGAGATTTATGGCCACATGGAAGTGAGTATTTGAAATTAGGATTGTCTCAGCAGATCCAGTGTCCTTGACTGCTGTATGTACATCACTCCTAAGGAAGTGGTCCTTGTGCTCCAACCAGCATCCAGCAGGAGCTGCCTTACTAATGATCCTTTGTGCTGGAAAGCCCCCGTCCATCAAAAAACTGTCATGCAGCCCCCATGTCCAAGACCAGAATTCACTAAATGTCTTTCTCATAGTATTCCGTGGTTGTTAAAGATTTAGTTTTTTACCTTTTAAATGATTTTAGTATAATATTTTAAGCGAGTAACACCTTCTCATGGTTCAAAATTAAATTGTGCAAAATGGAATATGCAGTGGCGAGTCCTCCTCCCACCTCTTTCCCCTGTCAACCCAATCCTTTTTCCCGGAGGAAACTAGTGTTATCTCTTTCATTAAAATCTTCCCAGAGATACGTCATGCAACTAAAAATGAAGGCAATCTATTTTCATAGAGGAGTGGACTGTTAGGAAACTTGTCAAGGGAGATGAAAGCTGAAAACCTCAGAAGATGGCAACCAAGTCTCTTGGGAGACGAGATTCACTGACTGCTATAGCAGCAGAACTCCTACTGATTGTGGGGTGTTGGGGAAGGAAACAGAGGTTTAGAAGGGCTGTTCCACAGTGTGAAAAAGACTCCTGTTGGTGCTTAAGAAGTTCCTTGCCCCTTGTCAGGAAAAACTGACTCAGAAGAAGATGAGAAGATAAGGTGAGAATATTTCAAGCAACATCATGGTGAACTTCATATCTAAAGAAACTCCTGCTGGGGACTGAAAAAAATAAACAATTTGTGAATATCGCTCAGTACTGGAGCTTTTATAATGAAGGAAATGCTCTAATCTTGCAACTGACCAGAAAGCGGATCTGATGATTGAAGTTTCTTTGGGAAGTATTACAAAGTCAGGTCAGTAAGTTGATCCCGCTACTATTTTTGTTGTTGTTGTTGTTGTTTTTATTGCCAACCGAAATTCTGCAAGATATTATTTAAAAAGGAGGGAGGGAAAGTAAAATTGTTCCCATACTACCTGCTGTGTTGAAATTGGCCCAGATTGTCAACTCTTTCTCAAAATTATTTTAAAAAACCCAAGCCCGTACAAAGGAAACACCTGTAAATCAACATTTATTGAACAACCTCCATGTCTTAAATACACTGGGAAAAAATATTCTAGTAGAGTAAATGCGTTGGAAAAACTCTAGGAACGGAGTCAGGAGACAGTATCTTAAGAGTGTTTCCCAGGTCTGAAATTCTTTGCTAGAATTGTTCTTTAACGGAAACTTCAGACTTGCTAGGAAAAAGGACCTACTGCTTTTTGAAAGGCATAAACAAGAACCAAGGAACTGCAGTCCGAAGGGCATGAAAGCACTTGCCCCAATTCGAGGCTACTGTGCTTACAGCAGAGCTCTCCAGAACTCTTTGTAGATAAGTGCATGGGTTTCACGTGTTCAATATAAAAATCACGAGTGCACATCTCACAAGAGCTGGTTTTAAGAAGAGACCGTCACGAAAGTTCTCGGCCAGGAGCGTCGCCAGTCAAGTTGCGCAGCGTGCCCGACCCTCCATTTTTCTCCTCTCCTGCAGACACTGCCTGGAGCAGATGCCCGCGCGCCCCGCGCCTAGACGCCTGCGCACGCCTGCGCGCGCCCACTGGGGCGGGGCTCTCGGGCACGCGGACCGCCGTCCTCCAACGGCCCCCAGCGTCTGTTGGGGCAGTTTGCTCCGGAAGACAGGAGCGCATGCGCGAGCGCCGACGGTGGGGCCCCAACGGCCATCCATCCGGCGGCGGAGGGGCCTGTCATGGCGGCCTCTAGAGTCAGTTATAGGAATTCTGAGGTAAGAGGTACGGGGACTTTTCACCCCTCAGGTGTCACCGCTCTGCGCTGTTGTTCACCCTGTGGGTTATTTGTACCCTTGTCCGTGTAAGGAGACTCGCCACAATGTGGATTCACGCCCCCATAGAGCTCGATTCCCTTGAGGTGTTTACCCCAGGGTTATTGGCACCGCTGGGGAGCCGGCTGCATGAAGGGTTCAGTGGCTGCGGGGCCTACAGTGGGGGGTGAATAGTGTGTGCGAGCTATTAAACAGGTGCCGTGCTAGTCTGCGCGTTGTGAAGAGTACAAAAGCTAGAGGGAAGTTCTTGCGAGTTGAAAACCCTCAATCTGGTTCCAAAGGTGTAGCTCAGGTGATTGGAAAATGAGTGAAGATCGAAGGAACACACTCAGAGTTTCACTAGTGCCTTCCTTCTTATCATAAAAACGTCAATCAACACTTATGTTCAAACTGCATTCTTTTGTCAGTGATGGGAGCAGCTTTGCTGAATGTGGTCATAAACGTATTTGTTGTCTGATGTCAAATCATGACTGATTTGCAAGCATAGATGGGGTCTGTACATATTTAATTGGTTGGTGGGAATCTGATGTGTAGTCAAATGTGCGGGTTGGTTTTGTCTGTGGATATTTGTCTTTGAAGGGAGGTCATGCCTGTGTTTTTGTGAGTGTGTAAGAGTGAGTGTTGTATTTGGAGGGTGTTGGGATGTGACGCAGGCATACTCAAGGAGTTGGTGGTTAGGTGTTTGTAATTTGGTGTTTGGGGAATATGTTTACATGTGTTCTTTTCTCCCATGAATTTGGGGATTTGTGTGTGTCGAATGGTGGATTGGGAAGGATTATCTGCGTATGCATAAGGGCAATGTCAGGAAAAGTAGTGGTGTGTATTACTTTGGGTGTCCAGTCTGTTTATTTTGTGTATTTGGGGAATGTAGGCTGATCATTTGTGTATTCAGGGCATGTTGTATGGTTATGGGGTGTTTGTGTGTGTGCATTTTCAGGAGCTGTCTATGTATATTTGGATGTGCAGAGGGCAAGTCTGTGACTATTTTATGGGACTGGTGGGTGTTGTATATGTAGGTATGTTGTGTTTGTATGATTCTGTATCCTGCAAGATGGCAGAGTTAATTCTGTGTGAGAGGTTGGGAATGTGGGGTTATGTATATGCCAGTAGTGTGGTACTGTATGTGTATTTGGAAGAAAGGGCTATAGGGTGATATTATTGCATATTTGTAGTGTACTGGGTAATTGTGGTGCTCTTTGGGACTTGTGGAGAGTTGTGTGTTAAATGAGTGTGTGTGTATTCAAGGGGCATGGCCACTTGGAGGAATATTTGCTGAGGCTGTGCATTTGTCATTTTCAGTAGGAGCCTCTTAGGCTTATGTATTTTGGGAAGTGAGTATATGTGTATCTGATAGAGAGGTGGGGTTCTATGTTTCTACAGGGAAGATGGACAATTGCATTTATATGTATTAGAAATATGTGATACCGGTATTTGTTAGTACTTGTATATGTGTGAGCTGGCTCCTGATAGCTAGGGATAAGTTGATATATGGAAGTTGTTTCATAAATGGTTTGCTGGAGATATTTCCATGTTTCTTACTTGTGTATTCTAATCCGTGTGTGTGTCCATCATCAGGTGCATGCATTATCAAAGTTTGTTCATAAGGTATGGAGTTGTTAGGAGTATTCAAAGTGTATTTCTTTGGAGAATGCTAGGGTGTTTATACATGTGTTTGGTAGGCGTAAGAGCTGGTCTGTCTATATATTCAGGGTAAGGGTAGAAATATATATATATATATATACACACACACACACATATACAGTTTAAATGTTGGGGTAGTGGTGGGGAGCTTGTATTCTGGAGAGGTAGCATAATATGTAGTGTTTGGGAGGGGATCCATATGTTCAGGGGTTAGGAATATTTGCATGTGTGTGTCCATAGGTGTGTGAGAATTGTGTATGTGTATTAGTAAGACTGCAGAAGTTGTCGGTGTTTTTCTGTTTTGAGTGTGTCTGAGCATTTGGGGTGTATACTCATGAGGAGTTTGTGGGTGTGTGTATTTGTGATTTGTGCGTATATCCGGAGGCTTAGAGTCCTCTATGTGTCTATTTTGAAATGTAATACCTGAAGAATTTAGTGGTGTTGCTTGTATGTGTGTTGTCAGTATTAGTGAGGTGGACTTGTATGTACAGTTGACCCTTGAACAACACGGGTTTGAACCACACGGGTCTACTTATAGTGGATTTCTTTTTCAGTAAATACTACAGGACTACTACAGGATCCATGGACACAGAGCCACTGCATGGAGGGTTGGCCCTAACCCCCACGTTGTTCAAGGGTCAGCTGTATTTGCTAAGTATAGGTTATTTGTGTCTGTGTGTGTTTTTGAGTTCCTGGGGCTTTTGGGGTATGTATTCTGCGGGATGTGAGAGTTTAGTTTGTGTGTTTGGGAACCAGTAGACTGTGTAGGTTACGTGTGTGTGCAGGAATCCTGGAGTATATGTATTCTAGGGCTGTGGGATTGCATCTGGGTCTTTTTTGGGATTGCACATGAGACAGTTGTGTACTTGGTGAGCCTGTGTGTTTAGGTACTCAGTGTGTACATCTGGATGGCATATCGGTTGCACATGTTTGTTTTCAGGCCCATGTTGTGTGTGTATATATAGTTGTGAGAGTGGAATGTGAATATTCGGGGTGAGTAAGGTTTTGTCTGTAAAAATGTAGGTAGTAAGAGGTGGTCTGTTTGTGTATTTATTCAGGGTGTGGGTAGAAATGTCCGTGTGTGTGCAGGATATATATATATGTGTGTGTGTGTGTGTGTGTGTGTGTGTACAAACACATATGTATATGTGGTATCCTTTTGGTTATATATCTGTGGTGGGAGTTGAGGGTTCTACTTGGGGTGTAAGTGGATTCTGTGCACTTATTCATAGGAAAAGGTATGGGATGTGCTGGAACTGGTTCATACTATCTTGGGATAGTCAATGGTGCATATCTCTTCCCAGCTCTGTGTTTAGTGATGTCAGGTGGGTAGCTTGAAATTGGTCATGCTGGGAATATTTATACCATGTAGATACCATAAGTGAAGTCTTTCCCACCTTTCTCGGAGAGCTTCTTATCAAGCACTTACCAGCGTACCACTGATGTGCGTGTTTGGATGTATGTACGTATGAAGCAAGAATATTTGGGCATCGGTGGTTACGTATGGGACACTCATGTGAATTGTGAGTGGGGCATCTGGGGCTATGGGCCCTTGTATATGTGCATTGACCCTGGTAATTGTGAATCATTGCATTGTTCCTATCCTGTTCTTTAGGGCCAGAGAATCCCCATAAATGTTGTTGATTCCCAGTAGAAATCATGCAGATGGATACAGGGGTGTCTGTACCTTAGGCAGGTGGACACTCCTTCAGCATTTGTGTGGTCCTAGCATCTGGGTCCCTAGAAGGGGGGGCCTGGTGGACAGATGGCCATGCAGAGCAGAACCTTCACAGGTGTGTTGTTGGCGTGACAGGCAGCAGTCAGAAAGACATGGGGCTTCCTGGGTAGGAGGTCAGATGACCAAGGGCTCTCCCAGGAAAACCCCCTGAGAATCTGTTGGACAGCTACAGGCGTTACTGGCTCTTCTGTGGCACAGCTGACGTGCAAGGACACCCTCCACGTGGGGTCCAGAGCCATGTGTCCCTGAGCCCAGCCGCCCCAGGGTGGTGGGAACTGTTGCGTTTCAGGCTGGTCAACTGTATCACTAGGTCTCAACCAACCTGTCTCCATGGAAACCTAAGTCCTCAGGGATAGGCAGGACCTCTAGGGATCACTGAGCTGACAAGGACAGAGGTGGGGAGGCTTTGTCACTGAGGGAGAGTCGGGGACTGAGACCTGGAGAGCCTGGGGAGTCCCACTCTGAGGAGATATGGCTCTGATGTTGCCAAACCCTTTAGACATGTTCTCTGTTCTTTTCTGAAGGCTCAAGATGCTTCTAGCAGTGGGAAGCTTATCTCAGTTTCATGTTTCTCTGATAGGATGAACTGACCCTTTTATTCACTATTCCAGGTCGAGCTGCAAACCCATCAGAGGGAACCATGTGATGATTGTAGCCACCAGCTGACCCCACAGCCACCTTGTGCCTCCCTTGGACCCACCCAAGAATTTCTGAGCCTTCTTTCTGGTGAGTCTTGTGGCCTTTTCTCCCTCATTGTGAATCCTCCTGCCAGTAAAACATGCTGTGAATGTTAACAAAAGGAAACCTCAACTAGAATTGGAGTCTGGAAGGCCCCCCCCCCCCACCGTAGAGGCAGCTCTCATGCCGTGTCACTCATCATCAATTACCCCAACAGGAAGAGGTCATTTACTGACCCCAAAGAGGAAGGGCAACCACCTTACTACCCCAGCTGGAGGAGGGAAGACTTCCTTCCTGGCCAGCAACAAGAAATAGAAAATAGAAATAGCTAATAGAAAATTCCGCAGTTTAGCCAATGAGACACCATTGTCACCTGAAGTTTTCCTTTTCTCCAGTGAACTTTCATTTTTTTCCCTTGATGATGACTTCTCTTTGTCCCACCCTCCTTACTATAAAAGCCTTCTGGGACTTCCCTGGTGGTCCAGCAGCTAAGACTCCGCGCTTCCAGTGCACGGGGCATGGGTTCGATCCCTGGTCGGGGAACTAAGATTTCCACATGCCATGTGGCATGGCCAAAAAAAAAAGCCTTCCACATTGTGTAACCCGTTGGCATATCTCCCTTTCTATCAGATGAGATGCTGCCTGATTCATGAATCGTTTAATAAAGCCAATTTATTCAAAATTCAAAGTAAATCTTCAAATTTACTCAGTTAAATTTTGTTTTTTAATACATTGGTGGCATGCAGAGGTGGCCACTAAGAGTTTAATATGTATGCCTCCAGAAATGTTCTGTATAAAAATATGTATGTGCACTTTTCTAAAATCCACTCTCATGATTGCTACTGCTAACAGGATGATTTTATGATGAAATGCTTATCTTTTTAAAAAGAAAAAGATAAATATATTGGTGGCAGTGATGGGATCTGAAGCAAATTTCTGATAACATTTGGGACAAGGAGAAACAGGTGTGGTGCCCACAACTCCTTTGAGTTCCCTGTCTTTCTTGCCCTTCCTGAAGGTTGTTGGTAAGCTCCTCTTGGTTTGAGCTCCATTCTCTTTGCGTTTGTGCTCCCAATCTAATTGGCTTTCCTTTACAGGGCAGGACAGTTTGGGCTGGTAGAGGATTCTCCCTGAGGCCAAAGCCCTAGCCTTTCAGATGGAAATTCCCAGGACACAGTAACATCTCTTGGTTATTGCCAGTATATTTTTGAGTGGTAAACCCTAGCCCCTAATTTTGTTCCCTGGATTCCACATTGGGCATTGCTGACAGTGTAGTCTGCACTTGCCCATCTGTTTGGAATCAGCCCCCAGTTTCCATGCTTGCAACTGTTGGTGGCGGCTATAGTTCTCCATTTTGTCTGGAATCAGTTTGCAGTCCCCATACCTTGGGATTTGCTGGTTGGATCTTTTTCCTCAGTCCAAGGATCCCTGGTAATTGGTGGTGGTGCATACCAGGCCTTCTTTTGTCCAGGACATAGTAACATCTCTTTGTTACTGCTGATATGCTAAGGCGCAGTTTTTTTGTGTGTTCTTTTGGGTTGACAAAGGCTAGCTAAGGAGATGAGATCCTTTATCGCCAAAGAGTTGAGAATGCCAGCTTCTGGCACACCTGCTTATTTTATATTTAAGAACTATGGTCCTGGAGGTTGTAGATATTTAGAAAGATGGCAAAATTATACTAATATTGATCCGGAATTACAGTGGTCATTGTGGGGCATGTTCCAGTTAGACAAGATTGTTCATTTAAGGAAAACACCAGAGAGCAAGGGTTCACAAATTGGACAGGGAGAATGAGATGCCTGCTTTAATTGGTATGTAAAAGTTTACAGAAGGTTTCAAGATTCCAAAATAGCTTCGTTTAGAGACTTAGAACAAAAAGCTAATGAAAAATTAAAGAGACAAAAGGTACCTGAAACAAAAGACCATAGGACGGATGTGACTGCAGGTTTAACTCCTCCTGTCCCCCCCTTTCCTTTTTCACCCGAGTACTCTTGTTTTACTCATTTTCTGTCTGAAATACTTTTCTATTCCAAAGAGAATATTTAACAATTGCCGTTTAAAGTAAAACTACCTGAGGTTGCAGGTGAGCCCCCTCAGGTGTCCTTTACCCCTTGGTCAAAGACTGAGCTGAGAGCTATAGTCCAAGAATTCTCTCAACCTAGGGAGGAACCTCCAACAGTTATTGAAGAATTTAGAGTCACTGTCAGGGCGCATGTCCCCAAACTGCTAGATCTTTATCCGCTTGTACACGTGTTGGTAGGACTGGGGGAAGCCCCAGAATGGATGCGGGAAGCAAAATGACATAATCCCTAGGATGATCTTCAAGATCCTCAACCTGAAAAGGCTTGCAGAATAACAAGTGACCTTTTATAAGCTATTCCTAAAATCTTCCCTGCTCACACTTGGTCTATTAGTAATTGGCCTAATAGTGATTGCTCTATTATTCACTCATACAAACAAAAGAGGGGTGAAACTGTGGAAGACTTTAGAGCCCGTTTGGAAGCTCTCTTTTTAGAGCAGTTGGTGTTCCAAGGAATAAAAAGCCCACTCAGCCTGCTTTAACTGCCCTCTTTGTAAATGGATTGTCTTCTGAGATTAGTGGATTGATAAAAGCGCAGAAAAGAGGGTGGGAGGCTGTAGGCCTGATTGAACTGGTGACTATAGCTGAGCATTTTGAAAGGACCCTGGAGCAAGATCACAAACAGAAATCCACCAAGCTCAAAGCCTTACAGTTACAACAGCTCTAAGGCAAGAGACACAAAATAACACCTGGGCCTCCCCCATTACAACCTCCTAGGGGTCCATGATCAATTTGATGACCCAAAGTTGATGTTTCATTTGTAATCAGTGAGGACACTGGAAAAAAAGGTGTCCTCAAAGGTCCTATGCAAACTCTTCACAAATGCTGTCATACCTGTCTCAAAGGGAGGGCCCCCCATGACCCTCTCCCTTAGTTGGCAGAACTCCAGGGGTTCTCTGGTAAACTATTACCAGCAATAACCTTAAACAGCCCAGAGGAAAATATAATGAAAAACTGCCAATTTTTAGTTGATACTGGAGCTGTGCTTTCTACTTTTAACCCCACTCTCATATTTCACTTTGAAATCTACATTAAACCCTAACCCTAACTGTAAACAGAATCACCTAACCTTTAACACCCTAGCCCTAGCCCTAACCAGAGCTGTGCTTTCTACTCTAAATCCCACCCTCAAAGAACAACAGGTCCCTCTAAGTACAGAGGATGTTTCCATAGTGGGAGTACCTAATACAGTTCAGAGAGAATTTTTATCTCCACCAAGATTCCTTTTCGCTATGCAATATAGCCCCAGTTAATCTATTCGGCAGAGATCTCTTTTCTAACTTAAAAGGGCCAGTGCATTTTGCCTCCAGTGGAGATCTCACCTTAAAATTTCCTGATCAACCTGAACCTGATCATTTATGTTCCTTAAAATCTGTCCTGGACATAAAAGAGGAAGTTCAACAAAAGTTCCCTAATTGGATGGAGATGCCTGCAAATTTGGGGGCTACTTCTGACAGTGTTAACATCAGAAGAATAAAAAAATGCAAACGTGTAAAGATTCAGATAGATGTAGCTAAACCTCTCCCTAGGTTTCCTCAGCAACTATTAAAGCCTGCGGTCATACAAAGTCTCGTACCTATTGTAGAAGACTTAATTGCCAGGGAGGTAATCATTCCTGTACTCGTCCCTGCAGCATGCCAATCTTGCCTGGTTGGAAACCTGGCAGGATGGCGATTTGTCCAGGACTTTGGAGCTGTTAATAAAAATAGTTTTTCCCTGTTTTCCTGTTGTTCCAAACCTAGCCACCCTTCTGTCACAAGCTTCAACTGACTTGAAATGGTTTACTGTTGGAGACCTTTGTTCACCTTTCTTCAGCATCCCGGAGACCCTACAGCCAATATGTATATGCCTTTACTTGGAACAGTCAACAGTATACCTGCACTTTTATGCCTCAAGGGTTCACTGGGACCCCTTCTTTTTTCTCCCAAGTACTTCACCAAGATTTAAGTACCCTCTAGTTCCCTGAGAAATCAACCATTTTACCATATGGAGATAACCTCCTGCTGTACTCCGCTACTGTAAAGATTCCATAAGGCATTTATAAAAGATTCCATTTATTTGCTGCAACAGTTAGCTGAGAAAGAACACAAAGGAAAAATTACAATGATCTCTAGACACTGTTCATTACCTAGGACGTAATCTAAGTACTGAAGGAATTCAGCTATCTCCAGAGAGAATTAGGCTGATTCAGGAACTTCCTAGACTCACAACTAAGTGCTAGCATTGTGGATTTCTAGGTTTAGCTGGTTATTGCAAGCTCTGGGTTCCAAATTCTTCTGTTACCTCTTCCACTCTGTGAACTTATTAAAGATGTAGTTCCTGAATCCTTTGCTTGGGAAGATAAACATAAGCAGGCTTTTATAAGGCTAAAACAAGCACTGCAAGAGCTGCCTGCCTTAGGGTTACCCAAATGATCAGGTTCAGGTTGATCTGGAAACTTTAAGGTGAGATCTCCACTGGAGGCAAAATATATTAGCCCTTTTAAGTTAGAAAAGAGATCTCTACCTAATAGATTAACTTTAGGTTATTCAAAACCTTTTACTTTATTTGTGCATGAAAGGCATAATCAGGCCGGGCAGAACTGTGCGAGCATGGTAGTAAACATAGGCCTGTTGCCTGTTATAGCATGCAACTTGATTCAGTTGCTTTTGCCTATCTCAGTTGTCTTCAGGTTACAGCCACAACTGCAAATTTAGTGGAAGCCTTGGCAGATTTGACTCTAGAAAATGACGTTTATTTGCAAACTCCACACATTGTCCACAGTCTTCTTAACACTGAATTGACAACATTTCACTGCAAGTATCACTAGATTAACTTCCTATGAAATCCTGCTTTCACCACCTAATCTTTATCTTAAACTTTACAATGTTCTCAATCCTGCTACACTACTACCTCTGTCTCACAAAGGTGAGGGCCATGACTGCAAGGTAACAGTTTCCCATGGGAATTCCCTGGTAGTGCATTGGTTAGGACTCCGAGCTTCCACTGCAGGGAGCGCGGGTTCGATCTCTGGTCGAGGAACTAAGATCCCACAAGCCACATGGCGTGGCCCAAAACAAAAACAAAACAAACAGAAAACAATGTCCCATTTTGTGACACCGTGTCCTGAGTAAAGATGTTACCAAGTCCAAGCTTGCTCTACTTGCCGCAGGACAGGCCATAAATCGGAGATGAGGTGTTGAGACAAGGAATAGGACTTTATTCGGAAAGCCAGCAGACCGAGAAGATGGTGGAGTAAAGTCTCAAAATAACCATCTTATCAGGGTTTGGATGCCAGTTTCTTTTATAGCAGAGATGGGGAGGAGATAAGGAGGTAAAATAAGAAGGCCATAAGTTTTGCAAATAGCCTCTGGAATGGCCAGCCTCGGGGAGGAGATGTGTTAATTTCTTCTTAATTGTAGCCATCCACAGGTGGACAGAGTCCATATGTTTCCCTGAACAAAGGCACTTTGGTTTAACATTCAGACAGAGGGACAGGGTTCCCCGAGGCAGGCCATTATGTACAGACAGTATCCTTTTAGTGAACAAAAGCAGCTGAAGGCAAAGGTTAAAGTAAAAGAAACAGATCCAACGCGTAGTCAGATTTGGCTCTTCCCTGGTACAATTCCCTACTGTCAATGTCCATTCCACAGTCTTGTGGAAAAAGGGGTGACGGCCCTTCTAATTGCTTCGTCAGATGGACCTTTCCGGGAGTGTCCACCATGGGTGCCAGTGTTCCAAACGTTGTTTTTTTGTTGTTGTTCCTCTCTGGGAAGTGTCTCCTTTACACCTGTAGCCTTAAAAAAATATTCTCAGCCTAAAAGTTGAGAGTTATGATCTATTTGATGGGAATTTTGAGGGCTTCACGCCTGAGAGGCAGCATCTCAAGTTAAGGAATTTAGCACTTTTCTATGTATGGGAAGATGCAAGAGTCTGGGCTCAGTGAAATCATTCATTTGATATGTACCTCAGCTATCCGGGGCCTGTATCCTATATTCTCATATCCTGAGTTTCGTCAGGGCTCACCGGCTCACGTTGGAGGGCTGCAGGCGCTGATGACTGATGTGTCAGGAAATATTCTATTTCTCAGATCCTCTCCTCTTGGTCAGGATTTTGACCAACATTTGGGAGACATTTCAGGATCAAATTTTGTCCCACAGCGCTGGGAGGCTCATCCCAGGTCAGGGGAGAATTCTTGATATGCCACTCCAGGTGCTAGTTTTGGATTAGGCCCTATTGATAATTAAAGATCCTCTGGATCCTCTATCTAATTATGATCCAGGAGACATTTTCCCTTGTTGCTTCCTCCCATACCTAGAATCACAGTATTACAGTTATTTCATGTTATAAATGTGGTCTGTTTCCTCAAGATGTTTAGCCATAGAAGTACTGTTGGAGGCCTGGTTACATACTGGGTACTGTAAGAGACACCAATCTTATAAAATAGACAGGATATAAGTAATGCAGCTAGTAACGTTAACAAAGACACAGTGCAGCAGGGAGACACAAAGAGCAAACAATCTGGAAACAAAGAACAATGATCAGTATCACTACTTGTAATCCGATTGCAATAGCGAGCGACCAGAGGTACCATAACTGATTTAGTGAGCCATCCGCTGTTTCAGTGTACCAGCAGTGCGTACTTAGACATGCATGGCTTAATCTTTGAGACAAGTATATGCTACTGGCAGGATCAACCAGGTAGAGAGAAAAAGATAAATGTTTCGATTCTGCTTACAAGGGTATAATTTAAGAAATTACTGTAAGTCATAATTAGTTTAAGGGGAGGGATTTGCTTACACGTGGAAAACACAGATTTAAAACAGTCATTTTTCAGATAGAAACCATAAAAATTATAACCATAGTCACCAGTTTACCCAGTCATGTGCAACTAATCATTTTTGTTAACAGCTTTATGAAGCCATCAAGTTTCCCATTAGAATTCTTCAAGTTCTTACCCGGTGCACCTTTATGGTTTGAAAACCAGCAACTTGTATTTATGCAAAGGTCCCTTCTATAAATCTTCTTGAAGAGGAAGCATTTTTGCAAAGGCATCAGAGTGGAACCATAACTGTGTACAATGGCGGAAGCCTTAAGGCACGTTCAAATCTGATTACAGTACAATTGACAAAGCAACGCCGTTACTGCGGTGACATGCACACTTTCAGATAATAAAGAGAATTCTGACTGGTAACATTTTACCAGGCCATACCAGATTTTAGGAGCTCCGTCTAATCTGTAGAATACCTGTATCATTCGGCATACAATATAACCTAAGAAGATTTATTGCTTATTTGACAAGACTTCCCGTGTAATTCAACATGCCAAGTCAACCTAATTAGTTAATATCTCTCTTTGGGGTGTTTCAGGGGCCCTTTGAAGCACCCCAAAGTTAGCTAGAGGTCAAAGGAACTTCATTATAATTTGATTTGGGAAGTTTTGTCAAAAAAATAAGAAAAGGGTTTAAAACAGTTAGAAAGGATCACATGTCACTGTGAAACAGTAGTTATTCATTTAGCCAAAGTAACAATAAAAGATTTCAAAGGCCAGTACAGAACAGATCTCTTAAAAGGTAGAAAAACTTAAAATCCGGTATCAAAGGCAGTCCAAAATCTTAAGAAACCTTGTCTTCTTAACAGAGAGAAAAGTGAAATTCAAATTGTCCACCAGCTTACTTTTAAAATTTATTTACTCAATTAAACTTATTTTAAACTTAGTCCTGACCACGTACAGAACTCCATTTTTCAGGGTCCACTTTCCATAAACCTTCTGTCACTTATTTTAGCACAATTCTGACTTTCAAGTGGTCAGTTATCTGGAGAGGTTAATTTTAGATAGACCTTCCTAAAAGATAAGTATTTTAAAAAGTTCACCCAAAGCTCTTATCTCATTTGCATTTTCTTTCCTTAAAAGTTTCTTCACGGGCTTCCTTGGTGGCTCAGTGGTTGAGAGTCCGCCTGCCGATGCAGGGGACACGGGTTCGTGCCCCGATCCAGGAAGATCCCACCTGCCGTGGAGCAGCTGGGCCCGTGAGCCATGGCCGCTGAGTCTGCGCGTCTGGAGCCTGTGCTCCGCAACGGGAGAGGCCACAACAGTGAGAGGCCCGCGTACTGCAAAAAAAAAAAGTTTCTTCACATCAAGTTATTTCCTTGCTGAGAAATTTGCAACAGATATAACAAGATTTTATTTAGCTTATATTAAACCTAGGCACAATAAAAGTATTATACTTAATGTTGATGACTCTGACAGCATGTCTATATTATTTAGATCAACAAACGAACGTTAATACCAGGTCTTAATTAATACTGAATATTTCCCAGTTCACGTGATCCTGGAGCTCATTTAGCTCAGTTTCTCTTGTATTTAGAATAGTTTGGTTTGTAAGTGCTTACTTTTCTTTAAGCCAGTTAAATAGAGCTCATCCACAAATCAACCTCAGCAATGTTATCCAAAGACAGAGACACATACAAGGACACAAACATACAGAGATGTCATCGTTGTCATTTCAGAATTTCAGCACTGAGTCAGGTACAGCCATGTGAAGCCCATCAATTTATAAAAAGAGGTTGGATTCAAATTAGGTTTCTGGCAGATGGAACAAATCAAACTCACTTGTCTAGATGGCTGAATTTTTACAGAAAAGACACTTAGGTTTTTTATTTATCCTTGATAAGTCAATTTCTAAATTCCTTTACCCTCCTTCAAAAAGGTGCATTTTAAAAAGATGGCAGAGATGAGGGTTCCTGAGAAAACCAGAAAGGACATTTGCATCTCAAAGATACAGGCAAGTTTTTCCTAGGATGACTTTGTTTCCCCTTTGTTTAATATTTACAAGCCTCTTGAGATAAACAGGGAGGGTTGGGGGAGTGGTATCTATTGGAGAGTCAATCAACTCGTTCCCCACTGTCAAAGTTCCCTGGGGCTCCTGTGGGGAAATTAGATTCGGACGCCTCAAGTCAAGGGAGTCCCCTGGCCTCTATAGGATGTCAGCACGAGGGAAATTGCCCTGCTGTGGAAGTGTTTCCCGGTCCAAATTGGGTGGCCTGGGGAGTCTTAGATGGTGATACTAAATCGGGCTCCTGTGCTCTGGGGGTTAACACAGAAACTTCTATTTGATCCCCGTGGGTAGGGGAAACAGGAGGTGGTGAATATGATGGCGGCATGGGGGAGGGTGGGCAGTTGGAACAACTGCCGGTGCAGTTTGCTGTTTTGCAAAACACTTCTAACTGCGAGATCCTATAAAAACTGAGTGAGCCCTTTAGGGGCTACCGCCCTTCTGATCCTATATTTTGGGTCCGCACCCTATTACAGTAGTATACCATGTCTTTCTTAGTCATAGGCTCAGGGCTGTGTTACACCCATTTATCTAATATAGGCCCCAAAGGGCTCTCCTTCAGGGTAGATGGAGTATTTCCCATTTTGTACACCAAAACGCAAAAGTCGCAAACAAATTCTGGCATCAGTGCACACAAAAGCAAGATCAAAACCAAGGAACCAGTTCCCAAATCGGTACTGAGGGTGTGTAGTGGTGTAGAGAGCAGCCGTCTGGTGCAGAAGCCCACAGGCAGCTAGGAGGAGCTGTGTTAGTCCAAAGGCTCCGGGACACATAGTCCATTCTCAGCCCAGAAGGAGCAGCCAGGGGGAACCAGTGGGAGGGCTTGGCTAATTGACCTTTGTGCCTGCTATAAAGCTTATTGTTTAGCTCTTCGCCAGTAAACTATGGAGGGTTTGTATGTGGCCGCATAAATGGGTCTAAGAATGATGGACAAGTGCGGTATTTGTTGCCTCCAAAGTGTGAAGAGACCTAAGTAAGACGTGTTGGGCTTGCTATAGTGTGTTGGGGAGCTGAATAGTTAACGGCTGAGGTTTAGCTGCAAGAGGAATTTCCTGGCTTTTAGAGGATCAGTTAATGCCCAGAAATTTAATAGTTGTGGACAGCCCTTGAATTTTATGTGGGGCATTAAGTAGCCCACCTGTATGTTATAGATGGGTCACCAACCATGTTAGGGCCTCGTGCACCAATCTCCTGAGGGGCTCTGGATTAGAACATCAGTATAGTGCCAGACGGTGCAAGGGGACACCAGGTCTTGCCAGCAAAGACTGTGGGCAATAGCTGGGCTGTTAGGATAGCCAGTAGGCAGACAGGTTAAAACATACTGGGTGCCTTCTGAAGTAAAAGTAGACTGCAGCTGGGACTCCTTAATAACTGGTACTGAATAGAACATAATAGCTAGATTGTCACAGCAAAGTAATTCCCTGGAGCCCTTTGGATATCCTTAATGAACTGGACAATGTTGGAAATGGGAGCCTTAATAGTGGGGATCAGCATTTATATTTCAGTAGTTGATTATAAGGGGCCACTCATTACTAGCAGGCTTTAATAGCAGCCAAATGGGGGAATTGAAAAGGAGAAATGGTGTGTTTAATGACTTCTTCTTTTCATAAATTCTGAATTATGGGCTGCAATCCCACAGCCCCCTGTCATACATGTTATTGGGGGATATTTACTGTCTTAGGTGGCAGTCTTATGGGCTCCCAATATTCAGCTTCCACCAGGAAGGCTAGGAATTTGGGTTTGTTCCAGATGGCGTTGCAGTACATAAGGCATCCATAGCTGTAACGGGAAAGGGTAGGGCCAAAGGGGCTACCACCACTAAAAGGTTTTTAATAAAACCTTTTATTGTTTCAATAGTGACAGTCAATGGAAGTTGAATGCTTTCTACTCCCCTGACTATTATGCCTTGTAATCTAAAGTGTGGCCCTTGCTTATAACTGGAGGGGTTCCCAGGAGGCACTGTAACTGGAGCGCCAGTTGTCAATGAGAGCCATAAGAAAAGTTGTTTATGTGTGTCCCAAGGATAATTAGAGAAGTACATGGGCAAGTGTCCCAGAGGAGGGCCACGCTCCAGGGATCTGCCAGGTCCCTAAGGCAGAGGCCTTGGCAGAGGTCAGGGTACAGGATTCGGAGAGGTGACAGCTGCCCATCACTCCGGTCTCCTGAAGAGTCTGTAGCGCCTGAGCAAAAATTTCTAACTTGTGCTTGGGCTTTCCCAAGGTTACGTCATCAGGGACCCCCGATCTCCAGAGCTGCCAGTACAGGGAGGTCTGTTGGTCATCTCATGAAGGATGGAGCTGTGTGATGGCACCACCCCTTGGTGGAGACCAGTAAGGGTCCCAGAAGTCCCTATATCCCTTAAGGTCCTCTCTTGGGTTCCTGGCCAGTGGGGCAGCGGGGCCCATGTGCCTTTACTGGCAAGCGAGGTTTGGGGCTTCAGAAAAATTATCCTTTTCATATCTAGCTACAACATGGATGCAGTCCCATGCCTGTTGTACTGTATCTGATGTTTCTTTGAATTGTAACAGCATGGCTTTATAATTAGGGGGAACACCCTTCTCCCCCTTCCCTTGGACAAATTTTTTCTAGCAACATTTGCATTTCGATCATGGTATAGTTACACGCCTCTGTTTCTTGTTCATGCTGGTCATCCGATGTTTTGGTGCAATGGATGGTGACAGGGAACACCTGGAATGGAGTTTTCCTCTTCCCTGACTCATATGCTGCCACTTCCTGTTTAGGGTGTCCCAGTCAGCCTCGGTGGGGTCGAGGGATGATTTGCAACAGCAGCAAGAAATGCAGCAACACAGGAGGCACTTACCTCAGCGGCATTTGCCCGTTCGGGGTGCCATGATGCCCCTGGTAGAGCTGCCTCTATCATGGGTTAGGGCTGTGTGGGGACCTCTTGGATGTATGTTTAGGGTATAGGATGGTTTGGGGTAATAGTAAAGCTGTGTAGAGACTGTATGTGTGATCTGGGGAGAGACGAGGGGCATGAGTGCCTTTGTGGGTGTACGGTTGGTGTAGCATGGTGTGGCTGGGTGGCGGGCTGCTTCTGGGTGTTTTGAGGCTATGTGTGCAGGCATTTGAGAAGAGGTAGGGGTATGCATCTTAATGCTTTGTGTGTTGGATCTGTGTGTATTCAGAGTGCAGGGGTTATACACATGCTCATCGAGTAGGGTAAGAGTTCAGGGAGTGTATTTTTAGTGTGGAGGAATTTGTAGAGATTGGGGTTGTCAGTGTAAATTGGGGTTGCTAGCTGTGTGTGTATAATCAGGGGATGTGACAGAGGCTGTTTATAGTATCTCAAGAGGGAGATGGGTGTATGTTTGTATTGGGGGTGTGAGGTCATCATGTGTTCTACCGGGAGTATTTAGGAAAAGGTTGGAAACATTGTGTCTCTCTGATGGTATTTTGTGTTTGTCTGAGCTTCTGAGGCATTGTACATACGTGGATGTTGAGAGCTGTGGGGGGACTGTATGTGTTATATTTGGATTTGGGGGGTTGTGTCTTATATGAAGAAGTATGTGAGTTTGGTTTGAATGTATTTGGCTATTGTTGAAGGGTTTGTGTGTTTGCATTGAGGGGTTATATGGGGTTGGGTGGAATTTTGTGGGATATGAGGATTTAGGTGTTTGATTATCAGGGGCCATTGGGGGTGTGTTTTTGTATTCAAGACTGTGGCTGTGATTTTATTGGGGTTTGTAGTGCATGTATATTGGAGCAGGAGGGTTCTGGGCACACAGTCAGGCATCTGCTTATAGGTAGGGAGTTTGTGTGTTTGAGGATGTTTGGAGCTCTGTGGGGCTGTGTGATGGTGGCACAGGTGACTGTGGGCAGGTGGAGTGTGTGTTGGGCTGGAAGGGAAACTCGAGGGCATGTTGGGGACTGTGAGGCGCCCATGTGAACTCCCACGTGGACTGACCTTTGTTCCTTCTGATCGTCTATGGCTCGTACGCATCCTGATCTTCTGTGGCAGCTACTCCCCTGGAATGGTCAGCGATGCTCTGCCCTTTCTTAGTCAGATGAGTCAGGAAATGCCACTTCCTCTGGCAGCTGGATGTGCCTCTTGCAAGTGAGTGGTCCTGGGTCCAGGGTGCAGGACTGGTGGATAGATGCAGAGTGAGGCTGATTTCCCCATGAGCCCTCTCCTCAGTGAGGTGGCCAGGACGTCAGGGCTGTATCTCCAGAAGGTCAGACATGGCCAGTCCTCTCTAGAATGTGCTGGAGGGGCCAACTCATTGAACGGACCATGCCAGGAGATAAACAGACCCCGAGGACAATTCCTAAGGGAGAAGTCTATACCTACCCATCTTCCACTTTCTCCTTTGGATGGCCTCTACCACAAGGTAAAAGCTAAGCCCCCTCACATGGCCTTTCTTGGCCTGCTTTTACTGAGCCGCCAGTCTCTCTCCACATCCTGGCTCACTATGGGCCCTCTGGTGATACCAGCAAGAGGTTCCCTGCATGTCAGTTCTCACCTCCTTCCCTTGGCCCACGCTGCCCTTGCTGTTTGTCCTGCTCTTCCTCCCTGAAGGCTGTGAGTCACCCTGTCCAGGTGGGAAGGATCCACTGAAAATGCAAATTTGAGTAATTACTGCATCACCTGAGTCTCTAGCATGTGCCAGGCACTATGACGCTTGCCAAGTCCATAAAAACCCCACAAAGTGGATATGCTGTTAGTTGCACTTTGCAGGTGATGAAGCTGAGGTTCAGAGGTGAGCAACCATGACCGAGTACCCTGTATGTACCAGAATATCAATCAGACTGGTCAATGAATCCAGTAAAGCCAAGCATTAGTCTGATCAGTACGCCTAGATGCCAGGCTGTAAAGGCGCAAAATATGTCCCCGCACGAGAAGGAGCAGTGCCAAGTACCCCAGCAAAGGAGCAGTGTTCATATCCTGCTTTCTTAATCGACATAACTGCACATCAACCCACAATTTCCTACTCTGTTAATAGGAGAAAAATACCAATGTGCGTTGTCCTGTAAAACTACCTTAAAATAATACGTATGATCCCGAGTGCTTTAGTAATGACCCCAAATCATCATCATGAGGTTGGGATACTACTTAAAACACTGCACGTCTTACATACTGGCACATAGAATCTGTAAAGTCAGTTCTTTGGGTAATGATGGTAGATAGATGTGGCCCAGAAGGACAGAAGACAGAAAACAGAGCAGAAACTATTTGTCCAGAGGTGACAATGGGTCATAGCCAAGGTTCAAGCATTACGAGGGAGGTGGTGAAAATAGTAATGGGCATAGAGTGTAATAAGTCAAGGATATCTAATGTAGTTTCCAATGAAGGTTTGTGAAAGACATATAACTAAAAAGATAATAGGCTGGGAGGTGAAATAATACAAAACATTTGATATATTTTTTACAAGGATAAAAGAAGATAGAAATGAACATTAAAGAAGTAGGTCAAATAGAAAAACTGTAAGATGGTTAATAACCTCACAATATGATGAGGCAACTTAGATGTATTTTGTTTAAATAAATTGGTAGACTATATTTAGAGTAGTTTTAAGTTTAAAGAGAATTTGAGCAGAGTATAGAGTTCCCATACACCCCCCTCACATCTATTCCCCAAACCAAAGTTTCCCCTATTATTAACGTCTTGCATTAGTGTGGGGCATTTTTTACAATTGATGAGCCAATGTTCATACATTATTATTAACTAATATGCATAGTTTACCTTATAGTTTACTCTGTTGTGTATCCTATGGGTTTTTTTTTTTTTTTTTTTTTTTTTTTTTTGTGGTACACGGGCCTCTCACTGTTGTGGCCTCTGCCGTTGCAGAGCACAGGCTCCGGACGTGCAGGCTCAGCGGCCATGGCTCACGGGCCCAGCCACTCTGCGGCATGTGGGATCTTCCCGGACCGGGGCACGAACCCACGTCCCCTACATCGGCAGGCGGACTCTCAACCACTGCCCCACCAGGGAAGCCCATCCTATGGGTTTTGACGAATGTATGACAAGCATTGACCATTACAGTATCATACAGAATCGTTTAAGTGCCCTACCTTTTCCAGGATGTCATATAGCTGAAATCATACAGTATGTATCCATTTCAGTTTGGCATCTTTCATTTAGCAATATGCGTTTAGGGTTCTTCCATGTCTCTTCCATTTAGTACTCTTATAGCTCAAGCTGCCATAACATAATACTATAGGCTTGGTGACTTTAATAAGTCACAGTTCTAGAGGCCTGGAAGTCTAAGATCACGGTGCTGGCCAATTCAGTGACTGGTGAGGGCTGTCTTCCTGGCTTGCAGACAACTGTCTTTTCACTGTGTCCTCACATGGTGGAGAGAGACAGAAAAACTTCTCTGGTTTCTCCTTATAGGGGCACTAATAGAGCCTAATCCTCATGACATCATTTAATCTAATTACCTGCCAAAGGCCCCATCTCCAAATACCATCACTTTGTTAGAGCTTGAATATATGAATTTTGGGGGGACAGAATTCAGTTGATAGCCTCATTCTTCTAACAGTATAAAATATGACTAATAAAGAAAGCTCATCATTAAATTATCTCTTTTCTAGCAATACATAGATATTTACTTGCTTACATATTTTAAGGTAAATGAATTAAAGATTTTAAAAAGTCAGGTAGGACAAGATAAGAAATTGCAGATACAAACATGTTGAAGCAAAAACAGATAAACCGCCCAGTTGCATTGTCTGAAAAATTCAGTTAGAGTTCTAAGGTCTGATTTAGGTTTCCACCTCTGGTTCATGCCTACAACAGTAGGATGGGGTGGTATGCTAAAGTTAGGACGTTAGAAAAACCATTAGAAAACAGATACCTTGCTAAACTGAATGTTTGTTGGTGTGAATTGAGGCTGTTTTTTCTTAATGATATGATTCATATTAAAACTTGTCAGGACACAGTAAATTAACTAAAAGTAACTTGGGGAGAAGTTTATTTTATTTTATTTTATTTTGTTTACATCTTTTTTTTTTTTTTTTTTTTTTTTTTTTTGCGGTACGCGTGCCTTTCATTGTTGTGGCCTCTCGCGTTGCGGAGCACAGGCTCCAGACGCGCAGGCTCAGCGGCCATGACTCACAGGCCTAGCTGCTCCGTGGTATGTGGGATCTTCCCGGCCCAGGGCACAAACCCGTGTCCCCTGCATCGGCAGGCGGACTCTCAACCACTGCGCCACCAGGGAAGCCCCTGTTTACATCTTTATTGGAGTATAATTGCTTTACAATGGTGTGTTAGTTTCTGCTATATAACAAAGTGAATCAATTATACATAGAAGTTTTATTTTTTACTGAGATAAAATTAACCGTTTTAACTCGCACAATTCAATAGCATTTAGTACATTCACGATGTTGTGCAACCCTTACTTCTATGTGGTTCAAAAATATTTTTATCACTTTAAAGGGAAGCCCTACCCATGCTTTTTCCTACCTAAGCCCTGGGCAATCACCAATGTGCTTTCTGTCTCTATAGATATATCTGTTTGGATATTTCATATAAGTGTAAATTGTCCAGTTTGTGACCATTTATGTCTGGCTTCTTTCACATAGCATAATTTTCAAGGTTCACCGATATTGTAGTATGTAGCATTACCTCATTTCTTCTTCCCATCATTAATGAGGTATAATAGAGAAATAAAAATATATATTTAGGGCTTCCCTGGTGGTGCAGTGGTTGAGAGTCCGCCTGTCAATGCGGGGGACACGGGTTCGTGCCCCGGTCCGGGAAGATCCCACATGCTGCAGAGCAGCTGGGCCCGTGAGCCATGGCCGCTGAGCCTGCACGTCCGGAGCCTGTGCTCCGAAACGGGAGAGGCCACAACAGTGAGAGGCCCGTGTACTGCAAAAACAAACAAAGAAACAAACAAACAACAACAACAAAATATATATATATATATATATATATATATATTTAGGATATACAGCTTGATGTTTTGATATACATTTTTGAAATAATTGCTACAATCAAGCCAATTAACATATCCATCACCTCATATAATTACCATTTTCTTTTTTCTTTCTTTGTGGTGAGAACCCTTCTGATGTACCCTCTTAGCAAATTACAAGTACACAATACAGCATTGTTAACTATATGCACATTGTTGTACACTAGATTTCCACAAATTATTCACCTTGCATAACTGAAACTTTGTTCCTCGTGATCAATACCTGCCAGTTTTCCCATCCGCTCATCTCCTGTCAACCACTGTTCTGCACCCACATCTATGACTATTTTGGATTCCACATAAAAGTAGTATCATGAAGTGTTTGTAGCTGTCTTTCTGTATCTGGCTTATTTCACTTAGCATAATATCTTTCAGGTTCATCCACGTTGTCACAAATAGCAACATTTCCTTCATTTTAAAGGCTGAATAATATTCCATTGTATACAGGCATACCTTGGAGATATTGCAGGTTTGGTTCCAAACCACCAAAATAAAGCAAATATTGCAACAAAACAAGCCACATGAAATTTTTGGTTTACCAGTGCATATAAAAGTTATGTGTATACTATAGTATAGTGTGTTAATGTGTGATAGCATTATGTCTAAAAAACCCATGTACATACCTTAATTTTAAAGTAATGCTAATTGGGAAAATGGTACCGATAGACTTACTCAATGCAGGATTGCCACAAACCTTCAATCTGTAGGCAACGTAGTATCTGCAAAGCACAATTAAACGAGATATGCCTGTTTATATACCACACTCTATTTATCCGTTCATGAATCTACAGACACTTAGGTTGATCCAATATCTTGGCTACTGTGAAAAGTAAACATGGAAGTGCATATGTCTCTTCACGATACCGACTTCATTTCCTTTTGCTGTATACCTAGAAGTGGGATTGCTGAGTCATAAGATAGTTGTAATTTTTTGAGGAACTTCAATACTGTTTTCCTTAGTGGCTGTATCAAGTTACATACCCAACAGAAGTGCACGAGGGTTCCCTTTTCTCCACATCCTCATCAACACTTGTTATTTTTTGTGTTTTTGATAATCGCCATTGTAACAGGTGTGAGGTGATATCTCATTGTGGTTTGACTTGCATTTCTCTGTCAGTGATGTTGAGCACCTTTTCATACATCTGTTGGGCATTTATATGCCTCCTTTGGAGAAATGTCTATTCAAGTCCTTTGCCCATTTTTAAAAGTAAATTTATTTTGTTTATCTATTTATTTATTTTTGGCTGCATTGGGTCTTTGTTGCTGAGCGTGGGCTTTCTCTAGTTTAGGTGAGTGGGGGCTACTCTGTTGTGGAGCCCGGGCTTCTCATTGCAGTGGCTTCTCTCATTGCAGAGCACGGTCTCTAGGTGCGCGGGCTTCAGGAGTCGTGGCTCGCAGGCTCTAGAGTGCAGGCTCAGTAGTCGTGGCGTGTGGGCTTAGTTGCTTCACGGCATGTGGGATCTTCCCGGACCAGCGCTCAAACCTGTGTCCCCTGCATTGGCAGGTGGATTCTTAACCACTGCACCACCAGGGGAGTCCCCCATTGGGATTTTAATAGGGATTGCATTGAATCTGTGGGTCACTTTGGGTAGTATGGATATTTTCATGATAGTAAATCCTCCAGTTCATAAACATGGGATGTCTTTCCATACTATCAGTGTCATCTTTAATTAGCCTCATCAATTTTTTTTTAAAACATCTTTATTGGGGTATATTTGCTTTACAATGGTGTGTTTGTTTCTGCTTTATAACAAAGTGAATCAGCTATACATATACATATGTTCCCATATGTCTTCCCTCTTGCGTCTCCCTCCCTCCCACTCTCCCCATCCCACCCCTCCAGGCTGTCACAAAGCACCGAGTAATTAGCCTCATCAATTTTTTATACTTTTCAATGTACAGATCTTTCACCTCTTTGGCTAAATTTATTCCTAAGTATTTTATTCTTTGTCATGAAATTCAGAATGGGGTTGTTTTTTTACTTTCCTTTTTTGGGTAGGTCATTCCTCTTGTATAATGACTTCTATATGCTGATTTTACATCCTGCAACTTTACTAAACTCACTTATGTGTTCTAACAGTTTTTACTGCTGTTCTTGTTGAATCTTTAGGATTTTCTACATGTATGATCATGTCATCTGTAAACAGAGGTAATTTTACTTCTTCCTTTCTGATTTGGATGCATTTTATTTCTTTTTCGTGCCTAATTCCTCCATCTTCAAGTGCTGTGTTGAATAGAAGTGGTAAGTGTGGACATTCTTGCATTCTTCCTGATATTACAGGGACAGCTTTTAGTTTTTCACTGTTGAGTAAGATGTTTGCTGTGGTCTTTTCTTTTTCATATGCCTTTATTGTGTTGAGGTTCCTTCTACACCTAATTTGTTTAGAGTTTTTATAATGAAAGGATGTTGAATTTTGTCAAATCCTTTTCTGCCTCTTTTGAGATGATCATATGATTTTTCATTCATTTTGTTAATGTGGTGTATCACATTGGTTGATTTGTGTATGTTGAACCATCCTTGCATCCCAGGAATAAATCTGACTTGAGCATGGGGTATGATAATTTTAATTTATTGTTGAAATTGGTTTGCTAATATTTTGTCGAGGATTTTTGCATCTAGGTCTATCAAAGATATTGGCTGTAATTTTCTTTTCTTGTAGTGTCTGTGTCTGGCTTTGGTATCAGGGTAATGCTAGCCTTGTAAAATTAGTTTGGAAGTGTTCCCTCCTATCCAATTTTTTGGATGAGTTTGAAAAGGATTGGTACTAATTCGTCTTCAAATATTTGGCAAAATTCACCAGGGAAGCCATCTCATCCTGGATTTTCTATTTTTTTAAAAAAAATTATTGATTAAATCTCCTTATTTGTTATTGGACTGTTCAGACTTTCTATGTCATCTTGATTCAGTGTTGGTAGGTTGTATGTTTGTAGGAATTTATCCATTTCTTCTAGATTATCCCATTTGTTGGCATAATTGATAATGGACCCTTATGATTCCTTTATTTCTGAGGCATCACTTGTATTGTCTCCTCTTTCATTTCTGATTTTATTGAGTTGTCTTTTGTATTTTTTTCTTAATTCGTGTAGCCAGGAGTCTCAAATTTATCTTTCCAAAAAACACCACTTAGTTTTGTTTCTATTTCTATTGTTTTCCTATTCTCTATTTGATTTATTTCTGTTCTAATCTTTCCTATTTCCTTCCTTCTGCTAAATTTGAGATTACTTTTTTCTTCTTTTTCTAGTTCCTTGAGGCATAAAGTGAGATTGTTTACTTGTGGTTTTACTTCTCCTTTAATGTATGCATTTATCACTATAAACTTCTCCTGTAGTACTGCTTTTGCTGCATCCCATAAATCTTGGTGTGTTGTGTTTCATTTTAGTTTGGGTCAAGATTCTTTTTAAATTCCCCTTTGATTTTCTCTTTGACCCAATGGTTGCTCAAGACTGTATTATTCAACATGATAAATATAATTAACATAGGTGTGTGTTATATATGAAGGTTAAGAGAGTAAATCCTAAGAGTTCTCATCACAAGGAAAACAATTTTTTCTTTTCCTTTTATTTTGTGGCCATATGAGATGATGTTCACTAAACTTACTGTGGTAATCATTTCTTGATGTACATAAGTCAAATCTTTATGCTGTACACTTAAAACTTATGCAGGGCTCTGTGGCAGTTATATCTCAATAAAAGTGGAACGGGGGAAAAGAATATATTGTTTAGTTTCCACATATTGGTAGATTTTCTTATTTTCTTTTCTTTATTAAAAATATTTTTTTATTTAATTTTTTTGCTACGTTGGGTCTTCATTGCTGCATGCGGGCTTTCTCTAGTTGCAGTGAGCGGGGGCTACTCTTTGTTGTGGTGCACAGGCTTCTGATTGCAGTGGCTTTTCTTGTTGCGGAGCACAGGCTTTAGGCGTGCAGGCTTCATTAGTTGCAGCACTTGGGTTCAGTAGTTGCGGCACGTGGGCCCTAGAGCACAGGCTCAGTAGTTGTGGTGCACGGGCTTAGTTGCTCTGCATCATGTGAGATCTTTGCTTGTCAGGGATTGAACCCATGTCCCCTGTATTGGCAGGCGGATTCTTAAGCACTGTGCCACCAGGGATATCCTAATATTCCTATTTTGTTACTACTATAGGATTTCTAGTTTCATACCATTGTGATCAGATAAGATACTTGAAATTATTTCAGACTTCTAAAATTTGTTAAGACTTGATTGTGGCCTAACATATTATCTATTCTGGAGAATGTTGTGTGTGTTCTTGAAATGAACGTGTGTGTGCTGCTGTTGGATGAACTGTTTTGTATATGTCTGTAAGGACCATATGGTCCATAGTGTTGTTCAAGTCACGTTTGTTGATTGATGTTCCATCTGGGTGTTCTATCCATTATTGTAACTGGGTTATTGAAGTCCCTTACTGTTTGTGTCCTGCAATCAATTTCTCCATTTAATTTCGATATTTCCTTTAGAGTTTTATGTGCTCTGATGCTGGATGCATATATAATTGTTATATCCTCCTGTTGAGTTGACTCTTTTATTATCATATAGAAACCTTCTTTGTCTATACAGACAATTTTTGACTTAATGTCTATTTTGTCTGTCATGCATGTAGGAACTCTCACTTTGTTTTGGTTGCCATTTGCATGGAGTGTCTTTTTCCATCCCTTAACTTTGAGCCTATATGTGTCTTTTCATCTAAAATGAGTCTCTTGTAGACAGCATAGGGTTGGATATTGGTTTTTTATCCATTCAGCCAGTCTATGCCTTTTGATTGGGAAGATTAATCCATTTATATTAAACTAATTATCAATCAGTAAGGACTTACTATTGCTATTTTGTTAATTGTCTTATGTCTGTTTTGCAGCTGTTTTGTCCTCTTTCTCTGTAGCTTTATTTCATTGTTGTTTGATTATTTTTTTGTAGTGATTTACTTTGATCCTTTTCTCTTTATCTTTTGTTTATTTATAATAGGCCTTTTCTTTGTGGTTAGCTGAAGGCTACATAGAAATCTTGTAGTTCTAAACATCTGTTCTTTTACTCCCACCCAAACTTAGTGTCCTTATACTCAGTTTCCTTCTTTTTATATTGTTAACAAATTTTAACTTTTATATCAGGGTTAAAGTACTTTATACAGCACCATTACAGTGTTATTATGCTATATTTGTGTGTGTGTGTATGAGTTTAACATTGAAATTTATGCTTTTGTTTGCTTTTGCATTTTTGTTAACATGTTTTCATTTCAAAGTGATCTCTCTTAAGTGTTTCTTATAAGGGAGGTCTAGTACTGATGAACTTACTTAGATTTTGTTGACTTTATCTCTCCTTTATGTTTAACGCATAATTTTGCTAGGTATGGTCATTTTTGCTCACAGGTTGTTTTTTTTTTTTTCAGTACTTTGAATATATCATCCAACTCTCTCCTGGCCTGTAAGGTTTCTGCTGAGATATTCACAAATTGTTTTCTGGGAGTTCCCTCATATGTGCCAAGTCTCTTTTCTCTTGTTCCTTTCAATATTCTGTCTTTGTACTTCACATTTAAGAAGTTGATTATAACGTGATTGGGTGTAGTCTTCTTTGTGTTGATCCTATATTGAGCGCATTGGACTTACTTCTACTGCTACACTATTTATTTTCTAGATATCTTATATTCTTTGTTGTTCACATCCTTCACATCCTTCATTATTACATTCTTTTGTGATTGATGTTTTTCCTAGTTTACCATTTTGATTCTCTTCTTATTTCTTTTCTGTATATTTTTGAGGTATTTTTCTTAGTGCTTATACTAGGGGTTAAAGGAAGCATCTTAATTTTACAAAAAAAGAAATTTGAATTAATAACATTTTCATTTAATAATAACAAAAATTCTGCTTATTTATATCCCACATCCTCATTTACACTGCACTTGTCACAAATTACATCCTTATGTATTGTGTGCCCATTAATAGCCTTATAATAACTATTTTATATATTTGTCTTTTAAATCACATTTTGAAAAGAGGCGTTACGAACCCTAAACACAAATGCGTTGGCCTTTTAAACTTAGTGTAGTTACCTTTACCATTGTTCTTTAATTCTTCATATGGTTTCAAGTTATGTTTCATTTCAGCCTGAAGGATTCCTTTAACAGTTCTTATTGAGCAGATCTACTGGTAATGAATTTCTTCAGTCCTTCTTTATATGAATGTCTTAATTTTCCTTTATTTAAAAAAATTCTGGTAAAATATACGTAACACAAAATTTATCATCTTAACAATTTAAGAGTGCAGGCCAGAGGCATGAAATATATTTACACTGCTGTGCTATCATTACCATCATCCATCCACAGAACTTTTCATCTTGCAAAACGATAATAGTCTGTACTCATGAAACAACTCTCAGTTTCCCTTGCCCCCTCACCCCTGGAAACCGCCATTGTACTTTCTGTCTCTGTGAATTTGATTACTCTATGTACTTCATATAAGTGTGATCATACAGTATTTGTCCTCTTGTGACTGGCTTATTTTACTTAGCGTAATGCCTGAAGGTTGATCCATGTTGTAGCATGTGTCAGAATTCCCTTCCTTTTTAAGACTGAATATTGATTTATTGTTTGTATAGACCACATTTTATATATCCCTTCATCCCTCAGTGGACCCGTGAGTTTTTTCAGCTTTTGCCTATAGTGAATAATTCTGCTATGAACATGGGTGAACACATAACTCTTCGACTTCATAATTTCAATTCTTTTTGAGTATTTAATAGGAACTCGAATTATGGGATCATATGGTAATTCTATTTTTAATGTTTTGAGGAACAACCATACTGTTTTCCTTTCTGTGTGCACCATTTTACATACCCACCAACAGTGTACAAGTGTATACATACTGGATATTAACCTTATCAGCTATAGGATTTGCAAATATTTTCTCCCATTCAGCAGGTTTGTTTTATTTTTTGATGAAAGAAGTAGTTTTAAATTTTGAATACGTAGTTTTTGTATTTCTATTTTTACCTCCACTTTTGGTGTCATATTCAAGAACTCTTTGCCAAATTTCGTGTCATGGTTTTCTTCCCAACACTGTCTTCTAAGAGTTTTATAGTTTGAGGTCTCACATTTAGGTCTTTGATTCACTGAGTTAATTTCTGTATGTGGTGTAAGGTAAGGGTCTACCATCATTCTTTTGAATGTGGACATTTTTTTTCCAGTACCATTTGTTGAAATCGCTATCCTTTCCCCATTGGGTGGTCTTGGCACTCCTGTTGAAAATCACTTGGTGATGTATATACAGGTTACTTTTGGGTTTCTATTTTATCCCACTGGCCTATTCTCCATCCTATTTGTGTGTTTATGCAGGTACTATTTTGATTACTGTGGTTTTGTAGTAGGTTTTGAAATCAAGAAATTTGAAACTTCAAATTTTGTTCTTTTTACACATTATTTTAACTATCCAGGCCCTTTAAATTCCATGTGAACTTCAGGATGAATTTTTCTACTTAAAAAACGTCACTGCGATGTTTAAAGAGATTGCATTTAATCTGTACATCCCTTTAAGTCATGTTGACATATTAACAACATTAAGTCTTCCAAACTGTGAACACAAGATGCCTTTACATTTATTGGTGTCTTCATTAATTTCCTTCAGCAACATTTTCTAGTTCTCAATGTACATGTCTTTTGTCCCCCTGGTTAAGTTATTCCTCGTCTTTTACTATATTTCATGATAATTTAAATACTATTTTTTTTTTGCTTTCCTTTTCACACTTTTCATTGTTAGTGTATACAGACACAACTGACTTTTGAGTGTTGATTTTGTATCTGGCAGCTTTTCTAAGCTCATTTAATAATTCTAACAGGTATTTTTTCAGTGCATGTTTGTTGTCTCTGAACAAATATAATTTTATTTCTTCCTTTCTGATTTAGATGCCTTTTATTTTTTATCTTGCCTTATTTATTTGCTAGGAATTCCAGTACTTTGCTGAATAGAAGTGGTGACAACAGGCATCCTTCCTTTGTTCCTGACCTTAGGGAGGAAGATTTCACCACTGAATATAATAGCTGTTGGTTTTCTATCTCTGACCTTTATTATGTTGAAGTCATCAACTTGTATTCCTGGTTTGTTGAGTTTTTAAATCATAAAATGGCATTGAATTTTGTCAAATGTTTTTTCTGCATCAATGAAGATGATCACATGGAGTTTAGTCCCTTCAGTCTGTTTACATGCTATGCTACATTGATGGATTTTCATATGTTGAACCAACCTTGCCTTGCAAGAGTAAATCCCATTTGGTCATGATGTATAATCCTTATAATGGGCTGTTCTGTCTCTTACTATTTTTTAAAGGATTTTTGCATCAATATTCATAAGGGATATTGGTCTGTAGTGTACTTTTCTTGTAGTGTCTTTAGGTTTGTAATTGATGTAATGTTAACCTCATAGAATCAGTGAAAATACATTCTCTCCTCTTAAATTGTTTGGAAGAGCTTGAGAAGGATTGGTGTTAATTCTTCTTTAAATAGTTGGTAGAATTCACCATGAAGATACCTGGTGCTGGGCATTCAGTTGTTGGAAGATGTTTGATAAGTGATTCCATATCTTAACTTCTAGATCTGTTCAGATTTTGTATTTCTTGGGAAGATGTGTGTTTCTAGGAATGTGTTCATTTCATCTAAGTTATCAAATTAGTTGGTATACAACTGTTAATAGTACTCTATTTTAAGCCTTTTTATCTCTACAAAATTGGTAGTAATGTCCCTTTCTTCATTTCTGATTTTACATATTTTGTTCTTATCTCTTTTTTTAATAGTCAGTCTAACTAGTTTTGTCAATTTTGTTGATCGTTTTCCTCTTTTTACAGCTATTTTGAGGCATAACTGACAAGACTGTAATATATCTAAAATGTATAACATGATTCTTTGATATACGTATATATTGTAAAAGGATTCTCACAATCAAGTTAATTAACATACCCATCACCTGTCATATATTTACTTTTTGTGTGTGAGGACACAAATTCTACTCTCTCAGAAATTTTCAGTTACATAATACAGCATCATCAGTTAGTCACCATGTTATACATTAGCGCCTCAGACCTTATTCCTTCATTTTATCCCTCATGTTATAACTGAAAATTTGCATCCATTTACCAACATGTTCCCATTTCCCCCCATGCCCAACCGCAGGCAACAATTTCTGCTCTGTGTTTCTATGATTCCAACTTTTTTTTAGATTCCACACATAAGTGATACCATGTGGCATTTGTCTTTTCTCTAGCAGGCTTATTTCACTTAGCATAATGTTCTCCAGGCTCATTCATGTTCTTGCAAGTGTCAGGATTTACTTTAAGGCTGAATAATATCCCATTGTGTATGTTATGTATGTATATTTGTGTGTGTGTGTGTGTGTGTGTGTGTGTGTGTGTATCTGAATTTGTTTATCCATTCATCTATGAGAGACAGGCAAGTTCTTTCCATACCATTACTGTGAATAACGTTTCAAAGTTTTTTTTGTTTTTATTTTTTTCCCGTACCACGTGGCTTGTGGGATCTTAGCTCCCCAACCATGGGTTAAACCCGGGCCCTCCTCTCACCAGTGAGAGCGCAAAGTCCTAACCACTGGACAGCCAGGGAATTCCTAAAAAATATTATTTCTCTTGCTATATGACCAGAAGTGAAATTGCTGGATCACATGGTATTCTAATTTTATTTTCTTGAGGAATCTCCATACTGTTTTCAGTACTGGTTGAACCAATTTACATTCCCAACAACAGTACACACAGATTCCCTTTTATCCACATCCTCACCGACATTTATCTCATCTTTTTCATAATATACATACTAACAGGTGTGAGGTGATATCTCATTGTGGTTTTGATTTTCATTTCCCTGATGATTGGTGATGCGAATCACCTTTTCATATACCTGTTCCCCAAATGTTTGTCATCTTTGGGAAAATGTCTTTTTAGGTCCTTTGCCAATTTTTAAATTGTGTTATATGGTGTTTTTGCTACTGAGTTGTATGAGCTCCTTGTATACTTTGGATATTAACTTCTTTTTAGATACATGATTTGCAGATATTTTCTCACACTCCATAGGTTGCTTTTTCATTTTGTTAATGGTTATCTTTGCCGTTCGGAACCTTTTTCATTTGATGTAGTCCCACTTGTACATTTTTGCTTTTGTTGCCTTTGCTTTTGGTGTCAAATCCAAAAGAACATTGATGAGATTAATGTCAAAGAGCTTACCCCCTATATTTTCTACTAAAAATTTTAAGGATCAGGTCCTATGTTCATGTCTTTAATTAATTTTGAGTTTATTTTTATATCTGGCGTAATGTGACTTTTCCATGTGGCAATGCAGTTTCCCCAAAACCGCTTATTGGAGAGACTCTCCTTTTCCCATTGTTTATTCTTGACTTCCTTGCTGAAAACTAATTGACTATATATGCATGGTTTTACTTTTGAACTCTCGATTCGTTTTTGTTGATCTGTGTTTCTGTTTTATGCCAATACAGTACTTATTTGATTACTATAGCTTGGTATTATAGTTTGAAATCAGCAAGTGTGATGTCTGTACTTTTGTTCTTTCTCAAGATTGCTTTGGCTCTTTGGAGTCTTTGGTGGTTTCATATGAGTTTTAGGATTTTTTTTTCTATTTCTTTACAAAATGCTTTGGAATTTTGATAGAGATTGCATTGAATTTGTAGGTCACTTTGGATGGTATGGGCATTTTCACAATATTAACCCTTCCAATCCATGAACACAGAATATCTATCCATTTGTTTGTGTCTTCTTCAATTTCTTACATCAGTGTTTTATGGTTTTTAGTGTGTAGATCTTTCACCCCATTAGATAAATTTGTTCCTAAGTATTTTACTTTTTTTCATACTATTGTAAATGAGATTATTTTCTTAATTTTTCCTCTGATAATTCATTGTTGGTTGATATTCATTGATATACAAATGCAGCTGATTTTTTATATTGATCCTGAAACTTTACAGAATTCAGTTATTCTAACAGGTTTTTATTTTTTTTGCAGTGTGTTTAGGGTTTTCCACATATAATATCATGTCATCTGCAAACAGACTTATTTTACTTATAACTTTACAACGTGGATGCCTTTTATTCGTTTTTCTTGCTTAATTGCTCTGGCTAGGACTTACAGTCATATGGTGAATGAGGGTGCTGAGAGTTGCATCCTTGTCTTGTTCCTGATCTTAGAGGATGCTGTTCCTTGTTTCAGCTTCTCACTATTGCATGTGATGTTAGCTGTAGTCTTATCATATATGGCCGTTATTATGATAACATACATTACATCTATACATAATTTGCTGAGTTGTTTTTTCACACACACACACTCACACACACACACACACACACACACACACACTGTATTTTATTTTTACAAGAGATAAACTGACACCGAGCATTGTAAATGGATGACCACAACAAAATAAACAATGATTGCAATTACCAAACACGAAATACACTCATACTATGTCATAATAATGACATGCAGTCCAGTAAACCTCCACTGTAACAGCTCCTTTACTTTGCAGTGAAAATTGGTTTGTATATTTCTTGCCTCTGAGTCCTTGTGGGATTTTTTTTATTCAAACAGAAAGTCACAAAAATTATAATCATCCTCATCAGTTCACTCAGTCCCATGTAATTAATTTTGTTTCATCTTTTATGAATTCATGAGTTTTACATTAGAGTTCTGAAAATGCTTATTCATTCAGTTCAGCAGTATAGTCAGTTACCAGAAACCTGTACTTGTCAGAGTCTTTTCCATGAATGCCTTGAATATGAAACCCTTTTATAGGAACATTTTTGCGAAAGCATCAGAGTACACCCAGAACTGTCTGTAAATGACAAAAGACTTAAAAATGACCACGGTTAAAGATTTGATGAAAGTTCATAATAATGCAATTGAAAGGAAATTTAGTTATTGCTGACATTATACCAGAACCTATAAGATTTTTAGAAACTTCATATAATGTCTGAAACATTTATATTAACATATTTCCATACAAATAACCCAAAGAAAGTTTAGTATTAGTTGTTTTTTTGTTTGTTTTTTTATACTGCAGGTTCTTATTAGTCATCAATTTTATACACATCAGTGTATACATGTCAATCCCAATCGCCCAATTCAGCACCCTACCATCACCAGCCCACCACGGTTTACCCCCCTTGGTGTCCATACATTTCTTCTCTACATCTGTTTCTCTATTTCTGCCCTGCAAACCAGTTCATCTGTACCATTTTTCTAGGTTCCACATATATGCATTAATATATGACATTTTTCTCTTTTTCACTTACTTACCCTGTATGACAGTCTCTAGATCCATCCATGTCTCAACAAATGACCCAATATCATTCCTCTTTATGGCTGAGTACTATTCCATTGTATATATGTACCACATGTTCTTTATCCATTTGTCTGTAGGTGGGCATTTAGGTTGTTTCCATTACCTGGCTAATGTAAACAGTGCTGCAACGAACATTGGGCTGCATGTGTCTTTTTGACTTATGGTTTTCTCTGGGTATATGCCCAGTAGTGGGATTGCTGGGTCATATGGTAATTCTATTTGTAGTTTTTTAAGGAACCTCCATACTGTTCTCCATAGTGGCTGTATCAATTTACATTCCCACCAACTGTGCAAGAGGGTTCCCTTTTCGCCTCACCCTCTCCAGCATTTGTTGTTTGTAGATTTGCTGATGATGCCCATTCTAACTGGTGTGAGGTGATACCTCATTGTAGTGTTGATTTGCATTTCTCTAATAATTAGTGGTGTTGTGCAGCTTTTCATGTGCTTCTTGCCCATCTGTATGTCTTGTTTGGAGAAATGTCTATTTAAGTCATCTGCCCATTTTTGGACTGGGTTGTTTGTTTTTTTAATATTGAGCTGCATGAGCTGTTTATATATTTTGGAGATTAATCCTTTGTCCATTGATTCGTTTAAAAATATTTTCTCCCATTCTGAGGGTTGTCTTTTTTATGGTTTCCTTTGCTGTGCAAAAGCTTTGAAGTTTCATTAGGTCCCATTTGTTTATTTTTGTTTTTATTTCCATTACTCTAGGAGGTGGATCAAAAAAGATCTTGCTGTGATTTATGTCAAAGAGTGTTCTTCCTATCTTTTCTTCTAACAGTTTTATAGTGTCTGGTCTTACATTTAGGTCTCGAAACCATTTTGAGTTTCTTTTTGTGTATGGTGTTAGGGAGTGTTCTAATTTCATTCTTTTACATGTAGCTCTCCAGTGTTCCCAGCACAACTTATTGAAGAGACTGTGTTTTCTCCATTGTATATCTTTGCCTCCTTTTTCATAGATTAGTTGACCATAGGTGCGTGGGTTTATCTCTGGGCTTTCTATCTTGTCCCATTGATCTATGTTTCTTTTTTGTGCCAGTACCATATTGTCTTGATTACTGTAGCTTTGTAGTATAGTGTGAAGTCAGGGAGTGTCATTCCTCCAGTTCCGTTTTTTTCCCTCAAGAGTGCTTTGGCTATTTGGGGTCTTTTGTGACTCCATACACATTTTAAGATGATTTGTTCTAGTTCCGTAAAAAATGCCATTGGTAATTTGATGGGGATTGCCTTGAATCTGTAGATTGCTTTGGGTAGTATAGTCATTTTCACAATATTGCTTCTTCCAATCCAAGAACATGGTATATGTCTCCATCTTTTGGTATCATCTTTAATTACTTTCTTCAGTGTCTTATAGTTTTCTGCATACAGGTCTTTTGTTTCCATAGGTAGATTTATTCCTAGGTATTTTATTCTTTTTCTTGTAATGGTAAATGGGAGTGTTTCCATAATTTCTCTTTCAGATTTTTCATCATGAGTGTATAGGAATGAAAGAGATTTCTGTGCATTTATCTTGTATCATGCAACTTTACCAAATTCATTGATTAGATCTAGTAGTTTTCTGGTGGCATTTTTAGGATTCTCTGTGTATAGAGATCTGCAAACAGTGACAGTTTTACTTCTTCTTTTCCAATTTGTATTCCTTTTATTTCTTTTCTTCTCTGATTGCCATGGCTAGGACTTCCAGAACTATGTTGAATAATAGTGGTGAGTGTGGACATCCTTGTCTCGTTCCTGATCTTGGAGGAAATGCTTTCAGTTTTTCACCATTGAGAAGGATGTTTGCTGTTGGTTTGTCTTATATGGCCTTTATTATGTTGAGGTAGTTTCCCTCTATACCCACTTTCTGGAGAGTTTTTATCATAAATTGGTGTTGAATTTTGTCAAAAGCTTCTTCTGCATCTATTGAGATGATCATTTGGTTTTTACTCTTCAATTTGTTAATATGGCGTATCACATTGATTGGTTTGCATATATTGAAGAATTCTTGCATCCCTGGGATAAATCCCACTTGCTCATGGTGTATGATCCTTTAGTGTATTGTTCGATTCTCTTTGCTAGTATTTTGCTGAGCATTTTTGCATTTATATTCATCAGTGATATTGGTCTGTAATTTTCTTTTTTTGTGGTATCTTTGTCTGGTTTTGGTATCAGGGTGATGGTGGCCTCATAGAATGAGTTTGGGAGTTTTTTTTCCTCTGCAATTTTTTGGAAGAGTTTGAGAAGGATGGCTGTTAGCTCTTGTGTAAATGTATCATAGAATTCACCTGTGAAGCCATCTGGTCCTGGACTTTTGTTTGTTGCAAAATTTTTAATCACAGTTTCAATTTCATTACTTGTGATTGGTCTCTTCATATTTCCTATTTCTTCCTGGTTTACTCTTGGAAGGTTATACCTTTCTAACAATTTGTCCGGTTCTTCCAGGTTGTCTATTTCATTGGCATATAGTTGTTTGTAGTAATCTCTTATAATCCTCTGTATTTCTGCAGTGTCTGTTGTAACTTCTCCTTTTTCATTTCTAATTTTATTGATTTTAGTCCTCTCCCTCTTTTTCTTGATGAGTCTGGCTAATTGTTCATTAATTTTGTTTAGCTTCTTAAAGAACCTGCTTTCAGTTTTATTGATCTTTGTTGTTGTTTTCTTTGTTTCTATTTCATTTATTTCTGCTCTGTTCTTTATGATTTCTTTCCTCCTGGTAACTTTCGGTTTTGTTTGCTCTTCTTTCTCTAGTTCCTTTAGATGTAACGTTGGATTGTTTATTTCAGATTTTTCTTATTTCTTGAGGTAGGCTTGTATAGCTATAAACTTCCCTCTTAGAACTGCTTTTGCTGCATCCCATAGGTTTTGGATCGTCATGTTTTCATTGTCATTTGTCTCTAGGTATTTTTTGGTTTCCTCTTTGATTTCTTCAGTGATCTCTTGGCTATTTGGTAACGTATTGTTTAGCCTCCATGTGTTAGTGCTTTTTACGTTTTTTTCCCTGTCTTATAGCGTTGTGGTCAGGAAAGATGCTTGATATGATTTCAATTTTCTTAAATTTACTGAGGCTTGATTTGAGACCCAAGATGTGATCTATCCTGGGGAATGTTCCATGCGCTTGAAAAGAAAGTTGAATCTGCGGTTTTTGATGGCATGCCATATAAATATCAATTAACTCTATCTGCTCTATTGTGTCATTTAAAGCTTGTGTTTCCTTAATTTTCTGTTTGGGTTATCTGTCCATTGGTGTAAGTGAGGTGTTAAAGTCCCCCACTATTATTGTGTTACGGTCGATTTCCTCTTTTAGAGCTGTTAGCAGTTGCCTTATGTATTGAGGTGCTCCTATGTTGGGTGCATATATATTACAATTGTTATATTTTCTTCTTGGATTGATCCCTTGATCATTATGTAGTGTCCTTCCTTGTCTCTTGTAACATTCTGTATTTTAAAGTCTGTTTTATCTGATATGAGTATAGCTACTCCAGCTTTCCTTTGATTTCCATTTGCATGGAATATCTTTTTCCATCCCCTCACTTTCAGTCTGTATGTGTCCCTAGGTCTGAAGTGGGTCTCTTGTAGACAGCATATATATGGGTCTTGTTTTTGTATCCGTTCAGTTTGCCACGTTTTTATCATGAAATAATGTTCACTTTTGTCAAAAGCTTTTGCTGCATCCATTGAGATCATCATATGATTTTATCCCTCATTTTATTAATGTGCTATATCACATTTATTCATTTACATGTGATGAACCATCTTTGCATCCCAGGAATAAACCTGCTTGGTCATGGTGTATGATTCTTGTAATGTGCTGTTGAAGTTTGTCTGGTAAACATTTTGTTGAGGATTTTGGCATCTGTGCTCATCAATCATGTTAAGCATTAATTTTATTTTCTTGTAGTTTGCTTCCTTGGCTTTGGTAACAGGGTAATATTGGCCTTGTAAAGTGAGTTTGGAAGTTTTCCCTCCTCTTCAGTTCTTTGGAAGAGTTTGAGATAGAATGGTTAATTTCTTTAAAGTGTTGATAGAATTTACCAGTGAAGCTATCTGGTCTTGGAACTACTTTTGGTTGAGAGGTTTATTATTTACTGATTCAATCTCCTTACTTGTAATTTGTTCATATTTTCTATTTCCTTATGATTCATTCTTCATAGGTTAAATGTTTCTAGGAATTTACCCATTTTTCTAGGTTATCTAATTTGTTGGCATAAAATTGCTCATAGTAATTTCTTCTGATCCTTTACCTTTGTTGTTACGCCTGGTAATATATCCCCTTTCACTTCTGATAATATTGAGTCTTCTCTTTTTTGCCTAGTTAGTCTAGCTAAAGGCTTGCACATCTTTTTTTTTCCAACCTTTAAAAAACCAGCTCTTAGTTTCAGTGGTTGTCTCTTGTATTTCTAGTCCCTGTTTCATTTATATCTGCCCTATCTTTTATTTACTTCTGATAACATTAGGCTTAGTATGTTGTTTAGTTCCTTGAGTTTTTTTAATTGTTTATTTTAGATCTTTCTTTTTTCTTAATGTAGACTTTTATCATTATAAACTTCCCTCTTAGAACTGCTTTTGCTGCAGCTCATAAGTTTTAGTACATTGTATTTCATTTTCATTTCTCTCAAAATACCTTGTCAATTGCCCTTTGATTTCTTCTTCAACCCTTTTGTTTAGGAGCCTGTTGTTTAACCTCCACACATTTGTGATATTCTGGTTTTCCTCCTATAATGTATTTTAGTGTCATACCATTGTAGTCGGAAATGATACAGTGATTTCAGTTACATTATGTCCTAACAGGTGATCTATCATGGAGAGTATTCCATGTATGCTTGGGATGAATGTGTATTCTTCTGTTCTGCATATGTCTGTTAGGTCCATCTGGTATTATGTGTAGTTTAAGTCCAGTGTCTCCTTATTGATTTTCTTTATGGATGATGATCTATCCATTGATGAAAATGGGGTATTGAAGTCCCGAAATACTGATTTGATGCCTATTTCCTCCTTCGGGTTAGTTACTATTTGCTTTATATATTTAGGGTGCTCTGATAGTGCAGGAATAAAAATGTATAGTTGTATGTCCTCTTATAAGTAAATTTACTCCTTATCTTTATATAATAACCTTCTTTGTCTCTTGTTACAGTATTTGACTTCAGGTTCATATAAGTATAGCTACCACTGCTCTCTTTTGGTTTCCATTTGAATAGAATATCTTTTTCTATCCCTTTACATTCAGTGTAAGTGTGTCATTAAAGCTGAAATGAGACTCTTGTTATCAGCAGACAGTTGGGTCTTCTTTTTAAATTCATAAAACCACTCTGTGTCTTTTAATGGGAGAATTTAATTCATTTGCATATAGAGGAATCATTGACAGGGAAGGACTTACTAATTCCATCATATTAATTGTTTCCTGGCTTTTTTGTCATTCTTTTACTCCTTTCTTCTTTTCTTGCTGTCATTCTTTGTGAATTGATAATTTTGTTGTGGTATGCGTTGATCCTTGTCTCTGTTTTTTGGCTATCTACTAAGGGTTTTGATTCTTTGTTATCGTGAGCCTTTCATACAACCTCTTAGAGTTATGACAGACTATTCTAAGGTGATAACAACTTAATTTTGAATACATACAAAAGCACTACAATTTTACACTCTCATTTTATGCTTTGATGTCACAATTCATATCATTTTATACTGTGAATCCATTAAAAAATTATTGCAGTTATAGTTGTTCTTGTCTTTAACTTTTATACTAAAGTTATAAGAGATTTACCCATCACCATCACAGTATTAGAGTATTCTGAACTATCTTTTGGCCTATGAGTTTTATACTTTCATGTGTTTTCATGTTCTTAATTAATTAACGCTTTCATTTCAGATTGAAGAATTCCTTTTAACAACTTTTGTATAGACTCCTTCAGCTTTTCTTTGTTTAAAAACTCTGTCTCTCCAGTTCTAAAGGACAAGTTTGCTGGATAGAGCATTCTTGGCAGTTTTTTTTTTCTTTGCACACTTTGAATATATCGTTCCTATCCTTTATGAGCCGCAATATTTTTGCTGAAAAGTCTGTTAATCTTATGGAGATTCCCATGTATAAAGAAGTGGCTTTTCTCTTCTTGCTTTTACGATTCTGTCTTTAATTTCTGATAATTTCATTATAGTGTGTCTATGTGTAGATCTCTTTGGATTAATCTTCTTTGGAAGTTTTTGGGCTTCCTTGATCTGGATATCTCTTTCTTTCCGCACATTAGGGAAGTTTTAAGGCATTATTTCTTTGAATATGCTCTCTGCCCTTTCTTTCCTTCTCTTTCTTGAAGACCTGTAACGCATATATTGATCCACTTACTTGTGTCCCTTATGTGATCTTCACTTTTTTCTATTCTTCTTTCTTTTTGCTCTTTTGATTAGATGACTTCCATGCCTTGTCTGATTCTTTCTTCCATTTGGTCTAATCTGCTTGTGAAGCCCTGTATTGAATTTTTCAGTTCATTTATTCTTGAAATCTATGATTTCTGTTTGGTACTTCTTAAAATTTTCCGTCTCTTTGTTGAAACTCACACTTTGCTCATGCTTTATTCTCCTGATGTCAGTAAGCATCTTTATTACCATTATTTTGAACTCTGTTGGCTAATTACTTATATCCACTTCATTAAGGTCAGCGCCTAGAGATCTCTCTATTTGTTTGAAACATCCCTGTTTCTTTACTTTCCTTGACTCTCTTTGTCGGTTTTTGTATAAAACAACCCCTTTTCCCAGTTTTGACAGATTGGCCTTAATCAGCCTGGCCTGGCTGTTGAAATCATTGTCTTTGTTCTTAGTGACTTCCAGCAGTTGAGGGTGTTCCAAGACCCATCAGTGTCCTCAACGATGTGGTTAATGCTCATATGCCTATTTAGGCTTCTGGACAACTGCCAGTTGCCTGCTGCTTTAACTCCCTGATGCAGGTTAATTGGAAGCCCAATTATCAGGCAGGAGCTGGAAAAGTCAAAATACTAGTCTAGCCCCTATGAAGAAGAATCCAGAGCTGGAAGAGTTTCTTCTTCCTCACTCTGTGCTGAGCCAAGGGAAATAATTGCTCTGAATGCTTCTGTGTCCAAGTAAAAGAGCCTTTGTTTTTAGTGGTCCCAGGGACTCATGAAGGCTGAGCCCTTTCAGCTCCCAGAGCTAGGTGAATTGGGGGCTAGTCCCTTAGGTGGCAGTTGAAAACTGGTGTGTGGACAAGCTCCTTCCAGGAGAGAAGATAAAAATTTGGTCTTACTTGGAGCTGGAGGAGATAGCAGGGGACATGGCCACCAGCTTTACCAGGCTCCCAAACAGATCCCCGTGAGCTTCCACATGCAGACTAACTGGAAGCCAGAACCACAGGCAGCAACTAGGAAAATATACAACTTCCTTCCAGGGAGAAACATTCTTGCTGGGAGATGGGCATTTTTTTGTCGTCTCCCTCCATGCTGGGTCTGGGTGTATAGCTACGGGGAATCCTTATGCATCCATTTAAAAACTGCTTTTTTGTTTGCCATAGTACTGTGGTGCTCAGGAATGCAAGCCCAATTGACTTTCAGAGGTAGGTTATTTTGGGGTCCATCCCTCAGGTGGCAGTTTTAAAAGTCAGGGTTCTAAATGTGTAGACAAGCTCCCTCCAGGGACATGCAGGAGATTTGGTTTTATTGTTGAAGAAAGCTGGTGGGAGAGGGCAGATTAAGTACCCACTGGCTCTTTTGGGCTTTGGGCAGGATTCCAGTCAGCTGAAATGCAAGCTGATTAGAAGCTGGACCCTCAGACAGTAGCTGGGAAAGTATGTAGTCCCACACCCTCCAGGAAGAAATTGGGAGATAAGCATTTGTGTGTGTTCCCTCTGCTCTGAGCTTGTGGAGATAGCCAGAGGGAGTGCTCAAGCACCTTGTAAAAACTGCTTATTTGTTTGCTCTAATACCATGGGACTTCTAAAGAAAGGGAAGCCCTTTTGGCTCTCAGAGCTAGATGATTTGGGGATCCATCCCTCAGGCGGCAGCCTTAAAATTTGGGACATTAGAAATGTGGTGCAAACACCACGCTAATTGGGAAGAGGCTAGGAGTTGGTGTTTTCAGAAAGATTATAAGGCGCTGTTCTTGGGTGGGGTTTATAGTAAGAGTGTGTCTCATCCTTTCCTACACATTTCTGAGTGGGTATTTTCTCAGTTTCCCAATGTGTAGGAGTCACTAAAGTTAGTTTTTTGATATCTTTCAGAGGGAATTGATCTCTGTGTGGCTGTATATTCAGTGCATCCATGGAAGGAGGGAAATTCAGGAGACTTCTGTGTCCATCTTAAGGTACGTGTTGATCTTTTCTAATAACCGACTCCTGGTTTCATTGACTTTCTATATTGTTTTTCTGTTTTGTTTATGTATGCTGTAACATTTATTATTTTTCCCATCTGCTGGCCTTGGGTTAAGTGTTTTCTACTTCTTTAAGGAAAATGTTAGAATGTGGATATGAGATCTTTATTCTTTTTTAATGTAAGCCTTTACAGCTATAAATTTCCCTCTCATCACTGCTTGTGCTCCATCCCGTAAGGTTTGCTATTATGTATTTTTTTTCTTTGGTCTCAAGGTATTTTGTAGTTTCTCTTATAATTTCTTCCTCGACCCATTGGTTGTTTAAAAGCGTGCTGTTTAATTTCCACATATTTGTGAATTTTCGTTTCCCTTCTGTTACTGATTTCCACTTTTATCCCATTGTGATGGAAAAAGGTTCATTGTGTGATTTCAGTAGTTTTAATTTTTATTAAGAATTGTTTTGTGGCCTCACATATGGCCTATTCGGGAAATGTTTCACGTACACTTGAGAAAAATCTGTAATTTACTATCTTTGGGTAGAGAGCTGTGTATATATGTGTCTGTTAGGTCCATTTGGTTTATACTGTTGTTTAAGTCTTCTGTTTCCTAACTGATCTTCTGTGTGGTTGTTCTCTCCCATTTCTGAATGAAGGCTATCAAAGTCTCCAACTCTTACTGTTTCTCCCTACTGTCAACGTTTGCTTCATCTGTTAAGGAGCTCTGGTACAAATGTTTATAATTTTTATTTTTTCTTAGAGAATTGATCCTTTTCTCATTATATAAATTCCTTTTTTGGTCCTTGTAAAAGGTTTGACTTAAAGTCTAGTTTGTCTGATATTAGTATAGGCACCTTGTTCCCTTTTGCTTACTATTTGCATGGGATAGTTTTCCATTCTTCACTTTCAACCTGTGGATGTCCATAAATTTAAACTGAATCCCTTCTAGACAGCATAGACAGCTTATAGTTGGATTCTGTTTTTTATCCATTCTGCCAGCTTATGCATCTTAACTGGTGAGTTTAATCCATTATACTTAAAGTAATTACTGATAGAGAAGGAATTTTTTTTGCCATTTGTGACATTTGTTTTCTGTATGCTTCATTAAATTTTTGTCCCTTCTTTATTGCCTTCTTTTGTGTTTATTGTTTTTGGAGTGACACATTTTGATTCCCTTCTCACTTCCTTTTCTGTATATTTTGTAAATATTTTCTTTTTGGTTATCACAGGGATTACATACAATATCCTAAAGTCATAACAATCTGTTTTAAACTGTCAACAACTGAACTTCAATAACATACAAAAATTCTACTCCTTCAGAGCACCACTCCTCCAGTCTGTTATTGATGTTAAAAAATACATCCTTATATATTGTGTATCCATTAACGTAGAAATTATGTCAATTTTTAATTTTCTTACTTTTAATCCTATAGTATATAAAAAGTGTGATTACCAACCCACATTGTAATACTCATGTTTTTTATATTTCACCACTTATTTACCTTAACCAGAGAGCTATATATTTTCTTCTAGCTTTGAGCTACTTGTCTAGCATTTTATCATTTCAGCTTGAAGGACTCCCTTTAGTATTTCTGGTAGGGAAGTTCTAATGATAGTAATTCCCTCCAAGTTTTGTTTATCTTGGAATGCCTTAATTTCTCCTTTATTTTGAAGTACAGTTTTGCCGATATAGGATTTTAATTTTTTTTTTCCCTTCAGTACTTAAAATACATCATCCCAGTGCCTTCTGGACTGCAAGGTTTCTGCTGAAAAATCTGCTAAAAATTTTATTTGGCATCATTAATACATGATGACTCAGTTGTCTATTGATTCTTTCAAGATCCTTTGTTTTTTACTTTTGTCAGTTTGATTATAATGTGGTTTAGTGTGGGTCTATTTGATTTTACCCTACAGTCCATTTAACTTGTATTTTTTTATCCAAGTATTTCACAGTTTGGGAAGTTTTTGTCCATTATTCCTTCAGACGAGGTTTCTGCTGTTTTCTCACTCTTTTTTCTTCCTGGATTCCCATAATGTCTTCTTTTTTGGATTCCCATAATTCCAGTAGGGTCTGTTCACATTTCTTCATTGATTTTCCTTTTGGCTCTGAGAACTAATAATTTCAAATGATTTGTCTTCAAGTTTGCTGACGCCTTCCTCTGCCTGTTTCAGTCTGCTTTTGAACCCCTCTTGTGAAATTTTCAATTTAGTTACACTTTTAACTCCACATTTGCTTTTTTAAAATAAATTCTGTCTCTTTGTTGATATTCTCACTTTGTTGATATATCATCTTCCTGATTTCCTAGGCAGTTGCTTTCAAGAGTTCATCTAGCAACTGTGAAGCCTGTGTTTCTTTAGTGTCACTTTCTAGAGATTTATTATATTCCTTTGAATGGGCCACATTTCCCTGTTTTTTTCTGTGTTTTGTGAGCTTTTGTCAAAAATTGCATATTGAAAAAAACAGCCACCTCTCCGAGCCTTGTAGACTGGATACTTGCAGAGGAAGGCCTTCACTACTCAGCCTGGTGTAATGACTTAAGGTCTTCTCAGATCTTTTCTGAGAATGTGCCTTCACTGGGCCTGTGTCTGAAGTCCAGCCACAGCCCCCTAATTCTGCCACACACAGAGCTGCTTTTAAATATTTCATTTCCCCAAGAGCCTCACCCCTGTCTTCTTGGCCCTGAAATGTTCTGTTGTATTCCTCTGTCAGTAATCTCTGCCCTCCAGGTGTGTGCAGGTCTACAGTTGCCATGAAGTTTTCATGGGTCATTGAATCCATCATTGCTTTCACAGCTACCAATCTGATATAAAAAATATTCCTCTATTCCTATCTCAGCTGTGAGTCATGTGAGACAGAAATCAGACTCTCAGACATTGCCTGGCATGCCACACATTGCAATCAAGTTGCACTCTTTTACTTTTCTCCCAATGGAGGACCAGTAATTGGGCAGCTTTCACTCTCCTGCACCATATTGAGTCAGGAATGGGTTAGGATAAGAGTGAGCAAAAATGTCATGAAATTTGCTATCATTTTGAGAGTGACTCTTTCTTGACTGGGCATTCACTTTGTTGCTTCAGATTACTGACTGGTTTCTAGAGCTCCCACAAAGCTATTTGTATTCTATAGTTTAGTTCAGTGTTTTCATGGGGTTACACACCTGGAGCTTCCTATTCTGCCATCTTACCTATATCACTGCTGTCCTTCATTTTTGGAAGATGGTTTTACCAGATATAGAATTCTTGGTTACCAGTGTTTTTCTTTCAACACGTGAATATGAAATTCACCAGCCTTCTCCCTTGACGCTTTCAAAATTCTCTTTGTTGTTAGTTTTTGCAATTTTAATATAGTGTTTTTGTGTAGATCTCCTGTTGGAGTTCACTGAGTTTCTTGGATATGTACTTTCATGTATTTTATCATATTTGAGGAGTTTGGAACAATTATCTCTTCAAATATTTTCCCTGACTTTCTATCCCTTTCTCTCCATGCAGGATTCCTATTATGGATATGTTGTCATACTTGATGATGTCTTGTAGGTCTTTTACGTTCTGCTCGTTATTCTTCACTCTTTCCTCTTTCCACCCCTCAGAGTGGATAGTCTCAATCAGTTCTTCTTCAAATGTGCCAATTCTTTATTCTGCCTGCTTAAGTCTGCTAATGAATCCCCCTAATGACTTTCTTATTTCAGTTGTGGCACTTTTCAACTCTAGAATATATATTTGATTCCTTTTTGTAATTTCTTTCTCTTTGTTAGTATTCATCACTTGGTGAGACACCATTTTCCTGATTTCCTTTAGTTCTATGGGAATATTTAAGAGAATGATTTAAAGTCTTTTTAATGCCTGGACAATGTGTATATGTGTATGTCCACATTGTGTGGACAGTGTGTATATATATATATATATATATATATATATATATATACACATATATACACACACGTGCACATATGTATATATATATATATATATATATATATACACATTTTTTTCCTCATTCATGGATCATACTTTGTTGTTTGTTTTCATACCTCATAACTCTTTGTTGAAAATTTATATGTTAAATAATATAAAGTAGAAATTCTGGAAATCAGATTCTCCCTTCCCATCAGGATTTTCTGTTACAGCTGTTTGTTGCTGGTGTTGTTGTTGGTGGTGGTGTTGCTCCTGTTTGTTGAAATACAGCTTGCATTTGGGAAGATGTAATGGTTGTTACAGGTTGGAAGGAAGCTTTATGATATGAGAAGCCCATACCATTTTTTGTGACTTTATTTTAAATTAATATAAAATGGTGTTGGTTTATTGGATATATTTTTATGTTCCATGCTACTAACGTTTAAGATTCAAACATTTGACAAAAGTTTATTTAGGACTTTTCATAAGTATTTGATTGAGAGTATTCAGTGGTCTTATTTTGTTTATTGTATATACATGGGTCTCTTTCTGGGCTCTCTAGTTTGTTCCATTGGTCTATATGTTTGTATTTAACCCAGTACTATTCTGTTTTCATTACTGTAGCTTGGTAATCTGTTTCTTTGTTTATTATTTTTTTTTGTGGTACGTGGGCCTCTCACTGTTGTGGCCTCTCCCGCTGTGGAGCACAGGCTCCAGACGCGCAGGCTCAGCAGCCATGGCTCTCAGGCCCAGCTGCTCTGTGGCATGTGGGATCTTCCCGGACTGGGGCACGAAACCGTGTCCCCTGCATTGGCAGGTGGACTCTCAACCACTGCGCCACCAGGGAAGCCCGGTAATATGTTTTGAAAGCAGGAAGTGTGATCCCTTGAGGTTTATTCTTCAAAAGATTATTTTGGCTATTTGGGGTGTTTTGTGGTGCCCTATGAATTTTTGGATTGCTTTCTCTATTTCTGTATTGAACACCATTGGGATTTTAATAGGGACGTCATTGAATCTGTGGACCACTATGGTAGTATGTACATTCTGAAAATAGTAATCATGAACATGGGAGGTCTTTCTGTATTATCAGTGTCTTCTTTAATTTTCCTCATCATTTTTTTTATGCTTTTGAGTGTACAGGTGTTTCACCTCTGGTTATGTTTATTTCTAAGTATTTTATTCTTTGCATTGAAGTTGATAATGGGATTCTTTTCTTAATTTACTTTTCAGATTTTTCACTGTTAGTGAGTAGAAATGGAATTGACTTCTGTATGTTGATTTTTATGTATTTCCACTTTAGTGAATTCATTTTCTGTGGAGTTGGTAAGACTTGCTACCAAAAAAATTGTGTCATCTACAAAGATAATGTTATTTCTTCCTTTCTGATGTGAATGTCTTTTATTTCTTCTCCTTACTTAATTTATCTGTCTAGGATTTCCAGAACTATGCTGAATAAAAGTGGCAAGATTGGACATCCTTGCCTTCATGTTGATAAAGGAAAAGCTGTCACTTTTTCACTATTGAGTTTGATATTAGCTGTGTCCTTTTCATATTTGACCTTCTTTATGTTCATTTCCTTCTATTCCTAGTTTATGGAGGATTTTTATCTGAAAGAATGTTGAGTTTTTTCCAAATCCTTTTTCTGTATCTGTTGAGATGATCATGGTGGGGGTTTGTTTTGTTTTCTTTTTTTCATTCTGGTAATGTCATGTATCATGACATTGATTGATATATGGATGTTGAACCATCCTTGAATCCCAGCATCATATGTATAATCCACTTGGTCATATGTATAATCCATTTAATGTGCTGATTAATTTGGTTTGTTAGTATTTTGATGAGGTTTTTAACATCTGTGTGCCATCAGGGATATTTTATCTTTTCTTGTAGTGTCTTTGTCTGGTTTTGATATCAGGGTAATGCTGGCCTTTTAAAATTAGTTTGGAAGAGTTCACAGTTTTTCAGTATTTAGCAAGAGTTTGCTATGGTTTGAATATGTCCTTCCAAATTTCATATGTTAAAAACCTAATGCCTGATGTGATAGTAAGAGTAGGTGGGGCCTTTGGGAGTTGCTTAGGTCATGAGGGCAGAGCACTCATAAATGGGATTAGTGCCCTTATTTTTTTTTTTTTTAATAAAAGGCTCCAAAGATACCTCTAGCCCCTTCCATCATGTGAGAACGCAGAGAGAAGGTACCAACTATGAGTCAGAAAGAATAGTCTCATCCAAGTGTGATGATGCCATAAAGTCAGACTTCAGGCCTCCAGAATAGTGAGCTATAATTTATAAGCTACTCAGTCAGTGGTATTTTGTTAGAGTATCCCAAATGGAGTAAGCAAGAGTTTCAGAAAGATTGGCATTAATCTTCTTCAAATGGTGACAGAGTTCATCTGTGAAGACATCTGATCTTGGGCTTTTCTCTGCTGAGATATTTTTGATTACTGATTCAATCTCCTTACTAGTTTTAGATCTCTTTTGGTTTTCTATTTCTTTTTTACTTAATCTTTGCAGGTTGTGTATTTCTAGGAATTATCCATTTCTTCTAGGTTATCCAATTTCATGGCATACAATTAATCATAACAGTCCCTTATAATCCTTTCTATCTCTGTGGAATCCATTTTATGTTTCCTTTCATACCTGTTTGATTTTATTGGGATCTTCTCTCTCTCTCTCTCTCTTTGTTAGACTAGCTAAGGATTTGTCAATTTTTGTTTTTCTTTTTAAAGAACTTGGCTCTTAGTTTCATTAATCTTTTCTATTGTTTCTCTAGTCTGTATTTCATTTATTTCTGCTCTGCTCTTTATTTCCTCCCCTCTGCTAAATTTGGGCTTACTTTGTTTTTTTTGTTTCTTCAGGGATGATGTTAAGTTGTTTATTTGAGATTTTTCTTGCATCTTAATCTAGGGATTTATGACTATAAACTTCCCTTGTAGAACTGCTTTTGATGTATCCCATATGTTTTGGTATACTGTTTTCATTTTAATTTTTTTCAAGATATTTTCTAATTTCTCTTTTGTTTTCATTTTTGAAAACAAAATAATCTTTCTCAAGATTATATTATTTAATTTCCACACATTGTGAATTTTCCAGCTTTTTTTATGTTGCTTTTTATTTACATTCCATGGTGGACAGAAAAAATAGTTAGTATAATTCAGTCTTGCTAATTTTATTAAGACTTGTTTTGTGACCTAATATGTGATCTAGGAGAAACTTCCATGTAGAGTTGAGAATAATATCTAACTGTTGGTTCGAATTTTCTATATATGGCTCTTAGGTCCATTTGGTTTATAATGTTGTTGAAAGTTAACTGTTCCTTTATTGACTTTAGGTCTGTATGTTCTATCCATTATTGAAAATGTCCTGTGACACTTCAAAAATTCGTATCAGGGATTTCTCATTGACTCCATGCTGGCCCACAGTGAAGCTAAAAATAGTATTTCCTGCAGGCATTCTTTTTCTTTAAGCTACAATGCAAAGAAACAGAATGACAGTCCCTGCTTTTGTTTCTGTTCTATTTTTTTTTAATATTTATTTATTTGGCTGCTCCAAGTCTCAGTTGTGGCATGCGGGATCTTCGTTGCCGCATGTGGGATCTAGTTCCCTGATCAGGGTTCAAATCCAGTCCCGCTGAATTGGGAATGTGGAGTCTTTTTTTTTTTTTTTTAATCGGAGTATATTTGCTTTACAGTGTTGTGTTAGTTTCTGTTGTACAGCAAAGTGAATCAGCTAAACATATACATATATCCCCCCTTTATTGGATTTCCTTCCCATTTAGGTCACCACAGAGCCCCGAGTAGAGTTCCCTGTGCTATACAGTAGGCTCTCATTAGTTATCTATTTTATATATAGTATCAATAGTGTATATATGCCAATCCCAGTCTCCCAATTCATCCCACACCCGCTTTCCCCCTTGGTATCCATGCTTTTTTTCTCTACATCTGTGCCTATATTTCTGCTTTGTAAATAAGATCGTCTATACCAATTTTTTCAGATTCTAAATATATGCATTAATATACGATATTCGTTTTTCTCTTTCTGACTTACTTCACTATGTATGACAGTCTCTAGGTCCATCCACATGCCTACAAATGACCCAGTTTTGTTGCTTTTTATGGGTAATATTCCACTGTATATATGTACCATATCTTCTTTATCCATTCCTCTGCTGATGGACATTTAGGTTGTTTCTGTGTCCTGGCTATTGTGAATAGGGCTGCTGTGAACATTGGGGTGCACTTGTCTCTTCTTTCTCTTTAAGCTACAATGCAAAGAAACAGAAGAAGAACAGGTGTTTCCCTTTAATTACTTAGAGTGTGACACCGCCCCCCCGCTTTGTTTCTGTTCTGAACACTGGTCACAAAATAGTTACAGTTTGACACAATACTTGCCAATGAAATACCACCTGAGAGATTCTGAGAACTTACTTGTTTTCCTGATCCAGAATGGCTCCTTCCAACTTCTGTTGTCCTTTATAGGTCAATCATGCACACTTGAAAGCAAAATAACACTTTCCAAAGATGCTGTGGCAGGGTGATAAAACTTACCTGGGTCCTTCATCACATCATTGAGCTATCTCTCCAGCCCTGGATTTCTTATTAGGTGAGAAGGATAAACCGCAATATATTTAAGCCACTGCCGTATAATTTCCTGTATTCTTGGTAAAGAATGACCCACCTGGAAATGGCATTTCGAGGTGCAGACCTCAATATTTAAAATTGGCTGAATGGGGGTAGAAGAGAATATTCTTTTATTCCAGGCAAGAAAATTAGACATCTTTATTACATGGTGATGAAAATGTGTGCTCAAACAGGTACGTTCTTATCCTGGGACACAAAATATAGGGTAAGGAGAAATGATAAAAGAAAAAAAATCGAGAATTTAACTTGGGTGTGTTATATTTTGCTACTTTCTGTTCAGTTCTCAAAGGCAGGGATGATTTCAGACTTCAGCCAACCATTCTGCTCAAAACATGGAAGAATGAAATATAGCTTTGCTAAGGGAACATTCTCTAACTGCAGGCTCTAATGTATATTGAGTCAAAGAGTCATGATTTGGATTTCTGTGAGTTGAAATAATAACAGCTAACATTTATATGATACTCCCTACATGCTAAACACTGTTGTAAGCACTTTACATTTATTAACATATTTAATCCTCACAACAGGCCTGTGATGGGTGCCATTATCTGCAACATCCTTCCCGTATTGACAGATTTCTAAATGGAGGCCCAGAGAGGTTAACTAACTTGCCCCTAAGGTCACACATATAAACTATGACTTGAACTCTGGTTATTTGGCTGCAAATTCCATGATCTCTAAACCTACACTATAGCACTTCTCTTCGGCAAACTGAAAATATAACAGTGGCTACTACCCGTATTTACAGGGTATAAGAAGAGAATGCCCAGCCATTCTTTTTTTTTTTTTTTTTTTTTTTTTGTGGTACGCGGGCCTCTCACCGTTGTAGCCTCTCCCGTTGCGGAGCGCAGGCTCAGCGGCCATGGCTCACAGGCCCAGCCACTCCGCGGCATGCGGGATCCTCCCGGACCGGGGCACGAACCCGCGTCCCCTGCATCGGCAGGCAGACCCCCAACCACTGCGCCACCAGGGAAGCCCCCAGCCATTCTTAAGTGAACACGTGGGACTGTTCATAATTACCTCAAGGCAATTCAGTTAAGGGAAGAGGGGATAAATCATAGAGGCCAGCTGATAAATGCAAAATCTTAACAGGCTTAAAAATGTTACGAAAAAAACAGTTGATGACTGTTCCATGTGGGATGCACCAGAAATACAACCGGGATCTGCAACATGAGTTTAACTCAGGTCACATCTGGCTTGATGTGAGGATGCTGAGAGCCTTGGGAGGGAGAAAAGTTTACCCCATGCCCCTACAGAGACCACACACTCTGAATTCTCCTGTAAGGGAGATTGGGGTTCATCATCTCCTCTACAGCAGCAGTGGCGCTAATGCCATTGTTCTTGGTTACTATTTTTTCAGGACTTGTGCAATGCTAGAGGTTGCACTGTCCAGTGCCTCCACTTCCTCATCAGCAGTCACTGCTGAAGCATACCAGGGATTAGGAATACTCCATCTAACACTACACGTGGGGTCATCCTTGCCTCTAGCTAAAAGGTGATTCATCTCTACACTCTCATCTGCTTCTTAGGACTACTGCCAGTACCAACTGCATTGGGTCAGGCTCACCAGAAGCAAAACTTCAACGGGGACACATGGGACAATGATTGAGAGAATTGTCTCATCAACAGGGGAGTGGGGAAGACAGGATAGGGCAGGGGGAAAAAGCAAAGCAAAGATGTGATCTGGAAAGAGACTAAGATCTGGATGCTAGATGTGCTCACTGCTACTGGAGCATTCTTCTTGGCCTTTTCAGTGGACAGACATAGAAAATACATGGGTGTATACACACATATACAAATATATACGCATACAAATATGCATGGGCACGTAAGCATGTACAGACACACGTATACAGATCTTACCAAATCTTAAGTTCACACCAGTACTTCCAACTCCCGCTCATCCTCATGGGATTCTTCCCTGCTTTGTCCCATTCCATATTTGTATGACTTCTCTTCCACAGTGAGAACCCTGGCTCCCAACAACATAGACATATGTACTCATTTGCTGAATCCTATAATGCATCCAAAGTAGTTTCAAAACTGCTTCACCGTACTGCTATAAGAACCAAACCTACTACAGAGTTTAAGATTTCTTTGTAATTCTAACACACATATAAAGATAAACTGCCCAAGACTGAGGATATATAGTCAAATACTATGTTCATTATTTTTCCTTCTTTCTGACACAAGAGGTAACAAACTATATATGCTTTTTTCCCTTTGCTCTTTTCACTTAATAACATTTCCTCCATAATATTTCATTAATATCTTCTTTCTCAGACTTTTTCTCACATGCGTTTTACTCCATTGTGTATATGCTGCAGTTGATAGAGCCTCCTATACTTAAACATTCAAGCCATTTTCAATATTTTGCAACTGTAAATAATGCTGTGAAAAAGAACCATGTGCATGTGTCTATTCATAAAATTGCAAGTGACTCTTTAGATTCTTAGAAGTGTGCCTGCTGTGTCAATAGGTATGTATGTATATACAGTTTAAATACTGGCCAGTTCCCCTCTAAAAGGCTTCTACCATTCTGCATTCCCACCAACAATATATTAAAATGTCTATTTCCTAACAGTGTCACTAATACAGAGTACTGTCAAGCTTTTGAATTTTTGTCAAGCTGATGAGTGAGAAATGGTATCTCAGTGTAGTTATAATTTGCATTTCTCTTATCATGAGTGAAGTTGAACATCTTTTCATTTCTTAATACCTCTTTTGGTAAACTGTCTGATCATGTCTTGTGTCCATTTTTCTATAGGACATCTGGTATTTTCTTCTTGATTTTTAAAAGTTGTTATAAAGTGGGGATATTAACCCTTCAACTGTGAAAGATATTGATTTATATGGTGATATACTTTTCTTCCAATCATTTGTCTTTTGATGTTACTTATGGTATTTTTTTGCCATGTGAAAGGTTGTTTTTTTTTTTTTTTCTGGGCAGCCCCACATGATTTGTGGGATTTTAGTTCCCTGACCCGGGATCAAAGGCAGGCCCTCAGCAGTGACAGCTCAGAGTCCGAACCCCTGGACCGCCAGGGAATTCCCAGGACCATGAAGGCTAGAATATCGGGAGCTTCAGTCCTTTTCCCTGTCGGGCAACAGTAGAGATCCAATTGCAAGACAATATTACAGAGACCCATTTTCAGGCCATTTTTCCCCATTCCCCAACTTATGCAACGGCCAGGCAATGTTACAATAGAGTTTAAGTTTTTCCCTTTTCAGACCGTCTGTTTTGAAAATTTCCAATTTCTAAGAATACGCTCCAGAGGTGTTTCTTCTGGCTTAGACGAGGATCATCCCATGTTGAATAACATGAAACCGTGAAAAAGCGCTCCTAGAAATGAAGTCCAGTGTCCCAGAGACGTCTACCAGGAGGCTTTTGTCCTATATTATTTTCCTATGCTGGGGGTATTCCTGGAGTTTGAGCATCTCTAAAGCCTAGGATGTGGGCTGCTTGGAAGTGGCCGTCCAATAGGTAGTCTGTAACAAATGGTTTGGGCTGCCAAGGCCTTGAGTGAAAGGGGTCCTAGAGGTGCAAAACAGGAAGTCCTGGAGGAATTGGAGTTGGGTGCAATGGGAAATGCTACAGAGGTCAGGACCTATGGGCCTACATTGGGAGTATTCCCACAGGGGATTTTTTTTTGGACATAGAATAAGGTGAGAGACTAGACAGCAGAACAACGCCAAACCTTTTCCCCTATCTGTTTGGCAGCTATGAGAAAACTGGGGAGAGCCTGATGATTCCATCTGACACAGGCAACAATGAGTTTGGACAATGTTTCCCATGTAATTTAACATACCAAGTGAACACAGTTAGTTCAGGAACTCTGTTTGGAGGCTCCAGAGGCCCCATGAAGCATCCCAAAATTAACTGAAGTCAAAAGAATTTCAATTAGAATTTGATATTTGGGAAATCTGTCAAACATTTCCAGAACTTTTAAAACACCCAGTCAAATAGAATCATAGGCTGCTGTGATACAGTTATTCCTTGAGCAAAGGTGGAAAAAAAAAACATTTCAAAAGTAAATACAGCTCACTTAAAGGCACAGAAACTCACACAATCTGTTATCAAAAGGAGCATTCCCAGAAAATGTTGTTTTCTTATGAGAGAAAGAAACCAAATCCAGTCTTATATCAGCCTACTCTTGATAAGGTCCAGTTACCTAATTAAAGTTAATCCAACCTTAGAAAATCCCGACCACATACAAAATTCTTTTCTCAACATTCCGTTTCCACAAATCTTCTGCAACTTTCTGTAGCCATATTTTGTCCCTTCTTTTTTCCGTTCAGAAATAACCAGCTGTAGGACAAAATCACATTTTTCCTTCTAACAAAATACATTTCCATTCCTCATACCTTCTTTTCTGAAAGCACACATCCTACTTTCCTTAAGCCACCATGAACTGTCTTTGACATTAGCATTCCCTGATTGGAATATCCCATAACCTGTTGGGAAGATCCCATGGGAAGATCCCGTGTATCTTCCCAAAGCACAATTTCTTTCCTTAATGTGATCTAAGATATGTGTCTAATAAATCCAAACATCCTTAGTTTCCCTCTCACAAGGAGACAAAAGTAGGTAAATTTAGGCCTGTTTAGCAAATACGGTTCCAATATTTCATCTTATTTGAAATGGCCTGGATACTCGATGGATTCCTATCATTTAACTTAATTTAGTTTCAAGTTACCAAAATCTGGCGGGACTATTCTAAATGGGCATTTTGAAAACATGATTATTCCCATAGAGTTTACTAAAAAGCTCTTATCCAGTTATATTTACTTAAAAGTTGAATCCTATCAGGTTATTTTCCTTGATAGTAGATTTTATCACAGAAACAATATGCACTTATTGACTTCCAGTAAGCCTAGGTACAATAGAAGTATTATACTTAATGTTGATAATACGCAGAGGTCTGTATTAATTAAACCCACGAGCTTAAGCCAGACAAGGTAATTTTTACAAAATCAGAGATCTCAGTTTTCCTGCTTGAATTTAAAAAGGGCTCTTTTTTTCCCTCAGTCTGGGGGACTACAGATGGATCAGGGAGTCCCTGAGAGTCCAGGCAGAATAGTTACATTGCAAAGGCAGAGGAGAGAGGTGCAAGCCCCTCTCTTCTTCTTTTGTTCTTTAAAATCCCACTAAGTAACCCAAGGCTGGAGTCGAGTCTCAGACAATGTGGGATGCATTTGTATTTCAAGGCTTAAGTGCTCCACCATGCCCACAATGTTGGCAGAGACTTGTAGGAGCGGTTGGACAGACAAAACTCATAAAACAAAGATACCAATGACAAAAACTTAGACAAAGACAAGAAGTTTTCAGGATAAAGGGGATGGGAGTGCAGGTATAAGGACCAAGGGAGAGGTAAAGGGAGGAGGGACAGAAAAGACTGAAAAAGAGAAAGAGATTGCTGTTTCAACCTGCCCCCTGCAGTTGTCTCTTCAGGCACCAACCTGCAAGCTTTCAGAAAGGGCCACTGAAGGAGGTTGCACCCTGTAAACTGCCCACCGGGGTGATCAAGCCTGGAAACCAGACAGTTGTATGTCATCTGTAGAAATCTAACCCACAGGTGGGACTGTCACCCATGCATACACCAGTTTACAGAAATCTGCTGTAGCACTGCAGCAAAGGGTCCCAGGTCCCAGCCTCTCTCAAAAGTGTGGCGAAAGATAAGAGACATACAGAAAACAAATAGCAAAGTGGAAAATGTAGTTCCAACCATATCAATAATCACATTAAATGTGAATAGATGAAACAACGTTAAAGACAAAGATTGATAGACCATATTTAAAAAGCACGGTCCTTATAAATGTAGTCTCTAAGAAGTGGAGGAAAGAAAGGAAGGAAGGAAGGGAAGATGGAAGGAAGGAAGGGAGGAAGGAAAGAAGGAAGGAAGGAAGGGAAAAAGAAAGAAGGTAGGAGAGAAGAAATTAAGGCATCCAACTTTAAATGGTAGAATTAGAACTTTTATTGCAGAGGACATGACGCTATGTGTTGGAAAACCCCAATGAAACCACCAAAACAAAATAAAACAGACTAGAATGAATAAAGAAGTTTAGGAAGGTCAGAGGAAGCAACATTTCTTATATAAATAAATTGCATTTCTAGGTATAAAAATATGAAACGGAAATTAACAAAATTTCATTCACAGTAGCATGGAAAAGAATAAACTACTTAGAAATAAGTTTAATAAAGTGGTGCAAGATCTGTCCACTGAAAACTACACAGTATTCCTGAGAGAAATTAAAGATGTACATAAACAGAAAGAAGCTACAGACTTGGAGAAAGTCTTGCAAATCACATATCTGATAAAGAAGGAAATCTTGCCCTTTGCGACAACATGGATGGACCTAGAGGGTATTATGTTCAGTGAAGTAGGTCAGACAAAGGCAAGTACTGTATGATTACACTTGTATGTGCAATCTAAAAAAGAAAACAAATGGACAAACAACAAAACAGAGACAGAGTTATAGATACAGAGAACAAACAGGTGCTTGCCAGAGGGAGAGTGTTGGGGGGAAGAAAGCAACAGGTGAGGTAGATTAAGAGGTACAAAGTTTCAGTTGCAAAATAAATGAGTATGAAATGTACAGTGTGGGGAAAACAGTCAATAATTCTGTAATATCTTTGTATGGTGACATATCATAACTGTATTTATCATTTTGAAATGTATAGAAATAACCGATCACTATGTTATATAACAGGAACTAACATAGCATTGTAGGTCAATTATATTTCAAATAAATACAAACAAACAAATTCATGGGAGAAGAGATCAGATTTGTGGTTACCAGAGGCGGGAGATCGGGGGAGGGGGAATTGGTTAGCTGCAGTCAAAGGTACAAATTCCCAGTGATAAGATAAATAATTACTAGGGGTGTAATGGACAACATGATAAATATAATTAACACTGCTGTATGTTATACATGACAGTCGATAGAGTAAAGCCCAAGAGTTCTCCTCACAGGAAAACATTTTTTTCCTATTTCTTTCATTTTGTATCTATGTGGGATGATGGATGTTCACTAAATTTATTCTGATGACCCTTTCATGATGCATGGAAGTCAAATCATTATGCTCTACACCTTAAGCTTAAAAAAATTTAAAACAAGAAAGAATGGACTTCAGTTAATATTAATGTCTCAATATTGGCTCACTAGTTGTGATAAATATGCCATAGTAATATAAGATCCTAACATTAGTGGAGAGTGGGTGAAGGGGATATTGGAACTCTGTACTGACTTTGCAACTTTTTCATAACTCTAAAAAAGTTTATTTAAATATAAAAAAATACATAAATTTTTAATAATGTACAGATAATCATTGAATTGTCCCTTGTATAATAGTAAGTGAACTTCATGGTATATAAATTATATGTTAGTAGAGTTGTTTCAAAGGTTATTAAGAAGGTCAGGGTGGTATCAGGGCTGGGCTGCGGCGGGGTCAGGGCACGGTCAGGCAGGGCCAGGGTAGGGTCCGGCCGGAGTCAGCAACCCTGGCAATGGGCGTGGAGGTGTGGATCGCCCAAGGCCGAAGCCAGCCTGTGGCCCTTCTCTGGCTGCTGCTGCCGCCCGTGGCCACCCTGGAGCTGTGAGGGTCCCCGGACATGGCCACGGCCGCCCCCGGCTGGGCTCCAGTTGCGGGGGAAGTGCTGGAGGGCAGCGCTCCGACTCCAGAAACACAGCAGTTGGCCCCGGGAGCTACGGGTGCGTTGGGGCCTCTGTTGAAGACTGAGACGGCCTAAACCGCAGGGCCTGAGGGGCTGGCTATGACCAGGGCCCGGGTGCCCTGAGTCACTGAATTTCATCTTTTCTCTGCCCTGGCCAACAGCCAGGCAGCCCAGAGACCCCCTCGACACAGGTGGGGCATCGACTCCCCACTGTGTGGCCTCTGGGTGGGAAGCGCCCCAGGACCTCTGTGGGACTGTGGAAGTGGGGACAGAGCAGGGTCTGACCCTGAGGCTGGGTGGCTGGGTGGAGGAAAGCACCAGGACTGATGAATGAGTGGCCCTGAGTCCAGGGCCGCGGGTCTCATTCTCCTCCGTGAGGCCCTGGCAGCGCAGGCCCTAGACCAAGATACCCACTCTCAGGGGGCCTGGGCACACCCCCTGCCCTCCGAGGTGTGAGTCCTAGAGCCAGGGCTGTCTTCATTAGCCCACTCCCTCTTCTTTCAGAAATGTAGAATCCTGAGTCAGAGAGGGGGAATGACTTTGCCCGGCTGACACAGCACCACAGACTTCTGCCTGCAAATCTCCCTCCCTAAGACACCGGGGTGACGTGGAGGAGGCACAGGCCCTTAGAAGCCATGATGTTGAGCAAGTAATGTTGGCAACTTCTGAGACCTTTAGTTCTTTGATCTATAAGAGTAGGCACTGAGGTGTGCTAGTTGAGGGAAATAAGGTCTGTGACGTGCCCATCCCTTGGCAGCCTCACTCAGGGATGTCCTTCTCCCTGGAGATGCTGCTGTGAGCTGCTGTGGCTACCTTTGGTCCCCTCTTGCCCCATCCCACCAGACCTCTGGGTCCTCATCCTCACAGGGCTTGCTCTGTCCAATTCTCAGGGGCAGCCAGTGAAGGCAGAGTCCTGGTAGCACTGTCATTTGGGGTAGGCCACTGGACACTTGGCCTTGGTTTTCCCACCTATGAAGTGGAGAAGGCCTTCCTGGTAGTGGCATTTGGGGTACTACTAGTGCCTCTATCGTAGGTGGCAGGAGAGTCTCCACAGTATGCGGGCAACCCAAGGTGATGGGGAAGATCTACAGTGGCCAGGACATGGTGGCTGGCCAGTGGCCATGAGAGGCCAGCCTGCAGTACCAGGGCTCACGTATCTGTGGAGCTGTCCTCATTAACTCCCACTGGGTCCTTTCCACTGCCCACTGCTTTCTCAAGTAAGTCCTCCTTCCTAGGTTGCCAGCACAGGCACTGGCAGGGGAGGGGTATGCTGAGGAAGAGGAGAAAAGGGGTGATGGGCATCCCATGTCAGCTCCTCTGGGCTTTTCTCTGGGGCAGTCTGTGGCCTTCAGATGCATGTCATTCATACCTTTGGCCTGTGTACCTTCCACCTGGACTGTCCTCCCTGCTCACCTGCTCAGATGCACCTCATGCTCTGCCTTCAGCCCCTGTGTCTATCCTTCAACACAGATGTGCCTCAGGAGAATGGAAGTGTCCTTCCTAACTGCCAAGCAGTGTGGAACAATCTCTGATCACAGCTTCTTCTTAATGTCTCCACATTTCCAGGTGTCAGACTCTAGGCAGGGACCTGGGACCGCATGTATGGCCAGCATCTGGGCAATTCTTATTACTCCTACACAACTGTATGCCCAGGAGTAGTCATGGCCTCTGGTGTGCGTAGCCATGGTGCCAGGCTGCATAGGTGGGAATTGGGGCTCTCTGGGAGAGTGACATGGCTGCTCAGGAGTCTAACTCCCCTGGCCGTCCTGGGCCTGGCTCAGTGCCTAGGTCTGAACAGATGAGGAGGGGTCCCCAGGGAGTTGGGGCATCACAGCCCAGGTCTGGGAGCTGGAGCTTTCAGAGCTTAGAGTCCTATTGGTGCCTAGTCTATACCATGATCCATGCAAGCCCCTTTGTGACATCAGGTGTGGCAAGTCCCCACCTCACCCTGTCTCCATCCTGTCACAAGAGAAGGCCCAACATGGGTGAGAAGGGCAGACGCATGGACTGGGGGTTCCAGAGAAGAGCTATGGAGAGGGAGGGGTTTCCTGGAGGGGAAGGGTTTGGGAAAGGGGAGCACGAGAGGGTCTCCATGTGGATGAGCCTTGCAAACAGTCAGGGAGGTGGGAAGTTTCAGCACCTGTGTTCAGTGTGTTTCCTGCACTCATTTGCTCAGTTATTTAACAAATCTTTTGTGAGTCCTTATAACTAAGTGGAGAAGCAGCCCTTGGGCAGGAAGGTGTTTAAAGAAAGGAGGGGTGGGCTTCCCTGGTGGCTCAGTGGTTGAGAGTCCACCTGCTGATGCAGGGGACACGGATTCTTGCCCCGGTCCGGGAAGATCCCACATGCCACAGAGCGGCAGGCCCGTGAGCCATGGCCACTGAGCCTGTGCGTCCGGAGCCTGTGCTCTGCAATGGGAGAGGCCACAACAGTGAGAGGCCCGCGTACCACACAAAAAAAAAAAAAAAAAGAAAGGAGGGGTCAGGAAGAGTGTGGGGCCAGAAGGTGGATTGTAGGAAGTCTTGGGAAGGGTAAAGTTAGAGCTGAGATTGAACCAGAACTCCTCCTGTGTACAATCAAAAGACCTTCATTTGGTATGCCACCAAGGATCTTTCCAGCACAAGGATTCAATGCTCCTCTGATTCTAGTGTGTGATGGAGAAGCCGTGTGTCTGAGGTTTTAAGTAGAATAGCAATTAGCCTCAAGAAGGAAGGGCTCCTGAACACTCGAAATGGGGAGATAAAAGCTGTCTAGCATCATGTGGGGTAGAGGCCTGTGGGCAGTTAGATGAGGATGCAGGGAAAGAGCTAGTCCACACGCAGAGATGAGGGTGACAATATTCCCTTCTTCCTATAGAAAATTGCATGCCCCAGAGAACTACCAGGTTCTTTTAGGAAGCACCCAGGTGCCCCTGCACACCCAGCACACCCAAGAGATAACCCTGAGCCAGATTATCATGCACCCAGACTTTGAGAAGTTACATCCCTCTGGAGTGACATAGCCACATTGCAGCTCCTCCTTCCTGTGAATTTCACTTCCTACATCATCCTCGCCTGCCTCCCAGTCCCAGGCATGCAGCTATGCAGTATCTCGTCCTGCTGGATAACTGACTGGGGGATGCTCAACAAGGAAAGTGAGGGGGTGTAGGAGAGTTGGGTTGGGGGCAGATGAGGATGGGGAGGAGGAAGGGGAGGACAGAGGAGGGAAGAAAGGAGGTGTGGCTCCACCTGAGGGGTCCCCAAGCAATGAGACACTGGACCTTGGCCCACTATGCCTCATTTCTAGAGGACTGGACCATTCTAGTTCTAGTTCTGAAAGTGTGTGATTCTAAAGCTTCAGTGTTCCCCAGGAGCTTCAAGGTGGCGGAAGAGTAAGACATGGAGATCACCTTCCTCCTCACAAATACATCAGAAATACATCTACATGTGGAACAACCCCTACAGAATACCTACTGAATGCTGGCAGAAGAACTCAGACCTCCCAAAAGGCAAGAAACTCCCCACGTACCTGGGTGTAGGGCAAAAGAAAAAAGAAGAAAACAGAGACAAAAGAATAGGGATGGGACCTGCACCAGTGGGAGGGAGCTGTGAAGGAGGAAGGAGTTCCACACACTGGGAAGGCCCTTCATGGGGCACTGTGGGTGGCGGAGGGGGGAAGCTTCAGAGCCGCGGAGGAGAGCGCAGCAACAGGGGTGTGGAGAGCAAAGAACAGAGATTCCTGCATGGAGCATCGGTGCCACCCAGCACTCACCAGCCTGAGAGGCATGTCTGATTACCCACTGGGGTGGGTGGGAGCTGGCAGCTGAGGCTCCAGCTTCGGTCAGACCCACCCATAGGACTGGGGTTGACTGCGTGGACACAGCCTGAATGGGGCTAGTGCGCCACAGCTAGCCAGGAGGGAGTCTGGGAAAAGGTTTGGAGCTGCCAAAGAGGCAAGACACTTTTTCTTGCCACTTTGTTTCGTGGTGCGCGAGGAGAGAGGATTAAGAGTGCTGCCTAAATGAGCTCCAGAGATGGGCACAAGCTGCGGCTATCAGCGTGATCCCCAGAGACGGGCATGAAATGCTAAGTCTGCTGCTGCAGCCACAAAGAAGCCTATGTGCAAGCTCAGGTCACTATCCACACCTCCCGCCCCAGGAGCCTGTGCAACCCACCACTGCCAGGGTACCATGATCCAGGGACAGTTTTCCCAGAACACATGGCGCACCTCAGGCTGATGCGACGTCATGTTAGCTTCTGCCGCCACAGGCTCACCCCACATTCTATACCTCTCACTCCCCTGGGCCTGAGTGAACAAGAGCTCCCTAATCAGCTGCTCCTTTAACCCCGTCCTGTCTGAGTGAAGAACAGATGCCCTCAGGCAACCTAAACACAGAGGCGGGCCCAAATCCAAAGCTGAACCACAGAAGCTGTGAGAACAAAGAAGAGAAAGGGAAATCTCTCGCAGCAGTCTCAGGAGTGGTGGATTAAATCTCCACAATCAACCTGATGTACCCTGCATCTGTGGAATACCTGAATAGACAACGAATCATCCCAAATTCAGGCGGTGGACATGGGGTGCAATGATATTTTTTTCCCCTTTTTCTCTTTTTGTGTCTATGTGTATGCTTCTATGTGATTTTGTCTGTATAGATTTGCTTTTACCATTTGTCCTAGGGTTCTCTCTGTCCGTTTTTTTTTGTTTGTTTGTTTTTAGTACAGTTTTTACCACTTGTTATCATTGGTGGATTTGTTTTCTGGTCTGGTTGCTCTCTTCTTTCTTTCTTTCCTTTTTTTAAACTATTTTAAAACATTTTTTAGATTTTTAATAATTATCTTTTTATTTTAATAACTTTATTTTATTTTAATTTATTTGTTTCTTTCTTTTGTTCTGTTTTTCTCCCTTCTATTGTGAGCCGTGTTGATGACAGGGTCTTGGTGCTCCAGCCGGGTGTCAGGCCTGTGCCTCTGAGGTGGGAGAGCGGAGTTCAGGACACTGGTCGACCAGAGACCTCCCAGCTTCACGTAATATCAACTGCCAAAATCTCCCAGAGACCTCCATCTCAACGCCAAGACCCAGCTCCACTCAACAACCAGCAAGCTACAGTGCTGGACACCCTATGCCAAACAACTAGCAGGACAGGAGCATAAAACCACCCATTAGCACAGAGGCTTCGTAAAATCATAATAAGGTCACAGACACCCCTAAACACACCACCAGATGCAGACCTGCCCACCAGAAAGACAAGATCCAGCCTCATCCACCAGAACACAGGCACAGTCCCCTCCACCGGGAAGCCTACACAACCCACTTAACCAACATTAGCCACTGGGGGCAGACACCAAATACAACGGGTATTACGAACCAGCAGCCTGCAAAAAGAGACCCCAAACAGTAAGTTAAGTAAAGAGAGAAGACAGAGAAACACACAGCAGATGAAGGAGCAAGGTAAAAACCCAGCAGACCAAAGAAATGAAGAGGAAATAGGCAGTCTACCAGAAAAAGCATTCAGAATAATGATAGTAAAGATGATCCAAAATCTTGGAAATAGAATGGAGAAAACACAAGAAACATTTAACAAGGACCTAGAAGAAGTGAAGAGCAAACAATCATGAACAACACAATAAATGAAATTTAAAATTCTATAGAAGGAATCAACAGCAGAATAACAGAAGCAGAAGAACAGATAACTGACCTGGAAGATAAAATAGTGGAAATAACTACTGCAGAGGAGAATAAAGAAAAAAGAATGAAAAGAATTGAGGACAGACTCAGAGACCTCTGGGACAACATTAAATGCACCAACATTCGAATTATAGGGGTCCCAGAAGAAGAGAAAAAGAAAGGCACTGAGAAAATATATGAAGAGATAATAGTTGAAAACTTCCCTAATATGGGAAAGGAAAGAGTTCATGAAGTCCAGGAAGCACAGAGAGTCCCATATAAGATAAATCCAAGGAGAAACAGGGCAAGACACATATTAATCAAACTATCAAAAATTAAATACAAAGAAAAACAAGCAGCAAGGAAAAAACAACAAGTGCCATACAAGGGAACCCCCATAAGGTTAACAGCTGATCATTCAGCAGAATCTCTGCAAGCCAGAAGGGAGTGGCAGGACATATTTAAAGTGATGAAAGGGAAAAACCTACAAACAAGACTACTCTACCCAGCAAGGATCTCATTCAGATTCGACAGGGTAATTAAAACCTTTACATACAAGCAAAAGCTAAGAGAATTCAGCACTACCAAACCAGCTTTACAGATGTTAAAGTAAAGTCTCTAGGCAGGAAATGCAAGAGTAGGAAAAGACCTACAATAACAAACCCCAAAGAATTAAGAAAATGGTAATAGAAACATACATATTGATAATTACCTTAAATGTGAACAGATTAAATGCTCCAAGCAAAAGACATAGACTGGCTGAATGGATACAAAAACAAGACCCATATATATGCTGTCTACAAGAGACCCACTTCAGACCTAGGGACACATACAGTCTGAAAGTGAGGACATGGAAAAAGATATTCCATGCAAATGGAAATCAAAAGAAAGCTGGAGTAGCAATTCTCATATCAGACAAAACAGACTTTAAAATGACTATTACAAGAGACAAAGAAGGATACTACGTAATGATCAAGGGATCAATCCAAGAAGAAGATATAACCATTGTAAGTATCTATGCACCGAACGTAGGAGCACTTCAATACATAAGGCAAATGCTAACTGCCATAAAAGGGGAAATCAACAGTAACACAATCATAGAAGGGGACTTTAACACCCCACTTTCACCAATGGACAGATCATCCAAAATGAAAATAATTAAGGAAACACAAGCTTTAAATGCTACATTAAACAAGATGGACTTAGTCAATATTTATAGGACATTCCATCCAAAAACAAGAGAATACACTTTGTTCTCAAGTGTTCATGGAACATTGTCCAGGATAGATCATATCTTGGGTCACAAATCAAGCCTTGGTAAATTTAAGGAAATGGAAATCGTATCAAGTATCTTTTCAACCACAGCGCTATAAGACTAGATATCAATTACGGGGAAAAAATTATAAAAAATACAAACACATGGAGGCTACACAGTACACTACTTAATAACCAAGAGATCACTGAGGAACTGAAAGAGGAAATCATAAAATACCTAGAAACGAATGACAATGAAAACACGATGACCCAAAACCTATGGGATTCAGCAAAAGCAGTTCTAAGAGGGAAGTTTATAGCAATACAATCCTACCTTAAGAAGCAAGAAACATCTCAAAACAACCTAACCTTACACCTAAAGCAATTAGAGAAAGAAGAATAAGAAAAACCCAAAGTTTGCAGAAGGAAAGAAATCATAATGATCAGATCAGAAACAAATGAAAAAGAAATGAAGGAAACAATAGCAAAGATCAATAAGAGTAAAAGCTGGTTCTCTGAGAAGATAAAATTGATAAACCATTAGCCAGACTCATCAAGAAAAAAATGGAGAAGACTCAAATCAATAGAATTAGAAACGAAAAAGGAGAAGTAACAACTGACATTGCAGAAATACAAAGGATCATGAGAGATTGCTACAAGCAAGTATATGCCAATAAAATGGACAACCTGGATAAATGGACAAATCCTTAGAAAAGCACAACCTTCTGAGACTGAACCAGGAAGAAATAGAAAATATAAACAGACGAATCACAAGCACTGAAACTGAAACTGTGATTAAACACCTTCCAACAAACAAAAGCCCAGGACCAGATGGCTTCACAGGTGAATTCTATCAAACATTTAGAGAAGAGCTAACACCTATCCTTCTCAAACTTTTGCAACATATAGCAGAGGGAGGAACACTCTGAAACTCATTCTACGAGGCCACCATCACCCTGTTACCAAAACCAGACAAAGATGTCACAAAGAAACCTACAGGCCAATATCACTGATGAACATAGATGCAAAAATCCTTAACAAAATACTAGCAAACAGAATCCAACAGCACATTTAAAGGATCACACACCATGATCAAGTGGGGTTTATCCCAGGAATGCAAGGATTCTTCAATATATGGAAGTCAATCAATGTGATACCCCATATTAACAAACTGAAGAATAAAACGCATATGATCATCTAAATAGATGCAGAAAAAGCTTTTGAACAAAATTCAACACTATGATAAAAACCCTCCAGAAAGTAGGCATAAAGGGAACTTACCTCAATGTAATAAAGGCCATATATGGCAAACCCACAGTCAACATCGTCGTCAATGGTGAAAAATTGAAACCATTTCCACTAAGATCAGGAAAAAGACAAGGTTGCCCACTCTCACCATTATTATTCAACACAGTTTTGGAAGTTTTAGCTACAGCAATCAGAGAAGAAAAAGAAATAAGAGGCATCCAAATCAGAAAAGAAGTAAAGCTATCACTGTTTGCAGATGACATGATACTATACATAGAGACTCCTAAAGATGCTACCAGAAAACTACTAGACCTAATCAATGAATTGGGTAAAGTAGCAGTATACAAAATTAATGTACAGAAATCTCTTGCATTCCTAAACACTAATGATGAAGAATCTGAAAGTGAAATTAAGGAAACACTCCCCATTACCATTGAAAAGAAAAGAATAAAATACCTAGGAATAAACCTACCTAAGGAGACAAAAGACCTGTATGCAGAAAACTATAAGACACTGATGAAAGAAATTAAAGATGATACAAATAGGTGGAGAGATATACCATGTTCTTGGATTGGAAGAATCAACATTATGAAAACAACAATACTACCCAAAGCAATCTACAGATTCACTGCAATCCCTATCAAACTAGCACTGGCATTTTTCGCAGAACTAGAACAAAATATTTCACAATTTCTGTGGAAACACAAAAGACCCTGAATAGCCAAAGCAATCTTGAGAAAGGAAAACGGAGCTGGCGGAATCAGGCTTCCTGGCTTCAGACTATACTACAAAGCTACAGTAATCATGACAGTATGGTTCTGGCACAAAAACAGAAATATAGATCAATGGAACAGGATAGAAAGCCCAGAGATAAGCCCACGCATATATGGTCACCTTAGTTTTGATAAACGAGGCAAGATTATACAGTGGAGAAAAGACAGCCTCTTCGATAAGTGGTGGTGGGAAAACTGGACAGCTATGTGTAAAAGAATGGAATTAGAACACTCCCTAACACCATACACAATAATAAACTCAAAATGGATTAAAGCCCTAAACATAAGGCCAGACATTATAAAACTCTTAGAGGAAAACATACGCAGAACACTCTATGGCATAAATCACAGCAAGATCCTTTTTGACCCACCTCCTAGAGAAATGGAAATAAAAACAAAAATAAACAAATGGGACCTAATGAAACTTAAAAGCTTTTGCACAGCAAAGGAAACCATCAACAAGATGAAAAGACACCCCTCAGAATGGGAGAAAATATTTGCAAAAGAAGCAACTGACAAAGGATTAATCTCCAAAATTCACAGGCATCTCATGCAGCTCAACATCAAAAAGACAAACAACCGAATCCAAAAATAGGCAGAAGACCTAAAGAGACATTTCTCCAGGGCTTCCCTGGTGGTGCAGTGGTTGAGAGTCCGCCTGCTGATGCAGGGGACACCGGTTCATGCCCCGGTCTGGGAAGATCCCACATGCCGCAGAGCGGCTGGGCCCGTGAGCCATGGCCACTGAGCCTGTGCTCTGCAACGGGAGAGGCCACAACAGTGAGAGGCCTGCATGCCGCAAAAAAAAAAAAAAAAAAAAAAGAGAGACATTTCTCCAAAGAAGATATACAGATTGCCAACAAACACATGAAACAATGCTCAACATCATTAATCATTAGAAAATGCAAATCAAAAGTACAATGAGATATCATCTCACACCAGTCAGAATGGCCATCATCAAAACATGTACAAACAATATATGCTGGAGAGGGTGTGGAGAAAAGGGAACTCTCTTGCACTGTTGGTGGAAATGTAAATTGATACAGCCACTATGGAGAACAGAATGGAGGTTCCTTAAAAAACTAAAAATAGAACTACCATATGACCCAGCAATCCCACTACTGGGCATATACCCTGAGAAAACCATAATTCATAAAGAGTCATGTACCAAAATGTTCATTGCAGCTCTATTTACAATAGCCAGGAGATGGAAGCAACCTAAGTGTCCATCATCGGACGAATGGATAAAGAAGATGTGGCACATATATACAATGGAATATTACTCAGCCGTAAAGAGAAACAAAATTGAGTTATTTGTAGTGAGGTGGATAGACCTAGAGCCTGTCATACAGAGTGAAGTAAGTCAGAAAGAGAATAACAAATACCATATGCTAACACATATATATGGAATCTAAGAAAAAAAATGTCATGAAGAACCTAGGAGTAAGATGGGAATAAAGACACAGACCTACTAGAGAATGGACTTGAGGATATGGGGAGGGGGAACGGTAAGCTGTGACAAAGTGAGAGAGTGGCATGGACATATATATACTACCAAACGTAAAATAGATAGCTAGTGGGAAGCAGCCGCATAGCACAGGGAGATCAGCTTGGTGCTTTGTGACCACTTAGAGGGGTAGGCTAGGGAGGGTGAGAGGAAGGGAGTCGCAAGAGGGAAGAGATATGGGAACATATATATACGTATAACTGATTCACTTTGTTATAAAGCAGAAACTAACACACCATTGTAAACCAATTATACTCCAATAAAGATATAAAAAAAGAAGATATGGCACATATGTACAATGGAATATTACTCAGCCATATAAGGAAACGAAACTGAGTTATTTGTAGTGAGGTGGATGGACCTAGACTCTGTCATACAGAGTGATGTAAGTCCAAAAGAGAAAAACAAATACTGTTTGCTAACACATATGTATGGAATCTAAAACAAAAAACGATCATGAAGAACCTAAGGGCAGGATTGGAATAAAGACGCAGACCTACTAGAGAATGGACTTTAGGACACGGGGAGGGGGAAGGGTAAGCTGGGACAAAGTGAGAGAGTGGCATGTACATATATACACTGCCAAATATAAAGCTGATAGCTGGTGGGAAGCAGCCGCATAGCACAGGGAGATCAGCTCGGTGCTTTGTGACTACCTAGAGGGGTGGGATAGGGAGTGTGGGAGGGAGGGAGGTGCCAGAGGAAAGAGATACGGGGATGTATGTGTATGTATAGCTGATTCACTTTGTTATAAAGCAGAAACTAACACACCATGGTAAGGCAATTATACTCCAATAAAGATGTTACAAAAATATAAGATAAAAATAAATAAATAAAGCTTCAGTGTTCCCTAGTGCAAATCTTTGCACTGAAAGTGTGGGAATCTTTGACTTTTTGAATCAAGACTGGGTTCTTGAAGTCTTTCTGTTTCTGGATTCCAAGGTTTTAATCAACCATGGATCTGAGAGGACTTGCTTCAACTCAAAGGTCATGCTTGGGCTCTGGCCCATTGCAGGCCACTGACAAATACGCTGATTTCCCATTGCTATAAGAGGAGCTTGGGAAAAGTGGAAGGAAAACACATGTATGACTTCTCCCCTCTGAGCCTGCCTGATGAAGTTAGAATGATTATGATTTAAGAGTGTTTCACTCTCTGAACCTCACTTTACCTTCTCCCAACCCAGCTCAGCTATCTACTTTGTAAGCTTGTTAGGTGAACTGAGTAACACAGGAAAAAAAATATGGTTTTTAAGATTGAAAGAGGAGAAACGTAGGCAAAGACTTATGAGCCAGAGTCTTTATTAAGGAAAGGAGTGTTTATGGTTTGAGGATATGCGTATGGTTCCATATTAGGAGGAAAAAGAATATATATGTTAATTATTTGTAGGGTCATAATTTGGTACCGTTTTTCTCAACAGAGGTGTTACAGGCATTTGGAACAGACCCTGTCCTCTTTGGGTGGGATGTGCCAGCATCCCTGGCCCTTGACTACTAGTATGTCATGAACACTCCCTAATCATAGGACAAACAACCACGTTCCCAGCATTCTCACACCACACACACAACACATACATACCACACATACGTGCGCGTGCACACACACAGACTGTTCCTCCCTGAGGACAGGAGCCCTGTATTTCTTGTTTTAATATCCCAGCTTCTGCCCCAGGCAGGGCCTGGCACCTAGGAGGTACCCCAGGTGCTGCCACCCTGGTCCTATAGACCCTCATTTCTTGCCTGGACCGCCAGACTGGTCTCCGAGATCCCACCCTGTGTGCTATACTTTAGTCTCCACGTAGCTGTCTGAGTGTTTGCTTTAAAGCAGGATTCATGCCAGTTCCCTGCTCATTACCCTCAGTGCCTTCTCATTTATGCCTAGAGAAAAGTCGAAACTCCTTACCTTGGCTCTCAGGCCACGCATAATGTTGGCCCCCATTCCTCTCTGCTCATCTCCTGCTACATCCCTCACCCACACCATCCCAGCCAGCAGGCCTCCTTCCTGCTTGAATATGCCAAGGCCATCGCCACCTCAGGGCCTTCACCTTGGCTGCCTCCGTGGCCTCGCTTGCTCTCCCTGCTAACCTTGGCATGACTCATTTCTTTACATGTACAACTCAGCTGCTCCTCTGAGGAGTATTACTTGATCATATGAGCTACAACAGGCAACCCGTAATAGCACATCTCCCTGTTTTACTTCCTTTACACCACTTCTTAGATCTAAAACAATTTGTCTTATTTACTTCATTTACCCTGTTGATGCCAAAAGCTCAGCTTCTCTGTACACCGGTGCTAAATCAAATCTCGGAGACAGAGTTTTGGGTGAAGTAGAAAAGGATAGCTTTCTTACTTTGCCAGGCAAAGGGGGACACAGCAGGCTCCTGCCTCAAAAAACTCTGTGTCTCCTTGGAGAGGATAGTGAGAAGTTTTAAAGTAATGGTTCAAAGAGGGCATGATCAGCTCTTAGACATTCTTCTGATGAGGTGGTTGTGAGGTAAGTAGGAGTCAGCATCATCGTCCTTCAGGTTTCAACTGGTCTGAGGTCTACATGCTTGTGGGCAGCATACCATTGTTAGTCATTAACTTCTCCCACCTGGAGGGGGTTTCAGTATCAGAAAACAGCTCAAAGATATTGTTTTGTGTATCCGTTGATGGGGAGCCAGGACCTTGCCCCAAGGCTGCACTGTTGTTTCTCTTGACTGTTTCTCACTGGTCTGGCATCCCCTCCCTTCCCTAATTAACAACTGCTTGAATCTGCTGGGTGGAACTCAGAGAAGGTCATGGAGGCTGAATGAAGTCTATTTCCTGTGATCAAAGAAATGGGGGACACAGAAAGGCTTTGTGCCCCGGAGCCCCACAGGGCCCTGCTCGGTGTCACTGGCTCCCCCAAGTAAAAATGTTCTCGTGTATCATTAGTGTCTAAAAGATACTGAACACAAGGACAGAGGAATAAACGTGTGGTTAGATGAGAGGATGGATGGGCAAAGGGTAGGTGGGAGGATGAGTGGCTGGAAGGGAAGATGGGTGGGTGGATGCAAAGATGGTAGACAGAGATAGATGGAGTGAGTGGAGACGGATCAAAAGATGGGTGCATGGGCAAATGGATGGAGGGGTGAGTAGATGAATTACAACTTCTGTAATATATTATATGGACCTAGAAAAGGCAAGAACTTCTCTGTGCACGAGGACATGCTGTGTGCTGGGGACTTCTCGAGAGGGAAGGCCATCTGCCAAGTGAGTAAGGCCATTTCCATTCTTCCCTTGCCTGTTGTCAGGGCTTCAGTTTCTCTGGGGGAGGGGCTGTGTTGCCTCTACTGTCTTTGTGGAGACCCCTGGGACTTCCCATTTCCTCCCTCTACATGTCTTCCTGGCCTCCATTCCTTGGCAGAGTCCCCCAGGATAGCCCCTTCCTAAGCCCCTTGCACATAAGGGCATCTCCTGGCAGCACCCTCAAACAGCATCTTTTTATGAGGCACACTTTAAAGTTTTTATTGAAGTATAACATACATACAAAAGAATATATTCGTGCTCTTTTCATAAGTTGGATGAATTTTCACATAGTGACGCAACACGTGACCAATACCCCAGAGGCCCCACTCACACCTTCCTATCATCAGCACCCAACAGAAACCACCACCTTCACTTTTGACACCTTAGATTCTGCATGTTCCGTAAGTAGAATTCATTTCCAGTTGTCAATCTTTCATGTCTTAACATTGTATTTGTGAGATTCATCAATACTGTTACATGTAGTTATAGTTTGTTCAGTCTGCTTGCTCTAGAGGACTCTATTGTGTGAATTGAATTCTATGATCAGTTCTACTCTTGATGGGTATTTTAGAGGTTTCCCAGTTTTTCATTTCATTTCACTTCCAAATGTCTTCTCTTGTATTTCACAGAAGCCCTTGAGTAGAATTGTTGGATTAAAAGGTATGTGTATATTCAGCTTTGGCAGGTATTTCCAGGCATCTCCAAAGAGGTTGCACACTTTCCACTCATTCCAGCAGTGGATGAGAGTCTAATATTTATGTATTTTCTTTATGTATTTTCTTTATTTTTTTTGGCTGTGTCGTGTCTTAGTTGCACCACAAGGGACCTTTGTTGAGGCATGCGGGATCTTTCGTTATAGTGTGTAGTCTGCTCCAGTTTCTCTCTAGTTGTGGATCTCAGGCTTCTCTCTAGTGGTCACGTGCAGGTTTTCTCTCTCTAGTTGCGGCATGCGGGGATCCGGAGTGTGTGGGCTCTGTAGTTGTGGCACGTGGGCTCTCTTGTTGAGGCACACGAGCTTATTAGTTGTGGCGTGAAGGCTTAGTTGTAAACCAACTATAGTTCAATTTTTAAAAATGGAAAATTTTAAAAAAATAAAGTATACATTCTAATGGTAAAAAGAAAATAAGAATTTGTGTTTATGTGTTCCCTTTCATGCAGAAGTGGGATGCTTTCAGAGGCACTAAGCTCCTCATATTTGGAATCTGTACCCTAAAAAGGCTGTTCTGGGACTCAGACCACCGTAAGTGAGAGGGCTCATCTAGTGCTGAGTCAGCCAACATTGAACACAATCCATGAGCACCGTCCACTCTTCCTCCCAGAGACCATGGCAGACATTAGGAGCAGATCCCTGTCCTCTCTCCCTGGAGCCCAGATAGAACTGAAGGTTCACTAACAAAACCAGACGTGGCACATGACATAGAAGCTATTTGACACTCACGTGTCCCACCCATGTCCCACCCTTCCCACTCAGGTCCATAGATGAACAGGAGGAGGCCCACGCATGACAGCCCAGTTCATGGATACCAGACACAGGGCTGCACGTGGGTGCTACTTCTCCTCACTCTCTCCTCATTTGTAAACATCTACCAATAAATAATATAAATAATCCCACACCTATAAAATTGTCAGTTGGAAATGATGTACACTTTAAAAGTTGCTCGTCATCTAATCCTAGACAAAGTCAAACTCCCATATGAGGGAGAATTGATCCCACCAGTGCCTCCCACTGCAGTGGGCTTCGTCCTCCCTGCTCTGTATTTTTACTGATTTTATGGTTGCCTGCTCCCAGCCAGGGAACCCACGTAGTCAACCTAGTAAGTAACCTTTCCAAAAGGTTTCCCACGTTCATATAAATCTATACAAAAATATTAAAATGGAAAGATGCTTATCATAAAATATTAAGTCATCATTAGACATAATTAAGTACACACATAACATGGGTGGATCTCACAATATAAAAAATACGAGTAAAACGTGCAGTACTGGTAGGATGACAAAGTGCTCTGAACTAAATGACATCCTAAATCAATTCTCAGTACGTACACGAGCATAAATATTTATAAATGTTTCCACCATCATTTATCGATGACATTTCATAAAAATTACTCATTTTACTGAAAAGTTCTAGAACTCTACAACTTCTGCATATATCGGATGATAGTGTTCCTTCAAGTATTCGTCAAGTACCGGCTGTTTCATCCAGGCTGGTGTCCAATCATGTGTCCCTTTCCAGAAGAAAAGGTAAAGTAGGGAAGCTGTAGTTTCATAAAGAAATTCTTTTAGACTCAGGACACAGCAGAGCCTGCTTCACCATCTTCATAGACATACTTTCCCGAGCCCAACAGGTGGTCCCGAATTGTCTCCTTTGCCAGTCTTTCCCCCAGCGTTTCCAAGGCATCCAGCAGAGTGTTGACTGAGGCCGCCCGTCCCTTGTTGCTGACCCAGGTCTCTAGCATTTCATACAGGGCATCCCGAGGGACCCGGACCCCTTCTCTGGCCAGAAGGATCTCATTTCGCGTGAGGCCCAACTGCCTCATGAGTGAGTCCCAGGAGTTAGGGGACACGGCGGTTGCAAAGTAATCGAAGAATAGTCTCAGACCTAGGTTGAGGGAAAGTCATAGAGACAGAGTTGGGACAGGCTTCAGAAAGGGCAGAGGACCCTCAGTCAGGCCTAGACCCCAGGGTGGGATCTGAGGAGCACCCCCTGCTGGTGAACCTGCTGCTCTGCGTCCCTGACATGCTTCCCATCAGCAGAGAATCAGGCCACACTGCATGGGCCTCACCTGTGCCCAAAGCACTGCAGGGAGTCCAGGTCTCCAGAGAGTCCTGCCCTAAGCGGGGGATGAGGGCCCACCAGGGAGGGGAGATGGACGTCATGGAGGGAGAAGGCAGTCTGTGGTAGGAGACAGAGGGTGGGACACAGTGGTGCAACAGACCTCAGAGGAGGGCACCTGCCGTTCTCACGAGAGTGAGGTCACCTGGCTGCCACCTCTGCAGTGGGGACAGAGCAAGGGCCTGGAGGGAGGAAGGTCTCTGGCCTCACGCCCAGCTCGGCCTCGCTGACTGACACTGTGGCAGAGCTAGATGGGGACAGACTCGGAGCAAGAATTTAACCCATAAAATGGAGCAAGCACCACCCACCTCATGGGACTGTACTGGGGATTCAATGAGATGTGTGTGAAATGCAGTGCACACCACCGTCCATAGGTACACAAGGTGGGCCCCGGATACAAATTTATATTTTCTAACAGCTACACTGAAAAACGTAAAAAGTAACGAGTAATAACTAATTTTCATAAAATAGGGTACTAAATATATTCTAAAAATGTTCATTTCACCATGTAATCAATATACAACACACTGTTAATGAGACATATTACAGTCCTTTTTCCTACCAATTCTTTGCAATACAGTATGGAGTTACACTACAGCTCATCAGATTTGACCACAGGTCAGATGCTCCACAGCCTCCTGCGGCCCCTGGGTGCCCTGCTGGACGGCACAGCCCCTTAGATGCCTCAGGGTGGGCCAACCTGGCCCTGAGCAACAGGGGAGGAGGGAGGATGGGGGGCAGGGAAGGACAGGGAGGTGTTAGGGGACACTGTTAGGGGACAGAGGGGTGCAGGGTGGGGAGAAGAAGAGGGTCAGAGAGGGAATTAGAGTCCCAAAGGTCCAGTGACAAGCCATCCCTGCTCTGAGTTGCCCTAACAGCTATGGGGACGGCAGTTAGGACACTGTCCCTCCTCCCTCCTCTCCTGCTCCAGTGCCTAGGGAAAGCACTCACTTTCAGTGGGGTCTGCACCGTTTGCTGGAACCAGCAGCCTTCTTCTCGTGTGAGACGCTTCAGCTTCTGTTGGTTCCTGTAAAACACAGTGCAGAACAGCCTTGGTCTTAATCAGGGGTCCTGGGTTCCAGAACTGAGCCCGGCAACCAGCCCGCTGTGTGACATGGGCAGCCACCTTCCCTCCCGGGTCTCTATGGAGATGGAGAGGAACCTCTCACCCTGAGCAGTTCACAGGCTCATGTACTCATGGAGGGACATGTTCCCAGCAGTAATGCTCACTTCTTAAGTATCTGCTCCAGTTTTGACAACTGTATACAGCTGAGTAGCCATCACCCAATCAAGACACAGAACATTCCCAGCACCCACATAGTCCCTTCTGCCCTTCTAGTCCTTTACCACCCACCTCGTCAGGAGACAAGCACTCCATCCCAGCCTTCTTGTGACTCAAATGAAGAGTATTTACAAGGGCATTTTGGAAAATCTAAAGTAAGTGTCTATTCCATGTACATGAAGGTGCTTTGATCAGCAATAATGTACCGTATCAATAGCCTAAATAAGGGAATGAAAGCATCTGATAGCCTCCATGGAGAATGGAAAGGCATTTGGTAGAAGTAAACATGAACTCTGACTTTTTAAAAATACCTAAAAATAGGAGGCTGCATCCACAATGATAAAATTTTCTATATGAACACAAGAGTCAACATCATTCCTAATGGTGAAATGTTGGAGGCATTCCCAATGAAATCAAATCAAGACCAAAATATCTGCCTTCTCTAAGCATCTTTGAACATAAGTTCTGGACTATGCAGCAAGCAAGATGTGAAGCAAAAATGAGGCAAGACTAGGGGAAGGGGGCAGAAAAAATAATTATGATTTTAATATGGCTGTACATTTTAAAAACCTAAGGTTTAAGCTACAGTACTTAAAAATGAGTGCATGTCTTGATGAATGTTAAAAACATAGCAGAAACAACATATTAGAAAATGAGATTATAAGAGGATCTAACCATTAAGAGTAATAAAGAAACAGCTTTGACAAGAAATAGGCATAACGTATCTGAAGAACTCAAATCTTATTGAGTCATAATAAAAACCCTTGACTTGAAATGCTATCTCCTTTTTTCATTTTTTCATTCATATATTTTTTCATTGAGGTATAGTTGATTTACAATATTATATTAGTATCAGGTGTACAATGCAGATTCAGAATTTTTAGAGATTATACTCCATTTAAAGTTATAAAATATTGGCTATATTCCCTGTGCTGTACAATCTATTTTTGTAGATATTTGTTTTGTATGTAATAATTTGTACCTCTTAATCCCCTACCCCTATTTTGGCCTCCCACCTTCCCTTTCCCCCTGGTAAGCACTAATTTGTTCTCTATATCTGTGAGTCTGCTTCTTTCTTGTTATATTCATTTGTTTTTTTATTTCTTTTTTTTTTTTTTTTTTTTTTTTTTTTTTTTTTTTTTTTTTTGCATTACGCGGGCCTCTCACTGTTGTGGCCTCTCCCATTGCGGAGCACGGGCTCCGGATACGCGGGCTCAGCGGCCATGGCTCACGGGCCCAGCCGCTCTGCGGCATGTGGGATCTTCCCGGACCGGGGCACGAACCTGTGTCTCCTGCATCGGCAGGCGGACTCTCAACCACTGCGCCACCAGGGAAGCCCCTGTTTTTTTATTTCTTAAATGCCACATTAGGTGATAGCATACAGTATTTGTCTTTCTCTGTCTGACTTATTTCATTAAGCATAATACCCTCCAGGTCCATCCATGTTGCTGCAAATGGCAAAATTTCATTCTTTTTTATGGCTGAGTAATATTCCATTGTGTGTGTGTGTGTGTGTGTGTGTGTGTGTGTGTGTGTGTGTGTGTATACATGTATATCTCACATCTTCGTATCCAGTAATCTAGGTTTTTTTTCTTTCTTTTTTGTATTTATTGTGGTAAGAACACTTAACATGAGATCTACCCTCTTAACAGATTTTTAAGAGTACAATACATTTATTATTATCTATAGGCACATTGTGGTAATGCAGATCTCTAGAATTCATCCATCTTGCACAACTGAAATTTTATACAAGTCGATTAGCAACTACCCATTTGCCCCTCTCCCCAGCCCCTGGCAAGCAGCATTCTATTTCTTGCTTCTGTGAGTATGACTATTTTGGATATCTCATATAAGTGAAATCATGCAGTATTTGTCCTTTTGTGACTGGCCTATTTCACTTAGCATAATGTCCTCAAGGCACATCCATGTTGTAGCATATTGCGGGATTTCCTTATTTTTTAAGGTTGAACAATATTCCATTGTATGTATATACCACATTTTCTTTTTTTTTTTAAATACATCTTTATTGGAATATAATTGCTTCACAATACTGTGTTAGGTTCTATTGTACAACAAAGTGAATCAGCCATATGCATACATATATCCCCATATCCCCTCCCTCTTGAGCCTCCCTCCCACCATCCCTATCCAACCCCTCTAAGTCATTGCAAAGCACCTAACTGATGTCCCTGTGCTATGCTGCTGCTGCCCACTCGGTATCTATTTTACTTTTGGTAGTGTATATATGTTGATGCTACTTTCGCTTCGCCCCAGCTTCCCCCTCCCCACGGTGTCCTCAAGTCCCTCCTCTGTCTGCGTCTTTATTCCTGCCCTGTCACTATGTTCATCAGTACCATTTTGTTTTTTTTAGATTCCATATATATACGTTAGCATACGGTATTTGTTTTTCTCTTTCTGACTTACTTCACTCTGTATGACAGACTCTAGGTCCATCCACCTCACTACAAATAACTCAATTTCATTTCTTTTTATGGCTGAGTAATATTCCATTGTATATATGTACCACATCTTCTTTATCCATTCATCTGTCGATGGACATTTAGGTTGCTTCCATGTCCTGGCTATTGTAAATAGTGCTGCAATGAACATTGTGGTACATGATTCTTTTTGAATTATGGTTTTCTCAGGGTATATGCCCAGCAGTGAGATTGCTGGGTCATGCAGTAGTTCTATTTTTAGTTTTTTAAGGAACCTCCATACTGTTCTCCATAGTGAGAACTGAGGGTTGTCTTTTCGTCTTGTTTATGGTTTCCTTTGCTGTGCAAGAGTTTAAGTTTAATTAGGTCCCATTCGTTTATTTTTGTTTTTATTTTCATTACTCTAGAGGGTGGGTCAAAAAAGATTTTGCTGTGGTTTATGTCAAAGAGTGTTTTCCCTATGTTTTCCTCTAAGAGTTTTATAGTGTCTTGTCTTACATTGAGGTCTTTAATTCATTTGGAGTTTATTTTTGTGTATGGTGTTAGGTAGTGTTCTAATTTCAGTCTTTTACAGGTAGCTGTCCAGTTTTTCCAGAATCACTTATTGAAGAGGCTGTCTTTTCTCCATTGTATGTTCTTGCCTCCTTTGTTGTAAATTAGGTGACTATATGTGTGTGGGTTTATCTCTGAGCTTTCTATCCTGTACCATTGATCTATATTTCTCTTTTTGTTTTTGTGCCAGTACCATACTGTCTTGATTACTGTAGCTTTGTAGTGTAGTTGGAAGTCAGGGAGCCTGATTCCTCCAGCTTCATTTTTCTTTCTCAAGATTGCTTTAGCTATTTGGGGTATTTTATGTTTCCATATGAATTGTAAAATTATTTGTTCCAATTATGTGAAAAATGCCATTGGTAATTTGATAGGGATTGCATTGAATCTGTAGATTGCTTTGGGTAGTATAGTCATTTTCACAATATCGATTCTTCCAATCCAAGAATGTGGTATATTTCTCCATCTGTTTATGTCATCTTTGATTTCTTTCATCAGTGTTTTATAGTTTTCTGAGTACAAGTCTTTCACCTCCTTAGGTAGGTTTATTCCTAGGTATTTTATTCTTTTTGTTATGATGGTAAATGGGATTGTTTCCTTAATTTCTCTTTCTGATTTTTCATTGTTAGTGTATAGGAATGCCAGAGATTTCTGTGCATTAATTTTGTATCTTGCAACAATACCAAATTCATTGATTAGCTCTAGTAGTTTTCTGGTGGCATCTTTAGGATTTTCTCTATATAGTATCGTCATCTGCAAACAGTAACAGTTTTATTTCTTCTTTGCCAATTCGGCTTCCTTTTATTTCTTTTTCTTCTCTGATTGCTGTGGCTGTGACTTCCAAAACTATGTTGAATAAGAATGGTGAGAGTGGACATTCTTGTCTTTTTCCTGATCTTAGTGGAAATGCTTTCAGTTTTTCACCATTGAGTATGATGTTTGCTGTGGGTTTGTCATATATGGTCTTTATTGTGTTGAGGTAGGTTCCCTCTATGCCCATTTTCTGGAGAGTTTTTTTCATAAATTGTGTTGAATTTTATCAAAAGCTTTTTCTGCATCTATTGAGATGATCATATGGTTTTTATTCTTCAATTTGTTAATATGGCGTATCACATTGATTGCATATATTGAAGAATCCTTGCATTCCTGGGATAAATCCCAGTTGTCATGGTGTATGATCCTTTCAATGTGTTGTTGGATTCTCTTTGCTGTGGTTTATGTTATTTTTGCATCTATGTTCATCAGTGATATTGGTCTATAATTTTCTATGTTTGTGATATCTTTTTCTGGTTTTGGTCTCAGGGTGAGGGTGGCTTCGTAGAATGAATTTGGGAGTGTTCCTCCCTCTGCAGTTTTTTGGATTTGAGAAGGATAGGTGTTAGCTCTTCTCTAAATGTTTGATAGAATTCACCTGTGAAGCCCTCTGGTCCTGGACATTTATTTGTTGGAAAATTTTAAATTATGGTTTCAATTTCATTACTTGTGATAAGTCTGTTTATATTTTCTAATTCCTCCCAGTTCAATGTACCTTTCCAAGAATGTGTCCATTTCTTCGTGGTTGTCCATTTTATTGGCATATAGTTGTTTATAGTAGTCTCTTATAATCTTTTGTATTTTTGTGGTGTCAGTTGTGATTTCTCCTTTTTCATTTCTAATTTTATTGATTTGTGTACTCTTCCTTCTTCCTTGATGAGTCCGGCTAAGCGTTTATCAATTTTGTTTATCTTCTCAAAGAACTCACTTTTAGTTTTATTGATCTTTGCTATTGTTTTCTTCATTTCTATTTCATTTATTTCTGCTCTGATCTTTATGATTTCTTTCCTTCTAGTGACTCTGGGGTTTCTTTGTTCTTCTTTGCCTAGTTGCTTTAGGTGTAGGGTTAGATTGTTTATTTGAGATTTTTCTTCTTTCTTGAGATGAGATTGAATTGCTATAAACTTCCCACTTATATCTGCTTTTCCTGCATCCCATATGTTTTGGCTTATCATGTTTTCATTGTCATTTGTTTCTATGTATATTTTTTAATTTCTTCTTTGATTTCTTCAGTGATCTCTTGGTTATTTAGTAGTGCACTGTTTAACCTCCATGTATTTGTGTTTTTTACAGGTTTTTTTCATGTAATTGATTTCCAATGTCATAGCATTGTGGTCAGAAAAGACGCTTGATATGATTTCAATTTTCTTAAATTTACTGAGGCTTGATTTGTGACCCAAGATGTGATCTATCCTGGAGAGAATATTCCATGTGCAATTGAGAAGAAAGTGTATTCTGCCACTTTTGGGTGGAATGTTCTATAAATATCAATTAAATCTATCTGGTCTATTGCATCATTTAAAGCTGTGTTTCCTTATTTGTTTTCTGTTTGGATGATCTGTCCATTGGTATAAGTGGGGTGTTAAAGTCCCTTACTATATTGTGTTACTTTCGATTTCCCCTTTCATGGTTGTTAGCATTTGCCTTATGTATTGAGGTGCTCCTGTGTTGGGTGCATAAACTTTTATAATTGGTACTTCTTGGATTGATCCCTTGAACATTATGTAGTGTCCTTATCTCCTGTAACAGTCTTTAGTTTAAGGTCTATTTTATCTGATATGAGTATTGCTACTCCAGCTTTCTTTTGATTTCCATTTGTATGGAGTATCTTTTTCCATGCCTTCATTTTCAGTCTGTATGTGTCCCTAAGTCTGAAGTGGGTCTCTTGTAGATAGCATATATATAGGCCTTGTTTTTGTATCCATTCAGCCAGTCTGTGTCTTTTGGTTGGGGCATTTAATGCATTTACACTCAAGGTTATTAGTGATATGTATGTTCGTATTACCATTTTCTTAATTGTTTTGGGTTTGTTTTTGTGGGTCTTTTTCTTCTCTTGTGTTTCCTGCCTAGAAAAGTTTCTTTAGTATTTGTTGTAAAGCTGGTTTGGTGGTGCTGAATTCTCTTAGCTTTTGCTTGTTTGAAAATGTTTTGATTTCTCTGTTGAATCTGAATGAGATCCTTGCTGGGTAATCTTGGTTGTAGGTTTCTCTCTTTCAACACTTTAAGTATATCCTGCCACTCCCTTCTGGCCTGTAGAGTTTCTGACGAAAAATCAGCTGATAACCTTATGGGGATTCCCTTGTATGTTATTTTTTGTTTTCCCCTTGCTGCTTTTAATATTTTTTCTTTGAATTTAATTTTTGTTAGTTTGATTAATATGTGTCTTGGTGTGTTTTTCCTAGGGTTTATCCTATATGGGACTCTCTGTGTTTCCTGGACTCGCATGACTCTTTCCTTTCCCATGTTAGGGAAGTTTTCCACTATAATCTCTTCAAATATTTTCTCAGACCCTTTCTTTTTCTCTTCTTCTTCTGGGACCCCTATAATTCGAATGTTGGTGCATTTAGTGTTGTCCCAGAGGTCTCTGAGATTGTCTTCAATTCTTTTTTCTTTATTCTGCTTCTCAGAGTTATTTCCACCATATTGTCTTCCAGCTCACTTATTTGTTCTTCTGCCTCAGTTATTCTGTTATTGATTCCTTCTAGTGTATTTTTCATTTCAGTTATTGTGTTATTCATCTCTTGTTTGTTTATTCTTTAGTTATTCTAGATCTTTGCTAAACATATCTTGTATTTTCTCAATCCGTGCCTCCATTCTATTTCTGAGATTCTGGATCATGTTTACTAACATTACTCTGAATTCTTTTTCAGGCAGATTGTCTATTTCCTCTTCATTTATTTGGTCTTACAGGTTTTTACCTTGCTCCTTCATCTGTGACCTATTTTTTTGCCATCTTATTATTATTTTTTTGATTGGTGGGATTGTCTAACTACTTGTTTGACCTGAGGCTTCCACCACTGGAGTTTGTAGGCTGTTGGGTACAGCTGGGTCTTGGTGCCGAGATGAGGACCTCCATGAGACCTCACTCTGATGAATATTCCCTGGAGTCTGAGGTTCTCTGTTAGTCCAGTGTTTTAGACTCAGAGTTCCCACCACGGGAGCTTTGGCCTGACCCCTGGCTCGTGAACCAAGATCCCACAAGCTGCAGAGGGTTTCAAGAAAAAAAAAAAAAAGGAGAACAATAATAAAGAGTAAAAAATAAAATTAAACTCAGAAACTAACAAATATGTTAGAAAGTACATAAAAATAAAAATATAGATGAAACAACAACTGGAAGGTAAAACAGGACCACAATATTAAAAAAGAGGAGAAGAAAAAATAAAAGGTGGAAAAGGCCTTGGCTGTGGACATCAGGGCTTAAGCAGTGGTGGGGTTTGGGCACTGGGTGGGGCCTATGCTTAGGACTCACAGGGCTGGAACACACCCTGGGGTGTGTGAAGGGTAGGGCTTAGGCTCAAGCCTGAAAAGGGGCCCAGGTCTCTGGTCTCAGAGGGTGGGGGCCCCACCTAGAAGCCCAGCAGGCTTCCCAGGCCTGAGTAGGTGGGGCAAACACTCTCTGCTCCTCTCCAGCTCCTCTGGTCCTGGACGGCTCCTCCTGCCTGCCTCTCCTATTCTCCCCCCTGACCTCCTTCCTATGCTCCCAGGACCAATGCAGCCCAGAGGGGGCCTCTGAGGCGATAGGACCTGGCCCAAGAGCCAGGCAGACTTCCCCAGCCGATTGGGCAGGGGAAACTCTCAGTGTGCTACCCCCTCATCCAAGCCCCTGAGGGTCCCTCCAAGCATGGGAACCCCTCCCTCTCAGTCACCCCTCAGGGGTGCTGGTCCTGTCCAGCCTTCACTTCTCCTCCCCACTCAGGCCCTGCATGTCCTACTGGTTTGCTTGGGGGTTCCTCCTTTCTCCGTGGGCATCAAGGTCCCCCACTAGAGTCCAGCAGGCACCCTAGTTGTGGGGAGACATGAATTCTATATCTTCCCAAGCCGCCATCTTGACTCTGCCTCTCCATTCATCTGTTGATGCACACTTAGGTTGTTTCCATATCTTGGCTATTGTAAATAATGCTGCTATGAACATTAGAATTAGTGTTTTCACTTTTAATAAAATATTTACCCAGTAGTGAAATTGCTGGATCACATGGTAGTTCTATTTTCAGTTTTTTGAGGAACCTCCATACTGTTTTCCACAGTGGCTGCACCAATTTACATTCCCACCAACACTGTATGAGGCTTCTTTTTTCTCCACTTCCTTGCCAAAACTTGTTATTTATGGTCTTTTTGATGCTAGCCATTCTGAAAGGTGTGAAGTGATATCTCATTGTGGTTTTGATTTGCATTTCTCTGATGATTAGTGATGTCGAGCATCTTTTCATGTACCTTTTGGCCATCTGCATTTCCTCTTTGGAAAACTGTCTATTTGGGTTTTCTGCCTTTTTTTTTTTTTTTTTTTTTTTTTTTTGCGGTACATGGCCTCTCACTGCTGTGGCCTCTTCCGTTGTGGAGCACAGGCTCCGGACACACAGGCTCAGCGGCCATGGCTCACGGGCCCAGCCACTCCGCAGCATGTGGGATCTTCCCGGACCGGGGCACGAACCCGTGTCCCCTGCATCGGCAGGCAGACTCCCAACCACTGCGCCACCAGGGAAGCCCATCTGCCTGTTTTTTAATTGAGTTGTCTGGTTGTTGTTGTTTTTTGATATTGAGTTGCATGAGCTATTTATATATGTTGGATATTAACCCCTTATTGGTCATATCATTTGCAAATATTTTCTTCTATTCAGTAGGGTGTCTTTTTGTTTTGTCAGTGGTTTCCTTTGCTGTGCAAAAGCTTTTAAGTTTAATTAGGTCTATCTGTTCATTTTTGCTTTTGTTTCCTTTGCCTTAGGCAACAGATCCAAAAAAAATATTGTCATGATTTATGTCAGAGAGTGTTCTGCCTATGTTTTCTTCTAGGTGTTTTATGGTTTCTGGTCTTACATTTAGGTTGTTAATCCATTTTGAGTTTATTTTTGTATATGGTGTGTGAAAATGTTCTAATTTCATTCTTTTATATGTAGCTGTCCAGTTTTTCCAGCATCAGTTACTGAAGAGAATGTCTTTTCTACATTGTATATTCTTGCCTCCTTTGTCATAGACTACTTGACCCTAAGTGCATGGGTTTCTTTCTGGGCTTTTTTTTTTTTTTTTTTTTTTTTTTTTTTTTGCGGTATGCAGGCCTCTCACTGTTGTGGCCTCTCCCATTGTGGAGCACAGGCTCTGGACACGCAGGCTCAGAGGCCATGGCTCACGGGCCCAGCCGCTCTGCAGCATGTGGTATCTTCCCGGACCGGGGCACGAACCCGTGTCCCCTGCATCGGCAGGCGGACTCTCAACCACTGCGCCACCAGGGAAGCCCTCTATTCTATTTTTGTAGCTTTGTATTATAGTATGTCTGTGTGACTGTTTTTGTAGCTTTGTAGTATAGTATGAAATCGAGGCGTATAATATCTTCAACTTTGTTCTTTCTCAAGACTATCTTGGCTATTCCAAGTCTTTTGTGTTTCCACACAAATTTTAAGATTATTTGTTCTATTTCAATGAAAAATGCCATTGGTATTTTGATAGGGATTACATTGAATCTGTAGATTGCCTTGGATAGCATGGTCATTTTAACAACATTAATTCTTCCAATTCATGAACACAGTGTATCTTTCCATTTGTTTGTGTCATCTTCAGTTTCTCTCATCAGTGTCTTATAGTTTTCCTAGTACAGGTCTTTAACCTCCTTAGGTAGGTTTATTCCTAGATATTTTATTCTTTTTGATGCAATGGTAAATGGGATTGTTTCCTTAATTTCTCTTTTTTGATAGTTTGTTGTTAGTGTATAGAAATGCAACAGATTTCAGTATATTAATTTTGTGTCCTGCAACTTTACCAAATTCATTGACTAGCTCTAGCAGTTTTCTAGGGGTGTCTTTAGGATTTTCTATGTATATTATTATGTTATTTGCAAACAGTAACAGTTTTACTTCTTCCCTTTCAATTTGGATGCCTTTTATATGTATTTCTTCTTGTCTGTTTGCTGTGGCTAGGACTTCCAACACTATGTTAAATAAAAATGGTGACAGTGGGCATCCTTGTCTTGTTCCTGATCTTAAAGGAAATGCTTTCAGCTTTTCACCATTGGGTATGTTGTTAGCTGTGGGTTTGTCATATATGGCCTTTATTATGTTGAGGTGTGTCCCCTCTATGCCCACTTTTTAATTACAAATGGATTTTGAATTTTGTCAAAATGTTCTTCTGCATCTATCGAGATGATCATATGGTTTTTATTCTTCAGTTTGTTAATGTGGTGTATCATATTGATTGATTTGCAGATGTTGAAAAATCCTTACATCCCTGGGATAAATCCCAATTTATCATGGTATATATATCTTTTACTGTATTGTTGGATTCAGTTTGCTAATATTTTGTTGAGGATTTTTCCATCTATGTTCATCAGTGACATTGGACCATAATTTTCTTTTCTGTGATATCTTTGTCAGCTTTTAGTATCAGGGTGGTGTTGGCCTCATAGAATGAGTTTGGAAGCATTCCTTTCTCTGCAATTAGTTGGAATGGTTTGAGAAGGATAGGTGTTAACTCTTCTCTAAACGTTTGGTAGAATTCCCCTTGAAGCCATCAGGTCCTGGACTTTTGTTTTTGTGGAGTTTTTTGATTACTGATTTGATTTCATTATGGGTAGTTGGTCTGTTGCTATTTCTTCCTAGTTCAGTCTTTGGAGATTGTACATTTGTAGGAATTTTTCCATTTCTTCTATGTTGTCCAATTTATCGGCATATAGTTGTTTGTATTAATCTCTTATGATCCTTTATATTTCTGTGGTGTTGGTTTAACTTCTCTTTGTTTTACTTATGATTTTTATTGGCTTGGGTCCACTCACTTTTTTTCTTGATTAGTCTGGTGAAAGGTTCCTCAATTTTCTTTTTCTTTTCAAAGAACCAGCTCTTAATTTCATTGATCTTTTCTATTTTTTTGTTTAGTCTCTATTGCAGTTATTTATTCTCTGATCTTTAGGATGTTTCTTCCTTCTACTTATTTTGGGTTTTATTTATTCTTCTTTTTTTTGTTGTTGTTCCTTTAGGTGTAAGGTTAGGATATTTACTTTAGATGTTTTTTGGTTCCTAAGGTAAGCTTATATCACTATAAACTTCCCTTTTAGAACTGCTTTTGCTGTGTCCTATAGATTTTTGGATCGTGGTGTTTTCATTTTCATTTGTCTCCAGATATTTTTTAAATTCTCCTATGATTTCTTCAGTGATCCATTGGTTGCTTAGCAGTATACTGTTTAGACTCCACATGTTTGTGTTTTTTGCAGTTTTTTTTTTTCTACTAGTTGATTTCTAGTCTTATAGTGTTGTGGTCAGTAAAGATGCTTGATATGGTTTCAAATTTCTTAAATTTATTGGGTTTGTTTTGTAGCCTAGTATATGATCCATCTTGGAGAAATGTTCCATGAGCACTTCTGTACAGCACAATGTATATTCTGCTGCTTTTGGATGGAATGTTCTATATATGTCAATTAAGTACATCTGGTCTAATGTGTCTTTTAGGGCCAGTGTTTCCTTATTGATTTTCTGTCCAGATGATTTGTCCATTGATGTAAGTGGAGTGTTAAAATCCCCTACTCTTGTGTTACTGTCAATTTCTCCCTTTATGTCTGTTCATATTTGCTTTATGTATTTAGGTGCTACTATATTGAGTCTATATATATTTACTATTGTTATATCTTCTTCTTGGATTGATCGCTTGATCATTAGGTCATGTCTTTCTTTCTCTTTTGTTACAGTCTTCATTTTAAAGTCTATTTTGCCTGATATAAGTATTGCTACCCTGGATTTTTTTTATTTCCATTTGCATGGAATACTTTTTTCCATCCCCTCACTTTTAGTCTATGTGTGTCTTTAGAGCTAGTGGGTCTCTTGGAAGTAGCATATATATGGATCTTGTTTTGTAGCTATTCAACCGCTCTGTGTCTTTTGATTGGAGCATTTAGTCTTTATTCATTTAAAGTAGTTATTGATAAGTGTGTACTTATTGTCATTTTGTTAATTGTTTTCAGATTTGGGGGGTAATTCTTTTTAGTTTTCCTTTTTTCTTCTTTTGTTCTCTTCCCTGTGACTGATGACTCTCTTTATTGTTATGTTTGTATTCCTTTCTCTTCCGTGTGTGTATGTAATATAGATTTTTGATTTCTGGTTACTGTGAGGTTTATATAACCAAACTATCTATATGTGTTTGTGTGATTAATTTGCTGATCTCTTAATTTCAAAAGAATTTTATAAATCCTGCTTTTTTATTCCTCTTGTGCCTCAATTTCTGTTTTTGACATCATATTATATATCATTTTGTTTTCTATATTTCATTACTACTTATTGTGTATATAGATAATTTTACTACTTCTGTTTTTTACCTTCCTACTACTTTTGTATGTGGTTGATTTACTACCTTTAATGTGTATTTCCCTTTACCAATTAACTTTTTACTTTTGTAAGTTTTGTGTTTCTAGTTGTGGGTTTTTTTTTTCCACTGAGAGAAGTCCCATTAACATTTCTTGTAAATCTGGCTTGGTGGTGCTGAACTCTTTTAGCTTCATTAGGTCTGTAAAACTTCTGATACGTTCATCAAATATGAATGGGAGACTTGCCAGTTAGAGTATACTTGGTTGTCGGTTTTCACCTTTCAACAGTTTAACTATATTGTGCCACTCCCTCTGGCCTGCAATTTCTGCTGAAAAGTCAGGTCATGGCCTTATGGGAGTTCCCTTGTATGTTTCTTGTTGTTTTCCCTTGTGGTTTTAATATTCGCTCTTTATCTTTAATTTTTGCTATTTTAATTACAATGTATGTTGATGTGGTCCCCCTCAGGGGTTATCAGGGCTAGTGCCAGTCACCGGTATGCAGAACCAGATCCTGAGATCTCTGGATGCAGAGCTATGGGTGTCCCGAAGCTGGTGTCAGCCCACTAGTGGGTGGGATTGGATCCTGGGGCCACTGGCTGAGGGGCTCAAGGTGTCCCCTTGGCCTGTAGTTGGCCTGCTGTTGTGCATGGCTGGAGCCCAGTGGGGTCCCAGAGCTGATGCCAGCCTGCTGACGTATTGGTTGGGTCCTGACAAGGCAGCTGAGGGGCTGCAGTGTTCCTGGGGCCACCAGCCCAGTAGATCCTGGGGCTGGTGTCTGCCCACTGGTGGGTGGAGCTGGGTCTCTGGCTGCAGGGCCCTATGATTTCCTGGGACTAGTGCCCGCACACTGGTGTGCAGGGCTGGGTCCCGGGCCCACTGGTGGACAAGGACGTCCAGAGGCAACTGTTAGCTCAGGTGGTCTTAAGTCAGGCTGCCTGCTGGTGGGTGGGGCTGTGTCCCTGCTTGCCTAAGTGCTTGGCCTGAGGCATCCAAGTGCTGGTGCCTATAGGCTGGTGGGTGGGGGTAGGGCTGGATCCCAAGGCTATAAGCTAGAGGGAGAATTCCAAAATGGTGCTTGCCAGCACCAGAGTCCATGTGGTAGAATGAACTCCCCCAAATTGCTACCAGCAGTGTCAGTGTCCCCAGGATGAGATCCAGTTGCCTCTTGCCTCCCCGGGACTCTCCAAAATCAGCAGGTAGGTCTGACCCAGACTTCTTTCAAATTTCTGCTCTTCCCTGGGTCCCAGTGGTTGTGAGATTTTATGTGTACCCTTTAAGATGCAGTTTCTATATCCCACAGCCCTCTGGGTCTCCTGAAAGTAAGCCCCACTGGCCTTAAAGACAAATGTTCTAGGGGATTGTTTTCCTGGTGCAGAACTCCTGGGCTGGGGAGCCTGATGTGGGGCTCAGATTCCTTGCTCCTTGGGCAGAACCTCTGCAAATGTAATTAGCCTCCCAATTGTGGGTTGATCACCTGGCAATATGGGTTTTTACTGTACTATGTCTCAGCCATCTTGTGGTTCCCTCTTTATATCATTAGTTGTAGAAGATATTTTCTGGTAGATTCTGGTATTTCTCACCAATAGTTCCTCTGTAAATAGTTATAATTTTGGTGTGCCTGTGAGAGGAGGTGAGCTCAGGGTCTTTCTACTCCACCATTATGTTTAATCTCTCAATGTTATCTTCTTTGATAAGAGCAATATTGAATATTAACAAGATCTTAATTCTTCCTAGATTAATTTATGAATTTAAGGTAATACAAAATATTTCAATAATTTTTTTAGGTGTGGAGGATATCTTATAAAATCTAAATTTTATCTGGGTAAACAATAAATTTTGAAAAAGTAAGAGGTATTGCTATCTCAGATATTAAAACATATTAAACAGTTTCGTTGGTATAGTATATAGATGACATGCATAACGACTTCAGCAAAGGATCCGAGAAGATTATACCTCATAGTTAATAGCTGAAATAAAAAGAACTGAGTGGCTGGAGAAAGATTGTAGGATGAGGCTTTCATGACTCACTGAGAAACTTTCTATACTGTTTAAATTTTCTCACTGTGGATGTGTATTAACTACTGTGAAAAAATGTGACAAGTGATTAATCAGGATGGGGGGATTATTTGTCTTTTTTGTTTGTTTGCTTCCTTTTATACTTTCTCTTTAAAAAGAATGCAGTATATAGTTGACCCTTGAACAACAAGGGTTTGAACTGCACAAGTCCATTTACATGTGGATTTTTTTCACTATATATACACTACAGTACTATATGATACACAGTTGGTTGAACCTGAGGATGCAGAGCCACAGACATGTGGATTTTGGAGGGTCTGTGTCCCTATCCCCAGCTTTGTTCAAGGGTCAACTGTTAATGCAGGAAAAAAAACCCCAAAAGAACACTCTAGATGGAAAGAGATCATTGTCCGTGTAAATATTTCACATGTGATAAAGGAGAGGCCAAAAACAGAGGGAAGTGGGAGAAGCAGTTGCTAAATAGGGTTATAGGAAGGAGACAGTGACTCAGAATTCAGGGAGCTCCTCACATCATATCATACCACAAAATAAATTCCAGTTAGCTAAAATTGTTAAATGCTAAAAATCATCATTAAATTTAAAAACTCTAAGAAATTAAAGAATTTCATCTTATGTTGTGGGGAATGGCTTTCCAACCTTATGAAGAATGAGAAATGTTTGCACAGGTTGACTACTCAATGTCAAAACTGATGGACAGATATGAACCCAAACTGGATGTGCATGTGTGTGTAGACAGTAGAAAAGCACTTCTACAAGTTGGCCCCAAAATTCTACTTCTTCTAAGAAGCCACTATACAAATATGATCAGCTATCAGGACTAAGATTTATTTTCATGTATGTTCAGTGTAATAATAATTTTGTAACAAATTTGATATTCCTATTATTAGGAGGAATGGCTTACTATATTATTTTACAACTATGCAGCCCTCATTCAATCATTCAACAAATATGGGAGTGCCCACTCTGTGCCTCCTTGTTCTAGACTGAGGAAACAGTGAGAACTGGACAGATAATAAACAGCACAATATTGCATAGAGCTGACAGCCTACCATATCAGGGTAGCAGGTTCCTTTCCCTTTCAGGACCCTGATATCCCTCTATCACCACTTCCCCATGGGACAGGAGACCTGACCAACATTGGTCTTTCTCTGTTTCTACTTCAGTCCTGGGCAAGAAGAAAGCTCACCACACACTCACCAGTAAATGCTTTGCTTCCACTGGAAACTGTACTGTGCCACCTGTCAGCTTGTCCTGCTCCTGGTCTTCTAGGTCCTTCTTGGCCACCAGAATGGACAGCAGATCTCTGTTGACCAGCATGTTGTTATGGGCATTGTCCAGAGCCCCAGGGCCTCTTGGGGGACAGGAGCAGCAGAAAAAGACCTTGGGAAGGCAAGGAGCTGATTCAGGAGTCCATACCCACAGATCCCTGCAGCATCTGGGGGAACACGGTGGGCTCTGCCTCCTCACCTACTCCCGTTTGTCCCCCCCGAGGTAGGCACAGACTCAACACATCCATGGTTCTGCTGATGGCACCAGGACCCTAGTGCTGTGCTAAGGAGGATTCAGCACCCTTGCCTGACACCCCCCATACCCCAGGGTGCATCCAGGGTTATGGGGTGAGGTGCCTCACAAGCAGTAAGAGGGACAGGGCTAGCACTGCCAACCAGCCTTAGAGCTGCTCTCAACAGGCCAGTTGCTCTCCTACTGTCAGCCCAGAGCCCTCAGGCCACTTGAGAGAGCCAGGGACAATAGCATAGGACAAATTGGGGACCGTCCACCTGGGTCCACCCAGGGCCTTCTTGTGCATGGGAAGCACTTACTGAGGGCCTGATGCCACCAGGTCCTGGAGAAACCAACTCACCCTGTCCATGCACTTAGGGTCCACACCGTAACCTAGAAGAGAAGAGGCATCCACCTGAGCCGTGGGGAGCGCCCTCTTGCAGCACCTCCCTCCCCGGGGACAGTGCCAGGGACAGGGTGTGGGCTGGGGGCTCAGACACTGAACAAGGAGCCCCGGGCCTGGTGACAGGGAGCGGGCCATTCCAAATCTGGAGAACCCGCGGGGAGGGAGAAGAGAAAGGGGAAATGAAACCCATGTAAAATCTCTGTGGGGTTCTGCTGGACGACGCTCTCCCCTGACTCTTGTCACCCAGTCAAGGTGCTGACCACCTCTCTGCCCTGGCTGGGGGTCCTAACGACATTAAGAACTGACCCTGCTCCCCGCCCACCATACTTGGCCAGGGGGAAGAGGGGACCGTCAGCTGAGATGGGGGACTCATGTGATCCCGGCTTCGTAAGAGCAGGTGAGGTGGGAGGCGGAGGGGGATCCCGGGGAACAAGATCAGAGCCAAGCCAGGAGGAACAGGAGGATTGGGGAGATGGAGGAGGGCGTCAGCACCTCCCTCTTCCCTCCCAGAACCTCACCTTGAATGAAGAACCGCCAGAAAACATACGCGATCGGCACCAGCAGCAGAAGGACACCGGCAGTTACAATTCCGATCTCCAGCTGTGAATTGCCCGAGGAAGGAGAGGGAGTGGTGGGCAGTCTCCGGCTCATGGTCACTGTCTTTCCAGGAACCAGGGCCTCCCCACTGGCCTGGGTATCAGATTTTTGGTCCACACATTTGAGGTCACTGAAGGGGTTGCAGGGCTTGGCCACAACCATCCCATCGGGGCACCTGGGTACAGACACAGGGAGGACATGGAGGGGATCCATCAGGGAAAGCTGGCCAGATGAGGAGAAAGAGGGAACAATCTCTCACCCAGTATTCCCTGACAAGACAGTGGAGGAGGGACGGGCTCCTACTGTCTTCAGGGCAGGGTCCCTTCAGTCCCCCTTTTTGGGGAGAAGGATCTGGGCTTGTGCACTCCAGCCCCCAGGAGCTCTGAACACTCCTGCTGAGTGTTCAGAGCTGCCCCTTAAGGAGCTGGGCCTTCTCTGCAAGGCCTGCACTGGCCTCCCTGGGCTGCAGGAGAAGCCTGTGTGAGGGGGCATCTCATCCAAGTCAAGGGTCAGAAGGGTTTGGGCACAAGCCAAGCCTCATCCTCCAGTCAAGCTTTAATACAAGGATCCTCTTGTCCTCCACCTGTTGACTCTTCATATGAATCTCAGCCAGCACTGGAGCGTCAGAGGAGAGCAAATTACTATTGGCCCCATGTCCCAAAATAGGAAAGATTCATTCCCTCTTATTGAGGGAATGAGGGCTGGATGTGAGGTCAGCTGAGTTGGCTCAGGGCTTTAAAGGAACCTTGAAGGAGCTACATGCTCAATCTTATTATGACTTGGCTGTGGGCACTTTTGTATTCATGGGCCCTTTCCTGCATAAAAAATATTAAAGATTCCATTTTATGACTGAATTGTTACAAAGATGAATATAAGCCCAGCTGCATTTACTCATTTTTTCCCCTCTTGATATCTTTTTTTTAAAGAAATTAAAACTTCTATTGACTACATCATGGATCCTAATCAGTGGCCTATTGTGTCCAATAGAAAAGCCGACCTGGCCAAAAGGAAGCGGTGCTAAGGAGGTGTGGGAAGATGCAGGGGGCAGTGCAGGGACATGCAGATGGATGGGGAGGGGCTGCTGCAGGCTCAGGAGACCCCACCAGCACAGGGAAGCCCTGGGGCGGAAGCGGGGCTCTGTAGTATTTCCCTTGAGCTGTTGGGAACCACCTAGGCTCCCACGTCTCACCCAGTGCTGCACTTCTGGCAGAACTCAGGTGAGTCTTCTTCATGGAAAGTTCCAGGTTTGCACTGACACTGTGTGTCCTTAGTCGCTGTGCAACGGGTCCTCTCTTCTTCACCTGAAGACAAAGGATAAGGTTTGGGGATGTGTTTCCCTTGCGTGACCCTCGACCCTTCTTCACCAACCAAACACCCACCCACTCAGCTCTCCTCAGTTCAGTGTAGCTTTGGGGGTCAAATTCTGCAGCAACACATGTGGGGCACATAAAGGACAGCCCCTGTTCACCTGTCACCAATACTCAGAGGTGTAAGAAAAGGACCATGATTCATTATTTAATGCATTAGGACAAGGAGGGAAATCTTATAGCTCACAGCGTCAGTAGGAAGGGCCAGGTATAATCTGAGAGACCCTGGATGGAGAGGAACCCTTGGGTGACTTCCCAAAACCTAGCCCTGCTGGAGAGGTAGAGGGGCCCTAAGTTGAAAAGGCTGAGAGAGGCCAAGTCTCTGCCAGGAGCACAGAGCACAGGGCTAGGAGGGGCCTGGCCCAGGACTAGACCCACGTCAAAGCTCAAACCTAGCACTTTTCCACTTGGCCAGGCCTTTTCTTATGCTGTAACTATACATATCCCATCCCTCTCCCCCATCAAAGGACAGATTACTTTCCCACCACTTTCATCTGATGATTTAAAAGGTTTACATACTATGTGGCATGCATTATAAAAATAATTTCTATTTTTTGTATTGACCTAAGACATAATCATAAAACAGGGTATGATGAAGGCAAAGAAGGACTGGAATTGGAATCCAGATGTCCTGATTCCATGTTGGATACAATTCCCACCTCATCATGCCTGCAGTCGTTATGGGTCCCCATGTTCTGTACCTGATTTACAGATTGTACATGGTAAGCAGGAAGGGAGCATATTCCAGTGATTAGTGAAGTCCACTCCATTTGTACAGGATATACAGTTTTCTCCACCTTCTGATACATGGTATCCTGGGAAGGGAGAGAAAATCTGGTAAATGAATCCCCACAGGGTTCCCAGGGGCTGGCAGTGGTGACTGGGAGACTCCTCTTTTGGCCATCGACAGAATCCAAACGGAGAAATTCATTTTACCTGGCATCAGCCAGTTCATCAATTCTGCATCCACTATATACCCTTGACTAACATTGCAGCATAAATATATTACAAGTCAATATAAAATTCAAATATTATAGGAGCCACGTTAAAAGAGCAGAAGGAAAGAGCTCAAATTAATTTAAATAATGCATTTTAATCAATATACTCAAAATAATATCACTTAAAGATGTAATAAACATAAAACAGTCAAATATTTTACATTCATTTTTCAAAGTATGTCTTAGAATACAGGGATTATTTCTCCCTTACGTCACTCACTGTTCGGAGTGGCCATATTTCAAGTGCTCGATAGTCACATGGACCTAGTGACTACTAAATTGGACAGCACCATCAGGTCCCTAGAGAGTCACAGAAGAAAGTCTTAATCCCTGTCCTCAATGAGGTCCAGGTCAGTGGAAGACACAAACAAGATCAGAAGTAATATGACAATAACAGACAAGGCTTCAGTTAAAGTTCATGCCATCCTCCAAAACAATGGAAAGAAAAATGCGTCCTGTTTGTAAAGAGTCAAAGAAAGATCCAGAGAAAGTGTGGCTTTGTGCCTTGGAATACAGAGGCATTCTCCAGGCACTGAGGTGAGACCTTGCAGGAGCTGCTGCTGCCTGGGAATGTATGTCCCGAATCATACAAAAATTGTTTTTGGCTTACTTCACATAGTACAGGTTTTTGAGGTTCATCCATGTTGTAACGTGTCGGAATTTCATTCTTTTTTTCAGGCTGAATAATATTCCATTGCATGTATATAAAACATTTAGTTTATCTATTCATGCATGAATGGACACTTGGACTTCTTCCACTTCTTGGCTATGATGAATATTGCTATGAACATGGGTGTACTAATATCTCTTTGAGACCTCGTTTTTAATTCTTTTGGATATATACCCAGTAGCAGGATTGCTGGATCATATGGTATTTCTAGCTTTTAATATTTTGAGGAGCCACCATACTGCTTTCCACAACAGATGCACAATTTTTCCAATCTCACAACAGTGTACATGGATTGCAATTTTCCACCTCCTCACCAACAGATTATTTTCTGTTTTGCAATAGTAACCGTCAAATTGGTATGCAGTGATAACTCACTGTGGTTTTAATTTGCATTTCTCTTATGATTAATGACGTTGAGCATCTTCCCATATGCTTGTTGGCCATTTGTATATCATCTGTGAAGAAATGTCTAGTTAAGTCCTTTGCCCATTTTTAAATTGGGATGTTTGTCTTTTTGTTCTTGAGTTGTAGGATTGATTTATATATTCTAGGTATTAAACCCTTAGCAGTTATTTGATTCACAAATATCTTCTCACATTCTATTGATTGTTTCCTTTGATGCACAGTTTTAAATTTTGATGTACAGAAAGTCCCCTACATACGAACATTCAAGTTGCGAACTTTCAAAGATACAAACGTGCTTTTGCATGTCCAATCACGTAAGTTAGTTCATGTGTTTGGCATACATTGTCACGTGCGTGCATCCTCTACAAGTGGTTGTGCTTTTGTGTACTTTATTCTACATACTGTATAGAATACAGTAGTACAGTATCTTTATTTCAAGCCCAGGATGTCCGGAAGCAAGCGTAAAAGCAGCAGTGATGTATCTGGTACTAAGAAGCGCCAAGCGATAATGATGGAAAGAAAAGTGAAAATAATTGAGAGAGTGGAGCAACAAGACGAAGAAGAAGTAACTGAAGAACTGAAGAGTTTCATGATGCAGGAAATGGTAAGGGGATTTTCTTTATTTGAGGAGGCACTGTTAGTTTTTGAGGCACAGGATCTGAACGTAGATTGGTACACAAAGGCTGCAGCAGCCGTTCAGAGTGCAATCCAGGACTACTGTGTCATCTCTGATGAGAAAAAAAAAGGGCTACTACCCAGACATCACCAGATCAGTTTTTCAAGAGGGTAGCTAGAATTAAATCTAGCAAGGAAAGAGAACCTGCAGCCAAAGGCCCCAGGAATGATCTCTGCCCATCAGTGGGCTGGCACTAGCCCTGTGAACACCTGGGCCCCAGCCCTGCCCACCAGCAGGCTGACATCAACTCTGAGACATCTTAGGCCCCTCAGCCACACTCTCTGGGATCCAGCCACACTCATCAGTGGGCTGACACCAGCTTTGGGACACCCCAGACCCTGTAGCTAGCCATGTCAGGAACTGGTCCCACTTCTCAGCAGGTGACTCTAGCTCTGGGACCCCTGGTCCCACAACCAGCCACCCTGGGACTTTGCTCCAACCACCAGTGGGCCAGAACTAGGCCTGGACTTCCTGGGGCTCCACAGCCAGCCACGTTGTGTCCCAGCCCTGCCCACCAGTGGCGAGCAGACACCACATTAGGCAGGGACTAGCAGCCAAGTGGACTGAGGGCCAGCCATGCCTACCAGCCCACCCATAGTAGTCAGCCTGCCACAACAGAAGGGCCCACACAGCACACATGGGGGCACCCCTAGAGCATATAGCTCCAGTGATGATAGGGGAGTGTGCTGCTGGGACATAGGACATCTCCTACAAAAGGTCATTTCTCCAAGACTGGGAAATGTAACCAACATACAAATATATAGAAATAAAAACAGTGAGTTAGTAAAATGAGGTGACTGAGGAATATGTTCCAAATGAAGGACCAAGATAAAACCCCAGAATAATTAAGTGAAAATAGAGATAAGCAACCTACCCAATAAAAAGTTCAAGGTAATGATCACAAAGATGATAAAAGAACTTGGGAGAAGAATGAATGGACACAGTGAGATTTAACAAAGAGTTAGGAAATATAAAGGAGAACCAAACAGAGCTGAAGAATATAATAACTGAAATAAAAAATATATTAGAAGGAAGCAACAATAGATTAGATGATACAGAGGAATGGATCAGTGAACTGGAAGACAGTAGTAGAAATCACTCAAGTTGCACAAAAAAGAAAAAAGAATTTAAAAATACAGGACATTTTAAGAGACCTTGGACAATATCAAGTGTACTAAATTTGCATTATAGAGGTCTCAGAAGGAGACTAGAAAGAGGAAAAGGTACAGAGAACATATTTGAAGTCATAATAGCTGAAAATTTCCCTAACCTGGGAAAGGAAACAGACATCCTGGTTCAGGAAGCACAGAGGGTCCTAAACAGGATAAATGCAAAGAGAACCACATAAGGACACACTGAAATTAAAATGGCAAAAATTAAAGATAAAGAGAGAATATTAAAAGCAGCAAGGGAAAAGCAACAAGTTACACACAAGGGAACTCCCATAAGACTATCAACTGACTCTTCATCAGAAACTCTGTAGGGCAGAAAGGAGTGGCACAATACATTTAAAGTGATAAAAGGGAAAAAAAACTACAATGAAGAAAACTCTACTTGGCAAGGCTATCATTCAGATTTGAAGGAGATATCAAAAGTTTTACAGACAAGCAAAATCTAAATGACTTCAGCACCTCCAAACCAGTTTTACAAGAAATGTTAATGGGACTTCTCTCAGCGTAATAGAAAAGACCACAACTAGAAACAGGAAAATTTTGAAAGTAAAAAGCTAATTGGTAAAGGCAAATATACAGTAAAGGCTGTAAATCTACTTATAAAACCACTAGGCGGGCTTCCCTGGTGGCGCAGTGGTTGAGAGTCCGCCTGCCGATGCAGGGGACGCGGGTTCGTGCCCCGGTCCGGGAAGATCTCACGTGCCGCGGAGCGGCTGGGCCCGTGAGCCATGGCCGCTGGGCCTGCGCGTCCGGAGCCTGTGCTCCGCAGGGGGGGGGCCGCAGCAGTGAGAGGCCCGCGTACCGCAAAAAAAAAAAAAAAAAAAAAAAAAAAAAAAACCACTAGGAAGGCTAAAAGACAAAAGAAGTAAAATCATCTATATCCACCATAAGTAATTAAGAGATACACAAAACAAAAAGATGTAAAATATGATGTCAAAAAAAGTAAAGATTGGGGGTTGGGGAGTAAAAATACAGTTGCACTGTTGTTAAACTGTGTTCAAATTTAAGAGAGCAGCAACTTAATCACACACACACGCACACACAGATTGCTGTATATAAGCCTCATGGTAACCATATTTCAAAAATTTGTATTAGATACACACACGAAGGGAAAGTAATCCAAACAAAACACTGAAGATAGTCATCAAATCACAGGGAAGAGAGGAAAAGAAGAACAAAGGAACAAAAAACTGCAAAACAACCCCAAAACAATTAACAAAATGTCAGTGCATACATATCTATTGATAATTACTTTAAATGTAAATGGACTAAATGCTCCAATCTGCTGCTTACAAGAGACTCACTGCAGCACTAACGACATTCACACTGAAAGTGAGGGGCTGAGACAAGGTATTCCACGCAAATGGAAAAGAAAAGAAAGCCAGGGTAGCAATATTAATATCAGACAAAATAGGCTTTAAAACACAGACTGTTATAAGAGACAAAGAAGGACATTATATAATGATCAAAAGATCAATCCAAGAGGATGATATAACAATTATAAATATATATGCACTCAACATAGGAGCGTCTAAATATATAAGGCAAATATTAACAGACACAAAAGGAGAAAATGGCAGTAACAAATTTAATAAGGGATTTTAACACCCCACTTACATCAATGGACAGATCATCCAGACAGAAAATCAATAAGGAAACACTGACCTTAAATGATACATTAGATCCCATCTAATAGATATATATATAGAACATTCCATCCAAAAGCAACAGAATACACATTCTTTTCAAGTGCACATGGAACATTCTCCAGGATAGATCACATGCTAGGCCACAAAAGAATTCTTGGTAAATTTACAAAAATTGACATTTTATCAATCACCCTTTCCTATCACAACGCTATGAGACCAGAAATCAACTACAAGAAAAAAAAAACTGCAAAAAACATAAACAAGTTGAGGATAAATAATACAATACAAAGCAAGCAATGGGTCACTGAAGAAATCAAAGAGGAAATTAAAAAATGCCTGGAGACAAGTGACAATGAAAACACAATGACCCAAAATGTATGGGATGCAGCAAAAGCAGTCTAAGAGGGAAGTTTATAGCAATTCAACCTCACCTCAGGAAACAAGAAAAATCTCAAATAAACAACCTAACCTTACACCTAAAGGGGCTAGAAAAAGAACAAACAAAACCCAAAGTTAGTAGAAGGAAAGAAATCATGAAGATCAGATCAGAAATAAATGTAATAGAGATTTTAAAAACAATAGAAAAAATCAGTGAAACTAAGAGCTGGTTATTTGAAAAGATAAACAAAATTGATAAACCTTTAGCCAAACGCATTAAGAAAAAAAGAGAAAGGGCCCAAATCTATAAAATCAGGAATGAAAAAGGAAAAGGTACAACTGACACCACAGAAATACAAAAGATTACAAGAGATTACAACAAATAGTTATAGAGCAATAAAATAGAAAAACCTAAAAAAAAAGAAAAAAACCTAGAAATGTCCAATCTCTCAAGACTGAATCAGGCAGAAATAGAAATTTTGAAGAGACCAATTACCCATAATGAAATTAAATCAATAATTTAAAAATTCCAACAAACAAAAGTCCAGGACCAGATAGCTTCACAGGGGAATTCTACCAAACATTTACAGAAGAGTTGACATTCATCCTTCTCAAACTATTCCAAAAAATTGCAGAGGAAGAAATACTTCTGAACTCGTACTATGAGGCCAGCATTACCCTGATACAAAAAACAGACAAATATATGGGAAAAATTACAGTCCAATATCACTGATGAACATAGATGCAAAAATCCTCGGTAAAATATAAGTAAACTGAATCCAACAATACATTCAAAGGATCATACACCATGATCAATTGAGATTTATCCCAAGGTTGCAAAGATGGTTCAATACATGATGTAATACACCACATTAACAAACTGAAGAATAAAAACCATCTCAATAGATTCAGAAAAAGCTTTTGACAAAATTCAACCTCCATATATGATAAAAACTCTCAACAAAGTGGATATAGAGGGTACACACCTCAATATTATAAAGGCCATATATGACAAGCCCACAACTACCATCATACTCCATGGTGAAAAGCTGAAAGCATTTCCTCTAAGATCAGGAACAAGAAAAGGATGCCCACTCTTGTCCCTTTTATTCAACGTACTACTGGAAGTTCTAGCCATAGCAATCAGACAAGAAAAAGAAATAAAAGGCATCCAAATTGGAAGAGAAGAAGCAAAACTGTCACTGTTTGCCGATGACATGATATTATACATAGAAAATTCTGAAGACATCACCAAAAAACTGCTAGAGCTCATCAATGAACTCTGTAAAGTTTCAGGATACACAATTACTATAGAGAAATCTGTTCTGTTTTTATGCACTACCAATGAACTATCAGAAATAGAAATTACGAAAACAATCTCATTTACTATTGCATCAAAAAGAATAAAATAACTAGGAATAAATCTCAGTAAGGAGGTAAATGAAATGTACTTGGAAAACTATAAGACATTGATGAAAGAAACTGAAGACAACACAAAAAGATGGAAAGATATACTATGGTCGTGTGTTGGAAGAATTAATACTGTTAAAATGACAACACTACCTGAGGAAATCTACAGATTCAATGCAATTCCTATCAAAACACCAATGACATTTTTCACAGAAATAGAAAAAATAATTCTAAAAATTTTAATAAAACACAAAAGTCCCCAAATAGCCAAAACAATTTTGATAAAGAACAAAGCTGGAGGTATCACACTCCCTGACTTCAAAATACACTACAGAGCTACAGCCATCAAAACAGTATGGTACTGGCACAAAAACACATAGATTAATGAAATAGAATAGAGAGTCCAGAAATAAACCCACACTTATATAGACAATTAATCTATGACAAAAGAGGCAAGAATATACAATGGGAACAAACACGCCTCTTCAATAAATGGTGTTGGGAAAACTGTAAGGCTACATATAAACTGGATTACCTTCTCACACCATCTAAAAATTTAAATTCAAAATGGTTTAAAGACATTTATGTAACACCTGAAACCATAAAACCTTCAGAAGAAAACTTCAGGGGTTCACTCTTTGACATCAGTCTTAGCAATATTTTTTTGGATACATCTCCTCAGGCAAGGGAAACAAAAGCATAAACGGGACTATATCAAACTAGGATATATTTTTTGATATAATATATATAAATATATATATTTTTCCTTTGGTCTCTCACTCCTCTCCTACTTGGATAACTGTGGTAATTCAAAAACTAATACATACCAATGAGTGCTGACCCCCTTGGGGGTGGTGCATGCATTTATCAGCTCAAAAGCAACCAGGTCAGCCTCCCCACTAGCCTCAGTGAGGGCAGTGCTGCCAGCTTTGGTGACTCTAGGTAACCTCGGCCCATTGCAGGCCCCATGGGGGCCATGACCCATTCAAATGTCTGCCCTATCAACTTTTGATGGTAGTAGCTGCCTGGACAGTGGTGACCATGGGTGATGGGGAATCAGGGTTTGAATCCAGAGAGGGAGCCAAGGAAAGCAGCAGGCATGCAAATTACCCACTCCCAACCTGGGGAAGTAGTATCGAAAAAAGTAAAAAAAACACAAACCCAGCACGTAAGACATGATTCATCACATACAACGGATTCTCAATAAGGTTATTAGCTGATTTCTCATTAGAAATGATGGAGGCCAGAAGGCAGTGGAGGGAAAAATATAAAGTGCTAAAGGGCAAAAAACAAGAAACAACTTGTCAACCATGAAGTTCTATATCCAGCAGACTGCTAGCCGATTTCTGGATTTTGGACTTGCCAGCTTCCACAACTGCATGAGCAATTCTTGAAAATAAATCTCTGTCTATACATACAATCTCTATTGGATCTTTTTCTCTGGATAATTCTTACTAAAACAAATTTTTGGTACTTTGAGAGATTCTAGCAGAACAGAATCTTAAGGATGATGGGTTAGAATTGGTTCTCTAATCTGATTAGACTTAAACACACTGATGCCTTTATTTCCTATAATAAAGAGTGCATGGCCAAGGGGGAGGGGAGTGGGAGAGGGTTGGATTGGGAGTTTGGGAATAGCAGATACAAACTGGTATATATAGAATGGATAAACAATAAGGTCCTATTGTATGGCACAGGGAGGTATATTCAATATCCGGTGATAAACCATAATGGAAAACAATATGAAAAAGAAAGTATATATATATGTATAACAGAGTCACTTGCCATACAGCTGTAATTAACACATTATAATTCAACTGTACTTCAATAAAAAATAAATTAAGAAAAAAGAGTGCACGGATAGTCCATGGATTGATGTTACAATAGAGGATATGCAAAATATCACCACTGGATCTTCTAATCAAATAAGAGACAAGGTCTCTTATAGGCACATGAAAAGATGCTCAACATTGCTAATTATTAGAGGCATGCAAATCAAAACAATGAGATATCACCTCACACCAGTAAGAATGGCTATCATTTAAAAATCTACAAACAATAAATGCTGGAGAGGGTGTGGAGAAAAAGGAATCCTTCTGTACTGTTGGTGGGAATGTAAATTGGTACAGACACTATGGAGAACAGTATGGAGGTTTAAAAAAAATAAAAATAGAGCTACTGTATGATTCAGCAATCCCACTCCTGGGCATATATCTGGAGAAAAACATTGTTCGAAAGGGTACATTCACTCTAATGTTCACTGCAGCACTGTTTACAATAGCCAAGACACGAAAGCAACCTAAATGTCCATCAACACATGAATGGGTAAAGAAGATGTGGTACATATATACAATGGAGTATTACCCAGCCATGAAAAGGAACAAAATAGTGACATCTGCAGCAACGTGGATGGACCTGGAGATTATCTTACTAAGTGAAGTAAGTCAGACAGAGAAAGACAAATATCACATTATATTACTTATATGCAGAATCTTTAAAAAAAAGCAATACAAATGAACTTATTTACAAAACAGAAACAGACTTAGAAAATGAACTTATGGTTACTGCAGGGAAGGGTGCAGCGGGGAGGGATAGACTGGGAATTTGGGATTGACATGTACACACTGCTATGTTTAAAATAGATAACCAACAATAACCTACTGTAAAAAAAAAATAAAAATTCAGAAGTAAAAGTGCAATTTCTCCCCTTTACAAAGTCTTAGAGGTTAACACTATAAAGAGTTTTTGATGAATATCCTTTTTAGACCTTCTCTCTTTTTTTTTTTTTGTGGTACGCGGGCCTCTCACTGTCGTAGTCTCTCCGGTTGCAGAGCACAGGCTCCGGATGCGCAGGTTCAGCGGCCATTGCTCACGGGCCCAGCCACTCCGCCGTATGTGGGATCTTCCTGGACCAGGGCGCAAACCTATGTCCCCTGCATCGTCAGGCGGACTCTCAACCACTGTGCCACCAGGGAATCCCCTTTAGACCTTCTCTTATGTGTACTACCTTTATAACTAAAAAAAGGTATTAAAAATATCAATAGACATGGAATAGCTTTACTACACTTGCATTTTCATAGTTTAGTTTCACACTTCCCTTCTGTGATCCAGCTATGAAGATGGTAACTTGGAAAATTTTTTTTATTATAAACTCTAATAAAATGTTAAAAGTGAAAAATAAAAGAGACAAGTTCTAGTTGACCATTTATATTTATAATACCTTTTATATCTTTATATTTTAAAGGTATATTTTATTTTACTATTTTAATAACTTTTGGAACTTCTTTTAAAAATTGTGGTAAAAATATACAGCTTTCAATTTACCATCTTCACCTTTTTTTTTTTTTTTTTTTTAATTCTGTACGCGGGCCTCTCACTGTTGTGGCCTCTCCCATTGCGGAGCACAGACTCTGGACGCACAGGCTCAGCGGCCATGGCTCACTGGCCTAGCCGCTCCGCAGCATGTGGGATCTTCCTGGACCGGGGTATGAACCCGTGTCCCCTGCATCAGCAGGCGGACTCCCAACCACTGTGCCACCAGGGAAGCTCCATTTTCACCATTTTTAAGTGTACATTTCAGTAGTGTTAAGTATATTCACAGTGTATGTTGTACAACAGATCTCTAGAACTTCCATCTTACAAAATAGAAACTCTGTATCTGTTAGGACTAATTCCCTGCCCCACTCTCCCCAGCCCTTGGCAATCATCTTCCTACTTTCTGTTTCTATGATTTTGAGTACTTTAAATACTTTCTATGAGTGTAACCGTACAGTATTTGTCCTTTTGTGACTGGCTACTTGTTGTAGCATGTGACAGGATTTCCCTCCTTTCCAAGGCTGCATAATATTCGATTGTGTGTATATAACACATTTTCTTTATCCATTCAACTGTTGGTGAACATTTGGGTTGCTCTCACCTCTTGGCTATTGTGAATAATGCAGCTCATATATGAAGGAGTATGCAAATATCTGTTTGAGATCCTGCTTTCAATTCTTTCGGTTATATTCCCAGAAGTGGAATTGGTAGATCATATGGTGATTCTATTTCAATCTTTCTTTAGGAGTCTTCATACTGTTTTCCATAATGACTGCATCATTTTATATTCCTACCAATAGTGCACAAGGACTCCAGTCCTTCCACATCCTCACCAACACTTGTCATTTTCTGTTCTTTTGATAGTGGCCATCCTAATGGATGTAAAGTGATATCTCATTGTGGTTTTGATTTGCATTTCTCTTATGATTAGTGAAGTCGAGCATCTTTTCATATGTTCATTAACCATTTTTTTTTGCCTTCTTTGGAGAATTGTCTATCCAAGAACTTTGCCCATTTTTAAATTAGGTTATCTTTGTTGTGTTGTTGAGTGGTAAAATTTCCTTATATACCCTGGATATTAACCCCTTATCAGATATACAACTTGCAAATATTTTCTCCCATTCAGTAGGCTGTCTTTTCACTCTTGATTGTTTCCTATGATGCACAGAGTTTTATGTAGTTCATTTGTCTTTTTTTTGTTTTTGTTGCTGATTCCTTTGAACATTTTATAAAACTAATGAACAAAGTGAGATTGGCTGCCTGCTTTTAATTTTGCTGGACACAATGGGGGTAGAAAACAATAAGCTCAAGGATTTTAATTCCCAGCTTAAGCACTGCATAAATGACATGAGAGCTTCTGTGTCTGCCCTGAAAGAGACACTTATTTCCTGTAGCTGCAGAGGTGAATGTGCTGAAAACCAAACCCAGTATCTAGTGGCTGAATCATAACACAAATTGTTCAGTACATGCCAAAAGAGCTGCTTGATTTTTCCAATTTAAACAGAATCTCGGGAATATGTGTGGGATGGATATTAAGGTTGTGAAATAATGGTAGAAAGAACATAAAGTTGGATTAGGCCACATTTATTGATATGGGTCAACTAAGGTTGCAATTTGGGAGTTACAAAGGGCTCTAATTGTTTATTTCTTCAGTTTGTTGGCTGGCTGAAACATTGACTAAAAAGTAGCTCACGGTAAATGAAGTTGAAATGCCAGACCTGCCTTGGTATACTACAGAGGAAGGGAAAGACTCAAAGAGATGGGAATGTTAGAGTGGGTTTGACATTTAAGACCTGCTCACACACTCTGGGATGTTCCAGAGGACACATCTTTCACTAGTACTCTGGGAAATAAATTTGTGAAGGATCCCTAGCATCCTTGAAGAGCTCTGTGATTGCTCTTCTCTGTAGACCAGAAAGTACTGTGGGAACTGCGCTACTGAACTGGGAAATCTAAATGTAATGAGGGTAATTGGATCCCAGGGTGGCAGGGGCCAAGTGGTGGCACTCAATGGCCAAACGTAAGCTGGGTGTGGTTATTAAATGGACAGCAGAGTCAAAGTAGTGCTCAGAATAGTCTTACTCGCAGAAACCTATGACATTGGTGGGTTGATCATGGCATTCCTAGAACTGAAATATGTAGAAAAGTCTACTAAATTTATACATGATATGTATAAGTAGAAAAATTCTAGGTCAAGTCATCAAAAGTCTAACTTGAATCATAAAAACAGAGTCATGTCCCCTCAATCAATTCCCATCCTGTTTACAGACCTAGAACTCTTCAAATGAAGGAGAATCTGGGTACCCTTGAGGAAAAACCCTGGTATACTGCCAAAAGTTTATATTGTTAATCTTTCTCTGAGCTTTCCCCAAAGGGACCTACAGCCTTTTTACCAGACTGACTGTGCTTTGGGGAAAAGGAAATAATCAGACCTTTCAGAGATCACTGGACATTGGCTCTGAACTGACACCAATTCCAGAAGACCCAAAACATCACTATGGTCCACATGTCAGAATAGGGGCTTATGAAGGTCTGGTGAGCAATGGAGTTTTAGTTCAGGTCCATCTCACAGTGGGTCCAGTGGGCCCCCAAATACATCATGCCATGATTTCTCCAGTTCTGAAATGCATAATTGGAAGAGACATACTCAGCAACTGGCAGAATCCCCATATTAATGTTTCCTAAGATGTAGAATGAGGGCTATTAGGTGAGAAAGACCAAGCGCAAGCCACTAGAACTGCCTCTACCTAGAAAAACAGTAAAACAAAAGCAATACTGCATTTCTGGAGAGACTGCAGAAATCAGTGCCGCCATCCAGGACTTGAAGGGTGCATCCCCAATCATTTTGTCTATCTGGCCCGTGCAGAAGACAGATGGATCTTGGAGAATGACAGTGGATTATTGTAAGCTTAACCATTGCAACTGCAGCACCAGATGTGGTTTCATTGCAAAAGCAACTTAACACATCCTCTGGTACCTGGTATGCAGCCATTGATCTGACAAATGCTTTTTTCTTCATATTTGTTAGTAAAGACCAGCAAGTCGAGCAATATACCTACACTGTCCTGCCTCAGAGGTACATCAGCCCTCCAGTCCTATGTCATAATATAGTTCACAAGGTCTTGATGTCCTTTCCCTTATACACAACATCACACTGGTTCATTACATTGGTAATGTTATGCTGATTGGATCTAGTGAGCAAGGAGTAGTAGGTACTCTGGTAAGATGTTTGTATATTAAAGAGTGGGAAAGAAATCCAACAAAAATTCAGGGGCCTTCCGCCTCATTGAAATGTCTAGGGGTCCAGTGGTGTGGGGCATGTTGAGATATCCTTTCTAAGGTAAAGGATAAGCTGTTCCCTCTGGCTCCCCCTACAACCGAGAAAGAGGTACAACATTTAATGGGCCTCTTTCAGTTTTAGAGGCAACATATTCCTCATTTTGATGTGTTATTCCAGCCTATTACTGAGTGACCCAAAAAGCTGCTAATTTTGAGTGGTGCCGAGAACAAGAGAATGCTGTGCAGGTTGATTACACTGGACCACTTCCATCATGAAAAGGGGCATCATTTTGTTCTTACTGGAACAGACACTCTGAAGACGAATTTACCTTTCCTACGTGCAATGCTTCTTCCAAAAGTACCATCCATGGACTTACAGAATACCTATCCACCACGGTGGTATGCCTCACACCATCGATCTGACCACGGAACTCACGTGACGGTAAGTCAAGTGCAGCAATGAGCCCATTCTCAAGGAATTCCCTGGTCTTATGCTCTCCACCATCTTGAATCATCTGGCTTGATAGAATGGTGGAATGACCTTTCGAAGACTCAGTTACAATGCCAGCTAGATGGCAATACCTTGTAAGATTGGGACAAGGTTTTCCATAAGGCCATATATGCTCTGAATCAGCATCCAATGTGTAATATTTTCTTCCATGGCCAGCATTCATGGATCCAGGAACCAAGGAGTGGAAATGGGAGTGTTACTACTCACTATTACCGCTAACTATACAGTAGCCAAAATTTTGCTTCTTGTTCCCATGACTTTATGCTCTGCTGGCCTAGAGGTTTAGTTCTAAAGGGAGGAATGCTTCCACCAGAAGACACAACGATGATTCAATCGAACTGGCAGTTAAGAATGCCACCCAGCCACGTAGGGCTCTTCATGTCTCTGAATTAGCAGGCAAAGAAGTTACTGTACTGACCCTGACTGCCAAGGGGAAATTGAACTACTACTACACAATGAAGGTAAGGAAGATCGTGTCTAGAATCCAAAAGATCCCTTAGGGTGTTTCTTAGAATTACCGTGCATTGTGATTAAAGTCAATGGAAATCTATAACAATACGATTCAGGCAGGACTAATGGCTTAGACCCCTCAGGAATGAAGGCTTGTCTCACTCTAATATGCACAGCATATATGCATATGATCAGCTAAGATGCTTGCTGAGGGCAGGGAAAATGGAACGGGTAGTAGAAGATGGTTTAAATACCAGCTATGACTGCATGACCAGTTATGGAAACAAGGGTTGTAATTGTTATAAATGTCTTCTTTACTATGTTATGCTTGTGCTTTTGTATTTATATATGTTAAGCAAATATCTTTGCTCTCTTTCCTCTCTTATCCCCTTATCATATAAGATATATTGACTTTATATCATAGTATTTAAGTATTGTTAACTTACATCATAGTATTTAAGTTATGAGATAACATGGAGAAGAGTAAAAGTCACCCAAGGACATTGCATCCTCTTCTAAAGAAAATATAGGTGTGTTTTCAGATGTATGCAGTAGTGTTGGATCATGTTAGAACTATGACCTTGTTATTGTCTTTATCTGAAGATTGAGTATGGTCAAAAAGATTTTAAATCTTAAAAATTTTTCTATTTGTTTTCCAGAGAAATAGAACCAATAGAGAGAAACGGAGTGTGTGTGTGTGTGTGTGTGTGTGTGTGTGTGTGCTCGTGTGTGTATAGAAAGAAAAAGATATTTTAAGGAACTGGTTCACACAGAGTAGGCAGACAGGGAAGAGTTGCAGTTTGATTCTGAAGGCAGTCTACTGGCAGAATTCCCTCTTTCTCCAGAAAGGTGAATCTTTTTCTATTAAGACTTTCAACAGATTGGATGAAGCTCACACACATTAAGTAGGGTAATATGTTTCACTCAAAGTCTACTGATTTAAATGTTATCATATCTAGAGGGAAGAGATATGGGAACATATGTATATGTATAACTGATTCACTTTGTTATAAAGCAGAAACTAGCACACCATTTTAAACCAATTATACTCCAATAAAGATGTAAAAAAAAAAAAAAAAAAGCTACCTTCACAGAAACATTAGAAAGTATTTGACCAATTATCTGGGTACCGTGACCTAAATAAGTTGACACATCAAGTTAACCATCACAAGCCCACCCCTTGTCAACTTGACACCCATACACATCTCCAGAAGATCCCTGTTAATGGGCGCACAATGTACAAAGATGTGATCTCTGACGACAATATATAAGGGGAGAGATGGAGATGTATAGGAGCACAGTATTTGGATTCCATTGAAATGTTGTCAGAATTATAAAAACTAGATTTTTATCAGTTTAAGATGGTAATTGTACATATGTATATGTATAACTGATTCACTTTGTTATAAAGCAGAAACTAACATACCATTGTAAAGCAATTATACCCCAATAAAGATGTTTAAAAAAAAAAAGATGGGGCTTCCCTGGTGGCGCAGTGGTTGAGGGTCCGCCTGCCGATGCAGGGGACGCGGGTTCGTGCCCCGGTCCGGGAAGATCCCACATGCCACGGAGTGGCTGGGCCCGTGAGCCATGGCCGCTGAGCCTGTGCGTCCGGAGCCTGTGCTCCGCAGCGGGAGAGGCCACAACAGTGAGAGGCCCGCGTACCGCAAAAAAAAAAAAAAAAAAAAAAAAAAAAAAAAAAAAAAGATGGTAATTGTAATCTCCATGGTAACCACTAAGAAAATGACTAAAAAATACACAGAAAAGGGAAAAAGGGAATTTAAATAGTACTAAAAAAATCAACCAAATTTTTAAAAAGGCAGTAATGGAGAAATTAAGGAACAAAATACATAAGACATAAAGAAATTAAATACCTAAGACCAGAAGTAAGTTTTACCTTATCAGTAATAGTGTTAAATGTAAATAAGTTAAACTCTCCAATTAAAAGGTAGAGATGGTCAGACTGGGGAAAGAAAAACCAAAACCATAATTCTTCTACATGTTGTCCGTGAGTTCCCTGATTTATTTTTATCAATATTTTTATCAATATTGCCTGCCGATGCAGGGGACACGGGTTCATGCCCCGGTCCAGGAAGATCCCACATGCCGCGGAGTGACTGGGCCCGTGAGCCATGGCCGCTGAGCCTGCGCATCCGGAGCCTGTGCTCCACAACGGGAGAGGCCACAACAGTGAGAGGCCCACGTACCGCAAAAAAAAAAAAAAAAAAAAAAAGAATATACTCTAAAAACCCTACCTTACAGAAAACTTAATAATGTATTATCATGATGACAATTTATATCAATGATTAAAATGTGATTATTTAATAATGGTGCTGGGGCAACTAAGAAGACTACTGGAAAACAATGAAATGTCTTTCTTACTCTCTTCTTATAAGAAAATAAAATCTGGGTGAATCAATAACTTAATTATAAAATAGAAAATAGCAAAACTACTGCAAATATATATGAGAAATTTCTCTTACAATTTTATGAAGAGAATTATCTCAGTATATCCCTCATCCTTCCTAATCTGCTCTGTTCACCACCATATTAAAGCCCACCCATCTTGACCCTGGACCACAGCAACAGGTGCTGGAAGCCTTGTGCATTTACAGTTTCGTTTGTGTGTTTGTTTGGGGCTAAGCTCTTCCCTGTCCACATCCTGACACTTTGACAAGCCCACACTGAACATCAAATGGAAAGGCACAAGAGTCTTTCTTATGATGTTCATGGAAATGCACAGTCTTAAAGGGTTTTTAAGCACCCCTCAGTGCTACTCTTGCCAGCTCTGGAAGCCCTTGTGCAGAAAATCAATTTCTAACTCACTTTCCTTCCTGGGGTAAAGGAAACACGTGCAAAGCAAAAACCCCAGTCAACCACCCTGCCAGGCGTGGTTTCTGCTGTTTTCCTGTGGCTCATAGAACCACATGGAACAGACATCACACCAGGTAGAAGAACCAGGGGTGCACTTCACAGACATGCCCTGGAAGGCTCTCCACCTGTTTCTGGTCTTGCCCCCTTTCAATCCAAGAGTGTGCTCTTATTCCATTGGTGCTCTGCCTAAAACAAAGCTGATTCCTTCAGTCTTTTGCTTAAAACTTTTTGGAGTTGTCCCTCACTAACAAAATAAAACCCATGCTCCCTCCACGGTGTCCAGGACCCCGTGTGATCTCCTCCCACCTGTCCTGTTGACCTCTCCACCCTCCACTCACCCGAGCTGCCCCCTAGCTTTGCTAAAACAAGCCCAGCCCTGCCCCTTGGGGTGACAGTTCCTGGGGGCCCCCTCAGGAGCACTCTACCTGGCTCTCTGCACCAAAGTCACCAACCCCAGGAGGCCTTACCAACACCATGTCTGTCCCACTCATCATTCAATTATCCTCACGGTTCCTAGCTCATCTCTCTGACTGTCACGTTTGTCCATCTGTCTGGGTATCATCCTAGGAGGAGTGTTCCAGGAGGGCAGGGGCCTCATGTCCTCCACTAGCACAGCACCTGGCACACGGAAGACTTCCAGTAAATGCCTGTGGAATAAGAACCAGGAACTGCAGGAATCAGAAGCCCAGAAGGACATGAAGATAAGGCAAACAAGGGTCAGGTAAGGGTTGGAGATCAGTTGTAGAATTTACCTGGTGGACACAACTCCCAGAAGCTGCGCCGCCATCCCTGTGGGGCAGCTAATTGCTGGTGAACTCCATCCTTCCCTGTGGGCATGGTTGAGGCAGCTGTGACCTATAGGGACAAAACAGGGACAGGCATGAGTGGCTTCCAGACTCTCACCCCTCCCAGAATCCATTCCACAATCCTTTCACCTCACCTCCAAAACTAAGCAGAACTTACACCTTTCTCCCAGCTCCAAAGTCTTAAATACTCTTCAGTATTTATGTTTGAACTTTCATGATTTGGGGCTAGCCAAGTAACATACCCTTGAAAAACTCCTCTTTATCCTTTTCTCTTATAGAAGAAAACGTGCTTATTCTAGAAAATATGAGGAGGTAAAATTTTTATAAGGATACAAAAACTATATATGATCCCCTCATCTTAGAAATAGCATCCATTAATGTTTTGTCTCATTTAGTTCCACTATTTCACCATATGTGTGAATATTCTCTTTCTTTTACATACACACATTTACGAATGAGGGTTATATAATATGCAAACTTAAAAATATCAGGATACAGAATCAAACGTTAAATAATTTTTTGTTCACCAAATACTGATTAAATGATGAATTTCTGGTTTAAAAAGGTGCCTCAGACCTCTAGACCAATAGAATAGAACAGATAGCCCAGAAATAGACTGTTGCATATATGGTCAAATGACTTGACAAGGAGTACCAAAATCATTTAATGGAGAAAGGACAGTCTTGGGAAAACTGGATATCCATATGCAAAAATATGAACTTGGACCCTTACTTAACACCGTATACAAAAATTAACTCAAAATGGATCACAGATAGAAACATAAGAGTTAAAGCTATAAAACACTTAGGAGAAAACATAGGGGCAGTTCTTCATGAACTGGAATTTGGAAATGACTTCTTGGATATGACACCAAATGCACAGGTAACATGAAAAAAATAGATAAATTGTGCTAACATCAAAATTTTAAACTTCTGTGCCTCAAAAAAACCCACAATTAACAGAGTGAAAGGGCAACGCACAGAATGGGAGAAATGTTTGCAAATCATATATCTGATAAGGGGTTAATATCCAGAATATATAAAGAACTCCTACAACACAACAACAATAATAATAATAAACAACCATTTTAAAAAATAAGTAAAAGATTTGAATAGATGTTTTTCCAGAGAAGATGTACAAATGGCCAATAAGCACATGAAAAGATGCTCAACATCACGCATCATTAGGGAAATGCAAATCAAAACCACAATGAGGTACCACTGCACATCCATTAGGATGGCCACTATTAAAAAAGGAAAGAAAAACAGAAACCCATAAACTACAAGTGTTGGCAAAGATGTGGAGAAATTGGAAGTCTTGTGCGCTGTTGGTGGGAATGTAAAATGATGCAGCCCCTATGGAAAACAGTTTCCATAAAACTTGGGGGTTTCTCAAAAAACTAAAAATAAAATTACTATATGATCTAGCAATGTCATCTCTGGGTATATATCCAAAAGAACTGAAAGCAAGGTCTCAAAGGGTTATTTGTACACCCATGTTCATAGCACCATTATTCACAATAGCCAAAAGATGGAAGTAACCCAAACGTCCATCAGTGGATGAATGGATAAACAATGTGGTATATATGTAAAATGGAATATTATTCACCTTAAAAAAGAAGGAAATTCTGGCACATGCTACAACACGGATGAACCTGAGGACACTATGCTAAGTGAAATAAGCCAATCACAAAAATACCGTATGATTCCTTTTACATGAGATCTCTAGAGTAGTCAAATTCATGGAGAAAGTAGAATGGCCATTGCCGGGGTCTGGGTAGAGGGGAGAATTTGGATGTTGTTGTTTAACGAGTAGAGAGTTTCAGTTTTGCAAAATGAAAATAGCTCTAGAGATTGGTTGCACAACAATGAGAATATAGTTAATGCTAGTGAACTATACACTGAAAAATGGTTAAGATGGTGAATTTTATGCGATGTATATTTTACCACAATTTTTAAAAAAAATTCAAGGTGCCTGACAAGCTGTCCCTAATGGAGCCTGTCAATGATCTATTAAATACCAGAGAGTCAGAGAAAAGTGACAATTTGTGTCACAATCTCTGAGCTATAAATGACATAAGAGCAATTGGAGAAATTTGAATGAGGTCCGCGAATTAGATGGTAATGTGTCGATGTTAATGTTCTGATTTGAAGGTTGTATTGTGGCTATGGGGGAGAATGTTCCTGTTTGTAGGGAGTACACACCAAAGTGTTCAGGAATGATATTCATCATGTTAGCATCTAGTTTTCAGATGGTCGGGATAAAGTGTTTTGTACAATATATGCAAATTTTCTGTAATTCTGAGTGTTCTAATAAATTAAGAAAATATGTCAGAATAAAAATACAGCACCCTCCCCAGGACACAAAGGAGGTGAGCCTAGGGTTGGCCTCAGCATCCTGCCTAAGGACAGTTTCCAGGCTGAAGCTCAGGAAGGGACCCGACAGGGGCCCTGTGGCCTCTGTTAAGGGAATGAGAGGAGTTCCAGGAGGCTGAATGCACGGCGAGAGCTGGAGAAGAAAAGCTGCCCAGAGAGAGCTCTGGAGACGTGCAGAGGGGCCCATCCAGTGTGTGGGTGCACGCGCGGTAGGGACCCACCCCAGGCTGAGAAGAGACCACTGGAAATCAGCCGGCTGACAAGGATCGAGGCTCGCCCGTGGCTGGCACTGTTCATGCTGCCATTAACCAGAGTGGACAGACTGCATAATAGGGGAGCTGCCTAGATATCAGTGGTTAACTACTATGTCCTTTGTAGTTAATGAATTTAATGCCCAAATAAGGCAAGTGTAGCCCAGGCATCGAACTTAAAAGCAAATATTGGAAGATCGGACTGATACACAATTTTCTTTACTATGACTGGAACAATATCCAGCCCTCTTTAAAAGAACACAACAAAAATGAATACCTAAGAAAACAAAATTCACAGTCTGTATCACTTAATAAAAAGTGACAGAGCAGGAAGCAGGAAAACACCATAAGTAGGAAAAATTCAATCAATAGAAATTGTAGAAAGTGACAGAGACCATTGAATTAATCCACAAAGACTATAAAACAGCTATTTGAATCTTATACTCAGGGACATAAAAGAATAAAATGAACACAATCAGGAGAGAGATGGATGACATATAAAAGACAAACAAGAACCAAATGGAACTTCTAGAAATTTAAAAAAGTAACCATATCTGTAATGACAGATATAGTGATTGGGATTGGAACAACTAGATGTCCACATGCAAAAAACAAATCTAGATACAGACCTCAGGAAGGAAAGAATACCTGTCATCTAGCAGCCTTCACCTGCGGCCACCTGTGGCCTGAGGAAGCTCAGGATGTGAAAACCCTGAGGAAACTCAGGATTTGAAAACACAGGATTCTGGCCCCAGATAGGTTAGGTGCATACTAAAGGAATGATTTCCGTGAGACCTGACTCTTGCATCTTCCCATACATAGAAAGGTGCTAAATTCCTTAACTTGGGATATCTGGGTTTTCTTTCATTAACAATAATCTTTTGATGTTCCCAACTACCTGCCCTTTGTTGCAAACTCCTATATATCCTAGCTTCCCCTTCGCCTCCTCCGAGCAGTTCTCTCAGGGTTACTTGAGATGCTGCGTCCTGGGCTTGAAGTCCTAAAAATTCCCACCGAGGGACTTCCCTGGCGGTCCAGTGGTTAAGACTCCATGCTTCCAATGCAGGGGGCGTGGGTTTGATACCTGGTCAGGGAACTAAGATCCCACATGCCATGCGGAATGGCCAGAACCAAATAAATAAATTAAATTAAATAAAAATTCCCGCTGAGTAAAACATAACTCTCAACTTTTAGGTTGTGATTTTTTTTTTTCTTTTTGGTACGTGGGCCTCTCACTGTTGTGGCCTCTCCCGTTGCGGAGCACAGTCTCCGGACACACAGGCTTAGCGGCCATGGCTCACGGGCCCAGCCACTCCACGGCATGTGGGATCCTCCCAGACCGGGGCACGAACCCGTGTCCCCTGCATCGGCAGGCAGACTCTCAATCACTGTGCCACCAGGGAAGCCCCTGGAAGGCAGATTTTTAACCACTGGACCACCAGGGAAGTCCCTGGTGATGACTTTCTAGATACAACTACCAAAGGCATGATCCATGAAAGAAATAACCGATAAGGTGGATTTCATTAAAGTTAAATTCTGCTTTGAAAAAAACAATATCAAAAGAATGAGAAGTCAAGTAACAGACTGGGAGAAAGTATTTGCAAAAGATACATCTAAAAAGGACTGTTTTCCAGGGGCTTCCCTGGTGGCGCAGTGGTTGAGAGTCCACCTGCCGATGCAGGGGACACAGGTTCTTGCCCCGGTCCGGGAAGATCCCACGTGCCACGGAGCGACTAGGCCCGTGAGCCATGGCCGCTGAGCCTGCGCGTCCGGAGCCTGTGCTCCGCAACGGGAGAGACCACGACAGTGAGAGGCCCACGTACTAAGCAAAAAAAAAAAAAAAAAATTAAAAAAATATAAAAAGGACTGTTTTCCAAAATATACAAAGAACTTAAAAAAAAACTCAACAATAAGAAAACAAACAACTCTGTTAAAAAATGGACAAAAGACCTTAACAGATACCTCACCAAAGAAAATATACAGATGGCCAATAAGCATACAAAAAGTTGATCCACATCATATGTCATCACGGAAATACAAAGTAAAACACTAATGAGATGCTGTACACACCTATAAGAATGGCCAAAACCTGGACACTGACAACACCAAATGCTGATGAAGAGGTGGAGCAACAGGAACTCTCAGTCACTGCTGGTAAAAATGCAAATGGAAGAGCCACTTTGAAGATAGTTTTGTGGTCTCTTGCAAAACTAAACATACTCTTACCATATAATCCAGCAATTGTGCTCCTTTATATTTACCCAAATGACTTGAAAATGTATGTCCACACAAAAACGTGAACACAGATGTTTATAGCAGCTTTTTTCACAGTTGCCCAAACTTGGAACCAACCAAGATTTCCTTCAGTAGGTGAATCGATAAATAAACTGTGGTACATCCAGACAATGGAATGTTATTCAGGCCAGAAAAGAAATAAGCTACCAAGCCATGAAAAGACATGGAGGAACCTCAAATGCATATCACTAAGTGAAAGAAGCCAATCTGAAAAAGCTACGTACTGTATGAATCCAATGACATGACATTCTGGAAAAGGCAAAACTATGGAGACAGTAAAAAGATCAATGGTTTCCAGCAGTTGGGGGCCAGGGAGGAATGAATAGGCAAAGCACAGAGGATTTTTAGGGCAGTGAAAATGCTCTGTATGATGCCGTAACAATAGTATACATTTGTCCAAGCTCATAGAACTTACAGCGCCAAGAGCGAACCATAATATAAATTATGAACTTTGGGTGATTAGAATGTGTCAGTGTCGGTTCACCAGTTATAACACATGTATCACTCTGGTGGGTATGTTGATAATGGAGGAGACCATGTATGTGTCGGGACAGGGGGTATACGGGGAATCTATGTACCTTCCTCTCAATTTTATTTTGACTCTAAAACTGCTCTAAAAGAATAAAGTCTTAAAAACAAAACAAACAAACAAACAAAACAAACAGCATGATAATACACACACACACACAAAGGAAAAAAATATACTGGATGGGGTTAACAGCAGATTAGGATGTGTAGAAAATCAGTGAACTTGGAGAGAAAGCAATAGAAACTATTCAAAATGAGAGAGAAATAAAACAGATCCTAAGTTGAGAGCATTTGGGCTCACCAGGCCCAAGGCCCTGCACTGCCATCCCTGACACCACCTGACGTTGGGCCCCTCTAAGTTCCTCCATGACCCCCCCCCCCAGCACAGCACTCCACCCTGTGCTTCAGAAGCTCCTGCCCCACCCCAGGGAGCCCACAGCACAGTGCCAATACATGCAGGTGGCAGCCACTGTGGGGCTGGGGGGTGGGAGACCACGTACCCTGTGGCCCTCCCAGCACCAGCGTGACCGACACCAGCCCTGAGGATGGGATTCGTCCTCCCACACAGCCTCACATAGCACCCACACAGCTCTCAGCAGCTTCAGAGGGCCCTGCAGACGTTCACTTCCTCCCATTTTACAGCAGGAAGCAGGGGTACGCAGGGTCCCAGAGCTGGAAGGAGCAGAGCAGGCCTGCAGTCTCCAGCTGCAGTCCCAAGACTCCTGTGGCCTGACTGAGCCTCTGAGCCTCTGAACCTCACAGTTCCCACTTTGAAAGAGAGAGAAACCTGGGGTAGAAGACCTACAACAGAAATGGGGCCCCATCACATGTGCAGAACGGGGACCTGGGTGAGGACCAAGCTCAGCTCTGCAGCTCATCTCATGTCATCCTTCCAAGAGCCCAAAGACATGGGCCTCATCTCATGCCAGGCAGGGCTGGGGCCGGTAACTGGCCCTGGGTGACACCATTCAAGTGCAGAGCTGGGACCGCTGTCCCCCTGTCCCCTCCCCTGCTGCCTAATCTGGGGTCTCCTGGCCACCCACTCCCAGTCTCAGAAATCTCATGGATCCTTGGAAATCTCTACTGGCACCGAGGAATCAAAACCACAGCACTGTGGTGCCCCATATTTACTTTAGACAAGCAGAGAAGTAAAGTTCAGTGTGGCAAGGATGCAGGGAAACAGGCACACTTGTGGACTCTTGATGTGAGTTAAAATGGTCCGGCCTTTTTTTTGAGGACAGTTTGCCATTATATATAACGAAAGTATAATATTACCTAACCCATTGACACAACAATTTCACTTCCAAGGAGTTACCCAGTAGACGGTACACATGCATGTATGACACATACAAAGGTATATACTACAGTACAGTTGGAATTAGCAAAAAAAACGAAACAAGGATATGATCTAGAAAGATATTCATGAAAGACAAGAATGAAATTAACTGGTTCACCCACATCTGCTTTACGTATACAATAAAATGTTATGCTGTTAAAAAGAATAGGATAAATCCGCATGTACTGACCTAAGACATTTAACGGAATTGGTTATTAACTCAGAATATAACAAAAGTGATCATGACTGTAAATGCATTTTTAAAAAAGCCATGAGAAGGGATGAGAACGGGAGTTTGGGATGTCAGAGGCCTAGGTCTCACATTCCCCAAACCATCAAGATCATATTTTGACCTTGTCTACACAGGTATTCTCACATTCACCTGGAAAAACACCTGTTGTACTAAAGTGAGTCATTCATGCAGCAGCCTTAAACATGGGTCTCATCTAGTATAGACTAATTTTTTAAAAAATTAATTCTGTAATCATTTTGTGATTATATGTTATTGCGTCTCTGAATTTTGAATTAATTTGTTAAATGAAAGTATTTAAAACTTCATGACACCTGTAATGTTGGTTTCACATTTAGTTTTTTTTTTTTTTAAACGTATAAGGAACCTGGAACATGCAGGGGTGGAGCCTTTCCACTTGGAGTGTCTTTAGGATGTGCATCACCATGGGTTTTCCTGTTTGCATCACCCACCTCTAAGGAAGGAGGGGCGGCTCCAGTTCCTGGCTGCCTGATGGTCATTTAAGGGCAGCCTCTCAGGCAATGTGACCAGAAGGAACTGGGAACCTCCTTCCTGCTGAAACTCAAGGGTCAGAACAAAACGTGTGGAAGGCAGCCTTCTTCGTGGGCTGTTGTTTAATCAATTTGCCATGAGTATGTTTTAGAATTTAAGCATAAGTGTAAAATAGTAAAAAGACAGCCAATCTCTCTGTCGCTCCAGGCAGCTTGCCAGGGACTTTCCAGCTTGACACTGCCCCCTCCATTGCCTGGAATACACTGCTGGGACCGCTCAGAAGGCAAGCCGGGCCACGGACCGGGAAGGGGAGCGCGAGCTCTTCTCCCTCTGGGCTCGGGTCGGTCCTGCCGGGCCGTGACCCTGTTCCTTCCCCCGATTCTGCCCACTGTTGGTCCTGCGCGGGTGACCCGGGCAGGCACCCAGCCATGTCCGCCTGCCCACTCCCCCCGCCCCGCTCCCTCCCCCGCTTCTGCCGGCCACCAGACGATACTTCCCCCCAGCCAGGACCCGCGGCGGGGACTCACCGATAGCAGGACACCCAGGACGACAAAGATGAGAGCCAAGGGCCCCCGGAGCCGAGGCCTGGGACCGGGGGGGTGCCCTGCTCGGGAACCCGAGGCGGCCGGTGGGCTCTGTCCCCGCTGACCCGTGCTGTCGCGGGGCGCTCGCTGTCCCAGCCGCCGCGGCGTGACAGCCTGCAGAGCCATCAGGAAGCAACAGTGTCTTTCGTGGGGCTCTGGATCGTCCCTGCCGCCCGTGGGGTGTGCGGGGGCTCACTCTTGTCTCTCTCTTTACTCTTGGGAGGGTGGACCGTCCTGACTTATGTACTCTTGGCGGCGTTGAGTCACCGGGGCGGGGCAAAGAACGGGAGCCAGCAAGCAAATAGGCACACCGTTGTTGAAACACGTGATGTGTTGGCAGAGAGGCTCTGAATAAAAGGCCGTCGTCTTCTAGGTACACCTCCGGAAGGTGGGGGGCTGGACATAGAACTAACCCTCTGGCTACCCTGGGCACGTGGTTTGTTTCTGGATCCTGTCCTTCCCAGGACAGGCACAGAAGGTGGTGGTGAGGAGTTTGGGGGGACGAAGTGGGAGCTGACCACTCCCAGAAGCTGTGCCCTCAGCTGTGACCAGGGTAGTGAGGTTGAGTCCGAACCCAGGACCTGTCCTGATCCCGTCCCCTTTGCTGAGCCAAAGCCTCCCGTGTTTATAAACTCTGAACTAACCTGCCCTGACTTTGGCGTTTTCCTCACACTGCTGCTCCCTCCCCCCGCCCCCCCCCCCCCCCCACCGCAAAGAGTCTCATTGACTGAGTTGATATGTTTCACTGCACCCAGGGTCACTTTGCAGCTCTGTCCCAGTGCGAAGCTTCTTGGTCAGGGCCTTGATCTTAGCATCTCTGTAGCCAGGTGTCTGGCTGGAGCAGACACTCAGTGAACTGGTGAGTCGACCGAATGAAGTTCACAGAGGCATTGATCGCTGGGTCTGAATTCAGGTCACCATTAGGCTTCCGACCTCCCCCATCACCACCTTGCATGTTCTGATAGTTTCAGGTCCATCGTCTGACTTTCACACTCAGGACTTCATGTTATCTTGTCTCAGCCCTACTGCTCCTGCAGTCAGGCAAGCTGGAGGAACCCATTTCAGCCTTTCTTCAGGATTTTCCTTCCCTGTAGATTCCATAAAGCCCTTGGGAAACAGAACTGCTGGAGACTAATTGGCACATTAAACCAAATGGGCCAAGAGGGGGGTCCCCACGTGGGTCAGGCCCTTTCAGCTGTCCCTATACCTCCAGCTCTGTGCCTGGCCTATTTTATCTTCATGACTCTCTGAATGTCCTTTGATGATAACAGGGCCCTGATTTCACAATCCAAGGACACCATCCACATTGGGCAACGCTGTACTTTGGGCCATCAGGCTCAGAGGCATATGTCCAGGTCACTCCAGACTGTCCCACCTCTCTAGTTTGTCAGGACCAAGTAGTTACCAAACCTTCATCCCTCTCCTCAAGTTCCCATCATCTTCTGCTCTCCATCTCATCCTGGAATGTCTGGGTTTGGCCTCTGCTATCTGTAGGCTGTTGCCAAGGACTCCATTGTGCTGTTCTCAAGCCCACGTCCCTCCTCTCCTCTTCATGCCAAGGAGGAAGTGGGAAACCGGCGGCTCCAGTGAAAATAATTTGTCAGTTGGCACTGGGAGGAAAAGGCTGGCTCTGACACTGTGTGATTTGGTGGTCCTGGGCTCTCTATCCTATAGGAGGTGTGAACATTTGATAATACAATGCAGGTACAAATACTTCGTTAAAAAGCTCCATGGAAAGTTTGTTACAGTACATTTCAGACTTGATGACACAAAATAAAAAGAAAGAGAAAAGAACCCTTATTATGAAACGCTTCTCTATTAAAAGGAAAAATCTATAAGAAGGAGCCTGGTTCAGAGCAGGGTTGGTGGCTGTCTGGCTATGGTCCTCAGCTGGTGGCACCAAAACACGCTAAATGCATGGATCCGGTGTCCTGGGTTCAATATGTAGAGGAAAGGAACAGTTGTCAAATAGCAGACCCTTTACAGTGATTCAGCAGGGAAAGGACGAAGTGCGCCCACAGGAGTAGAGAAGAAAGAGGAAACCCGAGAAACCACAGACGAGTAATGGAAGACCATAAAACCTGAATATGTACAGCCTAGGAAAAAGGGCAAAGATGACTTGGGATTCAGGAAAGGGGTGGATGAAAATACACTATTGTAGTAATGGATTCAGAACACGTGCTAGAAATACCACGACTTGTCCAATCTCAAGATACTATGGGTTTTCAATAAAACTAAATATATATATATACATATATATAAACTATTTAATGAAATTTCATGTAGTGGGCATGTTACATCCAGGCAGTGAAGTGGTGTGCACCTGCTCTACCTTCTTTACTCCCTGGGACTAAGTTTTGGCCTCTCTGATCCTCAGTTTTCTTCTTTAAATGGACATGGTCGTATCTTTCACACTTGCTTTCTGTTTTAGAGTTAGAGCAGAAGTTGCTCCTGGCATAATGGAACATCAGGCTATCAAGAGTTCTAGCAGACTTCTCTGGATCCTGTGCCCACATTTTCAGAGGGATCCTTGATGGCCATTCCATACCATACTCTCTTAGCAACTTTCAAATATACAATACAGTATTATTAATTATAGTCTCCATGCTGTACATGACATCTCTAGGACTTATTTACTTTATAACTGGAACTTTATACCTCGTTCTTAAAGGGAGTGTCCTATTTTATCTTCTCCATCATGATGGCATTTACCTTAAGGTTCATTCTTTATTCCATCTCATTCAAAAGATTTCTTCTTTCTTGGAAATATAGTAGCTATTATCTCTCCTACTCACTTGACACAAACATGTATTACCTTCTATTTTATTTTCCGTTTGCAGACTGCATGTATTCTGACCAGACAACTCTGTTACTATAAAATCTTTCTTATTCCACCTCCCTATTTTTTACTTCAGCTATCTCTTTAATTTCCACATTGTGTCTTACATATGTTGTCTAACACAGTTTGCTCACTGATCATAGATCTTGATCTTATGGAGACATAAGCTTGGCCCAATACATTTTTTCTTCACTGGGACTATTTAAGCTTCCCATATGGCTGTTATTTCTTTTTTTAATATTTTTTTATTCACTTACTATTTATTTATTTTTTGACTGCGTCAGGTCTTAGTTGCGGCATGCGGGATCTTTTGTTGCGGTGCTCTGGCTGATTGTTGTGGCACGCGGGCTCTTTGTTGCGGCGCACACGTTTTCTCTCTAGTTGTGGCGGCGTGAGGATTTTCTCTTCTCTAGTTGTGGTGCACCGGCTCCAGAGCACGTGGGTTCTGTAGTTTGCAGCACACAGGCTCTGTAGTTGAGGTGCGTGAGCTCAGTAGTTGTGGCACGTGGGCTTAGTTGCCCCGTGGCATGTGGGATCTTAGTTCTCTGACCAGGGATCGAACCCTGTTCCCCTGCATTGGAAGGTGGATTCTTTACCACTGGACCATCAGGGAGGTCCCCATGGCTGTTATTTCTAATTGTTAAGGTCCTTGATGAAGGTGGCCAGAGTGGTGGGTGGGGCAAATGGGAGGCAGGAGCTAGCTCATTCAAGAACAAGACAGAATCATCAACTCCCTCTCAGTGTCTTTTCTCTCATCCACTTCCTTCCTCTGGTTCCTCTTTCAGGCCATTTATATTTAATATATGCAAAACCTAACCAAGGAGGTGGCCGAGAACTGTAAAACATTGATAAAGGAAATTGAAGATGATCTAAAGAAATGGAAAGATATCCCACGCTCCTGGATTGGAAGAATTAATACTGGTAAAATGGCCATACTACCCAAAGCAGTCTACAGATTTAATGTGATCCCTATCAAATTAGCTGTGACATTTTTCACAGAACTAGAACAAATAATCCTAACATTTATATGGAACCACAAAAGACCCAGAATTGCCAAAGCAATCCTGAGGAAAAAGAACAAAGATGGAGGCACAACTCACCCAGATTTCAGACAACACTACACCGCTACAGTAAGCAAAAGTGTGGTATTGGCACAAAAACAGACATATAGATCAATGGAACTGAATAGAGAGCTCAGAAGTAAACCCACACACCTACAATCAATTAATCTTTGATAAATGAGGCAAGAATCATACAGTGGAGAAAGGAGAGTCTCTTCAGCAAGTGGTGCTGGGAAAGCTGGAAAGCCTTATGTAAATCAGTGGAATTAGAACACTCCCTCACACCATACACAAAAGTAAACTCAAAATTGTTTAAAGACATAAATATAAGACATGACACCATAAAACTCCTAGAAGAGAACATAGGCAAAACATTCTCTGACATAAATCATAGCAATATTTTCTTAGATTAGTCTCCCAAGGCAAAAGAAATAAAAGCAAAAATAAACAAATTGCACCTAATCAAACTTAAAAGCTTTTACACAGCAAAAGAAACCATAACAAAATGAAAAGACAACCTACAGACTGTAAGAAAAAATTTGCAACAAGGGGTTACTTTCCAAAATAGACAAACAGCTCATACAACTCAATATCAAAAAAAAGGAACAACCCAATCAAAAAATGGGTAGAAGACCTAAATAGACATTTCTCCAAAGAAGATATACTGGTGACCAACAGGCATATGAAAAGATGCTCCACATTGCTAATTATTAGAGAAATGCAAATCAAAACTACAAAGAGATATCACTTCACACCAGTCCAAATGACAATCATCAAAAAGTCTACAAATCATAAATGTTGGAGAGGGTGTGGAGAAAAGGGAACCCTCCTCTACACTGTTGGTGGGAATGTAAATTGGTGCAGCCACTATGGAGAACAGTATGGAGGTTCCTTAAAAATCTAAAAATAGAATTACCGTATGACCCAGCAATCCCACTACTGGGCATATATCCAGAGAAAACTATAATTCAAAAAGACACATGCACCCCAATGTTCATTGCAGACTATTTACAATAGCTCAGACATGGAAGTAACCTAAATGCCCATTAACAGATGAATGGATAAAGAAGATGTGGTACATATATGCAATGGAATATTACTCAGCCTTAAAAAGGAATGAAATTGGGTCATTTGTAGACCCGATTTATTAATTTCTACTATTTCTACATGACTTCCACAAATCATGTATTAACGCATATATGTGGAACCCAGAAAAATGGTACAGATGAACTGGTTTGCAAGGCAGAAATAGAGACACAGGTGTAGAGAACAAACGTATGGACACCAAGGGGGTAAAGTGGGGGACGGGTGGTGGTGGTGGGATGAATTGGGAGATTGGAATTGACATATATACACTAATATATATAAACTAGATAACTAATAAGAACCTGTTGTATAAAAAATAAATAAATAAAATTCAAAGTAAATAAATAACAAATCACGTCCCAGGGTTTCTAACCCTCTCGAAGCCTCCTAGAGAGTGTTCAGGCAATGTCTTGTCAAGTGGCTCTTGCTTCATTTCTCTGGGTCACCAAAACCTTTCTCACACTAATGACCATTTTGCTCTACCCTACTAGTCTAAAGAATTAACCTAAGGAAATAATCATAGATTATAAAAACATTTATGTACAAAAATGTTTCTTCAAGCGTTATATAAAATATCAAGCACATTGCAAGAATCCCTATAGGATTCTGGTTGAGTAAATGATAGTGTAATATTAGAGAGTTATTAAAATAATGTTGTAGCAAGATAACTAATGATACACAGCATGATCAAAATATGGCAGGAGGAAAACATGAGAGGATTGAATAGAGTATATAGTTTGTGGCTTTAGGAGAAGTTCAGATTTTTTTTTTTATCATTCTCTTCAAATGGTTCAGCTGAGCATAAGCTAAAATCAGTAACTTGCCTGTAATGAGTAGGGTACAACAGAAGTGGCAGTGTGTGACTCCTAACACTAGATCATTAAAGGCATTGTGGTTTCCTCCTTCCTCTCTCTGTTGGATCACTCTCTCTGGGGCAGCCAACTACCCTGACATGAGGATATTCAAGCAGTCCTATGGAGAAATCCCTGCAGCAAGTGACTGAGTCCTCCTGCCAAGAGCCAGCAAGCAATGGAGGCTTCTTTAGTAGCCATGTGATGGGCCATCTGGGCAGTAGAACCTCCAGCCCTAGTCAGATAAATGCTTGTAGTTTTAAGCTTCAACATTTTCAGGAGATATGTAGGCAGCAATAGATAACAATTACAGTGTACATGATGCAATGAGGACCGGATACCATTGAATCACTCAACCTCACTCTTCCCTTCCCACCTCTGTCCCTCCCTTCTGTTTATTCATCTATGTCTAATGAAATGCACTAAGATGCTGAGGGTGATATATCTAGATAATGGAAAAACAGTGAGATTTCTGTATATATGTATCATTTTAATCTTCCACAGCAAATATGTCTAACTTAAAATATAAATATTGTTTTTAAATATACAATGCTCTACCCTGTTTATAAGAGAAGCCTTTTTAGTATGATAGAATCTACTTTAATTATTTCTCCCAACAAACCAAATGCTTGTAAGCAAGCACTACCGTGAAAAATACTAAATTTTTTTAGACCCGAGACAACATTTTCGAAAGGGAAATTCCAGCCAGTTTCCTGAAGAGTCAACTGCTTACCAACATTTACAGTAATCACTGTGATTCAGCAGTAACAGAATGAATTTACTGAATGGTACCATGTATTAAGCATCCAATATCATGATTTTAGAAAAACAATGATCTAGAAAAGTAATTAGTAGGAAACTATTGCCGTTTTAACCATCCCCTGAATGTGCCTTGCTTTGCTTTAGAAAAATAATTTCCAGATTTTCTGCTTCTGCTTATAAGAAGATAAGAATTACATAAGTGTCCATCTTGAGCAGACTGACCAAGAAATGCAGCCTGGCCTAGGTCCCAGCTAGGGTCTGGGGTTTGTGTGAGGTGGGGTGAGAGGGTGGAGCTCTGCAGAGTCTCTGTGTGATTATCGCTTATAGGGTAGAGTCACAGAGTTTGAACAAGTTTGGCTTTCGGCCAAAGCACCTCGTGATATTTTTAACTATTAAAAGGAAGTAAAAGAGAATAAAATGTAGTGTTCTGCTGCTACATCCTGTATTTTTAAGCAGGAAATCCCTGATCAGAGTATTTGAACAAACCGGAAAGTTTTTTGGGGTTTTTTTTTCCCTCCCATTTCTAGCCAAGAACAAAACAAATTCTTGGAAGAACTAGGTAAGGGGCTGGAGTAGAGGATTAATTGGTGTTAAATCCAGGAGGATTGGAGGAGGCCAGGAAGATGGAAGAGGAGGTGGGGTTGGACTGCAATCAAGAAAATCAGCACCATTCTCCTGCCTAGCACCCCTCTGAAGTGTAATCCATGGAAATATGTCTTTAATCTGCCCCTCCCACTGCCCCATGAGGACAGGAGGGTGGGTCAGCCTTGCCCGCTGAGCACAGGCACGGTTGGCCCATGCGAGCTGCCCTGTATTATGGAATCGGGCCAGCAGTCCAGTGCACAGGGCACCAGACCCATCCAGTTAGCATGTTTTGGCAAAAGTAGCTGAGGCTCACAGCCCAACAAACACCAGTCCTGCTTCTGATTCCACGCTCACTCCTGATTGCATTTTCTTTCAAAGGAGAAAGATTGTATAATAAAGATTTTTTTGTTTAAAAAATTTTTTGCATTGTTAATTCTGAACTATGTTGATAATATCATCCCTGACATAGCAACAGAGTTTTTTTTCCCTCACGCATTGTCTTCAAATCCTCTCACAGAGCCCAGGCACCGATTCTGCACTTTACTCAAGGCCAATGCCAAGTTCCTTTCAGTGAACAAAATGCCTCCCATGATTCTCTGCGGCTCGAGGAAGAGGAGAGGGACATGAGCTTGGGAACAGCACTGTGGAGTCCATGGCAACAGCCTACAGATATCAGAGGCCCAACCCTGATCCTGGTGGATGAGATGGAGAATAGAGGAAGAGGCTGGGAACTGTGAGGAGTGGGATGGGGGCTTGGAAACAGCTTAGTCCTGATAAACTAGAGAGATGGGGCAGTCTAGGGTGACCTGGACATATGTCTGAGCCTGGTGGCAGGAAGCACAGCCTTGCCCCAATGTGGATAGTGACATGGAATTGTGAAATCAGGGCCCTATTGCCATGGAGAGACATTCAGAGAGTCATGAAAATAAATAATACACAGTTTATTTATCTATAAAATAGTGTTTGAGCTCTGTAATCACATCCAGGCCACATTCTTTCTTGTGGATCTCACTTGCCTGCTGTAGTGTATATAGAAGTAGAAGTATAATGCAGTTCACATGAAACCTATGTAATATTATAAACCAGTGTTACCTCAATTCAAAAAAAAAAGAAAGAAAAATAACTGTCTAACATGTCCAAAATATTCTATGATGTAGAGCTTTAAATTTATAAAATTGTAGAGGCCAAAGTTAATTCACAATAGTAAAATACAGTCCTTTGCTTATACATAAAATCGTCTTAGCAATTCAGTGGTAAATTGGTCATTACTTAACAAATAATTTTAAATGTCTATGGAAAAAAATTCCACTTGGGCCCCCAATAAATCCTGCCATTTCTATGCATTTATATGTGCCATCATTCTGGAAAATCTGAAGCCAATAACAAATTATATTAGATGTTTTATAAGTACATTGATTTATTCTTTTTTTTTTTTTTTTGCAGTACGCGGGCCTCTCACTGTTGTGGCCTCACCCGTTGCGGAGCACGGGCTCCAGACGCGCAGGCTCAGCGGCCATGGCTCACGGGTCCAGCCGCTCCGTGGCATGTGGGATCTTCCCGGACCGGGACATGAACCCGCGTCCCCTGCATCGGCAGGCGGATTCTCAACCACTGTGCCATCAGGGAAGCCGTTTCTTATTCTTTTAAATAACGGCAGAGTATTTTATTGTTTGAATGAACCACACTTTTACTCTCCCCTGTTCTGAATAGTTGTTTCAACTATATCCTATTTGTGTTTTTGCTAATTCCAACAGCGTGGTAGTAAATACACTTGTATATATCACACATCCATATAGACTTGTGTACCAGTCTATTACATAACTCCTTAGAAGTGGAATTGTTTCATCAGTGGCATAAATGATTTTAAAATTGTTTAGATAACAACAAACTGTTCTCCAAAAGAAGGCTGGACCATTTTAACTCACATCAAGAGTCCACAAGTGTGCCTGTTTCCCTGCACCCTTGCCACACTGAACTTTACTTCTCTGCTTGTCTAAAGTAAACATGGGGCACCACAGTGCTGTGGTTTTGATTCCTCGGTGCCAGTAGAGATTTCCAAGGATCCATGAGATTTCTGAGACTGGGAATGGGTGGCCAGGAGACCGCAGGTTAGGCAGCAGGGGAGGGGACAGGGGGACAGCGGTCCCAGCTCTGCACTTGAATGGTGTCACCCAGGGCCAGTTACTGCCCCCATCCCTGCCTGGCATGAGATGAGGCCCATGTCTTTGGGCTCTTGGAAGGATGACATGAGATGAGCTGCAGAGCTGAGCTTGGTCCCCACCCAGGTCCCCGTTCTGCACGTGTGATGGGGCCCCATTTCTGTTGTAGGTCTTCTACCCCAGGTTTCTCTCTCTTTCAAAGTGGGAACTGTGAGGTTCAGAGGCTCAGAAGCTCAGTCAGGCCACAGGAGTCTTGGGACTGCAGCTGGAGACTGCAGGCCTGCTCTGCCCCTTCCAGCTCTGGGACCCTGCGTACCCCTGCTTCCTGCTGTAAAACAGGAGGAAGTGAACGTCTGCAGGGCCCTCTGAAGCTGCTGAGAGCTGTGTGGGTGCTATGTGAGGCTGTGTGGGAGGACGAATCCCATCCTCAGGGCTGGTGTCGGTCACGCTGGTGCTGGGAGGGCCACAGGGTACGTGGTCTCCCACCCCCCAGCCCCACAGTGGCTGCCACCTGCATGTATTGGCACCGTGCTGTGGGCTCCCTGGGGTGGGGCAGGAGCTTCTGAAGCACAGGGTGGAGTGCTGTGCTGGGGGGGGTGTCATGGAGGAACTCAGAGGGGCCCAACATCAGGTGGTGTCAGGGATGGCAGTGCAGGGTCTCGGGCCTGGTGAGCCCAAGTGCTCTCAGCTGTCCCTCTGGTGAGCGCCTTGCACAGGTGCAGTTTGGAGGGTAAAGGTATCCATCCATGAGGCTGCACGTGGCTGGTCACCACGGCCTCTGCTGAGAAGGCCTCAGTCCCTGTCCTTGGACCACTTCCCCTCAGCCAGGGATGGAGAGAAGCGTGGCTCCAACCTTCTGTGTCAGGGCTGGAGGAGTAGGGCCAGTGACATGCATGGAGCATGTACCGTTGGGCAGCTGTGTCCTGCACTCACCCAGGGATTGGACACCTGTGATTCAGTGTAATTTTCCTAACAACTCAGGGAGATAGGGATGGTTTTTAACCTGTGTTTAATATAGAGAAAATGAGATTCAGAAGGAATACATTTCTGATATTTCTGGCCTGACCATCTTTTTGTTTGTTTTTGTTTCTGTTTTTTGCGGTACGCGGGCCTCTCACTGCTGTGGCCTCTCCCGCCGCAGAGCACAGGCTCCGGACGTGCAGGCTCAGCGGCCATGGCTCACGGGCCCAGCCGCTCCGCGGCATGTGGGATCCTCCCGGACCGGGGCACGAACCCGTGTCCCCTGCATCGGCAGGCGGACTCTCAACCACTGCGCCACCAGGGAAGCCCATGACCATCTTTATAATAGCAGGTATATTTTGCCCTGGGAATAGCATCTCCTGCTGGTTCCTCTTCAGGTGTATGTGAGAAGGGGGGAAAAGGAAGAAAGGGTCTGCGTTGTACTTAACACCCCAGTGTGCTAACACTTTAGACAGCCACGTTGGACATTTAGGGGAGGTGAGCTAATTCCAGTTTACAGATGAGAAACTATAGGTCAGAGAGGAAAAGTGTACTGTGTCTGAAGTCTCTAGAGAGGAGCTGAGAGGGAGAGGGGGAAAATAGGAATGTTTATTTTTAAAGGTAAAATATAAAGACAATTTCAGTGTTAAGCTAGAAGAACTTCATTCCTAAGTCATTGGAGTTCAGTTAAGCATTAAGGGTTAGTCAGTAGTTAACCACTGATATCTAGGCAGCTCCCCTATTATGCAGTCTGTCCACTCTGGTTAATGGCAGCATGAACAGTGCCAGCCACGGGCGAGCCTCGATCCTTGTCAGCCGGCTGATTTCCAGTGGTCTCTTCTCAGCCTGGGGTGGGTCCCTACCGCGCGTGCACCCACACACTGGATGGGCCCCTCTGCACGTCTCCAGAGCTCTCTCTGGGCAGCTTTTCTTCTCCAGCTCTCGCCGTGCATTCAGCCTCCTGGAACTCCTCTCATTCCCTTAACAGAGGCCACAGGGCCCCTGTCGGGTCCCTTCCTGAGCTTCAGCCTGGAAACTGTCCTTAGGCAGGATGCTGAGGCCAACCCTAGGCTCACCTCCTTTGTGTCCTGGGGAGGGTGCTGTTATTCACCCACCAAGTATTGGGTTGGCCGAAAAGTTCATTTGGTTAATGAACATGTTGTTCAATAAAGTTCTTGGTGAAAATGAAACAATGTGTCTCATTTTTACTTAAAACTGAACGAACTTTTTGGTCAACCCAATACTTGAAGAGCTCTTCATTCTGGGAAAGTCTGGGCCCTGGGGGAAGGAAACAAACGACTCCATGTTTCCCTGCTCCTGGGAGCTCACCGTCTGTGGAGGAAGTGAGACCAGGGACCTAAATAACCAAAAGAAAATGGCCTGCGATCCCATCACCCTCGCCTCGCCCCACCTCCAGAGAGCCTGTGATGTGATTCCTCTATAGATTTCCTCTGACAGAGGTGAGGCCCTGGGTTATGATATTACTATTGGAGGATGCGGTTTTTTTGTTTTTTGGGGTTTTTTTGAATTAAAATCAGCTTTCTGAGTAATGATTACACTAAAGACAGCTTGTTCTGAAATACAGCTTTCACCACGGGCCAAGCTCTTTATACACATAGACACTCATTGAATTCTCACAAAAGCCCTGCTGGGTAAGATCTCTGATTGTCCTTGTCCGACGAGCAATGTGAGACGAAGATAGGTAGACGTGGCCTGCTGGAGGTCCCCCAGCTCTTTGGTGGAGGGGCAGGCAGGTGAGCAGCCCCAAGGTTGGGAACTGGGTCCCCTGCTGACCACTCCCCAGGCGAACATTTGGTCTCTGAGGCGTGCAGTCAGGCAGCACTGGGCCACCACTGGAGGGTCCCTGAGAGGTCATTTAGTCACTTCCTTTCCTCTCCAACCTCATAATTACCCTTATTCACATTTACCCTTATTTACCTGAATAAGGGTAAATGTGAGGTTGGAGAGGAAAGGAAATGACTTCCCAGGATCGTGTAGCTGTTTAGTGTCTGGCCCTGGATGAGAAGCCTGATGCCTGGATTCTCACCCTGTGGTCTTTTTACACAGTTAAAAAGAAGTCATAAACCTCCGAATCAGATCTCAAGCCACAGGAAGACCTTGAGGACAGATCTGAAGCTGATGTCAGTTTACCAAATTACAGCTTAATTTAAGATAAGCAAGGCAGTTTTAAGGGTTGTATGCTCTAGAGGGGATAAAGGAGATTGTTTGAGTTGATTCTTGATCCAACAAACCTAGCTAGAGTGAGGATCAAATTTGGTTCTAGAAGAGTCTAAAGCATGCATTGCTTTGAGGCAAAAAAAAAAAAAAAAAAAAGACAAGGAAATTCCCAGCTGACCCTCATCTCTGGGAAGAGCTAGGGTCCATGGAGTCTTATGCCGCCCAAGAACTGGAACACAGGGCCTCCTCTCTTCTCATCTTCCTTCTTTCCTTTACGTCACCTCTGACATTTGGTTCTCTCTCTCTCTCTCTCACATACACACACACACACACACACACACACACACATCCAAGGATGTATACATCCTGCATCCCTCAAGCAAAGACGGCTGACCTCAAACTAGGAAGCCTCCTCTTCCCTCACTTCACCCCTCCCTCCCATCTCTCTGACCTTGTTCTTATCTGTGATCCTGTCTGTGTGGACTTTCCCCTCCATGTCCACCTGTGTCCCTGCCACCCGTGGCATTGTCACCTCTGCTTTGCAGCCCCTCCAGGCTCTTTTCACCTTGGCAACCTTGGAGGTGGCGGGGGTGGGGGGGGTGTCTCTGTGTCTCTGCCTCAGCTCCCTGTGGCTGGAACTGTCCTGAGGAAAGGAAAGGCCATGCCTTGTCCCCGATGCCCCACAGGCCCTGCACAGGGCTACTTCTTGTCCTGTTCTAGAGGGTATTAACGTAGGTGGTGGGAAATATGACCGATGGTTTCGAGACAGGAAGGGGGCAGGGCACAGCCTTTAAAAGAATAACATAGCCCGAGGGCACAACATAAACTGATTAGAACCAAATAGGTCCAAGATGGCGGATGAGTCCAGTAGACCTTGAGCCTCAGTATACCCTCATTGTAACACATCAGCACGCTAAATGACACACCCACAGGCACCATGACAGTTCCAAGGCCGACCGTAAAGGTCAAAAAGTGGGCAGTGGCCCAATTCCGAGAAATCCGCACCCCTTCCCCCAAATAGCTGGAATATTCCTCACACTTACCAGCCTATGAAATTACCCACCCCTGTAAAAACTGACAACCCCATACCCTGGTGCCGCTCTTGCCTTCCGAGATGGCCCATACTCTGTCTGTGGAGTGGGTATCTCCCTGAATAAACCTTCTTTCTCATTACTACAGCTCACTCTTGAATTCTTTCCTGCTTGAAGCCAAGAACCCACACTTGGCGGCCGTCCCAGGGACTCACCTGAGACCTGGGATGTGACCATCCTCTCGTGCCCCACATTCTGTCTCCTGCAACAATTTGGCAACAGAACAGAGGCAAGTGAATGTCATGCTGAGGGACTGCCCAGGTTATAGGCTCCCAGAGCCAGTTTTCACTGTGTGGGCCCTGGTCAAACCAGCACTAAGATAATTGTTGATAAAGACAAAATTGTTTTCTCAGTGGATGGTGGACTAGATGTGTGAACTCGGACTTGTCCCGAGCACTATTTGGCCTGTGTCCTCATGGTTAGGTTGCACCAGTGAGAAAGAGGAAAGTGGAGGCAGATACGGATCTGAGAGAGATGGTCACTATAACACTGGAGGTGATAAGATACGTTTCGTAAGAGAGAGAAAGGTTTCCTAACCTGAGAGCTGGCTGAGTCATTATCAAAATCAGAGAGTAGGGAGTAAAGGGCTTTAAGATTTAGGTGTATGCATGTGTTTGGAGTCAGTATATCATTTTCCTTCTCTCTGAAGATCTTAATATTTCTTGCAATACAATTCTATTGGCAAAAAATTCCCTCAATTTTTGTTTGTCCCAGAATGTCTCTAGTTCTCTTTCACTTTTGAAGGATAGTTTTATGGGGTACAGAATTCTAGTTTGGTGGGGGTTTTTTCTGAGCACATTAAGCATTTCACTCCACTCTCTTTTTGCTTGCATGGGTTCTCAGATGTCAGCTGTAATTCTTATCTTCTCTCCCCTACAGGTAAGGTTTTTTTTTTTCTCCTCTGGTTTTTTCCAGGATTTTTTCTTTAACTTTGATTTTCTGTAGTCTAGGTATAGTTTTTGTCATTTATCCTGTTTGGTAGACTCTGAGCTTCTGCATCTGTGGCTTGGTGTCTGACAATAATTTGGGAAAATCATCATTCATTATAGTCTCAAATATTTCTTCTGTTCCTTGCTCTCTTTCTTCTCTTCCTGGTATTACCATTATGTTTAGGTTATAGTTTTTAGTTATCCCACTGTTCTTGGATAGTCTCTCCTGGGTTTTGTTTTGTTTTGTTTTTTTCAGTCTTTTTCTCTTTGCTTTTTAGTTTGGGGGTTTCTACTGAGGTAACCTGAAGCTCAGAGATTATTTCCTCAGCCATGTCCAGTCTACTAATAAGTCCACACTTTTTGTTAAAGTGTTTTTTGTCTCTGGCATTTCTTTTGGGGTCCTTCTTAGAATTTCCATCTCTTGGCTTACACTGACCATCTGTTCTTTTGCACTGTGTACCTTTTTTTTTAATTTATGAATTTTATTTTATTTATTTTTTATACAGCAGACTCTTATTAGTCATCCGTTTTATACATATTAGTGTATATATGTCAATCCCAATCTCCCAGTTCATCCCAACACCCCCACCCCCACCGCCACTTTCCCCCCTTGGTGTCCATATGTTTGTTCTCTACATCTGTGTCTCTGTTTGGTTCATCTCTGTCTCTAACGGTTCACCTGTACCATTTTTCTAGGTTCCACATATACGTGTTAATATATGATGTTTGTTTTTCTCATTCTGACTTACTTCACTCTGTGTGACAGTCTCTAGATCCATCCACATGTCTACAAATGTCCCAATTTTGTTCCTTTTTAAATTTTTTTTAGTAATCTGTAAAACTTTATTCAACGACATTAAGAAGTCCTAAGTTATACATAAAATATCAGTTGTGGATATAGACAAAATATAAGTTTTTAAGGCCATGGAGGTAGAGATTTTCCTCATCCATTCACTGAGTAGATATCTTTAGTCTTTCACAATGCAAAGATGAGTAAGGTTACTTTACTTAGTAACACGCAATATACTGAAGGTATAAATTATGGTTTGAAGAGAACAGTATTTTCTTTTCCTTTATTTTGAATTTTATTTTATTTATATTTATATACAGCAGGTTCTTATTAGTTATCCATTTTATACATATTAGTGTATATATGTCAATCCCAATCTCCCAATTCATCACACTACCCCCACACCGCCCCCCGCCACTTTCCCCCCTTGGTGTCCATACATTTATTCTCTACATCTGTGTCTCTATTTCTGCTCTGCAAACCAGTTCATCTGTACCATTTTTCTAGGATCCACATATATGCATTAATATACAGTATTTGTTTTTCTCTTTCTGACTTACTTCACTCTGTATGACAGTCTCTAGATCCATCCACATCTCTACAAATGACCCAATTTCATTCCTTTTTAAGGCTGAGTAATATTCCATGGTATATATGTACCACATCTTCTTTATCCATTCGTCTGTTGGTGGGCATTTAGGTTGCTTCCATGACCTGGCTATTGTAAATAGTGCTGCAATGAACATTGGGGTGCATGTGTCTTTTTGAATTATGGTTTTCTCTGGAAATATGCCCAGTAGTGGGATTGCTGGGTCATATGATAATTCTATTTATAGATTTTTAAGGAACCTCCATACTGTTCTCCATAGTGACTGTATCAATTCACATTCCCACCAACAGTGCAAGAGGGTTCCCTTCTCACCACACCCTCTCCAGCATTTGTTGTTTGTAGATTTTCAGATGATGCCCATTCTAACTGGTGTGAGGTGATACCTCACTGTAGTTTTGATTTGCATTTCTTTAATAACTAGTGATGTTGAGCAGCTTTTCATGTGCTTCCTGGCCATCTGTATGTCTTCTTTGGAGAGATGTCTATTTAGGTCTTCTGCCCATTTTTGGATTGGGTTGTGTGTTTTTTTTAATATTGAGCTGCATGAGCTGTTTATATATTTTGGAGATTAATCCTTTGTCTGTTGATTCACTTGCAAATATTTTCTCCCATTCTGAGAGTTGTCTTTTCGTCTTGTTTATAGTTTCCTTTGCTGTGCAAAAGCTTTTAAGTTTCATTAGGTCCCATCTGTTTATTTTTGTTTTTATTTCCATTACTCTAGGAGGTGGGTCAGAAAAGATCTTGCTGTGATTTATGTCAAAGAGTGTTCTTCCTATGTTTTCCTCTGAGTTTTATAGTGTCCGGTCTTACATTTATGTCTCTAATCCATTTTGAGTTTATTTTTGTGTATGGTGTTAGGGAGTGTTCTAATTTCATCCTTTTACATGTAGCTGTCCAGTTTTCCCAGCACCACTTATTGAAGAGACTGTCTTTTCTCCATTGTATATCCTTGCCTCCTTTGTCATAGATTAGTTGACCATAGGTGTGTGGGTTTATCTCTAGGCTTTCTATCCAGTTCTATTGATCTATATTTCTCTTTTTGTGCCAATACCATATTGTCTTGATTACTGTAGCTTTGTAGTATAGTCTGAAGTCAGGGAGTGTCATTCCTCCAGCTCCATTTTTTTTCCCTCAAGACTGCTTTGGCTATTCAGGGTCTTTTGTGTCTCCATACAAATTTTAAGATTTTTTGTTCAAGTTCTGTAAAAAATGCCACTGGTTATTTGATACGGATTGCATTGAATCTGTAGATTGCTTTGTGTAGTATAGACATTTTCACAATATTGATTCTTCCACCCAAGAACATGGTATATCTCTCCATCTCTCTGTGTCATCTTTGATTTCTTTCATCAGTGTCTTATAGTTTTCTGCATACAGGTCTTTTACCTCCTTTGGTAGGTTTATTCCTAGGTATTTTATTCTTTCTGTTGCAGTGGTGAATGGGATTGTTTCCTAATTTCTCTTTCTAATCTTTCGTTGTTAGTGTATAGGAATGCAAGACATTTCTGTGCATTAATTTTGTATCCTGCAACTTTACCAAATTCATAGATTAGTCTAGTTGTTTTCTGGTGGCATCTTTAAGATTCTCTATGTATAGTATCATGTCATCTGCAAACAGTGATAGTTTTACTTCTTCTTTTCCAATTTGTATTACTTTTTCTTCTCTGATTTCTGTGGCTAGGACTTCCAAAACTATGTTGAATAATAGTGGCTAGAATGGACATCCTTGTCTTGTTCCTGATCTTCGAGGAAATGCTTCCAGTTTTTCACCACTGAGAATGATGTTTGCTGTGGGTTTGTCATATATGGCCTTTATTATGTTGAAGTAGGTTCCCTCTATGCCCACTTTCTGGAGAGTTTTTATCATAAATGGGTGTTGAATTTTGTCAAAAGCTTTTTCTGCATCTATTGAGATGATCATATGGTTTTTACTCTTCAATTTGTTAATATGGCGTATCACATTGATTGGTTTGCATATATTGAAGAATCCTTGCATCCCTGGGATAAATCCCACTTGATCATGGTGTATGATTTTAATGTGTTGTTGGATTGTGTTTGCTAGTATTTTGTTGAGGAGTTTTGCATCTATATTCATCAGTGATATAGGTCTGTAATTTACGTTTTTTGTAGCATCTTTGTCTGGTTTTGGTATCAGGGTGATGGTGGCCTCATAGAATGAGTTTGGGAGTGTTCCTTCCTCTACAATTTTTTGGAAGAGTTTGAGAAGCATGGGTGTTAGCTCTTCTCTAAATGTTTGATAGAATTCACCTGTGAAGCCATCTGGGCCTGGACTTTTGTTTGTTGGAAGACTTTTAATCATAGTTTCAACTTCATTACTTGTGATTGGTCTGTTCCTGTTTCTTCCTGATTCAGTCTTGGAAGGTTATACCTTTCTAAGAATTTGTCCATTTCTTCCAGGTTGTCCATTTTATTGGCATAGAGTTGCTCTTAGGATGCTTTGTATTTCTGTGGTGCCCATTGTAACTTCTTTTTCATTTCTAATTTTATTGATTTGAGTCCTCTCCCTCTTTTTCTTGATGAGTCTGGCTAAAGGTTTATCAATTTTGTTTATCTTCTCAAAGAACCTGCTTTTAGTTTTATTGATCTTTGCTATTGTTTTCTTTGTTTCTATTTCATTTACTTCTGCTCTGATCTTTATGATTTCTTTCCTTCTGCTAACTTTGAAGGTTTTTTGTTCTTCTTTCGCTAATTGCTTTAGGTGTAAGGTTAGATTGTTCACTGGAGATTTTTCTTATTTCTTGAGGTAGGCTTTTATTGCTATAAACTTCCCTGTTAGAACTGCTTTTGCTGCATCCCATAGGTTTTGGATCAACGTGCTTTTGTTGTAATTTATCTCTAGGTATTTTTTTATTTCCTCTTTGATGTCTTCTGTGATCTCTTGGTTATTTAGTAATGTATTGTTTAGCCTCCATGTGTTTGTGTTTTTTACGTTTTTTTCCCCTGTAATTGATTTCTAATCTCATAGCGTTGTGGTCGGAAAAGATGCTTGATGCGATTTGAATTTTCTTAAATTTATCGAGGCTTGATTTGTGACCCAAGATGTGATCTATCCTGGAGAATGTACCGTGTGCACTTGAGAAGAAAGTGTAATCTGATGTTTTTGGATGGAATGTCCTATAAATATTAATTAAATCTATCTGGTCTTTTCTGTCATTTAAAGCTTGTGTTTCCTTATTAATTTTCTGTCTGGATGATCTGTCATCCAGACAGATTTTTTTTTTCTGAAAGAAAAATATCAAAGAATTTGTGCACCTGTCTTAAAACCACCACATGTAAATACTACTAATAATCTTATTTTTTCCACTTAACATATTTTGAACATTTTTTCATTTCATTAATTATTTTGCTACAGTATTACTTTTAATAACTCCCTAACATACTGCATGAGTGTTAACACCAGTAATTTAACCAGAATCCCATTGGGAACACTTTAATTATTTTGAAGTTTTTGACATTTGAATAATACTACAAGAAACATTTTGGTGTGCATATGTTTCTATAATCCATGATTATTTAACTAGGCTAATAGGTAGATTAAAATGGTCGTTTGTGTGGAAATGGTTTCAGTGACTCAGAGAATGGAGCAAAAGCCACTTAATAAGACATTGTTTGGACACTCTCCAGGGGGAGGCATGGGGAGGGGTGGAAATCCTGGGAAGTGGTTTGGATCAGCAAGATTCCAGAGCTCCTACAGGATTATACGAGTAAGTGGAGGAGAGAGACAGCTGTCAAAATGAAAGACCTTTTGCAGTGATTCAGCAGGGAGAGCATGAGGTGCACCCACACGGACAGAGAAGAAAGAGGAAACCTGAAGACCAGCAGACAAGTGATGAGAGGTGGTAAAACCTGGGTATGAGGAATCCAAAAATGGCAAAGATGACTCAGGACACAGGAAAGGGGTGGGTGAAAAGTCACTTAACGCTTTTGTGGAAATCTGTTTTTAAAAATGAGTTTTCTATTTGTCCAATCTCAAGGTAGTGTGGGTTTAGAAGTTTATCTGTATTTCATGAAATTCCAGAGTGAATGTTTAACATCCAGGCCGTGAGGCTGTGTGCATGCTGGTTATCTTCTTTACTACTTGGGATGAATTTCTGGCCTTTCATACTATTGTTTTGCATGTATAAAATGGACATGACGACATTTTTCGGATTTGCTTAAAGTTTAAGCTTTCCGAGCAAAGATTGTGGGCTACTTTGTTTAAAGGCTCTTTGAGTGGTAAACATGCCTTAGAAGGTAGAGATTGGCTACCTCCCTGGAGGGATTTAGAGGCTGTCCCCTCCCTGTCAGGGACATGTGCTCACATTCTAGGCTCCTCTCCTCCAAGAGACTTTGTTTCTATTGCAGAGTAAAGTATATGATCTTTTTTACTGAGGAGGAGAGCAGACGCAGGTGCGTCAACCATCTATATAAGCTCTGAGTTTCATGATATGGGATTCCTCTCCAGTGGCATAAACCCCACTGCATGCTCAGGTACGTCTGCCTCTACCCCCTCACTCCATGGGGACCTGGGGCTTGGGTAACCGGGGCTAAGTTTGCTTGGCAACTAAACAGTCTGATCCTTGATCCAGAAATTGTACGACGTGATGGTGTGTGTATAGTCTGCTAGCATGTATGTTTGTATACATACATATACACATGTATACATGGATACAAATACATACATACTACCCAGGTCTACACAGACACACAAGGACTCCCGTATATAACTGTGGCAAGGTAACTTGTTAACTCACTAGTAGGATCTCAGACCTGTCAGGGTTTCAAACACAATATTGAGAAATGGAACAGCAGAAGTAGTGGGACGTCTCTTTCAAGATCAGGGTAGAAGGACGGTGACTTCAGTCACCCTGACATTCCCCCCAGTCTCTCCCTGCTCTCTCACTCTGACGAAAGAAGCTGCTATGTGGTGTGCAGCCCTATGGAGAGGCTCACAGCACAAAGACCCAGGGTAGCCTCCTGCCAACTGCCCGCCAAGAACTGAATCCTGCCACCACCTTGTGTGTGAGCTTGGAAGCTTGTCCTTCCCCACTCAGGTCTTGCAGTGACCGCAGCCCCGGTCTTGTGAGACCCAGAATAGAGAACCCAACTACGCTGGGCCTGGATTCCTGATCCATAGAAATGGTGATGTAATAAAGGCTGTGGTTTTTAAAACACTAAGTTTTAGAGTAATTTCTAGTAATACGGGCTTTTACGTATCCTGCAAAACTGCTCAGGTTCATCCCAAGTGGACTGTGAAATAAAGCCTATTGACCATGGAATATCACCCCTAACACCTTCACCTTCTCACCCCGCAGGCTCCAGGAAAACTTTGACAGACACAGAAACAGATGGAGGCCCAATCAGACTGCCCAGTTCAAGGACGATTCAGATGATTCGATACAAGGGCCTCATACAGGCAAAATTTCTTTTCAAGAATTTAAAGTAATTATAAATTCACCTCTTACTCCTGATTTGTGATCTAAAATATTTTTCTTCCCAATCCTGATGTAATATGTAATAACTCACAGGCAGGGGCAGTGGCAGGAGGGGGGCCCAAGGGAGTGTGCAGCTCTGCACCCAGCACCTTCACTCTGGGGAAGGGGACAGGGGTGGGACCATGGGGCCTCCCAGGAACTCTGGTGGGTGGGAGAGCCAGGGCCTGAAGTCCAATGGCAAGGGAATTGGGGCTCCATGAGGTTGCAGGGCTGAGCCACTGGGCCCACTGATGAGGATGCAGAAAGCCCAGCAGGCACAGAAAGGGAAGGTGGCCCAGGAGGCCCCCAGGTGAGGGGTCACAGAATGACCCCAGCAAGCAGGGCCCCACCCCACTTCCCAGCAGCTCTGTCAGAGCCGGTCTGCACGTCAAGGGAGCCCAGCAGGCCCAGGTGTGGCCCAGAGACATCATCTGGGGAGGCTGTGGGGAAGCTGGGCCAGGCTGGGGTCCTCCCCCAGGGGAAGGGCAGGGAGGAGGAGCTGGATTCCAGTCCCCCAGGAACCTGGCGCCCGGAAATCCAGAGTCAGAGCAGGAGACACACCCATGCAGGGCGAGCTTGAGCCCGAGGCATAAAAGGGAGAAGGATGGAGCGGGTCACACAGCAAGAACACACACCCCTGCACCCGGGTCACTCAGCACTGTTCTACAGGAGGACAGGAGGATGGAGGAGAAAAGCACACATAAAATTATATAAAATTGCATATTTAATTTGGTCACGGATTCATAAAAATGCATATTTATATAAAATTATAAAATTTTAAATATAACATTGCATAATTTGGTCACAAATTCATAAACACATGAGTATTTTGCACCTAATGATATTTCTTGTATTGCTTGATATTTCTAACAAAATCTTCAAGAAGGGGTCCTCTCATTGAGAAGACACTTGAACAGACATCCAATTTTCAAGTAAAACTTCAAAAGTATCATATCTAAACTGGCATAAAGCAATATAGGATGCAAGTTCAGTTCTTAAATATTCTCATCGCTAAAACACACAATAAACATGCGAACAAGTGAATATAGCTGACAGACACTGGCAAGGCTAATACTTTAGACTGGCACTCAAGGAAGTCTTCTGAGAAAGGGACAAGTGACCCAACATTTGATTGACAAGAATCCATTTATATTTCCCACTGAAGATGAAGGCAAAGTGTCCTGCACAGAAGGAACAGCAAAGGCAGGAAACACCTGACTTCCAGGAAAGGGAAGGACATCGGGGCCAGGGGCATATAGCACCAAGACCACAGGCTCGGCCCTTCTATAAACTCAAGTGGACTCCACATGCTGTATCCTGATGTGCCAATTCCAGGTTTGGCCACGTTAGCCACATCAACCTTAGGGAAGACAACACACAAAGCTTTGAGATGGAACAGACCAAAAACCCCTGAGAATTGCTTCCACCATTAAATTATCCTGCAGCAGTTGGAACACTATGGAGAAGGGTTTAATGGCAGAAAGATATTTTTAAAAAGCAATAAAAGGACCAAACCTCAATATGGCAGCCATTTTTGGTCAGTTCTCACAGTATTTAAGAACTGGTGTTTGTGTGTGAGTCTCTTCTGCAGAAGGCCATGAGATCCTTTATATAGCCAATATGAACAGGAGGAGGCCAAGGCATGACAGCCCAGTTCACGGACACCAGATGCAGGGCTGCACATGGATGCCACTTCTCCTCACTCTCTGCTCAGTTGTAAACTCCTACCTATAAAAAATGTAAATAGTCGCACAGCTATAAAATTGACATGTTTAAAGTGGGCCCTGGAGAAGTCACCAGGCATCCGAAAGTGACCAAACTTCCTTTGAGGGAGAAGATGCTATCAGTGCTCTCCCCACAGTGGGCTTTTTCTCCTTTCCTTTTTTTTTTTTTTCTTTTGCTTTTTTTGTTGTTGTTGTTTTGTTCTTTTGTGCTTTTTTTGGTTGTTGTTTTGTTTTTTTTTGCCTCGCAGCTTTTGGTATCTTAATTCCCCGACCAGGGATTGAACCTGGGACCTCAGCAGTGAAAACGCAGAGTCCTAACCACTGAACTGCCAGGGAATTTCCTCCTTTTGTATTTCTTATCATTTTTGATTCCCAGCTCTCATCCAGGTAACCCACATAAACAACCTAGAAAGTATAGTTCCAAAATTTTTTTTTACACTTATATAAATATATATATAAACATAAAAGTACAAAGATTCACAATATGTTTGCACTTTAATGATGTGTATTATGTTACCCATCATTAAGTGCATACATAGCGACATGAATGACACATACAAATAACAAGTACAAATGAAAAGTGCGAGTCTATCAGGAAAGGCTGAGGTCCTCAAACACTCAGGACACAGCAGAGCCTGCTTCACCATCTTCATAGACATACTTTCCCGAGTCCAGCAGGTGGTCCTGAATTGTCTCCTTTGCCAATCTTTGCCCCAGCTTTTCCAAGGCGTCCAGCAGGGTGTTGACTGAGGCCTCCCGTCCCTTGTTGCTGACCCAAGTATCCAGCATTTCATACAAGGCATCCCGAGGGACCCGGACCCCTTCTCTGACCAGAAGGATCTCATTTTGCGTGAGGCCCAACTTCCTCATGAGCAAATCCCAGGAGTCACACGGCACGATGGTTGCAAAGTCATCAAAGAACAGCCTCAGGCCTAAGTTCGGGGAAAGTCACAGAGACAGAGTTGGGACAGGCTTCAGAAAGGGCAGAGGACCCTCAGTCAGGCCTAGACCCCAGGGTGGGAGCTGAGGAGCGCCCCCTGCTGGTGAACCTGCTGCTCTGCGTCCCTGACATGCTTCCCGTCAGCAGAGAATTAGGCCACACTGCCTGGGCCTCACCTGTGCCCAAAGCACTGCAGGGAGTCCAGGTCTCCAGAGAGTCCCGCCCTAAGCGGGGAATGAGGGCCCACCAGGGAGGGGAGATGGACGTCATGGAGGGAGAAGGCAGTCTGTGGTAGGAGACAGAGGGCGGGACACAGTGGTGCAACAGACCTCAGAGGAGGGCACCTGCCGTTCTCACGAGAGTGAGGTCACCTGGCTGCCACCTCTGCAGTGGGGACAGAGCAAGGGCCTGGAGGGAGGAAGGCCTCTGGCCTCACGCCCAGCTCGGCCTCGCTGACTGACACTGTGGCAGAGCTAGATGGGGACAGACTCGGAGCAAGAATTTAACCCATAAAATGGAGCAAGCACCACCCACCTCATGGGACTGTACTGGGGATTCAATGAGATGTGTGTGAGATGCAGTGCACACCACCGTCCATAGGTACACAAGGTGGGCCCCGGATACAAATTTATATTTTCTGACAGCTACACTGAAAAACGTAAAAAGTAACGAGTAATAACTAATTTTCATAAAATAGGGTACTAACTCAATATATTCTAAAAATTTTCATTTCACCATGTAATCAATATACAACAAACTGTTAATGAGACATATTACAGTCCTTTTTCCTACCAATTCTTTGCAATACAGTATGGAGTTACACTACAGCTCATCAGATTTGGCCACAGGTCAGATGCTCCACAGCCTCCTGCGGCCCCTGGGTGCCCTGCTGGACGGCACAGCCCCTTAGATGCCTCAGGGTGGGCCAACCTGGCCCTGAGCAACAAGGGAGGAGGGAGGATGGGGGGCAGGGAAGGACAGGGAGGTGTTAGGGGACACTGTTAGGGGACAGAGGGGTGCAGGGTGGGGAGAAGAAGAGGGTCAGAGAGGGAATTAGAGTCCCAAAGGTCCAGTGACAAGCCATCCCTGCTCTGAGTTGCCCTAACAGCTATGGGGACGGCAGTTAGGACACTGTCCCTCCTCCCTCCACTCCTGCCCCAATGCCCAGGGAAAGCACTCACTTTCAGTGGGGTCTGCACCGTTTGCTGGAACCAGCAGCCTTCTTCTCGTGTGAGACCCTTCAGCTTCTGCTGGTTCCTGTAAAACACAGTGGAGAACAGACTTGGTCTTAATCAGGTGTCCTGGGTTCCAGAACTGAGCCTAGCAAACATTGTTCTGAAATTCTGGCATATGCAGCCATAAGTGAAACAAAAACACAATGTAGGATATTTGAAGGGAGAAGACAGAATAGTCATTATTTGATATATGATTGTATTCTTACAAAACTCTAATGGTTTAGCAACAATACTTAAATGTGAATGTATGGATGGATGAACGTTAAAAATTGTAGCAGATAATAAATTATATAAAGAATTACAAGAGTCAGATAAACTCATAAGGTTACAGAACACTTGTAGTACAAAGACACAGCCTCAACAAGAAATAGGAGAAATTTACCAAAGAAAAACACACATCTATTTGAGGTATTATAAAACCCTTGACTTGAAAATGCTACCTCTCTTCATAAGAAAAATACAGAATATCTAAAAGATCTCAGTTCTTCCTAGATTAATTTATAAATTAAGGTTCAAAAAATTAGCAGCTAAATTGAGTATAAGGAATGAGATGGTAACTCAGAACAATTCAGGGAGCTCCTCATATCTTATTTATCACAAAATAAATTCCATTTAACTTTTTTTTTTAATTTTATTTATGTATTTATTTTTGGCTGTGTTGGGTCTTCATTGCTGCATGTGGGCTTTCTCCAGTTGCTGCGAGCCGGGGCTACTCTTCGTGGTGGTGTGCGAGCTTCTCATTGCGGTGGCTTCTCTTGCTGCAGAGCACAGGCTCTAGGTGTGCAGGCTTCAGTAGTTGTGGCACGTGGGCTCAGTAGTTGTGGCTCGTGGGCTCTAGAGCGCAGGCTCAGTAGTGGCACACAGGCTTAGTTGCTCCATGGCATGTGGGACCTTCCCGGACCAGGGCTCGAACCCATGTCCCCTGCATTGGCAGGCGGATTCTTAACCACTGCGCCACCAGGGAAGTACCTCCATTTAGCTTATAAGCTCTATGCTACCAATCACATCATTTTAAAAAAGCCTACCTGGGCTTCCCTGGTAGGCCCGCACACCACGAAGAGTGGCCCCCGTTTGCCACAACTAGAGAAAGCCCTTGCACAGAAAAGAAGACCCAACACAGCCAAAAAAATAAAATAAAAAAAATTAAAAGCCTACCTCCACAACGGGAGAGGCCACAACAGTGAGAGGCCCGTGAAATTACCTAAGAAATTGGAGAATTTTATCTTCTGTTTGATGAAGGACCTTTTTTTTTTTTTTTTGCTGTACACGGGCCTCTCACTGTTGAGGCCTCTCCCGTTGTGGAGCACAGGCTCCGGACGCGCACACTCAGCAGCCATGGCTCACGGGCCCAGCCGCTCCGCGGCATGTGGGATCTTCCCAGACTGGGGCACGAACCTGTGTCCCCTGCATCAGCAGGCGGACTCTCAACCACTGCGCCACCAGGGAAGTCCCAATGAAGGACTTTAAAAGCTCTGAGCAATGAAAAGTAAATGTATCGACAGATTTAATTAGTTAATATATAAAATTCTGCACATTAAAATACTAAACCAAATGAAAAAACACACATGCATGTACTCACGGGCACAAGAGCATGTCTGCTTAGAAAGACTCTTACCAGACAAGACAACAATCATCTCAAAATAATCAAAACAAAAGAAATACAAGTTTAAGTCCGTTTTTTGCTTGTTACCAAAAAAGAAATATATTAATGTCATATCAAAACTATTGAAATGATATGACCCCAAACGTCTGTGTGTGTGTGTGTGTGTGTGTGTGTGTGTACAGTAAAAAATACTTCTATACGTTGACAAAGAGATTCTACTTCTACTAGGAAGCCACCCCACAAATATGTCTATTCATTGAGACAAATACTAATTTTCAAATAGATTCAACTTAATAATAATTTTGAAATAAATGTGAAATTCCTAACGTGATGAGGAATGGCTTAAAAGCATGTAACAATCACACAGAAAAATATCATGTAGCTTTAATTCCATCACTGAACAATCATGGGAGGGACCACTCTGGCTGTTCTAGACACCAGGAACGTGGTGAGAACAAGACAGATGATAAGTAGCATAAGAGCTTCCAGTCGACCATAGCAGGGGGTGGGCTCCCTTCCCCTCCATGACCATGATCTCCCTCCATCACCACTTCCCCATGGGACAGGAGACCTGACCAGCATCGGCCCTTCCCTGTTTCTACCACAGTCCTGGGCAAGCAGAAGGGCCAGGACACCACACTCACCAGCAGACGCTTTGCTTCCCCCTGGGACTGGGCCGTGGCATCTGTCGGCTTCACCTGCTCTTCTGCCTCCTGCTCAGGGACCAGATCAATCAGCGAATCTCTCTCGATCAGCATATTGTTGTGGGCATTGTCCAGAGCCCCAGGACCTCTTAAGGGATGTGAGCGCCGGAAGAGGACCTTGGGAAGGCAAAGAGCTGACTCAGGAATCCATACCCACAGATCCATGTAGTGTCTGCGGGGGACATTGTGGGTTTTGCCTCCCCACCTACTCCCATGCTGTGCCCCCCAGGTGGGTACAGACTCAGCATATCCAGGGCTCTGCTGATGGCACCTGGACCCTAGTGCTGTGCTAAGGGGGGTTTCAGCACCCCTTCCTGACACCCTCCATGCCCCAGCGTGCAACCAGGGTTTTGGGGTGAGGGTGTCTCACAAGCAGTAAGAGGGACAGGGCTAGCACTGTCAACCAGCCTTAGAGCTGCTCTCAACAGGCCAGTTGCTCTCCTACTGTCAGCCCAGAGCTCCTAGGCCACTTGAGAGAGCCAGGGACAACAGCATAGGACAAATTGGGGACCGTGTCCACCCAGGGCCAAGCAGTTACTGAGGGCCTGATGCCACCAGGTCCTGGAGAAACCAACTCACTTTGTCCAGGCACTTAGGTTCCACGCCACGACCTAGAAGAGAAGAGGCATCCACCTGAGCCGTGGGGAGCGCCCTCTTGCAGCACCTCCCTCCCCGGGGACAGTGCCAGGGACAGGGTGTGGGCTGGGGGCTCAGACACTGAACAAGGAGCCCTGGGCCTGGTGACAGGGAGCGGGCCATTCCAAATCTGGAGAACCCGCGGGGAGGGAGAAGAGAAGGGGGAAATGAAACCCATGTAAAATCTCTGTGGGGTTCTGCTGGACGACGCTCTCCCCTGACTCTTGTCACCCAGTCAAGGTGCTGACCACCTCTCTGCCCTGGCTGGGGGTCCTAACGACATTAAGAACTGACCCTGCTCCCCGCCCACCATACTTGGCCAGGGGGAAGAGGGGACCGTCAGCTGAGATGGGGGACTCATGTGATCCCGGCTTCGTAGGAGCAGGTGAGGTGGGAGGCGGAGGGGGATCCCGGGGAACAAGATCAGAGCCAAGCCAGGAGGAACAGGAGGATTGGGGAGATGGAGGAGGGCGTCAGCACCTCCCTCTTCCCTACCAGAACCTCACCTTGAATGCAGAACCACCAGAAAATACATGGGAGCACGATCAGCACTAGCAGCAGGAGGACACCGGCAGTTACAATTCCGATCACCAGCTGTGAAGTGTCTGAGGAGGAAGAGGGAGTGGTGGACAGTCTCGGGCGCGTGGTCACTGTCTCACCAGGAACCGGGGCTTCCCCACTGGCTTGGGTACCTGATTTTCGGTCCACACATGTGAGGTCACTGAAGGGGCTACAGGGCGTGGCCACGACCATCCCATCAGGGCACCTGGGTACAGACACAGGGAGGGGATCCGTCAGGGAAAGCTGGCCAGATGAGGAGAAAGACGGAGAAAACTCCCACCTGGGGTACCCTGACAAGACAGTGCAGGAGGGACGGACTTCCCCTGTCTGCAGGGCTGGGTCCCCTCACTACCCCTTGCTGGGTGGGAGAAGGATCTGGGCTTGTGCACTTCAGGCCCCAGGGCTCCTGCTGAGTGTTCAGAGCTGCCCCTTCAGGAGCTGGGCCCCTGGGACGGGGGATCTCATCCAAGTCAAGGGTCAGAAGGGTTTGGGCACAAGCCAAGCCTCATCCTCCAGTCAAGCTTTAATACAAGGATCCTCTTGTCCTCCACCTGTTGACTCTTCCTACCAATCACAGCCAGCACTGGAACATCAGAGAAGAGCTAATTACTATTGGCCCCTACATCCCCAAATAGGAAAGATTCAGATCTTATTGGGGAACAAGGGCTGGATGTGAGGCCAGCTGAGTTGGCTCAGGTTTTACGGGAACCTTGAAGGAGCACACATATGGCCTCATTATGACTTCTGTCTGTGGTAGACACTTGTCTTTCTAGGCTCCTTCTGAGGAGGTGTGGGAAGGGGGCCCTGGGGAAGGACACACAGAGGAATGAGGAGGGCTGCTGCATGCTCAGGAGACCCCACAGGCACAAGGGCGCCCTGAGGAGGTAGGAGGGGCTGCATGGAAACCGGAGAAAGGGGTACAAGGAAACTGGGGGTCTCTGGGGGTTGGGAGCCCCCTAGGCTCCCATGTCTCACCGGGTTCTGCACTTGTAGCAGAATTCAGGTGCATCTTCTCTACGGAAAGTGCCAGGTTTGCACTGACACTCAGTGTCCTTGGTTGAGGTGCATGGACTTTTCTCTTCTTCCCCTGGAGACCAAAGATAAGGTTTGGGGGGTGTGCTTCCCTCACGTGTCTCTCAACCATTCTTCACCACCCAGATCCCCACCCACTCAGTTCTACTCAGTTCAGGAAGTAATTTGGGGGCCATTTTCTGCAGCAACACACACAGACCATCCAAAGGACAGCCACTGTTCACGTGTCACCAATAGAGGCATATGAAAGGGACCATGCGTCATTACAGATCACATCAGGATTGGGAAGAAAAAGGTTTTAGATCACAAATCAGGAGCAAGTGCCGGGGTGGGGGTGGGGCAGGGTGTAATATGAGACACTCTGGATGGAGAGGACCTGGCCCAGCTGGTCATGAGAGAGGCTGAGATCCTGGAGCAGAAGTCACAGGGCTCACAGGGGCCCGGCCCAGAGCCAGACTCGCCACACAGCTCAAACCCAGCCCTGTCCCACTCACCCAGGCCTCCCATGCTGTCACTAACCAGCCCCTCCGTCAAGGGACACATTACTCCCCCCCTTCCAACTGATGCTCTGAAAGACTTCCCTACCAGGTGGCATACGTTATACAAATAATTTCTGTTTTCATTTATTTTGCTGACCTAAGACAGGGTAGGATGAAGACCTAGCTGGGCTGGAAATCAGGTTTCTGACTTCCCGTTCCATTCAAATCCCATCTCATCACCCAACTGTAGGCACGGGGACATGTCCTGTACCTGATTTGCAAATCTTACAGAGTAAGCAAGAAGACAGGGTGTTTGAATAATTGGTGTAATCCACCTTATCCGTGCACGGCATACAATCTCCACTGGCTTCCTCCATATAGAACCCTGGGAAGGAAGGGAAAAGCTGGTGAGTAAATCCCCACAGGATTCCCCGAGGCTGGCAGTGTGGACAGGGCTGCCTCTTTCGGCCATCAGTGGAATCCACACAGGGAACTCTCCTTGACCTGGCTTTAATCTTTTGATTCTACATCTACCACATACCTTAGACCAGTACTGTCAACAGGAATATATTACAAGCCACACATAAAAGTCACATTCATAGTTGGCACATTAAAGAGTAAAAAGAAAGAGGCAATATCCAACATAATATCATTTCAACATGTATCAATATAAAACAGTGAGATTTTTACTTACTTTAATACCTCACTAAAAAAATAAAACTCATGCTCCCTTCACAGTATTCAGGGTCTGTGGCCTCCTCCCACCTGTCCCGGTGACCTCTCCACCCTCCACTCACCCCAGCTGCCCCCTAGCTTTGCTCAAACAAGCCCAGCCCTGCCCCCTGGGGTGACAGTTCCTGGGGCCCTCTTAGGAGCACTCTACCTGGCTCTCTGCACCAAGGTCACCATCCCCAGGAGGCCTCACCAACCCCGACTCTGTCCCACCCATCACTCAATTATCCTCACGGTTTCTATCTCATCTCTCTGACTGTCATATCTGTCCATCTGTCTGGGTACCATCCTAGGAGGAGGGTTCCAGGAGGGCGGGGGCCTCGTGCCCTCCACTGGCACAGCGCCTGGCACATGGAAGACTTCCAGTAAATGCCTGTGGAATAAGAGCCGGGAACTGCAGGAATCAGAAGACCAGAAGGACATGAAGATAAGGGTGCGGTAAGGGTTGGAGATCAGTCTTAGAATGTACCTGGTAGACACTTCTCTGAGAGGCTGCGTTTCAATCCCTGCGGGGCAGTTAATTGCCGGTGAAATTTTTCCTGCCTTATGGGCATGGCTGAAGCAGCCGCAATCTGTGGAGACAAAGCAGGGACAGGCATGAGTGGCTTCCAGACTCTCATCCCTCCCAGGATGTATCCCACAGTCCCTTGACCACAGCCTGCAAAACGAAACAGAACTGGGGCCTTTCGTCCAGCTATAAACTCTCATTCTTTTCACGTTTGTCCCCTGGCCTTTTGTGCTACCAAGTAACTTACACATAAATTTTTTTCCTGGTATTCCTTTCTCTTATAATAAAATAAAATATGTTTATTCCAGAAAGCATGGGCAAGGAAAAATTCTTTATAAGAATACAGAAACCACAGGGATCCCCCCAGTTAGAGAAAACATCCATTATTTTGTGTCTTTACTTCTTCTATTTGACCATATGTGTAATACTCTCAGGCTCTCTCTCTTTCTCACGTGCGCGTACGTGCGCGCACACACATTTTCACAAATGAGTCATACTATGCACACACTTTTTCAAAATCAGGATACAGGATCACAGTTGAGTAATGAACTTTCGGCTTTAACTGGACAAGCTGTCCTGGAAAGGAAGCTGTTAGCGTTCCACATAATGAGTCACAAAGAGGAAGAAGAAATAGCAACACAGGGTTCTGAGATGAGTCTCCATGCTAACAATGACACAATGGGGCCAGTCGAAAAAATCTGAATGGAGTCTGAGGATGTGATGAGGATTAACGTGTTGATTTGGTGTTCTGATGTTGAAGGCTGTGTTGTAGTTTTGGGGGAGAATGTCCTCATTTGTAGGAAATATACATTCTTCAGTCATGGGATCTATCATATCAGCAGCTATTTTTCACATGGTACAGGAAAAAGCGGGGGGGTTGCATAGTCTTTGCAACTTTGCTTTAACCTGGGAGTGACAAAATAGAAAGTGAAATTAAGGGAAAAAGAAGAAAGAAAGAAAAACACTGTTAAGATGGAAACAGCTTACGTCGAGCCCAGTTCAACTGCCTGGATCTAAAAAAGATAAAATGCAGCTCTCTTCCACAGAAAAGTCTGTCAAGTATTTGGGGACAGCTAAGCCCACATATGTCCTCTAAGTCGTCCCTTCCCCAGGCTGGGCCTCCTCTGACTCCCCACAAGTTGGTGGAATCTCCTTCCCCTGCCTTCACAGTCCTATTCCCTCCTCTCTTTCCTGGTTCTCCTCTCACAGGCGCTCTCCCTCAATGTTTTATTATGAACATTTTCACGCATCCAACAAAGTTTAAAGATCTGTACGGTAAACTCTCATATACTCACCACCTAGATTCTGTAACTAATATTTTGCTATATTTGCTTTATCACATATTTCTTTCTTTTAAAAATTAATTTATTGAATTTTTATTTATTTTTGGCCGCGTTGGGTCTTCGTTGCTGCATGCGGGCTTTCTCTAGTTGTGGCTCGCGGGCTCTAGAGCGCAGGCTCAGTAGTTGTGGCGCACGGGCTTAGCTGCTCCACGGCATGTGGGATCTTCCCGGACCAGGGCTTGAACCCGTGTCCCCTGCATTGGCAGGCGGATTCTTAACCACTGCGCCACCAGGGAAGCCCCATATTTCTTTCTTTATCTATCCCTCTGTCCATTCTCCTGTGTCTTATTTTTATGATGAAATTCACGTCTGCAACTCAATACTTCAGCATTGTCAGTAACTTGAGCTCCATATTTCTTTACAGTTTTTTTCAGTGTTAAGATTTACAGAGAAAGAAATGCACAATTCTTAAGGGTACCATTCAAACAGTTTTTAAAAACACATACACTTGGGAAACCCAAACCCTCTATCTAGATCCTGGAAATTAGCATTACTACAGAACATCCCTTCACACCCCTTTCTAGGTTACCCTAGTCTCCTATGTGACTCCAAGAGGAAGTGGCCTTCATCAGATGGAGGAAGGTCTCTTCTGCCCTGATATAATGAGAGGTTTTAGCATGACAGGGAGGTTAAGAGTTGCCGAATGCTTTTTCTGCATCTGTTAAGCTGTTCATATAGTTTTTCTCCTTCATGGTGTTAGCATAGTGAAAAACACTGACTCATTTTCAGATGTTATTCCTGTGACTAAACCCACTTGGTCATGGCATGTTTTCTTCTTTAAATATTCCTGAATTTAGTTTACTATTTGTTTTGTTAAGGAATTCTGCCTCTATTTTTAGGAAGGATATTGAAACGTATTAATATTTTTCTTCTTTTCAAATGTTTTTGTCAGGTTTCACTATTAGGGTTCTGCTGGGCTTAGAATCTACTGAAGAACTCTTATGTTGTCTGAAAGAATTTGTGTAAGATTTTTGTCAGTTCTTTTACTGTTTGTATTTTTGCCCCCTCCCCTGCTGCCTAATCTGGGGTCTCCTGGTCATCCACTCCCAGTCTCAGAAATCTCATGGATCCTTGAAAATCTCTACTGGCACCGAGGAATCAAAACCACAGCACTGCGGTGCCCCATTTTTACTTCTTAGACGAGCAAAGAATGAAAGTTTAATGTGGCAAAGGTGTAGGGAAACAGGCACACTTGTGGACCCTCGGTGTGAGGTAAAATCGTCCAGCCTTCTTTTGGAGGCCACTTTATCCTTATCTAAACAAATGTGTAAAATTATCTAACCTGCTGACAGCAGTTCCACTTCTAAGGAGTTACCTAACAGACAATGCACATGGCTACACGGATACTTGACAGTGCCTACAGGCACCCAGAGACATTCATCGAGCCGTGTTCAACATGAATCCTACCTATGATCAACTGATAATTTAAAAAACTAATTCTATATTTTTTTGTGAATACAAAACGTTATTTCTTTTCTGAGTTTTAGTACTAATTTGTACAATGAAAAGTACACATTTTCATGATTCCTGTAACCTTGTTAGGCCCTTAACTTTTTTTTCCCCTGTGAACATATGAGAAACTTCGAGAAGAGCCTCAAACAACCAGAGAAAGCAGTGGAAGGAGGCACATTTTTTTCCATAGTGAGTTTCTTTAGGATGCACGCTGATAGTGGTAAATCGCCCCCAGAGCCTCCAGCTCGCCTCCTAAAGAAGTGGTGAGAATCTGGTCCCAACTGTGGGTTGATTGATGGTTTCTACACAGCACCCATAAATTGCAACAAACAGCAAGCAACGTTAAAGGTTGCTTCCCTTTCAGGGAAAAGGAAATTCAAAGGTGCTTAAGGCAGTGGTGGGGGAAGGCAGGGGCCTACACGGTTAATCGATTTACAAAGGACACGTTTTAAAAGTTAAACGTAGTGCAAAATAAAAAGAGAGAAAAAGAGAGAAAGAGTGAGGGGGATCGGAGGAAGGAAAGGGGAAGAGAAAGAAAAGGCGATCTGTCAGTCACTCGCTGATGCTCTCCTGGGACCAATCTGGAGGCCAGACCCTCCAAGGACCCGGAGGCGGAGAGCGGGCTCTTCTCCTTCGGGGCCGCAGGTAGATGTTGCCAGCCCCGGATCCGCACTCCGCCACCCCCTCACCCCCTGTACTTGGGCTTCGCCCGGGTGGGTGCTGCCGGGACATGCCCAGCCGTACCCCGCCCCCCTCGCCCCCGCCCTTTCCCGGCCACGGAGCGCGCCATCTGGAGCCAGGACTCGCGGCGGGAACTCACCGACAGCAGGACACCCAGGACGAAGAAGATGAGAACCAAGGGGCCCCGCAGCCGAGGCCTGGGACCGGGGGCGCGCCCTGCCCGGGTGCTCGAGGTGGCCTGTGTGCTCTGTGCCCGCTGCCCCGTGCGGTCGCGGGGCGCTCGCTGTCCAGGTCGCCACGGAGTGGCCATCAAGAATGAAAGTGTGCTTCGTGGGGCGCGGGACCGTCCCCGCCGCCTGTGCGATGCGCGGGGCAGGGCTCTACGGTCTAATGAGTCAGCCTGACGCTAGCTTTATACCGTCCTCAGGTTGCGTCACCCGCGGCGGCGAATGAGCTACGCCTTCCGTCGAGTTGACGTAAACATTCACCACTTCTAGCCAATCGCTTGTGGCTCACGAGAGGAGCCCAGCGAGCTTGACGGCACCTCTGTTTCAAAGAGGAAACTACCTGCTTTGGCGGCTGATGCCCGGGGATGCGGTTTTTCATCAAGGGTACGTACGGTCTGTGCCTGACAGGGCACCTCCCACATGCTCTGTTGTGATCCGGGCTGTGAGATTCAGAATCTGCGTTCAAGGCGGGTCCTGACCCTGCCCCTTTGCAGGGCAAATGCCCCACCCGTTCATAAACCCTGAACCACCTGTCTTCTGACTACCGCCTTCTGCCCACTCTCAGCTTCTGCTCCTCCCCGCCCCCCTTCTATTGACCAGGGCCCCAAGGAGGCCAGAGAACAGGGACTCCCAAGAAGGAGACCCCCCCCCCGCCCCCGAGAGTCTGCGGAGCGCCTCCAGCCCCGCTTGGCACAGAGTGGATGCCCTGCACGTTATTGTAGGGGTGTGAACTAAGAAACCTTGAATTGTTAGAAAAATGAGTAGACTGCCAGACTCACTTGCACTTTCTGAGATTTAAGTGCTTAGAGAATGAGAGAGACCTGGTGGGATTTTTTTTGCCCTGGGCCTATTCACGTAATTAATGTTTATGATCAATTTACTATCGAATTACAAATAAGTATTTATTTAAAGGCAAAGGATACACACTATATTTTCCTGTTGTGAATTCTACTTTTTAAGGACCTTAATTATCATTAGCATGGCTGTATAAATTTACTTTCATCACGTTTGTTTTAAAAACCTGAAGTTGTACCTGATAGAACATTTGGACCCTGGTGAATACCCCCTCAGGGTTCCCAGCATCTTCCTCTACCCTCTCCCTCACCCTCCAGTGTCTGGGTTGGGCCTCTGATATCTGCGGGCTCTTGCCATGGACTCCATGGTGCTGTTCCCAAGCCCGAGTCTGTCCCCCATTCTTCACTGGTGCTGGGTCCTCTATCCTAGGGGGGTGTGAGCATTTACAACACAATGCAGGTACAAATACTTTGTTAAAAAAAATGTTTAAAGTTCCATCAAAGTCTGTTACGGCACCTTTCAAATATAACGATGCAAAATAAAGAGAAAGGAACCTTTGTTATGAAAACCTCTTCCAGTGAAAGGAATAATCTATTCACGGTGAGCCTGGTTCAAAGCAGAGTAAGTCATCCTCCTCTTCCCTCTATGCCTTTCCTTTCTTTCCTTCATCATTTTGCTCCACAGGCCTACTTCCTATTAGGAGGTTGCAGATTGGGAACAAGGGTCCCTGTCCTTTGCTGCATGGTGGTAGTGGTGGGGTGAAGTGGGGGGGGGACCACAACTGGGAGGTGTTCTGGAAGCTGCCCCCTCAGAAGCCTGGTGAGGGCCCAGAAGCCTGGTAGGGAAGTGCTTTTGTATTTGCTGTTTGTCACAGCAATGCCCCCAACCAGACCCTATATTTGATTTTTTTTTTCTTTTTTTTAATTTCAGACCAGAATACCAACATGTCCACTGGAGACCTCTGGGTTCTAATCATCCCTGAGTCAATAAATCCCTGTGTGACTTGAGGAAAGTTTTTTTTTAATTAAAAACATTTTTAAAATATTTTGCACACTGCCCCTTGACCCCGGTGGCCTGAGGCAGGTCTTCTAGTAACAGTCCAACTAGAGGAAGGGGAGTCTAAGCTGGTCCTGGGGAGGGGAGCTGCCAGAGAGAATCCAAGGCAGACTGGACGGAACTGATGACTCAGGCTGGTGGAGGTCTTGGGTACCCCCCAGCCTCGTCACCTACCATGGCACTGAGAACCAAGAGGAAGCAAGAGACATTCCAACCAGCCAGAGGAAATCCTCCCCAGCCCCTGTGCAAAAGCCCACAGTCATGGAGCTGTCTCTGAGTCTCTTAACTCTCCGTTCGCATACAGTCCTTTTTTCTTTCCTTTTTGCCTTTTGACCCTCTTCACCCATTTCTCCACCCTCACCCCAACCCGCCCTCCCCATCTCTGGCAACCATCAATCTGTTCTCTGTATCTGTGAACTTGATTTGGGGGTTTTTTGGGTTTTGTTTTTTGGGTTTTTTTTTTTTAAGATTTTATATGTAAGAAAGATTATATTGTATTCTCTTTCTCTGTCTGGTTTATTTCACTTAGGCTAATGCCCTCAAGGCCCATCCATGTTTTCACAAATGGCAGGATTTCATCCTTTTTATGGTTGAATAATAGCACGTTGTGTGTATGTCTGTGTGTGTGTGTGTGTGTGTGTATATATATATATGCCACAATTTCTTTATCCATTCATCTATTGATGGACACTTAGGTTGTTTCCAGATCTTGGCTATTGTAAATAATGCTGCTATGAACATGGGTGTGCAGATATCTTTTCCAGTTAGTGTCTTCATTTTTTTTCAGATAAATACCCAGAAGTAGAATTGCTGGATCATATGGTAGTTTCATTTTTAATGTTCTGAGGAACCTCCATAATTTTTCATAGTGGCTGCACCAATTTACCATCCTACCAAGAGTGCACAGGAGTTCCCTTTTCTCCGCTGCCTCACCAATACTTGTTATTTCCTGGGTTTTTTTGATAATAGCCATTCTAACAGGTGTGAGGTGATATCTCATTGTGGTTTTGATTTGCATTTCCCTGATGATTAGTGATATTAAACATCTTTTCATGTACCTGCTGGCCATCTGTATGTCTTCTCTGGAAAAATATCTGTTCAGATCTTCTGCCAATTTTTTAATTGGATCGTTTGGTTTTTCTTATTGAGTTGTATGAGTTGCTTATATATTTTGGATCTCAGCCTTTTATCAGATATACGACTTGCAAACATTTTCTCCCATTCAGGATGTTGCCTTTTTGTTTAGTTGATGGCTTCCTTTGCTGTGCAGAAGCTTTTTAGTTTGATGTAGTCCCACTTGTTTATGTTTGCTTTTGTTGCTTTTCCTTTTGGTGTCAGATTCAAAAAATCAGTCTGTCAAGGAACTTACTGCCTACGTTTTCTTTCTAGGAGTCTTATGGTTTCAGTTCTTACGTTCAAATCTTTAATCCATTTTGAGTTAATTTTTGTGTATGGGGTAAGATAGCGGTCCAGTTTCGTTCTTTTGCATGTGGCTTTCCAGTTTTCCCAACACCATTTATTGAACAGAAATCCTTTCCCCATTGTATATTCTTGACCCCCTTGGCATAAATTAATTGACCATATATGCATGGGTTTATTTCTGGGCTCTCTATTCTATTCCATTGATCAAGGTGTCTGTTTTTATGCCAATACCATACTGTTTAACTGCAATAACTTGGAAATATAGTTTGAAATCAGGAAGCAGGATGCCTCTAGCTATGTTCTTCTTTCTTAAGACTGTTTACGCTATTTGGGGTCTTTGGTGGTTCCATACAAATTTAAGATTATTTTATTTATTATTTTATTTTTATTTTTATTTTTTTCTTATTACTCATCCATTTAATACACATCAGTGTATAAAATTTGTCCTTAATTTTTCTTTGTCTTTAATTTTTGCCAATTTGCTTACTATGTGTCTCAGCATGTTTCTCCTTGGGTTTATCTTGTATGGGAGTCGCTGTGCTTCCTGGACTTGGGTGGCTCTTTCCTTTCCCATGTTAGGGGAGTTTTCGACTATAATCTCTTCAAATATTTTCTCAAGTCCTTTCTCTCTCTCTTCTTCTGGGACCCCTATAATGTGAATGTTGTTGCGTTTAATGTTGTCCCAGAGGTGTCTTAGGCTGCCTTCATTCCTTTTCATTCTTTTTTCTTTATTCTGTTCTGCAGTATTGAATTCCACCATTCTGTCTTCCAGGTCACTTATCCGTTCTTCTGCCTCAGTTATTCTGCTGTTGATTCCTTCCAGTGTATTTTTCATTTCAGTTATTGTATTGTTCATCTCTGTTTGTTTGTTCTTTAATTCTTCTAGGTCTTTTCGAACATTTCTTGCATCTTCTCGATCTTTGCCTCCATTCTTTTTTCCAAGGTCCTGGATCATCTTCACTATCATTAATCTGAATTATTTTTCTGTAAGGTTGCCTATCTCCATTACCTTTAGTTGTTTTTCTGGGGTTTTATCATGTTCCTTCATCTGGTGCATAGCCCTCTGCCTTTTCATCTTGTCTATCTTTCTGTGAATGTGGTTTTTGTTCCACAGGCTGCAGGATTGTAGTTCTTCTTGTTTCTGCTGTCTGCCCTCTGGTGGATGAGGCTGTCTAAGAGGCTTGTGCAAGTTTCCTGATGGGAAGGACTGGTGGTGGGTAGAGCTGGCTGTTGCTCTGGTGGGCAGAGCTCAGTAAAACTTTTATCCGCTTGTCTGCTGATGGGTGTGGCTGGGTTCCCTCCCTGTTGGTTGTTTGGCCTGAGGTGACCCAACACTGGAGCCTACCTGGGCTCTTTGGTGGGGCCAATGGCAGACTCTGGGAGGGCTCACACCAAGGAGTATTTCCCAGAACTTCTGCTGCCAGTGTCCTTGTCCCTTGGTGAGCCACAGCTGCCCCCCACCTCTGCAGGAGACCCTCCAACACTAGCAGGTAGGTCTGGTTCAGTCCTATGGGGTCACTGCTCCTTCCCCTGGGTCCCAATGCACACACTACTCTGTGTGTGCCCTCCAAGAGTGGAGTCTCTGTTTACCCCAGTGCTGTCAACATCCTGCAATCAAATCCAGCTAGTCTTCAAAGTCTGATTCTCTAGGAATTCCTCCTCCCGCTGCCGGACCCCAGGTTGGGAAGCCTGACGTGGGGCTCAGAACCTTCACTCCAGTGGGTGGACTTCTGTGGTATAAGTGTTCTCCAGTTTGTGAGTCACCCACCCAGCAGTTATGGGATTTGATTTTATTATGATAGCGCCCCTACTACCGTCTCATTGTGGCTTCTCCTTTGCCTTTGCATGTGGGGTATCTTTTCTGGTGAGATACCGTGTCTTCCTGGCGATGATTGTTCAGCAGTTAGTTGTGATTCCGGTGTTCTCGAAAGAGGGAGTGAGAGCACGTCCTTCTACTCTGCCATCTTCCTTACCTCAAGTGTCAAGATCATTTTTTTCTATTTCTGTGAAAAATGCGATTGAAATTTTGATAGGGATTGCATTGAATCTGTAGATTGTTTGGGGTATATAAACACTTTAACAACATTGATTCAGCAATTCCATGAACATTTAGTATTTTTCTATTTATTTGTGTCTTCTTCAATGTCTTGTAGTTTTCAACATACAGAGCTTTCACTTCCTTTGTTAAATTTATTCCTAGGAATATTATTCTTTTTGATGCAATTGTAAATAACATTATTTCCTTAATTTCACTTTCTGAGGGTTTATTATTCGTGTAAAGAAATACAATAGATATTTATATCAATAAAGATAACTTTATTGAATTCATTTATTAGTTCTAAGAGTTTTTGATGGAGTCTTGAGGGTTTTCTATATATAATATCATGTTCTCTGAGAATAGTGACAGTTTTACTTCTTTCTTTCCTATTTTTTTAACATCTTTATTGGAGTATAATTGCTTTACAATGGTGTGTTATTTCCTGCTTTATAACAAAGTGAATCAGCTATACATATACTTATATGCCCATATCTCCTCCCTCTTGCATCTCCCTTTATTTCCTATTTGGATGCCTTTTATCTCTTTTTCTTGCCTAATTCCTCTGGCTAGGACTTGTAGTACTATGTGGATAAAAGCTGTGAGAGTGGGCATCCTTGTCTTATTCCTGATCTTAGAGGGAAAGTTTTCAGATTCTTGTGAATTATACCACGCAGAGAACTTCCAGATAAGGAAGACACATCTAGATCAGCAAAGGGTAACTACTGCCCTTTAGTTACAATCGAAAAACGTTACACAACATTCAAATACCACTCGGCTGCTCTCAGACTCTCTCGTGAGTGAACTATGCTTTCAAAAGCCCAGTCATATGTGGAGCCCTCCCCTTTTGGGGAAGGACACAGAGAGGAAGCCACAGGAGTGAATCTGCTTTTCAGGAGGGCAGCAGTTGTGACACTCATTACTTTCTCCCGGGACAGACGTGACTCGGATGGGTGACCTCATGTGTCACCCCATCACCTCTTTTGGGCATCTTTTCGCGGACAGATTCCTCCCTGTCCTTAGCTGCAGTCAAGAGCCAACCAGGACAATGCTGGAGAGAGATTTCTTATAGGAACATTTATGTATTATCTGATTGTTGCAATAATGGGACATTTATTTTCTACAATATGTACACACAAATTTTGATGAGACTTATTTGAGAACTGTTGCCAACAACATTCCTGTTCATCTTATATTCCCAAAAGAGAGAAGGAGAAAATTAAATGCATGGTGAGTGTTGAAGGGGTTTTAGGTTCTCCATGAGCAAGGTGACCTAGGATCCTCCAGAACTTCTTCTGCCTGGATTATTGGCCAGCTAGAAGAATCAGAACCACGCAAGTGTAGAGACCACCTCACTGGAGCCAGTGGGCATGAGTTCACCCACCGCCCACTACCTCTGGCCCTTTTGGGCCTGCCTGGTGGTCAGGGTCTGAACAGCCTTTGTGGGTGCTGTAGGAGCACTTCTGAGTGCTTTGGCCTCAGAGGAAATCTCATGACGTTCCTGTGCATGCTGAGTGTCACCATCACTAGGCCCCCTAGTGACTGCGTGACACAGGGAGTATGTGGAGAGAGAAGGAGTCTGGTTGGAGATTTAGTGGACGGAGGATGCAACTAATAGAAACAAAGAGTGGCATCCTATCCCTTTGTCCACATAACGTAACCCAATCGGGGGTGACATCCCATCACCTTGGCATTTTCTTGGTGAGAAGGAAGCCAGATTCTGTCCATACCCTCAGGTGGGATTACACAGGGCTGGACTCATTGGTGGTCATCTCAGGGTGTGTCTGCCTTATTATTTTAAAATCAGATTATTTTAAATATTATTTTTAAATTTTATTATTTTATTTTAAAATATTATTATTTTAAAATCAGAAGAAAATTTAACATAAAAGTAACCTAGTAATGGATCATTAAAACATGTACAAGACAAGGTACGAGAATAGAAAGGGTTCCAAACCCTAAAGCACAAGTTTGATGAGCTGGTTGTTTTCCTAATGTACACTGAAATATTGGATATATATTGTGCCTGACTTTTAAAATGAAATAAGAATCCTGCATGTTCTACCTTAAACATACCTTTGGATATTGTTAAAGATCCCACCTGTTGGCAGTACCGCAATATTCTACATTCTAAATGGCAGTAAGGTAGATTAGGACTTGGGCCCATATGACAGAGAAAAGTAAGCAGATATAGATGGAAGATGTAAAGTTAATGATCAGGCATATAATTGAATATTTTTCTCCTCTAAATTGATACACTAATTTCAGTACACTTCTTTTCTTTGAATAAGGGAAGTTAGATTAACCACAATGGTAGTAATGATTGAACAACTCACAAGACAGCAGTGGGTGCAGGAAGGGATTTTCCCAGGGAAACCTCAGGAGCCAGGAGATGTAGCTCCCTGCCTGCTGCTGCAGACCAGGGCATACAAGATGGAGGTGAGCTTTGTCTGGGCCATTTCCCTTCCAGGGATCTTCCCGCCCTGTGGTGAGGACATTCCCTCCCTAAGGATGCCCTGATCCCTCTCAAGGTGTGAATACTTTGCCAGGGTCTGTCCTCATCCACCTGCAGGGCCCTGGAGAGCTCTGTGCAGACCTGCCGCTTCCCAGCCCCAGCATGACCCTCTGCCTCCTCAACCCCAGTCCTGCGCCTGACCTTTCTCCAGCATGGGGCTAAACGAGTGCACGGAATCAATTGTGAGGAACCCTGACCATAGCTCCCCCAAAATCTCCAGACCAAAATGAACGAGCTGTTGGTAGGAACCAAAATAGTGCACGTGTGTGTGTGTGTGTGTGTGTGTGTGTAGAGGAAAAAAATACCTCTATAGCTTAACTCAATATTCCACTTCTTCTAGGAAGTTACCTTAAGAACATGATCAAGAATCTAACTGAAGATATATTTTCAAATATATTCGCAAGTTCTTGGCTATCAGGATGCTGGTGATTGATTGAGCTTTGGGGGAGGGGATGGTTGCAGGGCTCCAGCATGACAATGGACACTTGCCATCTTGGGAATGCAGTTTATCTTCCTCACCTTCAGAGGTGACCCCACAGAAGGTTTATTGTCTGCGTTGGGGTGGGGAAGTTGGGGCAAAGGTGAAATGCAGGAGAAAAGGTACAAGGCTGGAGAATGGGAATGCCCTATAGTAAGAGGACACCTAGTACTGGTTTGGAGCAAAAGGGAAGGAGAAAGGGGGACAACTGAGCAGGGGCAGATTGTGGAGGAGGGGAGAGATGGTACTCGAGGACTATGGAAGAGTAAAACAGCAGGTTGTGGTTTCCGTGTCTTCAGGGTGAGGCTGAGGTACCAATGGGCAGGGGCAGAAGGGCAGCCTCTGGGGGTGGGGGATGCAGCTGTGTACTCAGCACCTTGGTTCTGGGAAGGGGACAGAGGTGGGACCATGAAGCCTTCCAGAAACTCTAAGTGAGAAGGAGAGCTAGGGCCTAAAGTCCAGGGGAGAAGAAATGGGTCTCTGTGAGGTTGCTGGGCTGAGCCACTGGGCCCACTGATGAGGATGCAGAAAGGCCAGCGGGGACAGAAAGGGAAGGTGGCCCAGGAGCTGCAGGAGGCCCCCAGGTGAGGGGTCACAGAATGACCCCAGCAAGCAGGGCCCCACCCCCCCTTCCCAGCAGCTCTGTCAGAGCCGGTCTCCACGTCAAGGGAGCCCAGCAGGCCCAGGTGTGGCCCAGAGACATCACCTGGGGAGGCTGTGGGGAAGCCAGGCCAGGCTGGGGTCCCTCTCCCAGGGGAAGGGCAGGGAGGAGAAGGAGGGAGGAGGGGCTGGACTCTAGTTCCCCAGGAACCTGGCACCTGGAAATCCAGAGTCAGAGCAGGAGACACACTCATGTAAGGTGAGCCTGAGGCATAAAGGGTAGAAGGAAGGAGCCGGTCACACAGCAAGAAAACACACCCCTGCACCTGGGTCACTCAGCACTGCTCCAGAGGAGAACAGGAGGATGGGGGAGAAAAATACACACACACACTTATTTTTATTTAAAATTACATATTTGGGTCATGGATTCATAAATATGTAAATATTTTGTAGCTAATGGCCTTTCTTGTATTGTTTGATATTATTGACAAACTCTTCAAAGGGATAATCAACCGCTTCCCTTTCAAGGAGAAGAGATAAACCAGGGACACTGTGATTTCCTAAATCAATTCTTCCACTCCTATGCACGTGCAGGGGCTATCTGCCCTGTGTTCTTTTGTCCTATCTTCAAGTTCACTGATCCTTTCTTCTACCTGTCAAATGTGTGGTTAAACACCTCTAGTGCGGATTTCTCACTTCAGCTATTTGACTTTTCAGCCCTACAATTTCGTTTTGGTTCCTTTTGATATTTTTTTAATGGACACATTCCCTGCGGTAATCCTCACTTCTTAAGTGTCTGCTCCAGCTTTGACAGCTGTATGCGGCTGAGTAGTTATCACCCAATCAAGACATAGAACATTCCCAGCACTCCACACAGCTCCCTTCTGCCCCTTCTAGTCCTTTCTCACCCACCCCATCAGGAGACAGGCACTCCATCCCAGGCTATATGTGACTCAAGTGAAGAATGTATATGAGGGCACTTTGGAAAATAGAAGTAAAGGTTATTCCACAAATGCAAAGGTGCTTTGATCAGTAATAATGTACCATATCCATAGTCTAAATAAGGGAATGAAAGCATCTGATAGTCTCTATGGAAGGTGGAAAGATATTTGGTAAAATTAAGCACCAATTTTGATTTTTTTGAAACCATCTCAAAATCGGAGGCTGCATCCACAATGATAAGAATTTCTACATGAAACCAAGACCCAACCTCATTCTTTTTTTTTTTTTTTTTTTTTTTTTTTTTTGCAGTACGCAGGGCTCCCACCGCCGCAGCCCCTCCCATCATGGAGCACAGGCTCCGGACGCGCAGGCTCAGCGGCCATGGCTCACGGGCCCAGCTGCTCCGCAGCATGCGGGATCCTCCCGGACCAGGGTACAAACCCGCACCCCCCGCATCGGCAGGTGGACTCCCAACCACTGTGCCACCAGGGAAGTCCCAACCTCATTCTTTTAAAAAAAATTTAATTTAATTTTTACTGAAGTACAGTTGATTTACAATGTTGTGTTAATTTCTGCTGTACAGCAAAGTGATTCAGTTATTCATATATATTATTTTTTTTAATATTCTTTTCCATTATGGTTTATCACAGGATATTGAACATAGTTCTCTGTGCTATACAGTATGACATTTTATCCCCAACCTTGTTCTTAATGGTTAAATACTAAGGGCCTCTCCAAGAGAGTCCATTCAATATGAAAACACCTGCTTTTTCTAAGGATAGTTGAACATTATTCTGAAAACTCTAGCCTATGAAGCATGTTGTGAAAAAAAAAATGAGGCAGATTCTTGGATGGAGCAGGTAAAACAGTCGTTATTTTAGATATGATTGTAGAGTTTAAAACTGAATCAGAAAATTTATGACAAGAGGGTCCAACTTACAAAATGCTTAAAATACAAAGAAAACAGCCTTGACAAGAAAATGTAATCGTTTATGTGAAGAAAAGCATAAATCTTAATTGAGTTATAATACAGTTGAACCTTGAACAACACAGATTTCAATTTTGTGAATCCACCTATATGTGGATTTTCAAAACATATACAGTCAGCTCTCCATATTTGCACATTTTGAAATTTCTATCTGTAGTTGGTTGAATCCACAGATGTAAAACCCATGGGTATGGAGGGCTGCCTTTACCATGCCATTTTATATCAGGGACTTGGGCATCTGCAGACTTAGGCATATGTGGGAACTCCTGGAACCAATTTCCTGCAGGTACCGAGGGACGACTGTACTTGACTTGAAATTCTATCTTCATAAGAAATATGTTGAGTATTGACAATATCTCAATTCTTACTAGATTCTTTTTTAATTTTAAGATAAATTTAATAAAAACTTCAATGATTTTTTGGGGGGGGAGTGGAGGAAATCTTGTGAAACAATTCTAAATTCTGCCTGGGTAAAATTATAAGTTTTTAAAAAGTAAGGAAAAGGTATTTGCTCTGTTACATACTGAAATATATGAGAAAATTTCATTGGGAAGAGCGCATTACATTACATAGTATAATGTCTTGCATGTAAAAATATACAGCCATACGTATGCATATGCATATATACATGGCATATACATAAAGATTCTGGCAAACAATCACAAGAAATTCCCTCTCCTAGTTACTTGAAATAAAAAGAGCCAGGGGGCTGGGAAAAGAGTGAAAGAGGTCTTACTATTGTCTGAGAACCTTTCTGTACTATTTGTTTCTCCATTTCGCTTGACTCTCTGTGTTTGTTTCTATGCAGTAGATGAAACAACCGTCTCTCTCCCGGTCTTGAAGGAGTAGCCTTGTGTAGGAAATGAATTTTTTGTTCAGCCCTCCCCCAGCTCTTAGTCATCTCTCAAACTTTCGGGATTGCTGAAGCAGGCTATTATATTTTTTAAGTGTTCCTAGTAGTCAAGCATGTGCCAAGACATGTCCTGTCCCAAAGGAGAAGATAGATCTCAATGCCTAGATTCAGGATGACTGGAAGCCAGCCACACACGCACAAAGAAAATTACGGGCTAATATCCCTGATGAACATAGATGCAAAAATCTTCAACAAAATATTAGAAAACTGAATTCAACAATACCTTAAAAGGACCATGCAACATCATCAAGTGGGATTTATTCTAAGGATGCAAACTATGGTTCAAAATCCACAAATCAGCCAATGTGATACACCACATTAACGAGATGAAGAATAAAAATGACATGATCATCTCAATAGATGCAGAAAAAGCATCTGACAAAATTCAACATTGATTTATGATAAAACTCTCTACAAAGCAGATATAGAGGGAATAGACCTCAACATAATAAAGGCCATATCTGACAAGGCCACAGCAAACATCATATTCAATGGTGGAAAGCTAAAATTACCTCTTCTAAGATCAGGAACAAGATAAGGACACTCACTCTTGTCACTTTTATTTAACATAGTATTGGAAGTCCCAGCCAGAGTGATTAGGTAAGAAAAAGGAATAAAAGACATCCAAATTGGAAAGGAGTAAGTAAAGTTGTCACATGTCACAGATGACATGATATTATGTATAGAAAATCCTAAAAATGCCATCGAAAAAACTCTTAGAACTAATAAATGAATTCAGTAAAGTTACAGGACACAAAATCAACGTGAAAACATCTGGTTGCATTTCTTTACACTAATAAAAAGCCAGCAGAAAGAGAAATTAAGAAAACAATCTAATTTACAATTGCATCTAAAAAAGAAAATTCCTATGAATACATTTAACCAAGGAGGTCAAAGGCCTGTATATTGAAAACTACATTGAAGAAGACACAAATAAATGGAAAGATAGTCCATGCCCATGGATTTAAAGAATCAATACTGTTAAAATGTTCATACACCTAAAACAATCTATAGATTCAATGCAATCTCTATTAAAATTTCAGTGGCATTTTTCACAGAAATAGAGCAAAGAATTAAAATTTGTACTGAACCACAAAAGATCCTGAATAGCCAAAGTAATCTTAAGAAAGGAAAGCAAAGCTGGAGGCATCTTGCTTCCTGATTTCAAACTATATTATAAAGCTATTTCAATTAAACAGTATGGTATTGGCATAAAAACAGACACATAAATCAGTGGAATAGAATAGAGAGCCCCAAAATAAACCCATGCATATACGGTCAATTAACTTATGCCAAGAGAGCCAAGAATATACAATAGGGAAAGGACATTCTCTTCAGTAAATGGTGTTGGGAAAACTGGACAGCAACATGCACAAGAATGAAACTGGACCACTATCTTATACCATACACACAATCAACCCAAAATGGATTAAAGAGTTGAACATAAGAACTGAAACCATAAAACTCCTAGAAAAAAACATAGACAGTAAGCAACTTGACACTGATCTTGCCAATGATTTTTTGAATCTGACACCAAAAGCAAAAGCAACAAAAGCAAACATAAACAAGTGGGACTACAAAGCTTCTGCACAGCAAAGGGAACTGTTAACAAAATGAAAAGGCAACATATTGAATGCGGGAAAACATTTGTAAATCATGTATCTTATAAACAGGTAATATCCAAAATATATAAGGAGCTCATACAACTCAATAGCAAAAATCCCCCAAACAATTCAATTTAAAAATTAGCAAAAGTTCTGAATAGACATTTTTCCAAAGAAGACATACAGATAGCCAATAGGTACATAAAAATATGGTCAACATCATTAATCATCAGGGAAATGCAAATCAAAACCACAATGAGATATTGCCTCACACCTGTTAGAATGGCTATTATCAAAAAGACAAAAAAAGAATAAGCGTTGGGGAGGATGTGAAGAAAAGCGGACCCTTGTGTACTGTTGGTGGGAATGCAAATTTGTGCAACCACCATAGAAAACAGTATGCAGATTTCTCAAAGAGTTAAAAATATAACTACTCTATGATTCTGCAATTTCACCTCTGTGTATTTATCCAAAGAAAATGAAAACGCTAACTAAAAAAGATATAAGCACCCCATGTTCACTGCAGTATTATTTACAATACTCAAGAAATGGACACAACTGAAGTGTCCATTGATGGGTGAATGTATCAAGGAGTCACAGAAAAAGATGAAACAGCAACTCAGGATAGGATCTCTGTGCCATAAATGATATCATAGAGACAACTGGAGAAATATGAATGGGGTCTGAGGATTAGCTGATAGTATCCTTTGGATGTTAATTTTCTGATTCTGAAGGCTGCATTTAACTATGGGGGTAGAATGTTCTGGTTTGTTGGAAACCCCCACTGAAGCATTAAGGGATGATGTGCATTCTGTCATTGACTTGTTCTCAGACGGTTCAAGGAAATGTGTTTAGTACGGTTTTTGCAATTTTCTGTAATTTGAGAGTGTTTTAAGTCAGAATGTTAAATTTAAAAAAAAAGAAGATTGAACCAAAAACAAGTTATGTGCAGCCCAGTTTGACTGGCTGGATCCAAATAAGACAAAATGCAGCCCTCTGACACATAAAATTCTTTGAAGAACTTAGAGACAGCTGTGCTAATGTGTGTCCCTCTAGTCCTCCCTTTTCCAGGCTGGGCCTCCTCTGAGTTTAGGTAATGGCTGCGTCCTCTTTTTCTGCTCACACAATCCTATTGCCTCCTATGCTCCCGGACTTGCATGCTATGACCTGCTAGATTCACTTAGTTCTGGCAGTTGTTCTCTGCAAATGAATACAGTTGGTTATTTCTTCCTTTCCGATCTTTATGCCTTTCTCCTCTGACTTAGAGCAATGTCCAGAACCTGAGTAGAATCATCTTGTATCTGTTTTGCTAAGTAGTATTTTTCAAGGAATTTGTCCATTTTATTCAAGTTGTCAAATTTATCAGCATAAAATTATTATTCATAAGATCCCCTTATTATCCTTTTCATGGCTGCAGAGTTTGTAATAATATCCCATCGTTAATTCTTTATATTGGGTGTTTTTTTTTTTTTGCTTTTTTTTCTTTTAAAATTTGGTTTATTGATTTTATTTTATTCATTTTGTTGATTATTTCAAAGAATCAATGCTTGGTTTGTCAATTCCTTTAACTGTTTGTATTTCTATTTCATTGATTTCTACTCATATTATTATTATTTCCTTCTTATTCTTTTGAGTTTAATTTGCACTTATGGTGATTAATGTGGATCTTCCAGTCACTGATTTTATTTTTTAAAATTTTACTCCCTATTTCTCCCAACCCCCTATTCTTTTAACAGAAGGAAGGTCTTTAATTGCAAACTACACAGTTTACTCTAAGCGCTGCTTTAGCAGTCTTCCACAAATTTCCATGTGGTATATATTCATTATTATTTATTTTGAAATTTAAAAAAATTCTCTTTTGATTTCATCTAAGAACCATGAATGCTTTGGAGGTATATTGCTTTAAACTCAAATTTTGGAGTTTTTTTTTTCTAGAGATCATTCTTGACTAGTAATGTAATTTCATTGAAGTCAGAGAACAGAGTCTATACGATTTCATTGCTTTTAAACTTATTTAGACTTTTTAAAATTGTCCAGAATGTGGTCTATGTTGATGAAGGTACCACGTTCGTCAAAAAAGAATGAGACTTCATTAGATGTTGCAGTGTGCTCTCTGAATGTCAATTAAGTCAAGGTGGTTGATAGGTTTTTTTTGGTTCTTTTTTTTTAAGTTTGTTTTTAATTTGGTCGTGCCGCAGGGCTTCCGGCATCTTAGTTCCCCAACCAGGGAGTGAACAGGTGCCCTCTGCGGTGAAAGCACAGAATCCTAACCACTGGACCGCGGGGCAGTTCCCATGGTGGTTGATAGTGTTACTACCCTTTTTCATCTTCATTAAAGGGTGATATGATAGTCCTTTAATTTCATCAGTTTTTGCCTTATGTATTGACATTTTAAAGCTCTACTATTAGGCACATAATATTTATGATTAAGATGTCTTCCTGATGAATTGACACTTTTAACACTACAAATGGTGCCTTTTTAAAAATCTTTGGTAACATCAAGTGAAAACTTGAAATTGACTCCATGGTGCCTTTGGACCTGGGCAATCCCTCAACAGGACATTCAGTTACCTCTGTTCTGTTCCCACCCTGCCAGTCATATTTCCCACCATAAATACCCCCTAGAACAGGACAAGGACATCATACCAGCATTAGTGCAGGCATCTTAGAACCCATGTGCGTTTAGGGGAGGCACGTCTGGAGCTTGCTGAGCAGCCCTGTGCAGGAACAGTTTCGGCCACAGGGAGCTGAGGCAGAGACACAAAGACCCCCCGCACCCCCGTAAACACCACCAAGGTCACCAAGGTGAAAAGAGCCTGGAGGGGCTGCAAGACAGAGGTGACAATGCTACTGGTGGCAGGGACACTGGTGGACATGGGGTGAAAAGTCCACACGGACAGGATCACAGACAAGAACGAAGTCAAAGTAAAAGGGGGAGGGGGTGGGCGAGAAGGAGGCTTCCTAGTGTGTAATCCCCACTGCACCCTGTTTGAGGGACCCGGGTGTGGTGGAGATCTGAGGCTTTGCCGACCCACAGACTTGTGTGTCTGTGGGGGCGGTGTGTGTGTGTGTGTGTGTGTGTGTGTGTGTGTGTGTGAGAGAGAGAGAGAGAGAGAGTCAGGGACAGAGACAGAGACAGAGGAGGGAGACAGGAGGGCTGCACTGGAGCAGCAGCGTGGGACAAAAGAGAGAAGGTAACGAGGGGACTTCCTTGGCAGGCCAGTGGTTATGACTCCCCGCTTCCACTGCAGGAGTCAAGGGTTCGATCCCTGGTTAGGAAACTAAGATCCCACATGCTGCCAGCATGGCAAAAAAAAAAAGAGGTAGGAAATGAGAAGGAAGGAGGAGATGTGGAAGTGTGTTAAGTTGAGCCCTGTTTAGACTCTACTGACCCTGCTCTGCCCAGAGATGAATCATAAGCAGGGATTTCCCTCTCCTGCTTCCCGCCCCCGTGGCTTCCTGCCCTCCCCCCCCGCCCCCCCCCCCCTTAGACTGCAAAACAGTCTAGTCTGATCTTCACTCTCTCTTTTTCCTGATAAGAGTCAACCAAACAAACACTACTCTTTGTTTGATGAGACAAACACACCCTAAAGCTACACCGTTACTCTTTTTTTTTTAAGATTCTTTAAATTCTCTAGTGCTTTACAATTTTCAAACGTTTCACACACGTGATTTCATATAATCCCATAACAACACTTCTTTCCCCCTTATCCCTATATTGCCCCTCCCTGATTCCCTCTCCCTACTGGTAACCACCAGGTTGTTCTCTATATGCGTGAGTCTGGTTCTTTTTTGTTTTATTCACTAGTTTGTTGTACTTTTCAGATTCCACATATAGGTAATATCATTCAGTGTTTGTCTTTTACTCTTAACCTGAGCAGCTGTGACATAGTGCGTCAGACTTGTTCTCAAGGTCTTCTTGTGGTCTGAGGTCTGTTTCTTCTGAGATTTTTGTGGGTTTGGATGGTGGTTGTATAGGTAAAAAGACAAGCTACGTTAACAAGCCTTCCGCCTCCTAGCTCAGGGCAGCCATTAAATAGTTTTTCCAGGACGCACACCTTACCTGTTTCGATCTCAAAATGGAAATCAAAATAAAAGCTTCACACTCTTTCCTCCTAAACTAAAGACAGAGCCCCTGGGGTCAGCTGTATGATTACTGGTGGTTTACCCTGTAAGCCCTGTACGTTGCTGTGGAAGAAAGTGCCCGGAAGGAATTTGGCAAATTGCTCACAGCAGCCAAGAACGGGTGCTGAATGCAACGGAGGATGGGAAAGCTACTTATCTGTAAAAATCAATGGGAAGAATAGATGCAATGAGCATGTTTTAGAATTTAAACAGAGGCATAAAAGGGTGGAGGAGAGGGGAGGGGAGGGGAGGGGGAGGGGAGGGGGAGGGGAGGGGGAAGGGAGGGGGAGGGGATGGAGGGGAAGGGAGGGGAGGGGAGGGGAGGGGGAGAGGAAGGGGGAGGGGGGAGGGGGAGAGGAAGGGGGAGGGGGGAGAGAAAGGGGGAGGGGGAGAGGAAGGGGAGGGGGGAGGGGGAGGGGGAGGAAGAGGGGAGAGGAGAAGGGAGATGGGAGGGAGGAAGCTGGGAAGGAAAGGAAAGGAGAGGGAGGAGAGAGGGGGTGCGAAGCGGAGTATGGTAATGAGAGGGAAGGGCTGGGCCATATCAAGGCTTGCTAAGGAGTTTTCAACTCTTCTCTCTGGAATTTACTTCTGGGGCAGCCAGACAAGCCTAGGAACGCGGACTTTTCTCCCTCTGGGCCCGGTAGGTCCTGCCGGGTCATGACTCTGTTCCTTCTCCCGACTCTGCCCACTGCTGGTCCCGCTCAGACAACCCGGGCCGCAGGTGACTCGGGCAGGCACCCCACCGTGTCCCCACGTCCCGCCCACCCCCTTTCCCGGCCGCCAAGCGCGCCTTCCGGAGCCAGGACCCGCGATAGGGACTCACCGACAGCAGGACACCCAAAAGGACGAAGATGAGAGCCCTGGGGCCCCGGAACGGAGGCCTGGGACTAGGAACCGAGGCCCGGGAGCCCGAGGCGGCCGGCGCGCTACGTCCCCGCTGCCTTGTGCGGTCGGGGAGCGCCCGCTGTTCAGGTCGCCTCGAGGTGACAAACGGCAGAGCCATCAGGGATCGAGAGTGTCTTTTGCTGAACGCGAGAAAGTCCGCTTCTGATTGCTAGTTGCTGGAGGTCTGCGGGATACCTCGGTCCCGAGCACCGCTCTCGCGGGTTTGGGGTGAATGAGGAGAGCTGGTGGCCCCGCCTAGTCTTACGCGGGTATTGCGCAATCAGTGCCGGGCGAAAAGAAGCTCCGTCTTCCTCTGAACTGGAAAAAAGACGGAGTTGGCGTTAAAAACCCTTCCTGAAGCGGGTCCCTCACCAGGGCCAACGACGCTCCCGAGCTACCGCTCTGGGCTTCTGTCTACAGCCTCCTGCCCGCTCTCAGCTTCTGCTCCTTCCACCCTTATTGGCAGGGTGGGTGCGCATGAATATCACTGCCTTCAGAGTCACTTTGCAGCTCTGTCCCAGTGCTAAGCTTCTGAGCCAGAGGCTTGATCTTAGCATCTCAGTAACCAGGTGCTTGGCTGGAGCAGACACTCAATGAACACGTGGGTGGACAGAACGAAGGTCGCAGAGGCAGCAAGCGGTGCATCTGAATTCAGGTCACCATTAGGCTCCCGACCTCCCCCGTCGCCACCTTGCATGTTCCCGTAATTCCAGGTCTGTCATCTGACTTTCGCACTCAGGACTTCATGACATCTCTTCTTAACCCTGCTGCTCCTGCAGTCAGGCAAGCTGGAGGAATCCACTTTATTAAGCCTTTCTTCGGGGTTTTCCTTCTCTGTAGATTCTTTAAAGCCCTTGGGAAACAAAACTGCTGGAGACTAATTGGCACGTGAAACCAAATGGGCCAAGAGGGGGGTCCCTACGTGGGTCAGGCCCTTCCAGCTGTCCCTACACACTGGGCACTCTGCTGGGCCCAAGTTCTGTGGAGTCCAGTATTCAGAAAGCGGCGCAAGGCTAGGTCCTGCTCACAGGGTGACTGAAGGGCTGGGGACTGAGTAGGAGAGAAGGGAACCTGGGAGCCTCCAGCTCCACCCCTTGTATCAGTTTTGTGAGGCCAGGGTAGTAGGAATTAAAATTCATTTTTCTCCATATGTTTATCCAGTTGTTGCAACATCATTTATTGAAAAGACTTTCTTTTCCCATTGAATAATATTACTGCCTTTGTTGAAATTCAATTGATTATATATATGTTCCATTTCTGGACTCTATATTCTGTTCCATGGATCTATTAATTTTCTATCCTTATGCCAGTACCATGTTGTCTTGATTACTGTAGCTTTATACAGTGTTGAAATCAGGTAGTTTAAGTCCTCCAACTGTTTTTTTTTTCCTGGAATTGTTTGCATTTCCATATAAGTTTTATACAAATTAAAATATTCAATTAAAAAATCCTGTTGTGAGACCTACTAGAGAATGGACTTGAGGATACGGGGAGGGGGAAAGGTAAGCTGGGGCAAAGTGAGAGAGTGGCATGGACATATACACACTACCAAACGTAAAATAGATAGCTAGTGGGAAGCAGCCGCATAGCACAGGGAGATCAGCTCTGTGCTTTGTGACCACCTAGAGGGGTGGGCTAGGGAGGGTGGGAGGCAGGGAGACACAAGAGAGAAGAGATATGGGGATACATGTATATGTATAGCTGATTCACTTTGTTATAGAGCAGAAACTAACACACCATTGTAAAGCAATTATACTCCAATAAAGATGTTAAAAAAAATAAAATCCTGCTATGATTTTAAGTGGCATTGCATTGAATGTGGTGATGGATGAGAAAAATTGACATTTTAACAATATTGTTTTCCAACCAATGAGATGGTTTTTTTTAGATCTTTCTTACTTTATCTTGACAATATTTTGTAAGCTTTCTGTGTACAAATTGTACACATCTTTTGTAAATGTATTCCCAAATGTTTTTGATGCTATTTTCAGTGGAATTGGTTTAGATTATTTTATTTTCAAATTGTTTTTGTGCTGATGTTTAGAAACACAACTGATTTTTCTGCATTGATCGTGTATCCTATAATATTGCTAAATTTATGTATTTCTAGTTGTTTTGTAGATTGTTTAGGATTTTCTACATAAGCAATCATATTGTCTGCAACTAAACGCAGTCTTACTTCTCCTTTTCCAGTCTTTATTCCTTTTGTCTTTCTTGCTTAATTGCCCTGGCTAGGACTTCCAGTACAATGTTAAATAGAAATGGTGAAAACAGAATTGCTGGTTTTATTCTTAATTTTAGAGGGAAAGCATCCAATATGTCACTGTCACATATGAGGTTAGTTGTAGCATTTTCATAGATACCATCTATCAGATTAATTAACTTCCGTTCCAAGTTTGGTATAAATTTTTATCATGAATGAGTTTTGAATTTTGTCAAATGATATTTTTCTACATCTATTGAGATGATCTTATGGCTTTTCTCCTTTATTAAAATGATGAATCAAATTGATGGACTTTAATATTTTAAACCTACCTTGAATTTCTGGGCTAAATTTCACTTGTCATGATGTATTGTCCTTTTCACATATTTGCTAGACTTGATTTGCTAACACTTTTCTTAAGGATTTTTTGTGTCTGTATTCACGAGAGATAATGGTCTATAATTTTCTCCTTCTATGATGTCTTTGTAAGGTTTTGGTATCAGTATCAAGCTGGTCTTATAAAATAAGCTCAATTTTCTTGAGACTTTTATAAGATTGGTATTATTTCTTCTGTAAAGGTTTGATAGCATTCACCAATAACACCACCTGGACCCGTAGGCTATTTGTTTATGTTTTTGTTTGAGTGTGTGTGTGGTTTTTGATAATAAATTCAAATCTTTTAATAGATATGGTGCTATTCAGATTTTCTATTTGTTCGTGTATTTGTTTTGGCAAGTGACGTCTTTCAAGGAATTTGTCTCTCTTATCTAAGCTGTCAAATATACTGACATAAAGTTGTTCACACTATTCTCTTATTATTTTTAATGATCATAGTGATATCCTATTATTCTGACTTTGGTAGTTTGAGTTTTCTCTCTTTTTCTTGATGAATTTTGCTAGGGATTTATAAATGTTATTAATCTTTTCAAATAACTATGTGATCTACATTAATTTTCTTTCTTTTTCAGGTTCATTTTCTGTTTCTATTTCACAGATTTCTTCTCTTTGTTTTTACCTTTCTTCTACTTATTTTGGGTTTATTTTGACTTTTTCTATCTTCTCAAATAGCAAACGAGATCATTGATTTTAACCTTCTCTTATTTACAAATATAAACATTTACACTCTCTAACCCTTCCTCTAGCTGCTTCCCATAAATTTTGATATGTTGCAGTATCATTATCATTCAGCTTGAAATATTTTCTAGTAGTTTCTCCTTTGATTCATGGATTATTTAGAAGTATGCTCTTTAAATTCCAGATATGGAAGTTTTTTTTTAAATATCTTATTGCTTTTGGTTTCTAATTCAATTCCTTTGCAACCAGAAAACATACTCTGGTACAATTTCAAACCTTTTAGATTTATCAAAACTTGTTTTATGGCCCAGAATATGATCTACCTTAGTGAATATACCGTGTGCATTTAAAAGGAAGGAGTATTCTACAGTTGTTGACCACAGTGCTCTATAAATGTTAATTAGGTCAAAGTAGTTGAGGAATTTTTCAGAACTTCTATGACTTTACTGATGTTTTTTTTCTCACTAGTTGTTCTATGAGTTGTTGAGCAAAGGGTGTTAAAAATTTCTACGACTGTAGATTTGTCTATTTCTCCCACTAATCATGTCCATTTCTGCTTCAAATCTTTAAAGCTCTGTTATTAGGTATACACATATTTTTGAGCATATGTCATTCTGATGAACTGACTCTTTTATCATTATGTATCCCTCTTTATCTTTGCTAATATGCCTAATATTGAATCTACTTTGTTTGAAATAATGAGAGGCACACCAGCTTTCTTATACTTACTGGTTGCATTGTAAGTCTTTCCCCATCTTTTACTTTCATTCTATCTGGAATCAGGAATTTGGGATTAAAATATACACACTACTATATATAAAGTAGATAACTAACAAGGACCTAATGTACAGCATAAGGAACTATACTCAATATCTTATAATAACCTATAATGGAATAGAATGTAAAAAAAGAATATGTATGTATATTTGTTAAAAAAAAATAAAGTCCATATGCTTTAGACAGCTTATAATTTCAGCTGGCTTTTTTTTCCAGTTGGAGGATCTCAGCCTTATAACTGGAATGTTTATTCTAGTTACATTTATCGTTGTAGCCTTATTTGGAATATACGATCTGCCACAATTTCTTCATTTTGCCCTTGTTTTTTAAAAATATTTTCACTGGATATAAATGAATCATGACTCAGCAGGTTCCTTTCACGGCTTCAAAGATTCTGAGCTCCACTGTTTAAGTCAGTTGTCATGCAGTGGTCTTACAAATGCAAAAAAAAAAAAATGTTTTTCATGCACAAAGCCAATGACTATGCTGTGCCCAGGTGGTGTCTTCTTTATATTTATCTTTCTTTGGCATTTTCTGAGCTTTTTGAATTTGTAACTTGGTGTTTTGCACTACACGTGAGAAAATTACAGCCATTTTTTTTCTCATTTGTTCAGCCATTTGTTTTCAGTCTCCGATTCCAAATATATTCCATGGTATTGTCCCAAAGGTCACCAAGACTCTGTTCCTTGTTTCCTTTCAATTTTTTTTTAACCTCTGCTTTTCAGATTGAATGGTTTCTATCAAATCTCTCTTCAAGTTCACTCATTCTTTCTTCTGCAGTATTCAAACTCTGTAAATAACATTCAAGTGAATTTATTTCAGATAATGGAATTTTCAGTTCTAGAATTTCCTTTTGGTTCTTGTTTTATAGTCATCACTTGTATGCTGAGATATCCTACCTTCCATATATATTTTAAAGCTCCCTAAAAGAGACTCTATTATGAATTAGAGTTAAGAACCACTGGAAAGACATAAATTTTACCTGGGAGGAAGAGATATGTAATGGGAAGTATCAGTAGCAGACAATGTGAAAATATTTTTTAGACCCTGCATACTTAATTTTATAACTATTTATTGAGAATTGATTATGTACCAGACATAATGCATACAAAGGTTAAAATATGCAGTACCTCCTCCAAGAGACCTGCAATCTAGTAAGGAGACAGTAAAACAATTGTAATAAAGCGTGGTATTGACAGGACATATTAAAAATGTTCACATCACCAAGGACTTGTATTTTTACTTTGGAGGGAAAAAACCTTGGGATAATCAGGAGAAAGAAGATAGAGGAGGAGAAGAGAAAGGAAGAAAAATGAATAGAGAAGGTATCACACCTTATTTACAAGGAAGGCTTAAGGGAAACCCAAAGATGACAGAGAATAGATAAACAAGCACAACAGACAAAATTTTAGCCTCTGACAGCAACAGCTACAGCAAATAGTAAGCACATTCTAACTCCTAGCCAGACAAAAATACAGCCTCACACTAAAGGCCTACTTAGCTCAGTTCTTTTAACAGGTACATCATGTCCAGCTTTCAACAAAAAATTACATGGCATACTAAAAGAAAAAAAAAAACAAACCCATAGGGTTTTAAGAGATAGAGCCAGCACCAGAATAAGACATGGATGTGGTGGAGATGTTGGAATTATCACACCAGGAATTTAAAACAACTATGAATAATAATGATTCTAATAGAAAAGTGGACAACATTCAAGAACAGATAGGAAATGTAAGCAAGGAGATGGAAACTTCAAGAAAAAATTAAAAAGAAATGCTAGAAACAAACAGACAAACAAAAAAACTCACCGTAACAGAAATGAAGAATGCTTTTCATGTGCTCGTGAATAGACTGGGCATGACCAAGGAAAGAATCAGTGAGCTTGAATCAATGTCAACAGAAAGTTAGAAAACCCAAGTGCAAAGAGGAAAAAAAAGAATGAAAAGGGCAGAACAGAATATTCAAGAAGTGGGACAATTAAAAAAGGAGTAACATATACATAAGGGGAATACTGGAAGGAAAAGGAAAAGAAGAAATATTTGAAGCAATAATGACTTCAAATTTCCCAAAATTAATGACAGACACCAAACTAGCAGAACACCGAGCAGGATAAATACCTCCAAAATTCTATACATAGGCATACCATTCTCAAGCTGCAGAATACCAAAGAAAAATAGAAAATCTTAAAAGAGGCCTGAGGGAAAAAGTACCTTACCTATAGAGGAGTAAGAATAAGAATTATATTGAGCTTTTCTTCAGTAAGCAAGAAGGAAGTGGGGAAAAATATTTAAAGTGTGAAAGGAAAAAAATCCCACCAACCTAGATTTCTGTATCGAGCAAAATTATCCTTCAAAAGTAAAAGAGAGGGCTTCCCTGGTGGTGCAGTGGTTGAGAGTCTGCCTGCCAATGCAGGAGACACAGGTTTGTGCCCCGGTCCGGGAGGATCCCACATGCCACAGAGAGGCTGGGCCTGTGAGCCATGGCCGCTGAGCCTGCGCGTCCGGAGCCTGTGCTCCACAATGGGAGAGGCCACAACAGTGAGAGGCCCGCATACCGCAAAAAAAAAATAAATAAATAAAAGAGAAATAACAACTTTCTCAGACAAAAAAAAAATTGAGGAAGCTTGTTGCTAGTAGAACTGCCTTGCAATATACATTTTTAAAAAGTTTTTTTTTCAGAAAGAAGGAAAATGATATAGGTCAGAAACTCAGATTTTCATAAAGGAAGAGCTTTAGAGAAGGAATAAAACAAGGCAAATTAAAATCTTTTCTTTTACTTCTTTTTTTGTATAAACACCTTTTAATTTATTTAGAGCTTTGTTATTGTTTTAATATTTATTTATTTGGTTGCTCCGGGTCTTAGTTGTGGCTCACAGGCTCCTTAGTTGTGGCATGCGAACTCTTAGTTGTGGCATGCATGTGGGATCTAGTTCTGTGACCAGGGATCGAACTCAGGCCCCCTCCATTGGGAGCATGGAGTCTTAACCACCGTGCCACCAGGGAAGTCCCTACTTTTTTTTTTTTTTTTTTGAAATAAAGTTTTACATTCAACTGTTCTTTATTGAACACTGACTATGGACCAGTAACTATTTAGACTCTGGACACCCAGGGCGAACAACAGCAATAACAAAAGACCGTCATCATGCAGCTTATCCACTAGTAAATATAATACACTTTCTGATTCTGCAGTGACAACTGTTTTTTAGTTATATTGCTATAAAATTTAACTATCTCATTCAGATTAGAGACAAACTATATTCTAAGGTTCCTTATTCTTATTTGATCTAACAGATAACAGTTTGTTCAAAATAATTCTAGCAAAAATGTATCTAGTGATTGTAACTTCTTGATAAGTGAAATGAATGACAGCAGTGTTATAAGGGTTGGGAGGAAGGAATTGGGATGACACTGCCATAGGGTACTTGCACTACCTGTGAAGTGATATAGTGTTGTTAGAAAAAGGACTTGGATTCGGTTTTTTTAATTTTATTTTTGGCTGCATTGGGTCTTCGTTGCTGCGCTCGGACTTTCTCTAGTTGCGGCGAGCGGGGGCTACTCTTCGTTGCAGTGCGTGGGCTTCTCATTGCAGAGCGGGTGGCTTCTCTTGTTGCAGAGCATGGGTTCTAGGCCCACGGGCTTCAGTAGTTGCAGCGCTCAGGCTCAGTAGCTGTGGCTCGCGGGCTCTAGAGTGCAGGTTCAGTAGTTGTGGCGCACGGGCTTAGTTGCTCCGCGGCATGTGGGATCTTCCCGGACCAGGGCTTGAACCCGTGTCCCAAGCATCGGCAGGCAGATTATGAACCACTGTGCCACCAGGGAAGTCCAGCTGGATTAGTTTTAAGTGTATATTGTAAACCAAAGGACAACTACTCAGAAAGTTTTTTTTAAAAATGTAAAACAGATGCTAACAGAGGTTAAAAATGAAGTCATATAAAATGTTCAATTAAACCCATAGAAGCCAGAAAAAGTGGAAGTCAATACAAGAAACAAAGAACAAGGCAATGAATAGAGAATAGTAACAAATATCATAGATATATAATTCAACTATATAAATACTAATTAAAAACATCAGTGGTCTAAATACCCCAACTAAAAGACAGAGACTGACAGAGTGGATAAAAACAAACAACACTCAACTGTATGATGTCTGCAAAAAAAGAAAAGAAAAGAAAAAAAGCGATGTAGACACAGATAGACAAAAAGTAAAGCTGTAGAGAAAAATATACTAACATTAAAACTAGAACGGTGGAATGCCTATATTAATTTCAGACAAAGCAGACTTCGGAGTAAGGAAAATCATCAGGGATAAAGAGGTGCAACACGCAACGAAAAAAAACCGTCAATTCTCCAAGAAAACTTAGCAATCCTTAATGTGAATGCACCTAACAACAGAGTGTCAAAATATACGTGAGGCAAAAATTGACAGAAATGCAAGGAGAAATAAATGAATCTACTATTATAGCTGAAGACTTCAGCAGCCTCTATCAGTAACGGACAGATCCATCAGGCAGAGAATCAGTAAGGACCTAGCTGAGCTCAACAACACCATTAATCAACTGCATCTAATTGACATCTATAGTCTACTTTACCCAACAGTAGGAGAATACACATTCTTATCAAGCTGACGTGGAACATTCACCAAGATAGATCACATTCTGGGCCATAAAACACCCTTTACCAAGTTTTAAGGAATAAAACTCCTACAATGTCTGCTCTCAAACCACAATGGAATAAAACTATAGAAATCTATAACAGAAACATCTAGAAAATCCCCAGATACTTGGAAATTAAACAATAATTGCTAAACCACACATGGTCAAATGAGAAAGGATTTAGAGAAATTAAATAAATTTTATCAATTAATTAATTAATTAAAATTACAATTTTAATTAAAATAAAATTAATTAATAAAAATAAAATTTATTAAACTTTGTGGGCTGCAGCACAAGCAGTGCATGGAGGGAAATTTATAGCAATGAATGCACATGTCAGAAAAGAAGGAAGATCTTAAATCAATAATCTAAGATTCCACCTTAGAAAACTAGGGGAAAAAAGAGCAAGTTAAATTCAAAGTAAGAGGAAGAAAAGAACAAATAAAAATTAGAGCAAAAAGCAATACAACTGAAAACAGGAAATTAGTAAAGAATTTCAACCAGACCAAGCTGGCTCTTCGAAAAGATCAGTAAAATTGAGAAATCTCTCGCGAGTTTGAGGGGACGGGGTGGGGGGGAGAAAGAGAGAAACAGAGACCATAACTATTGATCCCAGGGATGCTGACAGAATAGTAAAGGAATATTATGAACAAGTCTATGCCTATAAATTTGATAACCCAGATAAAATGGACAAATTCCTTGAAAGAAACAATCTACCAAAACTTACACAAGAAGAAATAGACAATCTGAATTGGCCTGTATCTATTAAAGAAATCAAGTCAGTAATTAATAAACTACCCAAACAGGAAGCACCAAGCCCAGATGGGTTCACAGGTGAGTTCTACCAACCATTTAAAGAAGAAATTATTCCAATTCTCCATAATCTCTTCCAGAAGATAGAAGCAGAGGGAATACTTCCTAACTCATTCTATGAGGCCAGCATTACCCTAATATCAAAACCAGACAAAGACATTACAAGAAAAGACAACTACAGACCAATATCTCTCAAATATAGATGCAAAAATCCCCAACAAAATCTAGCCAAGCATAAGAATTATATACCATGACCAAGTGGGATTTATTCCAGGTATGCAAGGCTGGTTCAATATTTGAAAATCATTCAGTGTAATCCACCACATCAACAAGCTAAAGAAAAAAACTGTATGTTCATATCAAAAGATGCAGAAAAGCATTTGATAAGATCCAGCACTCATTCATGATAAAAACTCTCAGCAAACTAGGAATAGCAGGGATTCATCAACTTGATAAAGAACATCAACCAAAAACATACAGCTAACATCATACTAAATGGTGAGAAACTAGAAATATTCCCCCTAAGATCAGGAACAAAACAAGCATGTCCCCTCTCACCACTCTTTTTCAACACCATGCTGGAAGTCATAGCTAATGCATTAAGAAATAAAAGGTATACAGATTGGGATGGAAGAAATAAAACTGTCTTTGTTTGCAGATGACATGATTGCTTATGTAGGAAATCCAGAAGACTCAAAAAAAAAAAAAAAACCCTCAATGGAACTAATGAGCGTTTATAGCAAGGTTGCAGGATACAACATTAATATATAAAAGTTAATTGCCTTCTTACATGCCAGTAATGAACAAGTGGATTTTAAAATGGAAAACACAATACAATTTACATTAGCACCCCCAAAATTCAAATTCTTAGGCATAAATCTAACAAAATATATTCAAATCTGTATGAGGAAGACTACAAAGCACTGATGAAAGAAGAGCTAAATAAATGGAGAGATGTTCTATTTTCATGGATAGGAAGACTCAATATTGTCAAGATGTCAATTCTTCCCAAATTGATCTACAGATTCAACATAATCCCAGTCAAAATCTTATTTTGTGGATATCAATTAACTGATTCTAAGGTTTATATCTTGGTATTTACCCCAAATGAGTTAAAAATGTATGTCCACACAAAAACGTGCACATGGATGTTTACAGAAGCTTTATTCATAATTGCCAAAACCTGGAAGCAACCAAGATGTCCTTCAGTAGGTGAACGGGTAAATAAACTGTGGTACATTCAGATAAGAGAATGTTATTCAGCAATATGAAGAAATGAGCTGTCAAGACATGAAAAGATCCTGCTGATGAGATTCCCCCTCCCCCTCCAGTTCTCATTTATCCAAAGACTGTACTGGCCAGTGTCATTTTATTTTTGCCCTCCTGACAAATATTCTAGAGGCTGAGGTAGGACTGTATAGGTAGATCCATACTGTATGATATTGTTTTAGGGGCTAAAGGGGAGAAACTGAAAGTGTTCTACTCTTTTTTCTACAGTGTTGACGTTTTTCTAATGTATCTTTTTTTCTTGTCGCACCTTTTCTACTTCAGTACACTTGGTGTACTGAGTTAATGGCTAGTACTGTTTTGGCTCTGTGAAAACACATTTGTGAGAAGAGTAAGTAGTGACTTCTGTCAAACTGTTAGATGCCGAAACTTTTAAATCCCAATTTTGTCCAGATCTTACCAGATGCTACTGTACTTGAATGGTTAATAGAACTGCGTAGTGCTGGTGAAAAAAAAAAGTTTCTCTTGAAGGCAGGCCTTTAAAAAAATCTAACACTACTTCAAAATGATACTTTCCCCCTTTCCCTGCAGAAAGCAAGAGGTTTTTGTTTTTGTTTTTGTTTTTAATCTTCACTGTGAGAACCTGGTAGAGCTCCTGGAAGTAAAACTCACAATAGTTTGGGGATTCCCTCTAAGACTGGCCTTCCTTGGTGTCTTTAATTTTCAGATTTATCCACACATACAGTTCTGGTTTTCCTACTTTGATACTGGTTCCCAAGGAGGATTTTGCCTGTAGGTTTCTGCTCTAGTAAGTTGTGATTCTCTGTATCTGCCTGTCTGTCTCTCCAATTTTTGTAGTAGGAGTTTGCCCTTTGATCTCAATTCTCTGATGGATCTAAGAGTTGTTAATTTATTGTTTTTTCAGCTCTTTTCTTGTTAGGACAAAGTGATGACTTCCAAGTTACTTACATGCTGGACTGGAAATATAGAACAATTTAGAAGGAAAGATTGGAAGAGAAGACAGTGAGATGAAAAAGGGATAAATTCTTCGGAGTAAAACTGAATAGTTTCACAAATGGTCACTGAGGCATTCTAGAAGATCATGGTTGTTAATGAGTAGATAGCAACTGTCTCCTATGGTTTGCAAGCTTTGAAGAAAGAAGAAAGGGGATTTCCCACATCTGTGATTGCTCTAACCCCTCTGTCTGAACATGCAGGCAATTAAATTTAGAGGCATTTCATCCCAAAACAGCTAAGAAACAAATACTCATTCAAATAAATAAAAGATTCAATTACTGTATTAGTATATTATATTTGGATAAATATTCTTATGCTGTAAAGGATAGGCCTTGATGAAATTGTTTCTTTACTCATAGTTTGATCAATTAAATTCATTCATTTATTCATTCAACAAACTGAGTCCTTAGGATGTGCCAGGCACTGTGGTAGACACAAACATAATTAAGAACACAGTCCCTACCAGGAAGGCACTTAAGCTAGTCAGAGAGACAGGCACACAAATAGAAACTTAGAAAACAATGTGGCACATTAAAAAATAGAGAGGTACACAGGTTATAGAAAAATAAGGAGGGACACCCAATCCAGCCTGGAGCAGGAAGGAAGGAAGAGGAAAGAAAGATCGGGAAGTCTCCCATAACACAGCGGTGCCTGGCTTCTTCCCCTATAAACCTTGTAGGCTAAGAATAATGTATTTTCCTTCTCAGTCCTCTTTTAGCCGAGTCCTAATGGCTGTAAATCATAGAGATAAGAACTAGAAATAACTGGATAATGCAACAGGGCATGCATATTTCTACAAAAATGATGAAGCATCCCCCATAAGCAGGTGAGACGACACGGAGCATTTTCAGCATGGAGGCATTGTAGTAGCATCTGGAGAGTTTGTGCTTTATGGCTGAAGTGAGGCTGCTTCGGTGTCCGGCCAAAAACATATTGGAGCATCAGTAAATAAATATCACTGCCATGATATGCTGATGTTAGGTGGCATTTTTTCTTCAGACTCCGCAGAACTAAAGAACTTCTGCAATCACACATCTACAGTAGATACTACATTCAGAAGCAGAAGGTGGGCGCTTGAAAAAAACTCAAGATCCTAACATAGAAACCTTTAATTCACAGAGGAGGAATCTGAGAGGAAACCTGCTTGTCTGAGGCCATGCAGCTCTTTACTAATAGCGATGAAACAAGAATGCGGGTCCAGGTGATTTCTTTCTTTATTTTTTTAAAAATTGAATAATATCTGAGTGTCGAGCTATGTGCTGAGTACAAAATATGAAATTTATACTCACTGAAACTTCTCTACTGTCCTCCATTCAACCTCCTGCCACAAGTATCATACAGTCTCACTCATAAATACTTTAGATGTATGTACAAGATATACTTTTAATAAAATATAATCACCATGTCATTGCACTCCATTTGCTAATATCATCAAATACCCAGTTTAAAATTGAAAGTATCGAATGATCATAGATGGGTTTTTATGATTGTGTAAATTGGACCCAAATCAGATCTAATAACATTGCCCATTAAACGTCTGTTTGTTGCCATTATTTTTTTGAAGAAACAAGGTCATTATCTAGTAGAATACCCCAGTCTGGATTTTGCTAATTGCAATCTGTTTTCACTAACATGTTCCTCTACCTTCTGATTTTTTTTTTTAACCTCCATCAACTAGTACTTAGATCTAATACCTTGATCAGATTAAGGTTCAATTTTTTGACAAAGATACTTCACAGGTGGTTCTGTGTACTTCCCATCACATTACTTTGGGAGGCAAGTAATGTTGGGTTGTCTTTCCTTTTGTGATGTTACGATTAACCCAGCAGGTGTTGTCAAACTGACCCATCCATTCTAAAATGCCAAGGGTGCTATGTTAGATGGGGTGTTCAGACAAGGCCTTTCTGACGAAGTGACCTTTCAGCTGTGACCTATGGATGAAAAAGAGCCAGTTCTGCAGAGCAGAGGAAGAGTGTAGCAGTTGCAAGCCCGGCAGTATGAAAGAGCTTGCCATATACCCAATCGCCCCTCTCAAGATCAGCAGAGCTTTCTTTCCATTCTCCACCACTCCCAGTAGCTCTTCCAATCTCCAACAGGTGGAAGCAGAGAACTCTGTGCCCAGAGGTGTCAGGAACCCAGTGGCCCTTTGAGATACAGGTGGTCACAGGCGCACAACTCTGCTCTCCCGAAAACGCTTAGGACCAGGACTATTTTATCAGACTCAGAGACCTAGGGGACAAAACAACCTGGTCTCTCTCATGACACAAACCAACCGGCCATTTTATAGGACACGAGAGCACGGCCAAAATATGGCTCTCAGGGTACAACTCATTTGCTCACATTACATACTACTCTTCTTTTCTGGAATGTTCTCCACCAGACTCAAAATAGTCGTGGTTCAAGTTTCTCTTCTGAAAAATGGAAGAAGTGCCAAAACATCTCACAGGGTTGTGTCAAAGTCTGGTCTTTGTTTACAAAGCCAGACACCAGTTAAAGTGCTCAGGATAGATTTTAATCAGTAATATACTACTGCAGTAGAGAAAAGAGTCCAGGATGATCTGTACTCAACTTTCACTTGTACAGAGGTGACTGGGCTCTTTAAAGGGAGAACGAGGGAAGAGGGTGAGGGTGTCTCACTAGGGACAGGGCAGTGAAAAATTACAGACTACAGGAAGGGAGGGTTGATCCCTGTAAAACTCATTTGGGTTTGCTAACTAGGGCTTATCAAGACTCCTCCCCTCCCACAGAGGCCAGGAGACGGGAGCCCTGTCTTCCGGTGTTGGCTGGAACATACAGTAAATTTTTTGACAACCTTGAGTTTTCTCAGGTAGGCATGTTAAGGAGGGGCTAGGGTCATCCAATGAATATGCCTCGAGCTTCCAGAAACTATGTTTGTTCATGTCTTTATGGACCAAGGTGGACAGGTATAGTTAAGAAGAGGCTTCAGAGGAGCCTGTCCAGAGCGGGATCGAGGAAAATTTTTGTCACTTGTTACGAGTATTAAATGAGATACTGACTGTGAAAGTACCTGTAATACTATAACACAACACATTAGTATCAATGGACACATTCATTCATGTAACCAATCATATCCCTTCCCCTCCTTCAAAGTGCTTATTAAAATTCTTCCTTACACTGAGTCCCAACTACTAAACATCCTGCCACTCAGTGATAGCACCTATTACATTATGTGCTAGGTATTTTACATACATCATAACATTTCCTTCAAACAACCCTATTAGGAAATATTATTTTACAAAAGAGGCTCAGAAAGTTTAGGTACTTGGTCAAGGTCACACAGCCAGTAAGAGGCAGAAGTCAAATTTACATTCAACTCTGACGATTGTTACCTGGTTCCATTAAACAAGAAACTCCTTTCACTCTATTTTTTTTTTTTTTTTTTGCATTTCATCACTTATTTAATGTTTAAGCTCTCACACTAGATTTTTACAAGCTGGTGAACAATGACAAATTATTTCTCCCACAGAACTATAAACACATGTTCCCAGACAGTATAAATATGTGGTTGAGCTAACGTTAATACACCTCACCATTTTATCCATTACATAATAAAACAAATTGTCAAGTATCCAAATATTAAGTTACAGAGCTCAAAAGGCGTATAAAATATTAAACGTCTGCTCAATTCATTACCAGAAACCCACTTCCTTTTTTTTTTTTTTTTGCAAGAGAGGTTGGGAATCACTTCAAACAAAAATAAGTTGGTAAACAACTTCAGGTAAGTATGAAAAAAAATTACAAGAATTTCAGAAATTTTATGATTAAGAATTGTTTTAGCTACAATAACAAAATATTTCTACCCCCAAAGTGCAAACATTAAAATTAACTATAAGGCTTTTTTGTCTGGAGACCTTAAAAAACATGTGCTTCTGTACAATGCAGATTTTCAAAATGGAGGTGTTCCATAACAGCACAAAATGAGATTTATAGGCAGACATTAAATAATCACTGTTTCTAACCACTCTTATGGGGGCATCTTTGTGGAGTAAAATGAATTTCTATAGTTCACTTGTCTGCATAGAGGTCGTGCTGTGCCTGGCAGTAATCTCCGCTGCCCTTCAGAAACTCCATAAACGTGTGACCAAGAACACCACAGAACTGAGGAATATGTCCACTCACTGAAGACTGTGGCCTAATCATACAGCTGGTCCCGAGGCGGCGGCGGCAGGGCAGGGGCGGCGGTGGTCGTCGCGGGGCGGCGGCGGCTTCGCAGGCTCGGGCCGGGGCACCGGACTCGCTCCTGCAGCGAGCGGCTCCGAGAAGAGCGCGCAGCCTCGCCGCCCAGCAGTCCCGAGACCCAGTATGCGTGCGGCGGTCTCCTTTCGCCTTTTAAGTGGTTCAGTTAAAAAGAAAACCAATTTATTCTCAACACACTGGACGTGTTTCTTGCTCATGAGGTTTTTTTTGTGAGACTCGAACAAGATCCTAAGATATTAGAAGGGCAAGAGTGAAGTTACTCACCTTCCAGTTTATGAAATATTTCTACGGAACCACTATGCGTGGTAGATATTTAAGCCATTGCTTAAACATCAGGACACAGATTAGTAAATGCTAAATTGTTCAGTCCAGGAAAGAGATCATCAGGACAGTCGGGAACGGTTCCAAGGAAGATTGGGGTGGGGGGGGCGCCGCGTGGTATGTGGGATCTTAGTTCCCTCACCAGGGATGGAACCCATGCCCCCTGCAGTGGAATCGCGGAGTCTTAACCACTGGACCGCCCGGGAAGTTCCTCGAGGACGATCAGAATTTAGCTGGATCTTAAGGGATCCATAGGATATTGATTCTGAGTAGGAAACAGAGGGACACTCCAGAAGGTGGGGAGCAAGTAGAACCTTATATATCCCTGTAATTCGGCGTATATACTGTCACAGAGCTTGCGTGACCAACAGTTTCGTTCATCCGCTGATATTACCATAAACGGAAGCTAACTTGGAAGTTTAAATTATACGTCCGAAGTAAGAACGCCTGGTCGAGGAGCACTAAACGGTGATCCACGCGAGCGATCCTGGTGCCTTTGGCGCCCCTTAGCGGGACTCTCCAGTCCTACTACCTGAAACCACCGCAAGTCTGAGCGTAATCGTTTGCCTCTATACAACACCACGCCAAACTCCACGATTACCGGGGGGTCACGACACGCACTTTCCCGCCGCGCAAGCGCTAGGTCCTCCTTTCCGCACAAAGGCTGCGGGAGGAGGGGTCGGCGCAAGCGCTCTGAGTTTCTCGGAAAATAGGGTCATCATCCCGCCTCCTGGCGCAAGCCGGTAGAGAAACGCATGCGCTGTGAGGAGGCAGGGACTTATTTCACGCGGCGGTGACGTAATGACAGAGGAGGAGGCGGCCCAGGAACGGAAGCCGGGAAGGAATCAGGGCGGAAGGGGACCAGGGCTAGGGCTGTGTTCGGAGCCTCGGCTGGCCTGGGGTTCCAATGTGGTCCCCGGAGCGGGAGGCCGAGGCCCCGGCCGGGGGAGACCCGGCGGGCCTACTGCCCCCCGAATGGGAGGAGGATGAGGAGCGCATGTCCTTCCTGTTCTCCGCTTTCAAAAGGAGTCGCGAAGTGAACAGCACCGACTGGGACAGCAAGATGGGCTTCTGGGCGCCGTTGGTGCTGAGCCACAGCCGCCGCCAGGGGGTGGTGCGCCTGCGTCTGCGGGACTTGCAGGAGGCCTTTCAGCGCAAGGGCAGCGTCCCGCTGGGGCTGGCCACCGTGCTGCAGGACCTGCTGCGGTGAGGGCGGGCCCGTTCCGGGGGCGGGGCGGCTCCCCGCGGGCAGGGACCCAGGTCGTTCTCCGGAGCGCACCGCGACCAGCCCGGGGTCTGGCCTCCAGGAGCCGTCTGTGTTTGCTCACTGGGCGAAGAAGGAGGCCGGGTTAGGGGTGTTTGGAGGGAGAGGGAGGCGGGGTATGGGGGGAGATTGAGGGGCCAGGATAGCCCCTCAGAGGGAGAGATTAGATGAGATCCAGACGGTAAGAGAAGAAGCCCGCCTGGCGAAGGTGACAGTGATTTGTCTGGACTGGAATCCCGTTATGTAGTTATTTCGTAGGGGCTTCCACATTTGAATAACCCCGGAACAGAAGGTCTGTGAGACAGGATTTATTGAACTAAGGAAGGGCAGAGCTAAGAAGGTAGTGGTGGGGAAGAGGCCTGTACGGGTCTTGCCAGCAGCCTCCACCCCATCCCCGCCACAGGTCATGTGTCTGGCCTCTCTTGGTGACCCGAGAACGTCCTGTAGGTGCTACCTGTGCGACAGGTGCAGGGTTTTGGAGGTTCCTGAGGCGGTAGCATGCACACGAAACAGACGTACTGCACTTCGCAGCGTGCAGGCATTATGCCTACACCGTCTGGCTCCCTCAGCAGTCCTGTGGGTGAGGTGGTAAAATTATCCTCAGAAGAGGAAGCTGAGCCACAGAGAGGTCGAGCGACTTGCTGGGGGTTACACAGCTGGATAGAGGCCATGCCGGGGCTGGACCCCGGGGTCTTCTGATTCTAAAGCATTTGCACTTCACGTTGTATATGTCATACCCAGAGCAGCCTCTCTAGCACAGTGACTCCCTCCGTGACTGAAGACGAAAGTCAACTTTGATATGTTGCTTTCAGCTCTCTGCTCTTCCTGGTTAAGAGATCTCCCTTCTCCCCAGCCCCCTTCCCTTGGCTGACATTGATAGGGCAAGCCATTTCTGGAACTTCACCTTTCTAGGAAAGTGTGCTGTGGACAGTTTGAGTTCATGCCCAGCGTGGGGAGACAGTAGCTGAAAAAGTCAGTGAGGGGCAGGAAGAGTCGGGGCTTCCTTATTACAACAGGACCATACTCTGCCGCTTCCCACCCAGAGACCTTTAATACCTCGATTTCTCCTCTCCTGACTGCTGGCACTCCACTGATGCCCCTTGGGGCTTGATGGGGTCTGGGACCTGAAGAATTTCTCAGGGAGATATTTTTCCATAGAAGCAGCATAGCAGAGTAGATAACAGCTTTGCACGAGGGCCAGATGGCCTGGGTGCAAATCTTCGCTCTGCCACGTGCAAAATTATGTGACCGAGGAAAAATTATATGCCCCTCCCTAAGCCTCAGTCTGACCAGTTATCAAATGTGATGATAATTGTACTTAGATTTATTGTATTTGAAGAGATACTCCTTATGTAGCCCTTAGCATAGTGACTGGCCCAGGGGAAGCTAGCTACTTAACACTAGTACCATGAAATGCCTATGTCTTATCTCCACCCAAGCCTAGGAATAGCAGAAAACCCTTCCTCTGAACGTCTTTGTATTCTTCCTCAGGTCTTGCTCTTGACATTAATCCATTATTGTTGTTTTCATTTTATCGTTTTGAGCTCCGTTTGTAACGGGAAGTCTCAACATAGGCTGTGTGGCCTCCTGTGCCTCTCTGTAGTCTTAGTGGAGAGCTTGCATTTTGGAGCCAAATCGTAGTTTAGCTTTGGCCTCTGTCATCTTCTCAGTCCCTCAGTTTTTTCTTGCAGAAAATTGTGAGGCTTAGAGCTGGAGCGTAAACAGTACCGCTCACAGTAGCCGGCACGGAGTAGGTGCCCGGTAAATGGTGTTTATGATGATGACCAAATTCCTCTCTGGGGGTAAGGAGGGAGGTGGGGACATTGCAGTAAGCCTACTACATGTCTTTTTCTTTCTTTGCCTGCAGTCGAGGGGAGCTGCAGCGGGAGTCAGACTTCATGGCCAGTGTAGACAGCAGCTGGATCTCCTGGGGGGTCGGAGTCTTCCTGCTGAAGCCCCTCAAGTGGACTCTTTCCAATATGCTAGGGGATAATAAGGTTCCTGCCGAGGAGGTGCTCGTGGCCTTGGAGCTTCTTAAGGTGGGTACTCAGAAGCAAGAGGTCTGGGTGTCATCTGGAGTGGTGGCAGGACCCTCCACGTTCCTTGGGTTGCTTGGGTGAATGGTTAGAAAAAGAACGGATCTTTTTTACACGGTGACAGAGTTGATAACTGAGTTTATCTAGCCTCCCTTTCGCTGTACTTTGTAGTCTTTAGTTGTTAGTTGGACCTGTACATTTCAAGGGTGAGCCTCTGTCTAGGAATTGTCAGTTAACACACGGTTGATTCTTTTCCGTACTTGTAGGGGTTAATGATAAACTAAAGTTTAGAAAATGCTTTGCCTTCTGTGGTTTATGTACAAAAATTTCTTTCTGAGGACCTTAGACTTTCAGCTTTGCCCTCCCCTAAATCAGCGAACTGGGCTCAAATGTCCTTCTTTCATACTTACTTACCTCCATCAAAGAAGCCACCAGGCCCTTGATCCCTTCATGCTCTCCTGGTCACTCCGCTTCCTCCTGGCCTGCCTTCCGTCCGCAGCCCAGAGCATGCAGCTGTTGCTTGACTGCTTCCCTTATCAACACCCTCGGGCGCCTCTGCAGCGTTCGGGCCACACCAGAGACACCAGCAAATCGGCCACCTTAGATCAGCCCCATGGTCCACCATCCCTGCCAGAGAAAATCGCTGTATCGCCAAGCCTGGGGCCCCTTTCAAGGTCCCCAGCTTTAGGAGGGCCCTGGGAGCCACTCGGCAGCCCAGTCTTCTTTTCCCCTCCCCGGCCCTCCCACACGCCTTGCAATCTCTGCAGTCACTGCACTGAGAAGGTAGAATCCCCTTAGTCGTGCCTTCAGCTGTCTGTCCTCCCACCTCCAGTTTGACTTCCTCTGAGCCCTGCTTTCTCCCCAGGCTCAGAGGATGAAGTGTCCTTCCTGTGTTCCACGTGTGCTCGCGAGTCTGTCCCTACCCTTTGTGGCATCTGGGACCCTCCAGATCTGTATATTCCTTTGCCCTGTCTGTCGGTGCTCTCCTTCTTCAGCCTCTAAATCCACTCTGGTTTTCCCATCTCAGGATGACTCCTGGTGGGACCTGGGGCCCCTCCTAGTCACTGCTCTGTCTCTCCTTCTCGGCCAAGCTTTGTTGTCCCCACGTCCTCACCTCCACACACCCTTTAACCCAGAGCAGACCTGCTTCACCCTCATCGTTCCACCCGATTGCTGTGGGCGAGGTTATAGTAACCTTAAGTGTGTGCGTGTGTGTGTTTATAAAGTTGACTAAACACCAGGTGGCAAAAGTAGACTCGGAGACAGTGGTTATTTTTGAAACTCACAGACCAAGCCCAACCTCAGGGCCCTTGCATAGCCCTGGAGGCTTCCACACTGCTGGACGCAGGTCGGAATCCCCCGCCCCCGCCCCATGAGAAGCTCCAGTTTCTCCTCACCTCCACAGACACCCCCCAGCACCACCCTTCGGCCTGGGGAGCAGGTCTCCAAAATCTACCAGCTCTCTCTGTCCCCCGGGAGTTTTGACTGAACAGCATGCATTTTCTTCAGGGGAACACCTCTCCCACTTTGCCCTGTACCCCCTCCCCTCCCAGGGCCCTGACCTCCAGGACCTCCGGGGCTCAGCCAAGACCCCACAGAAACCGTGGGGTGTTTTAGGTGGTTCTGGGCCACCTCCATCCCTCCTTGCGGTCTTTTACCTCCGGTGTTCTCCAGTCTGGAGCAAAGAGAGGTAGATCCATTTATCCCCACAGATGTGATTTTAGACTCAGTCTTTTGAGAGCAAACACAGAGATGGGGGTGGGAGTGGAATTACATAGATCTTCTAAGGACCAACAATAATTTCTGACAGCAAAGTAGTCTAATCCTATTTAGGTAGAAAAATAAATTTAGCTCTTCAGGGGCATGGACTGTTGAATCCATACCCAGCTTACATCACTAAATAGAACACTTAACACTTATTCCCTTTCGGTGACATCTGCTATCAAATATATGGTGACTTCAAAGATACGGTTTTCTCCTGGGTTAGAGACTTGTTTTCATGTGTGAAAATAAAGGGTCTTATCTGGATATTTTTATAAAACAAAAAAGCCTGTTTCTGCAGTAAATTGATTTTCCCAAGTCTAAACAGAAAGCAGCCAGCAATTTTTAATTTTATTTGAAAAAAATACCAAAAAGTAAAAATTGCCCATAGATTTTGCTATTTAAAAATTTAAAGAAAGAAATTAAAGTTTCCTTTCTATTCATCCCATTTCCATCTCTTTGGGTCCATTCCCTTCCTGCTTGTGTCTGTAAAAACACACACATCTTTTCTTATTGAGCCTATTATATTACTTTCCATTGTATCTTCTTGTTTGCATTTAATACTTCCTGGAAATCTAATTTACTTGTTTACTTATCTACTATATAAGCTGTCTCCCCTACCAGAAGGAGAAGTTCCATGGGCTCTGGGAACAGTGCCTGGTACCTAGTAGAGTGTCAGTAAATATTAGTTAAGTAAATAAATGAATATACACATACATACATATGTATATACATACACTCCATTTTTTTTCCAGAAATGGAATCTGCTTTCACCTATTGGTCTGCACCCTCCTTTTTTTTATTTTTCACCTTAGTATATCATGAGCATCCTTCCAGGTCCCTACACAATATGGATCTACTTCATTCTTTTGGATGGCTGCGGAATAATCTATAAACACGCCACAATTTATGCAGTAGTTACCAAATGGATATTTGAGTCATTCCAATCTCTCCCTACTGCACAAAGATACTTCTTTGACAGCCTCGTGCCTACACGTATGTACTTCTACTTTTATTTTTATGGAATTGATTTCTAGAAGTGCATGTGTACATTTTAAATTTTAACAGAAATTGCCAAATTGCTTTTCAAAAGTTTGTGTAAATTTACACTTTCACGAAGATTGCATTGAAGTGTCCAGTCTCTTCACATCCTTGCCAGCACTGGATAACAGCAATCTTTCAAATTTTGCCAATTTGATGAACAAAAATGATACTTCCTATTGGTGATTTGAGCATCTTTTCACCTATCTACTGGCCATTTACATATTCCTTTCTGTGAATTGCCTCTTTATATCCTTTGCCTGTTTTTTATTTTGGATTCTTTGTCTTTTATATTAATTTGTAGGAGTTCTTTATTAGGGATAGATAGATACATAATATATTTAGTATTAGGGATGTTAATATTGTTTCCCAGTCTCTTGTTTGCTTTTCATTTTTATTTATGATGTCTTTTTTTTTTTTTTTCTTTTGCGGTATGCGGGCCTCTCACTGTTGTGGCCTCTTCCGTTGCGGAGCACAGGCTCCGGACGCGCAGTCTCAGTGGCCATGGCTCACGGGCCCAGCCGCTCCGCGGCATGTGGGATCTTCCCAGACCGGGGCACGAACCCACGTCCCCTGCATCGGCAGGCGGACTCTCAACCACTGCACCACCAGGGAAGCCCATGATGTCTTTTACTATATAAACGTTTTTATATTTCTACAGTCAGAGTTCTCAAATTTTCCTTCATGGCTCTTGAATTTCTGCTCATGCTTAGGAAGGCATCCTCTACTTCAAGGTTATCATATTTTTTAAATATTTTCTTCGAAGTATTTTATACTTCCATTTTCTCAATTTAAGTTTTAATAATTCGGTATGTAGTTTTGTATATGTGGTAGAGAAAAGCTGTTTTCTTCTAAATGAGTAGCCAGTTGTCTTAACATCATTTGTTACTGTTGTGTACCATTAATGTGTGTGTGTGTGGACAGCACACCGTTCTTATAGTAGCTTTGTAGTAAATGTTTTTATCTGACAGCACAGTCAGATCTAATGAAAGCTCTAGTTTCTGTCTTATCAGACCCCTCTGCTGCCTTGGATACTGTTGACCACTCACTCCTTAAACTTTTCCGTTACCTTGACCTTGTTGTCACTACAGTGCAGGCTCTCCTTGGTTCTCCCCAAGCAGTTTCTGGATCGCTTTTGTGAGCTCCTTCGTCTCCCGAATGTTTTGAATGTTGGTCTTCCTTCAGCTTATTACTTTGCTATCTGCATTTTCTTGGGTAACTCACTTATACTTGCGATTTTAATTACCTTCTATATGCTGAGGACTTTCAGATTAATATAACTCCCGTCCTGGCATCTCCTTCGATTTATTTATTTATTTATTTATTTATTTATTTATTTATTTATTTTCGGTACACAGGCCTCTCACTGTTGTGGCCTCTCCTGTTGCAGAGCACAGGCTCCGGACGCGCAGGCTCAGCGGCCATGGCTCACAGGCCCAGCCGCTCCGCGGCATGTGGGATCTTCCCGGACCGGGGCACGAACCCGCGTCCCCTGCATCGGCAGGCAGACTCTCAACCACTGCGCCACCAGGGAAGCCCAGAGCTTCAGAATTTTATATCCAGTTATCTCCTGTACAATCTCGAGCATCCCAAACCAACATGTCCAAAACGGAATGTTTTGTCTTGCCTTTAAAAGTATGCTTTTCCTCCTGAATTCTTGTTGTTAATCCACCCAGTCACTCAAGCCAGAGCCCAGGAGTCATCCCAGATTCCTCTTTTGCCTTTCCCCCCAGACCCAGTTACCATGGACTGCCAGTTTTATCTTTTAACTTTTGCTTGAATCCCTCCCTCTTTGTCCCTATTCCCATTGCCCTGTTCAGTCCCTCGTATTCTCTTGTATCAGTGGTCTCCCTGCCTCTGAGCCTAACCCCTACAATCCATCCTTTCCCCTTTGTCAGCTACATCTCTGTTAATCTAGCCATGGCCTTCCCTTCAGGGACTACCCACCATCTGCAGAGTAAAGGACAGCATAGAAGATACATTACACTTTGTGTGAGGTAGAAGCGCTTCTGCTGTCTCAGCCCTTCCCACCCGCATCCATAAACACCACACTGGACTCAGACTCCCTGCTGTTGAGGGACTCGTGACCATCCCTCTTCCCACGATGCCCTTCCCACCGACTTCACCTAATGACTTATTCACCCTACAGGAGTCTGCTCAACGATCTTTTTTTTTTCTGAGCAATTGCTGAACTCCTTTGGTATTCCTTCCCTGTATTTTCATAGCATTCTGTGCATACTTCGGTAAATATTTCTTGTTTACAGAAGACTGAGAGTGTAATTTCCATGAAAGAGGAAGACAGTGGCATTGTTTTTTGGAACTTGTATTTCTTAGACTTCTCACAAAAATCCTATCCCACCCATTTGTCACATAAGACTCTTTGTAGACTCAATAATTTTCCGGTTTGCAGGATTGCCATTTGGCATAAAAATGGAGAGACCAGGGCCTTCCCTGGTGGCGCAGTGGTTGGGAGTCCGCCTGCCGATGCAGGGGACACGGGTTCGTGCCCCGGTCCGGGAGGATCCCGCGTGCCGCGGAGCAGCTGGGCCCGTGAGCCATGGCCACTGGGCCTGCGCGTCCGGAGCCTGTGCTCCGCGACGGGAGAGGCCACAGCAGTGAGAGGCGCGCGTATCGCAAAAAAAAAAAAAAAAAAAAATGGAGAGACCAGGATTGGCAGGGAATTTAAGTATCATCTCATCCACCTTCTCCAGTTGGTGAGTGGGATGCTGAGGACCAGTGAGACTGACTGGTCCAGGGTCACACAGGCTAGGCCAACCAGCAGGCCTTGGCTCTCATTCCTGGCCATTGCACCCCACCACACCACCTCATTCTCCCCTTGAGGGACCACAGGCCAGGGAGCTGCAGAGACATGAAGTCCTAGCTGGAAGGGCAAGCACACATCTGGCTCCCAATATATTATGTACCTCACTTTATCCGTGTTCCCCAGACTTTCCTCCGAGGTTTAAAAAAACACAAATCCTTTTTCCTTTTCCAAAGCTGAAGACAGGGTCGGAGCTCTCCTGCTCTTGCCTTGTGATCGTGGATCTGAAGCACGGGGTCAGGGCTCTCTGGGTTCCGTGGGCAGCGATCAGGGCCCGCAAGCACCTTTCACTTTCCCCGCAGGAGAAGGCTGAGGAGGTGTATCGTCTGTATCAGAACTCCCCTCTCTCCTCGCACCCCGTGGTGGCCCTATCGGAGCTGAGCACCCTCTGTGCGGGCTCCTGTCTGGACGAGAGGACCTTCTACTTGGTGTTACTGCAGCTGCAGAAAGAGAAGCGAGTCACCGTCCTTGAGCAGAACGGGGAGAAGGTATGGAAACTCGCTGTTCCTTCCCGTCCTCACCGAGCACTTGTTCAGTGTGTACTGACATGCCCGCCGGCATCCCTGCCTGGTGATTTCTCAGCATTTGGGGTCGGGGCAGCAGTAATTTGTCCCTGTCCCTCAGATTGTGAAGTTTGCCCGGGGCCCACATGCCAAGGTCTCTCCTGTCAACGACGTAGATGTCGGGGTTTACCAGCTGATGCAGAGCGAACAGCTGCTGTCGCGCAAGGTGGAGTCCTTATCCCAGGAAGCAGAGAGGTAACTCCCCCTGAGCTGAGCACCCCTGACCTCCACCCTGGCCCTTAGAGCTGGTGTCCGTGGGCGCTTAAAAAAAAAAAGGTTATTTATTTATTTATTTTACTAATTGTGAAAGTACTGACTGTTCAGTGCAGCCATCATGGAAAGCACAGACTATCACAAAGGAGAGAAAAATGAATTCCTCCCCCAAAGAGTATAGCTTTTAACGCTGTGTTTATGCTCTTCCGTGCCAGTATCCGTTTAGCCAGTGTTTATTGAGCTAGGCCTTGTCTTGGGGACTTGGGGATAGAGTAGTGAAGGAGACAGGTCTCTGCCTTCCAGGGGTCTTGCTGAGGGACCTCTGCTCTTCCCCTCCAATGACTATGCAAGGCGTCCCTGCTAAAGGCACATTACCACTTCTCCAAAAAGTAGGGTATGTAGACATGGAATTAAAATGTGTGCTTGTTCACTCTTTCTTACAGTGGGAGAGACCCCATGTTGTGGGAAGGCCAGCGTCATTGGTGGCGTTAGGAAGTCATTCCCTACCTCCTGGCTCCCAGGATGGGAATTTGTCTTCAGGGTGCCTCGTCAGCATGTTTGCACACCGCCCCCCCCACCCACCCCGCCCCCTCTGTGGGTTGAAACAGCTTTTCCTTGGTCCTTTGCCTTTCCCAGGGGCAGACCCGCCCAACCCGCATCTCAGCTTGCTGCAGGGGTTTGGCAGTGGGCTGTTGGGCATCGTTTTTCTGGCCAGTGGGTGGAATGAATTTGATCTTCAGATTTGAAAGTACCTTCACTAAAAGTGCTGCTCTTGGGGACCCTGCCACCCGCGTCCTCGGGCCTCGTCATCTTGAGCTGTCCCTTTGTTTGTAGGTATAAAGAAGAAGCCCGCCGGGCATGCCGAGCGGGAAAGAAGCAGCTGGTGAGTTCTCTCTCTTCCCCCCACAGCTGTGTACCTGTGCCCACAGCGAGAGGAGCCCCAGTTCAGGGAGTGACCTTCTCGAGGGGAACGGTCTGCGGGTGGCCCAGACACCACAGCTTGTTTTACAAACCTGGGGTGGTCTTATCATCTGGGAAGGGCTCTCTTCCTCTAGCCCTTTCGCCTGCCCGGTCTGACCCTGACCATGACCGTGTCTCCACACCCCGCCCCCCCCAGGCCCTGAGGTCTCTCAAGGCCAAGCAGCGGACGGAGAAGCGCATCGAAGCCCTGCATGCCAAGCTGGACACTGTTCAAGGCATCCTGGACCGGATCTATGCCTCGCAGACAGATCAGATGGTAGCCACTGCCCCTCTGCCCCAGTGCTTGGCTGGTCTCTGCGGTGTCCGCGGCTCATCCCCTCCGCTGTGGCTTTGCTGTTTGGAGGAGGCCTGGGTTCTTTCAGGATATGCTTGGGACTGCCTTTGCTTCTCCCATTGGCCAGTTTTGGCCTCAGTTGACATGGGGTGAATCATGCATGGGTGGGGGAAAAAAACCACAAAGCTTTCTTTTGGAGATGAAACAATATTGTCTGTATTTTGCCCAGTGTTCTTTATCTGCACTGATAACTTTGCCTTCTCTTTAGGTTTTCAATGCGTATCAGGCCGGGGTAGGAGCACTGAAACTCTCCATGAAGGATGTCACGGTGGAGAAGGCAGAGAGCCTTGTGGATCAGATCCAAGAGGTACAGGAGGGGGTGGGAGGACACAGGTACACAAGGCAGTTCCTGAGGACAGGAGTGACTTCGTCGTACTTCCTTCTTTCCCAGACTGTTTACCCTGTGAACTTGAGGACGCTTTCCTTGATTCTCCAATGGGGCAGCATTACTTTGTAACCCTGAACACTGAGACCCAAAGACCATTCAGAGTTCAAGGCGTTGTGCTTTTCTCTTACAGCTGTGTGACACCCAGGACGAAGTTTCTCAGACTCTGGCTGGTGGGGTAACCAATGGCTTAGGTGAGTTGACATGGTGATTCCGTCTTCTCTCCTCTCTAAGATGACTTCAGCTCCTTGTGCTGTGATAGGTTTGGCTGTGGATCTGCTCTTTTTGGTGCAGGCAGGGCTGGCCCACCCTCCCCTCTCTCTGGGGCTTCTCCACAGGAGTAAGGAGAAGGAATTGGCGTTTCCTCCTTGGTAGGCTGTGCTAACGACCCCTTGGTGCTCTGGCGTCCCTTACTCCCTAGGCCTCTTCAAGGGCAAGGAGAAGCAGGGTCCATTCCATGGTGTTAGCAAAATACACCTCCTTGATGACTTGGCTCTGTGTATGGAAAAAGCATATCTGCTTGAAGGTGTCCTCTACCTCCCAACTCACACGATTTTTTTAATAAACCTTCAAGGAGGCCTGGGCATCTTTTGTAAAGCCGAGCTGGGTTTGCAGTCCTCAATCCTTGACTCAGTAATGCGTTTTCTCCCTGGGCTTTATGTGTCCTTATGTCGTCTTTTCTTTCCAGACTTTGACAGTGAGGAACTGGAGAAGGAATTGGACATCCTCCTTCAGGACACCACCAAAGAACCTTCGGATCTGCCCGACAACCCCCAGGAGACGTTTTATACCAACAGTGTGCCTAACCCTAGGATCTCGGACGCTGAACTTGAAGCTGAACTTGAGAAACTGTCCTTATCAGAGGGAGGTACGGAGCTGTATTCCCAGGGCTGCTGGTGGGCTTGTGGTCCTCTGGCTGACAGTAGCGAGGCTCGAGGTTAACGTGTCCCACCCCCATTGCCCAATCTGCCGGGGTACCGAAGTCAGGTGAGGGAGCTGTGGGCTCATTATTCAGACTTGGTGCCTTAAACACTGGGATGCTTTCACCTCAAAGACCTACCTGGTATAGAGTTCAGTCATTTCTTCTCCTTGCAGGTTTGGTCCCAAGCAGTAAATCTCCAAAAAGACAATTGGAACCGACTCTATAAAGCCATTGTAGGACCCTCAAGTGAAGGACCCTCGTATCAAAGAGAGACCAGGCTTGTGTGTGTGTACATAGTTATTTAAACGAGAAACTCTCGGAACGTGTTGGAAAGAGGAGGAAGGACAACCACTCTGATGTATCTGGATGCTACCACTTACTACGGGACAGATAGAATTTCTGGAAGCGTGCTCGCGAGGCGTGCTCCCAGCTGGGCTCATGGCCCTGCATTCTCATCTTTATAGTGCCACAGTTTATACAGTTCTGTGTTTGCCCTGTCATCTTTCATAGCCTGCGGCTCCTGCCACGGGCTCAGTTAGGTTTGTCTTCCCCCACCAGCTTTGTTCCAGCCAGCGAAGGCGAAAGATTCGTGCAGCTTTGCCAAATCAAAATCTGTCCTCGTCCCCCACCCTCACTGTGTTTAGAGGAGTTCATTCTGTCAGTAGGTCCGTTACACAGCTCTTCGCAGCCCCTCTCTGTTTCCATCGGTGGCGAGAAGAAGGAGAATCAGACAGCTGCCACGTTATGGAGAAACACACAGTGTGAAAGGTTCTCCCCTGGGGTTCAGATTCTCCAGGTGTTCAGAAAGAGAGGTAACCCCTGAGTGGCTCAAGAGTCGTGACGGTTGGAGAGGGGCCTTGTGGGGTTGGTGGCCACTGCCGCCTCTTCCATCTTATGCAAAAGAAGATCTGCTGACTGGAGAAATGGTTACTCTTGGTCTTTTGAACTTGACGAGGAGAAGCCCAGGTGACTACAGCGCCCCGGGTGTCCAAACCCCATATGCTTTCTTCAAAAGGTATCATCTTTGCCTTGCCCCCGTGGTGAATGAAATAAATATTAACTTAAATACATAAATCAGAAGAAGCCACACGACAGCACACCTCCCCTTCTTGAGGCTGGCAGACAACAGCAGGTTATTTGAATTTCAGAAGCGTGTTACGTTGTAGCCCACCACTCGGGGCAGGGGATCTGAGCCAGGATGTGCAACAGAAGCAGAAGACAGTGGCCTCGGCAACGTCTGCCGTGTGCTTCCCTGGTCCTGCGCTGCGCCCGGCCCCACCTCCTGAAGGCCCGCCCTCTACTTCCTTTGACGAGTCGGGGAGGATGGCGGAGGGGGACAGGCAGGAGAGGGCCTGAGTGCGCTGGCCCCAGGGAGGAGAAAGACAGCAGCCACACTGCCGCTCAGCAGACGCCTGCCTGGCCCTCGGCCCTGCCCCTCCTGCTTAGGGTGACGGAGGACAGAGGGGAGGAATTTGCTCCAGGCCAGGAGCACAAATCACTGTTCAACAAGTTCCTCTCCCACTCGGCCTTGGGAAACTGAAATGTTGGGGGTGAAGAGAAACAATCACTATTTTTTCTTTTTTTATCTGGTAAATAATTAAAAGAAAAACCCTGAGCGCCTCGTCCTCGTCTCTTTCTTAGGTTGTATAAAGTGCCTTGTTCCTTCCTGCATCCCCACCCTCACCTCCAGCATACACACACGGGTTCTTTCACTGACGCCACCAGGAGAAGGCTGACCGGCTTCCTAGCGGGAGTCCAGAGCTGCTGGGAAAGTGGTCAGCCTACCTGATGGCTCTCACGCCGATGCTGTTATTAAATGGCGTCTTTTGTTTAAGAATGTGTCATCATTTTCCTTACTCTTTTCCTTTCCCTCTTCCCTCTAGATGACCCACTTTCCTCGGCCCGTGTGATCGTACCATATTTTAGTCTGGCACCAGTATTTACTCAGCGCCTGTTACACGCGTGGGGTTTGCCGTCCATGACGGGAGACAGGTTTTGAGCCTGCGAGCAGAGCTAGAACAGGCTAGAAGATCTGCCGCAGCACTTGGTACGTTAGCAGGTGAACCAACCAGGAAGACGTCTGGAGGAGCAGCCAGGGGCAGAGACGGTTTGAACAGAACAGAGTGGAGATAGGCCGGGGGGGGGGGGGGGGGGATGTAGTAGGGAACCCTCTCCGCCCCCAACAGTGTAAGTGCCTGGACTTGGAGCCTCTTATCTGCTCTCCTGTTACTCTTTCTCTCGCTGACCTGAGCTGATAAGGAGTCCTTGCTTCAATGTTTCATCCTGGTTCTTTGCTGTGCAACAGGAAATAAAGAGGTTGAGGCTGGGCTTGGGTCAGAGTAGGACGAGCCGCCGTCTGGTGGTGGCTGCATTTTCGGCATTGGATTCCCGTGGGGGGCCTGGGTCTGGCCCCAGGATTCTCTCCTCTTGAAGGAGTTGACTCGGTTTAATAAGGGAGCTGGTGAGTTTTCTTCTATGTGGAGAGAGATCAGGCCCAGATGAATCAGGTTCAGATGCTGTCCTATCGGGAGTGAAGTTCCCTATGGGGTCCAGATACACAGCGAGGACATTCGGGGAGCAACTATTTCAAGTTAAGGGCTCGGGGAGGGCTTCATTGAAGAGACGACGGCCAAGCTCTCATTTCTCTTGAATACTTCCTTGGGTTTTTTAAATCGTGTCAAGCAATCTACAAGTTTTAGAATATCATATATCCTTAATTCCACTGAGGTCAAGTAGAGAGAGAAAATGTAGTTAATCAGGTAGGGACTGGTCCTGATGTGGTTCCAGTTCTCAACTCCGCCACTAACTAGTGGCTCTGGAAACACGGGGCCTCTCGTTTCTCATTCATAAAGAGACGCAGACAGACAAGGTGACCTGGAAATTCTGATGGTCTTAGGGTCCTTCTGAGCAGTCTGCTTCTCCCTTCTCTTGAATCCTTGCTGCCGCGTGACGGGAGTCAGGGCAGTGCCACAGCAAAGCCAAGCCTGGAAAGGTGGCTGGAGAGTCCCCAGTCCCTGCCCGCTGGGGACATGAATGTGGTGTGCGGAGGGCAGGTGGGGGTGGGAGGAAGGGGACGGGCTCAGCCTCAGAGTCTGCTGGGACTCCCAGAAAGCGGCTCTTAGCCAGAGCCCTGCGGCCGCGTGGGCTCCGAGGTCGGGCACCCTGTTGTGAGAGGGCCCAGGAAGGGTGAAACTGCTGTGATTAGCACTGCCTGCCCAAAGGGCAGAGAGAGTGTCCAAGGTTGAGCCGACCCCGGGAAGAGGTGAGGATATTCTGGTTCAGTCTGCTGGCACTGTCATCAAGGCCATCGGGAAAGAGAGAGAGCTACCAAAGCTGTTCAGAAGGGCGAGGCCACTGACAGAGCTGCTCACACACAGGAATCCAAAAGCAACCTGGCTTTGGGGTTGACGGGGGAGTTTGGCAACTCTCTTTTCTTTCGAAGTATTTCACTGTTTTCTCCGCCAACGTCTCATTTTACTCAAGTTGCAGCTACTCTCTGGGGAAAGTGTGGTTCCTTTCCTCCTCCTGCACAGAAACAATAGACACCCGAGCATGAGAGCTAGAAGGAGTCTCAGCAAATGGTGGCAAAGCCTCCGTTTCACAGATGAAGACACGGAAGCTTTGGTGACTTGCCCAAGGCACAGAGTTCACAGGGGAACTTAGGACTGCTGTCTTCCGCGTTGGCAGTCTCTCAGTACACCAGGCTCCTCTTAAGGCAGGCTCTCAAAAACCATATAACTCCAAAGTACGCCACTTCCCGTGGTCGGTGGTGGGTGGGTGGTGGTCGGGCGTGTCAGTGCTTTGAGCTGGCAGCTCAGCTTCCTCTGGCTGTCAGTGCTGTGATTACACAGACTTCTGTGTGTAGAGAGCCACCTCCTAACTGGCTGGCCCGTTTCCAGTTTTTTAGGGAAACCAGGACAGTCTTCACACTGTTCCTTTGCTGATATGCACCATAACGGTAATCTTTCTTGACTGGTATTCTATAGCAGGCACATCAACTGTGCAGAAAAAACTTGCAGCTCTGGGCTGCCTTATATTTCCTGAAGGAGCCAGACTTAGGGCCCTTGTGAGATAACCAGTGCTGTGATTAGGTGACGTGATACCCCCAAAGCATGTTGTGAACTGCAGGGCGGATCAGACCTCAGCTAGTGGATTCCCATCCCTCTGCACAGTGTAATGAGGGTAGGCCTGCTCATTGGGCTAGCCTAGGATAATAATGGGCTAGCCTAGGATAACAGAAACGTATCTAGATTATACATGTTGGAAGAGAATTCAGCCACACAGAAGTACCATGCTGCAGTTCTCGACCCAGGAAAGTTAAAAATTAACAAACTCAAGGGACTTGCCTGGTGGTGCAGTGGTTAAGACTCCACGCTTCCAATGCAGGGGGCCTGGGTTCGATCCCTGGTCAGGGAACTAGATCCCGCGGGCATGCCGCAACTGAGAGTTCACATGCCACAACTAAGGAGCCGGTGAGCCGCAACTAAGGAGCCCACCTGCTGCAACTAAGACCGGCGCAACCAAATAAATAAATAAATAAAATTTAAAAACAAAACACAAACTCAAGTGATGTGCCTATTACATGTGAGCTAACAGATCAGAGGAGAAAAGAAGGAAGATTTAGTTCGGGGCCCCGCCTTTCAGGAACTGAAAGGCAGAGGAAGGGTGTCTTAGTCAGTGCAGGCTGCTATAACAAAATGCCATAGACTGAGTGACTTACAAGCAACAGCAATTTACTTCTTATAGTTCTGGAGGCTGGAAGTCGGATATCAGAGTGCCAGCATGGTCTGGTTCTGGTGAGGGCCAGCCCTCTTCTGGGTTGGAAATGGCCCCCTTCTCATATCCTCACATGATGGAAAGAGGGCAAGGGAGCTGTCTGGCATCTCCTTTATGAGGGCACTAATCCCGTTCATGAGGGCTCTACCCTAACGGCCTGATTACTGCCCCCCAAAGGCCTTACCTCCTAATACCATTACATTGGGGGTTAGGATTTCAACATATGAATTTGGGGAAGACACAAACGTTCAGTCTATAGCAAAGGGTAATTCCAAGGTATCAGCACAATGAAGGTTTAGTATAGCACTAGGAATTTGTAGAGCGGGGGTTGGATGGATTGGGAGGAGAATGCCCAATCTTGGACTCTGGTTCCTATTTTAATGCAATAATAAAATAAAATGAACAGTGGCTAACATTTATTGGGTGCTTACTGTCCGCTGGACACTACAGGTTGGGCTCTTCAGAAGCAGGCCTGGAGACAGAGTTTGGGGTATCAGGGTCACCACCTGTGAAGGAAAAGAGGAAGAAGCACTATTAGGGAGAAGAGCTCAATCTACAATGCAGGCCCCCTAAACTCTTGGTCACACTGGTGGAAAATTCTAGAGCAGGTATTGTCCATGAATGTCCCGTATCAAGCAGAAACAGCTAGGCCTTTATCCATCCCTACCCTTCTCCCTCAGTCATCAGGTACTCCTGGCAAGGGCCTGACCTCAGCTTGGTGGCTCTCTGCAGCTGGGGCAGCCTCGAAGGAGCTGACAGCTGGCTGGGAGGCTGTTGACCACACTCCCTGCAGCTGGGCAGCAAATCCTTGAAGGGCGCCCTGGACAGTGCATCTCCATGACTCTCTGGCTGTGCTAAGATCTTTGAATGTATTTAATCTTCCCAATGAGACAGGTACTGTTACTTCACAAATGAGTTAACAGAGGCTTAGAAATGGTAAATAATTTGTCCAGGGTTACCAGTGGATGACTGTGGTTGTGATTTATAATAAGAAATATATACGTGGTCTTTGTCCCTGTTTCTGACACAGAGCTCCTAAAACCCTTGGAATTTCCTAAGCAACGAGAACAAAAAAGATGTCTTGATGTTTATAAAAACTTCTTTCAGCCATACCTGAGTTTATGTTAATGAGGTGACCAACCACGTGATAAGAACATTCAGTCTCCCCCAACCCCGCCCCAACCCCCAGAGAAGGGAGAAGGGCTAGAGGTTGAGTTCAATCAGCAATGGCCAATGATCTAATCAATACTGCCTAGGTAATGAAGCCTCCATAAAATCCCAAAAAGATTCAGAGAGCTTCCAGGTTGGGTAACCAAAATGCTTTCACATGCCACCACATGGGGCCCCAAATTCCACAAGGATAGAAGCGCCTTTGTTTGAGACCTCACCCTATGTATCTCTCCATCTGGTCGTTGATTCATATTCTTTAATAGCCTTTTGTAATAAACCAGAGCAGGTTTCCTGAGTCCTGTGAGCTGCCCTAGCAAATTAATTGAACCCAAAGAGGGGGTGTGGGAATCTCTGATTTATAGCCAGTCCATCAGAAGTATAGATAACGACCTGGACTTGTGATTGGCATCTGAAGCTGGGTAGGGGAGGTCATTCTTGTGGGACTGAGCCCTTAACCTCTGGGATCTGATGCTATCTCCCAGTAGATACTATTAGCACTATTAGTTGAATTGTAGGACACCCAGCAGGTGTCCAAGAATTGCTTGATGGTGTGGGGAAAACTCTCCACATCCCTACACAGGGCAGTTGGGTAAAGAACCCCTTTTAATGATGGAGAGAGGCTTTAGCTGGGCGAATCTAATTTTTGCATTCTTTTCCTTTCCTCTTTTTCTGCTCTAGTCCCAATTAGGGCAAGAGTTGGCTGTGATTCTGATCATCCTACCAGATTTATGAAGCGCACACACATACCATGTTGTTTCTTGAAAACTGCAGCTTTTCTGCAAGTTTCATATGAATAATTCCCTTTGATTGTAGGAGAGGACTGGAAGAGAAACTTCCAGAAACCAGAACCGAATTTGTTTTTGTTTTTGTTTACCAGGAACACCAACTAGAGCTTCTGGGGGTGGGGCCCTTTATAGATTGAACCCAAATCTCAGCTGTCTTTACCAGTTTCCAGGATTAGAAGCGAGCTGCAGGCATCGTCCTGGGCATTAATGAGAGGATGACGGGGGAAGAGGTGAGATTCCTTAGCGCCCTGTTCTGATTCTGTGTCACTGATACTGCATACGGGGTTCTCTGGCGTCAGGCTCCCCCAGGCCCCTCCCTCGTCTCAAAATACCGCTATAGCAAGAGAACGTTTTTTCTGGTCCTCCAGAGTCCAGCGAGGAGCCATGGTGGGAAGAGGTGATCCTTCTAGAAAAAAAGCCTCCAAAGTCGGAGTTACGTTCAGAGCCGCTCTCGTCCAGTCTCTACTCGGTGGGGTGCCCGTGAGGTTGGTAGGGGGCAGGCACTTGGGGAGGCGGGAAAGGGGCGGGGACTCGGGAAGTGGCGGGGACTCGGGGAAGGGGCGGGGACTCGGGGAGGAGTCGCGGAGGGTCCTGGAGCGCGCGCAGTTAGCCCTCTGGGAGAGCCTATCCCGTCCCTACTGGCGCTTACTCTGCGACGCAGGCTCGGCGCAGGAGCGGAGCTCATCTCTGGGTCACCGGACCTCTGCGGAAAGAGGTGCGAGCGAATACTGCGTTCCAGAGGAAGTGGGCGTGTGGGTACCCGGCCGCGGGGCTCTGGAGCGGGGCGCGTGTCTCGTTTTGCCGCGAACGCTGGATGCCAGGCGCGGGGAACCATCGGTCAGAAAAGTCTCCGGAGTCGGGTCCTCGGGGGAAGGCGACCGAGCAAGACGGAAAGTCCGCTCTAATCGGATCCTTGCGCCCCCGGTCGGGCCCTGCCTGTCCCACATAACGCTTCCCTCTCCAGCCGTTTCTTGCGCCCAGGCCTTTCATGTCCCCACGTCCGTCCCTGGCGCAGACTCTGGGCCCTTACTGGGCCCGTACTGGCGTCTTCCTCGACGTTGGGAGGAGTCCGGGAACCACGGACCAAGACCCCCCTGCTGCCTTCACCGGGTAAAATCCAGGACGTCCTATTCTTTGCGCTGTGCAAGGACCTCCTCCAACAGCGGGATCCTGCCAGGGGCACCTCTTCAGCACTGGGAGAAGGACCCCGCAGGAAGCCGGGTGTGCATTTGGTTGATTTTAAGGGAGAAGGCTGGTGCCTCCGTCCTGGCCTCACAACCTGGCCTTTGTTCCAAATCTCGGCCCTGCTCGGAAGCCTCCAGAACTCCCAGCCAGGAGGCCTTCACGGCGGCACCAGAGGTGACCAAGGCCCTAGTCCAGCAGAGGGCAGAGCAGGGGTGAGGCAGGCCCGCTACTCGTTGGCGTCAGTGCGGGGCTCCTCTGATTTCTCACCTGTACGCTGCTGAGAAACGTCCTGGTGTGTGCTGGCGTCTTGCGCTTTTGCCAGCAGCGTGCACAAAAGGTCATCTTGGACTTCCTGGTGGCTCTGCTGGTGATGCCTTGGAAAGTGGCAACCCAGGCAGCTGGCTACTGGCCCTTTGGGGACGTGTGTGACATCTGACTGGCCTTTGGCATCATGTGGTCCACCGCCTTTATCCCGCACTTGTGCCTCAGCAGACCAGCCCCTTCAACTACCAGCAGCATGTGACCCGCAGGGCTGCTTTGGTGGCCGTTGCGGTGACTGAAGGTGACACTTCAGTTTTCCTATCCTTCATCCCTGGCAAATGGAGCAGCTGGCATAGGGCAGAGCCCAGCCTAACAGTACAGAACTCCTTATCTGGGTTCAAAGATGCACCCCGAGCCTCAGCTTCACCTGTGCAGTAGCCTGCTCAATGATGGTCATAGTGGTAGCAGGCTGAGGGCCCTCGGAGCCAGGCTGTGTGTGGACAGCGGGGGCCCATGCTCAGCCAGGACCCGCGGTCACTTGATTGACATTGTGACATCCTCCCTTCTCCTCATAGGGTAGGGGCTGGGCAAACAGGATGGAGTGGCCCTTTCTGATTTTGTCTAGAAATTGGGTTGGGTGGTAGAGAAAGGTCACCACCTAAGGCCGGCAGCAGGACCTGTGATTCTGTGGCCCTGGACCCTGGGGTCCGTGGCTAGAGGAGATCAGGAGAGCCTTTGATCTGGTTCTTTTGGAGCTGGAGTTCCTAGAATGCCTCACCTGTATGCAGGGGGGTCCCATCTCCACCAGCCTTATACCGTGCTAGGTGCTTTACATGGGTTAACCTCATTATGGATTAATTCATCTTTGAGGCCTCAGTGAGGCCAGAGCTCTTATCCCCATTTCACAGATGAAACTAAAACAGAGAGATGGTTAACCAATTTGCTTAGAGTCACACAGCTAACAAGTAATCAAACCAGTATTCGAACGGATAGTCTGACCCCAGTACTTGCCCTGATGACCACTGTGCTATGCTAGGCTAATGGGAGGAGGGAGAGTTTGGGATGGAATGCCTATCTATTTTGGGCTATTTTAATAAATTACTTAGGACTTGCTTCCTTCTTATGTGTTTATGGAGGCATTTACTCATTCTGTACAAAATACAGTCGTATGTGTCCTCAGTCTGGCTTTTCTGTTGTTCCACGGACAGAGTTGCATGTTTGCTGTCACTGCGGTGGGTGGGTGTTTGGAGCCATCCTCATTCTCACTGGGGACAATTGTGGGCTGGCTTTCTGTGTGTGCAGGGATGGGCCAGCGTGACCCAGTGTGGGCAGGAGACGAGAGATCTGAGTTCTGGCTCCGTCACTGCAGGGAGGTGTGACGTAAGGAAAGGCCCAATGGAATAATTATTTCTGTTTAGCCTGCCTCAAAGTGAGGTGTTGTAAAGAAATGGGAACTTTGTAAATGCTTTCTGAAAGTATCAAGTGCTACATAAATGAAGGGCATCATGGAGGTGGGGCTCTCCAGACTGCCTCCCCTGGAATCAGGGCCACTTCCCCCAGGTGGCTGAGCCACTGTCTTATGAAACCTCAGTCTCAAACACAAATCAGGCATCTGCCCTGCTGTGGCCTGACCCCCTCCCTACTTGGGTCTTTGAGCTGGGCTCTGGAAGGGGAGGAAAGGTTGAACTGGCTCTGCCATTTATTAGCTGTTTGAGCTTGGGCAAGTCACTTAACCTCTCTAATGTCTTCATCTATAAAATGAGGATGACAATTATACCACCACATAGCACCGTCGTGAGCAATGAGTTAAATTATGCAAAGGGCATAGATGGTGCCTGGTCCAGAGTAAGCCAGTTCAACACGTGTCAGCTCTCAGACCCTTATATAGGCCTTGTAGTCCTCCAGACAGGTCTATCCAGGGCCCTTCTGAGTTCATCGTGGAGCTCTCCTCTCTTGCCAGGGGGCGGCTGTGTGGGATGTCCCAAGAGGTGCGTAAAGCAGAGTTTGTATTTTGTTTTGCTTCACGTAGCGCTTGTATCTGGATAGACCGTCACGTGCTTCTCTATACCTCTCTGTGTCTGTGCCCCTCTGCGGTGTTTTGCTGATACACATTAGATTAAAAAGAAACACCAAGATCCTCATAGTCAAATATTGACTAATAAATTATGTAAAGACATTTTAAAGAATTAAGCAAATAAGAGTCTAGATGTTCATTAGAAATTCTTAATTTTCACCCGGTTCTCTTAGGACAGATCAACTGCAGTCTCTTGCAAATTCACTTGTAAGGATGGGCTGCGCTGGATCATCCTTTAAAAAACTATTATACATCTTTCCTGTCTTCTTTTCCTTTCGTTTTTTTGCTTTATATCTTTATTAAGGCAAAGAGACACAATTTTTCTTTTGCTATCCTTTGCCTCTTTTTCTTTGTTTGTACTTTATGTTGGATAGAGTTTTTATATTGTTATTATTTTCCTGTGATGATTTGAAAGCTACAGATTATATTTCTAGTCTTTCAGTGGTTACCTTCAAATTTTTAGCGTATGGATTTAACTATACATTTTTCTAACAAATTCTAAAATTCTTCCTTATCTCTCTCTTTTCCCTTTCAAGAATTTGAAGGTGTTCTAGCTATGCATTGAATACCACCCCCTGGCCATCTTTTTATTGTTGGCTTCAGTTTGGCTTGAGAAAAACAAATGTTTTATTATGGCACATTTCAACCATACACAATAATGAGGAGGATAGTGTACCTATCACCCAATTTCAATAATGATCAGCGTTTTGCCAATCTTGTTTCACCTGTAATTCCTCACTTCTCCCCTCCCCAACATATTTTAAAGCAAATCTAAGACATCACGCCATTTCATCCATACACACTTTAGTATGAAAAAACAGATGAAAAACGTAACTACAGTAACAATAGACACACCAGAAGAGTAAGAACAGTCCTTCATATCGTCTAGTACCCAGGCTGTATTCAGATTTCCCTGACTTTATCAAACATGTCCAATAGTAAATTGGTTTGTCCGAATATGGCTCTACAAAGGCCCATCTCTTGCATTTGATTGACAAGTCTTTTCTTAGCATTAGTAGTTCTTTTGTTTTCTTGGGTTTTTTTTTTTTTCATGTATTAGAGTTTTGGTTTGTAAAGTTCTTTTGTGGGTGGTTTTTCCTCTTTCTTTGAGCTCACTCATCCTTGCCTGGTGTTTCTGTGCTTGCCTGCCCCAGGACACCCAGTTAAGAGCCAGGTTTTTTCTTGGCAGCTAAGAGCCATGTCATTACTGGGGATACCATTGACCCAGTTGGCTGGCAGGTGGCTTGCCCGAGGAATTCTTCACAAGGCAACATCTTTGGTCTTTTACCTTCCGGAAAAGGCCATAGATAGCTCCTTGGGGTGGTCAAATGTAGCTTTATTCTGTGTAACTGCATAAATGGGGACACTCCCCCTCTATCCCTAGCTTTAAGTGGTTGGGTGGCTTTGATCACCTCCTCGCATGGGGCACTTTTTTTCCTTTTTAATCCACGTGGACTGAAACCCCAGAGGCCTCTGCTGGTTTCCAGACCAGAGCCCAGCTGGCTCGCAGCCTCAGCCACGAGCACGATTCACTGCATGGTGTTCCCCAGGCACAGTGACCATGCTTTGAGCACAGCTATGTCTTTCCCACCTACATGCTTTTATAAAACAATGCCAAGTTCCTTGGAAGTCCGCTCAGGTGATGTTCCACCTTAGGGAACATCAGGTACTGGGAGGTCTTTTTTATTCATTCATTCATTCAACAAATGATTATTGAATGCCCACCAGGTGCCAAGCATTGTGCTTCTCTTCCTGTAACTCCTCCTGGCTTCTGCCTCTCCAGGAAGCTGCAAGCGCTTCTGTGCTCCTTGGCCTCAGGGAAGTTGGTCTTTCAAAGCCTGGGCAGATACTGCCTGCTAGTCACTGACCTTCCTGAATTCTGTTCTCCTAGAGTTTGAGCACCTTTAGGAGATTCTACTAGGAGTCCCGGAGAGGAGAGGGGATCGTATTTGCTGGAGAAAGAGTAGAGGAAATTTGGGGAAACAGAAAAGAGATGGGGTCTGTGGATCCTAGCATCAGTGAGGACCCATCCCCCAAGTCATTGGCAAGACTTCAAAGGAAATGGGTTGTGTGTTTCACCGGGGGAGGCTGGATGCAGGCCCCAGGTTTCTAGTCTCAGCATAGATTCCTATGCCCCGTCCATGACACAGAAGCAGAGAGCCACCCAGAATCCACAGGACCACTATGGGCTTAGACAGTGAGGGTCTTAGAGGCAATCACTTCCAGTAGGTTCCATGTGAAAGTAACCAGAGTGAAAAAATCTCAACTGGTTATATAGTTCTTAAACACAGACAAGACAGGGCAGCCAGAAAAGAGCCAGAGGGGCCTTCCCTGGTGGCGCAGTGGTTGAGAGTCCGCCTGCCGATGCAGGGGACACGGGTTCGTGCCCCGGTCTGGGAAGATCCCACATGCTGCGGAGCGGCTGGGCCCGTGAGCCATGGCTGCTGGGCCCGCGCGTCCAAGCCTGTGCTCTGCAACGGGAGAGGCCACAGTAGTGAGAGGCCTGCGTACCGCAAAAAAAAAAAAAGAAACGAGCTGGAGGAAGAGCATCGTAGGCAGAGGGAACAGCCATTGCCAAGCTCTTGAGTCAGGAAAGAACTTGTAATGGAGGAACAGAAAGGAGGCCGGCATGTCTGGGATGTAATGGACAAGGAGAAGGGTACCCAGTAGTGAGGTGGAATTATGCTAAGGTGAGGCATTTCAAGCACCCAGGGCACAAAGCTTAAGGAGGCACTTGCCCTCAGGTTCATGGCTCCCTGCCTCACCCTAGTCCAGGCCTGGAGAAGGCCAGATCACTTAGAGCCTGGTAATAAGTTATTTTAATACATTGGGGAGCCATTAAAGGATTTTATGTGGTGGAGAGAATGATGTGATTAGGTTCACCTTTTGACAGATCACTCTGGTAACTTGTTATGGGAGAGCTTCAAGACAATCCCACAAAAGGGGACTGAGGACCATGGCCCTGTCATTGCCAAGTCTTAATATTCATTTTTCCTCCTGTCCCTTAGACCCCATTGTGGCAACAGGCTCTGATGTGTGGTGGCTTGGGCCTGGGGAAGAGAGATCTGGCTTTGGAGGTGGGTGTGTAAACATCTGCAAAGTCACGTCAGGTAAGGATCCCTGGCAGGAGCTTGGGGGCTGAGATGAGGACAGGCCTGAGCCCCGCAGCTCACGGGCCAGACTCCCCCGCAATCCCAAACCCCATCTGAATTCCTGTTACTCTGGCCCTTTAAAAAAGGAGCTGGAACTCAGGCTAGCCTGAGGCTATGGTCTCCTGGGAACCAAAGGACAACAAAGGCATCAGAGATTTGGGGGATAAGGACAGATGCCAATCTGGTAGAGCAGGACTGGGGGTGGATTTCTCATTTCTTTCTTCCCTTGGCCCCGCCATCACCTCTTCCAGCCCTGGCTCTTCTCCACACATTCTTGCTTACAGGAGTTTCTTAGTTGATTCTCTTGAATTTTTAGGTGAAAAAAAAAAATCAAATATTCTGCAAACAGTGATACTTTGGTCTCATCAAATTTCCAAACTTTCCAGTTTTTCTTTCATTCTTTCACCAAATTGCTTTGGTGCTTGCACCTGCAAGCCACTTGAATTTTTTCTTTGTATTCTACCTATATAGAGTTTTTTTTTTTCAATGCCCAGAGAAAATAATTTTACCACCATCTGTATCAGGCATCTAGCTATCTATTTCTGGAATTCAGTAAACTAATCTGTGGATTCACATTTTTCTTTGTTTCAAAAAAATTTTGTTGCATTTTTTTTTCTGTTCCAATAGCTTTGTTTCCTTCCTCAGGTTTATTAATTAACCATGTGTTGGATCTACAATGCAGATTTCTGTATTTATATTTTCTGTAACTGTTTTAATCTCTCTGGTTTTTCTTGGAACTCCATGTAGTTTTGTGTAGAGTTTTCTATGTCTGAGACTGGCTTTTAATTCACAAAAGATTTCTTATAGTTATTTAGATTTTAAGTTATATTAGTTTATGAAAGTAACATTTAAATATCTAGTTTTCATTAAGTTTTAAAATTTAACTTATAAATATTGTAATGTTATTAATGTATCTAATATACTTTATAGAAAATGAAAACAACTTTGATTAACTCAAAATGACAGAACAAATTTATTTCTCTTATACATCTGGTTCCAGTTTTACTCATATTTATGAAGTTATTAAACATTTAATTTACATTTTATAAATTTGATATATTTGATTTTCCATTTTCATTAGTTGCAAACATCTCTTTAAATTTAAATTTTTATTTTTTTGGCCACGTCACGTGGCTTGCGGGATCTTAATTCCCTGACCAGGGATTGAACCCAGGCCACGGCAGTGAAAGGAGCGAGTCCTAACCACTGGACTGCCAGGGAATTCTCTAATTACAAATGCTTATTGAGCAGGTTGTAGAGTCACCTGCAATTATAAGAAATAATACAGGGAGATCCCATGTACCCTTTATCTAGTTTCATTCAATGGCAACAATTATAGTACAATCACAACCAGAGTACTGACATTGATAAAATCTACCTATCTAATTCATATTTTCTCAATTTTACTTATACTGGTGTGTGTGTATTTAGTTATATATAACGGTATTATATGTGTAGGTTCTCGTGTCCAACACCACAGTCAAGATGTAGAACACAAGGATTCCTCTTACAGTTCTTTTTAGTTACACTCATCTCCCTCCCACCTCCTCTCCCCTCTTCACCTTTTGTTCCCCACTTCAACTGCTAATTTGTTCTCTGTTTCTAAAATTGTGTCATTTCAAAAAGTTTATATAAGTGAAATAGACTAAGTAACATTTTAGGATTGGATTTTTTTTTCTTTTTTTTTTTTTTTGCGGTACGCGGGCCTCTCACTGTTGTGGCCTCTCCCATTGCGGAGCACAGGCTCCGGACGCGCAGGCCCAGCGGCCATGGCTCACGGGCCCAGCCGCTCTGCGGCATGTGGGATCTTCCCGGACCGGGGCACGAACCCGTGTCCCCTGCATCGGCAGGCCGACTCTCAACCACTGCGCCACCAGGGAAGCCCTAAATTGAATATTCTTAAACTTAACCTTAAACATGGAGAGAACAGTTGGCTAGCTCATGCAAGCTGAGGTTACTGGTAGACAGTTTAATACCTGTAATACCATCTCAGGTTGCTTAGAGTGAGGAGATGTGAAATTGGGAGGTAGACTCCAGAGCTGTGGGTGACCCTGGTGATCCTACCCATAGCAAGGAAAGGCGCACTGGACGGTAATTTAGGGTCACTATGGTAGCAGGGGACTCTAGGTCCTTCCCTTCAGATGGGACTGTTTGCAACCCCCTGTCCCCTGCATGCAGTCCTTTCATCATCACTCAATCATTCCTCCTGTTTCAGGTAAAACTCTACAGCACACACATAGCATGCTTTTCTAACTGATTGGATTCGTCTAGTTTGTTTAATGCCTGACTTCTGTGTCTGGCTATTGGCCACGGCGTCAATTCTCATGACATTCTAAAGATGGAAGATCTTAGTCAGGGGGTGTTCAGGAGCATGGACGTGACAGTCAGGCTACATCTGGATTAAAGTGAGTTCCAACTCTGCACGAAGTAGCTGGTTCCTTGGCTAAACCTCAGGTTATTCCCCTGCAATAAGGGTAACAATCTCTATCTGAAGGGGCTGCTGCAAAAATTAAATTCATGTCATTTATATGGCAAACTTTGTATAAATAGTAGTTATCTTCATTTTCATAAGGCTTTACTCTTTGTCACTGATTCGTTTTCAACTTTGTTGACTCCAGTGTTTGCTGCTTCTGTGATGAACATGATTGCTTCTTTTATGTCTTTCCATGCCTCTGACAGTTCACTTCCATGTCATTGTTGGTTTATCCATTGTGACATGGAAATCAGGCTTTCTTTGATTTCCCTGGGAATGTGAAGTAGCTATTAACTGAAATTTCTTCTCTTTTCTCAAGAGAACTTTCCAATATACCCTTATCCTCTTTTTCCTATTATGCTTTCTTTGTTGTTTGTTTTTGCTGTAGAAATTCTGCATATCCTGCTGCTTTTTGTTCTGCTGGCTTATCTCTGACTGGGACCCATTCAACGCTCACCTGGTATTTGTCCCCAAAGCGTGTAGGTGGATGTGCCTTGATTTCCTTCCCCATTTATCTTGGCATCTCTTGGTAACCTCCACCCACAAGTGGAGGCCTTCGTGCTGATTGGGGAGAGATGGCCACTCTGCTGAGAAAGTTGGGCCTTTGTTTTCTAAGTAGCAAGCATATCCTTCCAGGTCATGTGTGGTCCATAACTGCTTGGTGGTCTTGCCTCTCAGCCTCACCCTAACCCTAACCGCCCATCATGGAAGCCTGGTCAGATAAATGGTACCATTGTGTGCCCCCTCAGCGTTCTCTCAGGCCTAATTCCACTTCAGTTAAGCCAGTGTGGAGTGTGGGTGGGGCTGGTGGAGTCAGAATCCAAATGGGTGTCCCTATTCTTCCTGTTGCCTTTTGCCCTCTACACCCCCAGGGGCCGGATGCCCCTCCAGGCCAGAGGCTGGGGCAGGGGACCTGTGAGGCCTTCAGAATCTCTTCTTACAACCAGGGCTGAAAAGGAGACTCATGACTCACCTCCCTGAGTTCTCTTTGCACTTGGTGTTGTCTTTATTCTAGATCCTTTTATTCTTTTTTTTTTGCAGTACGCGGGCCTCTCACTGCTGTGGCCTCTCCCACTGAGGAGCACAGGCTCCGGACGCGCAGGCCCAGCGGCCATGGCTTACGGGCCCAGCCGCTCCGCGACATGTGGGATCCCCCCAGACCGGGGCACAAACCCATGTCCCCTGCGTCGGCAGGCGGACTCTCAACCACTGCGCCACCAAGGAAGCCCAAGATCCTTTTTATTCTTGAAAAACTATCCAGAAAGATAGTTTTTGTAAATGTGATATAATACCACCATCTTTTTAAAGAAATACTCTGGAAAAAACTGCAAGAGAGCAAAATGCATCTTAATTTTTCTTCGTTTTTCTGTTCCCAGCTTTTCCTACCTGGGCTTTTGAGGGACACTCTCCCTGTGGCCTTGCCCATAGCCTACTGCAGGGCCCACTCAGACTGTCCCACCCCTGCACTAAAACCTGGGTCTTCAATGCTGTTAACTCAGGGGCCCGCTTGATTCAGGATGATAAAAGGCTTACATTTCAGCACCTTTCAGGGAAGAGGAGGATTTCAACCCTGGTCTCCTAGATTATAATAGCCCATTCTACACTGTCTGATGGGAAGAATTTCAAACCCTATTTAAGGTGGGTGGTGGAGTCATTTTTAGATGTAGCAAGGTAGTATAATTTGATGACCTGCAAATCACCATTCTAGTGTCTACCCCGCCTTGTTACCCAAAGGCTAGTACACCTTGTCAGTGACCCTTTGGTGTGAGTTGGACCTCTTCGCAGGTTCCATCAATAAGGGTCAAGGAAGGGCAGCAGTGGTCAAAGGGTGATGAAATTCTTGGTGTCCAGAAACTTCCTATTTATTCCTCTTTTACGTTCCTAGGGAGGGGAACAATGAACCGGAAAATCTGGTATCCCCACGACCTAGCATATAGGAGCCACCTCAAAGTATTTGCCCAACTTAATTGATCCTAGGAGACAGTGTGCTCTCAGGGGCAAACCAATCAAGAGCACGCCTCTGTCGTTGCTGCCATGCCTCCTCCGGGCCGCATGGTGGCGCTGCGCCGCCGCCGAGGTCCGGGTGTTTCCTCTGGCTCCAGGGCGCGCAGGCTTCTGGGGATCCTCAGAGCTGCGGCGGCGACGCGCGGGGCGCCTGCGGTGAGTGAGGCGGGCGGGCCTGGGGGCGGGTCGCCCCGCTTGCTGGCTCGCAGCAGGCCTCGAGCTCCCCCTGGGCCTCTCGCTTCCGGGCCGGGGAGTGTCGATCGCGCCGGCTGAGCAGGCCCGAGGCGGCGGCGCGCGAGCCCGGGGACAGCGAAAGCGAGCGCAGCTGGGGCCGGGAGACCCCCTAGCTGCCCCACTACTGCCCTGCCTGGCGACCCTGGCCGCGTCCCTTCCCCGCCTCGGAGCCCGGCTCCTCTCCGAAAGGAGGAGAGACCTTGGCCTTGGTCTAGGGTGGGCCCGGGACGCGCTTTGATCGCGGCCGTGTCCGTTGCCCCGCAGGTTCTCCCACCTGTCACCCTGGCCCTTCTCTGCTTGGACGGCGTCTTCCTCTCCTCAAGCGAGAATGACTTCGTGCACCGCATCCAGGAGGAGCTGGACCGCTTCCTGCTGCAGAAGCAGCTGTCAAAGTAAGCTGGTGTGATGGTGGCGTCGGGCCCTGGGTTGCTGAAAAGGTCAGGGTTCGCCCAGAGCCTCCTGTGCCCCTTTGCCCAGTGGTGCATCCAAAGTAACGGGCTCGCAGCTGGCTCTGACCTTGGCCTTTAGGTTTAATAATCTGCCCTCAGGCCTCTCCCAGTTGCATCTTTCTTTTTAAAAAATTTTTTTAATTATCTATTTTATACATATTAGTGTATATATGTCAATCCCAATCTCCCAGTTCGTATCCCGCTCCCCCCCACCCGGTGTCCATACGTTTGTTCTCTACATGTGTGTCTTTATTTCTGCCATGCAAGCTGGTTCACCTGTACCATTTTTCTAGATAACACATATATACGTTAATATACGATATCTGTTTTTCTCTTTCTGACTTACTTCACTCTGTATGACAGTCTCTAGATCCATCCACGCCTCTACAAATGACCCAATTTCATTCCTTTTATGGCTGAGTAATATTCCATTGTATATATGTACCACATCTTCTTTATCCATTCGTCTGTTGATGGGCATTTAGGTTGCTTCCATGATCTGGTAAATGGTGCTGCAATGAACATTGGGGTGCATGTGTCTTTTTGAATTATGGTTTTCTCAGGGTATATGCCCAGTAGTGGGATTGCTGGGTCATATGGTAATTCTACTTTTAGTTTTTTAAGCACCCTCCGTACTGTTCTCCATAGTGACTGTATCAATTTACATTCCCACCAACAGTGCAGGATGGTTCCCTTTTCTCCACACCCTCTCCAGCATTTATTGTTTGTAGATTTTCTGATGATGCCCATTCTAACTGGTGTGAGGTGATACCTCATTGTAGTTTTGATTTGAATTTCTCTAATAATTAGTGATGTTGAGCAGCTTTTCATGTGCTTCTTGGCCATCTGTATGTCTTCTTTGGAGAAATGCCTATTTAGGTCTTCTGCCCATTTTTGGATTGGGTTGTTTGTTTTTTTAATATTGAGCTGCATGAGCTGTTTATGTATTTTGGAGATTAATCCTTTGTCCATTGATTCATTTACAAATATTTTCTCCCATTCTGAGGGTTCTCTTTTCGCCTTGTTTACGGTTTCCTTGCTTTGCAAAAGCTTTTAAGTTTCATTAGGTCCCATATGTTTATTATTGGTTTTATTTCCATTACTCTAGGAGATGTGTCAGAAAAGATCTTGCTGTGATTTATGTCAAAGAGTGTTCTTCCTATGTTTTCCTCTGAGTTTTATAGTGTCCGGTCTTACATTTATGTCTCTAATCCATTTTGAGTTTATTTTTGTGTATGGTGTTAGGGAGTGTTCTAATTTCATCCTTTTACATGTAGCTGTCCAGTTTTCCCAGCACCACTTATTGAAGAGACTGTCTTTTCTCCATTGTATATCCTTGCCTCCTTTGTCATAGATTAGTTGACCATAGGTGTGTGGGTTTATCTCTGGGCTTTCTGTCCTGTTCTGTTGATTTATCTTTCTGTTTTTGTGCCAAGACACTAATATTGTCTTGATTACTGTAGCTTTGTAGTATAGTCTGAAGCCAGCTGCACCTTTCACTTGTAACCCTGAGCATCACCCGTGACCGAAGGGGCCCAGCACTGGAAGGGGAGTGGGGCCAGTAGCACCCTGTCGTAACCTCTATTGGCAGATCCTTTGCAGTCAGCCTGGGACCCGAGGGGGCAGAGGGAGCCTAGTGTTTAAGCCACCGTTAAACTGGGAGTGGACTCGGTGGGGCTCAGGCCTGGGGGCTGCACCTGGAGCCCCTGCTCAGCACCCCTTCCCGTTGCTCCCCAGGGTCCTTCTCTTCCCCCCACTCTCCAGTCGCCTCCGGTACTTGATCCACAGGACAGCAGAGAATTTTGATCTTTTGAGCAGCTTCTCTGTTGGGGAGGGCTGGAGAAGGAGGACAGTCATCTGTCACGTGGACATCAGGTGTGTATCCTGCCGCCTTGGAGGCCCCTCAGCAGTTCTTTGAGCTGGAGGCGGGGGGTTGGGGGCTGGTCGGTTGAGCTGGTTAGTGTCTGAGAGGGAACCAGGGCCGGGAGCCCCCAGGCCGCCACCTCTGTCCCCAGCCTCAGGTGCTTAGAGTCAGTGCTGCTTTCTGCTCCAGCAGCGGAGTAGATGTGCATTGTTTGTGGAATTCCTTCAGCAAATTCAGCTTACGCACGCTGGGCCAAAAGAGAGAAAGAGAGAGTGGTTTAAACAGCGAAGGTGTCTGCCTAGCGTTGCCCTCAGTGAGCTTGTGCCCCGCAGAGGCCACGGAACGTGCGAGTACATCTGGGCTTTCACTCACCTGTTTCCACGTGCGTCTTGCAGGATCTTATCATGTTGACTATGATCCTAGCTTTGAAAGTTACCTATTTTTTTAATAACGCAGTTCCTAAATGCTAGTACTCACCTTACCCTGTGAGTAAGCAAAGACTCGGCGGTCTCATATTCGGTTTATAACACTGGAGGGAGAGCTGACTGCTTCGGGCTTGTTCAGGGCATCCAGCCTCCACTCTGATGCCTTGTTAAGGTGTTCTTGAGGGTCATTTTGGCTTTGGTTTTTGCCCAAGGCTGACTTGAGAGCCTCGTGCCTGAATGGCAGGTTGCTCCGTGAGCCCTTTTCCTTGGGACCCAGACACCGTCCTGATCACCGCCTGCCCCTGCTGCAGGTTACCCGCTTCAGATGGGCTCTCCGGCCCCTGCCGCCCTCCTGCTTCCCACCCTAGCAAGTACCGAGGTCCGAGGTCCACCTCAAGCCAGGGAGCGGCTGCTGGTCCCGGAGGAGCGTGGGCCGGCCGGTGGCATCGTGGACGCAAGCCGGACCAGGCTTTGTATGTGCCCCGGGCGCTGCGCAGGCGAGAAGAATGGGCACCCCTCCCGGCCCCAGGGCTTCAGGGAGATGCTCCAGCTGGCGGGCTCCCAGAAGAGCCCGATGACATCCGTGCCGGGGACCCCACCTCCGATCAGGAACTTCCTGTGTTGGCGACTCAGGCAGCAGAGGTCCGAAAAGGCCGTAGCAAAAGTGAGAACGAGTCACTGCCAGACCCAGTGGCCACTGAGTCCCCAGGGCCAGAGGATCACTCAGGGACGGGAGACAGGTCGGAGTCGGCCGCACAGCCTGGGCCCGGTCTGCAGCCAGACTTGGAAGACGGGAGTGGGAGTGAGCTGGAGAGGAGCCTGGCGGCGGAGAAGGAAGAGGACGAGGTGGAAGAGGAGGGACCGGGCAGCTGCTCCGAGGAGGACGATTACAGTCAGCTGCTGCAGGAGGTGATGAGCTCTTAAAGCCCGGAAAAGGGAGGGCGGAAGTGAGGTGGGTGTAGTCGAGGGTGGATGGGGGCCAAGGGTCATGGTGTGTGTGTGGGGGGGCGGGTGCTGGCTGAGCAGGCCTGGGTGTTGGCTGATAGGGGTCCCTTAGGAGATGTGCGGGGAGGGACACAGGGGCCTTGCCCACAGGAGTCAGGACTGACACTGCAGAGGGCAGGAGGCTCAGGGTCTGGGATCAGGGGTGTGGAATTCAGTCCCAGCTCAATCATGTAGGTGCTATTCGACTGTGGGCAAGTCATTTGGCTTTTCTCAGTTTCCTCATCTGAAAAAATAGCAGGTAATGATACACACTGCCCAAGGTAACATAGATGTGCACATGCTACAGAATGCACTGCAGATGTTGGTCATGAAAATCACTCTTCTGCCTGAAGCTCTGTCTTACAGATCTTGTACCCTTGGAACTGTGTGTCATATGTCCGCCCCTGAGCCTGGCCACAGTGTCAGTTGGGAGGGCGGGCATCCTGTATCGCTATTTTACAGATGAAGGATGGACGCCAGAAAGCCTTGCTTATTATCACGTCATTAATGAGAGAAGGAAAGATCCTGGGCCTGCCCAGCTCTGTGACTCACTGATGGCAACTTGGGGCAAAATTACTTAATTCGTTGACTCAGCTTACCCATCTGTAAAGTGGGCCTATAGAATAGGGTTTTCGGGATTCTGTGAAACATGATGTGTGTCCGTGCCAGTCACCCAGTGGGGACTCCCCTAAAACTCATGCTTCTCCATCTTCTGGCCCAGTCTGCCATCCTCCTGTCTTTCTCAGACCCCTTCCCGGGGTGCTCACCTCCCTATCTACCCAGAAGCCTGCAGGACTCTCAGCGTGTGATTTTGAGAGCAGTCATTTGGAGTCATGTGTGTCAGAGCTCCCCTCGCTAAAGGGTCTGATCTCTCCCAGATAACGGACAACCTGACCGAGAAGGAGATTCAGGTAGAGAAGATCCACATGGACACGTCCTCCTTTGCAGAGGAGCTGCCTGGAGAGAAGGATTTTGCCCACGTGGTGGAGATCTATGACTTTGAGCCAGCGCTCAAGACCGAGGACCTGCTGGCAGCCTTTTCTGAGTTCCAGTGAGAGGCTTCGGGGAGGTGGGGAGGAGGGGGTGCCCAACTTCTGGAGAGGAGCTAGGACAGCCCTTTGTTGTGGGGGACAGTTGCCTGGCCCTCCCCCGGTGCCCAGCGATCTAGAAGGAAAGGCAGAAAGTGGATGTGGTTGCTCTGGGCTCTATCCTCCTGGGCAGTTGGCTTGCTGGACGTGACTTCGTGGAGCAGGAGAGCTGAGGTTTCAGTTGCAGACACTCTTCAGAGGCCCGAGACCTGGTCCTGCTGGCACCGGGCAGCAGATCTCTGTCCCGGCCCCCACACACCCACGTGGTGGCCAGGACCCGGCGGGGCCCCTGCCTCCCCTGCTCCACGAGCAGCCACCCGTCGGTCAGTCAGCAGGATGGGGCCATTTCCAGGCAGGAACTATTCCTGGGGTGAACTGGGCTTGAGCGGCCCTGGGGCAGGGTCTGGTGGAGATGGGAGATGGGGGTATAGTGAGAGAAAGATTTCTCTTGTTTCCCCGAATTCCTTGGATCCAAATCCAATCTTTTCTCCTTTTTTCTTTTTCTTTTTCCAAATGCTCATTTTCTTTTCTCCAGTCCCCCTTCTCTTTTCCTCCTTAGGCTTTAAAAACATCCCTTTCTTCAGGGCCCCCTTTCTGACTGCTTCCTGAACAGCCTCCCCTTCCCTCCCCAAGCCTGAGCTGGTGGACGGAGCCAGACTGGGGCTACTGGTGGTTTCCTTGGCCGGCGTGGCGGTGCCACGGAGAAGCCGTGGGCCCCAGGACTGCTCTGGCTTCCCACGGGGCCCAGACTCAGGGGTGCTTTCCTGAGCAGCAGAAAGAAAGTCGAACAGTGGCAGTTGCATTGACACGCTTGTATTAGGTCCTGTGCCCACCACACAAACCCTTTGCCTCCAGCCTCGGACCCCACGTGGAGGAGCCCCCTTCGCCCTTGGCATTGTGTTCTACGAGCTTTGCGTCCTGGCTTCCTCAGTTCTAGGAGTGGGAGGCCCATCCGACCACGGGGCTGGTGTCTCTTTCTGAGGCTGACTGTCTGGTCTTCAGAGGAAGTCTGCGCCCGATGGCCGTCTCCTTCCCGGAGGAGATGGAACTAGTCTTGGGCTCAGAGTGTTTGAGGGTTGGAGGTGGGAGGGCACTTCCTGTAGCAGGAGGGGTTTTGCCCATTTGCTCTCCTCATCACTCTGTCTCTTCCCCGGCAGAGAGAAGGGGTTCAAGATCCAGTGGGTGGACGACACACACGCGCTTGGGGTCTTTCCCTGCCTGGTTTCAGGTGAGGCGGGCCCTCCTCTGATTGCCGTTGGGGAGGGCGGGAGCCTAGGTTTCCCTGGGTGGGGATCCTCCAGGTCAGGGTGCAGGCTACCCTGAGCCGGCGGACTGGCAGGGTGTCTCCCAGACCCTCCAGAAGTCCTGGGGGGCAGAGCAGGAGCCAGGCCAGGAAGCTTACGGCCTCGCCTGTTCATCTTCGTGCCTTCGGTTCGGAGGTTTCAGACTCAGGTGACCTTTACTGAGCATGTAGGGCCAAGCCCTACGGACTAACACATACTAAATGAAAGCATATGAAGGCGCCATTTTTTATTTTTATAAATTTATTTATTTTATTTTTGGCTGTGTTGGGTCTTCATTGCTGTGTGCGGGCTTCCTCTAGTTGCAGTGAGCGGGGGCTGCTCTTCGTTGCCATGCGTGGGCTCTAGGCGCGTGGGCTTCAGTAGTTGTGGCGAGCAGGCTCAGTAGCTGTGGCTCGCGGGCTCTAGAGCACACGCTCAGTAGTTGTGGCACACGGGCTTAGTTGCTCCGCGGCATGTGGGATCTTCCCGGACCAGGGCTCGAACCCGTGTCCCCTGCATTGGTAGGCGGATTCTTAACCACTGCGCCACCAGGGAAGTCCCGAGGTGCCATTTTTATAGGTCAAAAGCATTCAAATATGGCAATTTCATACGGTTTGAGCAGATGCGTCTCATTCCGTTTTCATTACAGCGCCAAGAAGTAGGTCAGGTGGCCCCTGTTTCACAGATGGGGAGACTGAGTTCCCTGGATGTCAGTGTGTGGTCAGGGTTACTAAGACTCTTGGCGTCAGAGCTGGGGAGGCCAGCCAGCCTCCTGGCTGTAGCCCTGGACGGTGCCCGTCCTCCATCTTGGCCACTTTCCTGAGCTGCCCCTGCCACGCCACTGCTCAGTTTGGGTGTATTTGTAAAGAGTTGGTACCCCGCCGCCCTTGGCTGGGCTTCTCACAACAACAGCTTCTGAACATAGAGCTGGGAGTGACCATGGCCGGGGTGGGCGGGCCCAGTTCTCAGGAGAGCCTGGGGTTTCAGGGAAGGGGGGCAGTGTCTAGGGAGCAAGAGGACTGGGGCGAGGTAGGGGCGTCAACCCCTGGGAGGGAGCCACTGAAAGAGAGGCGGGGGCAGGGGAAGGCCCAGAGCCTTTCTGGTCCGCGGAAAGGAGGAACAGTGGGCTAGGCTTGGCCACGGCTGCCTTCCGGGCTCCACCAAGCTGCGTGGCACGGGCCAGCCACGTCCTGGCCCCAGTTTCCTCATCCCTACAGTGGCTTGGACCCGAAGCCCCTCCCATCTCTGACCTGCTGTGTCTGTTAAGTGGCCCGAGTGCTCCAAGACCTGGCACAGCTTGAGGCAGTGAGGGCACGTGCCCTGGGAGGGTCTCGAGTGGGGGAAGGGTGGCGTTTGTTTTAAGCTCCCAGGCTTTGGAAGGCGGGGGCCTGCCTCTCCTGACGTCAGAACTGTAGGCTCACGCGGCTCCCGACCAGCCCGGGGCAGGAACGTGGAAGCTGGGCTCCGAGCTTGCTGTCTACCTGAGAGCGTGGGTGGCCCCATGCAGGTCTGCGGGCTCGGGGGGCGAGGCAAGCTCATGGGGCAGCCCTGTCCCTGAGCTCTGAATGGGTGTACAAAGCAGCTGCGTGGGCCTCGGGGTGACACTTGTGCTCCTGGGTCCTGCGGAGGCCTCAGCAGGAGGAAGAGGGCATGGCTCCAGATCTGTTGTCTTTCCACAGCTGCTGAGGCCCTGACCAGGGATTTCTCCACGCTCAAGATCCGGCCCCTGACGCAGGGAACCAAGCAGTCCAAGCTGAAGGCCCTGCAGAGGCCAAGTAAGGGAGCCTGTGGTCTGGGTGGGAGGGCTGTGTGAGTGTTCGCTTGGGCGGGGCGGGGCGGGCCCTTCCCTCCGATTCCCTCCCCTCTTCAGTTCTCTGCTTTAGGGCTCCTGGGCTGCAGTGGCCAGTGGGGTGCTCCTCCCCACCCCAGGGGGGCCCCTCAGCAGTGCTGTCTGCCAGCTGCTCTGTCCCGGGCTTGCCCTCCGCTCACACCTCTTGTGCTGTGGCTCAGGGGGAAGCTTGGTCTTTCTGTGTGGCCGTGGAAGCCATGTTTTGCTGTAGGGTAAAAAGCTTGGGCTTCGCTGTGGTGTGATCCTGGCTCTGGCACTTCTGTAAGTTGGCCTTGAGCAAGTCACCTAACGTCTGTGACATAAGCACTGGGGTGAATAAGAAAGCCTGGCACACGTGCCCGCAGCGGTGAGGGGCACACAGGAGATGCCTTATAAATGACATCTCCTCCCCTTGCCTCTCCTCCTTCCAGAAGCACGAGGGGAGCTTTAGAGGCCAGTTTTCCATGGCTGCAAAGCAGTGGCTGGCAAAACTGGCCTGGGAGAAGCCTGCTGAGGCGGTCCACATCCTTGTGGGTTACGTGGTCTTTGTCCCAGACGCCTTGGGGACAATAAACATCCTGTCTGTTGACCCAAGAGCTCCAGGTGTCCCATCCTGATTTGCTTTCCCTAGGGGTAGACAGGATTAACACTGCCGCTGCAGAGAAACAGGGAGGGCGCAGAGAGGTGATAGGATTGGTCAGGACCCCCCGGGGGGGGGCCTGGAGCCCTAGGCGGCCGCCTCTCACCAGCATCTGATCATGCTCTAATGGCCTCTGAGGCAGCTGTGTTGCTGGGAGGAGAGGCCATAGCCTTGAATTCAAGTCCCCACCCCATGGGGCTTTCCTTTTAGAGCTTCTGCGTCTGGCAAAGGAGAGACCACAGACAAACACAGCCGTGGCCCGGAGGCTGGTGGCCCGGGCCCTGGGGCTCCAACACAGAAAGAAAGAGCGGCCTGCAGTGGAGCCTCCCCCGACCCTGAGGCCCTGAGAGGCCCAGGCGGCTTGGATTGGCGCCCCCCGACCCCCTCGTCAGCTGGGGCCCCAACACCGCAAGCCTTTACACACACCAGAGCAGCCCTGAGCCATCCTTGGAGCGTCACTGTGGGGCATGGGGGGGCTTTACCTAGGTCTAGTTCCAGAAGTTGAGAAAAAATAAAAATGTAAGAATTGTTAACGTGATTGCTTCAAAATGGTATGGTCTGCCGCTGGGCACTAGGGGGCGCTGTTCGCTTTCCATTTGAGACCTGGGGCTGCTGAAGACGCTCTCCTCACTCTAGTTGACTGGGCTTGAGGATCCAGCTGGGCCTCGAAGGCATTTTTGCGCAGAGCCTGCCTGGCTTGGGGGTGTAGGTTACACCTGTTGTGTGACACCTGCCCAGTCTCCTCCAGAGCAGCTGTGGGCTATTGGCAGTGCTGCAGGCACCCCCCCCCCCTTTGGACTGGTCCCAGTGTTAGTGGTGTGGGTTACACGGTGTGTGGGGGGGTGTCTTTGTGGAAATAAACATGAACAAGCCAAGAGGCGAAATCTGAACTGCCCGCCGAGTTCTCTGCCCTCACTGGAACGGCGGGGAGGGCAGCTTTGTGCGGACAAGGTCCCAGCACACTCCCCTTTCCGGTTTGGGCGGAGTTGGTGCCGAGTGGTCCTGCCGGGCGCTCTGAGGTCATCGTGGACCCCTCGATTTGCTGGGCCACAGCGTGCTATGACACAAGAGGGAGCTCCGCGCCTGGGGGGGAGAGTGGCTGGCTCGGGGTCCACCCTCACTGCACCCCGGGGACCCATGATCTACTTGACTCCCCCTCCCCCAGAACCTGAGCCTTAAGTCTAGGTGTCCCATCTGGTCCTCACACAACCACTGTGCCCTTGACATATTTCACTAAAAAACAAGAGCTGAAGAAAGGCTGAGGCCTGTGTTTCTGTTGGTTTTCCTGACCTCCTTAGACCACGGCTCTCGGCAGGAGTTGCCCTTCCTCTGTGGTGTGCGTTGAATGAGGCCCCTGTGGCCATGCCGGACGGGAGGGGCCCAGGAACTCAACGTCCCTGCAGGAGAACACATGTAAGGGTGCCAAGCTCCCTGACTGCCGACTAGGGAAAGGAGCTCTGCTGCTCAGGGGCTGCATGCAGAGGCCCAAATGAGACACACATGCAGGTCATAAATCTTTTATTCCAAGTTTCAAGTATGTGTAAGTGTCTGTGGTGACACATGGCGATCGGTAAGTGTCCTCATCACCCAGGACCCTGGTTATAGCACCGTTGAATCAGTTAACAGAACTGGAAGGACAGAAAGAGAAGTCACTTACACAGGCGGGCTGGTTTTCTTCTGAGCTATACTTTCAAAGGCCCAGATGCCCAATATGAAATGCCACTAAATTTGTGTTTCAAAGTCTGTGAAAATAGAATATAATAATAGTATCTTGAAAAATAAGAGGACACGGGGGTGTGTGGGGGAGAGAAGTACCAGCTCTGAGCTCACTGAATCAGAAGACGTGTGGCAGCATTATTTATATGTGTGGATAGAATAGAGTAGAGGCAGTTTGTTTAACTGGAAGAGAAGTCTAGATACTCCAGTTGGCTGGAAACGACCTAAGAGGAGGAGAAATGGGATTCATCCAGACCTCCTCCGTTTGATCACTCACGTTGCCAGCATGTAACTTGAGAAGAAAATGGCCCCGTGTTATCTGTGGTGAGCCAGGCAGGTGGTGAGACTCGGAGTGGACTGTGCTTAGGATGGGACCACCTGGTGACAACCTGTGCGCTGGGGTCCTGGACAGGACGGCTCTCCGTTGGCACTGCTCCCACAGCCCCGTGGACAAGCCCCAGCCCCAGAGGCCTTCCCAGCCTGCAGGTGTCAGGAACACGCCTTCCTCGCCTTCCTCCTGAGCCTGGCCGGGGCTGCAGGGGGGTCGAGACAGGCGGGCCGGGCTGGATGAAGGGGAGCAGGGCGAGGCTGTCGGTCGTTGGGGAAGATGCGCTGTGGCCCAAAGGCAGGCGGCGACCATGTCACTGCTTTACCGCGTGGAGAGCTGGTTATTTATGAGTCCACTGAAGTGTTCAAACTTTTTTTCTGTCTCTTCACTGAAGGAACCACCTGAGGGGTGGGCATCAGGGAGACAAGAGTTTGGCAAACCGGATGCACAGGTCACAGGGTCCCTGGAGCCACCACCCTCCTCGGGCGGCCACCTCTATGTGACACCCCCAGGGCAGCGACAGGTGCTGGCCATCTCTAGGGCCAGGCCCACGTCAGCTGCTCTGTCAAAGTCGAGTGAAGGAGCGACGAAATCTAGTGCTTTTCGTTTTCTCCTCCACCGAGAGCGAGGCCATCACTTTTCCCGCTCAGCCTCCCCTTTTGGAACCCAGGTTGTATAACGCGAGGAAAAGCTTCTTTACTGGCAACCAGAAGCCACAGTGGTTGACTAGCTTCTAGCTCTCGACAGGAAAACGATACAGAGCCTGCAAATTGCTGACGCCCCCATTTTTGAGGTCTCATGCGTAATGAGGGGGTGGCCTCAGCTCCAGCCCTGAAATAGCTTTGGGGTCTATGCTGGGCCGGCCCGGTTTCTGCCCCGTCCTTTCTCCTTAGCCAGAGCTGGCTATGAAAACCCGGTCTCCAATCCAGGCCTGTGGTGTCTACAGTGTCCTTCCTGCGTGTGGAAACGCGAGGCTGGCCCCATTCCCTGAAGTCTTCACCCAAGTTAGGAAGCTGCTCTGGCTCCTGGAGAAAGCGGGGCAGCTCTTGCCTGTCTCCTGGAGTTGGGCTGCAGCGTGGGGGCACCTGGCAGGCCTGAGGCGCTGTGCTCCCCAGGAGGGCCCAGGGGCCTTACCTATGTGGCAGTTGTACATCCAGATGCGGTGGCCGTCGTAGCGGGTCCTGCATTTCATGACGTTATTGGTGTAGTCAGACTCCGCCACCTCGTAGTTGGGGTTGATGACGACCTGGGGGAGAGTCTGGTTGGAGGGGGTCCCGCCCCGGCCACCCTCCGTCCCAGGCCCAGCTGAGATGCTGAGACCAGGCCTGCCCCCAGAGCCGGGCTGGCCTCACGGAAGGGAGCAAGCATGGCCGGTGCTGTGTTCCAGGAGCAGCCCGGTGGGCGCAGAGCTGGTCGGAGATGAGGTCGGGGGGGTGCAGAGGAGGGTGAGGCCTGGAGGAGTGAGACCTCCGCGCACCTCTGTCTGTCTCGGTGTAATTCACACACACACACATGCTCTTCATGGCCAGTAAGCGTAAGAGCGCGCACACACAAACACACACACACACACACACACACACACACACACACACACACAGTCGTACCCCCTCCTGGGTGCGCTGGGAGGTCTGGTACAGTGGCAGGAGCTGGGGCCTGGGGAGGCCACGGAACGGCTGTTGAAGGCGCCAGAAGGGAGCCGGGGAGTAGGATGTGCTGGGAGGGGTGGGGGCAAGGCCCGGGCACTGTGGGGAGTTGGAGGGGGGCTGCCCTGGGTGCTGGAGACGACACTGCTCCCGGCGGTGTGACATTGGACGTGTCCCTTCTGCTCTCCAGGCCTCGGTTTGCTCTAGGGGATCCCCAAGCCCTTCCCGCTCACCAGTGCAGGGCCTGGGCTCTCGGGGAGACTGGGCCTGCCTTGTCCCCCTTCCTCTGCATCATCCTAGGAAAGAGGGCACAGCCCAAAGGAGCAGGGGCAGGAAGACCGTCATTTTGAGGGGGCTTCTGAGAGCGGACAGAAAAGGGGGATTTGAGGTGAGGAACCCAGAGGAGAAAGGGGAGGGAGGGGGAGGGGGAGGGACAGAAGCTGAGCCTGGGGCTGTGGGCGAAGGTATGGAGGACACAAAGGAGGCTTTTCCCAAGGGCCCTGCCACATATGGAAGGGCTGAGAGCCCAGGGAGACAAGGGGGGCAGTGCTGCCCTAGGTCAGTGTGATGGGGGAGGGGTAGCCTGCTAGTTAAGGCACATTCTGTAGGTTTGGGGCCCTCAGGACCTTTCCCTCCCAGAAGGGCCTGGGTGTGACCCTTTAGTAGGCTGGTTGGGCCCTGCCAGAGCTGCTGTGGGAAACGGGCCAGTGGGAGTCCCCAGCCCTGCATCCTGGCCAGTGCAGGCCATGCTGGGGGCCCTAGGCTACCACCGTGACTCTGTGTCTCTAGGTAAGGCTGGTCAATGTCCCGCCCTGGGGTGACCTTACTTTTCTTTGATCTCTTTTCTACCCGACAACCTTAGCTGTCCCCTGCCCCAGCCCATGCATGGCTCATAGTCCAGGACGGACAAACCCCCTGCACCAAGGCCCGGGCAGCCCCTTGCCCATGGACAGCCGTACCCTGAGGGAACCCACCCAGGTGTCCCTGTGGGGTGACCATGTGGGCAGTAGGGGCTATCAGGGCCTGCTTGACCCACTTGGGTGCAGGGGTGCAGACTGAAAAAATGGTCTCCACAGTCCCATCAGACTCGCAGATATATGGTTTCCAATCTCGTGGGGATCACTGGCTTTAGTTCCTTAGACTAAGGACCTGCTGTGGTTTACAACAGCGAAGATGTGGAAGCAACCTAAGTGTTCATCAACAGGTGACTGGATAGAGATGTGGTACGTGTATACACAATGGAACACTACACGGCCAGAAAAAAGAATGAAATCTTGGAACTTTCAACAACATGGATGGACCTGGTGGGTGTTACACTTAGTGAAATAAGTCAGAGAAAGAAAAATACTGCATGTTATCACTTATATGTAGAATCTAAAAAAATAAAACAAACTAGTGAACATAACAAAAAAGAAAGACTCACAGATACAGAGAGCAAGCTAATGGTTACCAGTGGGTAGAGGGAAGGGGCAAGGTAGGGGTACAAACTACTATGTATGAAATAAATAAGCTACAAGGAAGGATACATTGTACAGCACGGGGAATCGAGCCAATATTTTCTAATAACTATAAATGGAGTATAAGCTAGAAAAATACTGAATCACTATGTTGGACACCTGAAACTAATGTAATACGGTAAATCAACGATACCTCAATTTTTTAAAACTTGAAAAAAAAAACCCGACAAACAAACGAAAAATAAAGTGGCAGTGGCAACCTTATATTGAAAAAAAAAAAAAGATCTGCTGTGGATCTAGGAACCTAGTAAAGCACTGAGCCCTGCCTCTGAGCCTCTGTGCACAGGCCCCTCCGGATGGAGCGCCACCTCCTCCCCGGCCTGGCTTTCTCCTGCCGGAGCAGCATTACTGGTGCCTGCACTTGGGTCCACGTGGGAATGGAGAGAACCGGTGACTCAGGCCGGGGCTCTCACACAGCTAAAGCTCCACATCTATCACAAGGGACAGTCTTTTCCATGAACATGCCCCTAATTTGCTACTTGTATAGTTTAGGAGTCGAGAACACAGAATATGGAGTCATGTGACCTGGGTTGGCCTGGCTGTGAAATGCGGGTAATGGTAACACTCATCCCTGGGGGATTACATGAGACCAGGGGTTCACAGGGTGTAGGCAGGTTCTGGCCCATCACCGATCTTCAAGGAGCCGCAGTTATTAAATAGACATTGTCAGAATACACGATGCTACACGTCCCCCAGGCAAAGGGACAGCAGACCTCAAGCGTACACCACCACGCATGGAGTACGTGCACAGACACAGATATTCAATTTTTTAAATAGAGAGCACTCTGCTCTTCGGTCGGTCCTCTCCAAGTCTGCGGTTCTGGGCTTGTGGGTGGAAAAACGCTTGGCTGTCTGATTTTCAGTCTCTGAAAGTGACCAGGGAAACTTTCAAAACCCCTCTGTGGTCACTTCCCTGCAGGTGTTGGTTCCTCCCAGGACTGTCTATAGGGTGGGGACCGTGACTGGGCCCTGCGCTGGCTGAATGCCCCCTTAGGAAAGCTTTCAACACAGCTTTCTGGTCGCCCACTTGCCACCCAACCATCAAGCTTGAAAGCAAGACGGGTGGGGATGTGGGAAAAATGAGAAGGCGAAACGAAGCCTCCACAGGCAGGAGTGCATCTGTGCCCCAGAAGGGGAGATGGTGGGGATACAGTGCCCCTTGGCCCCTCCACCAGTCAGGGCCCTGGCTGGAGCCTGCAGCTATTTGCGGGAAGGTGGGAGGCCAAGCCATCTTAGTTCCTCCTCAGGGCGGGCCTTCCCCCTGGACAGCGCATGTGGAAGTCCTGGGACAGTCACTGGAAAGGCTGTCTCTAGTCCCTAACAGTCTACCATTATAGATTCATTTCTTTGCATTGAAAATTGCCCCCTCTGCAGATCCCCTTCTATGGGGCAAACATTTCTGGGAGAGGCAAGTCGCAAACACTTGGGAGTGAATGGCTCTTTGAGCGACCGCTTTTAGCCTTAACAGCACAGAGCAAGGCATGGTGAGGGCACTGGGAGAGATGGGGTGGAGGTGAAAGTACAGCTCCAAAGGACACAAGAGGTGTAGGTCGCCTTAGAGTCTGTGCACAAATTCCCGGCCTGAGGACCAAATCTGGCCTTCAGATGCATCTTGATTTGCAAGCACCAGGTGTCAACCGAATTGATGTCTCAGGAGGTCTGCAGTTCCCCACGGGCCTGCGTGTCTCACATACCTAGGTTACCTGGCGGACAGCGACAGCCTCCGGGCGTAGGACTCTGCACTTTAGATGGCCTGGCCTCCATGCGTTTTCTGCCTTCTGCACCATCAGAAGGAGGCTACCCACCCACTTGCTAAGGCAGAGACACCTCCTCCCATCAGCGGGGGCCTGGAGCCCCTTCTCATGCCCCTCACCTGGAACAGGTAGTCTCCAGGGGGCACGTCGGTGATGTCGACCCACTGGCAGTCGATATCATGGCGGTACATGTCCCAGCAGCCCATGGTGATGCCCTGCTCGCCGAAGTTGGCACACTCATAACTCTTCTGGATGTCTGAAGGCAGGGGCAGAGGGAAGCCCAGTCACCACGCACCCATGACCCCTCTGCCGGAAGAGGCTTCCTCTGCCATCTGTGCCACCCTGTCCACAAAGGGCCCCGAGCAGCCCTGCTGGGCGGGTGACATCCCCAGACCCCACCCTCGGCATCTCTCTGTTCTCCCAGGCCGACAACCCTGGCTTCACCTGGGCTCGGCAGCCCATCCCTTCCGTGCTCTCCTTTTGATGGAATCCCTCCCTCTTTCCCTACCCACAACCCACTGCTCCCTCCTCCACGAAGCCTTCCCTGGCCACTTGGCCCACCTTGGCCTCTCCAAGGAATATCAGCCTAGGCATGAAGCGTGTGCTTATCTGGGTAAGTTTTTGGTGTTTATTGTTGAGCTTGATGCTGGGGTCATCTTGTCTCCCTCTGGGGAATCTGCACTTGGATGTGGACTCAGGTCTGCCTTGTTTCTCTGACCCTTCCTGGGTCAGTCCATTGTCTGGCATATGGTAGGTGCTCAAAACCCATCTGCTGTGTGATTTCCTGGTATGTCAGGGGCCACGTCAACCACTGACAATTTGCACCCATTTATCGAGAGGCTGCCTCATCTGGGCACTACTCTAAGCTCCGGCCATGCTGACAAGGGTCATCGAGTCTCCCCTGGGAGAGCCTGGTCAGGCCAGGATGGCAGGTGCGTGCACAGGTGGTCACGGTGCAGGCGTGGCAGCTGACTAGGGGTGTGAGCGCGGTGCTGCTTCTGCCTGGGGCAGTCGAGAGGGTCTGGGAACCTCAGAGTGAGGGTTTAACTTGAACCTGGAGGTAAGAACCAGTGTGGCGGGGCACTTGTGTTGGGACCCAGGGAGAAAAGGCTGTAGCAGCCAGAGTGGGAGGGGACTGCGTGTCAGGTTCAAGGGTTTGGGCCTTACCCGGGCGGCCACGTGGACCCACCAGTGCCCGTCAGTATAACTCTGGGGACCCAGGTGCCTTTATAGCCAGGCTTTGCCTAACACCCCAGCCCCAGGCTACAGTCATGGGATCCCCAGTGAGGAAGGTCGCGGGGAGAGTCAGCAGTGGCCAGGGTGACACAGAGACCTGCGCCCGGCCTCGGCTTCCAGCCGGGTGAGTGCACACGGGAGCACGTGAGTCCCTCCAAAGCTTCCCAGCACCACCTTGCCCCGCCAGAGATACCTCCTTCACATTCTGTGTCCTCCAAGCAGAAGCTGGCCTTGTGGCCCTCTGCCACCTTGGTACCATTGAGGTTTAGCAGGTCGTAGTGGGTGAACACCTCCATGCTGTGGTAGTGCCTGGGGGCGAGAGAGGGGGCCTGGATGTCAGTCTCTGGAGTGACGGCCGCCTGCAAGCGATGGCCCAGCTGACGATTTCCCACTGGGGACACCATGAGCAGAGCAGTGTGGTCCAAAGTGGCGGCCAGTGGGAGAGGAGTGGGCGGCAACAGGGCATTAGGAAAGGGGGGATAGAGCTAATAACCATGGTGCCTCCCCAGGCCTCAGTTCTCTCATCACCTAAGTGGGAACAATGACGCACGTAATGCACAGGATGTTGTGGAGAATAGTAAGATAAACTGATGAGGAGAGGGCCCGGCATCAATAATAAGCTCAATAAATTAGGACATTTTTAGTAAGTGTGTGTAACATCTTCCTGGGTGCTAAAGTGGCTATCACAGCCCACGCCTACTTGAGACATTTCCTGCAGACAAATGCAAGTCACTCTTCCACGTCTTTTGAAAACTTTTAAGGTGGGAGTGTGGTCGGGAGGGAGGGAGGGAGGGAGACTGCAGAGGGGGAGGAGGGGTGGGAAGGGCAGGTGCTGATGAGTGGGACCCACGCGTGTCCTGAACCAGGTGACGGAGGCAGAAGTCTGTGCTCCTGGCATCGAGTAAATAAAAAAGGAGGCGAAAAGAGGGCTCTTAGGCCCTGTGGGAGGGAGAGAATGGCAGGCACATCCTGCGGGCCCTGGAAAGGAGTAGAGGGGGAGAGAGTTTGTACACCCCCATGGCTCTTCCCTCGCCTGAGTGTTTACCTAATGGTGTGCCATCCGGTCACTTGGGAGGAATTGAGAACAGATGCAGATCCTTGGAAAGGCCTGTGTTTGGCGCAGAATAAACAAGGGAAACAGCTGCTGCATGTTGCCCTGGGGCCTTCCTAAAGCTCTCGGTGGCCAGGCCCGTCCTAACCTGCTACACATGTATCACAAGCGGCTGCAAGGCACTTATCTCTGTCATGACAGGGACATTTGGGAAATGGGGAAAAACTGAGGAACAAGGTACCATTGGGGAACAGAATCACATGTTTCATTTCCATGCGAGCTGAGTTCCCTCTGCAGGAGAGAGGGGACGATAGCATGATCCCCCATCAGGGGTTCTGTAAGGATGCAGTAGGAGAGATCACAGAAATACCTAACATGGGGCTTGGAACAGAGCAGCGCTTAGTACCTGTCAACTCTCTGCTTACTGCTACTACTCCCAGGAGTGATGGAGTCGTGTTTAATTACTGCCACCACCATGACCATTGCTACGATTATCCCCAGGCCCGGACAGCAGCTTCCCCGCCTCCCGGGCCTCAGGTGGTTGGCTTCAGGCTCCCCCCGCTGGATCGGGAGCAGAAGAGGACAGGGGGAAGAGGGGAATTAAAAGGACAGGTTTTCAGGGGCTTCCCTGGTGGCGCAGTGGTTGAGAGTCCGCCTGCCGATGCAGGGGACACGGGTTTCGTGCCCCGGTCCGGGAAGATCCCACATGCTGCGGAGCGGCTGGGCCCGTGAGCCGTGGCCGCTGAGCCTGCGCATCCGGAGCCTGTGCTCCGCAACGGGAGAGGCCACAACAGTGGCCGCAGGAAAAAAAAAAAAAAGAACAGGTTTTCAGAGAGGAAATCAGAGGCTCTTTTCCCTTCTTCCTGTGTTGGGCTTGTGCTAAAAAAAAATGTCAGAAGTTCCTAAGTTGGGCTTTTGCCAGGTCACTCATGTTTCTGGGTAAAAGAATGCTGAGCCAGGGGCCCACAGGAACAGTCACAAGGATGCATTTTGTGGCAGTTGAAGGGATGACTTTGAAAGAGTCTATTTTGGCTTCTTGGAGCAAGGTGAGACATGAGGTCTGACTCATCGCCTAAAACACGTCTGCCTCTTTCAGAGACGCGTTTATGTTGTCATGTTTACCGGCTGGAAAGACTGAAGAGGAATAGGTTTATGTTCCGTTGTCTAAACAAAATTCAGACAGAGTCCACAGATGGACTCTTGTAAGGCTGACCTCCTCCTGCTCCCCTGGCTTCCTGCAGACTCGATTTAAGAGTCGTCTACCTCAGCTCCTCAGTTTTTCCCCTGTGGATATCAGGAGGGAAGCAGCTGGTTTGGAGCCTCCCGCTGCTAGCTAGCTGAGGTCCGGGAGCCTCTGTGCTTTACCGCTGGGGCAAACGTGGACATCAGCCCCGGGACCACGTTTCCCTCCCAGCTGGTTGGCTGTGGAGCCCAGGGGCGCCCACCTTCCACCACCCGCACACACATCCCAGGGGGTATGGATCGTGGCTGCTGGGAAGGCCCCTGGTGATCAGGGGAAATTTCCTCTTTTCAGGCTGAGTGTCCTGAACTTTGGAAGTCTAAGAGGGGGCCAGATCCATGGGATAAAGATAAGGAAACTCAGATTTGCAAAGAAATTCCAGAAGTCTAAGGAGGGAGAGAATACCTGACACTAGAGGGAGGTCATTGTAATCTGGATGAGAGGAAGGACAGCTTTCTACCGTGAGACCCCAGATCACAGTATTCTAGGACACGGTACTAGCTGAGGCAGGAGGTGCTGGGTGAACATTTGGATGACAAAGCTAGTCCAGAGCAAGACGGGAGGTTTGGGTATATTCTGTTACCCTAGGTCATCTCGGGCCCAAATAAAACTTTCGATCTGAGCATCAGTGTGTGTTGTAGAGATGTTTCACACTTTTTCGTTTCTCACACCAGCCACGAGTCTTCCGGTGCCTCCAGGATGGAGAGTCCTGGCCGGCACTCAGTCGTGGTTGGGAAAAGGCTCCCATCCCCATTTCAGAGAAATCTTGGGGTGTGTTCCAGCCTCAGGGAGTGCGGCCACAAAGGGCAGGGTCCCTTCTGCTTGCTCTGCCCCGCCCTCCTCATGTGCTAGGCAGCCCCTGGCTGGAACAAAGCCCCACAGATAGGATGAGGGCCTAAAATTGGCTCAGCGGCCGCACTGAATCTGTGGGGCTCTGACCTGATACGGGGGCTGCTCCGCACATGGTAGCGGGTGGGGCGGAATGAAGGAAAGTCCCCCCTTTGTACCCGGGCCATCCCTGACCAGAGGGCTGGCACCTGTGCTGGCTGTCACCTCCCTGCCACTCCAGCTCCCGGCTCCTCTCCCAGGCTTCCCCAAGATGTGAGGGGCAGGGAGACGGAGCCCTGGGACGGAGCAGGGGCTGAGAGCCAGGAGACGCCGGGTTGCTCTGTGCCCAGCTGTCAAAGCTGTGACATCGTGTGCCAGGGGAGCAGGTGTGGTCCCACTCCCTGGGACACAAGAAGCAGGACGGGGACCCCCATCCCGGGCCCAGAAGGGAGAGAATACCTGACACTAGAGGGCTTGTGCTAAAAAAAAATCATCAACCAAGCGCCATGTATATGAGAGAGAATGGTGCAGGGCATTTCCCTCTAGGTCTGGCTGGGGAGGAGACTCCTAAGGGGGCCGTTCTTTGTTTCATCTTAGGGCTTTCAAAGAGCATAGCTCTGTTCCTCATCATAGTCTCAAGTAAACCGGGAGCTATAGTTATCCCCATACACACTACTCCGAGCCAGGCTTCTTAATTCTGGCTCCACAGATGGGCTTCAGCATCTGTAAATCTGCTGAAATAGGACATTAAATCGAGAAATAATTTTTTTGAGTGGAGGACGGGCCAGCTTTCATCACACTCCCAAAGGGACCCAACGGAGATTCGGGCCAGGATTCCTGTTGAAAGGTCCTCCCACAGAGCCTGGAGAATGCCCCTGGAGCTCTGGAGGCCAGGGGTGGAGAGTTTCTTATACCCTCTGGGGTCCTTATGGTCAGAGGTTCTCAGCCATGGTCCAGGAGGTCCAGGTCTGAAGGAACATATGCTTAGCCAGTATGTTCTTTCCCACCCGTCCCTCCCAAACCATTGATTGCAACATCTATAAACAAAGAAAGAAAATAGAAAACAGGAAAAGCTGGGGTAGGGGTGGGGAGGACGGGGTCAGGGTTCCTGGAGCACCAGATGAGAAGAAACACTTCCATGATGTCGCCATGTGTATTCTTAGGGAAAAGACCATTCCTTGGAGGGCAAGCCTAGGTCACAGGGAGACTCCTACCGTGTGATGTCTGGATGGAGTGCCACATGCAGGGCAGAGATGCAATTACCCTCTACTTGTAGGCCCACAGGGCAGCACTTCCGCCATGTATTCTCTGAAGGAAATCAGGCACCCATATGTCATGGCTTCAATTTTACTCTCTGACTTTCTCCCTGCAGAAGACCTCCATGCTTCTATATAAAGACCAAAACTTTTTTGGCTAATTAGGACTTTTAGGACATACCGATAGTAATTACAGTTGACCTTTGAACAATGCCGAGGTTAGGGGCACGGTACCCGGTGAAGTTGAAAATCCAAGTACTGCTATCACTGCCTCAGAAACAAAGGAGCTGATAAATGACTCACCCGAGGGCAGGAAGCTGAAACCGTTTGGATAGATTCGGGACTCAAGCTCTAATTCTTTTGATTCCACGTATTGTAATCTCTAATCAGACATAAACTTTTCCCCACACTGAGTTAATTTAAAAGCTGTATAGGGCTTCCCTGGTGGCGCAGTGGTTAAGAAACTGCTTGCCAACTCAGGGGACACGGGTTCGAGCCCGGTTCGGGAAGATCCCACATGTCGTGGAGCAACTAAACCCATGTGCCACAACTACTGAGCTTGTGCTCTAGAGCCCGTGAGCCACAACTACTGAGCCCGCGTGCCACAACTACTGAAGCCCGCGCGCCTAGAGCCAGTGCTCTGCAATAAGAGAAGCCACCGCACTGAGAAGCCCGTGCACCGCAACGAAGAGTCGCCCCCACTCGCCGCAACTACAGAAAGCCCATGTGCAGCAACCAAGACCCAACGCAGCCAAAAATAAATAAATTAAATAAAATTTTTAAAAAAGCTGTATAACGAAAATGCATATAGTGAGGTACAATATGTATTGAAAACAATCCACGTATAAGTGGACCCGTGCAGTTCAAACCCGTGTTGTTCAAGGGTCAACTATAAAGGAATGTCAGCTCCCCTGAGTTCTACCATACTCCTTTTATTTATTTATTTATTTGGCTGTGCCTGGTCTTAGTTGCGGCGTCCGAGATCTTTAGTTGTGACACGCATGTGGGATCTTCCCCGACCAGGGATTGAACCCGGGCCCCCAGCATTGGGAGCACAGAGTCTTGGCCACTGGACCACCAGGGAAGCCCTCCACAGTCCTTTCTTTTGAAATGGGTTAAACAACTCTATCCCCAAACAGATTCGAATGTGACTAGGCCGTCAGTTATGACATGAAAAAGCCGCACAACACAGATTTCTGATGAAGATTGGGCGGAGGTACCAGGCAGAACGCAGGCTTGGGAGTCAGAGAGGCCCCGAGTCGGGGTCCCTGCTCCACGACTTCACCTGGCGCTAGTCCCATGAACGCAGAGCCGCCGTTTCCAGACTCAGGAAAACGAGGGTTCCCTGCTCTGGCACTTAGAAGGGGCTCAGTAGATGTTAGTTCATATGTCCCTAACTGTGATCATCACGTCTTAGAGCCTGGTGGTCAGCCAGACTGGGGCCTCTCGGACTGCTGTGCACACAGTCCCCTGGTGACCTGTTAACACGCAGATTGTGCTGTGAATCTGCCAAGGACACTGGATTCAGCACTGACTGCAGAGGCTGCCAGTCCTCGGGCCCCGCTCTGAGAAGCAGGGACCTGGTGCAAAAGCTCCTGATTCTGAGCCTAGAGACCACACTCCCCGTGCCCGAGTCTGTGGCCCCTCACGGTGGGGGGCAGGGCGTGGCTGCCGGGTTGAATGGCAGGGGTCTCCCTCCCTTCATTTTCAAAACTGTACTCACTCTGCTCCCTCCACCTGCCCAGCTCAGGTCTGAGCAGGAAAATGAGAACCATTACTGGCAGCCGGTTCAGGATTAGGGTAGGAATCAAGGCAAAGGGACAGAAAGAAGGGGGAAGGCGGGGAGATGAACAGGGAGGCTTCTGTTGGCTCCAGCTAGGGCTGCCTCTGGGATTGCATTCTGTTCTTGTCCGTGATTTATATAGCACTGGGAACAGAGCCACAGACCGAGGGCTGGAAGGGGTATTAGCAGTCCCGGCTGACGTGGCCCAGCTGGCCTGACATCATGCAACTGGTTAGAGGTACAGCTGGGTCGAGAGACCAGGCCTCATGACTCCTGGCCTAGAACTCCTGTTTCCACACCCACCACCTTCGTAGAGATGTTTAAAACTTATACTGGTACTTAAAGTACATTCCTAAACGAATTCAGAATCCAACAACTGCAAAACACCAAGCACCCTGCAGAGCGCGAACTGGCTGTGGACACACTTGAAAACTGTCGACTGAGGGTCAATGGAGGGGCACGGGGTTCTCAAAACAAAGTTTGTCTCCAAACGGTAGAGACTTTGGAGCCAAGAGAGAGAGCGGACTCGGGGAAGAGGAGGTGGGCCAGGGCCCCCTGGGAAGAGAGAATGGCCTCTGCAAATGTGGGAGGCCAGTGAGCCATCCCTCCAGCTGAGGAGAACCCCGCCCCCGGGACCGTGTGGCCTCTCGGCTATCCCTAAGTGACCCTGTGATTCTGAACCCCATCTGGGTGCCTCGGGCTGGCGCAGCCTATGGCGCTGGCAGGGAGGGTTCACCTGTGGCAGTCATGCCAGATCCACGCGTGGCGGCCGTTCTTGGGTCGGAAGTCAGACTGGCCATTGTTGTGGATCTGGGAGGAGAAGCGCAAGAGCCGCCGGTAGCCCGTGGTGGGGTTGGTGCTGGCAGCCGAGGCTGCGAGGCAGTTCTCCTCCATGGCACACTGAAGCATGAACATGGGTCGGTCCTCCAGGTAGGTGCTCTGCTGTACCATCTCTGCGCTGAGGACCAGGTCGGGGGCGGCTGGGGAGGCAGACACAGGGTTCAGACAAGGCCAGAGACCCCTCCCCCCTTCCTGAGGAGGTTCCTTCTGATTCCTGAACCGGCACTAGCCTCCATCTCTGCCGAGCCCCACCGTCTAGAGCTGGCTCCTGGTGTCCCCCCTCCAGGTCACCTTCCTTGTGGATCGCTGCCCCCAGTTCCTCTCCCCCTTCTCTGAGAGTCGTCCTGGACGCCTCTGCAGGTCCCAGTGCTTGTACGCAAAATATTGACGGTTGTTCAACGTGGGTAATGGGTGCACGAGGCTTCGTTATATTATTTTCTCTCCTTTTGAGTGGCTTGAGATTTTCCATAATAAAAAGCATACAAAAACAATGAAATTGTGCTACGCAGAGAGAGAACACTCTTAATACCTTGGTCTGATCCTTCTGGGAATGATACAAATGTATTTTCCACCATGTGTAATATTGTATGTAGATTTATAGTCTGCTCATACTGTTTCCCTTAAAGCATAACTTGACATATTCCTTTGTTAATAAACATCCATTTCATGGCTCCGTAATATTTAATTCATAACCCTATCCCATACTTTTAGATACAAGGGTTGCCTGGAACCTTTCAGTTAAAGATGAAGCTGTGATAAACATCCTGTAGTAAATCTGTGTATGTAACTTTATGTCTTTAGAATATATTTCTATAAATGAAACTGCTGGGGGGCAGGGTTGCATACTTTCAAGGCTCCGATGTATATCAGGTTCTACCAGTTTCCACTCGCACTCGTTGCTCTACATGAGCGTTCTCCCCCAGGTACCTCTTTTAAAACAAGCTTGGGGACTTCCCTGGTGGCGCAGTGGTTAAGAATCCACCTGCCAATGCAGGGGACACGGGTTTGATCCCTGGTCTGGGAAGATCCCACACACCGCAGAGCAACTAAGCCCGTGTGCCACAACTACTGAGCCTGAGCTCTAGAGCCTGCGAGCCACAACTACTGAGACGGTGCGCCACAACTACTGAAGCCCGCGCGCCTAGAGCCTGTGCTCCGCAACAAGAGAAGCCACTGCAATGAGAAGCCCACGCACCGCAACGAACAGTAGCTGCCGCTCGCCGCAACTAGAGAAAGCCCGCGTGCAGCAACGAAGACCCAATGCAGCCAAAAATAAATAAATTAAATAAATTAATTAAAAAACAAAACAAAACAAGCCTGACTTACTCAATTAGTGTGTTGCACATAGCAGATGTTAAAAAAAAAATCACCAATGGCTATAGTCTATGTTTGCTAAACAATTGTATTAGAAGGATTAGCTTCTTTACCAAAGGATTAACTAAATTTTTCCTTTAAAAGTGAGACTGTATTGACCAAGGGATTAACTGTAAGTTTCCCTTTAGAAGTGAGATTGCATTGAACATTTCTGGTGTACTTCAATTCACAAAAATGTTGTATGTGAATCATTTACAAGACCCATCCATCTTTTATTTCCTGACAGGTCGCTTGTAAATTTCTGAAGTGGGTGTCATCTGTGAGCTTGGCTGCGCTCAAGTTCACCAATGCCCGGACCACTCCTCGCTTGTCTGCATCTCCTTCCCATGGTCCCCAGGCTGCACATGGAGCCCAGTAGATTTTCAGTGATGGGGCCCCGCCGCCTCTAGAGAGCAAACCTACCTGCAGGGACTGGGTGTGGAACCACAGGGGAGTGAAAGGGCACTCATATGGGATGAGGGGTAGGGAGGCTCCCATATGCTGAGAACGATTTCCTCTTGGAGGGCACAGACCGGGATGCAGCATTGCTGGCACTGAGTGTCCTGGGCACACTTTTTTTTTTTGCGGTACGCGGGCCTCTCCCTGTTGTGGCCTCTCCCGTTGCGGAGCACAGGCTCTGGATGCGCAGGCTCAGCAGCCATGGCTCACGGGCCCAGCCGCTCCGCGGCATGTGGGATCTTCCCGGACCGGGGCACGAACCCGTGTCCCCTGCATCAGCAGGCGGACTCTAGGAAAGACTTCCTTGGAGGGAGTTGCATTTTAGTTGTTCCATGGAGGATGAGCAGAGGTTAGAGGGAACTGCTCTAAGATGCTAATCTCAGTAGCACATGCCAGGCCCCTGAGGCATGAAGGAGGACCAAGCCCTGCGTGTACTGAGGAGGGGTGGGCAGGGAAGGCGGCTTGATATGAGGCTGGACAACACGTGCCTGTGCAAGACCCTGCGTTCACTTAAGTCGGTGGGAAAGCTTGCACGGGGCTGGAACATGAGGTAGCACAAGCGGGGGACCAGCACTGACCCTGGCTTCAGGGAAGGGAAGCAATGGGAGGTCCCAGGGAGGAGCCTCTGTGGTAACTCAGTGTAGAGGATGGACAGTGGGATGCAAGAAGGTAAAGGGAGTTGAGAGACTATGGAAAGGTAAAAATCCAGATGGCTCGACTCTGGGGGGTATGATGAGGAAGACAGAGTGATATCAGGGAGAACTTCCAGGTTTAGGATGTAATTGGTTGGATGAGAAAAATTACAAAGGGTTGCCTGAAGAATATACTTTCTCTTTCTGAATAAAGTATTAAGCCAGATCAGTGTTCCTGGCCCCAATAACTTTTGCCCCTCTGCAGGCTCTGACTGATACCTTCAGTCCAAGCTGAGGGGTTCTCTGAGCAATAGCCCCATGAAAGTCAATTTTTGTCTGCTGTGAGGATATGGCGGGCATTGTTGATCTCATAACTCTCAGTCCCATAATGAGAAGTTCCTTTTGATCTCAGTATCTAGAATAGTGGACTTCTCTTTGACTCATGGGTTTGTTTCTATTGCATACTGTGAATTATATTAATGACCAGGTTTCCCTCTTCCCTTTGGCTGCTAGGAAGCTCACTGTATAATTACAATAGTAAATGTATATGAGTCTATAGCAGTAAATGTATAGGACTGTATAGTACATATTTTTTATTAACCTCTCTCGGCACCATTTTGAGCCACTACCTTTTTGCCAATACCTACTTTTTAAAAAATCTGCTTTAATCTTATGCTACCTTGAATTTTATTTAGGTTTACATTAGCTTAATTTCCTTTTGGAAAAAATGATATATTATAAATATAAATAAATCATTAAGCTAAGAAAAGTCTCCTGATGAGGGTGAGACCACTTTGCTTGGATGTTCTCCCCTTGGAGGGCTGTACGGGTGGTCACTTCACTCTCTCCTCTCAGACAGGATGCGACAGCTTATGACGTCTGCCCAGAGGAGCTCGCACTGGAGTTGAGAGTCCTGCCTTACAAGGGTTAGGAGATGCTGAGTGGGTCTAAAAGGGGCTGATGGGAGAAGTGACTGAGTTCAAGTTTAATCTTCTCCCCAGTTCTCTGTGATGGTAAACAACAGTGCATCACTGTTTCTTAAGTGCTTGTGTGTATTTGTTGTCACAACAACAATCTAATTTCCAGTTTCTAGGAAAAACAACAAAGACTGTGGATTACAGCAGTTAACTAACTTGGCCAAGATCAGCTAATAGTGGCAGGCAGGGTCTGGTCTGGAGTTCTCTGGCTAGACTCCAGGCCTCTCCTACCTCCCAGATTCACAAGGGAATCATATGATAAGGCAAGGACGGGGGGATCCAGAGAATAACATGCCTGCAGTGCTGTCAATGGGTCCTCTCAGCATGGAAGGGAACATACTGAGATGGTCATTCTGAATCCTGGCTGGGGTGGGGGAGGGGTGGGATGGGCTTCCCTTCTATATTGTCAAGCTCTCCAGGATTCCCGGGGAGTCACCAGGAGGCTAAATCACCCCCAGGGTGTGAAAACAGGCAGGAAATGATCTTTCTTTTTCTTTTGGCCACACCGCACACAGCATGCGGGATCTTAGTTCCCTGACCAGGGATCGAACCCGTGCCCCTTGCATTGGGAGCATGGAGTCTTAACCACTGAACCGCCAGGGAAGTCCCAGGAAATTATGCGTGGAGCAGGGCGGAAGGAAGGAAGCTGACACTCACCAAGCACTTAGCGTGTGCTTCACCTGTTAACCCAGAAGCATGTTCCCCAGAAGAACAAGTTCTTAGTCACTAAATTCGCCTAAGGCCACTTAAATAATCTACAGTGACCCGGCCTTTGAACCCAAGGCTCCTAGACTCCCAAGTCCTCCCTCCTGCCTTCCTCTCCACCGTCATCGGGCAAGATTCCAGGTTGCGGGTGTGGGTAGTTCCTCTTGGCCCCGACTCTTCCACTTAACAAGAATCCATCTCTGCTTTCCTCTTTTGCTCGGCTCATAACAGATGGCTCAGAGCCTTGCAAGGAAGAATCAGTGAGACTCTGATCCCCTACTGGAGCCTGGCAGGGAGGGTGGGCTATGACACCCAGGAGCTCTCACTTTCTGAGCAGGCAACTCCAGCCCCGTGCTGTACCCCGCCCTCGGGGCAGGCCAAGTCCTCTCCATCGTGGCGGCAGTGCGCCAGGGACAGCTCTGTTCCTGAGCACTTCACTCCGCTCATGACCACCTTGTTGGCGTTGATATTTCCGTGCCAATACCAGGTCTCCTGGATGAATCAACAACAACAACAAAATGGGCAGTACGTCACCTAGAATTGTCATTTTCCCATATTCTATCAAATTTCAGCCTCACAAAAGTCCCAGGCCTTTATGATCCCATTATTCAGATGGAGACAGCCAAGGCACAAAGAGTCACTTACCCAAGTCATGCAGTCTGTTGGTGGCGGTGCGAGTGAGACCCTCACACTGGATTCTGCCCCTCCCCCCTTCTGGAAAGCACAGCTAAGGGTGTGTTCAATGTTGTGTGTCAGGAATGGCAGCTCCTGCTGCCCACTCCCTCTCCCTGAGCCCGGGGCAGACATTACTAATCAATCACAGCACTCTCCTCTAAGCCTGACTGTGCTCTCAGAATCCTTCTCAACACAGCTCCAGGAATACACTGCCAATTGATCAGAATTGGCAGGAGAGAAGAAATCTATTCACATATGTCAATAGTTAGTTCCATGTTCATAAATCTCATTGGTTCTGTTTCTCTAAAGAACCTGACTACACACCCTTATCCTCTAGAGAGAAAACTGGGGCCTCGGGAGGGGATAGGGCTTGCAATCAGGGGCAGATCTGGGACTGATATCAGGGGCAGGCCCGTTCACAGCCTCAGCTGTGAGGCCCAGGTATCTTAGGAACGAGCCGACGGGTATCTTATGACAAGCCCTAGCTTGTCATAAGCAGTATTAGCAGAAACATTACATGGCCCTGCGAAGCCAGGCTCCCAGAGGGCCCCGGGTACCAGAGGCCTGCCCCTTCTGGATGCCCAGCACCTACCCTGGGCCCTGGGCAGCCCCCAGCAGGCAGTCAGGCTCAGCAAGGCTGCCTGAGTTCTCCCACATCCCTTCCTAAGAAACCCCTTCCCCGAGCAGGCCACCTGGGCACAGGGGCTGAAATCAGGGTTAGCAAAGCAGGATGGGGGAGCTTCAGACATTTTCTTGTTCTGGGAGAAGCTGAAGGAGAGTGTTTAGAGCCAGGATATTGAGGACCTGGGACTCTTCATTCCACGTCACGGGGAGGCATAGAAGGGTGGCCGCTTTGCCCCAGATCATTGCGCAGCCGGCTGGTAGGGCTCCGGTTGGGAACAGACCCGGAGCCTCCAGGCTCCTGCTTCTCCGGCCCCCAGCCTCTTTCTGACAATGTTCCCCCATAGGATGGGGTCCAGAAAGCAATGATTTTGTCTTTCTTCTGATAGGGGCAGGAGCTTAACTGCCCTCAGCTGAGTCCCTCTCTGTAAGGAAGGGCCGGTGGGGAGGAGGGTGCAGTGGCTGTGAAAGGGCCCTGGACAAGGCCTGGGGATTTACCAGCCAACCACGGAGAGGATGCCTGGACGTGGACACCGTGGGGAAGCATGTTCCGGGTGAGCTAAGGCGTCTGGGGGGTTGGGCTGGGCGGTCTTCACTGCCCCACAGGACTGAGTGGCTTCCGTCTGCAAAAGGCACATCGGGATGGCCAGGGAGGAGCCCTTGGCACAGTGCGAATCCCAGCACGCAGAGCTGAGACCGTGAAACCAGAGTCCAGAGAGCACGTGACCCACCCAAGGACTCAGGGCTGTGGAGAGCAGCGTGGGAGCCGGGATAAGGCTTTTCCTCAGAGCCCATGGCTGTCTGTCTCCTGGGGCTCATGGAAGATGGGGACTGACGAGAGATGGGCAGGATCAGACTGGATGGAGGGTTCAAGGCCCTCAAGGATTTCTCACCTGGAAGGCGTTGCTGGCAAACCCCAGGCCCAGCTGCCGGCAGACCACCATGGCCTCCACGATGCCCCAGTTCTCGCCGCACACTGTCCCCCACACGAGGGACCCGTTCCTCTCCACCAGCACCTCCACTCGGCCCTCATAGGGGTTTCGGCCCCCGTTCAGGCGCAGCTGTGGAGAGAAAGGAAGGCAAGATCGCCACGAGGGGAAGGCAGGTTGATGCCCCTCTGTACTGCCCTCAGTCCCCATTTCCCCAAGGCAGGGGGTCCTGCCGGCGACACAGATCCCGCAGCATCGCTGAGAGCCTACTGTGTGCCGCAGGCATCGTGCCCGGCATGGTCTTCTGTATTCGGTCCCCCTCCCCCACCCCACCGCAGGCATCCTGGGGCCCTAGAAGCCTGTGCACTGAGCCCTCTGGGCAGCACAGCAGAATCTGCTTCTGCTGCCCATGTGCCCACCAGGGGGGGCTGCTCTTAGATCAGACACTTGGAAGGATGCAGCAAAAGGCCTTAAAACGGTAGAATCCGCTGACTCCTTCCTGGACCCTTTTCCCCTCGCCACACCTCCTGCCCCCAGGTTCCAGATCCTGATGCCATCTCCTCCCACAGCGCCCCCTGCTGTCCTCCCCCCGCAGAACTCTCTTCTGAGACCCATACAGCCAGCTGCCTGTCCCACCGGGCACCTCGGAGACCCCAGATCTAACTTGTCCTCTTTTCTCTCTCCACCTAAAGCTGTGCTCTACCTCCCCCCCCGTTCCCTATTTCAGCTAAAGCCACTACCATCTGTCCCAGGGGCAGCACACCGTGTAGCGTGAAAGCAGCCATCACAATATGTAAATGATAGGACACAGCTGTGTGCCCATAAAACCATATATACAAAAATAGGCAGAGGGATGGGTCTGGACTGCAAGCTGTAGTTTGCCGATCCCGAATCTATTCCGTTAGACAAGCCAGAAATCTGGGTGCAATCCTCAGCATCGCCTTCTCTCTCATCCCCCCACATCCCGTCAGAATCTTCCTCCGTAGATTTTATCTCCCAAGTCTCTCTCCGATGTGCCCTCCTCCCTCCAGCTCCATCCATCCTTACCCTCTCGTCCCAGGCACCATCACCTCTCACCTGAACCAGCCCTCCTCACCTCCTGTTGCCTCTCCTCTTGCCTTCACTGACCCATTCTCCACGCAGAGGCCAGAGTGACATTTGAAAAACACCCAAGCGCATTCCTCCCCTAGAACACGTCCACGGTTTCCCATTGCTCCACTACTCCCCTCTTCATCCTAATCACGTGTCTCTCTCCTCCCTGTTCTCCGACCTCCAAGGGCACGGCCTTCTTTCAGTTTCCATGGCTACCTAACTTTCTTGACCATGTCACACAGTAAGTCTCATTTCACACTGAAGCCTATTATATACAGAGGCCCTTTGGCCTGGCTGGTCCCACTCATCTTTCCAATCCTAGACCCAACGGCGCTTCCCTCCGATGGGGGTCGGTGCCCACTTACACAGTCTATCACTCCCTCTACATCTCCTTCCTAGCCTTCTTGACAATTATAGTTAAGCTAATTCACAATTTAATGTCTGTCTCCTCTGCTAGATTTTAAGTGCCAAAGAGCAGAGCTGTATTTGTCTGGTTTACTGGGTGATCAATAACTAAGACAGCACCTCCCACATGTTAGGTGTATGCCAAGACTGTTTTTGGAATGGATGAATACACGATCAGTCTTACGGAGTGAAAACGTGGACCAACTTAAGTGAGCCCAAGCAGGGAGATCTGGAATTTGGGGAAGGGTTCTGAAACTGCAGCCTTTCATCCAGATACCTTACCCTGCTTTCCTTTATGCTTCTAACAATTCATTCCTTTGAGATAAGGTATAACAATTCCAGGAATCCTCAGCTGTTTGTTTGCCCGTCCTTAGCAACGGCAGACACCTCAGTCGACACCTCAGTCACAGGTCGTAATTCTTACGGACTTAGGGGCTGGGAGGGTCACCGAGGTCAGCCGACAAACAGACAAGCCGAGGGCAGACATGATACTCGATCTACCTGCCACGGTTGTCGAGTGGATGCATAAATGAGGTAGTTCATGTAAAGTGCTCAAACAGGGCCTGGCACCAAGTGAGTGCCAAGAACTATGAGACATCCTCACAGCAATGATCATCGTTAGGGTGGGAGTCCCAGCAGAAAGCAAGCCTCTCTTCAGGGGAGCTAGAAGAGGTCAGAGCAGGCAGGAAGGGGGCTGGCCTTCGGGAGGATGACATTTGTCTTCCTGGGTGTCTCTGGGCTGAAGGAAACCGCGATGAAGCTGGACACTGGATGTGCATTGTACATCAGCCATGACTAACATATCTTTGGATCTATGTAAAAACACAAACAGGTAAGATGGGAAGAGCCATCAAGAAAGTCCTAGAAGAAGGGCTTCCCTGGTGGCGCAGTGGTTGAGAGTCCGCCTGCCGATGCAGGGGACACGGGTTCGTGCCCCGGTCCGGGAGGATCCCACACGCCGCGGAGCAGCTGGGCCCGTGAGCCATGGCCACCGAGCCTACGTGTCTGGAGCCTGTGCTCCGCAACGGAAGAGGCCACAACAGTGAGAGGCCTGCATAAAAAAAAAAAAAACAAAGGAAGTCCTAGAAGGGCCTGAAGTTCAGCAGGGGGAAAGTCACCCAGCTCCAACATGCAGGGGAAGGCCAGCAGCCCTTGGGCAGGGTGTGCCTTCAACCCATCCGGGATGTCTCTAGAGGTAACTTCAAGCCATCCCCTCTGCTTATTTGAGTCCTAACACAGGCCTGTATTTTACCATATGCTTCCTTTATGTGCTAACTGAACTCTGCCGGTAATGCTGGCACCTTCTGAGAGATGAAATGAATTGTGCGTAGTTCACAGGATCCAGTCATTCATCCGGTATTTATTGAGCGTTTACTATATGACAGGCCCAGTGCTCAGTGCTGGGAAATTCACAGGCAGACTTTCAGAGCACTTATCGTGTCTCTAGGGGCCCTGTGCAAGCCCTTTATGGACGTTCGGTCCTCATAGCACCCCTAGGAGGCAGCTACCATGTCATCCAAATTTCACAGATGAGAAAGTAGAGTCTCAGATACAGTAAGTGTCTCTTAACCATCTAGAGTCTCAGAAACAGTAAGTGCCTCTTAACCATCATGCTAGACCACCTCCAAACCATGCATGTAAGCCCCCTTCTCCAGGGATGCTTTTGTTCCAAAGCAGGGACCACCAAGCCAGAACTGGGGACCGACTCACAGGATGGAGAATGGAGCACTGCTGCTGGGAGGTTGGGGCTCTGAAGCCTGGGCTTATGTTCTGAGGCTTTTCCTGTCCGCTGGGGTCAGACTGAGCCCTGAGCTTTAGGATACTCACTAAGGCACCTAATTTTGTGCCTTGTGCAAACCATCTCCGGTCGCCTCTGAGTGGCTACAGCCTTGGCAAGGAACGGTCTGCCAGCCCCCCACGCATGTCCCCTCTCCCCACCCGCCTGGCCCCCTGAGTCTCCGGCCTCCTGGCCCGAGGACACTCTGTGTCCTGGATAGACAGAGAGTGGGGACTGTGATGGCGACCGCAGGCCTCTCCTCTCGGCCTCAGGCTGAGCCCTCTAACAGCTTGTGTCCTGATTTAGGAGCCTTGAGCCTCCCTTCTCTTTGGGAGGTCCAAGTCCTTTCCCCTTTCTAGAATCTCACCGCCGAGCCTGGTGAAGCTGCAGACCGGCACAGGGATGCACCCTGGGGAGGTGGAGGCCGTGAGTGAGGACCCCTCCCATGGGCCAGGTTGGCACTGAAGTTCGGAACGCCAGTGGGCGGTGATGATTAAAAGCAGAATGACGATCGGTTCAAGATGTCGGAGTAGAAGGACATGCGCTCATTCCCTCTCGCGAGAGCACCGCAATCACAGCTAACTGCTGAACAATCATTGACCGGAAGACACTGGAACTCACCAGAAAAGATACCCCACATCCAAAGACAAAGGAGAAGCTGCAATGAGACGGTAGGAGGGGCGCAATCACAATAAAATCAAATCCCATAACTGCTGGGTGGGTGACTCACAAACTGGAGAACACTTATACCACAGAAAGCCACCCAATGGAGTGAAGGTGCTGAGCCCCACGTCAGGCTTCCCAACCCGGGGGTCCAGCAACGGGAGGAGGAATTCCTAGGGATTCAGACTTCAAAGTCTAGTGGGACTTGATTGCAGGACTTTGACAGGACTGGAGGAAACAGAGACTTCACTCTTGGAGGGCACACACAAAGTAGTGTGTGCATCAGGACCCAGGGGAAGGAGCAGTGACCCCTTGGAGACTGAACCAGACCTACCTGCTAGTGTTGGAGGGTCTCCTACAGAGGCGGTGTGTGGGGGGGTGGCTGTGTCTCACTCTGAGAACAAGGACACTGCCAGCAGAAGATCTGGGAAGTACTCCTTGGCGTGAGTCCTCCCAGAGTCCACCATTAGCCCCACCAAAGAGCTGTGTGTGTTGTAGGCTCCAGTGTTGGGTCACCTCAGGCCAAACAACCAACAGGGAGGGAACCCAGCCCCACCCATCAGCAGACAAGTGGATTAAAGTTTTACTGAGCTCTGCCCACCAGAGCAACAGCCAGCTCTACCCACCACCAGTCCCTCCCATCAGGAAACTTGCACAAGCCTCTTAGATAGCCTCATCCACCAGACGGCAGACAGCAGAAGCAAGAACTACAATCCTGCAGCCTGTGGAACAAAAACCACATTCACAGAAAGATAGACAAGATGAAAAGGCAGAGGGCTATGCACCAGATGAAGGAACAAGGTAAAATCCCAGAAAAACAACTAAATGAAGCAGAGACAGGAAACCTTACAGAAAAAGAATTCAGAATAATGGTAGTGAAGATGATCCAGGACCTTGGAAAAAGAGTGGAAGCAAAGATCGAGAAGATGCAAGAAATGTTTAACAAAGACCTAGAAGAATTAAAGAACAAACAAACAGGCACGAACAATACAATAACAATTGAAAAATACACTAGAAGGAATCAACAGTAGAATAACTGAGGCAGAAGAACGGATAAGTGACCTGGAGACAGAATGGTGGAATTCACTGCCGCGGAACAGAATAAAAAAAAAAAAAGAAATGAAGACAGCCTAAGAGACCTCTGGGACAACATTAAACACAACAACATTCACATTATAGGGGTCCCAGAAGGAGAAGAGAGAGAGGAAGGACCCGAGAAAATATTTGAAGAGATTATAGTCGAAAACTTCCCTACATTGGGAAAGGAAATAGCCACCCAAGTCCAGGAAGCACAGAGAGTCCCAGGCAGGATAAACCCAAGGAGAAACACGCCAAGACACATAGTAATCAAATTGACAGAAATTAAAGACAAAGAAAAATTATTGAAAGCAACAAGGGAAAAACAACAAATAACATACAAGGGAACTTCCTTAAGGTTAATAGCTAATTTCTCAGCAGAAACTCTACAAGCCAGAAGGGAGCGGCATGATATATTTAAAGTGATGAAAGGGAAGAACCTACAACCAAGATTACTCTACCCCACAAGGATCTCATTTAGATTCGACGGAGAAATCAAAAGTTTTACAGACAAGCAAAAGCTAAGAGAATTAAGCACCACCAAACGAGCTCTTCAACAAATCAAAAGGAACTTCACTAAGTGGGAAACACAAGAGAAGAAAAGGACCTACAAAAACAAACCCACTGAGCCTGCGCATCTGGAGCCTGTGCTCTGCAACGGGGGAGGCCGCAGTAGTGAGAGGCCTGCGCACCGCGATGAAGAGTGGCTCCCACTTGCCGCAACTGGAGAAAGCCCTCGCACGGAAATGAAGACCCAACACAGCCATAAATAAATAAAATTAAAAAAAAAAAAGCAAACCCATAACAATTAAGAAAATGGTAATAGGAACATACATATCGATAATTACCTTAAACATGATAGGATTCAATGCTCCAACCAAAAGACACAGGCTCGCTCAGTGGATACAAGAACAAGACCCATCTATATGCTGTCTACTGAAGAGACCCACTTCAGACATAGGGACACATAGAGTCTGAAAGTGAGGGGATGGAAGAAGATATTCTTTGCAAACGGAAATCAAAAGAAAGCTGGAGTAGCAATACTCATATCAGTTAAAATAGACTTTAAAATAAAGAATGTTACAAGAGACAAGGAAGGACACTACACAGATCAAGGGATCAAGCCAAGAAGAAGATATAACAATTATAAATATATATGCGCCCAACATAGGAGCACCTCAATACATAAGGCAACTGCTAACAGCTATAAAATAGGAAATCAACAGTAACACAATAATAGTGGGGACTTTAACACCTCACTTACACCAATGGACAAATCATCCAAACAGAAAATTAATAAGGAAACACAAGCTTTAAATGACACAATAAACCAGACAGATTTAATTGGTGTTTATAGGACATTCCATCCCAAAACAGCAGATTACACTTTCTTCACAAGTGTGCACGGAACATTCTCCAGGATAGATCACATCTTGGGTCACAAATCAAGCCTCAGTAAATTTAAGAAAACTGAAATCATATCAAGCATCTTTTCTGACCACAACGCTTTGAGATTAGAAATCAATTACAGGGGAAAAGAAAGGTAAAATACACAAACACATGGAGGCTAAACAATACACTACTAAATAACCAAGAGATCACTGAAGAAATCAAAGAGGAAATCAAAAAAGACCTAGAGACAAATGACAATGAAAACACGACTATCCAAAACCTATGGGATGCAGCAAAAGCAGTTCTAAGAGGGAAGGTTATAGCTATACAAGCCTACCTCAAGAAACAAGAAAAATCTCAAATAAACAATCTAATCTTACACTTGAAGGAACTAGAGAAAGAACAAACAAAACCCAAAGTTAGTAGAAGGAAAGTAATCATAAAGATCAGAGCAGAAATAAATGAAATAGAAACAAAGAAAACAATAACAAAGATCAATAAAACTAAAAGCTGGTTCTTTGAGAAGGTAAACAAAATAAATAAACCATTAGCCAGACTCATCAAGAAAAAGAGGGAGAGGACTCAAATCAATGAAAAAGGAGACGTTACAACAGACACTGCAGAAATACAAAGCATCCTAAGAGACTGCTACAAGCAACACTATGCCAATAAAATGGACATCCTGGGAGAAATAGACAAACTCTTAGAAAGGTATAACCTTCCAAGACTGAACCAGGAAGAAACAGAAAATATGAACTGACCAATCACAAGTAATGAAATTGAAACTGTGATTAAAAATCTTCCAGCAAACAAAACTCCAGGATCAGATGGCTTCACAGGTGAATTCCATCAAACATTTAGAGAAGAGCTAACACCCATCCTTCCCAAATGCTTTCAAAAAATTGCAGAGGAAGGAAAACTCCCAAACTCATTGTATGAGGCCACCATTACCCTGATGCCAAAACCAGACAAAGATACTACAAAAAAAGAAAATTACAGACCAATATCACTGATGAATATAGATGCAAAAATCCTCAACAAAGTACTAGCAAACAGAATCCAACAACACATTAAAAGAATCACACACCATGATCAAGTGGGATTTATCCCAGGGATGCAAGGATTCTTCAATATATGCAAATCAATCAATGTGATACACCATATTAACAAATGGAAGAATAAAAACCATATGATCATCTCAGTAGATGCAGAAAAAGCTTTTGACAAAATTCAACACCCATTTATGATAAAAACTCTCTGAGGGGCTTCCCTGGTGGCGCAGTGGTTGAGAGTCTACCTGCCGATGCAGGGGACACGGGTTCGTGCCCCGGTCCGGGAAGATTCCACATGCTGCGGAGTGGCTGGGCCTGTGAGCCATGGCCGCTGAGCCTGCGCGTCCGGAGCCTGTGCTCCGCAACGGGAGAGGCCACAACAGTGAGAGGCCCGTGTACCACACACACAAAAAAAACCTCTCCAAAAGTGGGCATGGAGGGAACCCACCTCAACATAATAAAGGCCATATATGACAAACCCACAGCAAACACCATTCTCAATGGTGAAAAACTGGAAGCATTTCCTCGAAGATCAGGAACCAGACAAGGATGTTCATTCTAGCCACTGTTATTCAACATAGTATTGGAAGTCCTAGCCATGGCAATCAGAGAAGGAAAGAAAGAAAAGGAATACAACTTGGAAGAGAAGAAGTAAAACTGTCACTCTTTGCAGATGACATGATACTATATATAGAGAATCCTAAAGATGCCACCAGAAAACTACTAGAGCTAATCAATGAATTTAGTAAAGTTGCAGGATACAAAATTAATCCACAGAAATCTCTGGCATTCCTATACACTAATGATGAAAAATCTGAAAGAGAAATTAAGGAAACACTCCCATTTACAGCTGCAACAAAAAGAATAAAATACCTAGGAATAAACCTACCTAGGGAGACAAAAGACTTGTATGCAGAAACTATAAGACACTGATGAAAGAAATTAAATATGATATAAACAGATGGAGAGATATACCATGTTCCTGGATTGGAAGAATCAATATTGTGAAAATGACCATACTATCCAAAGCAATCTACAGTTTCAAAGCAATCCCTATCAAATTACCAATGACATTTTTCACAGAACTAGAACAAAAAATCTTAAAATTTGTATGGAGACACAAAAGACCCCGAATAGCTACAGCACTCTTGAGGGAAAAAAACGGAGCTGGAGGAATCAGACTCCCTGATTTCAGACTATACTACAAAACCACAGTAATCAAGACAATATGGTACCGGCACAAAAACAGAAATATAGATCAATGGAACAGGATAGAAAGCTCAGAGATAAACCCACACACCTATGGTCAACTAATCTATGACAAAGGAGGCAAGGATATACAATGGAGAAAAGACAGTCTCTTCAATAAGTGGTGCTAGGAAAACTGGGCAGCTACACATAAAAGAATGAAATTAGAACACTCCCTAACACCATACACACAAATAAACTCAAAATGGATTAGAGACCTAAATATAAGACCGGACACTATAAAACTCTTAGAGGAAAACATAGGAAGAACATTCTTTGACATAAATCACAGAAAGATCTTTTTTGATCCACCTCCTACAGTAATGGAAGTAAAACCAAAAATAAACAAATGGGACCTAATGAAACTTAAAAGCTTTTGCAAAGGAAAGGAAACTGTAAACAAGGCGAAAAGACAACCCTCAGAATGGGAGAAAATATTTGCAAACGAATCAACGGACAAAGGATTAATCTCCAAAATACATAAACAGCTCATGCAGCTCAATATTAAAAAAACAAACAACCCAATCCAAAAATGGGCAGAAGACCTAGATAGACATTTCTCCAAAGAAGATATACAGATGGGCAAGAAACACTGAAAAGCTGCTCAACATCACTAGTTATTAGAGAAATGCAAATCAAAACCACAATGAGGCATCACCTCACACCAGTAAGAATGGGCATCATCAGAAAATCTACAAACAACAAATGCTGGAGAGGGTGTGGCGAAAAGGGAACCCTCTTGCACTGTTGGTGCGAATGTAAATTGATACAGTCACTGTGGAGAACAGTATGGAGGGTCGTTAGAAAACTAAAAATAGAATTACCATATGACCCAGCAATCCCACTACTGGGCATATTTCCAGAGAAAACCATAATTCAAAAAGGCACATGCACCCCAATGTTCACTGCAGCACCATTTACAATAGCCAGGTCATGGAAGCAACCTACATGCCCATCGACAGACGAATTGATAAAGAAGATGTGGTACATATATACAATTGAATATTACACAGCTATAAAAAGGAATGAAATTGGGTCATTTGTAGAGACGTGGATGGATCTAGAGACTGTCATACAGAGCGAAGTAAGTCAGAAAGAGAAAAGGAAATATCGTATACTAACGCAGTATGTGGAACTTAGAAAAACGGTACAGATGAACCGGTTTGCAGGGCAGAAATAGAGGCACAGATGTAGAGAACAAACGTATGGACACCAAGGGGAGGAAGTGGTGGGGGTGGGGTGGGGAGATTGGGACTGACATATATACACTAATATGTATAAAATGGGTAACTAATAAGAGCCTGCTGTACAAAAAAAATAATAAAATTTAAAAAAGAAAGCAGAATAAGTTTTAATTGGGTTTATCATTTTTTATCTCCCTACGGACTGTGCCCTGTGTTACTGACTGCACTGGGGGCTGATAGCTACCTCCGCTACCCCCTTCATAGGCCATCGCCTCCCAAAACTGACTTCATTTTGTTGCCCCAAGGTCAGTGAAAGATGAAGATGGGGGAGCCTGAAGAACCCACAGTTCACAGTTTGTCCCACTACCAGAGAGCACTGGGGCCCCAAGATTAAGTCTCAGTGCGAAGGCTCCTGTCTCAAGGGCTCTCTCTGGGAGGGTCCCTGTCCTTTGTCCAGCACTGCCTGTGCAGCCAAAGTTTGTTGGCCATGTGTTCCTGTCCTAGGTTTTAGAGCCAACAGAAGTCTGAGAGGCTCTGGCTGAAGAATGTGGGTGCACACTGACTCCGGGGCAAGGAAAACTTGGAGTCGCCAGTGGCGAGCTGGGGCCTCTCCTTGAAGCACTTCCCAAAGCTCCAAGCTGTGGCCGTGAGTCCAAGGCTAAGCAAGCCTGGAACAGCCTCCATAACAGGGAGCAGGGTTCCATCACCCCGGGAGGTATCCAGGCACCTCGAGATGCATTGGAGGCCTTTTCTCATTTTCTAGAAAACTCTGGAGGGAACAAAAGAGGCCAGCCATGACGTTCAAATTCAGCCCAGGACACAACTCTCTATTTCCAGGGCCCCTGTCCTGGGTGTCCCATTCTGGAAGCAGCCTGGCTCAATGCTCTGACTCTACCAGCATTGGTGGAACCCCAAGAGGCCTCGGGGTCAGCCAGGAGCCTCTGGCCTGCACCCTCTCCACCTCATCACCTTTCAAGGATGCCAGGAGAGGTCAATCCTCCTCCACTGTTTTTTTAAAAAACAACCCAAGGTATTTCTTTTTTCCTATTCCTTTGATTCTCGGTGGCAGCAGTATGGGGTTTGAAAGAAGGGAGTGAAGTGCAGGCAGCTGAAGTTTTCTGAGCGTGAATAGGGAAAACAAAACACCCACTTCCAGCCAGTGGGGCATGGTGAGGCCGCCCTGTGTTTTGATAGCGTTGTGGTTCACCAGTCCCACACCTACTTTTGGAGGTGGCGGGTAGGAAGTGAGGTAACGCAACCCAGATGTTAACATGAAAGCAAGCACGGGCATTCTCCAACTCACATTCCACATGTGGGCTTGGTCCTGCTACCCAGTCAGGGCCAGGCTCACAGTTCAGAAGGGAACTAGAGGTCAGCAAAGGTGCCAGGGCCCCTGCGTGGATTAGCTCGCCTGGTAAACCCACCTGCCAGTCCCAGAGCCTCCCTGCCTTGGCGTCTCACCCCAGCAATGAAAGAAACGCAGCTCTGCTGTGGCTGGATGGACAAAACCACCCGGTTCCAAGTCTCTGAGTTTTATTAGTCATTCAATAGAGAAGTCAATTTCCTAATGAACTGCGGGCTGGAAGGGAAGCTAGGAATCACCTCTCTCACCTCTTTATTTTCTGAGGAGAAACTGAATCCTTAAAGAGATTAATTAAGGAATCAGATAGTGCATGATTGTCATGAACTGATTTGTGTCACCCCCCAAATTCATATGCTGAAGCCCTAACCCCCATGTTAGTCCAAATGTGACTCACTTGGAGTTAGGGCCTTTCAAGAGGTAACTTAGGTTAAATGAGATCATATGGATGGGCCCTAATCCAACAGGACTGGTTTCCTTAGAAGAGAAAGAGTCACCAGGGTTGTGTGTGCACGGAGGAAAGGCCATGTGAGGACACAGTGAGAAGGCGGCCATCTGCAAGCCAAGGGGAGAGGCCTCAAGAGAAACCAACCCTGCCAACACCTTGATCTTGGACTTCCAGCCTCCAGACTATGAGAATATCAATTTTTATTGTTTAAGCCACCCAGTCTGTGCTATTTTGCTATGGCAGCCCCAGAAAACTAACACAGCGATAAAGCTTGGGAGTCTTGATTTTTCTGCTCAGTGGCGTTACCAATGCCCTTGGGAGCCCCAAGGCAGGCCCTGCAGAAGCCTGGCCCACTGCCATGGGAGACAGCTCATACAGCCCACAGGGATTTCTTTCAGAGGTGACATCCTTCTTTTCCTTCCCGGGGGATAGAAATGGCAGATCCAGGCATGCAACTCTCCCATGCCCTGTGCTTGAGCACTGGGCTCATCTTTTAGAGCCTGGAGGGCCCATGAAAGGGCGAGGGCTGTTTGTGCTGCGAGTGTGGTGTCCCCACTGGCATGACCGGCCACATGGGCAAGCTCAGCTCCACCCACCATAAAACCCTTCTGGAAAACTTCACTTTCTTTGGCCTAGGTCTTTCCTTTGCGTTGAAAACCCCATTCCACCCAAGTCCGATCTGTCTGAAGAGAATGGTACCCCAGCACACGGGGACTCTTGGCACGTCAGCTTTTACAGCTCTGTTATGGCCTTCTTGGAACGCTGCTCAGCAATTACAGACGGCAAGCCCTCCCTGCAGCCGTGGGGCTGTGGCCCACGCTCCTGCTTACCCCCAAGCAAATGCCTGGCTTGGCTGAGGGCTGTTGGGTTCACATTTTTGGCCCCATTGGGCGGTGAACTGTTGTGGCTGACCGATCCAGTGGTGCCTTTGACATGCTGGTGCCAAGGTCAAGAATCACTGTCAGAGCAGGCACCTGGCTGGGGAGCCACTCTGTACCCTGATGTGTCTGCATTTGCTCATTTAAAAAATAAGCCTTCAAGAAGTTCTTCCAATGTGCCAGCCCTGTACCAAATTCATGGTTTAGTGAAGAGCATTAAATAGGGTTTACCGGGCCTTTTTGTAGGATTGGATAGATGACCTCCTGGCAAAGAGGAGTTCATCCCGTTGGCTACCCCTGTGGGAAAGGTCACCCACATGAGGGGACACGATGCAGGTGTTTAGAGACCCCATCTCAGGAAGGGAGGGATGTGTCTCGGACATCACGCTGTAAAGGTTCCCTTTTCTTTCCCTCTGGAAGCCAACACACAGTCTTCGGTCCCCAGATACTATCTGTATTGTGCTTAGATCTGTGTGATTCGCAGACCTGCTGTAATGTGGTTCCTCTGGGTTCTTGGAAAGGGCTTCTGCCAAGGGCACCACAGGTGCTGTAGACCTTGAATCCCTCGCAGGAAGGATTGAGTTACAATCACCCTGTATGTCCAGCCCCAGTGCAGGGCGTGGCGCACAGTGGATCCCCAGCATCTGCCAGTAAGGCCAGCAGAGCTCATCCATGTGTCTCTGCATTTCCCTCCTCCTGTCACTGTTGGTGACGGTCACCAACAGTGAGAGCAGCAGAGCCTGACAACTTTCTGAGCTCATCATCAGGGCACCCTTCTACCACCTGTTGGAAAGCTTTAGACTGAGGCCATCTGGTCTACATTTTCTGGGGCTTCAGTGACCAAAATATAACAGAGCTCCCTCTGGGAGTCCAGGCTCCTTACCCTTTTCTGGAAGCCCATGGCGGGGATGTTACATCTCACACCAGCATCTTCTTCATGGTTGCAGCCCTGAGACTCAGCATTGAACTTGCAGTCTATGATGGACTTCTCATTCCCGGTGCACTCGATTTCATTGAGGTGGATGGGTCCTATCCCTGGGGATGGAAAATGCACATAGGCTATGAAAGCTTCTAGGATGGGAAAGAAAGTTCCAGACAATAAGAACATGCCTCTCCCATCCTCAAAATCCTCCCAACCACCTCCTATAATCAGCTCGATGACCAAGCCCTCTTCTACCTGGAGAGAATTTTTTCTTGTCTTGGGAATCATTTCTTCCATGAGAAGAAACAAAAGTTGCTACTAACTTGTGTGACCTTGACCAACTCAGCCTCTCTGAATATCGTTTTCTCACTGAAATAAAGGGGTTGGACTAGAGGACAACATTCCATGCACTGATGAATGCGAAAGGGGTGACTGTCATTGTGCAGTCAGGCTCCCCGCAGGAAAGAGATGGCATTCTCAAACTGGATGATCTGAGTTAGAGAAAGAGATTTTAAAAATAAAGGTGTGGACAGAGCGTGGGGAAATCACAAAATCACAGTGGACAGTCCAGTACTTGTGGGCTAATAACCCTGGGGCACAGAGGCCACCCCCAGGCCTGCAGGAGTAAAAGGAGGGTGCCAATATCTGGCCCAGGAGAGCAAAAAAGCCATGTGGGGAGGCCAACTTTGAAGAGCCGTTACCCTCCGTGGAGGGACACAGTGGCCCACAGGAGAGTAAAGACCTGACCCCTCCACTCTCCCCACCTCCAGTCTCCCCCAGGGCTCTCAGCTGGCCACATCCAAGCCTGCTTCCCAGGACCCTGGACCATGTGGGCAAGGCGGAGAGTGGAGCTGTAAGGGCAGACGGAAGACATTCAGCAAGGACCTCTAGTGTGCATGCGGGAATCTTCTCTTACAGGCACCGGGGTGACAAGGGGGAGCCTCCCACTGCTGGGGAGAGGGAATTCTGTCTGTCCGGCATTCAGCTCAGCTCAGCTCACAGACCCACCTCTCCTCTGTCTAGCCCATCAAGATGGATCCAAGTCCAGTTCTTTCCGGGAGCTCCTGACTGCCTGGAAGCCCACCTTGGACCCTGTCTTGCCCTGCGTTCTCCTCTCTCTCCTGGTCCTTGCCAGCCTCCTCTGGTTCGGGTCGGTCCCTCAGCACCCAAACGTGCTAAAAATCTCCCATCTTTACAATGACCCTCCCCTGATCCTACACCTCCCTCTGGCCTGTCACGTTCCTTCCCTTCAGGGAGAACTTCTTGAAAGACTCATCTGCTTCTGTCCTTTCTAATTCCAGCAGGAGGGCCTTCTCCAGTCTGTTTTTCCACCAGCACCTCCCCATCTCAGGAAGTGGCACCTCCATCTACCTGGCCGTTCTCAGTAGAACCCAGAGGCACCGTCTCCTTCTCCTTTATCACAGACAAGCAATCCTTCACCATGTTCTGTTCGCTCCCCCCAAATCTCAGTGCTTTTCATTTCTGCCACCACGACACTAGTCCAACCCTGTCATCTCCCAGTAGGATGAATGAAATAGCCTCTAGTCTCTCTCCGGCTTTCTTAGTCCAAAATATTTGCCACGCACAGCCCAAGAGATTTTTCTTATGCACATTGAATCATGTCACCCCCTGTCTTAAACCCCTGTGATGGCTTCTCACTGCACTTCAGGGTAAAATCCACAGTCCCCAAATGGTCCGACCAGAGATAGGCCTCCACTTAGCGTTGCAGCTTTGCCTGCTCCTCCCTAGCTCGGCCACACCAGCCTCCCTTTGGCTGTTCCATTGAGCCAAGCATTTCCCTCCGCCTGGACCTTCTTCCTCCCCCTCCTCAGCAGCGAACTCCTGCTCATCCTTCAGGGCTCAGCTTTGATGCCACTTTGACGGCACAACCTTTCTGGGCCACATCTAAGCTGGGTCCCCTCGGGTAGCCTCCACTGAGCACTCTGCTTCACACTGCACTCAAGCGCCTCCCTGTTCAATGTCTGTCTGCTTCCCCACTGGGTTGGAGGCCCCACGAGGGCAGGCACTATGTCTGGGTGCCTTGTGAATTCCCGACAAGAGCCTGGCAAACAGGAAGTGTTGCTAGCAGCAACTGAATGGATGTCCTTGGCTTCACTAAGTCCCTTCTGACGTCGGCCTCTGTGCCAGGTGCTGGGGACTCAGAGGAATTGAGGTATCTAGGCTCACTGAGCCCCAAAATTAAATTCCAGGAGCAGCCCACTGTGACAGGTAAGAGTCAAGTTTCCATTTCCTCGGAAATTCATAAATGATGAAGCTTCCAATTCCTTGGAATTTTATAAAATTTATAAAGACACATCAGTCACTATGGCCGGAGATATCCAAGGACTCTGAGCAGAAAGGCTATGCAAAATACAGATCCCCAACAGAGACTCTGAAGCAAGCAGGGCCACAGCTCATGAATTAAGATGGGCTCAGAAACACAGAGCAACCTTGGATTTGAGTATCCAGTTAGAGCAGTGGCTTGTTCGATGACTGTGGGGTAGTGATGATGGTGATAATGGCAATGAAGACAGTGATGATGGTACCGGCGGTAATGATGATGGTGTTGGTGACGGTGATGATGACTCCATGTCCAACCTGCTAGAACGATGTTATGGACTTGGGACCCACAACTCTGCAGGTTGCCATCAGATTTTGAAGATCACAGTAGAATAGACTAGGACAACGCCCAGCCTTTTGCATGTTATAAAGGCAAGCATTGTTTCCAGAGACTTATGTTTCGGCTTTACTTGCATGTGCTGTCAGTATTTCTGATGGGCGGTTTCAAGCAAAAGGGTTTGAAAGGCACTGCTCTGGAGCTGCCCCGTCCAGCGCAGCAGCTGCCACCTCGCCGAGCCCTTGGAATGTGGCCAATCCAGACCAAGATGGGCTGTAAGTGCAAAACGCATCCCGCATTTCAGAGAGTCAGTACCCTACCTGTGAACTATCTCATCAAGAGCATTTATATTGATTACATGTTGAAATCATAATATTTTGGAAATATTATATATAATATTAAGGAAAATAGATTATTAAAATGAATTTCATCTGTTTCTTTTTATTTGTTCTTTACATGGCTACTAGAAAATGTTAACATTACATATGTGGCGCACATTATATGTCTGTTGGACAGCGTGGGTCTGGAGTGTTGGAATTTCTTTACCAAGTGTTTGTTCAGCTCACCCTACTTATGCAACTGGAACTAATTCATTCCTTTTTTTTTTTTTTTTTTTTGGCCACACCGCGAGGCTTGTGGGATCCAACCCGTGCCCCCTGCAGTGGAAGCGTGGAGTCCTAACCACTGGACTGCCAGGGAAGTCCCTCATTCATTCATTCCTGATAAAATGAATGTCTCCAGAAGACTATGAGCCAGGCATGGTGGGAGCCAGTTGTGTGAACAGGCAGCTGGAGTTCAGATGTGTACAGGGGATCTCAGAACACAAAGCACAGTGCCTGACTCTGACCTAACATCCATGCTGGTGATAAGAACAGGTCTCAGAATCCCAGGAGGCTGGACAGACAGAACCTCAGACACCGTGAATCCAGGGAAGGATCTGAGACCCAGAAGGTTGCTCAAGCTCACCGAGCGTGTAGGTGGCAGGGCCAGGACCAGGACTCAGACTGCCCGCCCCTCAGCACTTGCCCTTGCACTACCCTCGCTGCGGGTGTGGTAACTTGGTCCACCAGCTAGAGGCAGGGCTGAGGATGGACCCTGACCGCTCTGTGGCTTGACATCAAATGTGGACTTTTCCCTTTCTGCCTACCAGAGTTGACCTGCCCAATGTGGCAGGAGATGATAAATCATCCAATGGTTCTTTCAAGGACAGCATTGAAAATGCCAAATGTCTCTTTCTCCCAGAGCCCCGTGGGCCCTGGGAAAATTTTGGCTGCTCTGGGCACTGAAATAATTAGGTCAAATAGCACACACCCATGATAAATGGAATGTTTATGTCATCTGGGGCTTGTTTCCTCCTCAGAATGAGTGGTCTTTGTCCTGTAGGCCTGGGGAGACCACAAACCAACACGTTAGCCAATTAGGACAATGGACTGTGGGAATATTCGAGATTCAAGGGAACCGCAAAGAGCTCACCACGACAGGGGAGGGGAAAGATTGTCACTGGGTCACTGACAGCTGGCACGAAGCAACGTTCTAGTCCACCCTAGACCCTCAAACTTCAGTAGACCCCAGGAAGCTCGCAGGGACTGGAGGTAGAGATGCTCTGAATGTGAGCAGGCTGAGACAGGTGGGTAGAAGGGAGAAGCCCACATCTGAGAGTTAGAAGACTCGAGTTTCAATCTTTCTCTGCCACTAACTATAGGTGTGACCTCAGGCTCGCTCTCCAGAGCCTCAGATTCCTCATCTGTTGTACGAGATGACCTCTGAGTTCTTCTGTAGCAGCGCCATCTATGATTCCAAGACTGTCTCTAGGGTCCACTGGGCTGTTGTTTCCTCCAGGTTGTGGCCAATGACCTCACCATACTCCTTTCTGTGGGGTGATGGTGTTATTTCTGACAGTGTGGAGACATCCTCTCCTCACGGGATAGGACAGCCCACCCTCGTCTGCAGCCCACTCTCCTCCCTCCCCACTCCCTCCCAACCACGGCAGCCCCCGGTCTGCAGCAGCCTCCCTGGGGGTCAACACTGAAAAGATTCCTGCAGATGACTGGTTTCCTTTGATCAACACACAAAGTCCCCCTGGGTGGGGTGGGGTGGGGCGCTGGACGCTCGCTGGGCTGCAGAGTCTGTTTGCGCCAAAGACCCCACCCTCTGCAGGACCAGGGCTGGCACGGGGCACTGGTCTTCATGGGGGTCGGGAGGGGAAGTTATCTGTTGTGTTGCCATGTCATGTTGACAGCCTTCCTCTCAACAGGGTGACCTGCTTGAAAGCCTCCTATACTCTTGTTCTTTGCTCAGAGGAAAGATTTGTTTGAGACACTTAATAAAAACCAGGCCCCTTCTTTTGTTAGCACCTCATGACATGGGGAGCAGGGCATCCTGTTCCCAGTCTCTGGCGGCAGGGAGAGAACGTTTGTGGTGCTAACTCAGGGTGGAAAAGTAAGATGACATGCAGGATTCTTTTGTGCCCGGGGTGGTCCATAGCCTCATCAATTCTGAGGTCTTCTCCTGGGGGAAGGACCTGGAAATTCCAGCTTTTTCAGAGGGGCTGTGGGGAGCATTGGGTCAGGAGTTGGGTAGACCTCCACTAGAATATTCATTGGGTGCTAATATGCTGTCTCATCTTGGTCGTTTACTTCCTTCTCTAGGTCTCGGCTTCCAAATCCATAAAATGGGCACTCAATATTCCCTAAGGCCCTTCCAGCTCCAACTGCCTGGGGAGAGGCCTGGGATTGTCTAACAGAGAAGCAGCTGCTGGAGGGAGGAGGCAAAGCAGGAAGAGCCTGGAAAGGATGAGGCCAGCCAGCCCCCACCGGACTCCCCATGTGACACTTTCCGTGAAGAGCCCACAGAACGTCCTTCCCACGCCTTACCTTGCCCCAGCCGGGAGCCTGTGATGGCCTCTTTGGCGCTCCCGAAGCCCAGCTCTCTGCAGACCACGCTGGCGGACACCAGGTCCCACTTGTCGTCGCAGACGGTACCCCATTCTCCGTTCTTGAGCACCTCCACGCGGCCCTCCCCGACATTGGCACCTCCTCTCAACCGCACCAGGGGTTGCTGAAGAGACACACGGTCCTGCTGAGTGCAGCTCACTCCCCTCCTTTCCCAGCCCCTCCCCACTCCCAACCCGGGGCCGGCACCCGGGCCCGGCTAGGAGCCGACAGCGCTCGATCTGTGTGTGTGCCCGCGGAGGGGTGGAGGCGCGCATGCTCAATCTGCGTGGTCGGCTCGGCGGTGCGCTCCCTTTGCAGCCTTCTCGTGGACATTTCGTCCTGGACCACTGGGGAGCCCATCAGGGGCCCTCATCAGCTGATCACCCCACCCCATACTTGCTCGACGACCTGAACACCAACACTTCCCTCCACCCCCTCACTCCACAACCTCAAGCTTCAGAGCTACAGAAAGAACCTCCTACCCCCAAAGTCTGCAGACTCCAAATGGATCATAGCTCTATCCTGCTTGTAACAGCTTGCTGTGGTCTAGCCCCGGGGGAGGTTCCAGGGCGCTAAAACGGACCAACCACAAGGATACTGCTCTGCAGGCGGAAGAGAGGCAGGAGAGAGAAGACGGAGAGTGAGCGGGCGGGGCCCCACTGAGGCGGCCAAGACTTGGGGATGGGCCGTGGCAAGGGGGTGGGGAGCCTCCCACTGGTGACGTCCCACATCGGTCCCGTCACCACTCCAGCTGCGCCACTCCGATTCTACTCCACGTCTAGATCAGCCCAACTCTTCAGAAGATGCAGCCCCACCAGATATGCAGAGAGTAGGTGGTTATAGTTTAGCTATGCCTACTTGCTCACTGACAGCCTGGAAGCCTTAATCACCTTATGGGGCTTATTTAACTGCACGGGAGTAAGACCTGCTCTCCAGCAGCATCCTAATCCCGTTGGATTACACCTTACAAGTTGGGAGACGGGTCATCTGACTCCATCTGCCCACATACCCTGCTTTGCATCCGTTTCTGTGCATGCATGTGTGTGTGTGGTGTGCTGGGGTGGGGACCTCAGAAGGCTGTGAGGCTCTGAGTTACTGCTGATGCCATTTGATTCAATACAGAAGGAGTAAGGGGTGACTGTGCAGCCCTTCTGTGTGTGTTGGATCAGACCAGAGTCATTGTTCTACTCTGGCCTGTGCAGTCCACAGCCCCGGACTCCCTTCATCGCACCCACTGATGGTCTGGACGAGGCAGGCCTGGCTGGAGGTGGTGTTTTTCAAGCATTAACGTACAGCAGTCATCTCGAGGGCCAAGGCATCAAACAAGAGCCTGTGTCTCCATCCTCCAGCCAAGGTCCCCACCCAGATTCACAGACCTCAGGGACAGACCCTGGCACTAGAGGGAGAAGAAAAGAGGGACAGGGAGGGGTGCAAACCCCACACTGGCTTTGAGAAACTTTAGTCTAGCTTTAGAAAACAAGACAAATACAACTGCTGGCCCCAGCCCCTGACTGTTGCAGAACCATGACCTCTCCCTTCCCCCATTTCCTTTCCTAAGCTCTCTAGCTGGATGTCAGGGCCCCCTTCCCATGCAGCGGACCATCCGTGACTCAGGCGTAAGGCAGAGTCCCAGATAACCTTACCCTATCTAGCAGAGGCCAGGATGAGTCAGCTGGCCCTGGAGGAAAGAAAGAAACCAAGGGAAAATGTGATGTAAGCCTTGCCTGCTCTTTTTTTTGGAATTGGTTTGGTATGAGCTTGATTCCTTTACTTTCAACCACACAGTAAGAGGAATTCCAAAACAGTAGGACCTGGTATTCTGGATGACACATGAGGAAAGCTCAGAGGCTCAGGCTGAGGCTGTAGAAAGGATGTGGCTATCAAATCACGTGGCAGTGGGGGGGGGGAGTGAGGGGCTGCAGGCATGCCTGTGTGGCCTGGCTGCACACGTGTGATGTGTGGTCAGGTCTGTGCAGTTTGGAGGCCCTGGTGGGGACTGAGGGGGACAGGGCTGGCTTCCGGACGGAAGTGCCAGGAAGACGCCCCAAAGAGTTCCCACACCCTCCGGTTGATGCCTGGGCTTGCTGTGTTCACTTCACTCCTTTTGTTTAAGGGTTCTTCTTTTGTCCAAATATGCCACCCCAGCCTGGGAGGGGGCACCCAGTGTGGCTTACTGGCTCCTGCCCGGGTTTCTCGATTCCACTGGATGAGTGTTATCAGCCCCTGTCCAAGAACAGGTCATTAGATGCTGATGGACAGGAGAGATTGGAGAGGGCAGGGGGGTAGATAGGGGGAGAGACATGGAGAAGGGACAGTAGACACGGAATGAGGCTGCCTCGGCTTGGGGAGGGGTTGCTACTCCTGCCTTCCACTCCACCCCACTACCTGGACCCGCCTGACACACCATCTGCCCCCATCAGAGTTTACTCTCTCGTCTTAACCCCTAATGCAATCGGAGCTCACTTGGAACCTGTCCTGGCCCAGGGGACTGATTGCCAAGTAATTAGGTTTCATCTGATACAGGGAATCAATCTCTACTAAATGATTAGCTCTCTTTCCTACCCATCCCTCTGCTCTTTCCAGGTGCTCTTCCCACCCACAGGCCCGTATTAGCAGTTTTCAGAGTATGCAAATCACAGAGACACTTTGCGGATACATGAAAAGAGGAGCGTAGGAAATAGAAAAGCTGCCTAAGATTTTCAAGGGAAGACAGAATAGTGCACTTTCTCGTCTTCAGAGGATGTGTCAAGCCTGCCAATGGTTGGGCTAGTTCGCTTGTCCTAAGGAATCAGTCAGTTGAAGTGGGGATGTAATTGATGTGAACAGACGTACACTGACATCTCTTGAATACACCCACACGCACACACACTGGCTGGTTCACAAACGTATAACGTGGTAACGGGTACAGATAACACAGACGTGGTGATGGCACGTTTCCATTTACTATCACGGTGACAGCTTTTAAAAATTGTGACCATTTCTGTTGCAGAATAAACCAAAACTTGTTGGAAAGTTGCTGATTTCACGTGCTCTTGACGGTTGGATCGTTTTTCCAAAGGCTCCAGGATGCTTGATTCCTCTGGGAATTGTGCAGGAGCCCCACGTGGCCACTCCCACCCTTCATGCGGTCCACACGGAGCCTGTGACGTCAGTAATGAGTCATGTTCCTCTCCAGTGTATCTTTCCCCCACAAAGGGGACACTGGCCTCAGAATAGAGCAGCAGTGGAAGGACAGGTAGGGGTGCTAATGATTAGGGGCAGGGGCTCAGCTTCTTGTCACACCCTAGAGGTGGCATCTATCGGAGAGGCTGGCCCTGACGGGTGTCCTCTGCCTTTCTGCCCTCTAGAAAAGTGGTCTTCATTTCCTTGCTGTCTCTTGGGGGTCCCTCTCTGCTCCCTTAACCACCAGGCCTCCCCCTCAGGTGCCAAGTGGACAAATCACCTGCCCCATCCTCACCTCTGGCTTGTAGGCTTTCCGGAATCTTGAGGGTCCATCAGGGCTGAAGACCTGGCCAGGCACACAACTCACCACGGCCGGCAGCCCATTCTCACAGGTGACATTCTTGACGGGGTCCAGCGACACCTGAGGACCCAGCCTGCAGCTGGAGATGTGGGCTTCCGTGCCTGTGCAGTCCATGGAGAATGGCCAATAGCGCTGCTTCTTGCGGGCGGCAAACATTCTGCAGAAGGTAAGACGGGGCAGGTGACCAAGGCATCATGGTGCCCACCCCTCCCTTCTTCCATAACTGGGCATTGGACCAGCCATTGTGCCAGCTGCTGGGGATCTGGTGGTGGGACCAGAGAGGCACGGTCCCTGCTCTTGGGATTCAGTCCTACTCCAGACAGAGCTCTGCAGGGTGCACCTGCCGGCACTCACTGAACCCTTGGTCATGCTGGGCCCGCGCTGGGCACCGCGGAGCAGGACCCGGAAGGGCAGTGGTGGCCTCCTGCCCACGGGAAGCTCGCATTCTAGAAGACAAGGGACTAACCGAGTGTAGTGAGATAATACTAAAGTCTACAAATACAAAATGCAGAAAGGGATCTAAGAGAGACAAATACAACGGAATATCAGCCATAAAAAAAGAATGACATATTGCCATTTGCAGTGACATGGCGTGGGCCCTATGGACCTAGAGATTATCACACTAAGTGAAGTAAGTCAGACGGGGAAAGACAAGATGTTATGGAAAAACCCAAACAAAATTTTTGGCCAACCCAATATTATATGGTATCACTTATATGTGGAATCTAAACAAATAATACAAATGAACTCACATACAAAACAGAAACAGACTCAACGGACATAGAAAACAAACTTATGGTTACGAAAGGGGAAAGGGGGGAGGGATAAATTACGATTTGGGATTAACAGATACACACGACTATATATAAAGTAGATAAAAAACAAGGACCTACTGTATAGCACAGGGAACTATATTCAGTATGCTGTAATAACCTATAATGGAAAATAATCTTCAGTTTTATACGTATATATGAAGAAAAGTTATATATAAAAGAATATATATATAACCGAACCACTTCGTTGTACACCTGAAACTAACAGAATATCGCAAATCAACTATACTTCAATAGATAGATAAATAAATAAATAAAAGAGATGGGACCCCTGGTCCCAGGAAACCCCTCAGTCCTGGGCAATCAGAAGGGTTGGTCACCCAAATTCTTCAGATATCTTCAGCATGCTGACTTGTTGTCCCCTGCCTTTATTTCCCTTTGTCAATTAGCAGGACAAGTTGAGTGTGAAACTCTCTCCCATTGATAGACAAAATTAAAGATGTGAATCCAACGAGAAGCAACGAGAACAGACTTAAATTACCCCCTCTGCTGAATCAAAGTAGACTTGGTTTCGTCATGGAAATTATAATGGTGATGAAACTCAGCCACAGATCTGCTCTTTTTTTTTTAGTTTCTTAGAGTGAAAGCTGATGTCACTGATTTGATACCTTTCTTCTTTTCCAGTACAGGAGTATACATTTCCCTCTAAGTATTTTGAGATACTGTGTTTTCATTTTAATTCAGGCCAAAATACTTTTTAATTTACCTTTTGATTACTTTTATGACAGAAGGGTTATTTAGAACTGGGCATACAGTTTCCAGTCCTTGGGAATTTTCTAGATATCTTTCTGTTATTGATTTCTAACATAATTCCATCATGTTCACAGAATACGCTTTGTATGACTTGAATCATTTAAAATGTATTGAGACGTAATTTATGGTCCAGGCATATTTTATGCTCTAGCTAGGCTATGTTTTGTTTGAATGTGTACTTGAAAAAAGTTTGCATAGTGCTGTTGTTGAGTGGAGTGTTCTCTAAAAGCCAAACAGGTCAAATTGGGTGATAGTGTTGTTTAGGTCTTCTATACCCTTACTCGTTCTATAAATTATTGAGAGAGTAGAACTGAAATCACCAGCTATAATTGTGGGTTTGTCTATTTCTCCTTGCAGTTCTGTCGGTTTTTACTTCATGTGTTTTGAAGAGCTGTTATTCGGTGCATAAACATTTCAGATTGTTATGTCCTCTTGATGAGTTAACCCCTTTATCATTATTAAATTACCATCTTTATCCTTTAAAAAAAAAATTCTTCACCCAGGAGTCAGTGAGGCTGAGGTTGTCTCCATACCATATCCTAGGTAAGCTCTTAGCCTGCGTTGTGTTTTTATGGTTTTGTTTTTTGGAAGGCAGAATACGGATCAAGGTGAGTCAAAGTTTTTTTCTAAAATGATAACCAACCAGTAGGTAATGAATTGGTTAACAGAAAGGTCACTGTGCCTCAGTTTCCCCATCTCCAGATCAGATGCAGCAGAGGGATCTACTTCATCAGATTTTTAGGATCGTTAAATGAGTTAATTCTTATAAAGCACTTAACCACAGTGCCCGGCACTTGGAAGGGCTGCCTAAGTGTCTATCAAATAAATAAATAAAAACTGTACTGGTTAAAGGAAAAAAAAGAAAGATGAGAGAAGAGAGATGGTGGACGACTTCAAGGAAGAGTAGGTTTGAACTGGGCCTTGAATGATGGCGGGATTCGAAAAGGAGGAGGGCGGGGAGGACACCCTGTCCTCTCATGCTGTCCCAGGTCTTTGGGGTCTCCGTGCTCATCCCGGATTGGCGGAATCCAGTGAGATGCCAGGGAGAACTGGACAAGCATCACTGCTGGACTGCTCAGAGGAGGGGCCGCCCAGGGCAAGTTGGCCCCAGATGGGCAGAAGCAGGGTCCTGTCCCTGCTGGTCCAGCAGCCCTGGAAGTTTCTGCTTTGTCTCAGAGTGAATGGGATATGAACAAAGAGGAAGGAAAAACCCTACAGATGCTGCTGATATCTTTCCTTAATCAAAAATTGCTACTGGTAGTAATTCTACTGTACCTGTGGGTGCAATGACACAGAATCTTTGAAAAAAAAAGGACTATCTTGGGAGTTCCTTGGCGGTCCTGTAGTCAGGATTCGGTGCTTTCACTGCCGTGGCCCAGGTTCAATCCCTGGTTAGGGAACTAAGATCCCACAAGCCACGCGGAGAGGCCCCCGTCACCCAATTTTATTTTTTTGAAAAAAGGACTGTCTTGGAAAATTCAGGATGTGTGCTCAACCTAGCTACAGACAGAGCACAGGACTACATAGGAGGACTGTTAATAATTCCAAGAGCCATTGCCCCTCCCCACTCCCTGGAAGGGCCCTGCACTTGAGGACACAGCCTCCAGCTTCTTTCCCATGACACTCCCACGTCAGACTGGAGAATGCACTCGGTCGCAGGGCTGGGGGGCGGTTACAGCTTGCTACGACACCCCTACCATCGGGTGAGCAAATACACCCAGGGGATGTCAGCTGCACAAGGAGTGGTCAGATCTCACTGGACTGGAACATCTTCTAGCTCCCAGATTTCCATGACCACAAGCTTCTCCCAGGAACAGATGTACTGAGCTCTTAATATAGAGCGAAGCACCCTCGGCAGACACAGAGCTGCTCCTTCCTCCCCAGACAGCCCCACTGCCCTCTTACATCAGCTCACAGGAACTTGCCCGTGATCCTCCACAGGCTTCCACCACCAGAGCCCACCCCGCCCCCATGATTCACTCCCACAGGCCCCCCGGGATGCAGAGATACGGGGATGCAGATATGAGGCGCTGGGGAGGATGCGTGGACAGCCCGCTCCAGGCCTGCTGATTGGTGGGCGACTGGAGTTACAGGACAGCCATTGGCCAAGCGGGAAGCCTACTTAAGAAAGAGGTATCTAGCCCGATGGCCGGGTGGCTAGAAGAACACTGAGCTGAACCGATTCAACTGAAAAATGAGAAGTCCTCCTGGCTCTCCCCCAGCCAAGGAGGAAGCCAGACTTCGTAGGGATTCTGCCTGCTATGTGATTATGTCTATTCCAATTGTGCATTTTGGACCTAGGGAAACAACCACCGGATGGGTTCAGGGGCCCACTGGGCTCACTATGAGTGGACCTGAGGCCAAACTCCACTGATCACCCGACGTCCATACTCTGACTGTGGGCCCCAAGGATGTTTGGGCCCCTGGAATCAGTGTCAGTTCAGAGCCCGTGTCCAGTGGTTCCTGAAGGTTCTGATTATTTCCTTGTGCCCAACATACAGTGATCTCCTTTGGAGAAGGCTGGGCCAATGATTAACAGTATACATTTTTGGCAGCATGCCACAGTCCTTCTTCAAGGGGACCTGGCCTCCTCTTCATTCAAGGGCTTCTGGGTCTGTAAACTGGCTCAAGTCTGGCTCAAGCAGGCCGGGCCTGCTTTTATGATTCAGGTTAGAGTTTTGTTCTCTTGACCTAGAACTCTTCTGCTTTGACACTTCAAGAATTGAGTAGGGACTTCCCTGGCGTTCTAGTGGTTAGGACTCCGTGCTCTCACTGCCGAGGGCCAGGATTCAATCCCTGGCAGGGGAACTAAAATTCCACAAGACTCACGGTGTGCCCCCTGCCCAAAAAACGGAATTGAGGAGGCTTCCTGTTTCACTTCTAGGAACACCACGATCCAGCCAACTAGATCAACTGGTCAATACCACAGGTCTGCAGGAGTCAGAGAATTCTGATCTGCTGGTCCTTCAGCAGCCATGCCCATCTTGCTTTTGGCGTTGAATGCTGTCACTTGGTCCCTGCCGCCCCTGATCCAATTACCCCCATTGCATTTAGGTTTCCCAACCTGCGGTGACTGCAGCTCCCACCCTGAGGTCTGGCTTACAGAGAAGAGCAATCAGGGAGCTCTTAAGAATGCCAGGGCTCCCCTCACAAACTTATTCCTCACGGTCATGGTGAGAAGTCTGTGTTCTGGACTCTCTGGGAGAGTAGGTCTTAGATGACAAATCCACTCCAACATTCTAGTCTCCCCAAGCCTCTGAACCCCTTTCTCTACATGAAACCAAAGTGGATCCGGCATTTCATTTTTTTTTTTTTTTTTTTTGCGGTATGCAGGCCTCTCACTGTTGTGGTCTCTCCCATTGAGGAGCACAGGCTCCGGACGCGCAGGCTCAGCGGCCATGGCTCACGGGCCCAGCCGCTCCGCGGCATGTGGGGTCTTCCCAGACCGGGGCACGAACCCGCGTCCCCTGCATCGGCAGGCGGGCTCTCAACCACTGCGCCACCAGGGAAGCCCCCGGCATTTCGATAATTTGCTGTGGAAGGCCTCCATTTGGTCCCTGTTTCAGCCAACTCACCAAAGTCTTAGAGCTCTTCCTAACTCGCAAGATGCAACATTAGATGTAGAATCTCTGCTCAGTAAGCTCGTATCAATAAATCAATATCAATATTGCGATCCTGCTTTAAGAAAATGACTACAAAATGTTCCTGGCCCTGGGGATGGGGCCCTGAAGCTTCAGCTTTATCAATTTTGAGGTGTATGCACAGCTTCCCAGTCCAGCATAGGAGTCAGCCCATGGCAGAGCAGCCCTTGGTGAGAGCCCCAGACTTCACTCTGGGGAGAGCCTGTGAGTGCAGAGGCCTCTGGGGGACCTGCAGGCAACCCCACTGGACTCTTCTGACTTGGCCGGGGGTGTCGAGGCTGGATGGCCAGCAGAGGTTCTGATGAAGAGCTGCAGTCCCGGCCTTGGGGATAATTCTAAGGCCACCAGACCTGCAGGTTAGCAGAGGAAGGCAGGGTGGAGAGGCCATAGATGCTGCCCAGGTGAATTTCCAAGGCTGCAAAGTCCCTTAGGGGCCTGGTGGGTGCCTGGAGATTACTAACCCCACTCCAGATAGAATTACTTTGAAAACAATTTCCTTCCTGGGGTGAAGGGCCTCCCTGGGAGACCACATGACCTGCCTTGGGGGTGTGGTCAGCAACAGCAGCGACAGACAGGCTGCTGCAGGAAAGGTGAAAGGGAGGTGGGGAAAGATGCTACCAGAAGGCCCAGATGCAGGGACCATGCAGGGTGTGGCCCCTACTCTGGCTCCCAGGCCTCTGTTGTCCTCAGTCTCTGAGCAGGGCTCACAGATACCCGTCTCCAGGCCAGTGATGCCCCAGTTCTCAGACTTACCAGCCAGCCGGTGGTGGCGGCCTGTACAGTGTGGCCAGGCCCCGCCTCTAGGGTGGAGCAAAGCAGAAGCAGGTGTGAGGGTGGAGGCAGCAGTGTGGAGAGCTCTCCCTGGAGCAGACCTGCCCGGGCTGCCCTGCATCTCTGGCAGGAGTGGCTTTGCGACCCCCGACTCCACTGCCCTTCAGGCCTGGGTCTCCTCCCGTGCAGCCTGAGGGCTTGGGCCGGGTGACCTCTGAGGACCCCACATGCCCTGGGAGGCACCGCTTTTCGCTAACAGCTTCCTCCCACCAGCTACCGTCTCAATCCCTAACAGCACCACCGAAGCACGGAAACTCTCCCCAACACGCTTTTCTCTTTTGGGGCCCAAATGTCAGCTGCGTCCCAGGGACTAACATACCACGTAAGATATCTACAAGCTGAGACGGAGAACGTTTTAGCCTTGCCGCCCTCCCAGCCCCCAGCCCCGCCCCTCTATATGAGAGGGCTGGACCAGGAGCTAGTTTCCAGTGTCTGCTAATCATCTCCCATCTCGGCTGAGAGTACAGCTCACCTCCCACCACCTTGGATGCCTCCCAGACTTAGCAGCCTTTTTCCTGCCTGCATGTGAAAAAGCAAAGCCACAGACACACAGCAGGCGGAACAGGGAGGGGGTTTTCAAACCCAGCTCGTGAGAGGATCCTGTGAGGCCCAGCTGCCAAAACAGACCTGGGATCTGAGATCCTTCCTCAAAAGCCAGAAAAGGACTCCGGTCCATCCGCAGTTCAGGAGGTAGCTTTCAAATGCCCTCTGAACAAGCCACGTGCTGCCTGGCCTCAGGCACCCCATCCTGCTCCGGGCAGGGCTCATGGCAGCCTTCCGGCTCCCGGGACTGGACTCAGACCTATGACAGGCTGGGCGGTCTGATGGGTCCAGCAGGTAGGAGGCCTGTCAGGGGAGGGGATTTGCTTTTCTTGGCTCCAATGGGAAGGAAAAGCTGAGAAGGTGTCTCCAGGGAAGGAGCTGGCCAGCTGGAGGGACTTCTCCAAACTGTTTAGAAGATGGGGACCACCCTGCATGCCCCCATCCCACCCTGTGCAAACAGGAAGGTCTGGGCCATGTCTGAGGGCCGCCGGGGGTAGGAATCACCACCATGCTCACCCGCCCAGCCGGGCAGCTTGCCTCCAAGCACTCACCCTACTGGTGGACCGGGGGCTCCGACCGGAGGCGGCCAGGACGAGCCCAGGGAGGGACGCAGCCTACACTGACCCTAGGGATCTGGAAGAAGAGCTGGGGCTGGGACCCCTGTCTCCTGGCTTGGAAGCCACCTCTCTCCTTGGCTTGAAAGGAAAGAGGTAGTGAGTCTACACTCTTGAGAAGTGTGGACCCTGTCGCTGGAGACCTGGGTTTGGATCCTGGATCTGCCACTTCCTAGGTTTTTTTTTTTTTTTTTTTTTTTTTGGCCACGCCGCACAGCATGTGGGATCTTAGTTCCCGGACCAGGGATCGAATCCGTGCCCCCTGCAGTGGAAGCGCAGAGTCTTAACCATGGACCGCCAGGGAAGTTCCAGCCACTTCCGAGATTTATCACCCCTCTCTGACTTCATTCCCTTGACTCTGAAATAGATCCCTGCCTCCTAGTGTTGTGAAGCTTAAGAGACTAAAAACAGAGCTGCCTGGCATGTAGTAAGCACTCAGTAAAGCCGATTATTATCCTTATTAGAGGAACTAGGAAGACCCCACGACCAGCTAATACACCAGCCTGTCCTGAGCTGAAAACCCCTCCCTGGACACCCCCTCGGGCAAATTACTCCAAGTCTCCTTATGAGCCACTCTTTTTCCCCCTGGGAGATATTAACTTTGGAAATCCTAACAGCATTGCAAGATTTACTGGGGATGGATAGAACCGAATCAAATCGATCGGTTTCTCAATGTCCTAACAGTTGCTGCAAGGCCCAGATTGCTCAGAATAATCACCGGCTGGGGAGACAGCAGCGGCCCAGGCCACTGCAGAGCTAACTCTACAACAAGGCAGGGCCAGAGCCCAGCCGGCTGCACTCCCCACAGCCTTCTTACTTGTACACTTTGGCGTTGTAGCTCTTCTCCCCGGGGAAGCCAAACATGCCGCAGACCACGCGGGAGTTCTTGGCCGTCCAGTGCCTGTCGCAGATCTGCTTCCATGTCTTGCCCTCCTTCACCTCCACGTAGCCCTCCGTCACCGGGGTGCGCCTGCGGTAGGCGGAGAGGATGGCTCGGATCCGGATGTCCTCCACCTGGATGTTCATGTTCTGGGAGGGAGGAGGCGTGGAAGGAGAGGGGTTACTTTCCTGGTCTGGCCGTGGAGAGGTGACGGCAGACTGGGTGCTCTGCTGGCCCCCCTGCCTCTCCCCTCGGGCCCTCGGGGGTCCCTGGGCGCTCTCCGCGAGCAAACAGCACGCGGGCGTGGGAGACAGTCTGGCCGAGGGGACTGGAGGAGGGGAGCAGGTGTGACCTGGGCAATCAGAGACCCCAACGCTCCTCCTCTGTCTTATCAAAGACAGCAGAGGGCAGCAGCCTCCTGCAGGGGTCTCAAAACGAGAGCAGAAGAGAGACCGTGTTCCTTGAATTTCATGCTCTATAGTAAAAATAACTTGGATGCTTGCATTGTACTCCAAAACATATGTGTGCATGCGTGGGAGTGAGTGTGTGTGTCTTCCCGCTAATCCTTCAGTAAAACTGAAGTTTCAGGCAGATGACACTCAGACACTCTGAGGCTGGTGGGGCCATCTTGCACACTACCTCATAGCCCCCAGGTTGGCAGTCTTTAGGGCAAAAGTCCCAGGAGAGAAGGGGAGGGCGGCTACGGGTCGAGGGTGGGCTCCCCTCCCCAACCCCTGACACTGAGCTGCAGTGTCCCTGCCCCAAGCCCACACCCGAGCCCCAGGGATTTGGTTGGATAGGGGGCCCCGAGAAGCCAGGGTGGGTGGAGGAACACGGGCCTACCTGGGATTTCCAGTGATACCTCTTTTATGTTTTTCCAAGGCTCACGTAATCTGCCCCCAAACACTATGGGATCTCCAGAATCTCTCACTTCCAGCCCCTCTTCTTTCTGCCCCAATAGAATGAGGTCGTTACAGCTACTGGCATCCCCATTTTCCAGATAAGAAAACTGGCTGACTCCAGGGATCTCCCCAAGACCACGTAGAGGCAGGGAGCACCTGAGGTGCAGTGTGAGATGCTCTGTGAGCTGGGCCAGGTGCAGCTGGGCAGGGGTGCTGGCAGAGAGGAACCCGGCGACCCGAGTGCCCAAAGCCCCGCCCGTCCAGCCAGGATGCAAATGAACCACGAGTTTGAACAGGACCATTATTTGGGTGCCCAGGGATTCAGGTCTCCTTGCCACTGGCTTCAGGGTGCAAAGCCAGGCCCTGCTTCCCCAGTCCTGCGAGGCAGCTGAAAGTATGTGGGCCAGGAGTGGTGGCATTTGGCCCCCGTTCCTTTCCATGCAGAGCGGAAGGAAAGCCGCCAGTGGCAGGATTATGTTTGCCTGCCTGCATCCTGGATCCTTTACAGCCCCCAATCAGGCCACAGGACCCGTGCCACCAAGATACATGGATGGGGGTGAGCAAGAAAGGGCCTGAGGTCTACACTGGCCCGTGGGCCAGCTCCCTCCTCTGTCCTCCCACCTCGGGAGGCCAGGCTGGAATTCCAGCATGTAAGGAACACGTGACGCCCAGAAGGAAAGTTACCGCCGTGGCATCAGCCCTGCAGCTTCACGGGGCAAGCAGGCTAGGCTGACTTTATTAAATTCACAGATCCTCCCCCGCGCCCCTGCCTTCCTCCACTTCCCCCCACCCCTGGCCTCTCTCCCCGCCACGGCCCCACCCCCATAGAGCATCAGCGCAGCCTCACTAAGGGGAGATATGGAGTGTGAACCCAGAGGGAGGAAGCCCTGGGGGCGGGTTGGGGGGGGACGGGTGGCGCTCAGCAGACCCTTGTCTTGATTCAGGTCAGCATCCCCTCAGCAGAAGTATGACTGGTGGGGAAGCCCGGTGGGCTCTCAGATGTGGGAAATGAGGCTCAAAGAAGAGAAAGCGCTAGAACTGATGTCACTGTCCTTGTTCTCCCACTGACTCACTGCATGTGTGAGTGTGTGTGTCTGAGTGTCACGAGTATGTCTGTGTGTGTGTGTGTCTCTGCACGTGTCTGTGTGTCTATGTGTCTCTGTGGGAGTGCACTGCTCGTGTGTGTCCGTGTGCAGGATGATGTGCAAGTGACAGGGCTGTGTGCCTGTGCGTTGTGTGGAGTGTATGTCTGTGCACCTATGTGGTGGAGGAGGATGCAGAGAGCTTTCCTCCAAAGCCCTGGGAGAGCGGTCAGGCAAGCGTCACATTTGCCATTCCTTCTCCTCTTCTCCCTCCACAGAACCAATTCCTTCCCATCCTCTTGGGCTCAAACCCACCTCATTCATTCGCTCGTTCCAGAAAATACGGTCTCTCACCTCCACGGGCCCTGCCAGCCTCCTCCTTACACTCCGATCCTGGGGCCCTCTGCTCTGAATCGTAACGACTGTGAGGGCTCTCATTTATCAAATACGAGCCAATTACACGTCACACCCCGCACTCAGAACTTTACATTCATTCCCTTCCTCAATTCCCATGGCAACCGGTGAGAGGGCCAATGGTATGCCCGTGCTACAGGTGAAAAACGAGGAAACTTGGTGAGGTTTTGCACCTTCTCCAAGTTCACAGAGCCAAGAAGTAGATAAACAAGGATGAAAACCAAATTCTGACTCCAAGCCCGTGCCCCAGGCTAATAACCCCGGGCCTCTGTACGGTCCTCACCCTCCCGCCCTCGCCCCATCCCTTGCCCGGTATTGAGTTGATCCACACGGGGCAGGGCCTGGGGCTCAGCCTTCTGGGGTGGTCCCTTTGGGCTCTGCCCATTCAAAGTCCATACGTGAAGTCCACCCTGCGACCTGCCCGGAGGAGCCGTGAGTCAGGCCAGAGTGTACGTGAGGGGAGAGAGCCACCTCCCAGCTGCCCTTGGACTCAGGCCAGGGGGTGGCAGGGAAACCCTCCATGGCACACATTCAGGGGTTGCTGCTGGCTAAGAAGCTCACTTGGACTGCTCAGAGACCTCTGTGTAGGAAAACACACACGTATACACAGAACGGCCCTCCTGACCTCACTGCTGTGGAATCCCTTCCATAACCGCAAGTCTTAGGACTTTTTTTTCCCCAGAAGTTCAACTTCAAAAGAGAAGTGAAGATTTGAAACACTAAAACATATACACATTTTTCTTTTCTAACAAAAGTCTCTCTACACTTGTGAGTTTTACATTAAGCCCAATAGCCCAGAAGCCAGGAATGCACCTGGCACTTTTTAAAATTCAGATGAAAGTCTGAATGCTGGTCCTCTTGCCTGAGGCAATAGTTCACTGGGCTCTCCAAAAGGCTTCCCTCCAAGGAATTCACAGAACCTTCTTGGCTCGTCCTACGCAAAACTCATCATATCCCCCGGGAGTGATTACCACCGGCTTCCAAAGGGGAAAATGAAGGTGCCTTGAGGCCATGCCCTGCCCTGCCTTAACTAGTGGGGTGGTGGAAAGAAGGGCTAGTGAAGAAGCACCAGGGCTGGTCTCCCAGTCTTGTGCTTGAATGGCATTTCACATTTGCCGCATCTGTGAATGAACTGCAAATTCCACAATGTGACAACCTGGGGCTGTCGCCAATGAGGAAAAATCACCAGTTTTGAAAGTCTAGTTGGAGATTGCATCAGAGAAAGATACAGGGGGAGGCGAGGCAAGCAACCCAGCCTCTAAGAACGCACTTCACAATTTCTCTGAAAGTCAGCACGAAGCTCGTGGCCTCCCGGGGAGGGCACATTTGCAAGGGCCAGACCTTAGCCCAACTCTCCCCCTTCCTTTCCTCTAGAAGTCATAATTTAATTACATAATTAATTACAGAATTTATCAGCTCAGACCTTCCCACCTGAGAAGTCATCCTTGGAGTGGTGCCAGGTGGGAGCACCACGATGGAGATATACTAGTCCGCCGTCATCCCAACTAGAACACGTGACTGGCTAGCGTTGCACAATTGCTGCTCACTTAGCAAGCTCCTTCCCTCTACAGCTAACAGGTTCCTGCATCTTGCTCTCAAAGCCCTTAGCTCGCTTTATTTGGCTATTTTTAAAAACTGGCCTTCCAGATAGAGATCCGTTTTCCCAGGTGCCATCTTGGCACCTTCCCCAGCACCTCAAACCAAACGCACCCAGGATGCCCTCGGTCTTTCCTTCCTGCAGGCTGGAAGGTGACGCCCTTGCAGCCCTCAAGCCTCGCATGCCTTCTGCTCCCTCTCTCTTCCTCACTCTTATGGCCCATTCTGCCCCAGAAGTGCTTCTCCTACCCTTCAGTCACCTTCTCATTCCCACTTCTACTGTCCAGGCAGGTACATAGTGGAAGTAAGAGAAGAGCGTCACAATTCTGTCATTTCACGGGACCCTGTATGTCTCCCCGGCGGTCCGGATGAATGGCTGACCCAGTCCATCTCACACGCGGCTGGCATATCCATCCAGCTGACCGCTGTGCGTTTGTGGGTTTGGCTCAAAACCTCCCCGTGGCTCTCTCCCAGGGCTTATGCTCCTAGTCAAGAGCCTTCCTGATGGGACCCACCTCATCCCCTCCGTGCCCTTTCTCCAGTCTCAAGGTGCCAGGCTGACATCACTTTTTTAACCCCAGCATCAAGCCGCTCCCCGCAATCCTTTTTTCCTTCCTCTCTACCGACCAGAATCCTGCTGACCTTCAGGAACAGTCTTGTTCATTCAGCCGTTTGAAAAATACCTGTCGAGGGCTGTGATGTCCCAGGACGTCCCTCCCCCAAATATCTCATCCACATAGATTCGACTCCTTTATTCCTCTAGCATCTGCTTTCTGGGTCCCTCAATTCATTCTTGGCCTATGCTGACTACCTTGTACTATCTATCTTTTCATTTTGCCACCTCATCGGACTGTGAGTCTCTCAAGGACAGAACTGTGCTTTATCCATTCTCGTATTCCCCACAGCAACGAGTGCCAGACACGAGACATCGTGGGTCCTCACATATTCTTGGAACAAACTAATAATCATTTTAAAAAATCCAGTTACAGGAATTCAGCTTAACTAGAAACGTTGGGCTCTCCAGCCAAAAATGTAAGAAAGACTCCCTTTATTCTTGGTTTAGTGCAAAATAAACAGAGAGGCTTGCCTTTTTTCACAGCATAAGCACTCCTCGTGTGATTTACCGATGGACAAGGAGATTGTCTGCGCTTTATCCATGCGACCTCCTGTCATCTGAGCTGTTTAGCACCCTCCCCTTTCCCCTTGAAATCTGAGGCTAATGAATAGTTATAAACTGAATTACAAGCTGATCTGACCCTCAGGACACATTTAGATGGTTTGGCTATGTGGGTATCACAGTACGAGACATGTTGTACTGGAAGAAGCTGGCTACATTGTAATTATCCCCTTTTGATGATCAAATCGGAAATTCACAGCCTAAGAAACCGCTAGCCAGTGATTCCTACCGGCTACAGAGATGAAAGGGAAGTGGGAAGGCAGTGCAGCGATCTCAGCTGCTCAGCTCTTTGTGATGGAGACCAGTCTGGGCGGAGGGGGTCGGGGTGGGAATGGCTTGAGAACTGAGGTCAGGCTGAGGCACCAGAGGAAAAAGCCGGCAGTCAGTCTGGACCCTCCTCCTACAAACCAAGAGCTTTGCAACGCTGCTGGAGAATCAAATGCTCTGTGTTTCATTTTCCAACCTGAAAGCAGTGGGGTGGGTAACAGAGGCTGCTTCTTTGGAGAACAGTCAAGACCTGCTGTCTGCAGGAAGCTGGAAGGACACCTGCGCCAGCAACCAGTCCCTCTGGCCCATCAGGGGTGATGAGGCCACAAAGCAGGCAATGTCCGTGGGCCTGGCCAAACGGTCCACCACGCTCCCAGGTAGGGGACCTGACCTGTTGCTTCTCCTCCCAGCCACCATCACCAGGGTGACAAAGTAATGACTTGGGAAATCGTCTTTCTCCACTAAAGGGGAGGACTGGTTAGGGACAGTCTTGGGGAGGGCAAGACTGTCCTTTCAGTTCATTGATCCCTTGATTCCCAGGGCCCAGCATAGAGTCTGGTGCCCGATGAAAATGAACGAACGAACAGACACGGCATCCAGCCGCCTTAGCAACAGCCTCACGGGGATGGGGCCGGGGGGAGTCGTTGTCGCTGACCCCTCCAGCATGTCTGAGGTGACTCGAATGAACCACCTGGGCCCTTTGCCACCACCCAGTCACATCAGGAGCCCCACCCTACAGAACAGATCTGCCCAACCAGGGCAGAGAGAGGCTTTCTCCAGCCCAGCTCAAGCCCCTACTTCTTCCATAGAGCCTCCCTCTCACTGATCTCAAGCTATTTATTTATTTCTTCTATAACCTCTCCCTTTCCAAACTGCCACAGAATTTGCCATCCAATCCACACTGCCATTTATTTATTTCTTCTATAACAAATTATAAGGCTACTTATTCGTTGATTTCACCTAATGAGTGAGTATAACATTACTTATTTCTTTCAACTCGCAAACAATTACAATATTTATAATTTTCAGAGGGTTGTGTGTACAGCACGCCGGCCAGGGATAGGGTTCCTAGATCTGCCAGGATATGCACAATTTCAAATATCCTGTTCTGTTAGCTGCATAAATGCCCTTTTGCTTTTCAGATGTAGTGACCTATTTTTCGTTGGGAAAACAGGTCACCCTAGAACTACTTCTCTTGTTCCCCTTGTGGTTGGCGGCTGGTGAGCCCAGACCACATAGAGGCTCTCGATAAATAGAATCATGGAATGTTAGCACCGGACAGGATCTAATACCTCTTCTTGCCCAAGCTCTCTGTAGGCTGGGAGAGAAAACCCAGGAGAGCTACATGTGATGGCCCAGCTTGACAGTTCGGCAAGTCGGGGGATTGAGACGCTGTGGGCTCCCATCGTGGCCCTTTACTCCCTTGCTGAAGGGTCCGACACAAACTGCCCACTTGCTACCATCTCTCCTCCTGCCACAGAGGGAAGCCGGCCAGCTACCCTCTGGCCTTCGGGGGAAGCAGGGCTATATTTAGCTTGGAGGGACCGCTGCCTCCTGAACACAGAGATGAAAACAGACCCCCTTTCTTTAAACCACCCAGTGTAACCTGCTGCACGTACTCTTGGGGGTGTGTGTGTGTGTGGAGAAACTCCTGGCTGGGAAGTGTTTGGACCTTTCTAGAGTTAATTACTCCCTTTCAGGCTCCACGCCTCCACCCCTAAGAGCCCCCGCTAAGGCTGCTGCTGAGGGGGAAACCTTGAAGCATTTGGCAGCTAACTGTGACTAATAAAAACCTGCACTTCTGGAATTTAAAAAATTCACAACAGCCTCCATCCCTGTGGTTAAGAGAAGAAAGAGCCTTTTCAGGTCTCAGCGTCCCTCCAGAAGGAGGTGAGAGACCAGAGGGGAGCGGTACCGGATTCTCCCCACCTTTGGAAGTGAATGCCCTTCTCCTGGCTCCATCCTCATCCTCTCACTCCTGGCCCCTCCAGACTGCCTGGGCTGCTGGCTGTCACAAAGGAGAAATTGGGGCTCCGGGGCCACTCAGGGGATAGGCCACCCCTAAATCTCACAGCCGGGGCATTTCCAATCAATTCTGGGAACGTTAACTGCTTTTGCAAAAGAGCCTTTAAAATAATGGGCAGAGAAGAAGGTGGGGTGAGAAGGTGAGGAAAGGAAAAACCCGTTATGTTCCCTGACCTAACAGTCCACGGGCCTCAGCCACGAGCCTTTCTGTGAGCACATGACTTAGCAATGTGCAAAAGAGCCGGTGCAGAGAGGGCTGTTCACAAGGGCATCTGGATTTGTAATCTCTCCTTATCTAATGCTTTTTCCAACTTGTCCACCGCCGCAGACAGGAAACAAAGCCTCTTGATTTAAGAGCCTCTGAACTCTAGGGAGTTTCGGTTGGAGCTCTGTTTTCCAGGTTTAAAAAAGATATATTCACTTGAAACTAACAGTATTTTACATTTTATTATTTGCTCCTGTTTCCCTCTTTTGAAGAAGGTTTTGAGAATTGGCCCAAGACTCATTTTCCTGCGGAAAATGCTGTTTTACAGTGAGGTGCCCAGAGACCCAAGAAGGGTCAGTCCCTCTGGACATACAGCTACAAGTCTCAGGCTCCAAGGGGACCCGAACTCAGGGGTCCTGCCTTCCACTCTGGGGTCTAAAACTTAGACCACAGAAAAGGGGAGAAAGGAGACCCTGCTCGGTTAATTTTCTGGATGAAATGAACCCAGGTTGGTGAATCAGTGGTAAGGAGAATCTCTTGTAACACTTTATAGTCTGCAAAGCACTTTTCCAGAAATCATCTGATTTCCCCCCTTACAGAATGAGTGTGTGCCGTGCCATTCTGATGGAGAAACCACTGCCACTCTGGATTACAGACTATCATAGCTGGAAGGGATTGAATTCAACCCACTCATCCGAAAGAAAAGAGTGGACTCGCTCTGTGCTCTGGGCAACAGGGAGCTCAGGGGCCAGATCTGTGAACTCTCCTTGGGTGGGGTCATTCATCTGAAGAAAAGGCACTTTTTCCCTCCTCTAGAAGGGAATTTATGAAGTGTCGAGGGGCCCCTGAGGATGCCCCAAGCAGATGTAGGAATCCACGGAAGCAGAGTTAGCTCATGGAGTGAAATTCCATCATTCAGGCCCCAGGGTTTAGTGACTCATGCCTCTGGCAGCCCGGAGTGGGATGAACTTGGTCTAGACGGATACAGTTTTCTTCCACTCTCTGCTTGGGGAATTCCAGTGTGCTCCGGAGAAGGAACAAGCCTGTGAGGGTCATCTATAATGGTCTGTGATCTGTTCCCAGTCTCCAGGCGTCAACGAGGGTGCATAGTATAGAACCCGGCTTCACCCTTTCAAAATAAGGGTGAGAAGAGATGGGGTGTCTTCGTGACCTTCACTAGCCTAATTGCTTATATCTGGGGTCACAAGACACAGAGAAGGTATTACCTGACACTTCACTCTTGGCTGCTTTTAAATGTATGGGCCCCCAACCAGGGGAAGTTGAGAGGAGTGGGGCTTTAATTTTCACTTTGATGTGGAAGAGCGCAGGTGAGAAGTGTCTGCTTTCAAGGCCAAAGTCATGACGGGCCAGAGAAGCGGTAGAGAGAGATCCAGAGCACACACACTAGCTGGCATCCCTTCTCTGTGTGTGTGTGTGTTTGTGTGTGTGTAAGATGCATGACCCCAATTCACACAATGGTGGGCACTGCCAATAGCTAGCTAGTGTGCACCCCCTGTGGGGGCTGGGTGCGTTTTCATAGATGCAGAGAAACGAGGGATCTTAGAACTCGGTAATCACCTCGTCCTGTGTCCTTCCCATGTAGGGATCTGGCTGTGATATTCCTGGCAGGAGGCCATCCAGTTCCTGCTTGAGCTACTCCAGTGACAAGGAGCTCACCTCTAACAGGTAAGCCCCATGCCCTGTGTTGTGGAGTCTTCAGACTGTGTTGAAATGTGCAGCCCCATCACTCAGCCTTAAAGAGTTTTCACACGGAGCTGAAATCTACATCCCAATCCCTCCCCATCCATCTTAGTTCTAGAAGTTAGCATTAATCACACTCTTCTCCATGGTGGCACTTCAACAGTTGAAGAGGACGGACATGTCTCCCCCCACCCCCATATCTCTTTTTCTTCCTTATTTCTTCATATGATGTAGTTTCCAGACCTGTCTCCACTCGGCTTGTCCCTCCTCCGGGAGACACAGTTAAGAGGTGACCCCAGAACTGCACTTAGTTCTTGGTCCAAAAAGCAAGGAGTTTAGGGAAATAAGTCTTCCCCCAGTGTATCAGTTTACATTCACTTTTCTAGCAGCCATACCATACCTTTGGCTTGTACTGAGCTTTTAGGCAACCAGTTCCCTTCAGGGATCTTTTAAATATAATCGGTGCTTTCAGTCACTTTCCCTGGCTTTTACTCTTTAGCTATTCCCTGCTCCCGCCCCCCGCCCCCCATGAACCTTGATATAGGACCTTATATCCATCCCTAACATGTTCCAGTTTGGGTCTATTATTTCAACCTCCTGAGGTTTTTCTGAATCTCACTCCATGATGTTTTATCCCAGCAATCCCTCCTAGTTTTTGTGTCTCCTATAACTATTATCAGTATACATTTTAATCTCCACGCAAATTTCTGATACATGGTGGAAAGGCAGAGAGGAGCCCTGGGCTACACCAGTAGAGACCATCCACTGTGTTCACGCTAATTAATCAGCAGTTCTGGGTAACATGAGTCACGACTCCCCCCCTAGCTGCATGTCCACCAAACCTACATGTCTTCCTCTGGTCCACGCACTTCTAACAGGGGACATTTCTCTAGCCAAGACGAGTGATTGCATGACTTAAGCTACTGACACAGCTATTACACGAGGTATTTCGGAGAAGCTTCTCACATCCCACAAATATTCCTGGTAGGTGGTCTGGGTGGCTCCCTACCCATCGGGCCAACCCTGCCCGTACGCATGAGCTTGAGCCACGAAGTCCTGGATGCAAGAATCTTCTGGTAACTCTTCAAGGTTCTCATCAGACACCCTGAGATCTAGGCCTGTTGATGACCTGCTTTTAGCAGGTACCAAAGGGCAGAGATTACAGGGAACTACTCATCAACTGAAAATTTCCACAGCATCCCTGGCTAGACAGGAACGCTTCTAGTCTGGTCCATGGTAACCAGTCTGATTCGTATGACAGCAAGAGGGAGGCCTTCTAGGAAAATACAAAGCTTAGAGGCTGCAGAAGTTATCCAGCCCTTTAAACCAGACTCCCCTCAGCTAGCCCTCTCTGGGCTACTGTAAACTCATTTAGGACCTAGGCTCCTTGCCTTGGAATGATTTTCCAACTTTCCCCAAGACATGCATCTTGTCTTCTTGTGTTATAAGGGCTAGAGGACAAGGGTCATGTTTACTTTCCCTGGTGGTGTCCCAGACCATGATGTGTGTACAGCAGGCCTCCAACAAATGTAGGTAGATACTAAGCTTTCCTATCACAGAATCTCAGCCCTTCCAGAATAAGAAAGTTCTCACCAACATATATTTTCCCGGTCATTTCTCAGCCTATTCCACCCAATTAAGGTTCTGCTTTCTCTATGACCCATCTTATTTCCCCTTTAAATGCTAAGCAGTAGAACTGGCCCATAGAGCTATTCCATAAACATTTCTCTGTTGAAGTGCCCTTCACAGAGTCCTTTGCCAGAACCATTATTATTTTTTTTCTAGTGACAGATGAGCCTTCTCATTTTCCCAATCCAAAACCCACAAACATTTTGGCCCACTCTCCTTTGATTCAAGCTATCAGTGGCTTTCTTATGCCCAGAAGCCTGGATCTTTGCTTGACAATCCATGTGGATTATCCTGAGGTTGTAGGATGAGCAAAAGCTCATTAACAATGTCACACATTTGGCCTTGAATCAAGGCCAGCAGTTTGCTGAAGCTGTTGGTTTCAAGCAGGAGCCTAAAGAAGTCTCTTTCTATGGTCTGCTGGCCGTTCAGAACTTCGGAAATGTAATGGTCAATTCATTAGAAAGAAACATCTCAGTCATTGGTGACAGATACGGGCTAATATTTATTTGTAGTTGATTAACACTGGGATACTAAAATTTAGAGATCCCTGATTAAACTTGTTCAGTAGAATTATAATACTGTTAGATCCAATTACTACTAAAAAATTTCTATGGACCGCCCCCGCCCACCGCCAAAAAAACCCCTCAAAGATGTCACACGTAAGTTCACTGTCCTATTAGGCAAGGCAATACTATGAAGGAATGATTTGCTTCTACGCATTTCTCATCACTGTTTAATTTGATATTTTATCCTAGGATATTCTTTTTTTTTTTTTTTTTTTTTTTTTTTGCGGTACGCGGGCCTCTCACTGTTGTGGCCTCTCCCGTTACGGAGCACAGGCTCCGGACGCGCAGGCTCAGCGGCCATGGCTCACGGGCCCAGCCGCTCCGCGGCATGTGGGATCTTCCCGGACCGGGGCGCGAAGCCGTGTCCCCTGCATCGGCAGGCGGACTCCCAACCACTGCGCCACCAGGGAAGCCCTATCCTAGGCTATTCTTCACCCAAATGGATAATGATCTTTGGTTTTCATTTCTGGGAAGAAGAAAATTTGGGAATTGGAGCTATTGCTCCCGTTAGGTACCCAGCATTATTTTTATTGGATATGATGGTGAATTAGATGTAAGCCCTGCCCTTTGGAGCTTCCAACATTGGAAAGATGAGATACATATGAGTGGCTGCTAATTATTTCATATGAGGTTATAAAGAGTGGCGACGGAAAATGTGAAACTGGACTGGATAAGTCCACCCTCCAAATTATAAACTTCATGGAGCAGCATTTGAAGAGTGTCAACTAGAGGTGGTCTCATGCTGCCAGCGGAGAGAAGGCTGGGAATCCTTTTCCCCACTATTATGCAGGCTTGGACCAGTTCCCAGCATACTCAGTGTGCTCCTGGAGCATATGAGAAAGACTGGGACAGACTGAGTCATGGGAGGAAAATGTAAAGACCACAGTCTGGGGAGAACTTCCTCTGGAGACCAAATAGGGCAATTTCAAGAGTCACCTCTCCTCAGCCTTTGTCCTGAGGTCAGCTGGAGGCTAAAGCACAGTGAAGGCTCCTTGGCCTGGATTCATGGCAGATCCAACATCCCCTTGGGGGTTGGAGTCCCCATGAGGAGGGAGTCTTGGCTGCCTCATCTTCCTGTCCTAAGCCCCACATATGTTGCACACAAGAGGACTGCATTATATGTTTGTTCATTTTGTTCTCTGGCTGGAGAACTTGTTGAAAAGATCAATCTGAAATCTGAAGTTTAGCCATAAATGTAGAAGGGTCACAAGCCCTTTTGCCATTCCCAAATGCTGACTTGGGTCAGGCTGGCAACATCAGAATCATCTGAGAGAGCTTAAAAATAATAACCTGGTCCCATAGTGGGAGACTCTCATTTAGGAGGTCTGGGATGAGGTGCCAGTGCATTTTAAAAGTGATTCTGGAGACTTCCATGGTGGCGTAGTGGTTAAGAATCCGCCTGCAAATGCAGGGGACACAGGTTCGTTCCCTGGTCCGGGAAGATCCCACATGCAACTAAGCCCGTGTGCCACAAGTACTGAAGCCTGCGCGCTTAGAGCCCGTGCTCCACAACAAGCGAAGCCACTGCGATGAGAAGTCTGTGCACCGCAACAAAGAGTAGCCCCTACTCACTGCAACTAGAGAAAAGCCCGCGCACGGCAACGAAGACCCAACGCAGCCATAAATAAATAAATAAATTTAAAATAAAATAAAATAAAAGTGATTCTCATCCCCAGCTAGATCTGGGACAACTGTCTTATGGCAACCAGTCCCCAGGATGACCCCAAATGACCACTACCTTCTGTAGTCACACCCTTGGGTAATCTCCTCCCACACTGTATACTGTTTGTCCAAGTGACCAATAGAATACAGCAGAAATGATGGCCCATCACTTCCGAGATGAGGTTATGAAAGATGCAGCTTCCATGTTTTGCTCCCTCTCTCTTTCTCTTTTGAGTCACTCACTCTAGAGAAAGACAACTGCCATGTCTTAAGGACACTCAAGCAGCCTATTGGGAGGTTGTGTGGAGAGGACCAGAAGCCTCCAGCTGACAGCCAGAAGGAAGCAAAAACCTGCCGACAACCACAGGAGTCAACTTGGGAGAGGAGTCCCCAGCTCCAGTTGACAACATGACCGCAACCTCATAAGATGTTCTGAGCAGAGTGAACTGGCTGACCACTCCTGGATTGCTGACCCTCAGAAGCTATTCAAGACAATCCATGTTTGCTGCAAAATATGAGGGGGGGTGGGATAATTTGTTACACTGCCGTTGCTAGCTGATACACCTTCCTATTCCAAAGGGCAAGCTCCTGTACATAGCACGGGCCTTTCTAGCTTCATTTCACACTATTTCCACATTCATAATTACAGTCTTGAGTGGTACCGACCTGCTCATCCCCAGTTCACACCTCCGTGCCTTTGTGTCTTTGTCCAAGTCGTTCTCTGTGTCTGGAATGCCCTTTCCCCACTGATAGCAGCCTCTTCTCCAGAAATCCTTCCTCAACTGCCCTGGCACCAAATGAAATTGGTTTAGGTCCCCCCACCTGCCACAAAAGTGATCACACACACTTCTCAGAATCATAGGTGAGAAGTGAGATACATGGAAGAAGGAAAACATTCACATGAAGGAGTCATCAAGAGCACATGAACTTGTCAGACAGAGAAAGACAAATACCGTATGATATCACTTATATGTGGAATCTAAAATATGACACAAATGAACCTACCTACGAAACAGAAACAGACTCACAGACTTGTGGTTGCCAAGGGAGAGGGAGGGTGAGGGAGGGATGGAGTGGGAGTTTGGGATTAGCAGATGCAAACTGTTACATATGGGATGGATAAGCGACAAGGTCCTACTGTAGAGCACAGGGAACTATATTCAATATCCTGTGATAAACCATATGGAAAAGAATATACAAAAGAATGTATATATGTATAACTGAATCACTTTGCTGTACAGCAGGAATTAACACAACACTGTAAATCAACTACACTTCAATTTAAAAAAAAAAGAGCACATGACTTGCCTCTATGTTGTTGATCAGCGAATTGTCAAACTTGAACCCAGGAATTCTTTTGTCACTGCACACCACACCCACATCTTCCGTGTGCTTGCAGTCAGTGACACCCCAGCCGTTGGAGGAGCAGGCTGCAAGGGTCCCCTCATTGCCGGTGCAGTAGACGTTGTCCAACCAGATGGGCCCTAAGGAAGCAGAGAAGAGAGAAGCCAAGCTCCACGTCAGAGTAGGTTTGAGTCTCTGGGGGCACCAAGGGCGTACACAGAAGGAGAGTTTTTCCCTAAGTTTGGCAGCTGTGCGTGGTCAGCAGTTGGTCAGTGTGTTGAGATATTACATACACTTCTAGACCATCTGGATTCCCTTGCCAGAGGGATGTGATTTAGGGGTGTGGCAGATTGAACATGATTAGAGTAGAAATCAGATTTAAGCTCAGAAGGCACGTGGTATAATGGGAAGAACAGGGACTTTGGATACTAAGCCGTTTGATAGGAATTCTGGCTCAGCCACTTAGCTGTACGATCCCGATCAAAGCTCCCTTTTCTCATTGGTAAAGTGGGGATAATAATGACACTCGAATGACAGGGGCATGTTCAGATTAAATACATGACACGTGCCTAATTTATCATTGGCCCATAGTTACTAAAAAAATGGTAACGATGGGACTTCCCTGGTGGCGCAGTGGTTGAGAGTCCGCCTGCCGATGCAGGGGACACGGGTTCGTGCCCCGGTGCGGGAGGATCCCACATGCCGCGGAGCGGCTGGGCCCATGAGCCATGGCCGCTGAGCCTGCGCGTCCGGAGCCTGTGCTCCGCAACGGGAGAGGCCACAACAGTGAGAGGCCCGCGTACCGCAAAAAGAAAAAAAAAATGGTAACGATGATGACGATGGTGACACAAGCTCAGAGAAGGCAACTCATCGTGCAAGGCCACCTTCCTGAACCCAGAACCCTGGTCCTTTCAGTGCTCTTTCCACTTCCTGATGTTTCCCATCCACAGATGGCCCAGCTAGGCTAACCCACAGAGCCTCCTCCTCATGTTTCTAGAAGTCAGGTGAAGGCAGGGCTGGTTTCTAGCTGGGCAATCTGCCTGGGAGGCCGTGGTACTCTGCTCACCTCCTGTGCATTTACCTGATTTGCGGTAAGTGGGGAATTCTGAGTGCAAAGTGCTAGAGGGTTAACCACGATGAGACACAATCTCACACCCATTAGGATGGCTACTATCAAAACAAAAACAACAACAGGAAATAACAAGTGTTGACAAGGATGTGGAGAAATTGGAACGCTTGTGCACTGTTGGCAGGATGGTAACCCTGAAACCACAGAACACGTCTCAGGGCTCGGTGGAGCTCAGGTTCTTTATGTCTTGGCACAGAAGGAATTCAGCAAGAGGCAAAGTGATAGGTAAGAGGTGGATTTAATAATATAGGACTCTTGTGAGACATACAAGCAGGTAGGCAAGGGAGTGCTGCCCCAAGAGCTGGGTGAACTACATTTTTATAATCAAAGGAAAAGTGGGGAGGGGTAGAAGACCACCTTCTTCCTCATTCTCGAGTAGACATCAGACTTCCATCATCATTCCCTCCTCCACATTGGGCGGGGGAGAGTTTTTTGTCCCTCTGTGGCCCAACCAGGACTGTCATGGCGCTATGGAAATTAGCAAAAAAGGTGGCAATCCATGCTCAAATAAGGTAAATCATCTCAGGTTTCAGTATAACGAGGGTCTTCTACTTTGGAATGTCATCTTTCTCCTGTATTTTTGTTTTTAGTGCACGCAGAGGAACAAGTCCTAGGAATCGTTGCACGCAGAGGAACAAGTCCTAGGAATCGTTAACTTACTGACCTCAGTGGCAGGATATAGGTGTCATTTTCCTACCATTGTTTCATTGTCTTGAGGCCTGTCTCGCGCTTCTATTGCATGGTTTTATTGCTAAGCAAGCCTGCTTTCTTGAGTGATCATTAACTTACAGGGGTCTCCCAAAGTTCCCTCTCTGTCCATGATCTCTCCATGGGATTTTTAAACTATTGGATTATCCTACCCTATCCCTATCAAAATGGTGTAGCCCCTGTAGAACACAGTACGGTGGTTCCTCAAAAAATTAAAAATAGAATTACCATATGACCCAGCAATTCCCACTTCTGGGTATATATCCAAAAGAATTGAAAGCAGGGTCTCAAAGAGATATCAGTACCCCCACATGCATTACAGTATCATTCACAGTAGCCAAAATGTAGAAGCAACCTAGGTGTCCATTGACTAATTGTGGTCTACACATATGCTGGAATATTATTCAGCCCGAAAAAGGAACGGCATTCTGACACATGCTACAACATGGATGAACCCTGAGTTCATTACGCTAAGTGAAATAGTCCCGAAAAGGCAAATACTGTACGAATCCACATATATAAAGTACTGAGAGTAGTCAAAATCATAGGGACGGAGAGTAGGATGGTGTTTACCAGGGGCTGGGGGAGGGGGAGTTGGGGAGCGGTTATTTAATGGGTATAGAGTTTTAGATCTGCAAGATGAAACGTGTTCTGGAGAGGGGCTGCACAGCAGTGCGAATGTACTTAACATTACTGAACCGTACACTGAAAAATGGTTAAGATGGCACGTTTGATGTTACGCGCATTTTACCGCAATTAAATTTTTTTTTAAATGTTAAGTGCTAGAGGGTTTTCAAGTAGTGAGTTTTATTAGTATTACTACGCAGTGAAAGGAAACAAAGTCAAAGCTCCCCTTTTTCTCAGGACTCCAGGAGGACTCTAGTACTGTGGTGCCCAACCTTTTTGGCACCAGGGACTGGTTTCGTGGAAGACAAGTTTTCTGGGGCGGGGGCGGGGGCGGGGGGGGGATGGTTCAGGCGGTAATGCAAGCGCTGGGGAGCGGCAAATGAAGCTTTCACTCGTTCACCTGCCTCTCACCTCCTGCTGTGCGCCCCAGTTCCTAAGAGGCCACGGACCAGTACCAGTGCATGGCCTGGGGGTTGGGGACCCCTGCTCTATAGTATAATGGAGTCAGAAAACCTGGGTTCAAATTCTCTCTGACTCAGGCTTGGGCACCACGTGACTGGGTCAACTACTTCACCAAGCCCATTCTCAAGGGAAAATAACGATACCAACAAATAGGTCGCCATGGAGATTCAATGAGATAACATATGTGCCTAGTATGTGTTCACCCTCCCTTTCTCCTTCCTCCTTCCAGTAAGTCAGAAAAACAATGAATTCTGTTGTTTCCATGATGCAAGGAAAAAGCAGATAAAAAACACTCCCATTGTAAAGATGAGAAAACCAAGGAGAATCTGAGGTTCTTCAAGGTCAGAGGGGACCCGGGGCCAGTCTCCTGACTTCGAGGCCCCGCTGAGACCTGTCTGCTGCGACAGATGGCTGGCTGCTCAGGCCTCAAAGGAGAGCACCTCAGACATACTGAGGGGAACAAAGGGCTTATTGAAAACATCTGGGCTGAGGTTTTCCAACTGGTTTCTCAGTTTGGCCTCGTTTCCAAGCCATCAAGCTCCACTGAAACATATGCTCCCTAATCGATTGCTGTTTCAACAACAAACCAATGTTTGTCTTGCTAAGTACTAGCAACGGAAAAGACCCTCCACGTTCGAAGCGGGGCCTCTTCTTTGGAACATTCTGTAGCAAAGCTGCTGAATGGACAGAGACGGTGAAAAGAAACAGAGCCCTCATTCCATCTGCAGTGAGAGAAACCACCCTGGCTAAGGAGATGGGAAACAGGACAGCACACAGCTAAAAGCAGCAGGAAGAGCTGCAAAACAGATGTCCCAAGGCCTGCTTTACTTTTTGATAAGGAAGATTTGAAATTAGCACCCTGGAGCGCTAATGGGAACTATTATCCCAAAGAGTTGCCTTCTTAAGAAGCTTCAATTCACCCCCAATAATTCTACCCTCTAGGCATTCCCACCAGTTACTTTCTTAGATAGTGGAAATGTAAATTTCTACTTAGCCCCAGATGCAGGCATGATAAACTAATTTGGCCTGATTTCATGCTATTTTTTTTTCCTGTATGCTTAATGCCTAACAACTAGATGGTTCTGATTCCAAAGCAACCAGCTCTTGTTCTGCTGTTGGAATGCAGGGTGCTTCCGGGCACAGTTCAGTACGTGCCATCTCAGAGCTGCTAGGAAAGTGGCACTAGGGACGCAGATGGGGCTCAAACTTTGGATGCAGAACCGAAGCAACACTCCATTTTACTCTTTCCACTCATTTCGTCTAAGAAATCCTTCTCCCGATGAAAGGAGAAGAGGCGTACAAACAAGTTAACAGATCATCTGGAGGATAAACATCATAAATAAAATTCTATTTTAATGCCAGTACTCCCCAGGGCTGTTGGGGCAATGGAAATCATTCAACTTAAGAGCTTCAGGACCCCACTGTGATCACCTGCTGGCTTTGTCACTCTGATCTGAAGAACGAGGGAGTGAGGGGGAATCACATCTAACCTCAGATCTGAGGACAGGCAAAGGAGAGCAACCATCTGAGGTTCGGGTGCCTGTGAAGCCATCCAGGAGGTGAGAAATGGGGCAGCTGTCCCCTCTAGAACGTTCTAAAAGGGCCCATGATTTCTCTGAGCTCAGAGATGTTTTGGGAGAAAAAAATCTATGGAAAGGCTAGGCTGCAGAACCTAGAAGGTCCATGGATGTTCTCCCCAGCTTCATTACTACAGCCTGAACTTCAGAGGAGTTGATGACGGCGGCACTACTGGGCGGGTGGCCTCTCACAGGTTCACCTACAGCGTTTCCGGTTCATCCACAGAGCCGACTAAACCCCATCGGAGCACACCCCAGGGCGCTGGTCACTATGCCAACTGTTTTTAATATTCTTCAAAGTCAATCTGAATCAGCGTTGGTGGTGAGCATAGCTGCCTTCCAAATCAAACTGAATCAGTTGATTAATATTTACTGAGTGACCCCCTTGTACCCAGTGTTAAAAATCCTAAACTGACGCTGATGAGATTCAAATACATTTTACATGATCTCTCATGATAAACCGAGTACCGCTTTACATAGACAGCATAATCCTTAAAGTCCTAGAGACATGACAGTGAAAATTTTTAGCATCAGTTTCTCCCTTCCTCTCTTTGGTACTTTTTCTTTCCTAAGTCTCGATGGTCTCAATAGCCCCAGAGAGGACCCTTCCAATACTCTAAGTTACTATACCTCCTTCCCTCCAATGACTCTCCTCCACCCTGCATCAGCTAGCATCCCATGGTCATAGCTTAGACCTTGACATTACAGACTTTTGCACTCCCTCCCCAATCTCCATTTCAACACTTCTGCTATACTTCTGCACCTACAACTCCATCTTTCTAGCACACTCATTCTAGCACTGCAATCTCAACCCACAACCCATCGATCCTAGCAGCTTTCCCCAGTCCTTCAACGGCTCCATGGAGTACCTTCCTACTTACCCAGTGGGGACTTCATGGACCGCGATTTTAATCATTCCCTTGAAAATTCCCTCTACTCCTGTGAACTTTTCTCCCTTCATCATCCTTGGATGGCAAAGTTTGAGCCAGGCTAACTCACCTCTCCAGCACCCCCCCACGGCTGCTCCTGAGCAGGTGAACATGGGATGGGGAAAAACCATATCCATCTTACCTGAGGACAGGTACATTTTGTTTGGGTAGAAAGAAAATAAAGATGTCACTAGAAAAACCCCAAAGTCATTGGAAAACACTTGTTATAAAATAATTAGGCTTAGAGAGCCTGGAATAGAAAACATAAATCTGATGTTACCTCCAGAACACTCAGCTAGCAGAATAAAGGAAGATGTGAAGGGATGGAGAAGTGTCCAGAGTTTTTGTAACAAAGACAGCAAATGGGTTTTAAAACAGCATATGCTAACTCATCTGTGCTGCTTTTACTCATGTCATAGTTAAGGAACCCAGAGCCACCTTCAGAGAACATTTTACTCTAACTGCCGTGTCTTGATCCGGTTATTCCAAAAAGACGTATTCAATTACACAGAGGTGAGACATGTATGAGGTGCTATTTCCTTCTCCTATAATTTCTAGAAAAACCGTAAGCAAGGGTCGGAAGGGACCATAACAATGATCTATTTCAGTGACTCCCAAACTTGGCTACATGTGCAACCACTTGGGAGGCTTCCAAAAGTTACAGAGTCCTAGATTCCAGCGCAGACCTTGATTCTGAACATCATGGGATAGCACCCCAGGGGATTCTATGCCGTTGGTGTGGCACTAATCCGTTTATCCAGGATGAGAGTTTGGGCACCTCTGATTGATTCCAGCAGCCAGGCCCACGCTGACACCTGTGCAGCTGCTTGGCCAGGTGGAGGAGCTGCTTTTGCTTTACTAACCCAAGGAGGGGCACTCCAGCTGGAGATTTTATTTTATTTATTTATTTATTTACTTATTTATGGCCGCGTTGGGTCTTTGTTGCTGCGCACAGGCTTTCTCTAGTTGTGGCGAACGGGGGCTACTCTTCATTGTGGTGCGTGGGCTTCTCATTGTGGTGGCTTCTCTTGTTGCGGAGCACGGGCTCTAGGCACCGGGGCTTCAGCAGTTGTGGCATGCGTGCTTCAGTTGTTGTGGCTCGCGGGGTCTAGAGCACAGGCTCAGTAGCTGTGGCACACGAGCTCAGTTGCTCTGCAGCATATGGGATCTTCCCGGACCAGGGATCGAACCCATGTCCCCTGCATTGGCAGGCAGATTCTTAACCACTGCATCACCAGGGAAGTCCAGATTTTATTTTTAAATAATGTCCTTGACCCTTATCTACTTTCTTATTTAAGACCACAGACTATGACAGTTTCAAGAGTTCTTAGCCTAACTTCCAGATTAGGAAACTGAGGGCAAGGAGGATAAATGTCTTCCCACAAAGCATATAGGTAGTTAGATCGACACAGGACTAAGCCCAAGGTTCTGGGCTCTAACACCTGCCCTCCCTCAAAATTACCCCCCCCAATTTTTTTTTCAGTGTATTGACTTAAAAAGGGAGGAAAGAAGAAGCCAATCAAAGTGAAAAACCCAAAGCAACTCGGTTCCTGTCCTGGCCAAGCCCAGAACAGCATGTTGGTATTAAAAGTGTGAACTCTACCGGGACAGGAGGGTGGAAGAGTCAGGGGACACTAGCCTATGGGCAGCCTTTGTGACAAAGAGCAAAAGGCACTCCTTCCAGGGGGCGGAAGAAAGGCACCGTCTCCCCCTGGCTGACGCAGCCCCAGGCAGGGCACAGGGCTCAAGAGATAACCACAGACTGACTTCAGCCGCTCCCTAGGGTCACTAACCAGCCTGGTTTCCCAGGACCAGGAGTTTCCCAGGCTGCCAGGCTTCGTGTGCTAAAACCAGGAAAGTCCTGGGCAACGCAGGACCAGTGGTCACTGTCCCCCTCCCTGGCACCCCTCCGCTCCTACCTTCCAGCACAGACACGGAGGCTGCCCAGATGGCGTATTATCAGGAATTGCTACTTGACAGTAACTGCAGCTCCGTTTGCCAGTCTATCCCCCTAGAAGCCTGTGCCCGGGCTCTCCAGGTGACCCCAGTGCTCGGTTCCCAAGCGCAGAGTGGTTTACCTTCCCCTTTGCCATAGGAAGAGCTGGGGGTCCAGGACTTGGCCTCCACGTAGCCCAGCTCCCGGCAGACGACGTGGGCAGCGTGGATGGAGAAGTCATCGTCACACACGGTGCCCCACCGGCCATCGTAGTACACCTCCACCCGGCCCTCGCTGTGCTTCCTCTTCTGGCCTGCCAGGCGCAGCTGGATCTTGACCACGTCGGAGGGTACCTGAGGCCGGTGGTACTCCGGGGCAGGCTGCTGGAAGTACTCAGGGTAGTGGGGCCAGCTCTCGTACTGCGCCAGGCTCAGGGCGGGCAGGAGGGCGAGCACAGACAGACAGCCGCAAAGGCAGGAGCCTCCGGGTCTCTCCATCCCTGTCCTCGGGCTGGAAGACCTGATGGAGGGGGACACTTGGCGCTCAGGAGGGATGGGCAGGAGTTTCCTGGAAGAGAGGAGAGGTTCGGGTTACAGACATCTGGAAAACGGCCAGTGATTTCGTACTCTTTTGCTTAGGATTGAAAGCTCATTCCGGATTCCAACCTCTTCTCTTCTCCCATCTTATGCTTCTCCCATCTTATGCTAGACAGGACCGGGAAGTCCTACTTCTCTGCCCACCACCTTCCCAGATCTTTGAAATGCTTTCTTCCAGGATGACTCCTGGCAGGAAACAGAGCACACTTAGACTTCATTTGAGTAGAGTCTTTTTGTTTGTTTGTTCTGTTTTGTTAAATATTTATTTAGCTGTGCTGGGTCTTAGTTGTGGCACATGGGATCTAGGCTGCGGTACGTGGGGTCTTTAGTTGCGGCATGTGGGATCTAGTTCCCTGACCAGGGATTGGACCCGGGCCTCCTGCACTGGGAGCGGGGAGTCTTAGCCACTGTACCACCAGGGAAGCCCCCATTTGAGTAGAGTTTTTTTTAAAAAGACTAGGTACATTAATGGATAAAGAAGATGTGGTACATATATACAATGGAGTATTACTCAGCCATAAAAAATAATGGAATAATGCCATATGCAGCAACATGGATGGACCTAGAGATTGCCCTCCGGTGGGCTACTGAAGCAGCCCCCAGGGACTTCCTTCCAAGGCGGGCTTACTATCTAGACCTTCTCCTCACCCCTCCCAGACACCTTCATATCCCCAAAGAGGTTACAAACTGCTTAAGGGCAGGACTTGTTTCTCATCCTTCTTTGGCTCCTCCAGAGTGAGCATGGTAGGTTGGAAGACATGTTTATGGAATGAAAAGGTGATTTGGTTCCAGGTACCGAGTGGCTGGAGAAACGCAGATGCGACAGTGTACGTTGAAGAGGGCTCAGGTACTCCCAGGTAAGGTAGCCTTCCTCCCTCTGGACGTTAGTTGACCTGGATGGAAACGGCATCTTCTGGGTGCTGAGAATAACACTACGAGGCTTTGAGTCTCCACCTTTACTTACTCGTGGGCTGCGCACATACCTGAACCTTCCTATAGCTCTGCTTTCAGGCTCCAGGCCTCCAGACACCCCGACACGCTGCCCACCCACACCCCAGATCTCATTATGTTTTATACTCTGGACCTCAAGATGGCTGAGACCACTGAACAAGGAGGTCAGAGGTAAAGCCCCTTAAACAGCTCTCACGCAGGGCCTGTCCTTAGCTGAACTGTGGAGTAGCCCCACAGAGCAGTCCTGAGGCACTGCTCTAGCACTTGGGGAAGCCAAGGATGCCCAGGCGACAATTCCATCCCTTTACATAGTCTACGTCCCTGAGGGCTGCTGGGGGCTGAGTCCAGCCCGCTCTGTGCACAGAAGGGAGGCATAAAGCTCTTTGTACCAAACAGGAGAGGGGCTGAGTGGCCCGTCATCAGGCAAGGGAGAGCAGGACAGCAGAGTGAAGGGGAGGGGGAATCACAGACTCTGGAGCCAGACAGTCTGGGTTTGCATTTTCATTCTGATACTGACTAGCTGTGTGACCTTGGGCAAAATACTTAACTTCTCTCTGCTGTTTGATGTTTCGTATCTATAAAATGGGTATGATAATTATATCTAGCTCACAGAACTGTTATGAGGATTAAATGAATGGTACATAATAAGCCCTACAGGAGCATTTGCTAAATAAAACTTTTAAATTTTTATAGTTTCAAGATTGTGGTCACCGTACCCAGGTGGAGCCTACCTCTATGAATTCCAAGATGAGGTCCTAGAGCGGGAAATAAGAACTTAGTTCATGTACCTTGATCCTTCCATAATTCAGAGAGCTAGGAAGACTGTCTTAAAGGACTGCAGGTGTATTTCATGGAAGAGGAAGTAGACTTGGAAGATGGGGCCCCCAAAGGAAACCAGGACCAGCAGGTGAAAGCTACAGCAACACATCATACATTCTCTATTAACCAGGTACAGAGGGTTAGGCCAATTGTATGACTCAGTTCATGGCACATCACCAACAAGGAAGGACCAGATAAGTGCCCAGAACACCTGGGAGGGATGATCTAACTCGGAGAGAGGCAGTTCCACATCTGTTGGGATGGCCAGACAGTGCCTGGTCCCATCCTGGGCTTTGGGGCAGAGATGCCACAGCTTCGGGGGGCAGTCAGGACCAAGGACTTCAGAAGGCCCTCTGGTTCACTGGAGATCCAGCCATCCTCATCCCGTGACTCACAAACAAGGCCAGAAAGTTGTGGGGTTCCTGCAACGGCCCTCTTCAGACCACAGCCTGACAGGCTAGTACGTGGCTCTGAAGGGACCCCTCATCGCCTCCTCTGCCCTGGCCACGTTTCACTCCTGTCCCAGCACATTGGCATCCACGAGCTCATCTACGCCTCACTAGAACCTTGAGACATGGGTGGAGTAGCCAGGGATGAGGATTCTTACTCTACGAGGGAGAATATCAAGAAGCAGAGAGAGAGGACTTTTCTGCCAGACTTCACCGGAGTTGCACTGTTTGTGCAGGCAAAGCCAGAAGTAGTCAACCCCAAGCTACCAAAACATCAATGATCCACTATCACGTATTAAAAATGTCCAAATTCCACCTGGGACACAGATGCCTTTATAAGGTGGAACATACCTACGTTCCTGGCTTCAGTTCCAACACTTCTCTCCTTGCCCTGACTCCAGCCCTTCACGTGTCACCCATCCAATCATATCAGCCTAGAGTGGCTTAAGTTTTCCCACCTTGATCGATGTGCTCCATCCCCACGCCTCCCCTTCCCTCCGAAAAGTGTGTGTCACAATCCTTCCTGTTCTTCAAGGAAAGCTTCCCAGATGCTCCTAATCAGGATCAATGTCTTCTCTGATTCTCTTTAAAATAGCATCCTGCTTGTGCTTTACACCAGTGTCGTATCAGGCTTTAATGGACACTCAGTCCCAGGGGCAGAAGCCATCTCTTGTCATTTCCACACAGTACCATGTGTTTTTGGCTACAGCAGACTAGCTTGTAACAGATAAACCTTCCCACCAAGGACAACTGGAAAGGGTAGGTAAAACACTAAAAGCATGTATCTGAAGACACTGGAGAGGTATCGAGGCAGCAAGGACTCAAGAATCCAGAGAGATGGGAAGTACAGCGAGGTGAGCCTGACACTCGTGTCTGCTTTTCCCCTTAAGCCATTTGCCAATTCCAAGGCAGTTGCCAACAGGCTGGGAAGCTAAGCAAAACTTCAGGCATCCTCCCAGGACTGAGGACACAAAAAATTGGAGTTCAGAGCCTGCCAAGGAGGAAGGGCCCCGTTAAATAGCCCCAGGCTTTCAGATAGGGGTCTCTGAAGGGCTAAACTCTAGAAGTTAGGACAGAGTTACTTTCTACGTGTTAGAAAGATCTAACATCCGTATAATTGGAATTCCAAAAGAGGAGAGAGAGGACGTCTGGAAGAAATACTTGAAAAGATAATGGCCAAGAATTATACGAAACTGATGAAAGATAACAAGCCCAAGAAGTACAGTTTACAAAAAAAAAACCATACCAGGGCACATCAAAATCAGACCATGGAAAATCCAAGACAAATAGGAAAGCTTACAAGCAGCCGGAGTATAAAAGGAGTATTACCTTCAAAGGAGCAGCAGTAAGGGTAACAGTTGGCCTCTCAACACAAAACAAGGAAACAAAGAAGATAATCACATGACAGTTTCGAAGGGTTGAAAAAAATAAGTCAGCCTAGAATTCTGTACCCCCTGGAGAGAATAAAGGTTTTCACAAAAGTGGAGAGAGGACTTCCCTGGTGGTGCAGTGGTTAAGAATCTGCCTGCCAATGCAGGGGACAGAGGTGCGAGCCCTGGTTCGGGAAGATCCCTCATGCCGCGGAGCAACTAAGCCTGTGTACCACAACTACTGAGCCTGCGCTCTAGAGCCCGTGGACCACAACTACTGAGCCCACGTGCCACAACTACTGAAGCCCACGCTCCTAGAGCCCATGCTCTGCAACAAGAGAAGCCACCGCAGTGAGAGAAGCCCGCACACCGCAACGAAGAGTAGCCCCTGCTCGCCACAACTAGGGAAAGCTCACGCGCAGCAACGAAGACCCAACGCAGCCAAATACATAAATTTATTTAAAAAAAAAACAAAAAGTCGAGAGACTTTGTCATCAGAGTTTTCCAAGATGACAATACTAAAGGGAGTTCTTCAGACCACAGGACAAATCATCCTAGATGTGGAATGAAGGAAATGGAAGGGGGAGCTATGCAGGTAAATCTGAATGAAGATCAACTGTGTAAAATAATAATGTCTTATGGGGTTTACAATATATGTGTCATTAAAATACCATGGTGAAAACAGCACAAAAGGTAGAAGGGGATTAAATGGAAGTGTTCCAAGGTCTTTGCACTATCTGGGAAGTGATGAAAGTACTCTTTTCTATTAGACTTCAGCAAATCGTAATAGTGTTAGTTAGATGCATACTGTAGTCTTTATGTAATCAGCATAAGAAGAGAAAAAAAGTAGAATGAACATGGCAATAAAGGGGAGAAATGATGGAATTATTTTTTTTAAATCCCGATTAATCCAAAATTAGAGCAATAAAGCAGAGAAAAAGTAACATAGAAGAGTTGTCACAAATAGAAAAAATAGTAAGATGGTGGATTTAAAACCAAATATATCAGTAATTTCGTTAGACGATACTGCAATGAAAAGACAAAGATTGTCATAATGGATTTAACAAAACAATATTTTCTATTTCCTATGGAAGACCAAGAGGTTTAAAGTAAAAGGATGGAAAAAGATTTACCACACACACATTCATCCAAAAAGAGTTGGTACAAAGTAAGATAAAGTCAACTTTAAGACAAAAAGTGTTACTGAAGACAAAAACTTATGATGATGAAAGAGTCAGTCCATCAGGAAGATATTAACTAACTCTTCTCAGTTTGTATACGCAGACTCCACATGTATGAAATAAATATTGACAGAACTAATAGGAAGAAAACGACAAATCTGTAATCAGAGTGGGAGATATTACACACCATTCATCAGGAGAAGCAGACAAAAAATCCTTGTACTAAAGAAGTGAACAATATGACAAAGAAATGGCGACCTAACTGACAAGTTTCTGTCAACTGGACTCAGAAGACAGACTTGCTTCAAGTCCACATGCAAGATTTACCCAAATGGACCCTAACCTGGGTCATAAAGCAAGTCTCACCACATCTAATGGAATCACACACAGTGTGTTCCCTGACTACAGTAGAATTAAGCTATACACCAATCATAAAAGAATAACCATTAAATCCCCCAATATTTGGAAAGGATGTAAAAGGAAAAAAAGTCTATTTCTGTTCATTTCCGTTGAGGTCACAGTATCAAATTGATTTACTCATTCAATAAACATTCATTGAGCTCCTGCTACACATTAGGCCTCATGTGGGTAAAGCAGACATGCTCTTGCCATGGTTCTAATAGGAACTGACAGGGCATTCATGTTCTAGCTGTGGTTTGCCTACAGGAAATCAGTGAACATTCATGGATGGAACCACCTGAGCCAGGTGGCCTGACTTTGAACTCAGGAAAGTTTTTCCTCTTGTAGCCAGTGTCTATATCCTTATCTGGCAGAAATTTAAGACAGGAAGTCCATGACTTGCCAAAGGTCCCACAGAGTGACAGACCTACAACCAATAAGAAGCTAACATTATAAAGTGTCTCCTCTATGCAGGCACTGTGTATGAATCATGCCTTTTTATTTTCTGTATTTCTGCCGTTTTGATATCTGGGGTCTATGCTGACTCTGGAGAGCGACTACTCAGAAACTACGCTACCCACTTTCTGGTTAATTCTTAGAGATGATAAAGGACTCACTCACGAGTGTACTCTGCATGTGTAAACCAATCAGTCCAGAGCTATACCTTCCCAACTATTTCCATTCTCAAGATCTCACACTCTGGGCCACTAACCCCCTGCCCTAATCAACTCTAAGACCAGGTACCAGATAAGAAGAGCTGGTCCCTATGCCCTTATGCCCCAGAGAGAGGTGAAATTATTCAACTAATCAATCCTTAACCTGATTAGCCTGCCTACTGTGACAGTCATAGTAGATGCTCTTACCCACATTTTCCCCTCACTCTTGCCTCTGACCAACCCTGGTGCTTCTTCATGTGGCCCTGCATGGTGTGCCAGGCCTCCTTGATTCTAGGGATCTGTGACTATAACCTTCTTCCTCCATGACAGTCATTTCTGTGTCTGTGTCTTTCCACACCTGATTAAAACAAATCTTGGGTACATTTTAAAACGTACACATGATTTAATGTTTAAAAACATGATTCTCAACATTCTGCTGTATTAATTCACTTAATGGGGCAAACACCATTATTATCAAGGCACAGAGAGTTTCAGCAAGTTGCCTCAGGTTGCACTGTCGGTTAAGTGGCAAGGCAGGTTCTGAACGAGGGCAGCAGGCTGACCTGTGTCCTTCACCTTCACCTCTGTGCTCTAACAGCCCCAGTCCAGCATTTTCTTACCATCTCCCAAGCTCCCCCTCACGCGAGAGCTACAGAGGCCTGCAAGATTGTCTATTCACATCTCAAAAAGAAATGGAAAAAGTATGTGGTTCTGTAATTTTTTAAGAGGAAATCGTAATCTCTGGATTTGCGTATCTATAAACTGCTCCGCCCAACTTCTTGGACTCTCTAATCTGTGGGAATGAATGGCCAGTGTTCAACTCTTAAATCTTTCCTACAAAAGTGCTCCTGAATTTCTTGCTTCCTTTGTGGGGCTTCTCCGACTCTCTGGGGAATTGTAAAATATTAGACCCAGATGCTTCTCTTTTCTTTTTCAAAATAACGTTTATGGTTTTTTCTTTCTTATTGCAAAAGTTATACAACTTGGTGATACAACTCTGGAGAACACAAACAAGTAAAAAGTAGAAAAGAATTTGCAATACCCCTATTGGAGACAATGATTGTCAACCCTCTGGTGTACACCCCTTCCAGCCTTTCTTCTGTACATATATATTTCCTCTTAAAACTTACAATAATTTTCTACATACTCTTTTGTTAAACTGCTTTTCACATTTACCAGTATACTGCAAACATCATGCCTCATTGACTTTTACAAGATTTTTATCACATAGTGTTCAATCTTATGAATGCACCATAAGATTGAATAATCTTACCAGTAAATTTTTTACTGCTGTTCACATAGTTGAAATGAATATCCTTGTAGCTAAAATTTTCCACAGTCTTGGGATAAATTCCTAAAGGCAAAATTTCTGGGTCAAAGGGCTGTTAAAAAGTGAACGCTTCTGCAAAACTATATTAACTGCCTCCAGAAGGACTGTGCTAGGGTACACGTCGGCCTGAAGTATGTAGATTTCGCCACAACCTCAAAATTCTAGCTATGACCATGCTTTCAGACCTTTCTCCATCTGATAAGGGGCGGGGGGAGGTATTCTGTTTTAACCAACGTTTCTTTTGCTACTAGTGAGATTGACCTTTCTTTTCTTCAGGCTCTATCGGCCACCTGTATTTCTTTTTTTTGGAAATTATCGCTACGTGTTTTTTTTAAATCCCCTTACTATTATATGTCTTTTCCTTATTGCACCGTAACATCCATTTTTCACATTGGCATCCATCCATCCCTCAGGAGGGAAAAATTGCCAACGTCCAAAGCAGAGCTGCGGAGGATGGAGAGCAAAATGCCCTGAGGCTCCACCCACCGCCGACCCCCTGTCCCGCGGTGGGCTGCCACCCGCTGCAGACCAGAGGCCTCGCCCGCTCCTCCCAGGCTCCAGTTTCCTTTCTGCACTTGAACTTTCTCGGCAGGAGACTCTAGCTGCTGGGGGGCGAGGGTGGCCTGGAGGGGAATCCGTCCAGGGTGGTCCCCCTGCTTGTGGCCCCCGCTGCAGCGCGTCCCGTGACAAGACTGTTGGCAGCCTGATGACCCGGTTTAGAACCGAGCCCCACCGGGTGTCCCCAGTTGCGGGGACGGGGACCGGCGCCCCTCCCGGGAGCAGGCAAGTGGCCCCTGGCTGGCAGCCCCTTCGCGATCCGGCCGCCGCGCTCTGCGTCCCCGCTCCCCGCCCTTCCCAGCGCCGGCGGCCGCGGAGCTGGGGTGTCCTCAAGCCCAGGCGGCGGCCGCACGCGGCCCGGGGTGGGTGGCACACGTGAGCCCGCGAGGGCGCTTTGGGTGATCAGGGTCCCTGAGCGGGGACCGTGCTGACTCGGCCGCCTGGAGCCGGCGCCTGAGGCCCCGCGGCCTCCCCTTGAAGCAGGCCAGGCTCCGTGGGAGCGGATGTCCCCTCTCTGCTCACATCACTCACGCGGAGCCGGTGCTGTTGGCGATGGGGGTCTCGGCTGGGCCCTGGGCCTAGCACGGTGCCTGGCACATGTTGGGCGCTTATTAAAACCCCGTTGGACAGTAACAGGGTAGGATAACTCAAAGTAGACCCATCCTCAGGATGGTTTTAAAATAAGCTCTACTGCTTGATCACAGGTCAAGGGGCTATTAAAAGCGAAGTGGATGGAGGAGGCCCTTGGCTCCCTCATCTTCCATTGTATGGGTCTTCTTGCCCCTCAGCAACCCTTCCTCCTGGTACCTATTGGCACCGTTGGTTCCCTGGAGAGACGATGTTGGGTATCTTGGAGTCAGAATATAAGGGTCTGAATCCTGACTTTAGCACTTCCAAGCTCTACAGATTTGGGGGTACTTTTGGAGCCTGGATTTCCTCTTCTGATCATGGAAATAACCTTCTTTGCAGGTGTATATGTGATGATTAAATGAGATAACATGGAAATCCCTAGCACACAGCATGGCTTCATTCACATTAGTTTTCTTCTTTCCTTCCTGCCACTTCTGAACCCCCGAGCCTTGTTCTCAGTAGGTACTCAGCAAATATTAATTGAATGAATAAATACAAATTCCTATTCAAATCGTTACACCTTATCAAAACGGCCTTTTCCTTCTGACCTAATTGCATAGGAAAGCGAGCTGAGAAATCCATTCCTTACTAATTTATTGTATTAAGAAATTTAACACATGAAGGAGTAGAATTGTGACTTTTCTATGAAGAGGGAACTTTTATGTTTTAGCAGGGAATTCCTAGATATGAATTTTTTTTTCAGTAAAGATCACTGTATTTGTGACTTACAATCCAGAAGAAAATCAGACAATAAACAAGAAACAAAGTGCATAAGTAAAATAATATGTTAGATAGTGATAAAAGCTTCAGAATAATGAAAAAATAGTGTAGCATAAGGGCATAAGACAGCGCCAGGGGTAAGAAGGAGGGACATTATATATATATATATATATATATATATATATATTTTTTTTTTTTTTTTTTTTTTTTTTTGCGGTACGCGGGCCTCTCACTGTTGTGGCCTCTCCCGTTGCAGAGCACAGGCTCCGGACGCGCAGGCTCAGCGGCCGTGGCTCACGGGCCCAGCCGCTCCACGGCATGTGGGATCTTCCCGGACCAGGGCACGAACCCGCGTCCCCTGCATCGGCAGGCGGACTCTCAACCACTGTGCCACCAGGTAAGCCCAGATATGAATTTTAATAGTTGAATTTTACATATTGTACAATGTTGGAAGTAAGGGCAATAGGGTTTTGGTGAGTAGGTGGACCTTCCACATGCCCTTCAAATCTGCTGACCTGGGTGCCTCTGAAATGCACTGTGTCGTAAAGGGGGTAGGCAGACAATGGGGTACTTTATGGGAAGTGAAGATCCCCTGGGATCATAAAATCTCACCCCAACACGGAATCAATGCTTGTGTCTAGACAAGAGTCATGGGTTGGACCTAGTAGAGGAAGAGTGAGGCATGATCCCAGCCCAACACAGCTGATTTCCTGGGAGATGTGCCATCTCGTGACACACGCCAGTGTGTGCCCAAAAGGACGAGTCCCTAAACCCGGGCTGGACACTGCCTAAGGGCCCATCAAGGCCCAAGGCAGTGAGCACTGCTGCTACTCAGAGGGGAGAATGGGGGCCCTGCAGTGTCTGCAGGGTCCACAGGGCAAACCCACAGGGAACAGGGATTCCTCAAGTCCCACTTCCTCTGAGAAGCCCGATCCAGCGACCTCTGCCCTCTCGGCTCCCTTCTGACAGCGCCTGCAGCTGTGCTCAGGAGGCTACAGGGGCTGGTCATCTCCTGCTGCAGGTGTACAGGCAGCCCCGGCATACTCCACTGCCCCTCCGAGGCCATTTCCAAATAGACACCAGCCGCAGGAGGGCAGAAGGAAGGCTTGCGGCTTTTAAGAGGCTCCATCTTCCAGCAGAACAGTATCTTAGAAGGTGCTGGGAGGCAAATGTGCTTTACTTTTGGGGGCCTGGTAGTTTTATGATGCGAGGACTGTGGTGAGCCCTTCCACGTAATTCCCCCCACCTAGGACGTATAGACTTTCTTATTCTATACCTAATTTATGTATTCAATCCCCCTCTCCTCCCCCATTCTAAAAGGATGACCTCTGCTTTTATGCCACAGCCTGGATACCACATGAGCTGGCAATGAAGGTGGGATTCTGTTAATGAGAAAGTTAGATTTTTTTAAAATCCTATATTTATTGATTACTCATTCTGTATCAATGACTGTGTGAAAAGTGCCTTACAGGTATGAACTCATTTAATCCTCTAGTCTAGACTAGCGTTTCCCAATAGAAACATAATTCAAACCACATACGTAATTTAAACTTTTCTGAGAGCCACATTAAAAAAGTAAAATGAAATGGGAGAAACTAAGGCTAAAGATATATTTTGTTTAACCCAATATATCCCATATATTATCATTTCCGTATGTAATCGATGTAAAATTATTAATGAGATATTTTGCATTCTTGCACTAAATCTTTGCACTCTGGGGTGTACTTTACACTGACAGCACGTCGCAATTTCGACTAACACATTTCAAGTGCTCAGTGGTCCCCTGGGGTCGTGGCTGCCATACTGGATGGTAACAGCTCCAGGCAACCCTCTGAGAGAGGTACTGTCAGCATCTGTATTTCCCTGAGGGAAACCCAAGGGACAGAAAAGCTATAGCTCAAAAGTAATCAAGCTGGGATTTGCACCCAGGCAGCCAGATACCAGAACTGCTACCTTTACTGACTAATTGTTCTTATCTCTGTCGCTGAGCAAGTGCACTCTGGTATGTCAAGCGCTGCCCAGGACCAATTTCCTTGAGAAAACTGCTTTGGGTCAAAGGATTTGAGTTCCATTAAGAAATGTACTAGGGGAACTTCCCTGGTGGCGCAGTGGTTGAGAATCTGCCTGCCAACGCAGGGGACACGGGTTCGAGCCCTGGTCTGGGAAGATCCCACATGCCACGGAGCAACTGGGCCCGTGAGCCACAATTACTGAGCCTGCGCGTCTGGAGCCTGTGCTCCACAACAAGAGAGGCCGCGATAGTGAGAGGCTCATGCACCGCGATGAAGAGTGGCCCCCACTTGCCACAACTAGAGAAAGCCCTCGCACGGAAACGAAGACCCAACACAGCCATAAATATAAAAAATAAAAAATAAAAAGAAATGTACTAGGATGCAAAAGATTAAAAACAAAAGCAAAGAAAAGCTTGAATTTTAATTAAAAAAAAACCCAAACAAACAGAAGTGTGCTATGTCTCTTACCTTTTTCAGTGCCTATTCATAAACAAGTATGGTAAATTCTCCCTCTATTCTTCTGGACATTGGATGACATTTGGATTGATGGAAGTCACATTTCCCCTCTTCACACCTGCTCTATCAGTTCTCAGTTAGAGATTTTGATTTCACTAAAGAAATCAACAATTCTGGTGGAGACATCTAACTGATATCATAGTTGGGAGAGTTTTTAGACGATGGGGAGATCTATCCTCAGTTTTCAGCCTATGAACACCTCCAAGGTCATCAACAGCCCAAGAGTCTACGCCAGTGAGGGTGCATCGCCATCCATCACAGAAACTCTAGGAACATCCTCTACCCTGAACACAAGCCACTGGGTCAGCAGAACATTTCTGTAGCGGGTTCACACATACCAAACGAAGCCCAGGTTTCACCAACCCTCTGCAGGCACGCAAAGTTCCACAAGAGGATGACCGATCTCGCAGTCTTCTGTTAAAACTGCATGTCAGTGAAGTCCAGGAAGAACTGCGGCAGATGGACTTAATTCTTCACATGGTTTAGCCGAGCAGTGGGTCATGATTACAGGGGTCAAGCCAAGATGCCCAAGGACCTCAGTATTTGACTAACAAGAATAAGAGTGCTAGAAGGAATCAGCTGTGACCGTGGCTTATCAGAAAGTGGTAAGTTATCTCTCCCGATATGTTCTCACTGGGCTCTTGGCTAAGCAGTTGAGGACATTCTTACGTTCAATTCAATCCATTTAAGGATACGAGTTCACACAGTTGATACTAGTGTAAGCTTTGCCGACAAGAAGCCCTGTGACACCCAGGGGGTATCTGGGAGACATGGGGAAAGAATTCCTTCACGTCCCCAGGACTTAAATCCCAGGCATTCCTGAAAGCCATCAGCCAGAATCAGCTCACCTTCCCCAAGGGCCTCGAGCACCCCCTACATTCAGCGTCCCCTTCAGACAGCTTTCACATTCATCCTCCACAAAGAACGGGCTGCCCGTGCCATCGCCTCCCGCTGCCACTAAGCAGCATGGCCCAGTGGTTTAGAGTCACACAGAACTAGGTTCAGATCCCTCTTCTATCACCTCTTAGCTCTGTGACCTCAGGCACACTTAGATTTTCTAAGTCTCGGTATTTCATCTATAAAATGGAAACGATACGTACTCAAAAGCAACTTTTTAAAGGAAGAAACAAGAAACACCTTCATTTCAGGACTCTTTCAAAAATCAAAGATCATGTTTCTTAAGTCCCTGAACCATAGTAGGTGGTCCCCCCCCCAAATCAGGTAAAATATTTGGGGTCCAACAGGTGCTGCCTGGTAGATTTGAGTCGGGCTGTTCAAGTGCCAACTACACCTCCGGTTGATGGTAAGCTGTATGATGTAACTGGTTGTATTTAATTTTCTACTTCAGATTCCCCCACGTGTTATTTGGGGAACTGGGAACTCCCGAGGATGAGCTTCGGCAGTTCTCCCTGGATCTAGCTTTTGCAAGAACTTACTTGAAGACTAGAGACAGACATTTGCTCCAAAGAATATACGATATTGGAGAAAAGTTTAGTTACCTAAATCAAAAAGTGTGTTCACATGTGCTATGTAAACTATGTAGGTGCTAAATTGGGCCAAGTTCCATGGGAGGGTGGGCTCCAGGAAGTCTGCGATGCCTGCAGATAAGACTTTTCAGCAGGGCTGATGTCAATTTTCTTGGTCTTGCTGGGAGTTGGGGCTGAGGGTGTGGTCAGAGGGAGAGAAAGAGTTCTAAGCCTGTATGGTGCTCAAGTTTCTCAGTTCATCATGAACAGTGCTCCTTCAATTGTCTGATAAACCTCATTTGTTGGAGGACATCTTTAACTCCAAAATATATGTCACCCCTGGAACTTTCCAGTATACTGTAGAAACAATGATTTTTACATTTTATTGAAATATAGTTGACTTACAATGTTGTGTTAATTTCTGCTGTATAGCAAAGCGACTCAGTTATACACACACATACACATTCTTTTTTATATTATTTGCCATTATGGTTTATCCCAAGATATTAAATATAGTTCCCTGTGCTATACCGTAGGACCTTGTTGTTTATCCACTCTATATGTAATAGTTTGCATCTAGTAACCCCAAACTCCCACTCCATCCTTCCCCCATCCCCTCTCCCCCTTGGTGACCATAAGTCTGTAGAAACACTGATTTCTATGATTCCAGGCATGACATTGTACTGTTAATGGATGACTATTTGAAAATACTTCACTTAATTTTGACCCAACAGGGCTCCGAAAGGAAAAGGAGAAAATCTATAACTAGAATTTCCAGGGCTCTTTTCTTTTTTTATTAATATTTTGCCTTCTTTTCCTTTTTAATAAATTTACTTATTTATTTTTGGCTGCGTTGGGTCTTTGTTGCTGAGCACGGGCTTTCTCTAGTTGCGGCGAGCGGGGGCTACTCTTCGTTGCGGTGTGCGGGCTTCCCATTGCGATGGCTTCTCTTGTTGCGGAGCACGGGCTCTAGGCACGCGGGCTTTGGTAGTTGTGGCATATGGGCTCAGTAGTTGTGGCTCACAGGCTCTAGAGCACAGGCTCAGTAGTTGTGGCACATGGGCTTAGTTGCTCCGCGGCATGTGGGATCTTCCCGGGCCAAGGCTCGAACCCATGTCCCCTGCATTGGCAGGCGGATTCCTAACCACTGCGCCACCAGGGAAGTCCCCAGGGCCCTTTTCTTAAGCTGCTCTTTTGACAGCTGAATTATTCTGCTTGGGAAAGAACATCAAAGGCCTACTCCAAAAAAATCTCTCAGTCTCAAGATTTCCTTGGGGCTACTCAAATGTTTCTCTTCCCCCCAAAGCAATCCCATTCTAATGACTTCATTGTCTACCTGAGAAAAGGCATTCTGTGTTGTATAACTCGCCGGTGCAACAATATTTTCTGAAAAGCCAAGTGGCTTTGGACTACCCCAACGCATTCTTAAAGAATACGACTGACCTCGGCCTCTTACCACTGACACCTGAGTGTCAAAAAATGCCCAATATGACCAACCATTTCCTAGTCAATAACAAAGACATGCATAAGGGGGGGAAAACACACTGTAAAAGTTCTACACTATGTGTGCATTTAGCGCTTTTAGTAAAAAGCACTGCTCTGACCAAAAGCTGATCTCCTTAACTCCTCCCATCCGCCCACCAACATGACTGTCTGGGGCACAGAACCTCCTAAAACGGGTCTCCCTCAGGCTCCAGCTTTGCGTGACTGGCCTTACCCTTTCTGAGGGCCCTGGTAGGTAGGGAAATGATTCCTTCTGCCCAGCACTTGCTCCACATCTTGTGCTCTGGAGCCCCCAGTAACTGGCCTGCTGACCCAAATGAGAAACATCGCATCAGCAACCATGCGGCTCCCCAGCCAGGAGCAGTGGCCCTGGATGCAAAAGCCACTTGCTTAGTGTCATAGAACAGTGGAGCGTAGAACTCAGCTGGATTCTTTCACCCAGACAGAATGGTCCCCTTGATGTCTCTGCCAGATGTCAGCATTCAGCTACGGGGTCAGGGGAGGGATGGGGGCTCTCTCCACCATCAGACCCGCCCCCTGCTGCCTGCCAGGGGATTCCTGCTCGACCAGCAGGAGTGATGAATGGTCCTCATTCACGGCCCAGAGCACATGGGAGAGGCTACCCCAGCTGTGGTCGGGTGCTGCTTCTGGCCGCACACGGAACACATTCCTTTGTGGAGGAAGGCTGTCTTGGGTGGATGGGTTTGGTGCTCAGAGAATGAGGGAAGCGGGTGGAGACAAGGGGGCCCTTCTGAACCACCTCAGACAAGAATGCAGACTCTGACATCACGCTTGGCCAGGGCTGGTCCATTTGACCCCTGGCCAAAGATTGCACCTTGGTTCTGTCTATTTCTGGCCACAGAGTGGGAATGTTCAGGGCATGGTGAAATGGTCAGAGGTAGGCATACAAAACTGAATTTTTTTCAGCCTCCAGAAAGAGACCTTTGTCGGGCATAATTTTTTGTGACCGATTGGGGTTCCCCACAGTCCATCGCTGCCTCTGGGTGGAATCTCATTCTGACCAGGCTGTTTCCTGGGGAGGATGAAGGTACAATTTCAAACACTTTAAAATGTGCCACTGGAGACTCTCAGATTGAATGGGAAAGCAAAAGCCAAATAAATATATAGTGTCTGTAAGAGACACATCTTTTTTTTTTTAATTTTATTTATTTGAAATTTATTTTTGGCTGTGTTGGGTCTTCGTTGCTGCACGCGGGCTTTCTCTAGTTGCGGCGAGCAGGGGCTACTCTTTGTTGCAGTGCGCGGGCTTCTCATTGCGGTGGCTTCTCTTGTTGCGGAGCACGGGCTCTAGGCACGTGGGCTTCGGAAGTTGTGGCATACGGGCTCAGTAGTTGTGACTCGTGGGCTCCAGAGCGCAGGCTCAGTAGTTGTGATGCACAGGCTTCGTTGCTCCGCGGTATGGGGGATCTTCCCGGACCAGGGCTCGAACCCGTGTCCCCTGCGTTGGCAGGTAGATTCTTAACCACTACGCCACCAGGGAAGTCCGCAGGGCCCCCCAAGAGACACATCTTATCTCTATAGCCTGTAGCCCATAAAGAAGGGGCAGGGGAGTAAAGCAGAAACTAACACACCATTGTAAAGCAATTATACCCCAATAAAGATGTTTAAAAAAAAAAAAAAAGAAGGGGCAGGGGAAATCCAAAATCAGTGCTACTGCTTGAAGGCAGAGGGAGCAGAGTGAGGCGGATATGCCCATCGGGTTCAAATTAGCCACGCCCCCAAGCCCTAAAAAAATGGAGCTACGGTTTAACCACAGGATAACACAGAGTAATTGAAAGAACATGGTGCTGGCATCTGAGAGTGGTCGCAGGTTCGAATCTGGCTTCTGCAAATACAGAGGGTCTTAGGGTTTTAGGTCAGCGGTGCCCAACCTTTTGGGCACCAGGCACCGGTTTCGTGGAAGACAATTTCTCCATGGACCGGGGGTGGGGGGATGATTTCAGGAGGATTCAAGCACATTGCATTTATTGTGTACTTTATTTCTGTTATTATTACATTGTAATATACAATGAAGTAATTATACAACTCACCATAATGCAGAATCAGTGGGAGCCCTGAGCTCGTTTTCACTTGCCACTCACTGATAGGGTGTTGATATTCTGCAAGCAACTGATTTATTATGGTCTCTGTGCAGTCAGACCTCTCTGCTAATGATAATGGGTATTTGCGGCCGCTCCCCAGCACTAGCATCACTGCCTCAGCTCCACCTCAGATCATCAGGCATTAGATCCTCATAAGGAGCACGCAACTTAGATCCCTCGCATGCGCCGTTCATGGTGGGGCTCGCGCTCCTATGAGAATCTAATGCCACCGCTGATCTGACAGGAGGCGGAGCTCAGGCGGTAATGCGAGCGATAGGGAGCGGCTGTAAATACAGATGAAGCTTCTCTCACTCGCTTGCCGCTCACCTCCTGCTGTGTGGCCTGGTTCCTAACAGGTACCAGTCGGTGGCCCAGGGGTTGGGGACCCCTGTTTTGGTGGGTTCCATAAGATATATCAAGTGCCCAGGACAGTCAGTGACTGGCTCAGCCGTGTTCAATGAGTGGTAACTATTATAGTTATAAAATCCACAACAACCTGGAAAATTTCCAGGAGGAGTGTCATTTAACCCATCAACCACTCTTCAGCCACTCTTTTTTTGTTTTGGCCACACCAGGAGTCTTGTGGGATCCCCAACCAGGGATCGAACCCAAGGGATCGAACCCTAGGCCTCCTGCCAGGAGTCCTAACCACTGGCCCACCAGGGAATTCCCACCCGTCGACCACTCTTAACACGGCATTTGGGTAACAGGTTTTAACCATGCTCCCACCCCTCCCTGACCCCCAACACATACACAGTCTCAGACACACTGTTTCTCAGAGCTAACAGTCAGTAGCCAAATTGGTCCAAATTTCTGTGCCACTTTGAAGGTGATACTAAAATTCATAAAAGGCAGGCAGGGGAGGAGAACAGAATTCGGGGCCAGAATGATGTGCAAATTTTTCAAGTAATCCAATCATTGCATTGTCTTGTTTCCAGGGGAGGAACTGTAGCTGGGGATGGGGTCACTGCATGCAAATCTCTGGAGAGGGGGTGTTGAGGGCTGGTCCAGGCACAGACACTGAGGTAGAGAGGGGCTCAGACAGTTGGGGGTAAGTGAAGCAAACGGTGGGGGGGGGGATGTGGGGGGAGTCCTGGGATGGAGGGAATGTACAAACCAGCTTTTCTTTAAATTTTTTTTTTTTTTTTGGCTACGCAGCGTGTCTTGTGGGATCTTAGTTCCCAAACCAGGGATTGAACCTACAGAGTGGAAGCACAGACTCCTAACCACTGGGCCACCAGGGAATTCCCCAAACTAGCTGTTCTAAGAGATGGATCCTCAAAACGGCCAAGGAGCTCAGTTCTTAAGTGACATCCTCCCCAAGCCCTCCCTATTTAGCTTCCTTCATGCCTCAGGGAGCGCTAGTCACAGCAGGAACTCAACCATGGCTTTAGACACCTTCTGTATCTCCAGAAGCTTCCAGGCCAAGCTCCCTTCCAAGCAATGCAACCTGAACCAACAGGCCTGAGCTCCTTCAATGAGAAATAGACCCCAGGGTCCAGTGAAGGAAGGAGCAGCTGGTACAGAGGCCATGGCCACATCTTTGGCTTGTCTAGAAATGTCTGGTGACCCAGGGGAGGGGGCAGGAGTGCTGTACTAAAGTTTGTTAAAAGCCTATGATCTGAAAAAAAAAAAAAAAAAAAAAAAAAAGCCTATGATCTGGGATTCAGCTGTCCATAGAAGCACTGGAAGCCCTTCCAGAAGCCCAGTGAGTGATAGCAGCAGGTAACAACTGCCACCTCACCAAAACTGGCCAGGCTCAGCTCACAATGCTGGTACTGTGTCAAGACACTGACATCCAGGGGCTTCCCTGGTGGCGCAGTGGTTAAGAATCCGCCTGCCAATGCAGGGGACACGGGTTCGAGCCCCGGTCAGGGAAGATCCCACATGCCGCAGAGCAACTAAGCCCGTGCGCCACAACTACTGAGCCTGCGCTCTAGAGCCCGCGTGCCACGACTGCTGAGCCCGTGTGCCACAACTACTGAAGCTGGCGCGCCTAGAGCCCGTGCTCCGCAACAAGAGAAGCCACCACAGTGAGAAGCCCATGCACCTCAACGAAGAGTAGCCCCCGCTCGCTGCAACTAGAGAAAGCCCGCGCGCAGCAACGAAGACCCAACGCAGCCAAAAGTGAAAATAAATAAATTTAAAAAGAAAGAAACTGACAGCCACAGAGTCGTGGCATATACACAGAGAGCTTCAAGTTCTTGCTTTTACTGAGGAGGCAGACTTTCTCAGCTACGTTTGGAGCTGACCCATGTCACGGGTGCTGATCACAAGCCTTTTCTGGACCTCCTTCTAGAATGATTCTAATACTTTATTGCATCTCCAAACACGGCATGGCTCCCACAGGTGGAGGCAATTAGGTGCCTCCACTTTCCTTATCATGACATCCACTAGCTTCAACTCTGTGTTTAAGCATCCACTCATATGTATATATAAAAAATCCTAAGGAATATATTAAAAGACTATTATAACTGATAAAAGAATTCAGCAAGGTTATAGGATGCCAGATCAATGTATAAAGATTAACTGTGTGGACACACCTTCAAAGAACAATCCAAAAATTAAATTAAGAAAATAACGCCATTCACAGTAGCATCAAAAAGAATAAAATACTTAGGAATAAACTTAACAAAAGACATGCAAAATTTATACTCAGTGAATGATAAAACATTGTTGAAAGAAATTAAAGAGGATTTAAATAAATTTTTCAAATTCCGTGTTCATGGATTGGAAGACTTAATATTGTTAAGATAAGAATACAAATTGATCTACAGATTCATCACAACCCTTATCAGAATCCCAACTGACTTTTCCACGGAAATTGACAAGCTGAGTCTAAAATTCATACGGAATTGTAAGGGACCCAGAATAGCCAAGACAATTCTGAGAAAGGAGAACAAAGGGCGAGGACTCACACTTCCTGATTTCAAAAGGTACTACAAAGCGATGGTAATCAAGACAGGGTGATACTGGCACAAAGATACAGGCATATAGATCAATGGAATAGAAGTGAGAGTCCAGTAATAAACTCATATAGCTATGATCAATTGATTTGGACAAGGGTACCAAGACCATTCAATGGGGAAAGAAGAGTCTTTTCAAAAAATAATGCCGGAGTAACTGCATAGCCACGTGTAAAAGAAAGAAGTTGGACCCTTACCTCCCACCATTTACAAAAATTAATTCAAAATGGACCAAAGACTTAAATATAAAAGCTAAAATTTTAAAACTCTTAGAATAAAACACAGCGGTAAATATTCATGACGTTGGGTTTGGCAATGGCTTCTAAGATACGACACCAAAAGCATAGGTAACAAATTGAAAAATACCTATTTTGGACTTCATAAAAATTACAAAATTTTGTGCATCAAAGGACACTATCAAGATGCTTCATGAACTAGAGCAGCAGCAGTGGGGGTAGCGAAAGGGTGTAGTGATCAATTATTTTTTTTATTTTGTTTGCATATCTGTCTCTCTCCTAAGACTGTGAATCCCTTGGAGGGCAGATACATCTCTGGATCCCCTGAGCCCAGCACAGAATAAATGTTGAGTAAATGTGATGTGAACCGAGAAAAAAAAAATATCAAGAAAGTGAAACGACAACCCACAGATGGGACAAAATATTTGTAAATCGTATATCTGACAAAGGTCTAGTATCCAGGATATATAAAAACCCTTAAAATTCAATAACAAAAGACAAGCAGTCCAATTTTAAAATGGGCATAGGACTTGAATAGACACTTCCCCAAAGAAGACATACAAATAACTGACAAGCGCATGAAAACATGCTTGAAATCATTAGTCATTAGGGAAATGCAAATTAAAACCACAATGAGATACCTCTTCACACACACTAGGATGGCTATAATTTTTTTTTGAAGTGGGGAAAAGTAGGTGTTGGTGAAGATGTGGAGAAATCGGCAGCCTCACACAGTGCTGGGTGGAATGTAAAATGGTGCAGCCACTGTGGAAAACAGTTTGACGGTTCCTCAAAATGTTAAAGTATTATCATATGATCCAGCAATTCCACTCCTACTTATATACCCAAACGGATTGAAACCAAATATTCAACCAGAAATTTGTACACAAGTATTCACAACAGTGCTGTTCATTATCACCAAAAGGTAGAAACAACCCAGATGTCCACCAACAGTGAACAGATAAACGAAACGTGGTGTATCCTCACAATGGAATATTATCGGGTCATAAAAAGGAATGCAGTGTGGATACATGCCACTGCATGGGTGAAACTTCAAAACATCATATGAATTAAAGAAGCGAGACAAAAAAGACCATATATCACATAATTCCTTTATATAAAATATCCAGGGCTTCCCTGGTGGCGCAGTGGTTGAGAGTCTGCCTGCCGATGCAGGGGACACGGGTCCGTGCCCCGGTCCGGGAAGATCCCACATGCCGCGGAGCGGCTGGGCCCGTGAGCCATGGCCGCTGAGCGTGCGCGTCCGGAGCCTGTGCTCCGCAACGGGAGAGGCCACAACAGTGAGAGGCCCGTGTACCGCAAAAAAAATAAAATAAAATCCAGAATTGGCAATGTAGAGACAGAAAGTAGATGAGTGGCTGTTTAGTGGTGGGAGTAGGGGGAGGGGAGGAGGAAGAGGCAATGGCTAAAGTATACAGGTTTCTCTTTGTGATGGTTGCATATATCTGTGAATATACCAACATCCATTGAATTGAACACTTTAAATGGGTGAACTGTATAGTATGTGAATTATATCTCAATTAAGCTATTAAAAAATAATCTATTTAACTGACACTTCAGTTTAGTAGTATCTACTTACTAAGCATGTTACATGGCAAGCATTGTATTAGGCCCTGGAATTCAAAGATGAATCTGACATGGGTTCTGCCCTCGAGGAGTTCACAGTATATTTAGAGATGCAAAAAGAGTACAGAAATAGGTACAGAAATAGAACTGGGAAGGCAGTGATTACAATTAGAGACGAGGAACATTTAGAGAGTTGACACCTGGGCAGGTTTCGAAGGGAAGTAGGAGTTTGACAGGTCGCTGGTGGGGAAGGGAGATCATTCCAGGCAGGTCTGAAATAACACAGGATGTTCTGAGACCCGTGTGGGGGTTCAGAGTTGCAAGATGCAAAGTGGAAGGGCTGGCAGAGTGGGTGGGGTGAGGAGAGGTGGAAGAGGTGAGCTTGGAGAAGCAAGCTTAGGGCCATGAGGAGACTTGAATGTCATGCCAACAGATGTTGAGTTTTCCTTTTGGGGATGTGGAGCGACGACAGGTAAGCGGGAGTGCGAGGGGGGCAGATTTGTGATTGAAAGCAGGAGTCAGTGAACGACAGCCCTTGGGCCAAATCTGTGAAGTTTTTAGAAATAAACTTTTATTGGAACGCAGCCATGCTCATTTCTTGTTGTCTATGGCTGCTTTCCCACTAAAACTGCCAAGTTGTGACAAAGATCGTACGGACCCATTAAGTCTGAAATATTGGCTATCTGGCTCTTAGAGAAAGAGTTTACCAACCTCTGCTCTAGAAAGAGCCCTGTGCCTATTGGATAAAGGATGGCTTCCCACGGGTTAAGACAAAGGGAAAAGAGTCCAGTTAGGAAACTAGCAACTCTCCAGGCAAAGAAGACGCTGGGGTACCATGACGCTGCAACATCATGACGTTGGGATAACAGATGACATAGGGGGTTGATAGCGGGGTGGGGAGGTGGGTGTGGCTTTGAGAGCCTCCTGAAGAAAAAACACCTGGGGAATATCAGTTTAAGAAAATTAACAGTGAAAACGATAAGAGAACTCATGGCATTTCATGGACGTCTGAATTTTAGTTTCTTCTTCTTAAATCATTACAATGGTCCCTAAACCTCACGTTTAGTTGAGTGCTCTCAGACAGACCATCTGAACTCGAGGCAGCTTACAATTTTTTAAAAAATTATTCTTACAATTTGGTTATGGGCACGCTGGAGCAATTCCAGATCACCTGATGGGCTGTCTTCCCCGCTTTGTGTGTTGCAAGAAGCCCAAACTCCACAGCACATTCTTTGGCTCTGCTCTGAGGCTGCTGTTGGCACCAGGTAGGCACCACGGAGTTGGTTGCCAGGCATCAGAATATCATTCTTGACTGATGATTTAGTTTTAAATGCACATGTCAAATATCATGTCTTACTCATTCTTGTCTCTTACGGAGACTGGCAGAGTGTCTGGCAACTAGAAAGTCACTCATAAATCGTTTTAGTTAAGAGAGAGCACCAGGTGGGAAGGGAAGGAGGAAGGAAGGAAAGGAGAGCAGGAAGGCAGGACGTGGCCACAGAAGTTTTCACTCATGGCTTGAAAGTTGTGATCCAGGGAGTTCCCTGGTGGCTTAGTGGTTAGGATTCCAGGCTTTCACTGCCGTGGCCCGGGTTCAATCCCTAGTCGGGGAACTGAGATCCCACAAACCGTGTGGCAAGGCCAAAAGAAAAAAAAAGAAAGAAACTCATGATCCAGCAGAAGCTGACAAAAGAGTAGGAGTTCTCCAGGTGGATGCAAACCTCTTCAGCCCAGGGAGAGCCTGGAAGAATAATACTTAGCGGTGATGTCCTAATACAGCTGCAACTGCAAATCCCAAATATGCTGTATTATCTTCCCTAAACGTTTTAAGGAAAGAGGTTGCTTAAATCTCACAACTAATCTTGCTGCCTCTCAGATTATAAATTGTGTTTTTCAAAAATCTCTTCTAAACCATCTCACGGTAGACAAAATGAACATCCACTCCCAGGACCCTGAGGTGTAATGGAAGCAGCCCCATGCAGGCATGAAATGTATTTGGAATCTCCTGCTTTGCCTTTAATTAATTTCATGCCCTCTGGGTAATGTCCTATGCTTGATCTAGGTGCTTGTTACAAGGGTACGTTCATCTTGTAAAAGTTCATCCAGAACAGGTATTTGTACATCTACATTCATGGCAGCGTATTTCCGATAGCCAAAAGGGGAAGCAACCCAAGTGGACAGATGAACAAATTAAAAAAATGTGGTACATACACACAATGGGATATCATTCAGCCTTAAAAAGGAAGGAAATTCGGGCACATGCTACAACACAGACAACGTTGACAGACGCTATGTTAAGTGCAATAAGCGAGTCACAAAAAGACAGTGTATGATTCCATTTATATGAGGTATTTAGAGTTATCAAAATCATAGAGACAGAAAGTAGAATGGGGCTTGCCAAGGTGGTGGGAGAATGGAGGGTCAGTGTTTAGTGGGTGCAGAGTTTCATTTTTGGAAGATGAAAAAATCCTGGAACAGACGGTGGTGACGGTTACACAATGTGAATGCATGTAACACCACTGAACTGTGCACTTAAAAATGGTTAAAACGGTGAGTGTTATGTATAGTTCACCACAATAAAACGAAATGAAAGTTCATCCCGTGTCGTATACTTAGGCTTGGTGCCGTTTTACTTACGTCTGTTATTCTGGGGAGAGGGGTACTTTAAAAAGGTACTTTACTCAAATTTATATTTGTGTTTGTTTTAGAAGAGTTTTATATTTGTGTTTAGAAAACTATCCGCCTTACTAGGTCATGAGTCATGCAGGCACTCTGGAAAGCTGTGCTATGTTTATCTCGGGACATCCGTAGCGCCCCAGGGACAAGGCTGGAGGTGGGGGGTGTTCATGGACCCAAGTTCAAGAAGAACAAAGAAACGGAGCAAATGAGAGCTGTTCGCAAGTCGTCGACAAAAGTTATCTTCTCATAAGGCATATGCTGTATAGGAAAGTGGCATTATTTTTTCAGAAGATGCTCTTAGCATCATGTTGGCGACGCCTCAGAAAAGACATATGGGAACGATTGCCATGGGACAGCCCTGGGTGCAGCTGTGTCTGCTTGTCTATCAAGTTCCGACACGAAAAAAACTAAAAAGAAAATGTATCATCATTCGCGTACAGTATTATAATACTATAGGTGTTTCAAGGGAAGGGATCAAAAAGCCTTGGGCAAGGAGAACTTATTAACTGTGATCGTAATCACATCCTCCTCATATGCTGACTTCGTTCTCACTCTACACCCATACGTACCGCACACACTTATCTGGGTATACTCTTTCTGCCAAGGGAAGTGCAAAAGGGTTTTTAAAACTCTGGATGGACATCTTATCCAAGCTGTCACCGTCATGCTTTATCACCCTCGAGCAAGTGCTTATTCTGAAAGGCTGGTCCTGGTGCCTAAAGGCATCTCTGATGCTGGTGGTGGGGGAAGATGGGCCAGCACACCTGGCTGGGCTGTGCTCCTGGCGGGTCACACACACTTCCTGCAGGAGGACAGCTCGAATGACTAGGATGAGAAGGTCTGAAGACTCGCTTTGACCTAGACTTAGGAGGTAAGGAGTGCATTGCTGCGGATCTGTCTCTCTGGGCATCAAGTTGGCTTTCCTTTTGCTGGCCCACGATTGCCAGTCCTGCTGGTTCTATGGATCTGGAGCAGGACAGGCTACTTCATCTGAGGTCTCGTGGCCCCCCGGTCTGGAGTACAGGAGGGACTGTGTGACACTGACATGAAGACTGGCCACAACGACCTTCTCCAGAGGGAAATGAACAAGAGTCATTACAAGCTGACCTTCTGAACCCAGGCAACCCCAGGAGAGGGCAACTATCCCTCCTAAAGCTCCCAAAACCGTAAAAGGAAGAAAGCCACAGCAGCTGCTGACATGGAATCACCTAGAAATTCTGCCCCCATGGAGACAGCCTGTTAGCTGAGGGGGAAGAGAATTCATGGATGCCAGAGGACGGTGTGGTTAAAGGGTAATGCTTTGTCCCTTTGGAGCTCCTACGGTTGAATAATGGGTTTGGAGCAACCAGTTTCTCTCTCCCTAACTGGCTGTTTTGTGGAAGGTCTGTTCATTCGATGTCTGTTTCAGGGCAATGAACATGAGAGCAGAAAATCTAGGCATCAAGAAATAAGAGATTCCTTTTTCCCACACAGCCAGCCAAGAAAGGAGGATTCCAATTCATGAGTCTCATTAATAAGATGTAAAAATGACTTCGTTATCACCCCTTTCCAAAGCAAATAAACACAAGTAGTAAAAAATGCTAAAAGTAAAAAGCTCTGGTGTCCTATATCCTCCTCAGACAACGGCAGAATAAACAAAGTTGTCCATAAATGAAGAACCTCAGAGGGGAGCCTCTCCTCTGCCATAGAATTTTAGCTGCCTCCAACTAAAGATGCCAGCTGCCAGAATACTTGGGCAATGATCAGTGAGGGGTAATTGTTCTCAGTGAGATTTCTTTCTGAGCCCTTTGTCTCTTCCAGGAATTCCAACTCCAGTCATTTTGCTCACCCTACTTTCAGAACTAGGAGCCAGAGAATGGAGAAGGATGATGGCTCCTACCTCAGAGAGGGCCACCCTGAGTTCTCGAGAGGTGAGTTGCTTTCCTACAGTTTTACAAGAAGCTGGGAAATAAGCCCAGGCTTCCTGACTTTGCAGCTGATTTACCTCCTACACCAAATGGCCAAGTACTCAGTATTTACACTGGGATTTCTGATAGCAGGTGTATAGGAAGTGGTAAGCCCAGGATGAAGCCAGAGCCAGGATGAACGCGTCAGAGCACAACTTATGTTCCTTGAGCAGCGCTGAGAAACAGAACCACCACTGCCCAGGACTAAGGATGCTGGGTCAAGTCCTGGCTAGGCCAGTCACCAACTGTGCCATCTGGACAGCTTATCTGTTGGCCAGTTTACTCAACTCTAGCGTGAATTCAACAAAACCCACCTCGCTCTTTAGTGGGAAGTTGTAAGAATCAAATAACATTGTGGACAGAAAAGCGGTTTGCAAAGAATAACATACAATGAACATAAATTATACAAATCAACAGAACTCCGGTGAACTGTAAAAAGACATTTGGTGCAAAATTGGGGGAAAAAATTTGAATTTTTTTGGACTAGGTATTAGATGATACCAAAGAATGATTGTTAATTTTCTTAAGTATATTAATGGCATAATGGTTATTTAATATTTTTAGAGGTCACGCTGAAATATGTAAGAATGAAATGATTTTATGTCTCGGATTTGCTTTAAAATACTTCCCTGAAAAAGAAACAAGAAAGGGGTAGATGAAACAGGTGTGGCAAAATGTCAATAACTGTTGAAGCTGAGTGAGAAGTATATGGGGGCCTTCTCCCTACTATTGTTTATATTTGAAATTTTTCCGAATAAAAAAATGATGTTTAAATAAACAGTGTGGAATTTTCTAGGACACTAGAAAGCTTCACTAATGGTCACCACCAGAAGCTCAGAAAATCTGCCTCATTCACAAGGCCCCTTGTACACTGGTCAGCCAGGGGTCAGAGGACAAGAATTTGGGAAAAGGCCAGGAGAGGCCAGGCAAGGAGCCCAGCTGTAAAGGAGATAGATGAAAACATTTTCGTAGCCTCTCCCGTCTGCCATGCACCAAAATGTCAGCCAACCTGTAACATCAAGTGGATGCTTTGTCTTTAGGCTTAAGTTTCCTATTCAACTTTGCCACTTAATGGCTAAGTGGCCTTAGACCAAATCGCTTTTTAGCACAAAGTCACGGAGAGGCACACACATGGGTTTGATGCTCACTCCAGGGACAGATACTAGGGACCAGGATGGGGAACAGGACAAAGGGGGGGGGGCGAGAGATGAATAATTTAGCTAAGGGAGAGTCCAGGGAGTCAGTCGTTCATCTGGGAACTGACCAGGGAAATGAGCACTTCGACTCCGTCCTAAGCCCCATCCCCGACCATTAAGTACACAATACACCATAAATAACGAAATAATTCCACCAAGGGTGACGAACGGCCTTTTGGGGGTCAGGGACAGACAGGCTAGCGGCGGGGTAGGAGCGGGGCCTGGAGGAGGGGACACGGATTCGAGTCTCCACTTCAGCACTTTTCCCTTTCCGCAAAAAGAACCCCTTGGACTGATTTGAAGATCTCCGCAGTTCCAAGACTTCAGGGGACGAAATTAATTTGGGGCATGTTTCTGACTTTCATTCCTCTCTCTCCTCTCATCAGGACTCGAGGTTTCCTAGCCAGGAGAAGTTCAGTCCCCTCCCCAGTGGTGTTTCGCCGCATCCCCTCGCCCCACCCTCGCTGATTTTTGGTGGTCTTTCCCGGGACGGGGTGAGGGATGACGAAGTGGGAATCTCGCCTGTTTCTTCCAATCATTTCTATTCCGGTGCTGATTTACAGCGACACCTCTGGCAGGCAGCTACTCCAGAGGGCTCCAGATAGGGGGTTGGCTGGGCGGCGGCTTGAGGGGGGCGGGGGCGGCGGAAGCGCGGTGTTCAAAGCGCCTGCGTAAAAGTTGCGGGCACTGAGGGCAGGAGTATCAGCGTTAAGACCAGGATTAGCCCCGGGGCGATCCTGCGTAGACCATCCATGGGTTGGCTTGTGCTGGCTGTTTCCTACTCCAGGGCCTCCCCTTGATAATTGGCGGGAGAGGTTTCCTGGTACCCTGACCAGCCAGGAGTGAATACCTGAGGTGCGGACCGCGCCTCTCCGTCCACCGGACTCAGGGCTTTCCTTCGTTCACTAGCCCTCACTCCCCACCCCCGCCCCCCAGCCCCGTGCGCTCCACATCCCCAAAGCCACAGCTCCGGAGACACCCCAGTGCGCCCCCGTCCCCCGCGCGCTCCGCATCCTCAAAAGCCAGAACTCCTGGCACCAGCGCAGCCCCCGGTGTCCGTGGCTCCACGGTGCACCCTCCTAGGCACCTAGCACTCACCGGGTCTCGTCTGACTCCGTCCTGTCTGGTCGCAGGCGCCCCGGGCGAGCCAGGAACCGAGCGCCCAGCTTCCGGGGGCGCCCCTGCTGCGTGAGCTCTCCGGATTCAGGCGAGGTGGGGGTGAGTGGGTCCGCCCGAGTCGGGAGCGGGACCCGTTAGCCTGCACGCCCTCGCGTCTCCGAGCAAGGAGCCTTCTCTCTGTGTGCCGCCTCTCAGCTCCCGGGAACCCCAAGCACTGCTGAGAGGCGGCCCGCGGGGAGCGGCGCCTGGAGACCCCACCGGGACCCCCGCTTTCCCGCGAACCGCCGTGGGGAGAGGGAGGCGCAGGCAGCGCTCTTACTTGTCAGCAGGGGTACGCACTCGTCCGGCTGGGGCCAGGCTCTCCACGACGGCCCCTCTCTTGCGCCCGTCGCCGCGGAGCCCCTTTCCCGAGCAGAGGGAGCGAGCCGACTTCTCCGGCCGTTGGAGAAACCGACCTCCAAGTTTAGGAAGCCGCGGGTTGGTGTCGCTCTCCAACCCTTTTCCCGGTACTTTTAACCAGCGTCGGACCGCAAAACCCCTCCCCGGACCCACCCCCTTCCCTGAAGGCGGCCACCGCAGCAGGCGCGGCCTCCTGCCCCTTTTGTTGTAATTCGAGAGCAGCAGTTCCCCTGGCCAGAGGGGCTGTGCGGGGGGAGGCTGCGTGCCTGCGGCGCAGCCCTTCCACAGGCTTTTCTCGCCCAGGTTTCCGGAGCCTGAGAAGCTAGGGAGAGGGCTTTTCCTCTGGGAGATTCCTCTACACGCCCCCAACCCCATCCCGCCCCACCGCCGAGCTCCCGGAATTTAACCCTTCGTGTTCTTATCCACCAGCAATAGGGTTCGTGCCTAACCCATCTCCGTATCCAGAAAGCCCAGCACTGACTGGCAACGTAGTAGACGCTCAATAAAAACTGATGACTGAAAGAGTTCAGATACTTTCATCTACCTCTCCTGGGTTCTCCTTTACCGGGCAAAGCATTTTCCGGAGGTGACTACAAACAGCCCCCTTTCTTCCAGCAGATCGAGCCTCTCTCTCCTCTGAGAATCTGCTTTCTCCTTTGTAAATTAAAGGCTTTGGATTCAGTGACCTCTAAGGTGCTTCCCCACCTGGCAGGGCCAGGGTTAGCAAGCCCTGCGATCAGGGGCCTGAACCCGATACAGCTAAGGGTACATGTCATGCAGAAGGACATTCCATGCCTGGCTCTGAGGCTCACACTGGGGGCAAAGTGACGGGGGTCATGCGGGCTGGGGGAGCCCTCTTAAAAAGGAGATTCCCAGGGCTTCCTAAGCAAGAGCAAGGTTGGCTGGGCAGGATGGTGATTCCTCCTCGGGGTCCGTCCTCAGTGCCCTCCTCCACTCTGCTCCCTTCCAACAAACCAGCAGCTCCAGCCCTGATAGGTGGGGACTCCCAGTCTCAGCCTCCAGCTCAGACTTGTCTCCAAATCCGTGGGCTTGTAAATCCATTGGTCTCTAGGACATTCCCATAGCCACAGCTAACCTAGCGAGCCCCAAACTTGGCACCCCAACCCCTGGGACCCCTCTTCAGCGCTCTTCCCTATCGTCCACACTGAATCAGTCCCCTGGTCTGGTGGGCAGTGGAGGGAAGGGCCAGGAGGGAGGTGGGTGTGATTCTAAAAGGGCAACAGGAGGGATCCCTGTGGTGTGGAACTGTTCAGTATCTTGACTGTGATGGTGGATACAAGAAGCTACACAGATGGTACAATTGTATAGAACTTAATATACACAAGCACACTCTACACACACACAAAAGTAAAACTGAGGAAATCTGAATAAGATCAGAGGATTGCATCAATGTCTCCTTGTGACATTGTCCTAGAGTTTTGCAAAATGTTGTGGGAAACTGTGCAAAGTGAATGAGGGCTCTCTTTGTATTAGTATTTACAATGACATGTGAATCTACAGTTACCTCCATAAAAAATTCAAATGAAAATAAAAGCTCAAAGTAACTCCAGGGCCGTCAGGATGCTGCCTGAACCGCTTGATACAGCTGACAGGGCCCCCCTCAAGGGCATTTCCAGCCTGCCCATCTCCCAGCCACACTCTCCCCTCACCCCCATAGACCTTACTAACTGTTCTCCATGACTGTTTCACACCCCAGGGCCTTTGCACACGCCATTCCCTTGCCTGTCTGCTCAGCAACACCTAGTTCTTTGAGATCTCACTTAGCTATCGCAGTGAGCACCCTACACAGTGCCTGCACACAGCAGATGCTCAATAAATACCAGTGGAACTGAGCTCTCTCCTCTTCCCCCCACACTTTCTCTGATCCCTTGTCTTCTAATCCTACCCTCCCTGTAAAGAATTAACCAATAAGGTATAAAATGAAACACTTTATAAATGCTGTTTGGCCTGATTATGAAAATAATGCAACCTCCCTGTGGAACATTCAGAAAATATGAGAAAGTATAATGAAAAAAACTTTCACCCTGGTGTCCTCTCACCCACAGAGAAACGTTTAACATTTTGGACTATTTCTTTCATCATATCTTTTAAAACCAAACTGTGCACAGAATTTTTGTGTCCAGCTTTTTTTTTTTAACTATATTGTTTTGTGCACATTTTTCAATGTCCTTCTAAATGGCTTTAGACTATTCCAGTCTCTAAAGCGACCATGTTCCATAGTGTCATTTCTCTACTCTTAGACATCAAGGTGTTTACGATTGTTCCTAGCGTAAATCACACCAAGACAATATTGAGCAGCTACTATGCGGTTCCTGCTAATTGTTACGAATGAGAAAGCCGAGGCTCAGAGAGGCTAGGTGATTTCCCCAGAGTCACAGAGCTGATAAGTGGTCAGGCTGGGATCACCAAAGGGTACATGACCCCTCTTGCAAGTTTAAGTGGCTGCACACCGGAGGCTTCAACAAGTCCGCTTGTGCTTCACTCACCAATCCACATTCCCAAGAGAAAGTGAGTATTTGAATCTTGTACAGAGTAGCTCACGGATGCACTTCTGTTGAATTGGACCAGAGACCTGGGAGGCCACTTCAGGAAGGTAGTAGACCCTTGCTCTAGATGAAATATGAAGACTATATGCTTTATGGCTCTAAGTCTGTATGTGCCACCCTCATGTCCCAGGCTCTGTGCTGCCCCACAGGCAGGGCCACCCAACAGATTCTGAGTGCGTTTCTGCAGTCAGAGGACCTGGGTTCCAATCCTCGCTCCGCCACTTCCTGCCCTGGACGGGTGACTCCTTTGCCTCACTTGCCTCATCTGTGGGAAACACTTCACTCAAAACCTCCTAGAGGAATGAAAAGGCTGGATGCACAGTGGGTGCAGAACAGTCCCTGCCGCGTGACGCTGCACCACATGTCGCTGTGCACTCCTGCCGCGCTGCAAGGCTGCGTGCGGGCGGGAGGGCACCGCACTGCGCAGACTCCCTGCCTGAGCCAAGCTGGGAGGCAGCGCCCTCCTGCCCGACCCCACCCCACAGGGGCCACGGGAATCACGTTCCCAGGGCGCGATGATGAGTCCAAGGGCGTGGACTGTTTTCTCTTTTATTCTTGGCTCTCGAGTTTTGTTGCCAAATCACCTTCCTAACTGTCTGGGCGTGTCCCATCCCGGAAGCACAGCCTGAGACTCAGTGGAGGCCCGGCTGATGTGCTGGTCAGTGCGGGGAGGCTGGCAAGACACACACCGATACATAGAAACAATGAAATATGGGAGTCAGGAGGTGGCAAATGCTCCGGAGTAAACCGAAGCTGAGTAAGGAGGAGAGAATGTGAGGGAAGCACGGGGGCGGGGGGGGGGGGGAGGGGGGGCCGGGGGGCCCAGGAAGACCCCGCCCTGCGAGGTGGCACAGGCAGAGGGTTCAGAGGAGGGAACGAGGAGCCCTGTGGGGTGGAAAACTCGCATTCCTCTGGGCTCGAGAGCACTTAACTCGCAACATTCCTGCACTATGCATCACTTCCTATTTGTGTTATAGTTATTTGTATATTCCATTTATCTCTCTTAGAAGACCATTACAAGCACAGATACCCTGTGCACGGATACCACGGGTCCGTGTCCCGTTAACCTCTGTGGTCAGCAGCGCATATCACGGGCCAATCACTCTTTGTTAAAGTGAATCAGATTGAACCGAAACCACGTGAAAGCCTATAAGGCATGATTAAAGTAGAAATGATTTTAGTGGGTATTATTCATGATTACCCATACTAGGAAGAATGGAGAAACCAGTAGTTTAAATCTGTAGAACTGAAGAGGCTCCACCTTGCCTGTTTGTTAAGTCAAAAGGGAAACCAGCGATCAATCAGGCAAACACTGGTCCAGCCATTTGGGAAAGTGATTTGGAATGTGCGTCAAGGGGCCAGGATGCGGGTTTGGATCTGGCCCTTCAGGAGGAGGTCGTGGTTAAAGTAGTCAGGTTTGTCAAGTATTTCACGTATTCCAGTGGTCCTATCTTGGCCAGCTATCTATCAGGCCCTACTATCTGGCTTTCTCACATTCGGAAATCTGCAGTGTTCCATCACAACCACTTTTGTTTTATTTTATTTTTTAAAATTAAGGTGTGGTATAGGAAATTCCCTGGTGGTCCAGTGGTTAGGACTCTGCGCTTTCACTGCCAAGGGCACACGTTCGAGCCCTGGTCGACGAACTAAGATCCCCGCAAGCCCCCATGGCATGGCTGAAAAATAAGTAAATAAATTAGTTAATTAATTAAGGTATGGTTGATTTACAATATTATATAGGTTTCAGGTGTACAACATAGTGACTCACAATTTTTAAAGATTATACTCCACCTATAGTTAGTATAAAAGGCTGGCTATATTCCCTGTGTTGTACAATATATCCTTGTAGCTTATTTATTTTATACGTAGTAGTTTGTACCTCTTAATCCCCTACCCCTATCTTGCCCCTCCCCCCTTTCCTCTCCCCACTGGTAACCACTAGTTTGCTCTCTGTATCTGTGAGTCTGCTTCTGTTTTGTTATATTCACCAGTTTGTTTTATTTTTTAGATTCCACATATAAGTGATATCACACGGTATTTGTTTTTCTCTGTCTGACTTATTTCACTAAGCATAATACCTTCCAAGTTTATCCTTGTTGCAAATGGCAAAATATTGTGTGGCAATTGTAAATAATGCTGCTATGAACATTGGGGTGCATGTGTCTTTTTAAATTAGTGTTTTTGTTTTCTTCAGATATATACCCAGGAGTGGAATTGCTGGATCATACGGTAGTTCTATTTTTAGTTTTTGGAGGAACCTCCATACTGCTTTCCACAGTGGTTGTACCAATTTACATTCCATCCACAGCGTACAAGGGCTCCCTTTTCTCCGCATCCTAGCCAGTATTTGTTATTTGTGGGTTTTTTTTGATGATAGCCATTCTGACAGGTGATATCTCATTGTGGTTTTGATTTGCATTTCCCTGATGATTAGGGATGTTGAGTATCTTTTCATGTGCCTGTCGGCCATCTGTATGTCTTCTTTGGAACAAAGAAATCTCTTCAGGTCTTCTGATCATTTCTTAATCGGGTTGTTTGTTTGTTTGATTTTGAGTTTGTATGAGCTGTTTATATGTTTTGGATATTCATTTTTTATCAGCCATATTATTGCAAATATTTTCTCCCATTCCGTAGATGGTCTTTCCAGTTTTGTGGGTGGTTTCCTTTGCTCTACAAAAGATTTTAAGTTTAATTAGGTCCCATTTATTTATTTTTTTGCCTTTGTTTCCTTTGCCTTAGGAGAGAGATCCAAAGAAATATTGCTACTATTTATGTCAGAGAGTGTTCCACGTATGTTGTCTTCTAGGAGTTTAATGTTTATGGTCTTACATTAAGGTCTTTAATCAATTTTGAGTTTATTTTGTATATGGTATGAGAAAATGTTCGAATTTCATTCTTTTACATGTAGTTGTCCAGTTTTCCCAGCATCATTTGTTGAAGAGACTGTCTTTTATCCGTTGTATATTCTTGCCTCCTTTGTCATAGATTAATTGACCATAAGTGCATGGGTTTATTTCTAGGCTGTCTATTCTGTTCCACTGATTCTGTGTATCACCACCACTTTTAATGAATGTGGACACTTTATAGGCAAGAAGGTAGGGAACACCTTCTGCTTCCTCCTAGGAGGCAGCGCCCCTTAGTGGTTCACATCTCGCACCGCCTTGAGCATTTGCACTCTCCAGCGCCATGTTTGTAAACCCAAAGGGTTTTTAGAGAACATCTGGCCCAAGCATCTTGATTTCAGACATGGAACCAAAACCCAGAGAGCTGTCAATGGGATCACCGTCCCTCGGCAGGTTAGCAGCAGCGCTGAAACGGGATCCAGATTGAGGTCTTCTGAGCCCTAGAGTCACAAATCTGCTCAGAAGCACAATTGTCAGGAGTGGCTGGGATACCTCTGCCTTTTCTCCAGGGTGCACATATTCACATATTCTGGTGGTCCTGTGTTGGCTGGATATCTATCAGGCCCTCCTGTCCTGGCTTTCTCAGATCCAGACATCCGTAGTTTTCTATCCATATACTGGTTTTATATTTTAAAAAAGTATAATTTCATTCATATAATCTATTTTCTAGGATTCATTCATATAATCTATTTTCTAGGATGAAATAATCATTCTTTGTCCAGGTGGAAGTGGCAAGAGAAAGACAAGACCTGGTGAAACCAGCGTAATCCTTGTTCAGGGAGGAGCCCGGGACACCTGGGAACAGGTGGGGGTAGGGCTGGGCATAGACTGGACCCTGGGAATTTGGCAAGCACAGAATAGGGGGGTGACAGGTTCTGAAGACCAGCTTCTCCCACGTTATAATTTTGCTGCCCCCCTCACTTCCCACATGCCCCCTCCACCCGAAAGTCTCTTACTGAGAGAAGATGGAGACTTTCACCTCACACAGTCATTTAGAGGAAAAAAAAGTTAAAAAAAAAAATGGTCCAAATCTCATTCCCAGACACCTGGCTTCTGCCAGCTCAGACCACCTTGTCTCAAAAATGCAGCTAAAACAGGGAGGGGAAGGGCCAGACAGAAAATGGGAGCTCTTTCTGCCCCACGATGGGCTGGCATCTGGCAGGGCCCCTCCTCCGGCCACAGCCCAGCAAAGCCCTGCTGGCTCCCGGAGAGCACAGAGTGGCCTGCCCAGGTGTGCTCAGGGTTGGCTGAGGACACAGCCTGACTCCGTTCCATTCCAGCCACTGGCATTTATAAGGCTCCTGCATGTCCAGACCCAGTTCAGCACCCCAGGGGAGGGAGAGGAGGTGCGAATCCTGCTGTCGCCAGCCCCTACCCCTCGGGAGAAGGTCCCCAAGAGCCCGCAAGGGCAGTTGCTTGTTTGAAATATCTGGGGAGGGTGTGAAGTCATGGTTCAGAAAAAAGGCCCAAACCCCAAGGGCTAGCTTTGTCACCACGATGGCAGGAACACTGCTGCAGACCTGAACTACATCCCCCTAAGTTCATATGTTGAAGCCTAACCCCCAGTGTGATGGTATTTGGAGATGGGCTTTGGAGGTGATAAGGGTTCAACGAGGTCACAAGGCGGAGCCCTCAGGGTGGGGTTCATGGCTTGAATGAGAAAAGGAAGACCAAAGCCCTCTCTTTTTCTCCTGCCACCGAGTTAAGGGACAGCAAGAAGGCTGCCGTCTGCAAGCCAGGAAGGGTGTTCTCACCAGGAACCTGAATCTGCCAGCACCTTGAGCTTGGACTTCCAGCCTCCAGAACTCTGAGAGGTAAATACCTGTTGTTTTAAGACCCAAGTCTGTGGTATTTGTTACAGAAGCCGAGATGACTAAGACAGCCTCTGGCCGCAGCTGGCATTGGTAACACCGTGGACCCTGGGGGTTTTGTCTCCATCCTCACTGCCGCACAGTACCATTCTGCGTGTTACTCTGAGCCCCCGCTGCCCTCCCACCAAAGGGATCTGCCAGTAAATCGAGGCACCCTAAAGATGTGTGGGAAGAGTGTTGTGTCTCCCCAACACCACCTTCCCAGGTCCTCACTGCCCTGCCTTTCCTCCGGGTGACACCCATCCCCCAATTGGCCACTAGTGCTCTAGGCTAGCTGTGTTTCTCCGAGTGGGGCTGGGGACCCCTGGGGGCTTCCCAAGACCCTTTCAGGGGGTCCACGAGGTGAACTATTTTCATAATAAGACTAAGACCTTATTTTCCTTTTTATTCTTATTCTCTGGAGCTGGCGATGTGCCAGCAGCAGCCAGCACACTTCCTCCAGGCTGATGGACGTGTACGGCGGAGAGCTCCTGGACCCCAGCCTCAGGTTTTCTCCTCAGGAAACGAGGGGTTGAATTAGATAACAAAGGGTACTTGTTCTTTTTTCTCGGAATCTTGGTGGGAGGAGCAACACAAGGAAAATCAGTGCAGGTCAGAGGCCACGTCTCCTGCTACTGCCCTCCTGGTTGCTAAGAGACATAGCAAGGATGCTTAAGCCAGCGCCTAGGCACCAGTTCTTTGAACATGGCCCCTCACTCCTTGCAGTTTCTACCTTGGGAATTGGAATTATTTTCCTTTAAAGGATCCCTCGAGCTCCTGAGCTGTTGGAAGAAAAGAAACAAAAAAAAGAAAGATAAAAGGAAATGCAGCTCCCTATGGCTCAATATAAATAATTTATGGCCATTTCAGTCTCATTCTCCTAGTTTTCCTTATTAGTCCAGTATCTATCTGCCTACCTATATATCTATTTATCTATCTATCATCTGAAAACTTTTCAAATTATGGAATATAACCTAGTTAAGAATTTATATTTTATACACAAAAGTACATAAAATATAAATATGAACATAATAACTAATACAAAGCAAACACCCATATAATTACCATCCAACTCAAGAACTGGAATATTACTGGCATCCCAGAAACATCCCCACAACCCACAGGCTCCTTCCCCAAACTGCCCCCCTGCGCTGAAGGTAAACACTACCCCCCCCCACCACCCACCACCCTTTTGTTTGTTTGTTTGTTTGCGGTACGCGGGGCCTCTCACTGTTGTGGCCTCTCCCGTTGTGGAGCACAGGCTTCGGAAGCGCAGGCTCAGCGGCCATGGTTCACGGGCCCAGCCGCTCCGCGGTATGTGGGATCCTCCCGGACCGGGGCATGAACCCGCGTCCCCTGCAGGCGGACTCTCAACCACTGCGCCACCAGGGAAACCCCCCCCCCCCCTTTTTTTTAATGGTAATGACTTGCCTGTTTGTCTCTCTCCAACCTCTTAATGCTTCATGTCCTTGGAGGGCTCCAAGGCTCAGATTTGGGGGATCCCATCCAGGCTCCTCGCCTTAACTACTTCTATATGCTGCTCATTCTAGAATGTATATCAGTAGCCTGGCCCTCTCCAAAACTCATCAGACTCCTGTGTACAACTCACCACTGGGTATCCAAGTGACACCTCAACTGGGTTGTGTCCCAAACTATGCTGCTGATCGTCTCCCCAAATCTGCCTATGTCTCTTTTCCTTTTAACTCCCCAATTCACTCCAAGTCCTGTTTGCCTTCTCTGGATCTCCAGAAACTGATCACTTTTCACCTCCTCTACTTGTCACCTCCCATTTAGACGATTGAAATAGCCCAGCTGATCACTTTGCTGCTGCCTTGGCCCCAACAGTCCATTTTTGAGCCCACAGGCCAAGTAATGCTTTTAAAATATCATTCAGATCCTGTCACTCCTCTGTTCAGCATCTTGCACTGGCTTCCCGTCACCTCGAGGGTGAAAGCCAAAGTTCTTACAACAGCCCAGGAGCTGAGGCACACAGAGCTTATTTGGCAGAGACTTAAACATCTATACTCCCTTTCTCAAATTAACAGAAACCATCCTTTTTAAGTGGTAGAACGCTACCTGGTGAAAATACTACATTTCCCACCTTCCTTTGCAGATAAGCACAGCCACACAACTAAGTTCAGGCCAATGAGATGAAAGCAGAAGTTTGCAAGGCATTTCCTTTGGAAGTCTCCTTAAAAGGAAAGGAGAGTGTCCCTCTTCATTTTCTCCATTCTGCAGCTTGGGATCTGGATGTGAAGGCTGGAGCTCTAGCAACCATTTTGGATCATAGAGATGAGGGCCACACTCTAGGAATGGTGGAGGAGAGAACCTGAAGGAAGCAACCTAGGCTGCTCACCTCTAAATTGCTTTTAAATGTGAGAGAAAAACACTTCGATTTTGTTTAAGCAAAGATTTGGGGGGTGTCCGTTAGTGGTAGCTGTATTGGGTCATTGCTGATACAAGTAACCTATTCAAAGTCAAATAGCTCAGAAATGGCTGAGTCAGAATAAGCCTGGTGGTTTAAGTCTGGAGCCTGGGGTCTTTACCACTCTTCCGCCCTCTGGTGAGCACTTGAGAAACATGAGATGATATCATTATCATCATCATTACATAGTAGCAGAGAAGGCTCCTTCTTAGGTTACCATATGTTAATTGGTCATAAAATCAATTTAGTGTGTCATAACTATCATTAAAAAAAAGAAATCTAGTAGAATGAAACAGAAAATACTAGGGTGACAACTCTAAGACTGACGAAAGAAACTGAAAATGACACAAATAAATGGAAAGATATTCCATGGTCATGAATTGAAGAATTGATATTGTTAAAATTTCCATACTACCCAAAGCAATCTACAGATTCAATGCAATCCCTATCCAAATTCCAATGGAATTTTTCACAGAGACAGGACAATCCTAAAATTTGTGTTGAACACAACAAACCCCCAATAGCCAAAGCAATCTTGAGAAAGAATAACAAAGCTGGAGTCATCATGTTCCCTAAGTTAAAACCACAAATCTATAAGAATCAAAACAGTATGGTACTGGCATAAAAACAGACCCTCTGCCCACCAACCCCATGCCTCTCTGACCTTGTCTCCCCTTTGATCTCTCTGCTCCAGTCCCACTGCTGTTCCTCAAATGCCCCAGGCCTGCTCCTGCCCCAGGGCCTTTGCACAGGTTTCCTTGTGCTAGAACTGTCTTTCCCTGGGTCTCCTTGCCTCCTTTTAGACTTTGCTCCAATGCCATCTTCTCTGGGAGAACTTTCTTGACTGTAATATTTTCACTTCCATCCCCCACCCCTCTGGCATTTCCTATACACCTTCTCCATGTTTTATTTCTACATTTAGCCTTTAAACCTTGGAGCGTACTGTGGTCCATTATTCATTTGTTTTCTTCTCCATTGGAATGTAAACTCCACAGCAGCAGAGCTTGCTTTTTTATTTTCCTTGTTTTCTTTCCACTGCTATTTCCATTTTGTTTAATAAATATTTGTGGAATGAATGGCTGGATTTCTCTGAGGCCAGGGAGTCCTGAGAGCAGACACAAAGCTGGCCCTGCTGCCCTGCATGGCTCCCCAACCCAGCATTCTCTCTCACCGTCAGTTCCTGACTTCTCTCCTTTTGGAAAATCAGAAGTTCATACCTCTCTCGGTTTTCATATTTTTACAAACACATTCACTTGTTCCCTACAAAGTCAGGGAAAGTTCTGTCAGTTTAATTGAGGAGCAGAGAGAGTAGAGAGAGTACAGATGCTATTCAGGGATTGGCTGTATTGCGGTAACTACAGATTTTTTTTTTTTTTTTCAGAGTCTGTGTGTCAGGGGTTGTTTAATAAAGAATTTGTCTGGTCTTTGTCCCTGGTTCTGGACAGGAAGCCTCTAAACCCTTGGAATCTCCCCAGTGATAGGAGTGTCTTTGTTGTTTATAGTCGGTCCCTTGGCCACACCTGAGTTTATGCTAATAAAATGACTCATGGTTTGCCCCTGGCTAGTTTCAGGATGGCAGCTGGCCACGCCAGAAAGACCAGTTATGTGATTAGAAGATTGGAGCTTGGGGCTACATGATATCAGTCTGACTTCCCAACCTCTGGGGAAAGGGGCTAGAGATTGAATCCGATTATGTAGCCAAGGATTCAACCAATCATGCTGATATAACGAAACCCCAATAAAACCTCTGGACACCAAGACTTGGTGGCACTTCCTGGTTAGTGATGCACATCTAGTTGCCTGGAGGGTGGTGTGTCCTGAGGACAGGAAAGCTGCTTGTTTAGGACCTTCCCAGACATTGCCTTATATGTTTCTTCGTTTGGCTGGTCCTGATTTGTATCCTTTATAATAAAACTGTAATTGTAAGTATTGTGCTTTCCTTAGTTCTTTGAGTCATTCCAGAGAATTATTGAACCTGAGGGTATTGTGAGAAGCCCAGAATTTGTGGCCAGTTGGTCAGAAATACAAGGGCCTGGGGGCTTCAGAACTTGCAGCTGGTGTTTGAAGTGAGGGTAGTCTTGTGAGGGGGACTGTGCTCTCAACCTGTGAAATGTGGCCTAATTCTGGGGAGGTAGAATCAGAATTGCATTGCAGGGACTTCCCTGGTGGTCCAGTGGTTAGGACTCCACACTTCCACTGCGGGGGGCATGGGTTCGATCCCTGGTCGGGTAACTAAGATCCCACATACCAAGTGGCGTGGCCAAAAACGAAAACAAAACAAAATTTTTTTTTAATTAAAAAGAATTGCATTGCAAGGGGGAAACTCTGTAGTCATCAGTGCTCTTTTAATTGCAAGTGGAAATTGCAAGCTCATCCACTCGAGCTCTCTTAGGCACAAAAGGAAGCATCATGGCTCATGAAATGGGGGGAGTCCAAAGGTAGAGTGAATTGAAGCCCGGATGGATCCAGGGACCCGGATGGTCAGGCCGGGCTCCTTCTCACTGAGGCTCTTCTCTACAGCCTTAGTGGGGAGCCTGGCCCTGCCGACTCCTTTGGATTTCTGGCTTCCAGAACACTGAGGCCAACAAAAAAATGTCTGTTGTTTTAAGCTACCCAAATGTGTGGTAATTTGCTATGGCAGCCACAGGAAACTAATCTACCTGCGATTCCAATGTGTTGGTTTGAAGTGGATTTCTCACTGCCTGCCACTCACGCCTCACCACCCCAGCTTAGGACCCATGTGTGAGAGTGAGGGGTGAGTCTGTCCTGCTAGACCTCAGCTCTCCAGGCCTCAGGCCGCCCTCTGCTCTGGTGAGCGAGCGGTGGAAACTCCCAGAGGAGGGGCCCGGGAGACACAGGTGTGCTATCCAGGGAGCACCTCTGGTTTCCCACTAACAGTGGACTTAGATCTCCCTCACTTTGTACAATTCACGTGACCTTTCTGGACTTACACTGATAAAATGACTACTTTTAGCTTGTGATTCTGTTGCAAAGGATACATTGCTTCTTCAGACGGGCAGTTCAGGTCCTGAGAGAGCAACAGAGAGCGAGGGCGAGGAGAGAAATGAGGGTTAGAGCAGCCACCAGGTGGCGACGTCTCCTTCTGCAGCTGGACAGGCAGGTGACTTCAGTTCCTGCGCTGGAGGGATGCCCCAGACCTGCCAATGGGGCCCCGATCGAGCTATCGAGATAGGATGACCGAGCTGCGCCTGGAAACTTATATCCAAGAAAAATGACGAGTCTGATACTTGATTGTTGATTATTATATGGAGAGAGAGGGTGATAAGGAAGAAGTCTAGAATGACGTGCAGGTTTCTGGTCTGAGTTACCAGGTAGTGCTCAGAGAAGGAGGTCTGGGAAGGATGCTATGCGGCATCTAAGTAACAGCTGCTAGGAAGCAGAAATAATGGTAACTCTCGAGCAGAAGGAAATGAAAGGCGGAGGATGGTATCTGGAGGCCGGATGACCCTCCCTAATATGAGGCCCAGCATAGTGTAGTGGTCTAGAGGAGGGGTTGGAAGACACTGCCCATGGGATTGGCCTGCCACCCACCTTCTGTAAGAAAAATTGTTTTATCGGAACAAAGCCACACCTATGCATTTACGTGTTGTCTATGACACGTTTCACACTACCAAAGCAGAGTGAAGTCAGTTTTGGACAGAAGTCATATGGGCTGTGAAGCTAAAATATTTTCCTATCTGGCCCTTTGGAGAACAATTCTGCTGATTCCTGGTCTAGAGCAGCACTGCTTAACTTTCAGTGTGAATTCGGACTGACCTGGAGATGGTGGTGAGATGAAGAGTCCGCTTCAGGAGGTCTGAGACCAGTCCTGAGATTCAGAGCTTCTGTCGGGCCCCGGTCCTACTGATGCTGCTGGTCCGGGGACCATGCTTTGAGAAGCAAGGACTTAGAGCAGCGCTGTCCATGAAATAAAACGTGAGCACGCAAGTAATTTGCAGGTTTCTAGTGTCCACATCAAAGAGGTAAAAAGAAACATGTCACATTAATCTACTCTTTTATTTAACTCAATATAGCCCAAATATATTATGTCTTGTGTAACCAATACAGATTGAGATATTTTCTTTATTTTGCGGGGGATACAAAGTCTTTGAAATCTGGTGTGTACTTTGCAGCCCATCTCACTTAGGACTGGCCACATTTCCTGTGGCCGGCAGCTGCCATACCGGACAGCCAGCCCTGGAGTAGACTGGAGCCAGGCTGCCCGACGCCAAGTCCCAGCCCCCACCACTGACTAGCTGTGTAGCTGTGGGCAAGTGATATCACCTCTCCATGTGTGTTTTCCCCACCCTATAAAGTGAGAATAATAATGCATCTCCTCAAGATGTTGTCGTCAGGATTACGTGAGGTGATAAAGTGCAGCCTGTCTGGCACATCATAATCTGATGCTATTAGGATGATTCTGTCCAGGAGGTACTTTCCATCCAGTAAAGGAAGTCCTTTGAGCCTGGTTCCCTCCCCCCCACGCCCCAGGGACAGAGGGTAGAGTTAAGCATACACACTCCTCAGTTCTTAGCCCATTGTTACCCCTTCCTGCAGGGATCTTCTTTTCCTTCATCCCACAAATGTTTATTGAGCCTTTTTTTTGTGTATCAGACCCTGTGCGGGACACTGGGGATCCAACACTGAAAGAAACACACGAGACCCTCCTGCCCCTGTGGATTACATTCCGGTAAAGGCCTCACAAAGAATATAATGACTAAAGAATACGCTAGGAGGTAGTACCTGGGGAGAAATTAGAGCAGGGTAAGGGGTACGGAGAGTGCTGAGGAGGGGTAGAAGTGTCAGCTGTAAGTAGGTGGCCAGGTGGGCATCCATGGGACAGGAAGTCAGGGAAGGTCCTGAGGCCAGTGGGGGCTGGAGCAGAGTGAGTGGGGAGAGAAACAGATGTGGTTAGAGAGGTGTGGAGTTGGCGGAGGCATATTGCGTAGGGCCTTACAGGCCATTTTAAACACTTTGTTCTTCCTTGGAGTGAAATAGCCAACTGGATGGGTTTTGCCAAACAAATGTCATGATATGAATTGCGTTTTTCACAGCTGTCACGTTGAAGAGACTGGGTAGGGATGAGGCAAGAACGATCCGTGCGGGCCGGAACTGAGGCTTCACTGGGATGTGAGAACCAGGGCAGACCTGGGCAAGTGGGTGTGGTTGGTCAGCCTAAAACTAGAAGACCAGTTTTTTCTTTTTTTGATTTTTATTTTCGATTGGAACGCAGCTGATTAGCAGTGTGGTGTTAGTTTCGGGTGTACAGCAAAGTGATTCAGTTATACCTATACCTGTATCTATTCTTCTTCAAATTCTGGTCCCATTTAGGTGTTACAGAATATTGAGCAGAGTTCCTCGTGCTCTACAGTAGGTCCTCGTTGGTTTTCTGTTTTAAATAGAGTGGTGTGTGTCAATCCCAAACTCCCCATCTATCCCTCCCTCCGCTCTCTCCCCTGCTAACCGTAAGTTCATTCTCTAGGTCTGTGAGTCTGTTTCTGTTTTGTAACAAGTTCATTTGTATCACTTTTTTAAGATTCCACATATAAGCAATATCGTATGATATTTGTCTTTGTCTGACTCACTTCCCTTAGTATGATAATCTCCAGGTCCATCCATGTTGGTGTAAACGGCATTATTTCATTCTTTTTAATGGCTGGGTAATATTCCATTGTGTATATATACCACATCTTCTTCATCCATTCATCTGTCGATGGACATTTAGGTTGCTTCCATGTCTTGGCTATTGTAAAGAGTGGGGCAATGAACATTGAGGTGCATGTATCCTTTCAAACCATGTTTTTCTCCAGATATATGCCCAGGAGTGGGATTGCTGGATCATATGGTAGTTCTATTTTTAGTTTTTTAAGGACCTCCATACTGTTCTCCATAGTGGCTGCACCAACTTACATTCCCACCAACGGTGTAGGAGGGTTCCCTTTTCTCCACACCCTCTCCAGCATTTATTATTTGTAGACTTTTTGATGATGGCCATTCTGACTGGTGTGAGGTGATACCTCATTGTAGTTTTGATTTGCATTTGTCTGATAATTAGCGATGTTGAGCATCTTTTCATGTGCCTCTTGGCCATCTGTATGTCTTCTTTGGAAAAATGTCTTTTTAGGTCTTCTGCCCGTTATTATTTTTTTTTAACATTTTATTTTATATTGGAGTATTGTTGATTAAAATGTTGTGTTAGTTTCAGGTGCATAGCAAAGTGATTCAGTTATACATATACATGTATCTATTTTTCAAATTCTTTTCCCATTTAGGTTGTTACAGAATATTGAGCAGAGTTCCCTGTGCTCTACAGTAGGTCCCTGTTGGTTATCCATTTTAAATACAGCAGTGTGTACATGTCAACCCCAAACTCCCTAACTATTCCTCCCCTCCACCCTTCCCCCTGGTAATCATTTTTTGATTGGGTTGTTTTTTTTTTTTTGATAATGAACCACATGAGCTGTTTGTAAATTTGGGGGATTAATCCCTCGTCAGTCTCATCGTTTGCAAATATTTTCTCCCATTCTGTGGGTTGTCTTTTAGTTTTGTTTATGGTTTCCTTTGCTGTGCAAAAGTTTTTGAGTTTAATTAGGTACCATTTGTTTATTTTTTTAAAATTTCCATTACTCTAGGAGACGGATCGAAAAAGATATCACTGCAATTTATGTCAAGAGTGTTCTGCCTATGTTTTCCTCTAAGAGTTGTTATAGTATCCAGTCTTACATTTAGGTCTTTAACCCATCTTGATTTTATTTTTGTGCATGGTGTTAAAGAATGTTCTAATTTCATTTTTTTTTTACATGTAGCTGTCCAGTTTTCCCAGCACCATTCATTGAAGAGACAGTCTTTCCTCCATTGTATAGTCTTGCCTCGCAAGGAGACCAGTTTTATCTGCTGTCCTCCTTTCATAGCCCATCTGTGTCCCCCATCACATCCACTTCAATGTATAATAGTCGAAACATGCACACCCTCGTTAAGACATACAGTGTTGTGGGCCTCCCATTTCCATAAATGGCATTATGCGACCAATCTCGTATCTTTCTTCAGTGTTCAGCACTGTCTTTAAGATCCATCCACCCTGCTGTACTTACCTCGCGTTGTTTCTAATGGCTGCACAGTGCTCACAGCACACACCTGCCACCTTTTACTTAAATAACACTGCTGAGAGCATCCTCCCGGAGTTCCCTCATGGGCCCAGGTAGAAATGTCTCTGGGGAACGCTGGGTCTTAGACGTGTGCACAGCTAACTTCAAAGTGCTGGCAGCTTGCTTCCCAGAGCGCCTGAAGTAGTTTCCACCACGACCAGCAATACTGAGGCGACTGTCCCCATGTCACTGCCGACACTTGAAGTTTGTCAATTCCAGGGGCGCAAGGTGGCAGCTCTCTATTTCCATTTGCACATCTCTGGCTCCTTCAGTTTCTTCCTTCTTGTCAGTCATTCAGGCTCACCCTTCTGTGGATCACCCGCAAACCATTTTTCTTTTTTTCTTTTTTGGCTGCACTGCTTGGCTTGCAGGATCCTAGTTCCCTGACCAGGGACTGATTGAACCTGGGGCCCCGGCAGTGAAAGAGCCTAGTCGTAACCACTGGACTGCCAGGGAACTCCTCCCATAGCCCATTTTTCTTTTGGATTTCCTTTTTCTGGCTGATTTACAAGAAACCTTGCATAACATATATTAATCCCTTTTCAATTTTAGTCACTGCAAATACCATCTTGGTCTGCCACCTGTTAGCTTTGACTGTGATGGCTGTTAACAGAAACTGTTACTTTTGATGCAGCTAAATCCATCCTCCCCCTCTCCCTGCATTTGGTGCTTTTGGGGGTGGGGTTTAAAAGGTGACTAACTTTAGGACGATTTAGAAGGAAAAAAAATTCTGAAGTTATGCTTAGAATAAGATCATATACAGAGATTATTTCCTCCAAGCTGGGCTTGGAGAAAATCCCCATCTTGTTTTGCCTCTACACATCAATACCTAATTTGGGGCGTTCTTTTTCCTTTTTTTCCCCCAGACTAAATGGTTAAGAAGTAAGGAAACCACTTGAAGTAAATTTGGTTCTCCTAAGTTTTTCTACATAAAGCTTTAAAATGCTTCACTCCCTTGACAAACTTTATGGCGAGAGGGAAGAGAGAGAGAGGCCTGGGATTCCACCCACCCTTCACACCACACTGCACGTGGTTTTAAATCTGCACGAAACTCTGCCATCTGGAAAGAAGAGAGAAGATTGAGAATAAAAGATTTGTAAAATATGTGTTTCCCAAACCCTCGGGACCTAAAGAGTTAGTGACTTGACAAAGCAACTAGCATTTTTTTATTAGACTACAGATATTTATGAAACACTAGGCACTACGTGGTGTTTTCTTTGTTGGATTAGTTATAAATGTCATGATCCGTGTTCAAAGGGATTCAGGGATGGAACAGACAGACCCCGATGGACAACAGGGCCACAGAAAGCTGAAGAGGATTTTAAAATGTAATTTGAACGTTATGGAGAATGTCCAGGAACTTCCAGAAAATTCTGTTTTGCTGCCATGACCCAAATAAAGAGTTTTACAAGGCTGGGTGGAGCCCATTGAACGTTGAAGTGTCTCAGTCTTTTTGAATTTAAAATCTAGGTAATAAAACAAGCTTGTGCCACGTGGAGAAGATGGACTCTTAGGAGGAGAAAGTGCCGAGTCTGGTTCCTGGAGTTTAAGTCATGTGCAATCACAGGCAAGAAGAGGATGCTTAGTCCTTCCAAAATGGCCCGCTTCAAACTCTGATTATCACGAAAAGGGTGGAAGAGGGTATCAAAATTACCAATTATAAACCCGGAAGGACAGCTAGAAGAGCCAGCCTGGGACTTTTACAGAAATAATACAGTGAAAGAGTACGTCCCACCCTGGGAATTAGGAATGCACTCTGTCTTCTGGTGACCTGGCCACAGACCAACTTTTCCCCCTTCTCTTTTTTTCAGGAGAGAAAAAAAAAAAATCTCCTTTTCCCTCCCTTGAGTTTCTGTGTTTATACAAGAAGCCCGTCTTCTGTGTTCATCACCACCACGTTCTGTGAGAAGCTTTCAGCAGTTTTCTCAGGGTGGAAATCTTAAGGCCGGCCTTTCTTGTTTGGGCTTCTTGTTTGGGTCTCTGACACACAACGGGGCTGTTGACAGAAATGGTTAAGTGGCCGTGAAGTCTGGAGCCCAGATGCAATCCACCTGCCAAACAGGATCAAGGGTGATGGCGGAGATGGAAGGCCAAGCCAGCTCTTCAGCCTCAATGGAAGTGTTAACAGAAAGCAGGAGGGGGAGCTAAGCTTGCTGAAGACAAAGGAAAACGCAACAGATCAATCAGCTCTCCTTTGTTAAGAGGCAGCAGATCACAGGCTGAGGCCATCAGGCTCCCAGACGAGATGGGGCTGGGAGGACCCTTCGGGGTGTAGCGTTTCCTCGGTGGGACGCTCAGCTCCAGGCAAATCCCCAATCTGCACGTTGGGCTTTGCAAAGGGTGCTCCTGTGTCTTTGATGACTTTCCATAAGAAGACAGTCTGTCTCGGACAGAGATGACGTTCACTTCCCTGCTCCCAGGCCAGTGAGAGCACCGCAAACCCCTCTGTGCAAAACTATTAGCATTTCGGGATCTCAGGACAAAAAAAAAAAAAAAAAAAAAAAAGATCCACTTGTGCATTCCAGACTCATGGGGCAAATGGAAACAGATAAAAAACAAACCAAAACCCAGAACTGCTGCCTTGCAGATGTTAACAGGGGCAACCACTGGAAGCAGGTACTTCACTTCTTCCCTAAGATGTGGAATAAAATGTAGACATCTTTAGATGCCTTTGGTATATTTTAATGTATTTACCCTTAGACACAGAGGCCTATATTTATTGCATTGCCTCAAAAATTATTTAAGCAGGTTTTCTTTTAACATTATTATTCTTTCCTTTCCGTGGTCACAGGCTGGGGCTCCGCACTCCTGCGCTCACCATACGCCCACATTCCCATTTGTTGTGTTTTTTTTTTTTGCAGTACGCGGGCCTCTCACTGTTGTGGCCTCGGCCATAGGTTCACGGGCCCAGCCGCTCCGCGGCATGTGGGATCTTCCCGAACCGGGGCACGAACCCGTGTCCCCTGCGTTGGCAGGCGGACTCTCAACCACTGCGCCACCAGGGAAGCCCCTGTTTTTGTTGTTCTTAACAGCCAGTCCCCTTCCCTTTCCATCTGTCTCTATCATCTGTTTTCAGGTTATGGCTCAGGCCCCTCTTCCGGCAGGAAAAGCTCTATTTATATATTCTCAAATAGCTGAAGAAGAGGGGCAGCGTCTAACAGTTGTTAGCAACATGAAAAACGGGATTCACGTTTCTCTAGAAATAAACCAACGGCTTTAAGCTTAGATCTAATCGCAAAACTGGCAGCAATGATTTTACTATTTATAAGACAAAATACGTAAGGTTGGCTAATTTCTTTTCTTTTCCTTGTAGGTGTATATATAGTTAATGGGCACTTTTAAATAATAACCTGAAAAACCATAGTCTCGGGATGGCCTTTATTGTCGATGAAGGGGCTGCTATTACGCCATGGTATATATTTCTCCTTGTGAAATGCTTGGTTTCCCTGCACACAGGGAAACCCGCACACAGCAGAGCTTCACTACACGCACGCCAGATACAGCAAAGGCATGGAGTGCACAGTCAGACTCAGACAATTTATTTTAGGTTCAAGTTCAACTAAGCATTCTAACAGGTAACATGATTCAAACGTCAGAGAAAAATCTCTTTAAATCCCAAGAAAGCAAGCTCACACAGAATCTGCGGGCCATCGAATGAACTTTTTATTCTCGACACTCATCCGTGTGGAGTGTGGCCATGTGAGGTTGCCAAGTATAGAAAGTGACAGACACCACAACCATCTCCCGAAGATAATTATTCTTTGAATGGAAAACATCGTTTAAATAAAAAAAACATTTAAAGATGCTCCCTTAGTTTGTATAATTCCTAAACGTAGAATATAATCTCAGTAACAGAACAAAGAACTCTCCTTGGTTGGTCACATCATTCATTACGGAAGGGGAAAAAAATCAATAAAAGTCATAAAAAACAAAACCCTGAAATAGAAATAAATAACTAAATAATTTACTCATAGGTAGTTTTGCTGCACTGCATATTACCACACAAAATTCTAAAGCTGATTTTTTAAAAAAGCTTGGAAAACACATTTGCCTGTTGGAGTTTCTTGCTAAGTGGTGCATGCTTCTCAGAAGGAAAACGATTCTATGTAGGCCTGAGTTTCAAATTTAAACACTGGGTAATCTAGAGCTTGCCCTCCTGGGTGCACAGCTGTGATGATGGGAGAGCAAGCGTCTCCCCAGCCCCCGAGGTGGGGAGTGCTGCAGAAAGCCAGCAGTTTAGGGTGAAAATGGGCAGAAACCACAGGTACAAATCGGTCTGTACTTTTAAATGGATTGTAAAATCTTCGAGACCATCCTCTGGAGGTTCAGAAAGGAGCAGCACAGATATGACGATGGAACAGAAGTGTTTACTGGAGGAGTCTTTCCACCAAGAGTTAACACAGAACATTACTCTTTGCGAGGCTTTTAGCAAGTTCCCACCAGTCCAATTTCTCTTGCTTTCTGTTGCTAAAAGTGCTCAGGGTTTACAGCCTTCTTGGCCAGCCCTTAATTGATATTCTTTGCTTCCTGAGTTAAGCCCCTCCGGTGTTTGCCTCTCACCCCAGCCTGCACCTGCATCGCTGAGAGAAAAGTTCCCGGCCGTCTTCTCGTCCCTGGTGCTGGGTGGAGAGAAGCTACTGAGCCCTTCTCATGACTGCAGACATCTCAACACAACACTGTGAGCCCTCCTGAACAGCACGTTTTAAATTTGGGTGGGGGGAAGGAGGAGTATGCTACTTGGTTTATTAGAAAACCGATCTTGAAAAGAATCTAGAGAAAAAGGTAAGTGAAATTCTGTGCATAAACAACTATTTTGAGATTGAAGTTTGGTCACTTCTCTTGCCCCTCTTTTTGTGCTCACGGGTGGTAACTACCTTCCTGAATGAGGAGGACGGGGCTGTATATCTGTTCTTGAACGGGACTCTCCACGCAGGGTCAGCAGATGTCTTCTGTAAAGGGACACTTAGTAAATATCTGAGGCTCTACAGGCCACGTGCGGTCTCTGTTGTGTATCCGTCACTTTTTTTTTCTTTAATGACCCTTTAAAAATGGAAAAACCATTTTTAGCCCAAGGGTCTCCTAGATTTTCCCTGTGGGCAAGTTTGCCAGGCCTGCTCCGGGAGTTCTTTGGCACGGGACACGGCACCTAACTGTGCAAAGTACAAGGCCGCTGGGCCTTGGAACCCTAATTTGGGGACTTCTTTTGGAGAGTGAGTTAGGTCCTTGCAGATGGATGCTCAGGCTTGGATCCTCCATGCTGGTCTCTACTGCGCTCCCCAAATGGTACAGAGCTGGACCAGGTTAGCATCCTTTATTTAAAAAGTGACTATTTATCGTAGGAGGTCTTAATTTAGGCCTATTTAGATCTGTGCCTATGCTAGCTTATCCTTGCCTTGATTTGAAGGGCCAAATCACATATTCTAGGCATTGGAAAATTTTCATTCTGCAGGTCAGGGCCTTACTACTCCAAATGGCTGGCGGCAGAAAAGCTAACATGTAAACTTACTTCTTCACCACTAACGCCACCCACAGTCCGCAGGGCAAGCCTCCTTTAAGAAGTCAAGGAGAAGCACGCCAGTTCACTATGCCCCTGGGGTACCCATGACACAGCTCGTGTGTGGCTGCGTCTTGAAAAGGAACAGTGTTTACCAGGGACCAAGCATTTAAATAGCTGGAGACCAGCATTTCAGAAGCTGGATTTTTCGAGAGACATGTCTCCACCCTCTCTGAAACAAGTCTCTCTACACATCAGATGCTCTACCACCATACAGCTCCCCTAACCTTCTTTATATCTGAGAGGCAAACTTTCTACCAATAATTTGTCCGTTGTTAGAATATTCACTTTGAAGAGCAGAATCACAGGATTTGCTTTTCTTTCATAAATCTGTAATCTTTTAAGTCATCAATATACTTGTATGCCACATTTTTAAGTAATTAATGGACGAGATGAAAATCTGAAACTTTTTCTGAATTAAATAAGGGCTTCAGTACCTGAATTCTTTCTTTCATCATTGATTTTTTAAAAAAGCAGTTGGTGATTCTCGAAATATACATGTGTTACCAACTAGACGAATCTAGCTGTTCTGGAGTTAAGAAATAGCTTGTGCGTGCGGGCACACACACACACACACACACACACACACACACACAGAACATCGCCTAAAAAACTATGTATGAGAATTCCCAAAGCTTCTAAACTAAACGAATAGGTGAAAACCCACTAATCTCATACATGCCAATCCAGTTGTCCTTTTTAGGTTTTTGTTTAAAATGTCAAACGTGTTTTCTTCAAAATGTGAGTTGATTTCTTGTGTTCAGTTCTTCTCTTCATTTGGATTTACAGTGGCCCTGCCAGCACAGCCTCAACCGCGACAGTAAGCTAGGTCTCTGAAATACGAGGGCAGGGGGATACCAACTTCAAGATGGGAGAAACCGGAGCACAGTTAAACAAGCACAAACGAGCTACTGAGAAATAAGGACGTGCCTGTTGACAAGCACCAGCTCCAGTTCTAACAACACCGAAACCAGTGAACTATGAATTTTCCAACTCAAAAACGTAGTGTTCTAAGGCCGCTGAAAGATGGCACGAAGAAAGTAACTACCTGTGGTCAGAAGAAGTAACGGTAACGGGGAATGATTCTTCTAAATGAAATGAAACAGTGCATTCTGAAGCGTGTGCTTTTAAAAGTGAGAGCACTGCACTCCCTCACTCTCTCCCATCAGTGGTTTTCATACACAGACACGCGCACACACTCTCACTCTCACACACACACACTCTCACCCTCACACACACACAGCGCTCTGGTTATCATTTCACATTTTTCAGGTCTCTTCACTATCAATTGTAAAAACTGTTACCTCTTGGTGCCTATACCTCTCTGTTTCGGATATAAACAGTTCTGATTTTTTTAACCTGCAAAGAAGACAAACAGCAACAGCCCTGAACAATAAATAAAACTAAACATCTCCCTCTTTAGGTTAGCGCTTTCAAGACAGAGAGAAAAAGGGGATGATCAGTCCAGTCGGTATGTGTTCTGGTTCTGTGAAAGCGTCACCCCTCGGTCCCACCTCCCCTGACAGAGAAAAGCCTGCCGTTTCCCTCCAATATTAAAGTGCATCTGTTTAAAATCAAATATACCTTAGAGAACAACCAAAAATCTTAGTAATTTTTGGCAGATATCCTATGCAGCAAAAATGAAGTGATGTTCCCTTTTCCCTATTCTGCAACTTAAAGCTGGACACAGAACGGCTAAATGCGATGCTTCTAGGACAGCAGAGTTTACAAACAGTGGATTTTGGTTTTGTTTCAAGGAACGAAAAGGGAAAGGAAAAACAAAACAAATGAGAATGAAGAGGAGAAACCCTGAGGCAAAAATGGCTTTTCCGTTAGAGTCTTTCTGGGGCTCGAACTCCGGTTCATAAGGTGCTGGCGATCTTCTGGGACGGAAGGCCGTCCTCCAGCCAGACGGTGGTGGCCGAGCCACTGCGTGGGGCCCGCCTGTGAATGCGCCGCAGCCGCAGCAGGTAGAGGAGGATGGCGAGCAGGACCACCAGGAAGCAGCCCGAGAACAGGTAGTGATTGTACACAAAGGAGAAGCCCCGCCAGTGCGCGTGGCTGGCCCGGAAGGTCTCCTGCTGGATATCTCTGCCCACACGGGAACAAGAACAAACATGAGAACCAGGCAGGCGGGAAGTGTGATGTAATGATGCGCAGGGTGGGGTGGGAGGGGCCTGGTTTAGGACTCAGCTCTACAGACGGAAGCTGGAACCTCCGTCTCCCAGACTCAGTTTCCCCTCCTCTAAAATGTAGGATAATGGGGCCCAGCAGAGGGTAGCTGTAAGTATGAACACGATAACGTGTGAAAGGGTATTAAGTCTGTAGCTGTTACCAGCATTATACTTTGGGTAACAAAAATCAGAGAAAGTTAGAACTGTGAGTGTTTCACTAATACACAGAAGCTAGTGTGGAATCAAACCACGTGTTTATGATCAGCAACACCCACTACTCACAAGTTTTGCAGTCAACCCAGCTAAACGTGCTGCTGGGAGATGCTTAATTAAATGAAGGGAAAAAACAAAAACAAAAACAGCTAACACCTCATTTGTTAGTGAACCAGGGTTCCCATGGCGCGGCGGGGGGGGGGGGGTGTCAACTGACAGCTAAGTCTGTGAACTTGAGTGGGAAAAAAGGCGCATCTTTATTTTACCAATCTCTGGTTGTAATGCAGTATTTTCACTGAACGTGAATGCAGACAAACTATCGCTACTATAGTATCAGCAGAACTAGTGACTCTGTTCCTAGAGAAACTCACAGATCTTTTACATCACACCGTGGTGTTTTACAGATGCCTCAAAATATCATCAACGGGCATCATTACACTGAACCTACAGGAAGGAAGTTCATTACACTTATTCGTACGTTCATTACACTGAACGTACGAATTCTGCTGCCAGGTCTTGCTATTTAATGTGTGAATAAAGAAGAACGTATACCACTGTATCACAAATTTGTCTTCTGTAATGTTTTGATAAATGTACTGCAATACAATGGTTTCCTCTATAGCCTATGTATTTATATTATGCATTAAAAACAAGATTTTGAGAAGGGGTCCAAGGCCATAAAGGTTAAGGACCCTGGAATGGACCCTTCTGCGCAGGGGCTAGGGAACAGGCAGCTGAGAAGAAGCACTTTTGTGGCGCCTTTGCTGGGATGGTGGGCTGGGAAGGGAGGAGGCTCCGGTGGGGAAGACCAAGTCAGACCTCCCCGACTCTCCCATTCTGCCCACGGCCAGCGCCAACAACGCCCCAAACAGCCACACCCACTGCCCACGATGCCTCGGATGCAGGGAAGCATCTTCTGTTGGATTCTCATTACCAAATTCGCAGCCATACCTTAAGGGTAAAAAGCGGGTCCTGTAGAGGATTGCTCCGAGGGTCCACTGAACCTCCTTGTCGTACACTTGCAAAGCTGTCTTCAAATTTTTGTAGTTGACGGGAAATGAGAAGCCCCTGTGGAACACCTCAAACATCCAGGCGGACTTGAAGCACTGATACCTACAAACAGCACAAACGTGTGAGTGCGACTGAGTCACTGGGTGGGTCCAGAAGCACGTTCGTGGAGTCGGCCTTGCCCTCTGTGAACAACGGGATAGCACAGGCTTCACGAGGCCTGCGCTCTGAGGGCGAAACCATCCGTACGCATCTCCGGCTGATTTGCTTGCTTTACGCCCTCTGTCCCACACCATTCACCTGTTAAAATCAATCTGCTCATGAAGCTTGGTCTCCGTGTAATTTAATACGTGGCCGCGGGAGATTTTTTTCCCCTGGGGCCTTCCATCACTTACTCAATTCAGTTCTGAATAAATACTGAGCAAGTTCCACCTTCTCTGGACCTCAGTTTCTTTATTATAAAATGACAAGACAGGTGGGTCCTTTTCAGCTCTGATAATCTATGATTCTAAATATTTATCAGAGGGTTGCTTTTTGCAAAGCACTGGGCTAAGCAAGTACTAAGACATCATAATAAATAATAAGATAGCCAATGTGCTTAAATGACATAATGAAAGAGGATTTTTAAAAAGCTACAAGTAACTATAAAAACAGAATATGATAAACGCCACAAGAGGGACGTAATGAGTGCTCTGGAGACTCGCAGAGAGGGATGGAGCCTAGCCAAGTGGACAGACGTAATGAGTGCTCTGGAGACTCGCAGAGAGGGATGGAGCCTAGCCAAGTGGACAGAGGAAGACTCGGAAGGGACAGCACCTGACCTCTGAGGTCTGGGCAGGACATCGATGAGGAGAGCATGCACAGGGGAATTCCAGGTGGAAGGAAGAGCAAAACTGAGCCCCAAACTGCAAGATACGTTTGAGCGCGAGTATTTGCCGTTGGTCTGAAAGGAGCCTGGAGGAGAAGAGGAGGAGTAGGGACTGATGAGGACAGCAAGGTAGACTGGGGCCATGGTATGGCCAAGAATGGACACACAGTTTCTTCAACACACCCTGGGCTCAGCTGTCTACGACTTACTTGAGCCTGTGGAGGTCGGCGTGAGAAGCATACAGTCCTCGGTCAAAGCGTTCCCGCAAGATCGACCACTTCGTTGCACAATAATCCTGAAAGAAATTTCACCCCAAAGAAATCACTAGGAAAGGTTTATTCAATTTTTTTCATTTTAAAAGTTTTTACCAAATTCATATTCATAACAAACATATCCTTCCAATTAGGAGACACACAAGCTTGTGTCTGTGACCCATGAGGATGAGACACACAAACACTCTGTGAATGCTTACTGATGAGCTGAGACAATGCTTGTTCTTTGTCTTAAAATTCAGCCAAAGTTATTGTTAAAGAGAATCTCACTGCCCACAACCGACCTCTTCAAAGCTGCTAAGTTTCTCCCCACAGTGACTGCGTGTGATAGGCACAGACTTTTGGAAAAGTGAAGCGGTCCTTCAGCCAGTTCAGGCTGAACACCTGTGTCTGTGGCTATATGGTGCAAGGTTCTGGGAACATAAAGATGATTACGAGAGGCTTTGTCTTCAAGAGAAGGGAAAGAGGTGCCACCTTCTCCTGAAGTTATCTGTAATGTTTATATTAACAGCTAACATTTACTGAACCCTGTGTTGGCACCTTTTCTAAATGTGATGCTTCAAACAACTCCTTGACACAGCTGCTATTCCAACCTCTATTTAAAGGATGAAGACATTGAGGCTCACAGAGGCAGTGAAACAACAGGGGATACAGAGAATGGCACACAGCCTGGGGTGAGAGGGTGAGGATGCATGTCAGGCAGAGGAAACACGACGGACGAAGACAAGATGGGAGGGAGCACAGATGGGAGGGAAATGAACTGATGTCTGATACGATTAGAGTATCAAGTGCTAGGTGGGGAGATGAGGCAACAGCGTGGGAAGGACACTCTAAAATATTTGAAATTCATCCTGGAAGCAAGAGAAAGCCACTGAAGACTTTCGATAGGAGAGCAGGGGGCTGCACTTGGGTTCCAGACAGAACACTTGGGAGTGGTGTGGAGGATGAACCACAGAGCGGGGGCCAGATGCAGGAGGACCACGGTGAGGCCCCCGCATAGTGCAGGTGACAGAGAGCGGCCAGGGCTGGGACGGCGAGGGTAGGACAGAAAGTAGGGAGAGCAGGGCTCTGAGAAAATGTATGACATACAATGACACGCTCGATGACTGCTAGCACCGGGTGTACAGCGAGGGATGGATGAGTGACAGGGAGAAGTCTGTAACGCCTGGGTTTGGGGGAGGGGAACTAGATGGTTTAGTGATGCCATGACCGAGACAACACAGCAGAACAGAATGGGGAGAAAGGGGGGTTGTCTGCAGTTGTGAAATCTAGCAGGCGCTGGGCAGGCAGATGCAGAGCCTCCTCCTGAGAGGCAGCAGCAAACCACGAACACGGATGAGACCATCCAAGATCCTGAAGGTCAGAGGACCAAGGGAGGAAGTGTGGGATCACCAAGGCTGAGAGCCTAGGAAAGTGTCAGGAAGGCAGGGAGAACAAGAGAAAAGGGGTCCTGAAGACAAAGGGTCGGAAGCTGCGAGGAACTGTCAGATCAGAGTTACGCTATTACACGTAAAAGACTGTCATCTGGGAGCCACTGATGGCCAGTGCAGTCTCACAGGGGACTTTCTGCTTCTGCTGTGACTATTATCTGGCCCAACCAAGGGAGCAGGGCTGCTGAGGTGCTGCACACAGCCTTGCCCTCCCCCTCGGCCTGCTCTGGACTTGGGCCCGTCGCCATCTACCCTGGCTTCCTGGGTGGTTACCTTTGCAGCTCTTGTAAACGCGGCAGCGCTGTAGTCTCCCCCCATCCGTAGCACATCCTCAGTGCAGTAGTAGAATTCGGAAAAGCCGTAGAACTCACTGTTCTGGAAGTGAATCGGGGGCTGGTAGACCCCATTGAGGGAGGTCTGCGTCTCGTTTGTTTTGTTCATGAAAGGCTGGATGGTCTCTCGGCACAGGTCAAAGGCTCCCGTCCCCTGCAGGTACAGTGTCTGTCCATTCTGCTGGATTTCATCTTTAATGTCCAGGGGTAGGCAGGGGTCCAGGTACGGAGTATCAGGAGTCAGCCCAGTCTGTCTCCCCAGGAGCCTGCAGGACAAAGAGAAACTTCATCACGAGACCAACAGAAAACCGCGGGAAGGAGAAAGGGGCTGCAAGTCAGTGTTTCTCAAACTCTGCCCTATGGAACACAAAAGGGTTCCGGGGGCTTCCCTGGTGGCGCAGCGGTTGAGAGTCTGCCTGCCAAAGCAGGGGACGCGGGTTCGAGCCCTGGTCTGGGAGGATCCCACATGCCGCGGAGCAACTAGGCCCGTGAGCCACAACTACTGAGCCTGCGCGTCTGGAGCCTGTGCTCCGCAGCAAGAGAGGCCGTGATAGTGAGAGGCCCACGCGACACGATGAAGAGTGGCCCCCGCTTGCCATAACTAGAGAAAGCCCTCGCACAGAAACGAAGACCCAACACAGCAAAAATAAATAAATTAATTAATAAACTCCTACCCCCAACATCTTCTTAAAAAAAAAAAAAAAAAAAGTGTTCCGGAAAAATTAAGTTGGGAAAACACGGACTCAAGCCCCTCCTGGAGATTCACGATACACATGTGCGTACAGCAGACAGCTGAACGGGGTCCAGTGAAACTATGACTTGGTCAGATTACTGACGCTTTCCGTGCCCTTGACATAGGCTGGTGTCCACAGCTGCTGAGGGTCTGCGGTTAACAAGCTCCTCCCAGTGTCCTGCTCACTGCAGTCCAACACCCACCACTGTGCTGTTCCCAGCCCCGTTTCTGCCACGAGTGCTTGTGATTTTAATTATATACAGATGAAATGTGACCATGACAAGAAGTCGCTGGTGCTGTTAAAGCTAAGGTTAGATGGCTTAGAAAAATATAATAAAGGCAGATCGCTAGAAAACCAGTGTCAAATTAGGTGTTAGCAAGATTAAAAGAAAAACAAGTTGGGAAAAATTAATCAAAATCTAGACGAAATTGGTATCAAATTGCTTCACAGATGTCTTTAAGGCCCTGGTATCCTTTAAAGAGAGCCAAAATGACATCAAGATGAGTGGGTGCAGTGCCTGCCAGAGAAATAGCCTAAGAAAAGCCTTTAGTCCAGAGCAAAAGATTGGCAAATGAATACGTAAGTTAAAACAAAGTGCTTGGGGTTGATTCTATTTTTATGATTCTCTGTTTTAACTGAATTTTTAAGTTAACCAACTATTGATCCCAACTGCAGCAAATAACAGTTTCTATTGTACTACAGGCTCTGAGAAGTCCTGTAGAAATCTTAACTTGTTCACTGAAATGCCCTATACTTACTACCTGCCGATGAAATGTCCAGATCTGTCATCCTACTATGTGTCCTCACCATTAAGCAACTGAGAAGTAGAAAAGAGCATACAACGGCTGGAGTTATGTTACTGTTTGAAACCAGGAAACCCCATGGGCCTAAAAGGTGTTTAACTATTAGGAAGGTGCCTGAATTTGATATTCAGTCACTGACATTAAGTCAACTTTTTACCTGCCACTCAACTGACAAGTTGTTTATTTCTAAGATCACGGCAACTCAAAATGCACTAAAAATGTTTAAGTAATTTAAAAAAATCCATCATCACGACTAAAGGCCAAGGGATAAATATGCATCTCAAGGCTCAATTAATGACATATGTAAAAAGTGATGACTAACATTTATAATTATTATAGAAGTCCAAGATGAGTCAAATGTATACTTCATGTTACAGTTTTTAGTTGCTCTACAACTAAATTAAAAAGTACCACTGCAATGTCCATTGTATATAACCTTCTTGACATTAAAACCAATTAGTAAAACTTAGGGTTGCAGAAGAAGGTGTTTCTCCAAAATTCTAATTTAAACATCACTCATAAAATATTTCTATTTTAAGACTATTACTAAAAATAATTACACTAAAGTATGCTGTGTAACATACTATTTTTAAAAAGAAACGGGGGCTAGTTAATCTCTCTTAACTAACGCTATTCAGTTAACGTCTGGAGCAGACAAAGAACCAGTTTTTATTGCTTCTCCTATTCACACATGTGAATTTCTGGAAAATGAGGTAATGAATGGCTCTGACTTGACCTTTCTTAAAGTTCAGGCCTCCACAGGTTTATTAGGATTAAATTGTAGCCATTATTTTATAATAACTATAAATGAAATATAACCTTTAAAATTCTGAATCACTATGTTGTACACCTGAAACTTATATAATATTGTACGTCAACTATACCTCAACAACAACAAAAAAGGTTAAATTAGATCAAGGAACTACACTATCATTTATTTCTATGAATCAGGATTTTTCTCCTCAAAATCGTTTCGTCAAAACAAAACAAAGGGGCTTCCCTGGTGGCACAGTGGTTGGGAGTCCGCCTGCCAACGCTGGGAACAGGGGTTCGAGCCCTGGTCCGGGAGGATCCCACGTGCTGCGGAGCAACTGGGCCTGTGCGCCGCAGCTGCTGAGCCTGCGCTCTAGAGCCCGCGTGCCACAACTACTGAGCTCGCGAGCCACAACTACTGAAGCCTGCGCGCCTAGAGCCCGTGCTCTGAAGCAAGAGAAGCCACCGCAATGAGAAGACCATGCACCGCAATGAAGAGCAGCCCCTGCTCGCCACAACTAGAGAAAGCCCACGTGCAGCAACGAAGACCCAGCGCAGTCAAAAACAAAACAAAACAAAACAAAGCACAGTAATTAATACCATTTTACAAAACCCCAGATTTCAGATTTTTTTATTCATCCATATGGCTTTTCTGTTCTTATGGACTAATTTCAAATAAATAATTGGGATACACTTAAACTTATAAAATAAATTTAAACTGTTAAAGTGTTTTTGCATATTTTCTATACCAGAATTCTTCATGAACTCATTTTTTAAAGTTTCACTGCTAAAGAGGTTTAAAATCACTAACTTTGACTTCTAGATCGTTTCTTTCTCGTGAGTAACTTCCTTCACTACGGTCTGATTCACTCAATAACCGCCAGGCTGGTTTCCCACGACACCGCCAGGACATCCCGTAACTCAACGCTATCATCGTGTCCTGGGGGCCTCCAGGACACCTGAGTGGCCCAGGTGCTGAGTTTCCGCAGGACTTTGCAATCCGGAATAGCATCACCCCAGGGTTCGAAAGTATTTTAATATCCTGAAAGTGAAACCTCTAATCCAGCAGGGGAGCCATGGGTCTGAGAGGACGAGAGCCTTCTTTGGAGGCGGGTGAGCTGGGGCCAAAGGCAGGACCCTGCTGCCCTTTCATTTCTTCTCCAGCTCAGCGGGCGGGGCAATAAACAGCAAACCGTGCTCATATGCTTCTGCTGACTGAGGCCTCCCTGCTTGGCCTGGATATGTCTTCTGTGAGGACAAACCGCGGTTTCAAGGTGACGGCCGGGCAATGGGAGGTGCTTTACCTGTTCTTTTGAACTGTGCTGGCAAATATTCTGTCCTCATATCTCTGTCGAGCAGCATTGCCACCAAACCCAAGAAACGTGGCCACGTAGACGCGGTACACGTGCTCAGTTTGGTGAACGTCACATCCCAAGTTAAATTCGGCCAATAAGTTCTTAGCTACTTCTTCCTACAGACGTAAGGATCACAAGCGTTAGTATTTTAAGCAATACAAAAACAAGTACCTCCTGTCAAAAAGAGGGATCTACAAAAATTCTCGTCAAAAAGGAGCAAAAATTTCTGCATCTGCATTTCCCAAGGGTCCTTCTAAGCATCCCTCCTAATTCAATACGACAATCCTGACTTAGGAAATTTCAGATGGGCTGCACACTTGTGATACTGATAGGACTTTTTGAAAAGGGACATTGGCAATGTGGTTTCATATCCTCTGATCTAGTAAACCTACTTATGGAATCCTGTGCTTTGAACATAATCCTAAACATTGAAAAGTCTCTATACACAAAGATGTCCTTTGCAATTCTGTGACAGAAAAAACTGGATGTCACCTATATATATGATTTCAAGTAGGGGTTAGTTAATAATGGTAATTAAGTTTACGGAGGAATATGCTTATGCACTGCTAAATAAAGGACAAAAATTGTACAAACAGTACGTTTATAACAACCATATTTTTAAACACTATAAACAGACAAAAAAGAATAAAGAAAAATATGCCAAAATGCTAACAAATTTTTTTAGATGATGCATCCATGGGAAATTTTTTTCCAAACTTACTTTTCTATGAGTTTCTTACTTTATTTGAGGGGAAAACATGACTTTGTGAAAAGAGTGCAATCGTTTCTAGAGGCATGTCTGGATGGGAAGCAGGAAACACAAATTGTAATACTTGAATTGACAAAGCATTTTCTAAGGAGCTTAATAAATACTTCAATGTTTACTGAGCTGATACGAGGTGCCTAGCAGGCCATCAGATACACTATATGCACTGCCTCAATCAGCCTTATGATAACCCTCCGTTAGAGGTACTTGCAGTCACATTTGTAGCTGAAGAGGCTCCCTCAAAAAAGCTAAGTGACTTGCATAAGGTCCCAGAACTAGTGAGGACAGGATGACAATGCAGCTCAGGCTTGTCCAGCTCCACTCTTTTCTAACCACTCACTCTGCTAGGTATTAATCTAGAGCTGAATGGAAACAGTAAGAAAGACATAGAGCAATTCAGGAAAGCATCTGGACACCCTCTACAGAAGGCCACCCGGCCTACTGGGAAACTACAGTACCAAAGGGGATATGCAGAAATCACAGAGTAAACCATGAGTTCAGAAACATGGAGGTGGTGGATACAAACCTCTATCCTTTCCAGAAAAATCAAAAGCTGTCTGAGCCACACACAAGAGTTTTTCTCCCAATTATAACTTAAGAAATCTGATACTATTATACTGAGTTTTGCAATACCTGTTGAGAAAAGAAGTGACTGGAAATAGAAACAAAAACTCAAGTGTGTGGCTGACATGTACACCAAAGGAAAATTCTAAGTAAGTTCAGAAAACAAACCAGCTGACTTCAATGAACAAACACAAACGGCTTAGTGGAGGTTTGCCTTGGTTTCCTCCTGTCTCCTTTCTCCTGGGCTGTGAAGGTGGTACCCTCAGCAAGACAGTAAAGATGTGTTCAGACTCAGAAAACAAAACACAAACGGATGGAGACATGTTAAATGAAAATCAAACCAAACAGAAGGAAATTTGTACAGATAATAACCTGCTGTGAGGAGGCAAAGCTTACAGTTTTGGGGACTTCGTATGCTATCTGGGTTGAGATGCCTCCCATGTCGAGAATACCGGCTGTTCTTTTACGGAGAATGGCTTTGCTGCTTTCGCTACCAGGGATGTTAACTTCCACAACTGCCTCATCATCTGGAAAGAATAAGAAACATCCACTGGAATGGAACAAATGCAGAGAAGCGGGATCTTGTGAAGAGTCATCCTGCTTTGATGGTGGGTTCAAGTGTATCTAGGCAGACCCAGCTTGCTCCTCCCGACTAAGATCAAGTTTCCTGTGTGACACAGCAGCACCTCCCACTCTGCTCCTACACACCCAGCTGTGTCACAACACTCAGCTCCTTTTTTATGCTTTGCATGAAATAGAAAAAGCCGTAATTTCCAGTTAGATACATTTGCTGGAAACACGATACTTACCATCTTCAATATGCTCGAATCGTCCAAGGACAAAATTAATGCCAATCCAGGCATACACACCTAGAGACGTTATAAGAAGAGTAAAGTTTAAAAATATTTTATATCATCCTGATCACTGCAGTCAGTGCAAACATTTATTTCATTCCCTGATAAGCTGCGAAAACGTTATCTGAAAAAATACATTTCTGTTGATGTATTACCTTTTCCTAGTGGTTTTCCAAGAACTCTCAGCTTTTAATTTTGTAGTTTCATACCATTTGCATGGGTTGAAAATATAATTCCCTAGACACTCCTGTTCCTTTGAAATTTATAGGTTGTTTGGAAATACCGGAGTTTTCACTTTTTATGAGGTTAAACCTAACAAGTACAAGGTTTTAAGACAAGTGAACTCTAACCCTTCCATTCTTTTATCTCACACTTTCACTCAGTTCCCAAGTCTGATTCTCTTTTTGTAACATTTTCTACATCGGACCTTCACCCATTTTCATTACTGCCTTGATTTAAGCTGGTACAGAGATCTAATTGACTTTCCTGCCCCTACTCTCCCACTCCAACCCATGCAATCCTCTGCTGGGCTGATCTACAGAACAAAGTCCAAACTCCACAGCCCAACAGTTCAAGACCTGTCCAACTTGTTTTTAATTGAATAAATTTGGCATGTAACAATGTGTAAATTAAGGGGTACAGTGTCTTACTTTGATACGTTTATATATCGTAATATGATTGCCCTTGTAGCGATATTATTATATTACATCATTATAGTACAGTATTATTGTCTATATTCACTACGCTGTGCATTAACTGTCTACGGCTTATTTACCCACTGTTACAAGCTTCTACCCTTGAACACCATCAGTCTTATCTCCTGACCCCATCCCCTAGTAACCAACATTCTACTGTCTTTTTACACGTTGAACTTTTTCAGATTCCACAAATAAGTGATATCATACAGCACTTGTCCTCTCAGCATAATGTGCTCAAGGTCCATCCATGTTGTCAAAAATAGCAGGATATCCTTCCTCCTTTCTCATGGTTGAGTAAGATTCCACTGTGTATATCTACCACATCTTTTTTTATCTGTCTGTTGATGAACATTTGGGTTGTTTCCGTATCTTGGCTATTGTGAATAATGCTTCAAAAAACACGGGAGTACATGCATCTTGTCAAAATTCTATTTTCATTCCCTTTGGGCATATACCCAGAAATGGAATTGCTGGATCGTATGGTAGCCCTATTTTTATTGAGAACTTATTTTATTGAGGAACCTCCATACTGTTTTCCATAGTGTTGGACAAATTTTCATTCCCACCAACAATGTATAAGGGTTCCCTTTCCATCACATTCTGACCAGCACCTGTTGTCTCTTATCTTCTTAAGGATAGCCATTCTAACAGGTGTGAGGTGATAGCTCACTGTGGTTTTGATTTGTGTTTCCCTGATGATTAGTGATGTGGAGCATCTTTTCATGTGCCTGTTGGCCATTTTGACATCCTCTTTTGAAAATGTCTTAGTTCTTCTGCCCATTTTTAAATCAGATTTTTTGGGTTGTTGTTATTAAATTGGATAAGTTCTCTATATATTTTGGATATTAACCACTTACATGATAGATGGCTTGCAAAAAGTTTCTCCTATTCTGTAGGTTGTCTTTTCATTTTGTTAATTATTTCTTTTGCTGTACAGAAGTTTCTGAGTTTGATGTAGCCCATTTGTTGATTTTTGCTTTTGTTGCTTGTGCTTTTGGTGTCATATCCAAAGAAACATTGTCATGACCAATCGATGAGCTTCCTCCTTTCTTATTGAAGTTGTACGGTATTGAGTCTTATGTTTAAGTCTTTGATCCGTTTTGAGTTAATTTTTGTGAATGGTGTGAGACAGGGGTCCAATTTCATTGCTCTGCATGTGTTTCTCCAGTTTTCCCAGCATCATCTGTTGAACAGACTGTCTTTTATCCATTGAGCTTTCTTGGCTCCCTTGTCAAATATTAGTTGACCATATATGCCCGAAATTAATTCCAGGCTCTGTACTGTTCCATTGGTTGCTATGTCTATTTTTGTGCCAGCACCATACTATTTTTATTACTATGGCTTTGTAGTATAGTTTGAAACCCAGATGCCTGATTGGCCTTCTTCTTTTTTCTCAGGATTGCTTTGGCTATTCGGGGTCCTTTGTGGTTCCACACAAATTTTAGGATTGTTTCTTCTATTTCTGTGAAGAATGTCTTTGTTATTTTCATGGGGATTGCACTCAATCTATAGATGGTTTTGAGTAGTATGGCCGTTTTAACAATATCAATTCTTCTGATCCATGAACATGGGACATCTTTCCATTTGTTTATGGCTTTGATGTCTTTCAGCAACGTCTTTTAGTTTTATTGTACAGATCTTTCACTTCCTTGGTTAAATTTATTCCTAAGTATTTTACATTTTGAGTGCTTCTGTGAGTGTGATCATCTTCTAGATTTCTTTTTTAGATGCCTCATCATTAGCATAAAGGAATGCAACTAATTTCTGTATGTTGATCTTGCATCCCACCACTTTACTGAAATAGTTGATTAATGCAACAATTAATCAATATTTTTGACTGAGTTTTTAGGATTTTCTTTATATATGAACATATCATCAGCAAATAGTGACGATTTTACTTCTTTTCTAATTTAGATGTACTTCTTTGCTTTGCCTAACTGCTGTAGCTAGGACTTCCAATATTATATTGGATAGGAGTAATGAGAGTGGGCATCTTTGTCTTATTCCTGATCTTGGAGGAAATACTTTTGGTTTTTCTCCATTGAGTATAATGTTAGCTGTGAGTCTGTCATATGTGGCCCTTATTATGTTGAGGTATGTTCCTTCCACACCCAATTTATTAAGGGTTTTTGCTTGTTTGTTTGTTTTACCATGAAAGGATGCTGTGTTTTGTCAAATGCTTTTTCTGCATCTGTTGAGATGAAGTGATTTTTATCTTTCATTTTATTGATGTATTAACATTTATTGATTAACATATGTTGAATTGTTCTTGTATCCAAGGGATAAATCCCACTTGGTCATGGTGTATAATCCTTTTAAGGTGTTCTTGAATCCAGTTTGCTAATACTGTGTTGCTTTGTCGAGAATTTTTGCAGCTACATTTATCAGGATGTTCGTCTATAGTTTTCTTTTCTTGTGGTATCTTTATGTGGTTTTGGTGTCAAGGTAATGCTGGCTTTGTAGAATGAGTTTGGAGTGTTCCCTGCTCCTTTCTGGAAGAGTTTGAGGAGGATTGATGTTTTCTTTAAATGCTTGGTAGAATTCTCCAGTGAAGCCATCTGGTCCTGGAATTTTCTGTGTTGAAGTTTTTTGATTACCAATTCAGTCTCTTCACTGATTACCAGTCTGGTCAGATTTTCTACTTCCTGATTCAGTCTTGGAAGGTTGTGTGTTTCTAGAAATGTATCCATTTCTTCTGGCTTATGTAACTTGTTGGCATATAATTGGTCATGGTAGTCTCATGATTCTATGTATTTCTGTAATATCAGTTGTAATGTCTCCTCTTTCATTTCTAACTTGGAGTCTCTTTTTTTCTTAGTCTGGCTAAAGGTTTGTCAATTTTGTTTATCTTTTCTAAGCTCTTTGTTTATCTAAACTAAGAGCTAAGAACCAGCTCTTAGTTTTGTTAATCCTTTCTATTGTTTTTCCGGTCTCTGTTTCATTTATTTCTGCTCTAACCTTTATTATTTCTTTCCTTCTGCTAACTTCTGGCTTAATTTGGTCTTCATTTTCTAGCTCCTTAAGGTGCAAAGTTAGGTTGTTTGAACTCTTTCTAATTTCTTAATATATGCATTTATTGCTATAAATTCTCCTCTTAGAACTGCCTTTGCTGCATCCCACAATATTTGATATGTTGTATTTCCATTTTCATTTGTTTTGAGATACAGTAAGTCCCCTGCCTACAAACCTTCAAGTTGCGAACTTTCAAAGATGAGAGCGTGCATTCGCATGTGCAATCGTGTAAGTTAATTCACATGTCTGGCATACACTGCCATGTGTGTGCATCCTTTACAAGTAGCTGTGCTTTTGTGCACCTTACTGTACAGTACTGTATGGAATACAGCAGTACAGTATCTTTATTTCAAGCCCAGAACCTGTGCCATCAATGTCAGATGTGAGTGTCGTTGCAGCTTGCCCTCCGTCTCCTATTGCTGACGATCCTTCAGCTCTACCATCTCCCATCTCCTCTCCCTCCTCCAGTCAGTAACTCTTCTTGCCTGTTCGCTCCACACCAGCCCCTGTATGCCAGCTGTTGTACCATACTACTGCTTTTCAAGGTACTATATTGTAAGATTAAAAATGTTCTTTATTTTTTGTGTTTGTTGTTTTTTATGTATTATTTGTGTGAAAAGTATTATAAACCTATTACAGTACAGTACTATATAGCTGATTGGGTTAGTGGGGTACCTGTGCTAACTCTGTTGGACTTATGAACAAACGGGACTTACGAACACGCTCTCGGAATGGAACTCGTTCATATGTAGGGGACTTACTGTAATTTTAAAATTTCTCTTTTGATTTTGATTTCTTCGACACACTGATTGTTGAGAAGTATGCTGTTTAGTTTTCACGTATTTGTAGATTTCCCAGCTTTCTTCATGTTGCCGATTTTTTGTTTCATACCATTGTGGTCAGAAAAGGTAGTTGGTATGATTTCAACCTTCTTAAATTTGCTAACATTTGTTTTGTGTCCTATCATATGATCTATCCTGGAGAATGTTCCATGGGCACTTGAGAAGAATGTGTATTTGGTTGCTTTTGGATGAATTGTTTTGTATATGTCTGTTAAGTTTCCTTGTCCTGGTTCAATTCCAATGTTTCCTTGTTGGTTTTCTGTGTGGACAATCTATCCATTGATGATAGCAAGGTACTGAAGCCCTTACTACTGTTGTATTTTTGTCGACTTCTCCCCTAAGACCTGTCAGTATTTGCTTAATATATTTCGGTGCTCAGGTGTTGGGAGCATATACATTTACAATTGTTATATCTCCTTGATGTATTGACCTCTTTGTCATTATATAAGCATCTTCTTTGATACTTGTTATCGTTTTTGTCTAGAAGTCCATTTTGTCTGATATAACTATGCCAGCTTTCTTTTGGTTTCTATTTGCTTGGAATATCATCTTTTATCCTTCCACTTTGAGCCTATGTGTGTCTGTAGAGATGAAATGAGTCTCCTGTAGACAGTGTATAGTTGGGTCATTTTTTTTTTTTGATCCATCTAGTCATTCTGTGCCTTTTGATTGGTGAGCCCAATCTATTTACATTTAATTATTTATGTGTAAGGATTTACTACTGCCATTTAATCTTTTGCCTTCTGGTTGTCTCTCCATTGTTTCTTTTTCCTTCTGTTTCTGTCTACCTTTGAAAGTTCGTGGTTTTCCATGGTGATTTGCTTAGTTTTCCCCTTTTTTATGTTACTTATCTCTGTTCGGATTTTTACTCTGTGGTTACCAAGACGTTTACATAAAATGTCTCACAAATAGTCCTTTTTCTGCTGATAACAATTTATCTTCATTCGCCTATAAAGGTCCCATCCTTTTACTTTTCCCCTTTTATATTTTTCATGTCACAAATTCTCTCTTTTTATGCTGCAATTTTGTTACCAAGTTGTAGTACCTATAGTTATTCTTAATGCTCTTTTCCTTTAACCTTTACACTATAATTGTTTAATATACTATTCTAAAAAAGATTTGGTTTTCTAATTCCATTTATCACCTTAATCAGAGTTTTGTGTACTTTCATCTTTTCACTTCAGCTTGAAGAGCTCCTTTCCACATTTTTTGTAGTCTAGTGGTGGTGAACTCCCTCAGCTTTTGTTTATCTGGAAAAGCCTTTACTTCTCCTTCATATCTGAAGGATAACTTTACTGGATAGAGTATTCTTGGTTGGCAATTTTTATCTTTCAATACTTTGAATATGTCATTCCACTCCTGGCCTATAGCATTTCTCCAGAGAACTCTGGTGATAGCCTAATGGGGTTTTCTTGTAGGCTACTGTCTTTTTTTCCCTGGCTGCATCTAAAATTTTTTCATCACTGACTTTGGACAGTTTTAATATAACGTGTCTTGGATAAGGTCTTTCGTGTTGAAATAATGAAGTGTTCCATCAGCCTTTGGACTTGTATATCCAGTTCCTTTCTCAGGTTTGTGAAGTTCTCAGCTATTATATCTCTGAATTCTCTCTGCTCCCTTCTCTCTCTCTTCTCCTTCTAGGATACCCATTCATCTTACGTTGGCTTTTCTAATGAAGCCTGATAGTTTTCATAGGGTTTCTCCACTTTTTAAAAATCTTAGTTCTCTCTCCTCTTCCACCTGAAACGTTTCTATATTCCTACCCTTGAGCTCACTTATTCTCTCTTCATCTGATGTGCTCTACTTTCAATGCTTTTTAATGCATTCTTCATCTCATTTATTGAGTTCTTCAGCTCTAGAATTTCTGTTTGGTTCTTTTTTAGAATTTCAATCTCTTTGCTAAATTATTCTGCTTGATAATTTTATTCCTGAGATCACTGTACTGCCTTTCTGGGCTTTCTCGTACCTCACTGAATTTCTTCCTAATAGCTATTTTGAATTCTTTACCAGTTAGATTGCAATATTCCATGTCTTTAAGTTCTGTTGCTAGAAAAGTGTTTTTCTTCTTTTTGTGATACCACACTGCTTTGATTTTTCATAGTGTTTGATGAAAAGTGCCTCTGTCACTGCATTTGAAGTAGCAAATGACTTTCCTATTTAAGTAAAGCTTTGTTTACTATCATTCTAACAATTCAACACACTGGTCACTAGAAGCCTTTGTTTCGTTTTCTAGAAGGTGGCACTACAGCACAAGTTTTTGGTTTTTCTTACCTGAGCTGACTCATCACTAAGGTTGGGAGCATGAACATAAAAAAGCCAGTGGAAAGGGAAAAAAATGGATGGTGACAGAGTTGGGGAGATGTGTGCTTAGTACGTGGGGCTTTGAGTGTGCCATAGCCCAGAAGAGGATCCTTGAGTGGAGGTGGGGGAGTCCCAGAGGTCTGTGGGCTGTCCTCTTGCTAGAATACCAGGGCAGACAGCAAGAAACTCATTCTTTCAGCTCTCTCTGCCTTCTTCTCTCTTCTTTCTCTGCCCCAAGTTGCTGTGGTCTCTCCTCACAGAGTCCCCCCAGCTGCAGTACTCAGCCAGGTAAACTCCCCACCTCAGCTTACCACCTTCACCCTCCACCTCTGCCACAGGTCGTGCTGGCCCACTGCCACCCCTGCTGCTCCTGGCCTGGCTCTGTAGCTTCCTCTGAGGTCCAATCCACTCACTTTCTTGGGCACTGATGAGTTGATCTCTTGGGTGTCCTAGTGTGCTGTGCAGAGGCACTTTTTTTTGGTTATGGATGTCCAATTAGTTGTAAATCAAAGGGGAGAGAGAAAAGGAACCATGCACGCCACCATGATACTGACATCACCAAGACCTATCCAACTTTTAATATTACCACAACCTTTTGAAAGAGCCATCATCCCACCAAATTAAAATATTTTATTCCTCTGTCCACAGTGCAGCTTTTCCGACCTGTGTTGACTCAAATCATTTCTTCTGCCTAGAATGAGCTTCCTATCCCTCTCTCAGAGTCCTAGCCTTACCGTGATTTGGCATGCTGTGTTTATAATTATCCCTTGAGGCCTAGTTCAAACGTCACTTTCTCCATGATGCCCCTAGTCAGGAAAAAAAAAAGTCTCCTTCTTTCAAATTTCCATGATAGTTTTTCCTTATCTTCCTTATGGCATCTAAAACTCTGCCTTATATAAGCAGCTAACTGTGTACCTTACTTGTCTATAAACAGCTTGACGGCAATATGTGAATTTTGCCCAATTACTGGCGAAATGATAGGTGAATTTGAAATAAATGCTTTTTGGCCTCCATTTCTAGCAAGCTATTCCCCAAATAATTTCAGTGATTTGCCCTTTCATTCTCAAGTAGAATTATTTCTCTGAAAACAGAACATTTCCTCAGTGTATCAAAGTCAAGAATAATTTCCCCTTCCTAACAAGTAAATCAGTAGACGGTTCCAACAGTTCAGTGATTATCATAATTCCAGAAAGCTGTCTAACTTAGGCAAGGAACATAAAGCTTTTCTATCAAAACAAGTCCAAAATATACTTCCTAAACGTGATGAAGACAAACCAGGTTATTTTTTTAATGGCTTAATGTTTGGATTATAAAGACCAGTCATGTAAGAAACTGATTTTTCCATTTAAAAATTGTAATATTTGAAGGCATGGTTTCCCAAATTTTAAGATGTTAAGAGTAATTTAATAAAGTGTACATGAGGAAGACTGGGAGGACTTAAAGGAACAGCTTCCCAAATTTCAAGTTGAAGACTAACATACCGACCTTCTTGTTTCCCTGAAATTACTTCTGCATGAGAGTCAGAAAACAGAAAGTCGAAGTGCACGGGGATGTCAGTCAGAAGGTCTTCTAGAATGGCTTTCTGTTGACTGTAAGACAATCCAAAAATTTACATATCAATATATTATATCCTGAATTTTTCAGTTTTAGAAAGAAAAAAAAAACCCCTATGGCTCTGGTATATCTTATGTGAAAAAAAAATTTTTTTAAACCAAAGCAGTTCATTGAAAAGACTGTTTATTTTAAGAAGGAATTTTCATGTAAAATAGACAGCGAGTGGGAAGCAGCCGCATAGCACAGGGAGATCAGCTCGGTGCTTTGTGACCACCTAGAGGGGTGGGATAGGGAGGGTGGGAGGGAGGCTCAAGAGGGAGGAGATATGGGGATATATGTATACATATAGCTGATTCATTTTCTTATACAGCAGAAACTAACACAATATTGTAAAGCAATTATACTCCAATAAAGATGTTAAAGAAAGAGAGAAGGAATTTTCAGAAGTTGTGTAAATTATGTGATTCCGAGATGTAAAACTACAACTGCAAACAATCCTTAAACAAATAAAATAGAAAATCAGTTTTTTTATGACAACTTTACAGTTTACTATTTATAGTCATAAATAAGTACATTAAAAGATATTTGGTGAGTTCTGACTAAGGGAATATGTCTGGTACTACTCCAGACTTGAAAAAAGAATTTTTAATGTCTTCCTTTTGATGATGATGATGGAAGAGGAAGACAAGGAGGAGGGAGATGAGGGGGGATGAAGGGGAGAAAACCCACCACAGCCAATACCACCACCAGGCTGGCTGGCCCTGCCCTCGTGAGAAGGATCACCTTTCAGGGAGGATTCTCATTCCAGCTGTGCAGAGAATGTAGAGAGGGGTCTCTTTGTGTTTTGCCCGTGGTACATGCTCTGCAGCGAAGTTCAAGAGCGGAGAAATGTAATCACTGACTTTCTCTGGAGAGGTAGCAAACTCTGAAATGCCTACAGAAAAAGGACACTCAGGTTAACAAGTAGATACTTTAGCTTATAAGGTATGCTTCTTCATAAACTGTCACTGTTTGCAGATGACATGATACTACACCCAGAAATCCTAAGACACCACCGAAAAACTACTAGAGCTCATCAATGAATTTGATAAAGTTGCCGGATACAAAATAAACATACAGAAATCTGTTGCATTTCTATACACTAACAACGAACTATCAGTTAGAGAAATTAAGGAAACAATCTCATTTACCATCACATCAAAAAGAACAAAATACCTAGGAATAAACCTATTTAAGGAGGTAAAAGACCTGTATTCTGAAAACTATAAGACACTGATGAAAGAAACTGACGACAACACAAACAGGTGGAAAGATATACTGTGTTCTTGGACTGGAAGAATTAATACTACCTAAGGCCATACTACCTAAGGCAATCTACAGATTCAATGCAATCCCTAACATTTTTCACAGAACTAGAACAAGTAATTTAAAAATTTGTATGGAAACACAAAGAATCTGAACAGCCAAAACAAACCTAAGAAAGAAAAGAACTGGTGGTATTACACGCCGACTTCAGACTGTATTACAAAACTACAGTAATCAAAAACAGCATGGTACCAGCACAAAAACAGACATATAGCTCAATGGAACAGAATAGAGAGCTCAGAAATAAACCCACACACTTACAGTCACCTAATCTACAACAAAGGAGGCAAGAATATAGAATGTAGAAAAGACAGTCTCGTCAGTGAATGGTTCTGGGAAAACTGGACAGCTATATGTAAAAGAATGAAATTAGAACATTTTCTTGCACGATATACAAAAATAAACTCAAAATTGATTAAAGACCTAAATGTCAGATCAGAAACCATAAAACTCCTAGAGAAAACATAGGCAGAACACTCTTTGACATAAAAAGTAGCAATATTTTTTTTGGATCTGTCTCCTAAGGCAGAGGAAAGGAAAGCAAAAATAAACAAATGCAACCTAATTAAACGTAAAAGCTCTTGCACAGAAAAGGAAACCATCGACAAAACAAAAAAGACAACCTACTGAATGGGAGAAAATATTTGCAAGTGATATGACCAAGAGAGTTAATATCCAACATATATAAACAGCTCATACAACTCAATATCAAAAAAAGCAAACAACCCGATTAACAAATGGTCAGAAGACCTGAAGAGACATTTTTCCAAAGAAGACATACAGATAGATGGCCAACAGGCATATGAAAAGATAATCAACATCCCTAATCATCAGGGAAATGGAAATCAAAACCACAATGAGATATCATCTCACACCTGTCAAAATGGATATCATCAAAAAGACCATAAACAAAAAATATTGGCAAGGATTTAGAGATAAGAGAACCCTTGTACACTGCTGGTGGGAATGTAAATTGGTGTCACCACTGCAGAAAACAGTATAGAGGTTCCTCAAAAAACTAGAAACAGAACTACCATATGATCCAGCAATTCCACTCCTGGGTATATATCTGAAGGAAACAAAAACACTATTAGAAAAGATACATGCACCCCAATTTTCACAGCAGCATTATTTACAATTGCCAAGATATGGAAGCAACGTAAGTGTCCATCAACAGATAAAGATGTGGTATGTGTATGCAATGGAATATTACTCAGCCAGAAAAAAGAATAAAATTTTGCCATTTGCAACAACATGGGTGCACCTGTAGGGTATCATGCTTAGTGAAATAAGTCAGACAGAGAAAGACAAATACTGTTTATTATCACTTATATGTGGAATCTAAAAAAATACAACAAGCTAGTGAATATAAAAAAAAGGAAACAGACTCACAGATATAGAGAACAAACTAGTGGTTACCAGTGGGGAGAGGGGAGGGGGAAGGGCAAGATAAGGGTAGGGGATTAAGAGGTACAGAAGAAAAAAAAGTTATGCTTCTTTAACGAGGCTAATTTGAGAGCAATTCACACTGCACACCATACACTCCTAGTTTTTCCCTATCCCTCTGGCAACTCCTTCCACAGTGTCTCGGCTGTTAAGTGACGGTGGTGCTACCTGTTCAGTCCTATGCTCTCTTCTGAGTCATCACAGACCTAATTGAGCAACTATTGTGTGTCAGACACTTGGGATCAGCTGCACATGAGCTCGCCCCTGCCCCTGAGAAACATGCCCCCACTGCCCTCGGCAGGTTCACTCACTCCCATGGCGGCCATCACCATCTATGCCTCAGATCTCCAGATCTTAATCGCAGCCATCCAGCTCTCTTCCCCAACCTCCAGATCAGTATGTAGTAACTGTCCACTGGACACAGCCATGTGCCTGTCCTCACAGCAACATATGTAAACCCAAACTCAACTTCCACTGTAAACCTGGCTCTTACTGCTCGTGACCTACCTTAGCAGCCCCAGCCAGTATCCTGGATAAAATCCCTCTCCCTCACCCCAACGTGTGTTCTGGGTTTCACTGATCGCCTGTCCTTGGCTCTGCTCACACTATTTCACTTCTCATCTCTGCTGGACACCACCAGCCTCTGCCAGCCTGCTGCAGCACATCCTACTCTCAAGTCCTGGCGATCCCCAACCACTCTCCGTGGTCTGAGATCTTCCTGGTCTGAGATCCTCTGGTGGCTCCCCAATGCCCTCCAGATAAAGCTCAGCTCTAGAACAGCATAACGTGCCCTGAGCACTCACCTATCCCATCTCTTGACACATTCTTTCCATTTGGCTTCAACTAGACTGCATAAAATTTCTGTAATGCATCATACCCTGGCCTTAGGGCCCCTGCAGCTCCACCAGGAAGGGGCTTCTCTTTGACTGCCTCCCTCCCCCCACCCCTTTCACCTGGCTGACTCCCGCTCACCCAATGAGCTATGCCCTCTCTGGAAGTCCTCCCTAACAGGACCCTGAAGGCGAGCTCTCATTACGTTCCATGCTTACCCCTACCTCTCGGTGGAGCACTCATTCCACCTCATCGAAACTACCTATTTACTTGCCTGTCTCATTTCAACTGGAAGTTTCTTGAGGGCGCAAACTGTGTCTTGTTCAAATTTATTCTCAGCACCTGACACAGTCTCTTGGCAGGTAGCAGGTGCTCAACAAATATTTGTTGAATGAGTACATAAGTGAATGACTATTTCCAGCTGTCATTTAGCCTACAACATTAAAGCTGAGGGGGATTTTAGAAGTCCAAAATTTATTTCACAGATTAGGAAACTGTGGACTCAGAAAGATTAAGCGATCTGTCAAAGCAATCAGCATCAAGCAATCTAAAAGCCAGATTTTTTGGACTCCACATACATTGCCATTTCAATGGACACCAAGCCCAAAGCTATCTAGAATCTATTAAGTAAGGAAATTTCTAGGAAGTTTTGCTATAATGCTATACACAAGAGCCCATGCTTCAGGACAGAGAAGTACTATAAAAAGGTACCTGAATTTCCACTTCAAACATTTCCTGTAGCATCAAAGAGAATCATATTCAGACTGATTTTAATGAGATTCTGGTGTGTACCCTGGGATGCTATGGTAGCTGCCCCTTGTTCTCAGGGGACAACTCCAAGGCATGACAGTTTTCATCTTATTCCACGAGAGCAGGTAATCACTGATGGAACCTGGGATGTGAAGCCAGACGAAATGCAAAGTGCTTTACAGAGTTTAATTTTTTAATTTTCTGGTGAATTTATTTGGTCAATATTACTTTAACCCTGAAAGTGTTTCTAGATTTAGAGACACATAAAAATGTAAGAAATGGGAAAATAGAAAACTGAAAGTCATTCACTAAGACCTACAGAGAAAACGATCTTCTATGAATAACTTTAAAAAAAATGTTCACGGGGGCTTCCCTGGTGGCGCAGTGGTTAAGAAACCGCCTGCCAATGCAGGGGACACAGGTTCAAGCCCTGGTCCCGGAAGATCCCACATGCCACGGAGCAACTAAGCCTGTACGTCACAACTAGTAAGCCCGCGCGCCACAACTACTGAAGTCTGCGCACCCCAGAGCCTATGCTCCGCAACGAGAAGCCACCGCAACGAGAAGCCTGCGCACCACAACGAAGAGAAGCCCCCGCTCGCCGCAACTAGAGAAAGCCCGCACGCATCAACAAAGACCCAACTCAGCCAAAAATAAATAAATTAATTTAAAAAAGTGTTCATGGAAATGTACTCTGGTATCAAAATAATGCTTATACAAGACGCTCAGAGTAAGTTCCCTCTCTTTAACCTGAAAAATGAGGTAAAGATTTTGAATTTTCTGAGCTATATGCTGGTGCCAAGCTGCCCAAACCTCAAAGAACAGTCAACCTGTCGAGTGTTGCCTGAAGAAAGAAGTGGGACTGACTGATTCACTGAAGAATGAGTAGGATGCAAAAGGTCTACAGTCCTGGTAGACTGTTTTATGAGGACAGGTTTTCTTATCAGTTAAAACGAATCTCTTTTTCACTTACATTTTTGAAATGGGAGATAGTAAGCCATGACAGCTATTTTTTGTCAACATTCTCTAATATATTCAAAGATAAATTCTTCAGAATTTTTTATTTAATATTTTACTATTCAACACATTAACTAAATGAAACAAAAGTGCTGAAACTCTATTAAGATCTATGGTCCAATCACATCAGTGATTATCAACCATCAAGATGTAAGGTGCCTATTTCAAGGTACCCCTGAGATCTTCCATTCCTAACACTCTTGACAGAAGGGTGCTGCCTGTTGAAATGATACAGATACAGAAAAAGGCTGAGAACCACTGATTTAAATTGTCTAACGAGGAAGGCAAATCCCAATTTTTACATAACACACTGACTTAGAAATTACAGTATCTTTAAAACTAGACATAGTGATATCAGCTCTTCTAAGTTCTATTGTCACTCTTCTTAAATAACCTAGATGATTAGAAATGCACTGGGGTAGCAATTTTTAAAAATAACAAATACATACCAATGTATTCAAGTACAGATATCCATGAGTTATCTGAAATCACCTTGTCATTAAGGATAGAGACCAACGGCTACCAACTAGAAAACAATCCCTCCATAATTAACGTCAACTAGCCAACATTTGAGCAGACACCATAAGTAAAGGCACTATGGTAAATGCTGCAGGAGACAAAAAAAGACAGACAAGGGTTTAGGCTGTTTTATGAAGGTATCAGTCACCTTATGCAAGATGAACAGAAAAGGGGAAACAGAGTGAAACAAGGAGATCAACTGGGTCCTGGTGTGAGCTCTGAATGAGGGTGATGACTGCAAGGAGAGAAAGGGAAAGACGTGAAAGCTAGCACAGAGAATGAAAAGGCAGAGCCTGGTTACCAGTCAGGTATTTATCATTCACATACCGGGTTTTATTTTCATAACCACAGGCTTTCGGTTTTTATCCCGCATTTGCCTGATATCCAACAGATCATGAGGATTGCCGTTATGCCTTGGCCAGCAATAAACAAATATCCGAGACCCGCTGCTACCACAGTCCACCACGATACCATAGTTCACATTGGGGTTATTGGTGTCTGTAGCTTCAATGTCAGTAACTCGGGCCAAGTACCTTGTTTAGAGAAACAAACACATGCTTTTAATGAGACAGAGACTATCAATGATGCAAGAAACAAACACCAAATCAGTGATCTCTAAGCTGTGTGGTAGCACCACCGTAACACCTTTACAACTGCCGAATGATTAAAAAGTCAAAAGAAAACAAAAAAAGTGATAGTGATAAAAGTCATCTAGAGCAGATACACACTCATCATTCCTTTAACTAAGTTCAAATAAGCTCTGAAAAGCAAAACTCTATTTCCAAACTATCAACATTAACTGAGAAATCAGCTTAAAAGATATCACAGGAGAAGCTTAAGCTTAAATCCTCTTATGATGTGGATTTGGTGGTAAATGACTAAACCATTTCAAACAGTTTAATTTTTCATGCTATGCTGTATTCGGTACAAAATCTGTTTCCTCCAGCCACCTGCTCCGTAAATTCCATCCAAGGCCCCAAAGTCTGGAAGTCATCACGTGAAGGTATGGCATCCTATCTAGAAAACACATGTCTTCTCCTCCTACCTTTGAAACTTCTTATCTCTGGAGAGCCGCCCATACTTATTTCGGATTATGACAACGGAAAAGTATAAAAGTGAGACAGCAGCAGCCAGAACGCTAATGACGAGAATCTGGCGTAAGTTGGTGTTCAGAATTCGGGGACACCCCACTGGAGAGATGCTGAAATGCCAGGAAGCCGGAAGAAGACAGGAGATGCCGATCCTGAAATTTCAAAAGGCAGGTTTAGCGAAAGCAGTCTGCTCCAGAGAGGCCTCCCCTCACTTCCACTGATCAAGTTAAGACATTCAGCTTGAGCTGCCCCTACTTCCCTGCTGGTAGGTTATCGGTATACCCGCATCTTCCACGTTGCTATTTTGCTACGTTAACTCGTTATTATAAAATTACATGAATGAGAATTCAGCCCTGATGACACTTCTGTGTTCCCCCTTTCTGGAGAGTATTAAGTAGTTTTTATTTGTGCCCGGCTTTGTTCCAAAAATAGAATTACAGACAGCTTATAAGGATAAGTTCAATAAGATAAATAAGTAAATCTATAATGAAACCAGGTTTAAGGAGGCTGAATTTAGAGCCCAGAAACACATGTAATAAGGAAAGCCTGCAAAGGTGGCTGAGTACGATAGCGACCAAAAACCCTGTCTGTTACAGCAGAAACATAAACAGCCCAGGAGGAATAAGATTTTCTAACACTGAATCCCGAGGCCAATCTCTCCCGTGCTGATTGTGTGAGAAAAAGGGAAAAAACAGTATCTTTAACGACATCCCCGCGGCAGTCAATAAATACGTTTTGTATATCCTGTGTTTTTAGAAATATTCCTGAGACATTTTTGCCAAGAAACTTTCTTCTCAGTTTGTCAGGAATGAGAGACTATTATTAGGCTTAAAAAACAAAACAAGACAAACCTTGCTGTCTTTGGGATAAATTCTATTGTTTACTGTTAATTTCTACACTCTTCCCTTTAAAGAGTGCTTCGTGGACTAAAACATCTCACAGAAGGGGGAGGGATCCCGCTAACCCAATGGAATTTTCTATCTGTAGTTTCTGGTCTCCACGTGGGTTCTTGGGCCACGCCATGGAGTTTATCACCCCTCCCACACCTCCGAGGCTTACAGGCGGTCATCCTGTGCTTAATACAACTCCTCCCAGATTCCAACACGTGTGCCCTTTACAGTAAACTACATGAACCCCACTTTCCTTCTGTGACAGGCGCCCCCCTGGGGCCCTGGAAGAGCAAAGGTGTTAAACAGAAGTGTAGCACGACTCTGAACACTTCTCACTTGGGATTTAGATTCTCCCCCCTCTCGAGACCTGCTTCGGTGGCACCAAATCTTGGGTTTTACAGCGCCGGGGATTGGGCACCATCACTCACCTCCCCATGCTGGCAGGTCAGAGGTCAGGCGAGGCCCTGGGAGTCAGTCCTCACACACCGTTACAGAAGGCCTCCTGGTGCCAGAGCCCTCCTGTTCCAGGAAGCGACAAAAGTCACAAAGACGGTGCAAGCCAAGGAGACGCTATGCTCTTTGTCAAGTGCCTGCTTAAGCCCAAGCGCACGTAATCTGGTCTGTGATCCTTGCGGTGGAGCTCTTGGCTCGGTTTATTTTGAGCAACACACTTCGAAGTTAATTTCATGCTATCAGAGACGTAGGCCTAAATCAAAAGAGATAATCACAGTCTGGCATCTTTACCTAAATGCGAATCAGTGACGCCAAAATACAGGTCACCGAACAGGTCTTCACCACCTCATGGTGCTGAATGTTAAGGAAGATTAGGGGTGGGAGTAGGAGGCAGGCGGAATGAGTAACCGAATGGGGGTCTGAACCCTCCATTCAGCTGATAAATACCTACTAGGTCACTCTTTTCTGTACAAAGTACCACGCAAGGCACCATGCTCCGAGTGAGCTCTGTCACCTTCACCGTGGCCGCCACTCCTTCAGCTCCCAGACCTCAGATCACAGGAGAACAGGAGGCGGGGGCCTCCTTCCAACCTGCCGGATCCGAAGGACGCGTGATCCTGGGTCTCCTTCTTGGTCTTGTGGCACCGATGTACCTCTTCCAGGCCTCTCTGGACAGCTGTCTCCCCTAGTCTGCCTCTTAGCTCTTGAATGGTTCCTTCTCAGGACCCTCGACGTCTCGGCGTTTCTGCACATCCTGTCTGCTCTGTTCCCCAGGTTCTCTGTCTTGGCTCCAATCTCTCTAACTCTAATCTCCGTTCCTGGTCAACTTCACTTACTGCTTCAATGATCCGACAGCTCAGAACTTTCTTTCTCCACCCCAGGCTTCTCCTCTGAGCTACAGATACGTATCTTCAAGCACCTACCAACACCCCCATCTGAACATCGCACAGGCCCATGAGAAACACTTCTAAAGCTGAACCCTTCCACTGTACCCTCATCCTCCCCTCCCACGCTCCTCCTCTCAGTCCCAACCCCACCGACTGCTCAAGCAGAAACTAGGGAGTCGTGCCTGACCCCTCCCTCCTCCTCATCCTCCCGAGCCGACTTCTGACGGAGTCCTTCCATTTCTCTAACCTCCGTTCCTCTAAAGCCTGTCCCTTTTCTTAGCAATCTCTTACTCCTACCTGGCGTATCAGGACAGCAGCCTAACTTGTCAGTCTCCCACCTGCAGTCTCAACCTAGCGGCTCTCCAGTTCCTCACCCCATAGCTTCAGGCAGATTCTTCAACAGAAACTGACATCCGCCCCATCCCTGCTCAGGTCCAGGATCCTGTTAATCTTGTGCTGGAAATCCTCCAACGGCTCCCCTTGCAAGTAAATAAAGGCCAGAGGCTGTACCCTGACTCCCCGTTCTACGGGATCCGGACATCTGTTACTGCTCTGACCTCACCGTCCCTCTCCCTTTCTCACTTCACTCCAGCCACACTGGTGTCCACACTGTCTTCACACACGCCAGGCACTGTCTGGTCTCAGAGCCTCTGAATGTGCTGCTCCCTCTGCTTGGAAATAATCCATATGGCTTATTTTTTCACTCCCTTCAGATCTTTACTCAGTGTCACCTTCTCAGGGAGGCATGCCCTGGCCACCCAATCTATAACTGCAAGCTCTCCCCTCCATCCAGCTCCCTTCCCTGGGTTATTTCTCCTCCTTAGCATTTACGTATTTATTAACTTTTTTTTTTTTTTTTTTTTTTTGCCACACCACATCATGCAGGTTCCCAGTTCCCCAACCAGGGATCGAACCCATGCCCCCTGCAGTGGAAGCTCGGAGTCTTAACCGCTGGACCACCAGAGAAGTCCCTTTATGAACTTCTTATATAGTGCTTATTATGTGCCAGGCCCTGCTGAAATGCTTTGCAAATACTAATCTATTCCTCCTATCGACCACCAAGGTAGGTACTATTTGCATAATATTTTACAGATGAAGCCGGGAGGCTGAGTAATGTACCTGAGGTCACACAACTAATAAAAGGTGAATATAAGTAAAAGAGCTGGGATTCAAGCATGTGAATCCATACTCCTATCCTGTCCTCTAACACACTCTGTGTGTGTGTGTGTGTGTGTGTGTGTGTTTGCATTTCTCTTGCTCATGTGTCTCTTCCTCCAGAATGCCAGCCCCACAAGGGGCCAGATTTAGGTCTGCTTGCCTGCATTCCCGGCGTGGCAGCCCCTAGGAAAGGGCCTGGCAAGAAGTCAAGTTTCAGAGTTCTGGGACCGAAAAGGGTCACAAACTTATACACTAGGGTAATCTTTCCAAAACGAACAGTAATCATGACACCTCCCCACCTCCCAATTTCTCTCTCTCACTCAGGAAAAAGTCCTAACTCCTTAGGATGGTAAAGGAGGTCCTTCTCGATCTAGTCTTGTGCTATTCCATATAGTAGCCATTGCCACATGTGGCTAAAGTAATTTAAATTAAAAATTCAGTTTCTCCAGACTCACAGATATAGAGAACAAACTAAGTGGCTACCAGTGGGGAGAGGAAAGGAGGGAGGGGCAAGTGAGGGGTAGGGGATTAAAGATGTTCATCACAGTATTATGTATAATAGCAAAACACTGTTCTAAACTAGTGTGCCTTATAGGGGGGTGGGTTAAATTAAACATGGCCCATGTATGCAATGGACTACGATGTGACTGTTAGAGGTGCTGACACAGATCTACATTTACTGACATGGAAAGATACTCATGACAGGTTAAGTGAAAAAACTAACATCAGGCACAGAGAGGAGAAAATGGAAGGAGAAAAACCAAAATGTTAACAGCGGTTAGTTATTTCTGAGTAGCGAGATAATGGATCATCTCTATTCTCTTCCCTAGGCTTGCCTAGGTTGCTTGAAGGGCATATATTAAGGGCATATTTTATCATCAGAAGAAAACAACAGAACTGTCTTTAACAAGCTACCTTTGACTGATATCTCCAGTTTCCGGCATCCAATCCTCTTCTGGATATATCAGGAAAGCCCGTCTTCAAAACTCTTCATGGTACAGGAATTCCAGTCTGAACATTTAAAAAAATCGATGATTATGTGATAGCTGAACTACGAACAAAAGAAAAGCATGTTTAATTAACAGCTTAAAGTCAAGGTCCTTGGGGGAAGAAAGGCCCTTCATGATTCAACGATTTGTATTATGAAGTGACATGAAGGGCAGAGAGGAGTAATACGACTGACTCCAATCTCAAGGCTTCCGCAGATTGGTGATGGAGAAAATACCAATACCCAAGAAATAATCAAGAGAGTAACAGAAGGCAATGTTAAATTATCTGGACTCCTGCTGTACCAGTTCAAAGAGCACGGTGAAGGCTACACGTTAACAGAAAGATTCCTGCAGGTGGGAAGCAGGCTTTGGACGGGGGAGGAGAAAAGAGAGCACCTTTCAAAGAAGAGGCCCTGTTAGGATGCACCATGGCAAACTTAGTCAATGTTATTTAATCCATTGTTTGTCTTAGGCCTTTTTTTTTTTTTTGAGATACGGGATGACTTTGACAATGAGGATGAATAGATATTTTTGGAAGTTACAAAATTTGTGTTTAAAGACAGACAGAAAATAGGACAGCTTGTAAACTGCTAAAGTAATTACTTTCATTTAGGACAAAAGTATGGCTGAACATCACCCAGCAGACAACAATACGGTAATTTGATCTTAAAATGTAAACTCCAGCTGTATTTGCAGCTAAGAGTCTTGGCACCAGGGTTTAGGGTGGCAAACTCTTAGCAGTATTACATAAAACTGCCATGTTTTTAAAAGGCCTAAGTTATGTGAGGCCCATCACCAGAGAGATGCATTAATTCGAATTCTTTCAGCTCATGGGGCCCCCTCTCAGCTGAACGTTCTTTAGCGGAGTGAGGTCCACTGGGTCCTGAGTTAAAGTCTTTTCAGTCAGTTTCTCATTGACAGTCCTAAGGAAAACGGTGAAAACAATACAAGTCAACTGCAAAGTGAAATGGCTCCCACGGTGAAAAATGCAGGATGCAGTGACACAGACATTCGCAAATGCTGAAATAACAGGCAAACAAAATCACAGACAAATGAGACTCTGGAAGAGCTAAACCTAAGTAAGAACAGGTAAGATGCCACGAAGGGTGCTTCAAAAAAGAACAATATGAATATCAAAAGATGACAAGAGAAGCTGGAAAAATCAAAAGAAGCCCACAAACAGGCAGAATTCTGTAAGAAATGACCGTCTTGGTGGGAGTGAGAGGCCAAAGTGAAGCGAAGGATGCTGTGTGGCACTCAGCTGTGGGAAAAATACATCAAAACAACTTGATTCGTTTGTTGTTTTAAGAAGAATGCACGGTAACACGTGTTGGCAAGGATGTGGAAAAAGAGGAACCTTGAGCATTGTTGGTGGGAATGTAAACTGGTGCAGCCACTAAGGAAAACATTATGGAGCTTCCTCAAAAAATTAAAAATGGATCCACCATATGATCCAGCAAGTCCATTTCTGGGTATTTTTCTGAAGAAAACAAAAACATTAATTTGAAGAGATATACGCACCCCTGTGTTCATAGCAGGATTATTTGCAACAGCCAAGATATGGAAGCAAGTAAAGTGCCCAAGAACAGATGGATAAAAAAATTGTGGTGTATGTATACAATGAAATATTACTCAGCCACAAAAAAAGAATGAAATCTTGCCATTTGTGACAACATGGATGGGCCTGGAGGGCATTATGCTAAGTGGAATAAGTTTGACAGAGAAAGACAAATACTATATGATTTCACTTATATGTGAAGTCTAAAAAACAAATGAGCAAACATAACAAAACAGAAACAGACCCAAACATACAGAGAACAAACTGGTGGTTGCCAGTGGGGTAGGAAATGGGAGGACAGAAACAGGTGAGAGAGATTAAGAGGTACAAAATTCCAGTTACAAAATGAATGAGTCACAGGGATGAAATTTACATAGGGAATATAGTCAATATTGTAATACCTTTGTATGGTGACAGATGGTAACTAGACTTATGGTGGTGATCTTTGTCGTAATGTACAGGATTATCGAATCCCTATGCTGTGCACCTGGAACTAACATAGTGTTGTAGGTCAATTATGCTTCAATTTTTTTAAAATAAGAGAAAAAAGAAGAATGCACGTAGTTGCATTTATGATCGACATTTTCTTAATATTTAAATTTTTATTTATTTATTTTAATAAATTAATTTATTTATTAATTTTTTGGCTGCGTTGGGTCTTCATTGCTGTGTGCGGGCTTTCTCTAGTTGCGGTGAGTGGGGGCTACTCTTTGTTGCGGTAGCTTCTCTTGTTGCGGAGCACGGGCTCTAGGCACGTGGGCTTCAGTAGCTGTGGCTCGCGGGCTCAGCAGTTGTGGCACAAGGGCTTAGATGCTCCGCGGCATATGCGATCTTGCCGGACCAGGGCTCGAACCCGGATTCTTAACCACTTAACCACTGTGCCACCAGGGAAGTCTTTAAATTTTATTTTTCAATAGCAAGTCCTAACCAAACCTCTTCCCTACCTCTCACTGTTCATTTGTAAACTTCTGGTCCCCATTTTAAATGATCTTTTTCTGGTCATACTTTTCCCTGCATCTCCTCTGTAGTTTCCCAGATCTGCAACTCTGACTTCCCTCAAGTTTCAGTTCCACATCCTGAGCTTACCCAGTTACCACAAACTCATTTAGTCTAAGATTGTGCTCCCAAATCTTTTGACACAAACTAATACCACCTTCCAAATTCCCCAGGTCTAAGAGGAGTATCACCGTGGACTGGGGGTCACCTGATTCTTAACCTTGATTCCCAATTATCTGTGTGTTGCTACTCTATGTCATTCATCAGGTCCTGTCAATTCTTCCTCAAACAGTCCACACATCTAAAATGACCACAGCAGACATCCCTACCTCAGGATAGGTCTCTAGGCGGGTCACTAACCTTCTGCCTTCACCGTGAACACCGTTCTTTGGAAACATTTCTTTGTAAAACGTTACCTTCACAATACAACCAGCTCAAGAAAAAATCTAGAAACAATAAATGCTGGAAAGGGTGTGGAGAAAAGGAAACCCTCCTGCACTGTTGGTGGGAATGTAAATTGATACAGCCACTATGGAGAACAGTATGGAGGTTCCTTAAAAAACTAAAAATAGAACTACCATACGACCCAGCAATCCCACTACTGGGCATATACCCTGAGAAACCATAATTCAAAAAGAGTCATGTACCACAATGTTCATTGCAGCTCTAATTACAACAGCCCGGACATTGAAGCAACCTAGGTGTCCATCGACAGATGAATGGACAAAGAAGATGTGGCACATATATACAATGGAATATTACTCAGCCATAGAAAGCAACGAAATTGAGTTATTTGTAGTAAGGTGGATGGACCTAGAGTCTGCCATACAGAGTGAAGTCAGTCAGAGAGAGAAAAACAAATACCGTATGCTAATGCATATATATGGAAGCTAAAAAAAAAATGGTACTGATGAACCTAGTTGCAGGGCAGGAATAAAGTTGTAGACATAGAGGATGGACTTGAGGACACAGGGTGGGAGGTGGAAGCTGGGTCCAAGTGAGAGTAGCACTGACATATATACACTACGGAATGTAAAATAGATAGCTAGTGGGAAGCAGCAGCACAGCACAGGGAGATCAGCTCAGTGCTTTGCACTGACCTAGGGGGGGATAGGGAGGATGGGAGGAAGGCTCTACAGGGAGGGGATATGGGGACATATGTATGCATATGTCTGATTCAACAAAAACTAACAGTATTGTGAATCAATTATACTCCAATAAAGATCTATTGGGACTTCCCTGGTGGCACAGTGGTTAAGAATCCGCCTGCCAACTCAGGGGACACGGGTTCAAGCCCTGGTTCGGAAAGATCCCACATGCCGCAGAGCAACTAAGCCTATGTACCACAACTACTGAGCCTGCGCTCTAGAGCACGTGAGCCACAACTACTGAGCCCGTGTGCCGCAACTACTGAAGCCCGCATGCCTAGAGCCCATGCTCCGCAACAAGAGAAGCCACTGCAATGAGAAGCCCACGCACCGCAACGAAGAGTAGCCTCCACTCGCCACAACTAGAGAAAACCCGTGCGCAGCAACGAAGACCCAACACAGCCAAAAAATTAGAAAAAAAAAAAAAAAAGAACCTTCCAGAGCCTACAGGTCAACAACAGCGTCCCTGTGTGGCATCTGAGACCTTCCATCCGTCAAACAGTCCCATCTTATTTTACTAAACTGTCCTCTGCTCAGCCCTAGATAACATCTCTCTGCTCTAGTGAGGTGGGTCTCTCCTCTCCCACACAAACAGTCCTCCTTCTTGCCTTGGGCCATTACTTAAGTCACTTCCTACTAAGTAATATGTCCTGTTCACAATATTACACTTCTTTCAAGGCACAGGTCAATATTCTTTGCCAAGATTTAACCAGTTATATTCCCCAATGTTTCTCCCCACTCTGAATCTTCTCTTTATTCATGTGTAGTTGATTTAAAATAAACATGCTGAATAAATATGTAGAGAATATAAATACCTAGATAACTTTCATTTTGTTTCTTCTTTCTAGACTATATACCTAAGGGTTGACATCATGCATTCCTATTAGGCCTGGAAGGATGTAAACCACAGATTCAATATGCAACAAATAAATCAATGTTAAGGTTAACAATGGAATAAACAAACTACTTACACAAATTAATACTCTATTTTATAATTCTGCTAATGTGTCAAACAGAATGAACAGACCTGATACAAAGACACAATAACATCAAATATAACATAATACAAAGAATATAATTCTTTTAGGCCTCTCCAAGGCTGGAAAATTATCTTCATTACACAAAGCAGTACACAGTAAAGGCTGTAATGTGAAATTAAACTAGGGATCTGAGTCTCTAATTTAGAATTCTTTAATAACCTAGTTTATCTTTCAGCATGGAAGCATCTCTTTTCTTTCCTAAACAGTCTACACCAGCGTTCGTCTCACTGGGGTCTGAGAACCCCTGCGGTTCTGAGTCAAATTCCAGAGGAATGAGCGAACTGTCCCTTTAAGAGGTGTCACGCATTACTCGAGTTTGTGAAACACTGCTCTTACCATCACTTTATTGCCCAACTAGCTCTATTTTTCCAAAGGAGCTAATCAGATTTAGATTTTAGAGAAACCTAAAGCATGAAACTTGGTAAAAGCAGAGTAAAGGAAAAACGATGCTGACTTGTAAATGTCATGACAAGGTGGCAGGTAAGACCCGCAGGGTCCTCAGTGCAGCATCCTTCTCCCCGGCCAGGTCCCTCCCCATGCGGCCCAGACCTGCGCCCACTACGTGTCAGAGGGGAAGTCCAGCGCGGTCACCGGAGCGGGCGCCGACAGCACGACTGCCAGCTTTCTCCCGCCAGGGGCTGGGGGACAGCACCTGCCGCCCGGGGTCACGGGTGCTGACGGCTGGCGCCCGGATGTGGTCGCGCGACCCGGGCGGCGGGGAGGCAACGGCGCGGGAAGGGCCCCCGGGGCAGAGTGGCTCGTCCGCGGCCTCGCTGCCCCGTCGGGCCCCGTCGGGCCCCGCTCCAACCGTCCCCGCTTCGGCCGCCCAACCTCCCCTCGTCCGCGCCGGAAAGGCCGCCTCACCTGCTCGGCAGCGTCCGACTCGGCGGTCGGGGTTCCCGGGAGCGGGGACCCGCGAGCGGAGCGCATCACGGCCACCGCGGCGAGGCGGCGCCGGCAATGCAGTCGCGGCTTCCCGGCAGCAGCTTCCCAGAAGCTCCGCTCCTTTCCCGCAGCCGTACCGCCAAAACACCACCCCGTAGCCACCCGCGTCGCGTCACCGGGAGCGGCGGGAGCGCGCACGCCGCGGGGCGGGGCCTGCGCCGCCGTGACTGGCATCCGAGCGCAGCGCTGTTCCGCGGAACCACGCGGGTGCAGCTGAGCTCAGGGAATGCCGAAAGTGAAAGTGGCATCACGGAACTAACCAGTACTGTGGCTTGGTTACCGCCGATCCTACAGCGAGGCGCAAAGTGCTTATGACACCAAAGGTCATTTTGTTTTAAATTAATTAATTAATTAATTTCTGGCTGTGTTGGGTCTTCGTTTCTGTGCGAGGGCTTTCTCCAACTGCGGCGAGCGGGGGCCACTCTTCTTCGCGGTGCGCGGGCCTCTCACTATCGCGGCCTCTTTTGTTGCGGAGCACAGGCTTCAGACGCGCAGGCTCAGTAGTTGTGGCTCACGGGCCTAGTTGCTCCGCGGCATGTGGGGTATTCCCAGACCAGGGCTCGAACCCGTGTCCCTTGCATTGGCAGGCAGATTCTCAACCACTGCGCCAACAGGGAAGCCCCGCTGTTGTTTTATTTGTGTTCTTTAGTATTATGGAAAACAACACTTGAAAACTTAAGAAGGACTAGGCATTTTTGCTCGACTCGACATTTCGTTTTGCAACTTTGCCAGTAGCTATCCCGATTTTATAAGCGGGGAAACGAAGCTCAAACTCATTCAGTGACTCTCTTAAGGTCCACATAATTAGTAAAAGCCAGGATTTCATCCTTACCAAAAGTTGCATGTTTCAGAGCCTACTCTGGGTTAGAGCACCTCCAACACAGGCAATGGTTATGAGAAGAAATAGTGAGGTGAACAGCACTAGTTCCAGAGAGTAACCCCAAGACCTGGACTTAGCTTAAGGCCCCACTCTAGCTTGACAAAAAAAAGTGCCTTGAAGTCACAGAGCTGGAAGAGACCTTGAGAAACACAGCTTTTTATCCTTTTTTCTTTTCTTTTCTTTTTTTTTTCTAAACAGGTGAATACACTGCTTCCCAGAGATAGAAAGTGACCAGCCAGCCTAGCCAGTTTAAAATATTTTTAAAAATGAGAGTCCTGGAAACGTCTACTCCATTACTTGTGTCAAGTAAAACAAGCTTGGACAAAACTAGTAGTCATAAATTTTAAGCAGAATCCTTGGTCCAGCACCAGCTTGGGTTAAATCTCCTTGTGGTAACATTTCCTTCTTGGATTCAGATACTGTTCATGGAAGAAGGCTAGCAGTGACCAAGGAGTCTTGTGCTTTAGAAGTAAATACTGTCTTTTAACTATTGCTCCATACCAGAATCATAAAGCCACAGAAAGTTTGAACAAAGAGACCATAGTTACTATCTAGACCAAACCATCTCCTTTTACTGTTAAGGAACCTGGATCCCAGAGAGACTGAATGTCTTGCCCAAATGCCCTAGAGGCAGAAGGGGAAGCAGAACCTCTGGTTCTGACTCCTACTTGAGTGCCCTTTTATGGCAATCTGTTGCTATTTTTAAAAAATGACCAGTTTGGATAGCTTACACATTAGAAAGCTCTGTGACTTATACCTAAGGTTAGCTTTGAGAAGCTGAAGTAGTTGGCCACCGACATGCTATGATTTTAGGGCCAGAACCCCTCAAAATTACGTGTGTTTCAAAGTCCTTACCATCTGTGTTACTGGTTCATATTATGGTAGTCTCTCTCTCAAGGAGGCCTCTACCAAAATGCCACACTAGAATTTTCACACCATCGGTATTTCCTGATAATTCGTATACAACAATTTTCTGACAAGAGCTAGGAAAAAAAGTATAAAGTATGAAAACATGGAATATGCTGCATTAGTTTCCTAGAACTGCCATAACAAATTACCTCAAACTGGGTGGTTTAAATCAACAGAAATTTATTCTTTCATAGTATGGGAGGCTCAAAGTCTGAAATCAAGGTGTTGGCAGGCCCATGCTCTCTCCGAAGAGTCTAGGAGATGATCCTTCCTTGCCTGTCAGTTTCTGGTTGTTGCCGGCAATCTTTGGCATTTCTTGGTTTGTAGATGCATCACTCCAATCTCTGCCTTTGTTGTCACGTGATGTTCTTCTGTGTGTCTCTCTGTCCAAATTCACCTCTTCTTAAAAGGACAGCAGCATATTGGATTTAGCCACACCCTCTCCCCTCCCAACCAATACAATATGATTTCTTCTTAACATGATTATATCTATAAAGACCCTGTTTCCTAATAAGGTCACATTCACAGGTTCTGGGTGGACATGAATTTTGGGGGCACACTATTCAACCCAGTACATGAGAGGACCAGCCCGGTTTTGGTCATCAGGGAAGGCTTCTCTGAGGAAGTGATGTTAGAGGTCACACCCGCAAGATGAATAGGAATTAACCAGAAGATGGATGAAGTCTGGGCCTATATGAAGGAGTAGCGCTTCAGGCAGTGGAAACAGCAAAGAGGCTCTGAAGTGGGTAGAAGCACAGCTGTCAGAGTGAGCCATCAACTTATTCTCCCTTATTAACAGGAGAAATAAAAAAACTAAGCTAATAGGAGACAACACGTACTGCGTACTTTATGACAGGCACAGTTCTAAGAGCATTAAAAAACATTTCAAATAGAATGGTAATGAAAATATGTCAAAATTCATGGAATGCAGCCAAAGCGGTACTTACTGAGAAATTTATAGCTTTAAAAGCTTATTTTTGTAAAGAAATAAAAGTTTGAAATCGAAGTTTCCACCTTAAGAAGTTAGGATAAGAAAAGAAAGTTAAAACCAGAGCAAATAGAAGGAAGGAAGTAATTTTTAAGAATAAGTTGGACAAAATTAACAAAACCACAAGTTGGTTCTTTGAAAATATTAATAAAATTGATCAATTCGTAGGGAGATTGATCAGGAAAAAAGAAAGAAAACACAAATAATCAAAATCAAGACTAAAGGAAGAACATCCTTACAAATCCTACAAAAATTAAAAAAAATAATAAGAAAACGTAATGAACAACTGTATGCCGGTTTCAACAATTTAGATGAAATGGAAAAATTCTTGGAAAAATACAATTTCCCAAAATTGACAGAAGGAAAAATCATCTGAATGGCCCTATATCTTTTATGGTCCCCAGAAGAAAATTCCAGGCCCAGATGGTTTCACCAGTAAATTTTATCAGCTGTTTAAGAAAGAAATCATACCGATCTTATGTAAACTCTTTCAAAGAAATAGAGAAGGAGAGAATATTTCCTAACTCACGAGGTCAGAATAATCCTGATTCCAAGAGATAAAAAAGAAAGAAAATTACATACACATCAATATCCTTTATGAACATAAACACAAAAATTCTAACAAAACATTGGCAATTAAAATCCAGCAATATCTATCTAAAGAGAGTAAGATAGCTTAACCAAATGAGATTTTTTTCAAGAAATGCAAGGTTGGTTCAACATTTTAAAATAATCCCTATTATTCACTACATAAACAGAATAAAGGAGACAATTCATATGATCTCAATCAGTGTAGAAAAAAACATTTGACAAAGTTCAACACTCATTCATGATTTAAACCAAAAAGCTTTCATCAGCTATAAAGGGAATGATCTTCCTTAGTTTGTTAGCATATTTACAAAAGAACTACAGCTAACATGGTTGCAAGGTCAAAGTATGTTATTGCAAGTCTGTGTTTTGAAAGTATTAAATCATTAGAGAAATGCAGATCAAAACTACAATGAGGTATCACCTCACACCAGTCAGAATGGCCATCATCAAAAAATCTACAAACAACAAATGCTGGAGAGGGTGTGGAGAAAAGGGAACCCTCTTGCACTGTTGGTGGGAAGGTAAATTGATACAGCCACTGTGGAGAACAGTATGGAGGTTCCTTAAAAAACTAAAAATAGAACTGCCATATGACCCAGCAATCCCACTACTGGGCATATACCCTGAGAAAACCATAATTCAAAAAGAGTCATGTACCACAATGTTCATTGCAGCTCTATTCACAATAGCCAGGACATGGAAGCAACCTAAATGTCCATCGACAGATGAATGGGTAAAGAAGATGTGTCACATATATACAATGGAATATTACTTAGCCAGAAAATGAAACGAAACTGAGTTATTTGTAGTGAGGTGGATGGACCTAGAGTCTGTTATACAGAGTGAAGTAAGTCAGAGAAAAACAAATACTGTATGCTAACACGTATATATGGAATCTAAAGAAAAAAAAAAGGTTATGAAGAACCTAGGTGCAGGACAGGAATAAAGACGCAGACGTAGAGAATGGACTTGAGGACACGGGGAGGGGGAAGGGGAAGCTGGGACGAAGTGAGAGAGTGGCATGTGCATATATACACTACCAAATGTAAAATAGATAGCTAGTGGGAAGCAGCCACATAGCACAGGGAGATCAGCTCGGTACTTTGTGACCACCTAGAGGGGTGGGATAGGGAGGGTGGGAGGGAGACGCAAGAGGGAAGACATATGGGGATATATGTATATGTATAGCTGATTCACTTTGTTATAAAGCAGAAACTACAGAAACTAACACACGATTGTAAAGCAATTATACTCCAATAAAGTTGTTAAAAAGAAGAAAGTATAGGGCTTCCCTGGTGGCGCAGTGGTGAGAGTCCGCCTGCCGATTCAGGGGACACGGGTTCGTGCCCTGGCCTGGGAAGATCCCACATGCCGTGGAGCGGCTGGGCCCGTGAGCCATGGCCGCTGAGCCTGCGTGTCTGGTGCCTGTGCTCTGCAACGGGAGAGGCCACAACAGTGAGAGGCCCGCATACCACAAAAAAAAAAAAAAGTATTAAATCAGAGTTTCAAAAAGGGATGTGATGTCTGGACTGCAGAAGCCATCCTGTAACCATGAGGCAACAGTGATGCAGATAAGAAGCAGATAAGAAGCCAATACTAAATATGTTGAAATAGAAAGAGAGAGTTGCCTAGGTCCATCATGGCATCACTAAATCACTAAAATAATACTAGCCACTGATGTACATCTTACTCCTTGTTATGAGAGGAGAACAAGGCCTTTGTTCCATTACTTGCCATTAGGTCTCAGAGGCAACATGACTTGTTCAAGTTCCTAAAACTGGAAGGGATGCAGGATGATTGAATGTGAAGCTAACTAAATTGGAAGGTGGAAACCTGGATCCCAGTCCCTGCTGTGCTGTTAATTGACTGCATAAGCTTAGAAAAATTTAGTTTACCTCACTGGTTCTCACCATCCATATGTAACTTTTAAAAGGGAGTGGAGAGGTGGCTAGGTTGACCTCTGAGGTCTGAAATCCATGATTTCTAAGAGGCAAAAGAGACAGAAACAAGGTCCTCCCTTCCTCCTTCCCCTCTCTCCCTCCTTCTCCACCTCTGCTTCCTCATTATGAAATCTAATATAAGACAGAAGAGCTCTTTCCTTTTTAAGTTGAACTCCAGATTCATTTAAAACTGTGCATGTGGGAATCTTAGTGAATGGATTAGGGCCAGTGAAAACCATCAGTATTTAGAACCCAAACAGCGTTTCCTTTAGTTACCTTTCTGGAAAAACCTCCAACATGGCCATAGCTTGGCATTCTGTTGGCTTTGCTCTCCAAATGTTTTAACCCATCATTCCAGGGAGACTAAATTGGCAAACGGGCCCTCCTGGCAGTCTGTAAGTGTTGGGAGGAGGTGACTGTGGGGCACTGGATGTCATGGAAACAAAGGAATCAGGTGACCCTTGGAAACAATGAGTCCAATTGCCCTCCTCCGTTCCTGTTTGCCTTCCAATGCACGTGTGCACAGACTGGTTTTTGAGCGACTTGGCTAATAATCCTATATATTTATACAGCATTTGTCTTCAAGAAGACCATAGCACTTTACAGACATGACCTCATTTATGAGCCCAGCCTTCCTAAGGCAGGGAATGGGCCAGGAGAATTCTTATTTTATGGAGTTTTGTTGCAGAGTGAAAGCACTTGAGATTCAGAAAGAGAAAGGGACTTGGTCAAAGCAGCATCAAAATTCACAGGGTTTCCTTCAAACTTTTCTCATCACAGCATGTGTGCAACTGTACCATAAAGGGGTCTAGTGGGATGTGGATCATTACACACACATAAACATACACACACACAAAATAGGGAGTGGACATGGTTGCTTTTGCTGCCTACAACCATCCTTCTCTTTCGGTAACAGTACCTTGAATTTCTGAAGCAGTATGCCTGTCTCGCACTCAGTCCATTTGGGTCAGGACATATGACCCTGGCCTGGTTATGCAGAGTAATTTCATTCCCTGACCCTGTGATTGGCACATGAGTCCTGCTGTTCTGATCAGATATAAGCTACATTCTTCAATATCAGCTTCATCGGCGAAAAGATGATATTTTGATTTTTGTACAGTTTTTGTTTCATTTCTCAAATTGTTCAGACTTGGGCAGGAAGCAGCAGGTTATTTATTGGCTCCCTTGAATCTCAACATTTTTGTGTTACCTTTCCTCACCCAGCTAGCATATCATTCTCCTTCCACAGCATCCTTGTTAATTCCTCATCCCCTCTAGGTTACAGTTGAAAATTCCTAGCAAATCAACTCTGGGAATCAGTGGGGTGATTAGATTTTTATTGACAGGTTGGTCTAATTACCCATCTCCTTAGCATGACACCCCAAGGCTGTCAGCTTTTTAAGCCTCATGTCATATATTCCCTGTGTTCTAACATGCTTAACTACTTGCTTGCTCCTAAATTGTTCCCTATTTTCATGCCTCCGGGTCTTTACACACATTTCCTATGGCTGGAATACTTTCTTCTTCTTTGACTGCCTGGAAAAACCCCTCCTACTCATCCTTCAATTTGCCCCCTTGAAATTGTGTGTTGTCATGTGACCTCCCCAGGCAAGAAAGTCTTTCTCCTTTATCGCTCAGCACCGTTGTTTGGTGTAACTGTTGTTGGTCTTTGCTGCCATGTTATTCCTCTGTGCGTTCCTAGCCTGGAGCAAACATGAATTCAATTCAAAAACACATGCTGTGTGCCCACATGTGTCTCTCCCGTTCCCTGCAGAACTGAGAAGGTTCTAGCTACCTCATCTTCGGTAGAAAGAAGTAGATTTCACCCCCTTCCTACTGCAGTGGACTTTTGCGCTAGCTCCAAATTCATCCCTGTTTGAAATCCATGCTGTATTTTTTAGGGGAGGTGCTCCGTAATGTCTACTGGAACCGAATTGAAGATTTCATCTTGTCAAGTCAGGCTAAGCTTCATCTGCCAGAAACGTTGGAATTTCTGTTTTGTTATCCAACTCACTCATTGTACTTCTTAGCTTTTTTTTTCCCCTTCATTCCTGACACCTCCCTAAGGAATGTCTTTTTAAATATTATTTTAATTAATTAATTTACTTATTTATTTGGCCGTGCTGCACAGCTTTTGGGCTCTTAGTTTCCCCAACCAGGGATCAAACCCAGGCCCCCTGCAGTGGAAGTGCGGAGTCCTAACCACTGGACCGCCAGGAAGTCCCTGTCCTTCTTAGCACTGAATAATACTTATTTGCCTAGACACATCCCGTCTCCCATATCCTCTCCCATTAACCTGTGATCTCTTTGAAGACAGGGACTGTCTTAGTACAGAGCGAGGCACTTAGGAGGTGCTCAAAACATGTTTGCTCAGTAATTAGTGAATGAATGAATGATATTACTTTCCTTCTTGATCAAAGGGAGACATGGATGAAGATAGATAGAGCTTGGCCAAAGAGGTCTCTTCTCTGCTTACCACCTTTCAAATTCACTGAAGAGAGGGGACAGAAAAGGGAGAAAAAGCAGTGGGTGATCCAGAGATGAGCTTTATCTTTCCTTACAATATTCTGATCCTACTTGCCTTGTGTGCCTAGCAGGAAGTTCTGGAGGGTTTCTGGACTTGGATGGTGAATTTTCCACTTGTATGATGCAGGTTGAGCCCTAGTTTTACATTTTCTCATCATTTTAGTTGGAATTGGGGATGAGCAGTCAGATGTGTAATTTCAGCCCGGCATCCTTCTGTGGGATGCCTCCTCTGACCCCCGTTTACAATGGCAAGCTGTCCCCCTTGGACTCCACACCCTCTACACACATCCCCTGCTTTACTTTTTCTCTGTAGCTCATATCTATCTGACGTACTACAGATTTTCTGATTTTGTTAGTTTACTCTTTGTCTCCCTATATCAGTCAGGAGGTAGAAAGAATATAAGCTATTTAAAGGAAAAATTTAACATAAAGAGCTGTTATCTAGTAGAAGGTGGTTAATGACTAAAAGGTGTAAAAGAAGAGGTTTCATGAAGGGATGCAGAAGAAGCAGGTGCAGAAAAGCAGCTACTACCTCTGGGCTGGGGCAGGGAGTGGACAGGAAGGAACTGAGGACCCAGGGGGACATCCCCCAGCCCCCTTTCTGTCCCCATCCCAAGGCTGTGGTTCAGAACTTTTCCAGTAGGGTGTGGCTACCTAGGACTGCTACATAATACGCAGACTCAGGGCAAAACGAAAATACAAGGCTCTTTGTTCCAAAGTTATTAAGAATTTCAACACATTGGCAGCAGAACATGAAGTCAATCAAATGCAGGGCTTTCCTGAGTGCCAGGGCCCACGGCTGACTGTGGAATTGTGCAGCTCTGTGGCTACTGCAGGAATGCATAGCCTGCTGGTGGCAAAGAAATTTGCCGGAAGGTATGGGCTGGCCTGGATCTGTGGAAGCCGGCTGCTGTGGCCTGAGGGTGTGGACTGGCCTGGGCCCCGCTGCTGTGCAGAAATGGGCTGGTGGAGTGGGGAGAGCATGGCTTAAGGAGAGAGCCAGGTCTTGATAGTTCACCGATTTTTCAGTGTTATAGAAACCATAGCTTCATACCCTTGTCACAAAGATATATCTTCAAGTTAGAACAATACCACATTCTATTTACTCGTGTGTTATCTGGATTTATAATCTTGAACATCTCTAAACAGTACATGTACTCTTACCCCCAGTCCTACAAATGTCTGTGGCGATTCCGGAGGGGAGAAAAGAGAAGGACCAGCCCCCTGGAAAGGGCGATGCGAGATAAGATTGAAGATGCAAAGAGACAAATTAGTGTGAGGCGGAGGAAAGACTTTTTTTTTTTTAACTTTTTAATTTTATTTAATTTAGTTTTTTATACAGCAGGTTGTTATTAATTATCTATTTTATACATATCAGTGTATATATGTCAATCCCAATCTCCCAATTCATCCCACCACCACCCCCCTCTGCCACTTTCCCCCCTTGGTGTCCATACGTTTGTTCTCTACATCTGTGTCTCTATTTCTGCCCCGCAAACCGGTTCATCTGTACCATTTTTCTAGGTTCCACATATATGCGTTAATATACGATATTTGTTCTTCTCTTTCTGACTTACTTCATTCTGTATGACAGTCTCTAGATCCATCCACATCTCTACAAATGACCCAATTTCATTTCTTTTTATGGCTGAGTAATGTTCCATTGTATATATGTACCACATCTTCTTTACCCATTCGTCTGTTGATGGGCATTTAGGTTGCTTCCATGACCTGGCTATTGTAAATAGTGCTGCAATGAACAATGGGGTGCATGTGTCTTTTTGAATTATGGTTTTCTTTGCGTATATGCCCAGGAGTGGGACTGCTGGGTCATATGGTAATTCTATTTTTAGTTTTTTAAGGAACCTTCATACTGTTCTCCATAGTGGCTGCGTCAATTTAGATTCCCACCAACAGTGCAAGAGGGTTCCCTTTTCTCCACACCCTCTCCAGCATTTGTTGCTTGTAGACTTTCTGATGATGCCCATTCTAACTGGTGTGAGGTGATACCTCACTGTGCTTTTGATTTGCATTTCTCTAATAATTAGTGACGTTGAGCAGCTTTTCATGTGCTTCTTGGCCATCTGTGTGTCTTCTTTGGAGAAATGTCTGTTTAGATCTTCTGCCCATTTTTGGATTGGGTTGTTTGGTTTTTTTTAATATTGAGCTGCATGAGCTGTTTATATATTTTGGAGATTAATCCTTTGTCCAATGATTCATTAGCAAATATTTTCTCCCATTCTGAGGGTTGTCTTTTCACCTTGTTTATGGTTTCCTTTGCTGTGCAAAAGCTTTGAAGTTTCATTAGGTCCCAATTGTTTATTTTTGTTTTTATTTCCATTACTCTAGGAGGTGGATCAAAAAAGATCTTGCTGTGATTTATGTCAAAGAGTGTTCTTCCTATGTTTTCCTCTAAGAGTTTTATAGTGTCCCGTCTTACGTTTATGTCTCTAATCAATTTTGAGTTTATTTTTGCGTACGGTGTGAGGGAGTGTTCTAATTTCATTCTTTTACATGTAGCTGTCCAGTTTTCCCAGCACCGCTTATTGAAGAGACTGTCTTTTCTCCATTGTATATCCTTGCCGAGACTTTTTTTTTTTTTTTTTTTTTTTTTTTTTGCGTTACGCGGGCCTCTCAATGCTGTGGCCTCTCCCGCCGCGGAGCACAGGCTCCGGACGCGCAGGCCCAGCGGCCATGGCTCACGGGCCCAGCCGCTCCGCGGCATGTGGGATCCTCCCGGACCGGGGCACGAACCCGCGTCCCCTGCATTGGCAGGCGGACTCTCAACCACTGCGCCACCAGGGAAGCCCGAGACTTTTTTTTTTATTGTGGAAAAGTAGACATAAACGTAAAATTTACCATCTTAACCATTTTGAAGTATATAGTTCAAACGTGCTAAATGTCTTCACATTGTTGTACCATCAATCTCCAGAACTTTTTCTTTTTGCAAAACTGAAGCTTTGCACCCATCGCCCATTTCCCCTCCCCTCAGCCTCCTTCAACCAGCCTTGTACTTTCTGTTTCTGTGAATGTGACCACTCTAAACACCACCTATAAGTGGAATCATACAGTATTTTATCTTTTGTGACTGGCTTTTTTTCACTTAGCATAGTGTCTTCAAGGTTCATCCATATTGTAGCATGTGTCACAATTTCCTTCCTTTTTAAGGCTGAACAATATTCTCTGTTTGTACATACCACATTTTGTTTATGCATTCATCTGCTGATGGATACTTGGGTTGCTTCCACGTTTTAGCTACCAGGAATAATGCTGCAATGGGCCTAAGTGTACAGATATCTCTTTGAGGCTCTGCTTTCAGTTCTGTGGGGTATATGCTCAGAAGTCGGATTGTTGCATCATACAGTAGCTCTATTTTTAACGTTTTGAGGAACCACCACACTGGTTTTTTATAAGGGCGGCACCATTTCTCATTCCCGTCAACGATGCACAAAGGTTCCATTTTCTCCAAATCTTCAACAACACTTGTTATTTTCTGGGTTTTTGGTTTTGTTTTGATAGTAGCCATCTTGATGGGTGTGTGGTGGTATGTCCCTGTGGTTTTGAAAACTCCTCTTGTTTTGGAATAGAAGGGAAGGAGGGCAGGATGAGTGAAGAGGCAGAGCTAATGTGGAGGAAATCAGAGGGACGCTGAGGTAGCTCATAGCTGATCTCCATTTGGTCCACCATTTTGGTGGCGAGAGAGAGAGGAAGGTGTGGACCAGGTAAAGGCTGGTGGGGACTGGCCAGGGTTAAAATAGGAGCCAGCGGCGGGGATGAGACAGGTGAGTCAGCTGGCGATGATTATAAAGGTAAAGTGAGCAGTTGTGGGGTTCCATCTGAGGTCAGGAAGCTTGAATACATAATGGGCCCAATCCCAGTTCTGTGACTGTCTCCAGCAGTCCAGAAGAAGCGAAGGTGCAAACAGACTTGGTGGGGCTGCCTGGACTGGTGGCTGAAAATCCCCTTCTTGTTTGTGATGGGCGGGCGTGGGCTGGCAGAGAGGTGGAGCTGGAGACACAGCCATGCTTGCCTTGGGTGTTTGGTGTGGAAATGGCTATTGGAGTTGGAAGAATAAAGAGATTGTGAGATGAGGGTGTTAGAAGTGCCAGTGAGAACCACGCTTCCTTGTCTTGTGATCAGGGATCTAGGAAAAAAAAAACAAAGCCTGGGTAGAGCGCCTTCCACAGAAAGTCAGGTTTCCTTATGTAAGACATTGGGAAGAGTTTGTTTAAGGAGACGTTCAGGGACTTCCCTGGTGGCGCAGTGGTTAAGAATCCGCCTGCCAGTGTAGGGGATGCGGGTTCGAGCCCTGGTCCAGGAAGATCCCACATGCCCAACTAAGCCCGTGCGCCACCACTACTGAGCCTGCGCTCTAGAGCCCGAGAGCCACAGCTGCTGAGCCCACATGCCACAACTCCTGAAGCCCACGCGCTTAGAGCCCGTGCTCCAAAGCGAGAGAAGCCACCGCAGTGAGAAGCCCACGCACCTCAACGGAGAGTAGCCCCGCTCGCTGCAACTAGAGAAAGCCCGTGTGCAACAACGAAGACCCAACGTAGCCAAAAATAAATAAATAAAATAAATAAATTTATTAAAAAAAAAAAAAAAGTTCAGCAACACAGGGAAATATAGTGGAATGCAGGCTCCCCAGAGCAAGGATGATCAAAGTGTGATGCCAGGACCAACAACATCAGCTACATCTGGAATCTTGGGAGAAATGCAAGTTCTCTGTCCCACCCAGGCCCACTGCATCAGAAACTCTGGGGCTGAGGCCCAATAATCTGTGTTTTAATAAGCCCTCCATGTGATTTCGATACATGCTCAAGTTTGCATCCTATATCCCAAGATATAGTATAATATCCTAGTAGAGGGTCAGACAGGGTAAAGTGAAGAAGAGGAGTAGAACGGAAGTGCATTCAAACTGAGAGCTTGAGAGGAGGAAACAGAAGTCAGGGACATCAGGTGGGCAGCAACCACAGCCCGTAGAGCCACAAAGCCCAGGAGGTTGGGAGATTGGTTGGAGGTGGCACAGTGGGGAGGCCAGAGAAGGCTGTTTTATTGGTTGGATTTGGAAGAATGAGTAGAATTAGTCAGACACAAGATTCCAATGGCAGTGATAATCCACAGATGAGAAGGCTCAACCAGGATTTCCAAGTCCTGGACCACTTACGGGTTATGAGACCTTGGACAAGTCATTCACTTGCTTAAGCTCCTCTTTTCTCAAAGGCAAAATGGAGATCATATTCCCACTTAATTTGAGTCGTTGTGAGGATTAAATGAAATAATCCAGATGAAGGGGTAAGCACGGGCCTGGCATGTAATAAGAGTTGATAGAAGTCAGCTGTTAATGCTTTGTAAAGGAACTTCTTGTTTGGTAGGAGAAGGTAAATCGAGAGAGAAATGAGATCTCTATAAATGCCTCTCCTAGCCACACCCTACCCTACACACACATGTTGGACAATTAATGTTCATTGATAATTAATCTCCCCTTCACTGTTGTTACGTGCTCGGTAGTTGTTCAGTCGTCATAATTTTCTTCATATTGGTACCATCATAAAAGTGTCTTTGGATAGGAAACTAGTGGTCGGGGCTGTGCCTTCTTAGGACTTAGCTTGCTCGGCCTAGAGTCCGGCACAGCTCCCACGGCTGCAGCCTTTAGGAGGCGCTTTAGAAATTAACAAGCCCTGACTTTCCTCGTTCACACAGGGAAACCGAGGCAGGCCCAGGGGATGTGGCTTGCCCGACACAGATGGTGGCATAAAAATGATGAGTAGTGCGGCATCTGCTTCCCCAGTTAACCTTTCAGAGGCTGGGGAGACAGGTAGAGACAGGTGTCGCCAACCCTCAGGGCCCAGCCTAGTGCAGTGAAAATTTCCCAGATACACAGAGGGTGTCAGGTCAGGCTCAAATGTGGCCCCCCGGGAACCAACCTCACTGTAAAGGACCTGTGTGTACAGCTGGATTCCTGCTCCCCTGCTGGGGAAGAGCCTGGCCTCCTGACCTGCCAGGCTGTTGCTTGTTATGTTTCTAAACAGTATATTCCAACCCTGCTTCCTCAACAAGGAGCCTGCTGCAATTCTTACTCTGCTTCGGGACTTAGGTCTAGAGGTTTATGTTTCTTCCTGGCCTATCCTTTAATATAATGATCATAATTGAAGACATAATTTAAGAAGGTTAAGGAGAATATTTACCACACCCTACCATTGCTTCATTTTTGGGTACATCTCCTTCCGTGTGTATAGATCATTTTACATTTTTGCAGTCATGGCACACCTCGGTCCATAAGAGCAGTGAGTGTACATGTACTGTGGCTCCCATTAATTACTTGGTTCTTGGTACACGTAGCATGTGGTCGATAAAGGATTATTGAATGAACACCATTCTATGATATGCTGCTTCCATTTAGCATAATAAGAATATTTCCCTATTTTCCATAGTATGAATCGTTGTAATTTTTAATGGTTGCCTAATAGCATGGAATAGTAATGTATTCAAGGTTTCCTTCCATTAGAATTTTGACTCTGCTTTGTCGTTGTTGTTTTTACTGTTACAATTGTATTGTAAAAAATTTCATGCATATTTTATTGAACTCCTTTGGAATTCGTTTCAAATAAAAAATTCCCAAGAAGAGTATGATTGCATTACGGAGGTTTGGATAACTTCATGATTCAATGAGTAATTTCTTAAGGGGACCATGCTTCCTGGTAGAGACAATCCATTTGTGCCCTCTCAACAGTGTGTACTCATGTATCTATTTCCAGAGTGTGTCCTAGTCACTGATGAGAGGCACGGAAGCTATCCCCAAGAGCCCCTTAATTCAGAGCTCTGCTGAGGAGTCTGAAGACATTCATCGGAGGCTCACTTGGTGGGACAGAGTAGATCTTTCGGTTTCTGAGTAATAAAATAGATTATTAATAGACATGGTGCTTTTCCCACAGGTCCTGAAACAAAAGTCTCTAAAGGCAACACAGCTCCGGGTGGCCCTTGCTTTGACGCGGAGTGAGACTTTGAGATCTCAAAACCCAAAAAAGGCCTGTATGAGCTTTTCTTTCTCTTCTAACAAGTCCCCATAAATTTAGTGGCTTGAAACACTGCAAATTATCTTACAGCTCTGCAGAAGTCTGACATGGTCCTTGCTGGGCTAAAATCCACAGGGCTGCCTCCTTGTCTGGAGACTCTACGGGAAAATCCTTTTCCTCGCCTTTGCCATCTTCTACAGGTTGCCCACATTCCTTGGTTCGGGCATGGCCTCCTTTCTCCATCTCTAAAGCCAGCAACATCACATCTCTCTCAGGTCCTTCTCCCGTTGTCATCTCTCTCTCTCTGACTGTAGGCTGGAAAGGTTCTCTGCTTTTTATTTTTCTTTTAAGAGTTGATAGTGATTTTATTCTGCTACAACCACTTTCTGTAAATTTGACTCTTATCCCCATTGTGACACTTATGTCACTGGCAAAATTATTTCCAGGTTATCATTCTGCTTTTAAAGAGCTAATGTGATTAGATTGGGCCTGCCTGGATAATCCAGGAGAATCGCCCCAATCCCAAGGTCCTTAACCTTAATCACATCTGTAAAGTCTCTTTGGCCATGCAAGGATGAAAGGTAACGTATTCACAGGTTTTGGGGATTAGGAGGTGGACATTTTGGGAGGGAGGGATGATTCTGCTGACCACGAGATCTAAAATAGACATATATTTTTAAATTAAAAATATATGCATTCACAGAACATATTCGTTATTCTGAATATGAATTCAGAATACATACACATTACATATGCTCGTATACATTATTCATTCACTCGTATAATGAATGATTAAATTGGGTGAATCAAGTACAAAAGTATGAGCTCGGAGAACTCTTCATCACCCAGCGGTACTCAGAGAAAATCCTCTGGGATGCCTCTCCCTCACCTCCGACACCAAGGTTAAGCCCGCATCTCTGGACCACTGAAACCGCCAGTCTCCCTTCCTGTCCAGATCCAGGCTCTGCACAACTGCCTGTCCTGTTGGGGTGGGGGGGGGGAGCTGGGGCTGAGGGGTGGGATACCAGTCAAAGTGAAGGGGCAGGGGAGCATGAGGGAGACCCTGAAGGTGGCCCAGTGCCTTGACAGCCTGCTGAGGATGCCCCCGTTTTCAAAGCTCTGTTTATGGGGATTCCTTTCGGAAAAACAGCGTTTTCTTCCTTGGTGGTTGTCATCCTTTTGCCTTCCCAAGCTGCTGCATTCTCCCCACCTGGATCTTGTGTTTAGGAAAAGTTCCCCTGGAGAGGCTCTCTGATGAATGACCCTGCCAACAGGTGGGGTGTGCATGTGGGTAGCTGAAAAACTGAGGTGTTTTTTTTCTCCATTTGTAACTAACATGAATGGAAATACACGGGAGGGTGTAGAAGGGCGTTCCAATTTCGTTCCAGAAAGCCTGGAAGGTGAAGGTGTGAGCTGAGAGAGGGCTCTGAGTTCAGGGATATGCATCTGATGGCAAGCGGGCAGCAAATGAATTTCTTTGGGGATGCTACGGTGGTTCTGGACCCACCTGTTAGAGCGAACTCGGAATCTGAGCTCTACAGGGATCCTAAAGCTATGTTGGTCCCAGAGCCTTTTCGGAGTCCTAGAGTGAGGCTTCCGACTCACCACTAGATGGCGCCCGAGCTGTGGCTCACCGCCGCCGCGCGGGAAGAGGGGCCGGAACCAGGTGGGTCTGAGGCTCCTCTGAGGAGCTGGGTGATCCCTGGGCAGCAAAGGGTCGCTCACGGAGATCCACCTGGTAAGACACAGCCACTCCTGTCCCTGCATCGCTGAATTTCACTTTAGTATCCCCCAGGACTAACCGAGGCAGTTTTTGCTCTATTCTGTGGATCCCATCGTAGATTAAAAAATGGTCTTTTTGTTCCTGGGGCTCCAGAGAGAAAAATGAAAATTGAAAACCTATTTGTTTAGTAATCGTATTTTATTTGTTTATGGACAACACTGAGCCAGAGTGACTTGGGTTTAATTTTGGGCTCTCATTTTCTGGACAGTCCTTTCTGGGCCTGTTTTCTTACATGTAAAAGGAAAATAGCCATCCCTGCCTGATGGGGGTGTCTACGAGTCAAATGCGACGAGGATGCAGTGTGTCTAGCACAGCGCCCAATGCTTAGTAGGCACTTTGCAGGGGGCCAACCCCATTCACCTTAAGACCCCCTCAGCTATCTCAGTGCCTGGGGTGTAGACAGTAGGCGTTGTGAGCAAGTGAAAAAACTATCTCATGATTAGGGTGTACTGACCTTGATTTTACTCCACGAACCTCCTATTACTGAAATATGAAGTTTTGTCCAGGGTTCAGAAGGTTATATCGCAAAACTCCCGCCTACAGATCCTAGCAATCTGATTAAAGGAGACAAGGTTAACCAAAACACATTTAAGAGAGAACACAGAAACTAATAAATGAAAAATGATTCCAAATGTATGATACAGACTGGCTATAATAAAATTTGTAGTTCCTGCAACAGGGCTCAGTTTCTCAAATTCTGACGTTCATGCTAGTTTACGTCTGCATTGTTTGTCAATAGTAGGCTGTTTGTCAGATCCCGGATATTTTGCTGGGAAAGAAGAGGCCTCATTTTGCAGCAGGGACATTATGTCTAGAAGGCAGACCTGCCTGGGAATCCAGGAGGTGTCATGAGAGAGGCAGGTTCCTGGGGATGGGATGGAGGTGCCTGGAGACAGAAAAAAGGAGTAAGAAAAGGGAAGTGACAGGGTATCAGAGGCAACATTTAGCCACTGTACTATTTAGCTGATGATTTCTTCCTCCTTCCGAGTATGAATCAAGTCATAGAGTTTAAATCTGGAAGCTACCTTAAAAATGTTCTGGCTAGATCTCCAAAATAGGAGGCCTTATACAATATCTCTGACTAGAAGTATACAAATCGCCGCTTAAACACTCTTAGGGACAGGGAACTCACTGCCTTGGAAGAAAACAACTTTTTTTAAAAAAAATTATTTTTTATGCAGCAGGTTCTTGTTAGTTATCTATTTTATACATATTAGTGTATATATGTCAATCCCAATCTCCCAATTATCCCACCTCCACACACACCCCGCCGCACTTTCCCTCCTTGGTGTCCATACGTTTGTTCTCTACATCTGTGTCTCTATTTCTGCCTTGCAAACCAGTTCATCTGTACCATTTTTCTAGATTCCACATATATGAATTAATATACGATATTTGTTTTTCTCTTTCTGACTTAGCTTCACTCTGTAGGACAGTCTCTAGGTCCATCCACATCTCTACAAATGACCCAGTTTTGTTCCTTTTTATGGCTGAGTAATATTCCATTGTATATATGTACCACAACTTCTTTATCCGTTTGTCTGTTGATGGGCGTTTAGGTTGCTTCTGTGACCTGGCTATTGTAAATAGTGCTGCAACAAACATTGGGGTGCATGTGTCTTTTATAAAGCCACTTCTTCGTTAGATAGTTCTACTTGTAATTATTAGCTCAGAACTTTCCTCCAGCTTTTACACATTGGTGCTGATTCTGCTCTGGAGCCACATAGATTACGTTTCCTCCCTCTTCCAGAGGTCGGTTCTTCAAACTGCCAAGAGCCTCTGTCAATCACATGGTCCTTTTTCTCCCCAAACTTCCCCACATCCTTCAGACATTTGCAAATGACCCCTTGCGTCTCCTAGACCACAAACTATATGGTGCCAAAGGAGCGAGCCATCACGGGGAAACCATCTTGTGCCTTGGCTTCCCCCGCTACGCCGTGACACAGCACTAGATGGCGCCATGGCCAAGGCCCCATTCTGGTGCTCTGGGTATTCAGGACGAACATGAAGATTGCCCACTTCCTCTAAGAGTTATCAGTGCCAACCTCATCACGCCTCATATCCTTGTTTTCCTCAGCGACCACCAGAATCCAAAATCCCAGCCTCTGCAGTTATTCAACATCGCCCTGACCCTCATCCCCATCCTGCTCTGTATGTACCCAATGTGGACATCGTATGTTTGCCCAGCCAGTACCCTGCCCTCCTGCTCTTGATGACAGCATTGCAGTTTTCCTCCGAAGAACCATTCCATTACTTGCCAACGTGAGGTTCTGTCCACCAGGGGTGAGCAGTGGACCCAGGACCATGGCCACTTAGAGACACCATCACACTAACCACAGTGGATGGGTCAGGTTGGGATTTCACTGGGGTGGAAGGGAAGAAGCAGGCACTGAGGACCATATCCACCTCTAGCTTTTGGGCAGCCATCTGATGTTGGGTGGGGAGAGGCTGCCTGAGAGTACAGCCAAGAGAGAGGAGAGAGGAGCAGAGAGACAGAAGGGAGCACCACACTCACCTAAGACAGCAAACCTAGTCAATAAATGCTGAGTGTGTTTTGACTGCTCCACCGACTGGCTGTTCCCCCATATCTCTCCCTTTCTTCTCTTCTCCTTCTCCTTCTCCTTCTGCTTCCTCTTCCTCTTCCTCTTCTTCTCCCTCTTCTCCCTCTTCTCCTTCTCCTTCTTCTCCTTCTTCTCTTTCTTCTTTTTTTCTTTTTGCGGTACGCGGGCCTCTCACTGTTGTGTCCTCTCCCGTTGCGGAGCACAGGCTCCGGACGCGCAGGCCCAGCGGCCATGGCTCACGGGCGCAGCCACTCCGCGGCATGTGGGATCTTCCCGGACCGGGGCACGAACCCGCGTCCCCTGCATCGGCAGGCGGACTCTCAACCACTGCACCACCAGGGAAGCCCTTCTCCTTCTTCTTCTTCTCCTTCTTCTTCTGCTTCTTCTTTCTTCTCCTCGTCCTCCCCCTCCCCCTCTCCCTCCTCCCCCTCCCCCTCTCCCTCCTCCTCCTCCTCCTCCTCCTCCTTCTCTCTCTCCTTCTCTCTCTCTCACCCCACCTCCCAGGCCTTCCTATTCCCTGAGACGCAACTATATTGAAATTAGGCCAATTGGCAACCCTACAGTGGCCTCTAAGTGTTGAAGGGAAAGGAGGAGTCACATGTCTCTTTAAATAAAAAGCTAGAAATGAGGAAGCATAGTGAGGAAGGCATATTGAGAGCCGAGATAGGAAAAAAACTAGGCCTCTCTGCCAAACAGTTAGCCAAGTTGTGAATGCAAAGGAAAAGTTCTTGAAGGAAATTAAAGGGGCTATTCCAGTGAACATACTAATAAAAGAGCAAAACAGCCTTACTGCTGATACGGAGAAAGTTTCAGTGGTCTGGATAGAAGATTAAACAAACCACGACATTCACTTAAGCCAGAGACTAATCTAGAGCAAGGCCCTAATTGTCTATAATTTGATGAAGGCTGAGAGAAGTAAGGAAGCTGCAGAAGAAAAGTTTGAATCTAGCAGAGGTTGGCTCATCAGGTTTAAGGAAAGAAGCTGTCTCCATAACATAGAAGTGCAAGGTGAAGCAGCAAGAGTTGATGTAGAAGTTGCAGGAAGTTATCCAGAAGATCTAGCTAAGATCATTCATGAAGGTGGCTATGCTAGACAACAGCTTTTCAGTGTTGATGAAACAGCCTCATATTGGGAGAAGGTGTCATCCAGGACTTTCATAGCTAGAGAGGAGAAGTCAGTACCTGGCTTCTAAGCTTCAGAGGACAGGCTGACTCTCTTGTTAGGGGCTAATGCAGCTGGTGACTTAGAGCTGAAGCCAGTGCTCATTTACCATTCCAAAACAATTTGCTAATTCTGCTCTGCCTGTGCTCTTTAAATGGAACAAGAAAGCCTAGATGACGGCATATCTGTTTACAACATGGTTTACTGAATACTTTAAGCCCAGTGTTGAGACTTACTGCTCAGAAAAATATTACTGCTCATTGACAATGCACCCCAAGAGCTTTGATGGAGCAAAGATTAGCGTTGTGTTCACTCCTGCTAACACAACGTTCATTGTTCAGCCCATGGACCAAGGAGTCATGTTGACTTTCAAGTTCTATTATTTAAGACATACATTTTGAGGGTTTCCCTGGTGGCGCAGTGGTTGAGAGTCCGGCAGGGGACGCAGGTTCGTGCCCCGGTCCGGGAAGATCCCACACGTCGCAGAGCGGCGGGGCCCGTGAGCCATGGCCGCTGAGCCTGTGCATCCGGAGCCTGCGCGTCCGCAACGGGAGAGGCCACAGCAGTGAGAGGCCCGCGTACCGCAGGAAAAAAAAAAAAGAAAGAAATACGGTGGAATCTCCTCCTGGGGAAGATGCTGTGAAGATGGTTGAAATGACAACAAAGAGCTGAGAATATTACATAAACTTAGTTGATTAAGTAGCAGCGGGGTTTGAGAGGATTGATTCCAATTTTAAAAGAATTGTGGGAAAATGCTATCAAGCAGCATTGCATGCTACAGAGGAATTGTTTGTGAAAGGAAGAGTCAGTTGATGTGGCAAACTTCATTGTTGTCTTATTTTAAGAAATCGTCACAACCACCTCATCCTTCAGTAATTACTACCCTGATCAGTGAGCAGCCATCAACATTGAAGCAAGACCCTCCACCAGCAAAAAGATGATGACTCAGATGATGGTTAGTATTTTTTAGTAATAAAGTTTTTTTTTTTTCGTTACGCGGGCCTCTCACTGCTGTGGCCTCTCCCGTCGTGGAGCACAGGCTCCGGACGTGCAGGCTCAGTGGCCATGGCTCACGGGCCCAGCCGCTCTGCGACGTGTGGCATCTTCCCGGACCGGGGCACGAACCTGCGTCCCCTGCATCGGCAGCCGGACTCTCAACCACCGTGCCACCAGGGAAGCCCAGTAATAAAGTATTTTTAATTAAAGTGTGTACCTTTTTTTTAGACAATATTGCTGCACACTTAGACTACAGTAGTGTATAAATACTGTACACTATACAGTTTACATACTGTATCAACACAACTTTTATACACCCTGGAAACCAGAAAATTCATGTGACTTGCAATATTCACTTTATTGAAGTGGTCTGGAATGGAATCCGTAATATCTCTGAGGTAAGCCTGTATATGAGCAAATAAATTCTCTTTACTTCTGCTTAATCTGGTTTGAGATGGATCTCTGACATTTGCAGCTGAAAAGTCGTAATATAATCCCTAACCTGACTCACCCGCCCACCTCTCCCCTCTGGGGGGACATTTCATTGCGCCCTCTGGGAACACATGTTGAGTGGTCAGCGCATTCCCCTGTATTCTCACCTCTTCCCTGAATGCACCTCCCAGCTCCTTTCACTGGGTGAAATCTGGTGCTCCCTCGGGTCCCTGGTCCCCCCAAACACCCACAGTGCTCTCAGAAGACAGTTGAGGGGCTCCCTTGGTGGCAAAGTGGTTAAGAATCTGCCTGCCAATGCAGGGGACACGGGTTTGAGCCCTGGTCCGGGAAGATTCCACATGCTGCAGAGCAACTAAGCCCGTGCGCCACAACTACTGAGGCCCACGTGCCTAGAGCCCATGCTGCTCAAGAAGAGAAGCCACCGCAATGAGAAACCCACTCACCGCAACTAAGAGTAACCCCCGCTTGCCACAACTAGAGAAGGCCTGCGCGCAGCAATGAAGACACAACACGGCCAAAAATAAAAATAAATTAGAAAAGAAAAAAAGAAGACAGTTGATTTCCCTCCCCCCCCTCCCCTTCAGGTAGCTCAGGGCATGAAGTGACTAGGAGCCCTCCTTGCTCTCTGTTGCCATTTTAAAACCGCTTCTCTTCCTTCTACTTCAAACTCTTCAGTTCTTTGAAGCTCGGTCTCCACCTGTCCTAACTGCTGTACCTGACAACCTGCTGGTCACTGCCGCGCACTCACTGGGACTTCAGCTACAGGCTCATGGACTTTCTCTTTGGTCCCCTCCTGGCCACCATTCTCTCAGCAGCCTCAGCATCCACATGAATGATTCTTCCAACTCGTGGGTCTCCAACACCGCAGCCGCCTGAGACCTCCTAATCACTGGTAATCAGAACACATCCCAAACCTCAGATCCATATCCCACTTTCTATCATCTTTTATCCTTACTGCTCGCTTCCTCTCGTACCTCCAGTCAAAAATTCTTGGACCTTCTCACTGCCAGTTCACGTGATCTGCATATTCTGGGTCTTATGGACCATCGTGATAGTCACTCCCCTCAAAATACCCTAAATCCCTTTATCTGTCTTGTTTTCTATTATCCTTATCATGCTGTATTTTTATATTGATGATTCATTTACACTGGGAACTGTGTTTCCCAGAATCCCTTTCTCTGAATGGTCCAGGGTTCGAGTTGGCCAAAAGCAAAGTCGTGTAAGATTTGGGAGGCAGAGGGGAACAGCAGTCATAACACCCTGAAGGTGGTTGTTTAGAGTCAGGCACAGAAGTGCCGGAGGTTCTCTCTGGGTCTCTCTTCCCAACTGCTGGCCCTGCTGTCCATCGGTGACCCCAAGCCCACCCCGGACATTTTGGTGTGAACTCACAGAGGCAGTAGCCGTGGGGACCCACCAACCGTGCATGGACTTCTGTCCTAGCGCCCTTTGTGATCCTGTTGCAGCAGCTGGATGTGACTAGCTTACAGCATTCCTGCAAATCCCTATTTGTTCACCAGTGCCAGAGCTGGTTAGTGGCTTTTATCTGATCTTTCAGCTCCAAATTTGGACTTTTCTTTCCCAGCTCCTCCTATGATTGTGTAAGGTCTAATTACTATAATAAGCTCCTATCCCACGATGTTTACTTAGCTCAGTCCTAATGGCCCACTTTCTTCGAGCTTGCCCCAAAGAGGCTGAATGTTGCCGGAGAAAACACACAGTCCTACTGACTGGTTTCACTTGAATTCATGACCACGTGGTAGTCCTCTGGTTTTTGTCTGTCCAGGATCCTTTCCCTCTTCTTTGGGTAATAACATCACAGATTTGCTGGATGAAGTATCCCTCACGGAATACGGTCTTGGTGACACTTTCAATTCAGTCACTGTTCTTTGCCTCCATCTGGCCCATCAGATGCTCTCTCCTTGGAATTTCAACGTGGGGGGATGGAACTTATTCATCCCAACAGCTGCATTCTAGAACTGCCGTCCATGTATTCCTGCTATAGAGATCCCCAGGGCTAAGCTAGTCCCTGGTACTCTGGTCCTTCAGCTTTTCCTACAGCCGTGTGAACTCTCTCCATTCTTCCAATAGATTTGTTACTTAACGTAGCCGGAGCCGATGGCTGAGGCTTGCACAGACCTCAGATGAGCACTCTACTTGGTCCAGCAATCCTGCTACGTTCCCCCAGACAACGTGGGTTCTCACTTTCCAAGGCAGTTATTCCGTATCTTTCCTCTCTTCCCAAATCTGTGTTCTGCTCCACCCAACTTTGGTCTCATACTTTGTTAGGGAAGTGGAAGCATTTGACATCTTCCCATCACCAAGTCTACAAACCTACTGGGAGTTGAACTCATATCTTCTGTTTTCTTTCCAGTCACAATGCTGCCCTTATAAGCATTTTAAATCTCTCTGCTCCAATCAAAGGTCAAGTCCTCCACCTGTGCTCTGGACCCATCTCTGTGGCCGTCTCAGAGATTATATGTCTGAGTTTATCGACCTTCTCTCTCTCCTGACCATCACTTTCCCTTCCTCTATTGGATCCTTCCCATCAGCACATAATTGTGTCCTAATACCCCCCATCTTTTAAAATACAGTTGACCCTTGAACAACATGGGGGTTAGGGGTGTGGACCATCGTTGCATTAAAGAATCTGAGTATAACTTAGAATCCGTGCTTGGTATCCTCAGTTCCTCCATATCTGTGGTTCCACATGCACGTTGGATTCAACCAACTGTGGATTGTGTAGTACCGTAATATTTACTATTGAAAAGTAACCTGTATAATTGGACCCACACAGTTCAAACCCATGTTGTTCAAGGGTCAACTGCATATCCTTCTTTGACTCTATGTATATATCATTCCATTCTCTGCTCCCTGTTCATGGCAAAACTTGTGGGTTTCCATTTTCAGCACTCCGGTGTAAGCTGCTCTTGTGTTCTGGTAACAAATGACATCCATCTTGCCGAATTTTGTGGTTACTTCTCTCTTCTCATCTTCCTTTTCCTCCCAGCGGCCTCCACAAAGTCAACCTTTCCCCTCTGTTTCTGTGACACCCCAAGCTCTTGATTTTCCTCTACCTCACTAATTGCTCTTGAGATTATATCCAGCTCTTCACCCTCCCCCCTTTCTTTCAATGTTTAACGTACTATAATTATCTTGTTTATTTTTTTTATATACTAGCTTATTTTCAGTCTTTTTTTAACATTCACAACAGAATGTAAGTTTCTTTGGGACAGGAATTTAGTTTTTGTTGTCCGTACTGTTCAATGGGCACATAGTACGTACTCAATAAATGACTTTTGAAAGATAATCATGACATGTTTCCCAGACCTTTTATCATCCAGGTCACCTTTCTCCCAGTGCCCTCAAGTTGGTCACTATTCCTCTAAAAATATGGCCCCGTTTGGAGGCCCATATGAGCATAATTACTTTGGACCCTGACAAAGATTCACTCCTTGATCTAATTCTAGTCTGGCTCCTCTGAGCCCTCTTCTCAACCAGGCCCTGACTTGTGGGCTTCCGTGTTCATCTCTGCTTAGTCTAGTTTTAGCAAGGATTCTGCCGTGTTAGTTTAGTGACAGTCCCCCATCCTTGATTTCTGAGCAAATTCCTTATCTCCCCACACTCAATATCTTACCACCCTGGTCTGCCCTTAGCAAAAATTTTGTCGAGTGGGTTTAGCCAGAATCCCCCTTACCCCTGATGTTCCTTCTTAGTAATTTTCCATCCTCTGACCCTGCTCCTTGGCTATAAATCTCCACTTGTTGTATTCAGAGTTGAGCCCAATCTCTCTCCCCCTCACTACAAAACCCCACTGTATTAGTCCCCATTACATAAAGTCTGCCTTATCACCTTTAACACGTATCATGAAAAAAAAAATTAACAACCCTACAGTTCTATTAATACAGCCAAAAATCACTGCAGGTCTTGGGCAGCCATATCCAAGGCTGTCCCATTGAAGGACATGTAAATAGTGCCCCCTGGAGTTGTGCAACTTGGTGGTTCCCTGTATTATTACATTGTTGACCAGCACTAAGTGGGGGGAGTTAACTGCATTTTCAATTTTTTTTTTCATAGACATGCTTTTAGGTCATTTTTCCTCCTTTCTGGGTATAGTTTTTTCTTTCCTTTTTTTCTTTTTTAATTTCTTGGAAAGAAAGGAAATCTTCATACTTCTTCCTAGTAGGAGGAGTTTTAGTCCATCCTTGAGATCCATTGAGTTTGGAATCTTGCTTTTGTCATTCAGCATATTAATTACATGTTACCTGGAATGTTTATAAGTCTGCTTTATCCACCATCATCAAAACATTGGGCAGGATAGAGTCAAGGGTAGAGACCTGTGACACAGCAATAGAGACCTTCCCTCAGGCTGATACGAATAAAAGATCAATCCTCTTTAGGCATTCCTTAGCATATTATCATCTCTTGTACACTTGGTTCTCAAATAGGCAGAAAACAAGAATGTTTCAGAATAAAAAACAATCCAGTTGATTCACATGTGGAAGCAGCATTGGACCCAAGGCTTTTAGGTTTTTAGGTTTTAGTTCTTATCTTTGGTACTCACTAGATCTATGAACTTGTATTACCCAGTCAAATTCTCTTGAATGCAGTGTTCCTTATCTGTAAAATGGGGATTAAGTGATTTTGAATCTAGTTACAGGGTGCTGGATGAGTGAATCTCTTGAGGTACAATAGATCTCTCGAGTCTATACTTCTGTGACTCCCACTGGGATGGGGTCCTTCTCATGAATGTAGTGGCCTTTTAGCATCTGCTTTATTGTCATTTATAACAGTGAAGCATTGGGGGGAAATTCCCAATAGCCACCAATAAAATATAGACTATGATATAGACACAATAGGCTGTTTTGAAAAATGGGCCATTTTGTAGTAATTAAAAATTATGTTTTAGAAGGATTCTTAAAGATGTGAAGAAATAAGTGACAAATGCTATTTATATGTATAAAATGATCCCAGAACAATGTGGAAGGAAGCATATGAAATTGTCAAAAGAGGTTATTTTGGACGTTAGGATTATTAATTATTTTTTCCATTCACTTTACTTAGCTCTACATTTTAACATTTTTATATGAGTATACGTTACATATTCTGGAAGAATAAAACTAGAAAGCGTTTTGAGATACCTAATATATGCATAAAAAGTCATAAATGTTTATGCCCTTTAACGATATGGATTCCATTTTGGGTATTCAGTCTAAGGAAGTAATTTAAATTACAGAATATACTGCATACAAAGATGTTAACGTGATGTTTTTTATAATAGTGTAAAATTGGAAACAGTCTAACAATATAGGAATGATTAGTGAAGAACACATCATCTAACTGAAATCAAAGGCAGACTTTTTAAAATTGTGTGTATAAAGTCTATAATAACAAAAGATTATGAAGTAATGTTCAGCGAGACAGTAGAATAAAATTATATTCTTATTACAACTATATTATTTTTTACAAGGCCAAAAATAATGCACAGATTATCTAGAATACAGGAGGTGATTGTTGCCAGTGGTGAGACTCAGGGTAACTATAAATGTTTTTTTGACTTTTATACGCTTTCCAAATAGAAGCATTTATTATTTGTGTAAATAGTAAAAAAAAAAAAAAAGTATAATTATTTTAAAGTAAAAAGTAGCTGCTCTAGGGCAGGGAGACTGATGAGCTGAGCCTATCTCTTTCTGGGAGGCTCCCAGGGTTGGGTGGAGACAAGAATGATAATCTGCTGTCCTTATTCAAGGGCCCCAGGACTCCACCCCCAGAGCAGGGGCTCCCTGGCCCCAGTCGCTGGTTGTCAGATGGAACACACTCCCTCCCAGCCAGGCACAGCCTGGGCCCTGAAGGTCTAGCCCTGGACGTGGGTCTCTCCTGTGGCTGCTTGAAATGCTCAGAGAGATATGGAGGGGGCCTTCTATCACTCATTACCCGGCCTGCTCCAACCAGAAAAATCCTCACTTCCATCACTGTCACCCTCTCCTACTTCTACTCCATGGGGCACTTTTGGTAACGATGATGATGCTGGTGGATGATAATATCTTACCAAGTCCCTCCGACACACCAGTCCTATTATGTAGAGCCTTTCTGTGAATCCTTGCAATGAGGTCTGTACCACCTTGAGAGATACATACAGTTATCCTCACTTTACAGATCAGGAGATTTGGAGAGATTAAGCCATTTTCTCAAGCTCATACAACTACTAAATGGTAGATCCATTTAGTGTTGACTATTCCCAGTTCGTGCTCTTACCCACCGTCTTGATGTAGGTTGAATGCCCAGCCTGTGCTCTAAGCCATACTGTCTCCCATCCTCCTGCAGGGGCCACCCCACTATTTCAGCTGGCGATGGCTTTCCTTTTTGTGTGTGTTTGTTTTGTCTGACGCTCAATTCTTTTTTGAGTTTTTGGAGTTTCAAAGCAAAACCAAGTTGTACTTATTAAAAAACAAGTTTCCCAAACCACATAAATAAGTGATTCTAAAAGGAAATTTTTCAACCATTTATGACATTTGCCTTTACTCTGATTTTTTTTTTCTTTTGGCTTTCTTTTCTTATGTCCTTCTCCAAGCATCCTTCTTCCCCCAACTTCCTGAGATGTGAGGCAGTAATTTCAGTAACCTGTGTGTGTGTGTATCATAGGTTCCCATTAGTGCCCTCCCCCAGTGGCATTTATATGATGAAATTGAAGCTGTATAGATAAAAGTCATAAGGCTCCAGTGTACAACCAAAATATAAACTCCTGAAGTTGCATAGATTTGTGGTTGCCTATGTAGGTGTCGCATCGTGGGTAAGAATGTGCCTGGCTTTTCTCTGTATCAGCCTACAGTGCCCAGTACAGGGCCTGGCACCTCATGTGGCTCAATAAAAGCTCTCTGAATAAACGAATGAAGGAGAGAACAAATGAATGTTTCCCATTTTTTTTCACGGCTTGAGGGATCGTAGCTCCTGGACCAGGGATAAAACCCGTGCCCCCTACGGTGGAAGTGATGAATGCTAACCACTGGACCTCCAAGGAATTCCCAACAAATGGATGTTTTAATGACAGCACATACGGCTTCAGTTTCTTCATCTGTAAAACAATTACGATTTTATTCTCGTCTATGAGAATGAGAGGTCTGAAGCATGGGGAATAGACTGTATTCTAGCACCCAACAAACACACTGCCCGGCAGACAGGATATACGCAGTAAAGGTGAGTTGTCGGAAGTGAATTCCCCGAGACTCCTAGCAGGGGTGTGAGAATATGGCCGAAGCAAGGCCTAAACGTGCCCTGCCTATTTCTTAGAGAAGGACATTTTGCCGTTAAATGACTGAAATGGATTGTGTTATCCGCCACTTTTGCAGAGTCTGTGTGCAAATTATACGCCTGAGGCTCTAGGAAGTGGTCCCCAAGAGTTGGAAGCATTCGGTGTCCTAGGGTGGCCCCAGGCCAGGCCCTCAGGGAGCTATAAGGGAAACCAGGATCCTCTGCTCCGCCTGGGCTTCAAGACTATAAAACTCGGTCAGACCCAGACCCAGCTTCCTTTGGAGAACTGAGGCTGGAACCACCCTGGGATTCTGCTCCTCTTTACTGAGCACCTGCTAAGGGGGAGGAACTGGAATGGGCTGCTGCTGCTTTTCAGGCAAAAGCCCCTTTAATTGCTGTAAGGAATCCAGGAGGGTAAAAGGACTGGAGGGGTTCTGACACGGTTTCTCATTTCTCTGGGGGAAGACTCGCCTGCCTTCCCACCTGCCTGGAATCTACAGCTCTGAATAGTCTTTCAAAGAGCCTCCCTTTCCAGCGCTTTTCCCTCCTTCCCCTTCTCATTTTCCCTCCTCCTCCCTCTCTCCACAGCCTCCTTATCCACCGCAGAACCTACACAGAGTCCTCTCTCAAACAGCATCTTTGAATCAAAAACTGAATGAGCCCCCTCCTTGCCCTCCCCACCTCTCCCTGCCCCAAAGTCTCTCTCCCTCTCTCTCCTCCACACACACATTTCCCTTCTGCCACCTTCACCACCATCCAACACAGCAGCTTCCGGAAGCTAGTAGAGTCGTTATCTTATTTTGCTCCCATATCTGGGGATCCCTGAATGCTGCGGGCCGCCAGGTGGGAGGAGGGCCCCTGGAAAAAAGATGGGTCCTTGGAATGGGTCCTTCCTCAAAAGTGCCTTGCAACCAATCCATCTCTCTGCCACCGATTTTCCAGAGTGAGAGCGGAATTCCGCCCCCAGCTTTGTCAACATCCCTTCCATGTCCACCTAGTAGAGTGGCCCACCCAGCTGTGCTTGGCCTGTCTTGTTTCCATGGAGCCCAGCTGGGCCTCTGTGTGGCTCCCATTCTCCCAAGCATCTTGGTGGAGTTGGCAGCGAGTGACAGGCTGGGGTGCTGGAGGACCCAGCTGCCAGGGGAACATCCATCTCTAGGAGGGGAAATCCCGTTGAGTGGGACCCCCCTGCCCTGGGTTGCACCCCTCTGTTTGCAGGTGAAGCCAGGTCAACACAGGTCAGAGTTGTCTAGGAGGGTCATGGGCCGCTAAGGATGTGGGTGGAAGCAAGGAGGGGTGGCCCCACCCATTTTAGTGCTGGGGCTGGGGCTGCTCACAGATTAATTACAGGTGTATGAGCCTAAGGTCTTCTGAGCACTGGGACCTGGAGTTCTCTATCTCTCCCCACTCCCCTCCCTTCTCTATCTGACTCACCGGAGCTTTCTACAGTCCTGCCAGGCTCCCCAATCTCAGGAGCTGCAGCAAGGGACTGCTTTCCCTGGGCTTTGCCACGTCTTTCTATTACATTTGCATTGTTTCTGCACCTCCCCCCAGTGACCCTGCCTTTGCCCCTACCTAATTATGATGATAAGAACTGCAACAAAAATAAGCTAGTATCCCATGGCCGTTGAGCCTGCGCGTCCGGAGCCTGTGCTCCGCAACGGGAGAGGCCACAGCAGTGAGAGGCCCGCGTACTGCAAAAAAAAAAAAAAAAAGCTAGTATCTATTGAGTGTATCAAACTTATTAAACCTTATTAACTCTTCCAACCACGTGGAGTAAGAATTATCATCTGTATCTTCTGGTTGGAGGAATGGAGGCTTAGAAAAGTCAAGAAACTTGTCCACACTGTCACCCAGCTGGTGAGTGGCTCCCCAGAACTCGTGCCTCAGCCACTCCTGCCCACGAGGGCCAGCTTAGCAGTCTGGCTCCCTTTTGACAACTTCTCCCCAACCAGCCCTGTGTTCCATCCATCAGTCCTCCCAATCAGCAAGTGTCTACAAACCCCAGTCCGGGCCTGGGTCCCTGGAGGGGCTCAAAAGGCAGGAAAGCCATAGCCCCTGCCCTGGAGTTACTGAGGAGACAGGACAAAAACAGAGAAATTCACACACAACCCCTGGCTGACCCCTGCCAAGCCACTTCCCTTCTCTGAGCCTCGGTCTCCTTATCTGCAGAATGAGCGGGTTGCACCAGAGGGCTGCAAGGACGCAATCCTACTCATCTCTGATCACCTGAGTGCACCCCACTTAATTAGAAGGTGGGAACACTGAGGCCCAGGGATTAGGGCCATCCCAGAAAAAAGCTGGAGCAAAGTCAGAAAAGAAAATCACAAGATTTGACCCTTAGAAGAAAATGGCTTTGTTATTAAGAATAGGAGTAACACTCAAGAATGATCCCAGTGAGGGCCCAGAGAGGGGAGATGGGGGGCGCATCTACTGCTCCATCCTTTTGTATCTGACAAAGCCCGAGAGAGCGTCAGCCTGGTGTGGATTTCCCCTTAGTTCTTGGGCGCTCAAGGAAAAGTAAGCCGGTTGCTTCTGATCCTTTCATTTCCAGGGTACCGCAGGGTGCCCGGAGAGCAGAGAGGCTCCAAATGTGGCATTTCTAAGCCTTTTTCTTAGGAGCAAGAAATGGTGTTTGAGTGTGGAGGAGTGACCGGGATGAGGCACCTCCAGGTTTGGAGATGAGGGGACTGACCCAAACTGGAGGCTGCCTTTCCTTCAGGGCACCTGGGTAGGAACACACGCAGCTCGCAGCGTGGTTGCATCCCCCGCCATCCTACAGCAGCGGTGGCAGAGCGAGATTCAAGCTCATCTTTTCACTGCCGATCCAGCCCCGTCTTCAGTACCAGGGCATGACGCTCAGACTGCAATTATGGCTCCACAGTCAGAAGTCCATCTTTGTTCCACCTCTGAGAGAAGGTCCCTATAAATCACAGTATAGACAAAGTGAGATAAGGACTGTGGTAGGCTGAATAATGGCTCCCCAAAGAGATCCATGCCCTAATCCCTGGAACCTATGGTTGCTACTTTATAGGGGACTAGGGACTTGCAGGTGTGATCAGTGGAGGACCTTGAGATGGGGAGATTAGCCTGGATTATCCAGGTGGCCCTAAATATAATCCCAAGGGTCCTTAAAGACAGAGGCAAGAAGGCAAAAGGGGAAGCAGGAAATATGAGGATGGGAGCAAGAGGGTGTGTGTGTGGCGGGGGGAAGGGGTCAGGAGACGAACATGGGTAGCCTCCAGAAGCTCACCTGGAGGAAACATTCCAAAGCCTCCAGGACTCCTCCAGGTGAACATTTTGATTTTGGTCCAGTGAAACTGACTTGAGACTCCTGGTCTCCAGAACTCCAGTAAGAGAATCAATTTGGGTTGTTTTAAGTCACCAATATGTGGTAATTTGTTATAGCAGCTACAGGAAGCTTATACAAATGCTGTTTACCCACTTATGAGAATAAGCTAAAGCATTTAAAATGTATCTTTTCAGATGTAAATAATTTATGATAATTTATTGTAAGCAGAAACCATGATTGCTTCTCTTGGCTGGTTCTTGGATGTTTGGATTAAAAATCATTTTAAGTTAGTGGTTAAAGCCAAAACTATACCCTACCAGACTTGGCAAGGCCTAATTTTATATCGGTGATATGGAACTTTTGTTTACGTATTTGAAAGTAAGTTTTAAAATCTCTATATCAGACTTCTACTAATGCAGACTGCCCTCACCTCAATGCATCTAGGAAGGAAGTATACTTTAGTATATAGGACACAAAGACTAATATACTAAGCAAGGAGGAAAGAATTAGCAAGTTAATTGCCCTTACTTGTGTGTTCACTTCCATCCTGGTGAAGAATTATTTGTTCAGTTCTGTCTGGAATGGAGGTGTCTACTTAGAAATACGTATCTTTTTGGCAGTAATTTATCATATGCATGATATAACTAGCTGATAATTCTAGATCTTATAACAAGGCAAACGCACAAACCGTTAGCTTTGGGACCAGATGTGTAACTAAAAAGAAAATTCGTGGTTTGCTAATATTATTCTACGAGAAGGAGGTAGCATGTGGATTTCAGCTTTTCAGTATGTCTTGGATGTGTTTGTGCTTTTGTGTAATTGTTATTCACAAAGATGATGTTTATCACACGTATTATACGATTGGAATTATCACCGACTATACAGATTACTCTCTGGAATAATGACTGTGTTGACTGTAATCCTTTTGCTGGTGAACATGGGCTTGAACAAAAAAATACAAAAATCTAATCAACACAGGCTAAGGTGTAAGTCATGCCGTAACAGGGAAGAAATTTTGTATCCTTCTACAAGTTAATCAGTAAAGGAATGTTGCCTATAAGCTTACATTATGCATAATGGCCCGTCTCTGGGAACTCTGTCTCCCAGGTAATGAGCATTAAGCTAAAATACCTTTGTTTAGCTCACAGGAAACATCCTGACCAGACCCATCAGTGAATGACTACAAGAAAGAAGAAACTAGAACATTCCCACCAAAGTCTGGCTGGAACCAGGACTTTACCCCCTCCCCTTTTAGTAGAGAAGAAGCCTGAATTCTACTTCGGAGAAGGTAGTTCTTTGGGACACTAGTCCACCATCTTCTCCGTCTACTGGCTTTCCTAGTAAAGTCGCTATTCCTTGCCTGAACAACTTGTCTCTCAGTTTATTGTCCTATCCTGGAGTGCGTGGCACGAGCTTGGTCTCAGTAACAATGCTATCATTAGGTATTAACCCGCTTGCTTTCCAAAGCAGCTAGTAAGTATTCACTGGTGCTCACTGAATAGTGAGTTAAGGACAGGGACAATCATTAGATACTTAGAATGGTCTTTACCGTTATTTCCTGGTGACAGGATTGTCAGCTTTGTGGAGGCACTATGGTGGGGCTCAAAGAAATAGCATCTGCTCTACCCTCCAGAGCAAACGTAGCAACCTAAATATAAAACATGGAATATAAATCAACGACTCCTGTTCTAATAATTCTGACATGGAATTGGAAGAGCAGTTGGAGACGTCACTGAAGAGTAGATGTGAGGTTTGAACCAGACCTTAAAAGAGAGAAAAAAATGATCAAATGAGAGGTAGACATGTGGGGTGTACCTGAGGCCTGCAGTTGGATCCTGCCATAAACAGCTTGCATGCTGTTGAAGTAAATTTGGGGTCCCATTAAATATCTTCTTTTTTTTAAAATAAAATTTTAATTTTTATTTATTTTTGGCTGCGTTGGGTCTTTGTTGCTGCGTGCAGGCTTTCTCCAGTTGCGATGAGCGGGGGCTACTCTTCGTTGCGGTGCGCGGGCTTCTCATTGTGGTAGCTTCTCTTGTTGCGGAGCACGGGCTCTAGGTGTGCAGGCTTCAGTAGTTGTGGCGCATGGGCTCAGTAGTTGTGGTGCACAGGCTCAGTTGCTCCACAGCATGTGGGATCTTCCCAGACCAGGGCTCGAATCCGTGTCCACTGCATTGGCAGGTGGATTCTTAACCACTGCACCACCAGGAAAGCCCTAAATATCTTCTTTATGTTATCCTCAGGGTAAACTATGTATAAACACTACCAGATACTGTTTTTTAAAGGCCCAGCTGCTATTGCTTGTAGGTGGGCACTGATGTGCACACAGAATGCCCAGGTGTGGTGCTGAGTTGTCATCCCGCAACTCCTGCTTTCCAAGGCAGAGAAGCGCCACTACAGTGTGTTCTGTTACAGCCCAGACTGGTACTAACCTACAGGGGGTACATTTTAGGATTTGGTCTCTGTGTTTTGTTTGGGGTTTGTGGTGATTTGGGATGAGTGTCCTCATGGACTGTTTTACATGATATGGTTCAGAACCTGTTGTCTGACCTATCCTGGTCAGTTTCAGCCCAGGATGTGACTTTTGTCTCCCCCTCTAGATTGTGGACCCCAGGACCACATCTTACTCTTCTGCACATCCTCTTCCACACCTTGCCTGGTGCCAGGCCCAGAGGGATGCACCCTAAACCTGAATCAAATTGCAAAGCCAAACAGATGCCAGTGGAAGGATTTGGTGGGATTTAATAGCAACCTATGAACTTGGGAAGCTAGGGATTAAGGGAGAATGAGTCTTTCCTATTATTCAAATTGTCAGAGTTGCTTTCCTTCCGTATTCTTGTGTTGAAATCCCTGCTAGAAACCTTTCTTGTCTAAAACAGGTAAGTAACCACCTTCAAACAGCCAGGGGGTCTCTTTAAAGCTGCCAGGTCCATATGTAGAGTTTTAATGGCAATAGGCCACTGATACTTTTTTCTTCCATTCCACCTGGGGAAAAATCCCCCAAGCCCACTTTACTCTGAGGCCAATGGACAGAGATGCGAAGGTCCACCTGGCAGTGTGGGCTGCTGGAGGGAGGACGTGGCTACTGAGTGTCTCAGAGCTGACTGCACGGAAGACAGCCCAGGCCTGGCTCTCTCATCACACATAGGACCAGGACAGGTCTGCCCACCCAGCCTGAGCCTCCCTGTGTGGCATCGCCAAGCTGGGGGCTATTTCCTCCCCTGCAGACCTGGAAGCAGTGAGTCTGACAGTGACAGCAATCTGCCCTGACAATCGGGTATGAACACAGGTGGGAAGACCGAAACACTTGCCCCTTCCCGTGAGTACTGGGCCAGACGTGCAGCAGTGACGCCCCTTCCAGAAGCAAGGACACCTTCTCACCCCTTTGGTGACATTTGCCTCTTGTAGAAGGGGCACTGCCCTGGGAAGGGCACATGCCTTAGATCATATAGTCGCAGGCAGTGGGGGACTCTTGGTCTGTGACTCTAACCCACAGCTTTGCCCATTGGGCCACACCACCCCGCTACTGCCTGTCACCTGTGCTATCATCGGCTCCAACTGCTCTATCTAGAAAGTGCTTCTCTCTCATTCTCCCTTTTCTTTTTTTGTTCCCTGGGTCTATCTGTTTTTGTTTTTTTCTTGTTTATGTTGTTCCAGGCACACTTGTTGGGGAAGTAGACCAGGGAGCCCCCAGATACCTGGGCTGGGTGGACTGCTATCTCTGGTTGACACATCTGCCTGCAGGGCTCGCTCCTCCCTCACAGCTGGCAGCTGTCCACCGGGAGATGGCTGCGGCTGGGAATCTGCAGCGGCCCAGCTGAGGGCTGGCTCCCCGCCCCTGCAGATGGTGGAGATGACGCCTCTGGAGTGCCAAGCCTCCCCCGCGTCACCCCAGCACACGCAGGGCCCTACAGCCCATTTCTTCTCTCCTCCTGTGGTTTCTTCTTGCTGCTCTTTGGTCAAGAACAAGAGGAAAGACTCCGGGGCTGCACCCTGTTATTATGCGACAGTCATTTACATCCTCGAGCTCTAAGTCAGGGGTCAGTAATGAACCCAAAAGTAGGCATCGCTGGGGAGAACTGAGCACACCTGCTCTGGTTTGGGCAGGGCAGGCGGAGGTGGACGTGGAGCCCAAGACCCTTCCCGTCTGCCTCCCGTGCCTCAGTTTCCCCATCTGAACCATCTTCTCCAAAACAACTTACTGCTTTCAGAGCAGAAAAATTGGAAGAACCTGAAACATTTAAAGAAAAAAATCACCCACAATTCTGCCATTAGTATCTTGCTGTTTTCATCTATCTTTTTTATATAACTGAATCACCCTGCCTATGCAATTATGGATCCTGTTTTTAAACAACAACCTTTCCATAATGAACAAGTCATACATGTTCATTATAGAACATTCAGAAAATTCAAACACAAAGAAGGAAAATGACTTTTTGTTGCTTCCTTGAGAAATGACAAACAGTAATGTTTTGATGTTGTCTTTCTGGTCTTTTTAATAAGCATGATATACCAAAAGGAAAAATAACGCACAGTATTCATACTTTCCATACTTTGGGGCAACTTTTCCTTTTTCCCTTTATTATTCAGCATGCCTCATTTATGATGACAGAACATACAGATGTGCTATATTTTATTTAACCAATCTCTATTGTTAGTCCTTTGGCTTGGTTCCAATTTTTCCCCATCAATAACAGGGCTAATTGTAGCTAAATCTTTCCCCCAGTTCTGTATTAACACCTCTGGCACCCTCATAGACTATGGGGAGATCGTGCCTGATAACATGTCTGAAATTACTTTGAGAAATAGGTACATTGCTGCACATCTGTGAAGGGTTATTGTTTGTCAGTTGATTCAGGGAGTAGGTGGTGTTGGTGGAAATGGTGCATGTATTAAGCAAAGAATAATCATAAAATCAGACACTTAACATGGTACTTCCCGTGTGCCAGGTACTGTTCCAAGAGCTTCACATTATTTTTAACGTGTTTAATTCTTAAAACAACCCTGTGAGGTGAGTACTATTAATTGACCTACATTTAATTTTTTAATTTATTTTACTGAAGTATAGCTGGTTTACAATGCTGTGTTAATTTCTGCTGTACAGCAAAGTGATTCAGATATATACAGATATAGATATTCTTTTCCATTCTGGTTTATCACAGGATAAACAACTATTGGATATAGTTCCCCGTGCTATACAATAGGACCTTGTTGTTTATCCATCCTATATATAATAGCTTGCATCTGCTAATCCCAAACTCCCACTCCATCCCTCCCCCACCCCCACCCCCACCCCCACCCCCCGGCAACCACAAGTTTGTTCTCTATGTCTGTGAGTCTGTTTCTGTTTCACAGATAAGTTCATTTGTGTCATATTTTAGATTCCACATATAAGTGATATCATATGATATTTGTCTTTCTCTGTCTGACTTACTTTACTTAGTACGATAATCTCTAGGTCCATCCATGTTGCTGCAAATGGCATCATTTCATTCTTTTTATGGCTGAGTAGTATTCCATTGTATATATGTGTCACATCTTTATCCACTCATTGTCGATGGACATTTAGGCTGTTTCCACCTCCTGGCTATTGTGAACAGTGCTGCTACGAACATAGAGGTTCACGTATCTTTTTGAATTATAGTTTTGTCTGGATATATGCCCAGGAGTGGGGTTGTTGGATCATATGGCAACTCTATTTTTAGGTTTTTGTGGAAGCTCCATACTGTTCTCCACGGTGGCTGCATAAATTTACATTCCCACCAACAATGTAGGAAGATTCCTTTTTCTCCACACTCTCCCTAGCGTTTGTTATTCGTATTTTTTCATGATGGCCATTCTGACCAGTGTGGGGTGGTCCCTCATTATAGTTTTATTTTTCAAAATCTCTAATAATTAGAGATGTTGAGTATCTTTTCATGTGCCTGTTGGCCCTCTGTATGTCTTTGGAGAAATGTCTATTTAGGCCTTCTGCCCATTTTTCAATTGGGTTGTTTGTTTCTTTGTTGTTGAGTTGTATGAGCTTAATTAACTTGGCTTTTAGATGAGGAAATTGAGGCACAGAGAGGTTGAGTGTCTTGCCCAAGGTCACAGAACTAGGAAGTGGTGGAGCTGGGATTCTAAGGCAGTCTGGCTTCCAAGTCTCTGCATGTAACCCTCTCTTAAGAAGCCAGTCCCCTTGAGTGTGGGCAACTGGGAAATGGGGGGTAGTGGTAGGGTAGGTATGAACCATGATTTTAGTGCACCCATGGAGTCCCACGTGATGGTAATAGGCACCTGACCCAGCATACCTTAAGGGAGCTCACCAGCCTTCAGGCTCTGCCTCAAAGATCAGAGCACTTGGATAACAGCACAGAAGTGATTATTCAAAACGAGATGTTATCTTTTAAGGGACACTTTATATTTAGGAATAAAATGACGTGATGTGTTTTGTTTGCTTCGAAATAACGCTGGTTGGGGGCAGGGTGGGGGGTGCATAATGAACAGATGGAGTGTAAGTAATGCAAAATCAGCTGTGAGTTGAATTTGTTGATGCTGAGTGGTCTGACTGACTGGTGGATCTATGGGGGCTCTCTCTTCTCTTGTATTTGCCAGAAATTTGCCATGCTAAAACATTTAAAAAACATCTCAAGTCATTAGATAGTTCATGAATGATATTTGAGGGGATATTCCAACCCACAGTGTAAAGGTTCAGAGTAGAACATAAAGACAAAAACACCTCTTTATTGGGTTTCTTATTTATTATTCTTTTAAAATAAGTTTCTTTCTTTCTTTCTTCCTTCCTTCCTTCCTTCCTTCCTTCCTTCCTTCCTTCCTTCCTTCCTTCCTTCCTTTCTTTCTTTCTTTCTTTCTTTCTTTCTTTCTTTCTTTCTTTCTTTCTTTCTTTCTCTCTCTCTTTCTCTCTTTCTTTCTTCCTTTCTTTCCCCCAGTATTGATCAGTTTGCAGAAACATCCCCAAAGGGTCCAGCTCTTCACTGAGAATGTATGGAATGAGAGTTAGAGGTTTGTTCATTCATTCAAGAACTATATCTTCATCTTGAGCACAGGGATGAGCTGTGAGGGATACGACTGAGTTTGGGAGAAAAGATACACAAAGGAAATGTTAACCACACAAGGTAAGCATTCAGCAAATGTCTCAAACCTTAGCGGAGGCTAAGGGGGTAAGGGAGGAGGGTGTGGGTTGTGTCCCCCTGCCCAGGGCTTAGAGTTCCTGAGGGAGGGACAGCTGAGCCCGGATCCTGGAGAGCTCTCTTTTTCCTCACTCCCATCCTTCCCATCTGAGTGCCCTAGGACTCAGGACTGTACAAGGGGTCAGGACTCTACATTTTGCAAAGGGAGATTTAACTTTTCAGCTGGCTGAACCAAAGCAAGAAAGCACCTCTCTTTCAACACCATCTCTTATCCTTATATGGTGGCAAACTTTCTGACAAATCTGGCTGCTGTGTATTTTTTCAGTGACTTAATTTGCCAGGAGGGCTAGCAGTGTATGGTATGTACGTAATCTACTCCAAAATGGATTTTACATTATAAGAGATAGATCAATAGAGAACAAAGCCCCCCAAGAGGTGAGGTGGGCCGGGCCTACGGACAATGAACTAGTGGAAGAAACATCTGTGTGCTCCGGAAGATCCTAGGTCTCTTAGGATCCCATGCTCATCTTCTACCAATGAAAGCTCAATGAGGTTCCACCCTCCCCCACTCCCTCGTCCTGCCTTTCTCCCTTCCTTGAAAGAGAGTGTTTAGTTTCCGAATTAACGCACTATGGACTACGCCAGGATTTAGGGCAAAACAGAAAACTGAGATCCGGAGCTCTGTAATTAGGCCTCCGCGTGGATTTCAAGCAGGGCCGATCTGTGAACATGCCTGAATTTTCCGGTCTGGAGGCAGCAGGAGAGGGCTGATCAGACACGGCTAGTGAGGCCCCCAGTTTTCCTGATCTTCCCCCGCTGTTGCGGCGTATGACCACAGCTCAAGAGCTGGGTCACCGCAGTCTCCTGCCCATGCCTGCGCAGTTGGCCTGGGGGTGCTGACAGCACTGCTCCGTAGGGGAGGGAAAGGGAAAGGTGAGCCGGGAGGAGGGCATGCCAGACGTCAGGCTGTCTGTGGATTAGAGGAGCTGCCAGGAGGGCCCGTTGGAGGCAGAGCCCAAGGGTACTAGGTGCAGAGTAATTGGGGTCCTGCGGTCCTGAGTTAATTTCCATCTTTTCACAGACGGGCACACACGTTGGAATAGACAAGACAGAAATTTAAGCTGTCACTGCTGCCAACCAATCCTAAGAAGCAAGACTGAAAGGGGGCAAAAGCTCAATTTCTCAAAAGCTGTCTACCGGGGCAGAGACCTATGCCTGGAACAAGGCACCCCCCCAAAGTGATGCAGCCTGGGGTTTCTTCACTGATGGGCAGGCACTCACTTTTCCTGGGCACAGAAGTTTTCCTGGCACCCATGATTCCACTACCTGGATTCTTCCAGTTTTTACATGGAAAGGCCTTTTTCCCCCCTTATTCTTGGCTTTAAAGACTCCTCCCAAATTTCACCAGTCTGCTAGGAGTTTTTTTTTTTTTTTTTTTTTTTTTGCAGTACGCGGGCCTCTCACTGTTGTGGCCTCTCCCGTTGAGGAGCACCGGCTCCGGACGCACAGGCTCAGCGGTCATGGCTCACGGGCCCAGCTGCTCCGCGGCATGTGGGATCCTCCCGGACGGGGTCACAAACCCGTGTTCCCTGCATCGGCAGGCGGACTCTCAACCACTGCGCCACCAGGGAAGCCCTAGGAGTTCATTTTTACCGGTGAGATCTGTTCTCTTGCTTGCGTGAAAAGGACCAAAACTATTTCCTGATAACAAGGCCAAATAGCTGTAGCTTGAGTCTGTTATCTCAAACCTGAATGTAACCTGAGGTGCATTCATTTTAAAAAAATGCCAAGTAAGGAATGAGGTTCTCTCAACTTACTGCACTGGTCAGATGCAACCTGGAGAATTATGTTAACTTCTGCATTTCACCTTTAAGAGAAATGCTGGCTATTTTATAATACTTCCAGAGGAGAGATCAAGAACTATGTCCCAAAAGGACTGTTCAGGAATGACAAGTGTGTGGAAGATAAAACTGAAGGGGACAGGAGAACCAGCTCCAAAGCAGTGAAGGCCAGTGTTGGCTCAAAAAAGCAGAACCAGGGCAAAGGGTGGGGGAGGGATATGCTGGGAGACAGATTTTGACTTTATAGCAGCCAGAGCCTTCTAATAATTAGGCTATTTAAACATGGGAAGGGCTCAGGGAGGTAGTGAGTCAAGGCCTAGTCAGACAGTAGCCAAGCAGAGGCTGGACAGCCACTCCTAGGAGAAGTGCTACATGGGGACTCCTGCATTAGGCAGGAAAGGAGCTCTAAGATTCTGTTATTTTGTAACTCTCTGAAATGTAGGTCCTATACATCATAAATTAGATTAGGGGATAGACTACAAAATTTCAGTGGCTTCTTAAAAACATTTAGAGTTTTGTTTATAGAAATGAAGAATGAATGAAAGTAAAAAAATGAAAGCCATGGGTCATATTTGTAGGCTCCTTTCAGCATTTTGATTTCATGTGTCTTTGTGTTCCTCTTAATTTCAAATACTGCTTTCTTTTACTTCTACCTATATGTCCTTTTATTCTCTCTCTCTCTCTCCTTTTACACAGAAGATTTTCATTTATTCCATGGGTGGTGGGTCTTTGGATCATATTGGAGAAATTTAAGGTCTGGTTATTTGGAAATGATTAGAGTAAAAAGTCTATAATATCTTACCTAGCCTGGTGAGTGTTTCTTTGTACTTTTTCTCTCTTCTCCAACCACATTTTTTGGTCAAGACCACGTTTGGGTTTAAGAAAAATCATTAATGCTCATAATATTATGAGTAAAGGAAAATAAAGTAGAATTGCCAGAATGATTCCGGAGGAATACACATGCAAGTACAACCAAACTAATCTTGAAAAAGAAAAGAAAGAAATAATAAGGACTTTCCATGAAACTAGAAGTGCATACACCATAATTACAATAATTGACATAATGCTGGGAAAATGATGCTCATCGATTAAAACTGAAAAGTCCAGAAAGAGACTCAAATCAATATATAATGAAAGCCCCATTTAAAATCTGTAAGAAAAAAGCTGACTTTCATGAAATGATTAACTCTTTGGAAAAGAAGAAGGTCACCCCAAATTTCATAAATAAAACCATGGAAGACACCTGAAACATTGTAAATCAACTATACTTCAATAAAAAAATAATAAAAAATAACAAAACCATGGAAGTACTGGGGAAAAGTATAGGTGAACATTTATATATTCTTTGGGGAAAAGACTCTTAAAAATAAAAAACACCTAAGAAAGTATCTGAAATAAAAAATACTGATACATTTAATTGTAAAATGTCTGTGCATCAAAACCACAATAAACCATATAGGCAAATAGCAAAACAAAACGGAAAGTATTAACAACATACATGAATAAAAGTTAATGTCATAATATATAAAAAGCTCTTACTAATCAATAAGATTAGGAGCATTGTCTCAATGGAGGACAGAGCAAAGCATGAGAATATAAATCAACTCAGAAGAAACACAAGTGTCCGAACTGATGGCAAATTAAAGCTATGAGATGCTATTTTTTTTTTTTTTTTTTGTCTATCCATTGGACAACATACTTTTGTTTAATGTAAACATTTAGCATTGACTTCAGTTTGGGAAACAAGACATTCTCATATACTGATGTGTGTGAATTGATGCAACCTTTTGGGCAGCATACTTGGCAATATATCTCAGAAACCTTGAAGATATTCAGTCCTCTTTGACAAAGGAAGTCCACTTAGAAGAATTTTTTTCTAAAGAAATCACTAGGACTGTATGCTAAGGGTCAGCTGTAGGAATGTTTGTATTGAGCAGAAACTAGAACCAATCTAAATGTCTAATGGTCCAATAGTGACCATTTAATCAATGTTGATATGTCCTATGTAGCCATTAAAAATGTTGTAGAAGACAATAAGTGCTGGAGAGGGTGTGGAGAAAAGGGAACCCTCCTACACTGTTGGTGGTAATGTAAATTGGTGCAGCCACTATGGAGAATGGTATGGGGGTTCCTCAAAAAACTGAAACTAGAGTTGCCCTATGATCCAGCAATCCCAGTCCTGGGCATATATCCTGACAAAACTATAATTCAAAAAGATACATGCACCCTTATGTTCATAGCGGCACTATTCACAATAGCCAAGATATGGAAACAGCCTAAATGTCCAACGACAGATGAATGGATAAAGAAGATGTGGTATATATATACACAAAGGAATACTACTCAGCCATAAAAAAGAATGAAATAATGCCATTCGCAGCAACATGGATGGACCTAGAGATTATCATACTAAGTGAAGTAAGTCAGACAGAGAAAGACAAATATCATATGATATCAGTTATCTGCAGAATCTAAAACACAACACAAATGAATTTATCTATGAAACAGAAACACACAGGCGTAGACAACAAACTTGTGGTGGTCAAGGGGGAGGCGGCTGGGGGAGGGATGGAGTGGGAGTTTGGGATTAGCAGATGCAAACTATTATATATAGGATGGATAAACAACAAGGTCCTATTGTATAGCACGGGGAGCTATATTCAATATACTATGATAAGTCATAATGGGAAATAATATGAAAAAGAATGTATATATATATATATATATGTATAACTGAATCACTTTGCTGTAGAGCAGAAATTAATACAACATTGTAAATTAACTATACTTCAATAAAATTTTTTAAAAGTGCTGTAAAAGAACATGGAAAGATGTCCATAGTGTATGTTTCTGTATATTTCTGTTGCTGTTGTTGAAATAACTGTCATTTATTTATTTTGTTCAAGTTGGTTTGTTTTTTAAAAAATGGTGTACACTTTGAGCAAAAGAAGCGAGATTTAGTCTGGAAGCTTAAAGGACTGGAGCAGAATTGTGGCTGCAGGGTGCCTTGGGTCTCAAACCATCCTCCTGGATACAACCGCAAAGCACTCAGCCTCTGGCCTGGAGAACTTCTGGCCACGCACTGTGTTTTGCAAGCTCTGTGTTGGTGTTACATTGTGCACCAGGGGTGGAAGAATGGACTAAGGGTGAAGCGGAGCAGCTGGCAGCCCCCTTGGGAACTCCTCCCTGTCAGGTGGCTTTTGTTCCATGTCCTCCAAGCCTGGAGCCGTGCAAGGCCCTGGACGGTTAATCAAGTCAAATCCAAGAGCTGTCTCACCCTCTGGCTTATAGTAAACATGCCTTCAGGCACAAGTGCCCAAGAGCTGGACAGTGATGCCGGAGCAGGCACTGGGGAGCCAGCATCTTTTAGGAGAGACTCTTTGTTTTCCCCTCTCTTCCCCTTCCCTCCTCACCCCTCCCCTCCTTAGCCCTTTCCTCTTCTCCCCCTCTTCCCCCTCCCTTCCCATGGCCTTCTATATCCTCCTTTAGGGATAGGCCTGAGGCTAATACAATTTGGGAGAGGAGAACCTCTTTAAGAAAACAAGTACACAATAATGAAATCAAATACAAGTACAGGACCTTGAAAGGGTTCTGTCTAAGTGAGAGGGCTGAACTTAAGCTTCATAGGCTTCATGGTAAATCCACCTTTAATCCTGAATCTGGTTTTTATTGTTTGCATGGACTTCCTTTTAGCTTGTATTATGTATGTTTTCCTAAACTATGTTAAATATTGTTTTACATTTTTTTTTTTTTTTTTTTTGCGGTACGCGGGCCCCACACTGTCGTGGCCTCTCCCGTTGCGGAGCACAGGCTCCGGACGCGCAGGCTCAGCGGCCATGGCTCACGGGCCCAGACGCTCCGCGGCATGTGGAATCTTCCCGGACTGGGGCACGAACCCGCGTCCCCTGCATCGGCAGGCGGACTGTCAACCACTGCTCCACCAGGGAAGCCCTATAAATATTTTTAAAACATCTCAATGTACTAAATCTTATCCTGGTATACAAATGTAATATTCTTTCAATAAAAAGCTGTATATCTAAAACAATTCAAGTGCTCAGAATAAACTGTATGAAAACACGCAAGTTCACTAAAGATGACCCAAACCCTGTTGTACAGGGATAGAGATTTAAAGGTTATTTTATTGTAAAATACATTGAATTTTCTGTATTCCCTGGTTATCATACATTTTCTCCTTTAAAAAAAAATGATGTAAGTCTTAATTTTTATGCCATTTGTTAATTTATCCACTAGTTACCTTGTAAATGAGAAGTCACAATAGCACTGAACTTTAACTAGTTTTGATTTAAAAGTTTGGTACTGTGAGGCAACAACTTAAATTTTTCATTTTAGTCATTTAAAAGGCATTTAGAGCTTCAAGAATAATTTTGTACGCAATGTTGTTTTAAATTCTGACTAATCTCATAGAAATGCAATACTGTCACTATTAGAAATCCTGAAATTCTATTAGATGTTCTTTAAGACCACACACAGACTGGCTATTTGATCCCTTTTCACTTTGACTCTTTTTAAGAATAGGACCTGTTGTTTTGGATTACCACCTCAGAATTTCCTGGATTTACTCCTGGATGCAGGAGATAAGAAAACGTTTAATTCATAACTTTTATATTAACGAATGTAGTGCAAAAAATAAAGCTCACACAGAAACTAAGTTGCCTTTCCTTGAATGAATCCTGCTTGAATAAAACAATGAAAGAAAAAGAAAAAGAAAATGAATGGTATGTAGTCTAATTTGTAAATGAATGATTATTGAAATAATACACACTGTGGATATATTTTAAGACCTTATGTAGTTTTCATTGTTCTGCTTGTCCTGTGGTTATGTCTAAGACTATAGTGTATGATTCTCTTCAAAGTATATCAAGTATTGTGAATGCTTTGGTTCAGATGTGTCAAATTAACAGTAAAACAATAATATGCCACTCAAAAAAAAAAAAAAGAAGAAGAAACCAGTTATTCGTCAAGGATTGCTGGAAGTTCAAAAATTCTTAAAAAGTTAAGAATGTACCCTTATATTCTTTAAATATACCCTCCCTGTCCCACCCCCCAACTTAAATACATAGCACTGTGTTTGGGAAGAGTGGCAGATTTTATTGCAAAATTAGGTAATTCCCCAAAGTCTGGAAGTATAGAAAAAGGTTCTGGGAATCGTTTAGCTTGGTTCAGGGGGTTCTAGGCAAAGGGCTCTTGTTTTTTACTCACCGATGTTCCATTAACCAGGACACTCCAGGGACTTGACTTAAGATTTACTGACAATAAATATTTAACTACAGTTAAACTTAGCTACTTTCTGGGAATGAGTTTTCTCAGCTGGCTGGGAGTTTTCATCTCTTTTACATTTTTACATTGTAATGATTTGGAGTAGAAAAATTTCTAGAATGACTTACGTACTTTTCTGACTTCTTAAACAGAACACAGAGTATCTAGTTTCAGTTTTCCCAACTTTGCTCTTTCTAAAGGTTGCCACATGGCACACTTATCAGGATCTGTCTATAGCAACACCCTCTTTCCTGCTAATGGCTGTAGAAGTTAACTTCTTGGAATTGCTTGTAAAATAATCAGTGTGCGGTGCTCACACTAAGAGGATTCCCTAAGATAAAAGAACACACAAACTTTATGGCATTTGTTTTGGCTGTTTCACACACCCTCTTTTTTTCCCCTCTGCTTTCTGGTTTTCAGTAATGTTCTAAAGTGGTGGCCTCAAGTCTGGAAGGTGGTACAGGTAGAAAAGAAAGAACAGCATGATTTATTGCAAAACTGTGATCTCTATCAATGTCAAAGCTTTTGCTATTGGCACAGAGCTCTTGCCACAGAACTGAGTTGCCAATAGATGAAATGTGTGAATAACCCTAAATTAAGACAGAAACCGTAACCTTATAGCAGTTATACAGTATCTACTAGAAGATTTTGTGGTTTTACACAAGAATTTCCCAAGATACAGAAGGTGACTATTAATGAAGGCTTTGTAAGTAACAGCCTTATACATCTGAGAAAAATAGGGTTAGTATAGAGCTGGGTCTATAATCTCAGGCCTACTCTTTACAAAACCAGAAGGGGGAAGGGAAGGGAGGATATAAAACGTAGCCACATAGAGGGAACTTTCCTCAACATAATAAAGGCCATATATGACAAACCCACAGCCAACATCGTCCTCAATGGTGAAAAACTGAAAGCATTTCCACTAAGATCAGGAACGAGACGAGGTTGCCCACTCTCACCACTCTTATTCAACATAGTTTTGGAAGTTTTAGCCACAGCAATTAGAGAAGAAAAGGAAATAAAAGGAATCCAAATCGGAAAAGAAGAAGTAAAGCTGTCACTGTTTGCAGACGACATGATACTATACAAAGAGAATCCTAAAGATGCTACCAGAAAACTACGAGAGCTAATCAATGAATTTGGTAAAGTAGCAGGATACAAAATTAATGCACAGAAATCTCTGGCATTCCTATACACTAATGATGAAAAATCAGAAAGTGAAATCAAGAAAACACTCCCATTTACCATTGCAACAAAAAGAATAAAATATCTAGGAATAAATCTACCTAAGGAGACAAATGACCTGTATGCAGAAAATTATAAGCCACTGATGAAAGAAATTAAAGATGATACAAAGAGATGGAGAGATATACCATGTTCTTGGATTGGAAGAATCAACATTGTGAAAATGACTCTACTACCCAAAGCCATCTACAGATTCAATGCAATCCCTATCAATCTACCACTGGCATTTTTCACAGAACTAAAACAAAAAATTTCAGAATTTGTATGGAAACACAAAAGACCCCGAATAGCCAAAGCAATCTTGAGAACAAAAAACGGAGCTGGAGGAATCAGACTCCCTGACATCAGACTATACTACAAAGCTACAGTAATCAAGACAGTATGGTACTGGCACAAAAACAGAAAGATAGATCAATGGAACAGGATAGAAAGCCCAGAGATAAACCCACACACATATGGTCATCTTATCTTTGATAAAGGAGGCAGGAATGTACAGTGGAGAAAGGACAGCCTCTTCAATAAGTGGTGCTGGGAAAACTGAACAGATATATGTAAAAGTATGAGATTAGATCACTCCCTAACACCATACACAAAAGCAGGCTCAAAATGAATTAAAGACCTAAGTGTAAGGCCAGAAACTATCAAACTCTTAGAGGAAAACATAGGAAGAACACTCTATGACATAAATCACAGCAAGATCCTTTTTGACCCACCTCCTAGAGAAATGGAAATAAAAACAAAAAGAAACAAATGGGACCTAATGAAACTTCAAAGCTTTTGCAAAGCAAAGGAAACCATAAACAAGACCAAAAGACAACCCTCAGAATGGGAGAAAATATTTGCAAATGAAGCAACTGACAAAGGATTAATCTCCAAAATTTATAAGCAGCTCATGCAGCTCAATAACAAAAAAACAAACAACCCGAACCAAAAATGGGCAGAAGACCTAAATAGACATTTCTCCAAAGAAGATATGCAGATTTCCAACAAACACATGAAAGGATGCTCAACATCACTAATCATTAGAGAAATGCAAATCAAAACTACAATGAGATATCACCTCACACCAGTCAGAATGGCCATCATCAAAAAATCTAGAAACAATAAATGCTGGAGAGGGTGTGGAGAAAAGGGGACACTCTTGCACTGCTGGTGGGAATGTGAATTGGTACAGCCACTATGGAGAACAGTATGGAGGTTCCTTAAAAAACTACAAATAGAACTACCATATGACCCAGCAATACCACTACTGGGCATATACCCTGAGAAAACCATAATTCAAAAAGAGTCATGTACCAAAATGTTCATTGCAGCTCTATTTACAGTAGCCCGGAGTTGGAAACAACCTAAGTGTCCATCATCGGATGAATGGTTAAAGAAGATGTGTCACATATATACAATGGAATATTACTCAGCCATAAAAAGAAACGAAATTGAGCTATTTGTAATGAGGTGGATGGACCTAGAGTCTGTCATACAGAGTGAAGTAAGTCAGAAAGAGAAAGACAAATACCGTATGCTAACACATATATATGGAATTAAAAAAAAAATGTCATGAAGAACCTAGGGGTAAGACAGGAATAAAGACACAGACCTACTAGAGAATGGGCTTGAGGATATGGGGAGGGGGAAGGGTAAGCTGTGACAAAGTGAGAGAGAGGCATGGACATATATACAGTACCAAACGTAAGGTAGATAGCTAGTGGGAAGCAGCCACATAGCACAGGGAGATCAGCTCGGTGCTTTGTGACCACCTAGAGGGGTGGGATAGGGAGGGTGGGAGGGAGACACAAGAGGGAAGAGATATGGGGATATATGTATATGTATAACTGATTCACTTTGTTATAAAGCAGAAACTAACACACCATTGTAAACCAATTATACTCCAATAAAGATGTAAAAAAAACAGACGAAGCTCAAGTATCACAGATAAGGACTTTTCTTATGCATATGTCGCGTTCTTCATTTTTCTTCCTATTGCAATAACCAGGCAGCAACACAGAGCGGTGATGATTCACAACTACATTCCAAGGCTCTGAGTGCAGGAAGTTATGGCTCATTTGATGTTATCAGTTAGCTGGGGTGGGGGGTGAGCAGATCTAATAAAAAGACATAGAACAGAAGTTCTAAATTCCTTCCAGAAGGAGTGCTCTCACTCTAAGCATCGCAGGACCCGTGTGAATTGCTCCCGCAATGTGTCTATGTGAGATCAACTCACAGAAACACTGTAGGAGAGAGATGGCCTGTTCGTAAGTCAGCCGGGGCTACGACGTTCACCTCTAGCAGATGCAGAGCAGATGAGGGCTCCCAGTGAGCTGATGTTGTTGCAATGAAGATGCGAAGAGGATGGCGCCAAAAGCATAGGAGTCAGAGATAGACGGGCTGTCTCTTCGCTTCCCCACCTCTGTGTGCCTCAGTCTGTCTTCAATGAATGGGGAGGATCACCCTTTCCCCTGCCTTACAAAAGTCCAGCCTTAGAAGAGTCTAGCCTTAGAAATGGCAAATATAAATGATGCTCATGGAAATGCTTAGAGTTATTTGGGGAGGAAGGGGGTTGTGTTAGATTGAAGTATGGTATTGTCTCTCCTGAGAGGCCTAATCCTCATAAGGGAACAGGACAAAGCTCTGTGGTTTGTCAACTGATCCTCTTTAGGGTAAAGCTAAGTCTGAGGGTCGGTTCCCATTCTAGGAGATTTGGAACACCCATAGCCTTGGGAGGGCATTGTGAATGTGCCTGAACTCCTAGAATATTGGTCCTGGAAAGGGTCCGAAGATCACTTCCCTCATTCTATAGACACAGAAATGAAGGCCCAGAGAGGTAAAGGGGCTTTTCCGAGGTCACACAGCTACTCCCAAATCCAGGGCTTCAGTTGACAAGCCCAGAGCCCTTTTCACAGACCTTCTCAAAGTGGGGTCCTCTGAGATGGCATGTAGCAAAAGAGGACTGCAGAATCACCTGATGTGTATACAGGGGTGCCAGGGAGGTGGCGGTAGCGGTGAGGAGAGTTGTTCAAATGCAGATTCCTGGGTCCTACCCCAGACCTACTGAATCAGAATCTTTGGGATCAGTACCTGAGAATCTGTATTTTAGCATGAAGCTATTCTTACACAGCCCTGCTTTATTTCAACAACACCTTGAAGTGTTGCTTCTAAATGACCTATGTAGAGTGGCGACCCTTTATAAACAGTCTCCTAGAGAATGTGGAAAGAACATATGCTATTAGTTGCCACCAGACAATGCCATGCCCTCAATTAGCGACAATGTATGACAGTCAACCTCATGTCCTGTAGGCCACAGTCATACCCTTGAATGTTCTGAACAATCAAAACACATTTGGGAAACAAACACAACTCATGTGGTCCAGTCCCTTTAGAGCCTCTCTTCCCCTGGGTTCTGGAATGGGTGTGCTCTCCTCAGCAGGTCACTCCCACTTTATCTTACTGTCCCCGCCACCTCTCTGAGACATCTCCCTTCATACATGTGTCTCTAGCCTGAAAGCAGATGGTTTCTGATACAGGGCTGAACCCACCCCTCCCTTAATCAACCAAAAGTGCTCTGGCAAGTCCATGGGAGATAAATATAGCTGAGATCTTCCCTGTAGGAACCTCTTGGGAGGTTAAATATGGTGTGTGAACAAGTGATGGAATTGCTAGCAGCTTCCACTTAATGCCCATAAAGGGCCCTTTGCACAAAGACATCAGCTGTGCCGGGCACTTCCAAGCAGAGTTAATCTGAAAGGGAAAACCTCTGAACCCAGCTGGATCCCTGGTGACTCCATAACGGGTTGAAGCTTAGGGAGGATTTGTCTCTTGGGTGCCCATGCACCTGATTGCTCCCCGTCTGCCTCCCAACAGGTCCTCACCTGGCTCCAGATGGCTCTGCTGGGGTTAGAGCCTTTGCAGCGTCCTCCTCTGCCCAGGCAGCACCAGCAAAGATGGAGCCAGATTTCAAGAGGAGCCCCATCAGGGAGAACCACTCATTAAAAGACAACCTCCACGTCAGCAAAAACCCAAGGTGGAGCAAAAGAGGACGGCAGAGCTTTCCTTCGGTCTGCATTTATTTTTTTAAAAAGGTATTTTGGGGACTTCCCTGGTGGTGCAGTGGTTAAGAATCCACTTGCCAATGCAGGGGACACGGGTTCCAGCCCTGGTCCAGGAAGATCCCACACGCCTCAGAGCAACTAAGCCCATGCGCCACAACTACTGAGCCCGCGTTCCACAACTACTGAAGCCTGCACACCTAGAACCCGTGCTCCGCAACAAGAGAAGCCACCACAATGAGAAGCCCACGCACCGCAACGAAGCGTAGCCCCTGCTCAACGCAACTAGAGAAAGCCCGCGCGCAGCAACAAAGACCCAACACAGCCAAAAATAAATACATAGATAAATAAATGTAGTTTTTAAAAAAGGTAGTATTTAGGCTTAAAAGGAGAGGTAGGAAAGGACTGTTATTTGAATTTCTCTGAAATTTGCTTTAGAAAACAAAACCAGAGGCTCCAAGGAAGCAGGAGCCAGGTGTCCCCCAAACTCAGCTCAGCATCTAGCAGCTAAGACGGTGCTCAAAAATGATGTGTCAAATGAATAAGCCAGTATCTGGGTGCGACCACTGGCGGTACGGCCACTTCTTGCTGAGTGTCATTCATTGACACCATGGTGACTGTACCATGGTCCGGGGTAGACTTCTAGACTCAGAAACCCGCTTTTGTTGGCGCCTTGAGAGTATTTTGATTTCTCAGGGGCTGATTTGTATTTATCAGACTCCCAAGATTAATATGTGGAACTGGAATGCCAAGTTACCCAGGAATCACAGAGAGAAATAAATGTGCCGGGGCCTCACATGTCCCCTCTCTGTGCGGCAACCCTCCTGGAAACCACAGGTGACCAGATGGTGACCTGGTGGGCAGAGAGCCAGAACCAGGGGAACTAGGAGAATCAGACATTTCATGATATCAAGATAAGTAACAGGGCTTTATACAGCCATTCAGCCAAAGGCACAGAAATACAGCCCTGCCATCAGCACTCAGGGCCCCTCTGTGTCCTGGCATCAGGCAGGCTGTCATAGGAGGGGCCATCGAGGCTTTGCAGACGCTGCATCTTTCTTCATCTCTACACAGACAGGTGTCGCTGAGGTTTCCGTCCGTGACTCTCCTTTTACTTCCAGATTTCAAGACCACTTCTGACCAGCCCATTCTTTTCCCCCATCCCCCAGTTTTATGGAGATAGAATTGACATAAACACTGTATGAGTGTAAGGTGTACGCATAATGACGTACATATGTTGTGAGAAGGTTACCACAATAAGTTTAGTTAACATCCATCACCTCATACGGTTACAAAACTTTTTTTCCTCATGATGGGAACTTTTAGGATCTATCTCTTAGCAACTTTCTGGTTGAGAGTCCGCCTGCCGATGCAGGGGACACGGGTTCGTGCCCCGGTCCAGGAAGATTCTACATGCCGCGGAGCGGCTGGGCCCGTGGGCCATGGCCGCTGGGCCTGCGCGTCCGGAGCCTGTGCTCTGCAACGGGAGAGGCCACAGCAGTGAGAGGCCCACGTAACGAAAAAAAAAAAAAAAAAAAAAAAGCAACTTTCAAGTATACCACACAGCAGTGTGAACTGTCGTCGTCATGTTTTACATCACATACCCAGGACTTATTTATCTCATAACTGGAAGTTTGTACCTTTTGATCCCCTTCCTCCAATTCCCCTCTCCCCCACCTCCAGGAACCACAAATCTGTTCTCTTTTTCTATGAGTTAGGTTTTCTTAGATTCCACATCTAAATGAGATCATACCGCATTTGTCTTTTTCTGTCTATTTCACTTAGCAGAATGCCTTCAATGTCCACTCTTTGTTTTTCTTTAATTGAAATAGTGTTACTTTCAATCCATTATCAGTCAGATTTTAGGAACCTGGACGTCCTCTTCTCTCTTTCAGGTGACAGCCCGCCTCTGATGTACCGTGTGCAGACTTTTGACACACTCAGAAGAAAGCTAAATTTCCCTCATTGCCAAAGTGGTGAGGGTTATCGTTCTGTAGGCCCCCAAGTACTAACTGACAGCAATTATAAATCAGATTTCTAGATAGAAGATCAGTTTAGGGAGTTTTGTTTTACCTTTCTACCCCTACCCTCTCAGTGCCATGGGTATATTACAAAGAGCTTAGATGGATGATGGTGGAAACCTCCAATGTCAGCTAAGAAGGCCATTACTACTGAGGAATTCACTAGTGGGGACTGTCTGCACTGCCTGAGGAGCCTCTGGTTTCATTTAGGAATAGAAATTTTCAGCCTGTGAGATCCAGCACATGGCAACAATCAAAGCACCACCCAGAAGTCAAGAGGAACAGAAAACAGTAGAATCAGAGGGAAGTGACGGGGCTTCCCTGGTAGCGCAGTGCTTGAGAGTCCGCCTGCCGATGCAGGGGACACGGGTTCGTGCCCCGGTCCGGGAAGATCCCACATGCCGCGGAACGGCTGGGCCCGTGAGCCATGGCCGCTGAGCCTGTGCGTCCGGAGCCTGTGCTCCACAATGGGAGAGGCCACAACAGTGAGAGGCCCGCATACAGCAAAAAAAAAAAAAAAAGGAAGAAGGAAGTGACGATCAGAGAGCACATAGGACCATGGCCAGTGCTCACGGGCACTTGATGTTCGTTGACTGACAGCCTGACGGATTGAATGAATACCTAAATAATCCCACCACCTCATTACACAGAGGAGGAACCTGAAGCCACAGGCGAGGTTAATTTGCTGAGTCATACAGCTGAGCAATGGCACCTGGGCTTATAGGGGACCTGAGTCTCAGCTCTGTGCTCGTGTTATCACAATGATGGCAACTGGGTAAATCCAGGAGAGCTGGGGTGGAGAGGAGGAAATAGGGAATCATAAAAGAGTAAAATGATTTAAAATACAGGCATACCTCGCTTTACTGGACTTTGCTTTATTATGTTTCGCAGATAACTGCGTTTTTTACGAATCGAACGTTTGTGGCAACCCTGCATTGTCAGATGATGGTTAGCATGTTTTAGTAATAAAGTATTTTTAAATGAAAGTGTGTACTTTTTTTGGCCTAATACTATTGCGTACTTAATAGACTACAGCATAGTGGAAACATAACTTTTATTTTTTAATTTTTGTTAAATTTTTATTGGAGTCTAGTTGATTTACAATGTTGCGTTAGTTTCAGGTGTACAGCAAAGCGAATCAGTTATACATATACATATATCCACTCTTTTTTAGATTCTTTTCCCAAATAGGCCATTACAGAGTATTGAGTAGAGTTCCCCGTGCTATACAGTAGGTCCTTCTTGGTTATCTATCTTATATATAGTAGTGTGTATATGTTAATCCCAATCTCCCAATTTATCCCTCCCCCTGTGAACGTAACTTTTATATGCACTAGGAAACCAAAAAAATTCATGGGACTCGCTTTATTGCAATACTTGCGGTAATCTGGAACCAAATCTGCAGTATGTCCAAAGTATTCCTGTAATTATGGAAGAGGAACCCAACCAGCATCAACCTCAAAGTTTGCCCCTGTCCTGCCTTCACACTCTTTCCTCCTTCCTCCCTTCCATCCAGCGTCTTCCTGGACGCTTTTAACTTCCTCTTGCTTCCACCTTTAGGCTCTCCCCTCTATATCCCCTGGAGTCGACATGTATGCATCCCATACCAAATAAAACCCTCACTAGATCCAGCCCCCTTCAAAACATGGCCTTGTTTCTCTTTACTTTTTACCATCCAGCTCCTTAAACAAAAGAAACTAGACGTGCATCGTCCAGTGTGGTAGTCACTAGCTTCATGAAGCATTTGAAGCGTGGCTGGTCTAAACTGAGATGTGCCGTGAGTATAAAGCATGCACGGATTTCAAAGACAGTATGAAAGAAGAATGTAAAATATCTCATCATAATTATTTTGAATAAGTTGGAATAAACAAAATATATTATTAACATTAATTTTCCCCGTTTCTTTCAACATTTTTAATGTGGCAACCAGAAAATTGAAAACTACATTTGTGGCGTGGCTTGTATTTCTATTGGGCAGTGCTGGTCTAGACTCTGCTTCAAAGCATTTAAAGACCATCTCGAACACAAAGTGCAATGCTCATAAAATTAAAACGGGTGTTGAGTCTATGGAAGAGGTTGTGTTCTCAAACCATCATTTTCAATAACCTTTTAAGTGAGGAAACGCAGAGGTAGCATGTGACACGGGAAATCACGATGGAATTAACGTGGTGACCCGCTTGTTAATCAGGGAAATTGACCCTGAAAGGATAGTAATGATACAGCTAATGTTGGTTCAGGCTTTATACCTCTCATAGGACATCCTGGCCTTCTTAACATCCTCAGAAGCTGTTTGAGGATGTGCCTTCCTGAGGACAGCTTAGCACCTTCTGGGACCTAACAGGAATGCCCATGGGGGGCATTTGATGCCCCACGGTGGAGGAGGAAGAGTGCAGAGTCAGCATGGAGTTAGTGGAAGACCTGGGCGCAGATGCTAGCTGAGCATGACCTCGTAGAAGTCACCAACACTCTAGGTTTCCTCCTTGGTGCAATCTTTGTGCTGTAGCATAGTGCTTTCTCTGAAGTTCCCATCTTTCTGTTTTACACTTAGAACTGGGGAGGCCTTGAGGAAATGACTGGAGATCTTTAAGCCTCCACGTACTGTTTGTAAGATGGAGACTAGGACAGTGCTGTCTTACAGAGTGATGGAGAGTCAACGAGATAATCCATGCCTAGCGGATGCCCAATAAACGTGAAGAACAAATAAAAGCTTACAAACTGAAAGGGATCTTAAAGGTCACCCAGTTCAACTCCCACCCAAACTCAAGGATGCCCTTATATTTCCCCTGATATCTGGCCTCCCCTTGTTCACTGCCAATGGAGGGAACCTCACTGTCTCACAGGGCAGAACTTGCTTGTTTGTTTTTAAATTTTATTTTATTGTGATAAAATATACATAGCATAAATGTTACCATTTTAACCATTTTTAAGTGTACAGTTCTGTGGCATTAAGTACATTCGCTTGTTGTTGTATAAACTTCCCAGCTCCAGAACTTTTTCATTATCCCAAACAAAAACTGTACCTATTACACAATAACCCCCCATTTCCCTGTCTCCCCAGACCCTGGTAACCACTGTTCTTCCTGTCTCTATGAACTTGACGACTCTAGGTATCTCAAGTAAGTGGAATCCTACAGGATTTGTCCTTTTGTGTCTGGTTTATTTCATTTAGCATGATGTCTTCAGGAGTCATCCATATGGTAGCATGTGTCAGAGCTTCTTTCCTTTTAAAGGCTGTATAATATTCTATTGTACATGCACACAACCTTTTGTTTATCCATTTATCCACTGATGGATGGTTTTGAATGTCTCTAACCATCAGTTCCTCCACCAAGTGAGCTGAATCGTGCCTTCCTGTGACTTAAACCCATCTGCCCAGCTCTGCCCTTGGGCCAGAGCATCAGACTGGTCTCCTTCCCACAAGAATCCCGGGATGTGAACCACCAACTCCTCAAAGGCTAAGCAGTATTTCATAATTTCCAGACCCTTTGCCATTGTGGTTTAAATCTTTAGACCCACTTCAACTTGCTGATCTCCTGTTCAAAAGGAATCATTCTAAACTGAGCTGGTTTGTACTGGACCCTGGGACTAACCTCCCTTATCCTGACCCTACTCACACAGCTTAAGAATGCATTGCCTTTTCTTTTTGGCAGCCATATTTCACTGGTGCCTCTATCGAACACGTTTTATTGGGTGCCTCGTAAAGGTGAGGCAATTCAGCTAGCAGTTTAGGGCTTGAGCTCGGGGGCCAGACCTCCTAGGTCAGAATCTGAGATCCATCCCTTACTGTGTGCCATTGGGCCTCAACTTCTCAGGGCCTTGTTTCCTTATCTATAAAATAATAACAATGGTAGAACCTGCCTCATTGGATGGCTGTGGAGGTTACATGAATTAGTGCCCGTCAAACATGAGAAGAAGGCGTGGCAGTCAACAAATGTGCTATTTCTCTGCGCAGGGCACTGTGCCAGGTGCTGGGGGCAGGCAGGCAGCCAGGAAGACCAGCTATGGCTCTTTGTGGTTCCCAGTCTAGCGAAATGGTTGGACAAGCAAACCATTACATGACAACCAGAATTTATTCATGGGCAAACATGTAATTAAAAGATATGTTTTTAAGTAGAAAGAAACCCCAATTACACTACAGTGTATAAAGTCTTAGGAGGAGAGGATTGCAGAGAGAGATGGGGGCACAGCAGGGGGACACCTAACTTACCCTCACTTACTCACTCAGTCATTCATTAAAAATAAATTCATATTGGTGCAACCACTATGGAGAACAGTATGGAGCTTCCTCAAAAAACTAAAAATAGAGTTGCCATATGATCCAGCAATCCCATTCCTGGGCATTTATCTGGACAAAAGTATAATTTGGAAAGATACGTGCACCCCTCTGTTCATAGCAGCACTATTTACAATAGCCCAGACATGGAAGCAACCTAAATGTCCATTGACAGAGGAATGGATAAAGAAGACATAGTACATATGTACAACGGAATACTACTCAGCCATAGAAAAAGAATGAGATAACGCCATTTGCAGCAACATTGGATGCACCTAGAGATTATCATACTAAGTGAAGTAAGTCAGAAAGAGAAAGACAAATACGGTATGATATCACTTATATGTGGAATCTTAAACATGACACAAATGAACTTATTTACGAAACAGAAACAGACTCACAGACATAGAGAACAGACTGGTGGTTGCCAAGGGGGAGGGAGAGTGGGGGAGGGATGGATTGGGAGTTTGGGATTAGCAGACGCAAACTATTATATATATGTATGACAATCACTTTGCTGTACACCAGGAACTAACACAGCATTGTTGATTTACAGCATTGTAAATCAACTATACATCAATAAAATAAATTGATGGGCTTCCCTGGTGGTGCAGTGGTTGAGAGTCTGCCTGCCGATGCAGGGGACACGGGTTCGTGCCCCGGTCCGGGAAGATCCCACATGTCGCGGAGCGGCTGGGCCCGTGAGCCATGGCCGCTGAGCCTGTGCTCCGCAACGGGAGAGTCCACAGCAGTGAGAGGCTCGCGTACCGCAAAAGATAAATAAATAAAAGTTGTTTTTAAAAAGCAAAAATAAATACTTACTGGGTTCCTACCAGTGTTAGGTACTATTGTTGATTCTGGGAAGTAGCTGTGAACAAGACAAAGATCTCTCTCCTGGGGAGCTTACATTCTACTGGTGGGAGATGGACAAAAACATAATAAATACAAATAAATAATAAAAATTCGATTGTACATTAATAACTACAACTCTACTGTCTATTAGAGGCAGAGCTGGCATGATCCTTGATAGATCATATGTCCTATGTGAGCGACAATTAGCACTTCGGGATGAATCCAGGGGTTTTGGCTTGAACAACTAGAAGCAAACCCGTGAAGTCAGGATGCTTCCCAGAGGAAGTGGCATCTCACTGGGGACTGGAAGGACAAACAGTGGCCGTCCAAGTGAAGAGAGCCAGGAAAAACGTCCTGGGAGCTGGAGCTTGTCCCAAGCTGATGGGCAACTACAGCATCATGCGAAGTCCTACCAGTTCAAGAGGGCCTGTCCTGCCTTGCTTGTCCGTAAGGTTCAGGATTTAAGGGCACAATTTTATCAATATGTTTTTAGAGATTTAAAAAAACAACCTTGACTTTTAGCCTTCTGTAAAGCTACTCCTAGTATTGTGTCTTCCAAGAGGTTGATAAGTTTGCATTCCATGACTTTTTCCAGTCGTTAAAAAAAATAGTTGAATTGAACTTGGTCAAGGACAGGGTACTGTGTGACACCTCCCTTGCTGGTATTGGCCCCATTAATCAACCTCCTTGGGTAGTACAGCTTACAAATCAATCCAACCATAAAATAATATAACATGGCCTGCATTTCTCCATCTAACTCTGTAATAACAGCCCTAAGAATCAAATGAGATAAGATATGAGAAAGTGCTCGAAAACTTTCCAGAGTTCTACAAGTTGCCACTATTTAGTATGACTTGGCCACCAAACTTCTGGGAATGAAGAGACATGGAGATTAAGTTAGGACTCTGCTGTCATAGGACAGGTGATTAAAGGACAGAGCAGCCTCTCTGTATTTCCACCTGTATAAATGTGCTACATTGTAATAACCTCACACCTGGGCAAGTGCACAGCCTTTTAAAAGAAACATGCTTTACTTGCACCAAACTGATCAGTTTTGAGAGATGGCTATAGCTCTTGAAGTGACTTTTGTGAATGTGAAGCAAATGGTGAGAATGTGAATTGGTCCTTTTTATGATAATATGGAAAGGAAATCTGTTAATTGTAGCAAGTAGTGTTCATGTCCTGATTTTATATACTTGCATTTATCAAAACATTTTGATAAAAATGTTACAGACTTGCATTTTTGAAAAATAAAAAGAACACTTAAAAGGCAGAATCAACTGCTGATTAAGAGACAGAAAATCTTTGGTGAATGTCAGCGTGCTATGAAAAATGTCCATGGCTACTGTAAGAGCTAACAAACATTTGTCAAACACTAACGGGGAAATGACATTTCTGAATACATAAATACATATACATATATAGAGTGCTATATATATTTTCTTTTTTAATCCTATAATGTAGGAATTAATGTGCCCGTTTTATAATTGAGAAACTAGACTCAGAGATGCTAAGTAATTTTTCAAAGGACACACAGCTAGATAGTGAGTGGTAAGTCAGGACGTCTGAGTTCAAAGTTCATCTTTTCTGCTATGTTCTGCTTCCTCCTCAATCGATTAAACACATGCCTGTTGCTCTCCTGTTATGTGCAGGAATCTGTGCTAGGTTCTGGGCCTACAAAGGAGCATAAACCAGAGATTCGGCTCTCCCGGGCTTAGGGTCTAGATGGGGGACAAAGGTATGTTCTGAAACAAACTACAGTACAAGGAAGTAAATGGTAAATGTCATGTGGGTGAGGTAGTACACACATCCTAGAGAAGTTCAGTGGAGAAAGATGTGTGTGGGCTGTCTGGGTCAGGGAAGGCTTCCTGGAGGAGGGGACATTTTATTTATTCATTTGCATTTATTCATTCGTAGCCTACTCTGTGCCAGGCACGGTTCTAGGCACAGGGACAGCGCTGTGAAGATGTGACACCCAATGTCTGTTTCCTTGAAACTTACTCTGTGTGATAGCCAGAGACACACACACAGAGAGAGAGAGAGAGAGAGAGAGTGCAAGAGGAAGAACAAACAAACAAAAAAACAAACAAAGATAAATTAAGAAAGTAATGGGTGCTATACATTTTTTAAAAAAGTGATCGTGGTACTGGTTTAATTTGTTCTCTCTGAGGAAGTGACATTAAAGCTGGTACTTGAGAGACAAGAATCTATCCATAGACTTACATATACTACCAAATGTAAAATAGATAGCTAGTGGGAAGCAGCCACATAGCACAGGGAGATCAGCTCGGTGCTGTGTGACCACCTAGAGGGGTGGGATAGGGAGGGTGGGAGGGAGACACAAGAGGGAGGAGATATGGGGATATATGTATATGTATAGCGATTCACTTTGTTATAAAGCAGAAACGAACACACCATTTTAAAGCAATTATACTCCAATAAAGATGTTAAAAAAAAAAAAAAAAAAAGAATCTATCCATGGGAAGAGCGGGCACTGGACATTCCAGGCAGGGGGAGTATCATCTCCATTCTCCTAAAGAGCGCATCTGCTATGCTCAGCAATCTATCGAATGGTTGGAAATATGGCAGCTATGCTGCCTAGAGGATTGTGATCAACACGTTCTTAATGACGGTAAGGCTCAGGGTGAAACTCACCTGCGGAATCTGGCGAATGCGGGCGTGTGCTAATGTGCCATGTCAGGGGAACCCGGCCAGAGCAAGCATTGATGACTATTGGTTTTTACAGAGAAGGCATCTGAGATAAGACTAACGAGCGAGCTTTGATGACTATTGGTTTTTACAGAGAAGGCATCTGAGATAAGACTAACGAGCGAGCATTGATGACTATTGGTTTTTACAGAGAAGGCATCTGAGATAAGACTAACGAGCGCAATAAAGGAGTCTTATCAGCCTCTAGGATTATTTCAAAGGTGGGTGAATTGAAAAAGTACTGAATGGAACACCTGGGTTTTTATCCCAGTTCTTCCACTATCCACTTCTGTGTCTGTGGACAAGTTACTTTACCTCTTGGACCTCTTTGGTCACCTGTGAGATGGGATTATAGACTATATCATATTCTAGGTCTCTTCCACTTCTCAGGCTTTGCAACTCCATGCTCCCAAGAAAAGTAGCACCCCGTTTTAGCGTTTGTGACATGTATCAATACTTTGGAAAAAAAGAAAATGTCCCTTTTTTCTCTCTTCTCCACCGTCTGTGCTCAGAGCCTCAGGAGCTATGGTGCAACATGGTTTAATTTCCTGGAGATCATGAATGTCTGTAGCATTTTAACGTTATTGTATAGGAATATGGAGCTCCTTTGAAGGAAACTCTTACTACTGTGATAAATATTGATCATTTACTCAATTTACATCCTCAAAGAACTTGAGGCAACATAACTATAATAATAAATAGAAGGTTGGGAGAGCCAGGAAGGAGGCGTGAAAGAGTGACAGGGTTCAGTTCACTTCCTGAGGGTCAGAGAAGACTTCCTGGAAGGGGAGCCATCTGAGCTGAGAAATGAGTACCTGTGACAGGTGGGGCATAGAAGGCAAGGGTAGGCTATAAGTAGGACGACCATATCCTAGTTTCCCCAGGACGGTCTCAGTTTCTACCTCTGTCCTGGTGTAATTCTCACCAGTGTCCCTTGTCACTCTCAAAAAGCATCCCAGTTTGGATGACAAATTACACAGTCGCCGTAGCTATAAGTGACACTCTCTCAGAGGCCTGAATCTCCCCATGGCTGACAGGATCTGAGAGAAGAAGAGAGAAGCCAGGAATGACTGTAAACTTGCCAGTCGGTTGCCTGGTAAAACAGAGGTAAGAGACAGGAAAAAGTAGCCTGAGAAGGAGTTGTCAACTAGGAGGAAAGATTATGAATTCAGTTTTAGATTGGACGGATAGAGCTGGAACGGGATTGGCACATCACTGGGTCCAACTCTTCCTTTTGAAGATAAAGGGACGTGGGCAAAGGATATGAGTCAGGACTGGAACCCGGGCTTCTCCCCCGACAGCCGGCAGCTCTAGCCTCTCACCACCACCACCCACCCCCGCCTTGAGCGCAACAGTTTTCCTCCAACATTCATGTCTGCTCGGAACCTGTGCCCTTATTTAGAAATATCTTTGCAAATATAATCAAGCTAAGATGAAGTCATCCTGGCATAATCCAATGACAGGTGCCAAGGAACGTCGAGGATTGCAGGGGAGCCGCCAGAAGCTAGGAAGGGGCAAGGAAGGATCCTCCCTTAGAGCCTTTGGAGGGGGCATGGCCCTGCCAACACCTTGATCTTGAACTTCTAGCCTCCAGAGCCATGAGAGAATATACTGCTGTTGTTTCAAGCTGCCCGTTTGTGGTGTTTTGTGACGGCAGCCCTAGGACACTGATCTACCATCTGAGCTTCACATGAAGCGGTCTGAGAGACATGAGAAAATATGGGGCTGGAGTGCAGAGGAGTGGTCAGGATTGAAAACAGAGCCCGGGCTGGGAACGGGAACGTGGGAATGGAAGCGAGGACCAAAGGGAAGAGAAGAAAGGAGCTCTGAGGACAGGAGGAAGGAGAGGCCGAGGAGGCAGAGGGTGCTGCCTGAAGGGCAGGAAGAGAGCGGAAGTAAGGGAGGAATTCCTGAGGAGGCGGGCTTCAGAGGTTCCCGCCAGGAGAGGCGGGCTGATCCGGCAGTGAGGTCATTGGTGACCTTTTCAAGAGCTCCTTTCGAAAAGTGCGGGAGTGAAGAACCTAGGGGTAAGACGGGAATAAAGACACAGACCTACTAGAGAATGGACTTGAGGACGTGGGGAGGGGGAAGGGTAAGCTGTGACAAAGTGAGAGAGTGGCATGGACATATATACACTACCAAACGTAAAATAAATAGCTAGTGGGAAGCAGCCGCATAGCACAGGGAGATCAGCTAGGTGCTTTGTGACCACATAGAGGGCTGGGATAGGGAGGGTGGGAGGGAGGGAGATGCAAGAGGGAAGAGATATGGGGGTACTTGTACATGTATAGCTGAGTCACTTTGTTATAAAGCAGAAACTAACACACCATTGTAAACCAATTATACTCCAATAAAGATGTTAAAAAAAAAAAGTGCAGGAGTTAGAAACCACGAGGCTTCAGGAGTGAATCAGGAGTGAATGCCTTGTAAGGAAGGATGGCCAGGGGCGATCATTCTTTCTGGGGCTTCAGAATGGAGGAGATAAATAGGGCAATAGCTTAAGGCGTGGAACAGGGAAGAGGGATTTTATTAGGCTATGGAGGATTGAGTATATTTGTGGAAAAAGGTGAGGAAAGGGAAAGATGACAGATGCAAGCTCTTTTGGTGGGTGGCTACGGATGGCCCAAGGTCACCCATGCGAACACACAGATGTGGCACACCCTACCCTACAATTCAGCCACTGCTTGGCCTCCACTGGGGCCTCAGGGCTCCTCTGCTACCCATTCCGTCCACCTCTGGGGCCTTGAGACATCTGCTAGGTGATGGGTTCTTGAGTGAGAGTGGGAATGACTGCAGTGCAGAGACCCTGATGTGAGGAGGGTATGGCTGGCATCGTTGGGTCTCATCTGTGAAAGTGCAGGGGGCAGCTGCCATGGAGGATAGCACACGCATCCGCGGGACAGGAGTCAGGGTGGGGGGGTGGCTGTCGCACAGCAGGGGGGCCCAGCCCTATCACAGGGGACTCCGCCGCAGAGTCTACAGCAGTGTGAGCCCGGCAGGCTTCTGGGAGGCAGAGCTGGGCAACACTCCTCTCTCAACCGGCTGATTAAACTACCAGCTCGGACCCTCTCTTGTCACCACCTTTCATAAAAGGAAGGCCCATAAACTGAGGCAGCTCTGCCTTCTCTATACCTGGTGGCCCACCCCCCCATCCCTTCCTTATTTGATGGGGGGCCCTGGAGGGAGGCTAGCTTTTGGCCTCCATTTCTTCTGTCTCAAGGGGAGACTCATCCCTGAGGATGAATCACAGATAGAGCTTTTAGGGAACACAGTGCTGTCTTTAGGAAAGCAAGAGGTTCTGGGATTATAGGGTCAGATGTGTAAATGAGGGAGACACCCTGCATGTCTAGAGGCCCGCGCAGCCCTTCCAACGTATACACTTGACTTAAAGATAACGGAGATGTGGAGGAGTCCACACTGTGAAAAACAAAGGCAAAATGCACACCCCACCTGGTACCCAGCACATCACACCAGCTGCAGTCCCTCCATGGTCCGGGCCTCCCTTCTGTTAGAGGAATTCTGGGGTTCCAGGGGGAGACACAGCATTGGCTAAATTCTGGGTAGGGTGTTAATATATCTGTGTGTTGCATGGGTGGGCAGGTGGATGCCAGGGTTTAAGTAATTATTGTGAAAAAGGTAGGATTTTGGAGGAAGCCTGGACCTCTTAACTCTATACTCTTAACTCCTTTCTGTCCTCTTTCCTCCCAACACCCCCAAATTATACATACTTCACCACGAGCTTCTATTCTATTTTTTTCTGTATTTCATTCACCATGTGTTAAGTGGCAGTGCCCATGGTAAGCAGGTGAGGAAGCATGCCAACCAAAAGGGCCAGAGCCACATAGCTGCTAAATGGTGGAATCTGGGCTTGAACAGGTCCATGACTCCAACTCAAATGCTCTTCCCCCTACACCCTCTGTAACTTCCCGTTTCTAAGTGGAGCTTGACTCCCAGCTGGGCTAAAGCAGCATGATGGCATCTTCAGAACTTCAACATTCAGGAACTTTATGTAAGACTCGGCTGGTACCAGCAAGTCATTCTGAGTCTCCTGGTTTACCCCACAGGGCAGGATCTCCGCTCCGCTCCTGGGTCCTTCCAGTGCTGCCTCCTTGTTGGCAGTGTGGTCAAAGCACTGGGTTATGGTGTCTGGGATCTCACCCCTCCTTGCAAGCAGGCCTTCCTCAGATCTAAGACCACGTCTGGCTGCTGCATTCTGACATCTAGGGAAGCCTCCTTCATTAGGATGCCCATTTGCTACTATACAGAATATTGTTGGATGGGAAGGAAGAGCTGAAACCTAGGCGGGGACTCCAGAGATGATTCTCAGACCCACACCTCCAAATTGGCTTCCCAAGGGAACCTCCACCACATCCTCAAAGGTGAAGGCCACCTGTGGAAGCTATGGTGCTGCCACCATCCCTGCTGCCACTCCCACTGGCACAATTGCCTCTCAACATTCATGAACTTGGTGTCCAGACCCTGAAATGCTATTGTAACAGGCAAGCCACTGCCCACCCCAACTTCTCCTAACCCAAGAGTCTATGATTTCACTAGGCAGCGTATAACTTCAAAGCAGCAGGAAGGTGGTCTCTATCTGCTTTCCACTTCCCAGATCTCCCTAGTTCAGAATATAAATTATATCTAGACTCCTAGTTGCAAAGGAGTCTGAGAAATGTGGTTTACAATTTTCTGGTCACTACGGTACAAGGAGAAGTTTAAGATGGATGCTGAGGGCCAAACCACCATATATATTGGTGAGAAAAAATATTGAATATTCAAAATAAATATTCCAAAGAGTTTCTAAATGCTTCTGGCTTAACGTTTGTTTAATGAAATTTAAAAAAAATCTTAGGTATCTGAAGATTATGGGCATGTTCACAAGTGCCAAGGGTCCTCTTAACCATCCACAAGCTTACTCTTCTCCACCAATATCACCATTGCAGAGTTCAGGGGGTTTCTCATCCGTTGGGAGATTAGATCCTAAAAAGAATGATCCATTTTCATTCTTTCCATTTTTTCAATTATAGAAACAATACAAGCATTGTTTGTCTGAAAAAAAAGAGTAAAAATACCTCTAATCCTATGTCACTATCACAATGACCACTTCACTCTTTTCCTATGCATATTTACATCTTTGTGAATGTAATGTTCATAGAATTTTGTTTTGTTTTTTCACATAACATTGCATCCTAATTATTTCCCATGTCGTTGCGTAGCCACAATTTTAATGGCCCCATAATATTTCATGAATACAAGTATCATAATTTGCTCAGCCAATGTTCTCTAGTTGAACATTTTGGTTGTTTCCAATTATTTATTACTATGAATAATGCTTTGAAGAGCGTCACGCATATTCAGACAGTTGTGTCACATTCCCTGAAGTGGGACGATGAGTTAATATGTACTGGTTAAAGGGTATCCATTTTTACACGAGTATCAACAGGTTTTGACCAACATTTCTTCAAAATCACCTCTGGCAAAAGCAATTACTAAATTGTTCTCCAGCAATTACTAAATACAGAGCGTGTTTCTACCTAGCCCATCCTTAGCACCCGTCTCGGGAGCAACTTTTGGCAGCTACCAAAATTGGGGAAATGGTGCCCTTGGCCGTGAAGACTCTATTGACATCACTCACATCACTGAATCTCAAATCCCAGAGAGCTGCCTGGGTTGTTATGACCCAAATCTTGGGACCAGGGTGAGGCCAAAGAGGGTGTGCAGCATCTTCAGGGTCTCCTGCACCTTTTCATATCTCAAGGCACAGCTTTTCGGACCAGAGAAGCCTTCTTTGGATAAGGTGCAGTAAAAGTTGATCAGCTCCAGCCAAATCTTAAGCCCAGAACACGCACATTTACATGTGCAGATGCCATGCTTTCAGGGAGCCTTAGATAAACAGGCAGGTTACTCCCCTACTTTTTGATTACTCCCCCTTCTCCCAGATGGAGAAAGACAATATTATTTAGGTTAAAATAAAACAGTCTGGGTTACACTTTAAGAAGATAGCTTGGGATGAGTTTAAGATCTAGAAGACCAGAGTCTTTAAAGATAGGCAGATGCAATACTGCACGATTTCACTCTCTTGGCCACTTTGCACCCTACTGTGAGACCAGGCTTCTAAAGCCCCTCCAGCCCCAGGAAAACGTGCTGAAGGCGCCTACTCGGAAGGGCTCCATCCTGGTGACTACTTATTGCTCAGTCCCCGGCAGGGTGGATTTAGCCTCTTGGTGAGAATAAGGAGGCACAAGTTTTGCTCTATGTATTATGTGTTTTCAGTGAGACAGAAAAATTCGAGTAAGTGGCCGTTCTCCTCAACGAAGCAGCCTGGCACAGCATCTTGACTTTTCACTTTGTTCCCTCCATGGGACGTGCTCTCGAGCTGCACAAAAGGAGGTGCACCCCTCATATCGCGCAGTGGGTCCTCAATTCTAGAACTCCACTCCACCTCCACGTGTGCCTCCACCCCTCCCCTCCTCCAGCCACCATAACTGCTCCATAAATGACGTTCGCAGCAACTTCCCCCCTCCAGGCCTGAGGAATGCCAAAGCTTGCTGAGCAATACTGTTTGCAAAATCCCCGGCTCTGGGGGCAGATTTTCCGCTGCTCCGAGTCTCCCTCCAGCCTCAAGCATTGCCCAACCCCTACGGTCCGTCTGACCCTCCCCCGCGACTACCCCCTGGTCTGCCCCAAACCAGGCAGCACCACCCCAACAGGAGGTAAGACAACTTCCCGGGACACCCCAACGCCTCCTTTCGCCCCCATCCGGTAGCTTGGAAATTTGCACTGGGCAGTGACGTCACACTGGGAGGCGGGTCCCCACTGTCCCGCACACCAATGGTGCGGCCGCGGCCGGCCTCTCCTTTCCCAGTGATTGGTGCCCCTCTGCTCCACCCCAGCCCGCCATGGCGTCAGGCGCCGCAGCACCCGGGAGGTGGTTCCCACTTTAAAGAAGTGAAGTTTTTCGCCCCCTCCCCCTCCCCGCCCGCCTCCTGCAGCCTCCCGCGCCCAGCGGAGCCGGCGGATGGAGCTACGCTGCGGCGGCGTAGGGACCCAGGCTGGAGGGCGCAGGATGGATGGGGACAGCCGAGATGGCGGCGGCGGCGGCTGCAAGGACGCCGGGTCGGAGGACTATGAGAACCTGCCGACCAGCGTCTCCTTATCCATCCACATGACAGCCGGAGCGATGGCCGGGATCCTGGAGCACTCGGTCATGTACCCGGTAGACTCAGTGAAGGTGAGGCGCGAGGGGACTTTAGGGACGGAGCGAGCGGAGAGGAGAGCGCGCGCGCGTGCGTTTGCATCCCGCGCAGGAGCAGCCTGGATGCAGCTCTCCGAAACCGCGCTCTCCTCGGGGCCGCGGCGCCCCGGGTCTCCTGGGTCTCACCGGGAGTTGGCGCGCGTAGCCGGGGCGCCGAGGAGCGCGCTGCGCAGCTCCTTCCGCTGTGCGCCTGGGCCCTGGGGGCACCCCCCGCGCCCACGAGGGTGCCCCAGCCGGCGCCCCGCTCCGCCGCTCCCGCCGAGTTCCCGGCCCGGGCTGCTGGCGGCGCTGCGGCCGGCGAGGAGGAGTGGCGAGCGCCGCTGGCCTCGGTGGTGGCGGCGGGGTTCCCGAGGGAGGCGGCCAGTGCACCTTTGCACAGTCTTACCACTGTCTGGCCACGCTGTCGGAGAGTTTGCGGTCCCGGGTCGTTGCGGCTCCAGCTGGCGCTCCCGGTGTCCGAGCCGTGGCGAGCGGTGTCCGCCGGCCGGTGCCGGGTGGCCGAGGCTGCCCACACGTGCGCTGTCCCGGAGGGACCCGCCGCCGGGAGCGCTAACCACGCTCGCGCCGAGGAACGTGTCCCCGGTCCGGCCGGCCCGGCCACCCGCCCTCCGGCTGTCGAGCCGCTGAGAGGCAGTAAGACTTGCAATGACATTTGCCTTCTCATTTTGTTGCAGGGAGGCGGGCAGGTAGGGAGAGCGTGTGCTATACAGCCGTTCTTACGGTTTGTGTAATAGACGTTCAGTTGGCCCGGTACTTCCCGGGTGGTTTTAAATGCATTTCTGTAAGGAGGCAGTTTTAGCCAGGCGGATTTTGCCTGAGTTGCCCTCAGTCAGCCTGTTCAGGATACCGAATGGCTAGGGGATAGAGTGCTGAGGGGGAGTAATACTAGTACTGACACATCGCACTTTTGTGGGCAGAACTCATCTAAAACATACAGCAACCCTGGGGATTAACCGATGAAGAAACCGTGGCACAGAGAGGTGAACAGATTAGCCTGCCCGGGCTCATGAGCCACCTGTATCCTCCGACTCCAGCCTCAGTGTGCTTTGGGAGATTTGGGGACCTCTCCGGGTGGCAGTTATCTTGGAAGGCAGGCCCAGCAGAGTTCCCCAGTTAGCATCTGTATCTTGTTGCTGATGCTGGCCCCATGTGAGTGGCGTGAAGGCCAGGATGTCTAATGCGGAGGGTTTTCCCTGCCCTGGGCAGCTCTCAGAGCTGGCAGTCGGTGGCTGGACAGACACGGGTCCAGAGAGAAGACCATGGGCATTGGCAGTAAGGTGAGCCCAAGTCTATATCATGCTGCTGGGACTGAGCCATCACCCCTTCTCTCCCTCTGGCATCCCAGTGGGGAATTAAGGGAATGGTCCTTGCCTGCCAGGGTTACAGAGGCCACAGGGAGATCTTGTCTTTTAGGTTTCCAAAGCTGCTCCAGGAGAGACCCTGGACAGATACCAGGTGGCATTTGTGTAGGAAAGAATCCTTCACATGTAATAAAATTCCCCATGTTTGAAGTTGTTGTCTCAGGTGCCTTGGACAGAGTGTGGGAACGTTGGGAGCAGGGAGATGTTATTTGAGCAGGCACCAGACCCACTGGGTTGTGGAGATGAATGTTCCATCAAGGACCTGTACCACTTCTGAGGCCCTTGGCCTCTGCTGTGAGTTTGGTTCAGGGCATCATTTTAGCTTATCTTTAGGATTAGGAATAGTCAGTCATGCCTTTTGAGCTCCACGTGACACTCTGAAGAGGCATTAATCTCACGTGTTTAAATTTTGTGATCTGTGTTTAGTTTCCTCCCTGCCCCTCCTTCTGCCCCATGGATGCTGGTCTGTTTTGATCCATTTGTCACTGTGTACTTAGTATTACTTTCCGTAGCGGTTTTCACCTGTGACCAGGTTAACGTGGTGTGTATGATCGAAGGAGCTGGTCTTACCATCCTAGGCAAGTCATTCTGTGGGGCTTGACTGTAAGATGAAGGCTTGGGTTAACTAACCAGGAAGGTTTTCTAGGTTCTGCGATTATAATCCTAGCTCTGAATAACGACCCTTAGGGGTTCTTCTGGTTTTGAGCATGCAGGTTTGGCTTTAAAGCCCCTCTTGTTTTTTGGCTACAACTTTCTTGGATTACTCTTTTCACTTTGCAGCAGGGATGAAAGGCACAGAGTTAAGTGGTATGAGCCCCGCTGTGTGACCCCAGTGAGGCTGTGGCAGAGTGCCAACGTGTGCCAAGACCAGCATGGTTGTCACGTGTCCAACATGAGATATGCTTCAGTCACGGAAATGCTCTACTTGGGGAGACCTTCACTGTGTTCTTCTTAAATATTTGGGAAGATGAAGACTGTGAGTAATTGAATCAGGAGCCCTGGGCTGGGGTTCAAGCCCGGCCCCTAACTTGTTTCATGCCTTAGGCAGTGTTCTGTGTCTTAGTTTTGTCACTAGTAAAACGGAGGCTGTGGACCAGTTCAGTATTTCCCATTTTTAACCTGTCCCCCTTTCTATGAACACAGAACACTCGTCCTCTTTTTTTTTTTTTTTTTTGTGGGCCTCTCACTGTTGTGGCCTCTCCCATTGCGGAGCACAGGCTCCGGACGCACAGCCTCAGCGGCCACGGCTCACGGACCCAGCCGCTCCACGGCATGTGGGATCTTCCAACACTTGGGCACGAACCCGCGTCCCCTGCATCGGCAGACGGACTCTCAACCACTGCATCACCAGCGAAGCCCCCACTCGTCCTCTTTATGTTCTTGAAATTTCAAAAAGTTATTACACCTGAAGCCAAATCAATGTAAGTTGTATCTTGAAAGGGAAAAAAAAAGTTTTCTTTAATTTTATAAGGCACACAGTTTTAACCTGTTCTTATAAAGTTCAGTGAGAGTGTTGGATGGGCCTGCTTTTTCCAGTTTTTCTCTCCTAGATAGTGTGAACCATGGTGCTCAGGGGTGGTCACTTTCATTTCTGAGCCCAGCGAGCTGTTAGGTTGGGTCATTGAGTGCAAATAGGTCAGCCTTGCTAATGCTTCCCACTGTAACATTACATACATTTTCCCATAAAGTCCCATCCCCCCCACCATGTCACCTTAATGATCTGCATTTTTCAAACTGGGTGGTGACCCATCAGTGGGAGCAACATTTTTTAAAAATTAATTAATTAATTAATTTTGGGCTGTATTGGGTCTTCGTTGCTGCGTGTGGGCTTTCTCTAGTTGCTGTGAGCGGGGGCTACTCTTCGTTGAGGTACGCAGGCTCCTCGTTGCGGTGGCTTCTCTTGTTGCAGAGCGTGGGCTCTAGGCGTGCGGGCTTCAGTCGTTGCGGCACATGGGCTTCAGTAGTTGTGGCTCGCGGGCTCAGTAGTTGTGGCTCGCGGGCTCTAGAGCGCAGGCTCAGTAGTTGTGGCGCACGGGCTTAGTTGCTCTGAGGCATGTGGGATCTTCGCCGACCAGGGCTCCAACCGGTGTCCCGTGCATTGGCAGGCGGATTCTTAACCACTGCACCACCAGGGAAGTCCTGGGAGCAACATTTTTAAAAAGCCAGATTGGTGCGAGTACAAAACACGGGCACGTGTGGCATGCTGTAAGGAGCAGCGTCGCTCCATGAAATTCTGCTTGGGTGTGTGTGTGTGTGTGTGTGTTCCCTGAGCGGCTGTGTAAAGTGCACTTCTGGCTGGGGATTATGGACAAAAACGTCTGAAAAACACTGAACCTCATAATCACTAGTGCCTCTTGAGCTCCAGCAGTCAACAGCCTGTGATTATTAAGTGGGTATTTGGAAGACTTTGGGCAACTTTTCTCCTCTTTCCTGTGTCTTCCCCTGTCACTTGTCCTCGCGCTGGTGGCATATGAGTACTCGCTCATCCATAAAGGGCCAGGCTGCTGGGACCCCGTAGTTGTCCCAGGGGAGCGAGCGAGGGGGCTCCATAGGGCTCTCGCCAAAGGGTAGCCACGACTTGCTCCTTTCCAACTGGGGCTTTGCAGCCCCTCTACCGTGAGCCTCTCCCTGGTGCTCCAGAGGGGCCAGTGGCGTGGTCGCCTAGACCAGCACTTGGGGTGGATGTGAGAACCCCTGATCGGGAGCGCTCGGGGCTGTGGGGAGAATGCCAGGTGGGTGGAGGAGGAAATTCCAACCAGATTAGGTACACCGCTCGCAGACCATGCTGAGTCCTGTGGTGGCGAAAGCCGGGGCAGAAGGAAACAGGAAAGATTTGAAGCGAGGGAACTTCCGCTGACCCTTTCACAGCCCTTCTCTTGTTTTGCTTGTCAGGGAAACTCAGTCCTCAAGCTCTGCTGGGGGAAGCCCTCCTTCCCCGCCAGGGTGCAGCCCGATGGCAGGGCACTGACTGCCGGCCGAGTGGGTTAAGGCTCAGCCTTCTCTCTAGGAGCTGGTGGCTGCCGAGCCAGTTAGAAACCTCGCTTGGCCTTGGGGGTTTCTGTCGCCGGCTCTGCTGAGCTCCCAGCAGCAGCAGTGAGCCAGGCAGGTGCCAGGAGGCTCTGCATTCCTCCACTTCTGACTTTTCTCATCCTTCCTGGTCCCAGCAGTGCAAGCTGACTGCTAGGGTCCTCTGGGGAGGTGGGGGGCAGGGGGCGAAGGCAGCTGCCAGTGTCACTCCCACCCACTCCAGTGCTTTCGAAACCAAGTACCGTCCAGTAGATGCCATTCTGCTTTGGAAGGGCGTGAAATCCCAAATTGCTCTCGTTCTTTCAACAAAATTATAGTGATCTTTCCTGTCTCCTAGAGATCCCGCCCCTCCCTTCTTTTCTATCCTCCTTCAGCGAGAGGCGCTTTTCTAAAAGGTGGATTTCCGAATGGCGTGGAGTCCAGCGAGGAGTCCTCTCGAACTTCTGTCCGGTTGTCTGTGTCATGAACACCCAGGCCGTGTGCTGATGCCCAGGGCTGGGGTCTGCTGGAGGAGTGGGAAAAGGGATCTCAGGCGGTCCCAGATCATCACTTGGCCCCCATGTGGCCACTTTCTGGCCGACTGCTGGCCCCCTCTGCCCAGAAGTGGGGGAGAGGGAGGCTGGAGCAAAGGGCTTGGAGGGGAGCCCCTAGGATTATAGTTGGCAGCCAAGGCGGCCTCACTCAGCTCTTTAACAGCGGGAGGCACTTGGGGCTAATTGGGGGGATTCAATTACATTGTTTAAGCCATACAGGGGTGTGCACATGGGGTAGGGGGGTGTGCACATGAAGTGGGGGGGCGTGTCATGTGGAAGGGAGGGCGTGGCTCTGTGGAGTAGGCCTTCCATAGTTTCCTGGTTTCCGTTGGGCACCTTTTAGCCATCTGTGACCCTGTCATTGAAGAGGGCTTTTGTCCCACCGCTCTTTGGGGCGGTGACCAAATCTCCAGACTTGAGTCCCACTTTTCTTCTTTTACAGGCTTGGGTTCTGGACACCTTCTGACTTTCCCTGACCCACTGGATGAACTGGTTTGCTTGTGTTCAAGGAAGCCTTTGGTAGTCCCTCTTGAACCCCAGAACTGGCTCTTTTCATATCTCCCCTGGTACCCAAGGGGTACTTGGGTACTTTTCATATCTCCCCTGGTACCCAAGGGGTACTATCCTTCTCAGAGAGTTTTCTTTTTGTTTTTAATCTTCATTGAGTTCTGCTTCTCCGAAAGTCTGCCCTCCCCTCCCAGCCTCCACCTGGAATGTTTGCTGCCATCATTTTTCATAGGAGCCTTGCATCCGATCACTGTCTCTTTAACTGCAAACTTGCCCTCTAGCTCCTTCTGAGCCGCAGTTTCTCACCCTCAGAGAACTATCTTGGGGCAATTCAGGTCCCAGTCTTGGACTTAACCGGTTGGGCAGGACACTTAGCTTTTCTGAGGTCTAGTTCTCTTATCTGTGAAATGCAGACACAAATTTTCTTCCTGCTTTTTCTCACCTGAACCAACTTTCCATTGCTTCCTTCTTCCCTTGTTTTCCCGTCGGAACCCATGGAAGTTCCGTGTAACAGGCTCCCTTACATCTTCACTGAGTTTTCCTTCCTCCTGCCGGTGCTCTTCTCCTGAGACGCCCACTTCCCCGAAGCCTCTCAAGAAAAGATGGTTCCCATCACCTCAAACCACATGCCTTGGGGCTGCTGCCCTCTGGCTGTTAATCACCCACCTTATCAACTGCTCCTTCCCCTTCGAGGCTCCCGCCATCCACTTCCACCAGTGTCCATCCCTCTTCTCTCTCTGTCCCCACTCACCTCCTGCTCTACTGGGATGGCAGGATGGGTAGGGGCAGGGGCCCCTGAGCCAGACTGCATGGACTAGGTCCTGCTTCCCACTTGGGTGTGACCTGGGGCCAGTTTCTTCATCCACCTCTGTGCCCAGTTTCCCCACCTGTAAAAAAAAGGACAAGATGGTACTGATGTCCCAGGTGGCTGTGAGGGTTGAGTCCTTACAGCGCTTATCAGAGCCTGCTGTGTATGAGTGGCCCCTGGGTGGGAGCTCTCAGCTTCATCATGGTCATCGTCAATGACGTGATCCAGTCACTTTCCCTCGTTCTCTGAATGTTGGCGTCTGGCTCATAGACCGCTCCTCTACCCTGAATCCCGTCGTCATCCTGAGACTGTCCCCTCTTGGCCACCACCCAACGAACACCCAAATCCCTCCATTCTTTACGTTGCTCAGATCGAGGGCTGTTACCTCCACGGGACCTTGTCCTGACCCAGAACCTTTCCGCCTCTGAAATCGTGCGTTCAGACGTGTCATAACCTGGCCACAGCTTTCTCACGGTCACACCGTGCTAGGGCTCCTGTCTCTTCTCTCTATCCTCTCAGCGCATCCCTGGCTTCCTCAGTCCGCCACTGCAGCCACTCCCGGGCCCGCAGTTTCTCTGCCTTTGGTTCTTCCAGCGCTGGCCTGCCCACACCTAATCCCTAACAACCCACCACCCGCTGGGCAGCCGAGCCCTTCGGGAGGAACCCACACTGCTGCCCCGTGTGCCAGGCCTCTGGGGCCCCCAGCAGACCCCAGCCCTGGACATCAGCACGTGGCCTGGGTGTTCATGACACAGACAACCGGACAGAAGTTCCAGAGGACTCCTCGCTGGACTCCACGCCACTCGGAAATCCACCTTTTAGAAAAGCGCCTCCCGCTGAAGGAGGACGGAAAAGAAGGGAGGGGCGGGATCTCTAGGAGACAGGAAAGATCACTCTAATTTTGTTGCAAGAACGAGAGCAATTTGGGATTTCACGCCCTTTCGAAGCAGAATGGCATCTACTGTCCTTTCCCGTGTTCTGGCCAGTCTGCTTTTGTCCTCCTCAGCAGCTGCTTCAGAGCATCTGTTTATAGAGGAACCAGGCCCCCAGTCAGGCTCTCCCGTGACTGTCCTTCCAACTAGCCCGCCGTCTCCCGCCCCTCCCTCCTCCTATCTTAAGGTAAGAGGGTCCTTCCTTCCTCTAAGGGGAATCAGCGGGGGAAGGGTGACGTGTGGGGACCACCCCATACGCCTGGATTTGAATCCTGGCTCTCCACCTGGGCCACCTTACTTGGCCTCTCTAAGCTCAGTGTCCTTGTCTGCAGAGTGGATGTGAATCCCAAGACCTGCCTTACAGGGTTGTTGAAAGAATTAAGTGGGGTGACATACGTGAAGCTCTCGCTTATTGAAGTTCTCAATAAAGGTCATGGGAGTAGTTAGTCTGGTCAGCTCTCTCATGAGTAACCCGGTTCCAGTATCCTTAGCACACCCCCACCCAGCCCCACCCCACCATTGGTTCCTTCTTAGAAGCATTTCTACGTCCAGTCCGTACTTCTCCCATCTTAAATAACGAACCAACCCCAGGCAGCTCACCTTGAGCCCACGTGCCCTTAAAATAACAAATGTTAGAGAAGGATGGTTGACGTTCAGTCTCTCCCTCCTCCCCTTGTCACCCCCCAGGCCTCTCTGGGTTTTTGTGCCCGTCGCTCTGCTGGCACTAGGGTGCCAGCGATCTCCTGGCTAATAAATGCAGCCATCGTTTTCCTGGCCCCTCTGACGACAGGCAGCCTGCTGGTCTTCCTCAGAATTCTGCCCTCTGCCTTCTTTTCGTTCCTCGGGACACGTCTCCATTTCTGCCTGGGTCCTGATAACTCGCAGGTGGCATCTCTGTGTCTCTGGTCCAGACTCTCTAGGAGCTAGATAAACAGTTGTCTTGAAGACATGTCCATTTGGCTGTCTTGGTGTCCATCATGGACGTCCTGCCCTCCCCTCTGGCCTGCCCTTTGGCCTGGGCCCCCTCCCTCAGAAAATTGGGGATGGTCTTCAGCTTTTCCCCCACCTCTGCCCCCCTTCCCCTTCTCCCCGTATGCTTCCAAGACCTGTCCACTCCTGCATCTGTAATACCTCTTAATTTGTTTTCTTCTCCCTCCTACTGCTTCTACCTTGGTTCAGGGGACTCAGCAGCTGTCGCCTTTACATGGCAGACTTCCCTGATCACGGAGTCACAGTTGAACAAACCCTCCCCTCCACTCACCCACACTTCCCTATTGCCCGGCCCTGCTTTTTCTCCACAGCATGTGTTACCTTATAACACACAATACTGTTAATTCATACTTATTTATTTATTTATTTTCCTGGCCATGCCACCCAGCCTGTGGAATCTTAGTTCCCTGACCAGGGATCGAACCTGTGCCCCCTGCAATGGAAGTGCAGAGTCTTAACCACTGGACTGCCAAGGAATTCCCTCATATTTATTATTTATACTGTTTACTATTTTCTTCATATTTGTAATGTTATTTACATTGTTTATGGTCTCCCTCCATTGGAATGTCAGCTCCCAGTGGGCAGGAACGTTTTACTCCTTCGTTCTCTGGTGTGTTCCTATTGCCAGAAGCAGTACCCGGCACACAGTAGGTGCTCAGTTAAGTACTGATATTTGTTGAATGAATTCCCACAAATCCTTCCTGGCTAGTCCTGCACACTCCCAGTTTTCTCTCCTTAAATAGGGAAGAGTAGCAGTACCCATCCTGCCCACCTTTCGGATCTACTTACTGGATCTTGGAAGAAAGTGCAGCCAGGTTTGCAGTGAACACAGTTTAAAGAGCATAACGCTCTCTGCAGGTGCCAGGCCATGGTATTTATTATCAAACCAGGATCGTGTTAAAGGGGTAAGGTTAGCCGATTGGAATGGAAAGTCCAGCCTGTTCTCCATGGTGCTGTAGAGCCTGCAAGGGGCCTGAGGGGGGTAGAGGGGCAGCCCATTGTCTCAGTTCACATCCATTGGTGTCTCCCCCCACCTGACACTCCCCTAGCTGTCCCCGTTGCCTTCAGAATAAAACCTGGACTACCTCGCATGGCATGCAAAGACCTAGACCTTCTCCCCCTCTGACTTAGCCACCGGGGATACGTAAAGGTTTTCCGTGACTCTTGGTTGAATGAATCAGTTGTTTTAAAGATGTGGGGGAAAAAGTGCTTTAAAACCTGCTATGAAACAAATGCTAGTTTTTGTTTTGCTGAGCGTTGTTTGGAATCTCTACTGTATCTTGGTCACAAAGAGACTTTCTCAGCCCTTTTGCCTGTCCCTTTCTTGTGGTAGAACCCATAAGCCTCAGTGAAACCCTGATGAGGCTATGAATTCATCTGGCCAGCCACTTCATTCATTCCACACTTAAGTGAGGCCCCTCCTACCCCGGGCAACAAAAATAAGTCCTGGCCCCTATTTCCAGAGCCCGCTCCCTATAATTAGACCCTGAGCTTAGGTGATGGGACCGGCTGGCTCCCTTTGAGGAGATGAATGGCCCAACTTGATATCTGCTTTCAGATGGGCATGATGGCTGGGGTGTGGAGTCTGGAGGGCCCAGGCTGCCATCTTGAAGGTCTGGAGTCAGATTGGGAGTGTCACTGGGATGTCTTTGCCTGGCATTCTTGCATCGGCTCCTGTCCCCATGGGAGACACTGGCCCTCAGTTGTACTGTTCCTCCGTGCCCCCCCCCCACCCCCCTTCTTCCTCACCCCTGCGGTTGTTAGTCATTCTGGAAGCTGAAATTGGCTCACAGAAGGTACTTTGAGAATCCCCTCACTGTACCCTCTCAGTAATCCCAGACTGCCGGGAAGGGCCGTTGTCTGGTCACTAAGAGGTGTTTTGGTTTCACATTCGTGCTTTCTCTCTGAAGAGAAAACAAAACATGTTGAAATAGAGAGAAATCCCAGCAGCAGCTTGGTTGAAGCAAGAGTTGCATAACAGGTTTAGGAAATGTCTGGCCACCGTGGGTCAGGTGAAGGGACTGCCGCTTCGTGTCATGGAGAGGACGTCCTCTGAGGCCAGCAGCCTCCAGATTCATCACACACATCCTGCGAGAGACTCAGAAAGCCACGGTACCCTGAGGTCCGGTGACAAAAGCCCCGGATGGATCTCTCATTGTAGCCTTTGTTCCCTGGAGATGCTGCCGCGGGCAGGGGCTGGGAAGGGGGGCATGTCTGTCAGACTGGTGCTGGTGTTGAAGCCCCCAGAAAGGGCACTGAACTAGGAGGGGTTGGGGCTGGCCCCATGAATTTAAGTCCCAGTCCTGCCATGCGCCAGCTTTGAAACCTGGACGAGTCATTTCTCTGGGCCAGTGTCTCCTTGTCTCATGGACTACTATTAGTCACCTAGACTAACATCATCTGTTTACCTACTTGACAGGGCTGTTGAGAAGCTCAGGTGGGATCATGTTTGCGGGTGGCTTTTGTAAACCTTGACAGGCCCAGCTAATGACAGATCATATCAGAGGCAATATGCTTAATGATTAAGAGCCCTTCAAGTTAACAGCACGGGCTCTGGGGCTAGACTCCCTAGGCTGGTGCCTGGACAAGTTACTGAAAACTCTCTGTGCCTTATTTTTCTCATCTGTGAAATGGGGATAAAATAGTACTCACCTCAGCGTGTTGCTATGAGAATTAATTATGATACACCTAGAGTGTTACGAAGAGCGTCAGAGACGTAGAAAGCACTCCTTTAATATTAGCTCGTAATATCATTTCTGAAAGGGTTATTTCTTGAATGCCTGGTTATGCTTGTATGTTGCTATTGTAATTGTATATTACAGTATTTTTGTATCATTTCAACCTATATTCTGTCCCTTGATCCTCCTAGATCTCCTTTTTTTTTTTTTTTTTTTTTTTTTTGCGGTACGCGGGCCTCTTACGGTTGTGGCCTCTCCCGTTGCGGAGCACAGGCTCCGGACGCACAGCCTCAGCGGCCATGGCTCATGGGCCCAGCCGCTCCGCAGCATGTGGGATCTTCCCGGACCGGGGCACGAACCCGTGTCCCCTGCATCGGCAGGTGGACTCTCAACCGCTGCGCCACCAGGGAAGCCCTTAGCTCTCCTTTGAAGATAGGAAAAGGCATGTGCAGTTTCTCATTTCATAGATGAGAAAACTGAGCTTCAGAACAATAACATGCCCTGAAACTTGGGCCTCTTTCTGCTGTACCAGAGTTGAGGAAAGGAATCAGGTAGGAACAAGCAAGTGAGGTGCTGGGGTGCAGACTCAGATGTTAATGATGGCAGAGCCCTTGAGCTGGGTTCTGAGAGGAGATGATGGGGCCTCAGCTGCATTCTTGGGAGGGAGGCATTGGAGTTGAGGGAACACCAGCAGGAAATCAAAGTGTGGCATGGAACACGGGGCTCTAACGTATAGGTAGGAGTTCCTGGGTCAAGTACTCTAGTATGCAGGGCAAGCGGATGATGACAAATGGTTATTGCCATAGGATATTTTTGGCTCTGTCTGGCTTCTCTCTCTGGAGCAAGTTGCAGCTCTCGTTTCAGCAGTGTGTCAACGTTGGACTCAGTATAGTAATTTGAATTTGGACTGGCCTGAGGATTCCTTTGCAGAACACAGCTGGAAAATGACCTGTTGGGAAGGGCATTACCTCATAGTTCCTTGGTCTGCTAGGGCTGCAGTTTCCTCATCTTAAATAGGGCAGAGTAACAATGCCTGTCGTGCCTCCGTTTCAGGTCTACTTAATACATCTAGTAAGAAAATACAGCCCGGTTTGCAGTGAACAAACCTTTATACCATTTAAAAAGTATAAAGCTCTCTGCAGGTGCCAGGTTGTGGTATTTATTATCAAACTGGGATCCTGTTAAAGGGGTAGGGTTAGCTCGTTGGAATGGAAAATACAGGCTCTGGTTCCAGCCACTGCAGGATTTGCTACAGCTGCATGGCCTTGGGCACTTAACCTCTCTCCTTACACACAGTGTCTCCCATCTGTTGAATAAAGACCAGGGTGGCCGGCTGCTGCCGCCTCTTTAGCTGGGTAATGACGAAGAGCCAATAATACTCTGGGGCGTGCTCAGAAATACATTTAAAATTGATGATGTAGGACCAGTGACGAGCGGGGCCGCACACGGCCGGCTACGGTGATTAAAGCCAGTGATTAAGGCCGACTTCAGGGAGTGAGGGCCCCGTTCATCTCCGTGGGGTTATCACCTTAGAGGCTCCATTTCACTTTTCAGGTGAGTCTGCCTCTTTGAGTGGCAGGCATGTGAGGCTGGGGACCAGGGAAGGTGGCTGATCACCCTGAAGCGTGTCTCTGTGTATCTGTTGATGCTCTTACCTACCTTGGTCCCTCCCATCTATCTCTGTTTGCCTTTGTTGTTCATGGCCACTGCCCATGAACAGTAAGAGGGGAAGGAGGTAGGACACAGATGCCTTTGTTTCGGGGTCCCTGGTCCTCCTTTCCTCGCTCTGCCGACACGGAGGGTTTTGCTTGCTCATTGCTTTGCCCTGGGCCTGACAGCCAGTGTGGAGGGTGGAGGTGGAGAGTGGGCGCTGGCAGCCCGCAGGAAGCTTGCTGGCTGGCTTGCAGGGCCCTGCCTCTGGCTTGCAGTGGGGTACTCTGCTCCCCTGGAATAGAGGTGGTCCCATGGGTGTCCTGGGGCTGTCTCCAGCCTGGATTAAAGGAGTGGGTGGTTGGCAGATGATCAGATCTAAGAAGTCAGAGTGGAGAAACGGGGGGAAGCCTTTCTTTTTTTAAAGTATTTATTTATTTATTTATTCATTCATTCATTCCTGCTGCACCGGCTCTTCCTTGCGGCACACAGGATCTTCCTTGCGGCCTGCGGGATCTTTTAGTTGCAGCATGCAGACTCTTAGTTGTGGCATTCATGCAGGATCTAGTTCCCCGACCAGGGATCGAACCCAGGCCTCCTGCACTGGGAGTGCAGAGTCTTACCCACTGGGCTGCTGGGGAAGTCCCGGGAAGCCTTTCTAAAGGAAAGAGGATGCTGGTGTGTGTGTACTTGAGTGTGAGAGTGGAAGGACGAACCTGGGGTGTGTCGCTGACTCTAGAACCAAGTCTCCTTCCTTAGTCACTCTTTCCACGGCTTGTTTGCTAAATGTTGTCTTGCATTAGCATGATTCATAGAAACATCTCTACCGAGAAAGAGTTAGAAGGCATTTGTAAAAGTGCAGCTTCATTCCCTGGACTTCACTGAATAACTAAATTAATCCAGGCGTGGGAGCATGTAGGTGTGACCACATGTGCTGGGCACTGGGAGCTGGGGGGCTCGACACCTCCGAGGTCACCCCACAGCAGTCCCCCGTCTGCCAGGAGGACAGAGCTATCAATGAATCACTTCCGGAGGGGGCGATGAGCCTCTTCTCATGGAAACCGAACCTCAGGAGCAGTCAGGAAAGGGCCCCTCGAAGAAATAATGTCTCAGCATATCTGTATCTAGACTGAAGGAGAAGCAGACGTTAGAACAGGGCTGTACGATTCCCTGTCCCCTAGAATGTCATGGCCTGTCCCCAAGGTACCCCTCCCCTGACACTCTGATTTTGGGCTTCTCCTCTGAGCCGTCTGATCACGGAATCAGCTGAGAAAGTTTTTGTGGTTTGGGGTCACACTGGGGCCTCCACGTGGGACCTGCCCCGCATTCTGAAATTCTTCTTCTCTCCCCACCCTGTTCTGAAATTTTAACTCACTGTTTCGCCTCCGAGTGACTGCCCGGTGGCATCCAGGAGGCCCAGCCTCTTCCCTGGATGAGAACTTTCACTGCAGAGCTGAGGACCAGAGGAGGGTGAAAACAGAAGAAGGGAGGAAAGCTGTCATGTCAAAGGCATTTCTGCTCATAATTGGTTCGTAATTGATGGGTGACGTGACTGGCAAACGCCAGCTGCAGCAGCCGCCAGACAAGTGGCTAAAAATTAAATGGTCACGTGACTTGTCGAGGTTTAGGGTTTGCCTGAGTAACCTTTTCGGCCCAGGTCACTGTTCGTAGGGTGACCTGAGAGACATGACACACAGTGTAGGTGACCACTTCGCTTTCTGAAGGACGGAGGTTGACCTGGAGCCCCATACAGGGCCCTGTTCTTGACACTCAGATTCCTATCTCATTCCTTGTCACTTTTTTTTTTTTTTTTTTTGCGGTACGCGGGCCTCTCACTGTTGTGGCCTCTCCCGTTGCGGAGCACAGGCTCCAGACGCGCAGGCTCAGTGGCCACGGCTCACGGGCCCAGCCGCTCCGCGGCATGTGGGATCTTCCCGGACCGGGGCACGAACCCGTGTCTCCTGCATTGGCAGGCGGACTCTCAACCACTGCGCCACCAGGGAAGCCCTCCTTGTCACTTTTTAAAGGCAGCTGAATAGCTGGACATGCTTTTCCTGCCCTCTCTTTCCTTTGAGCCCTTCTCTCTCCGGTGGATCCTCCTATAAATGCAGAGGGTTCAGTTCCTGGGGCTTATCCGTCAACCTCCAGTGATTCTGATAAAGGCTGGAAGCTGGACTCTTGAGGCTTTTCCTCCTGGTGCCTGTACTAGTCCAGGTTTAGACAGAAGCTCCTGGATCTCACAGCTTCTAAAATCTGAGTCCTGTTTCTCCAAAACACTGGTCCAGTGACATGGGCAAGAGCCAGCCGACCCCAAGGCCAGCCCTCCCTTTCTGTGTCTGCGGATTCCCGTGACACAGGAGGTCTTTGTTACTAAATCTTCTGGGTGTTTTGAAGGAGGACGTGTGTGGGCCTTTTTCAGTGTCAACAGACAATGCTGAGCTGTTCTCCAGGAGAAACAGTCGAGATAGAAGCAAAGGATTGATCTGGTGGACGTTACGCCATAGAAAATGCCCCGTTGGGATAGGAGTTGTCAGTGAAAGGGTTAAAAATCTAAAATATGAAAGAGAGACTAGAGAGTTCTCTTTTTCACTAAAAATTGTTTTTCCTTAAATCTTGGCTTCTCAGGCAATCGTTGAATTAATGAACGTGTATTTATGCCAGGAAGCGTGAAGCATTAAATTTATTTCAAAAATGACTAAAGATTTATAGTTAGTCCTTAGAGTACTGAGAATATCACCATCATTAACTCAGACAGAGAAAGACATATATCATATGATGTCACTGACATGTGGAATCTAAAAAAATAACACAAATGAACTTATTTACAAAACAGAAACAGACTCATAGACTTAGAAAACAGATTTACAGTTACCAAAGGGGAAAGGGGGTGGGGGAGGGATAAATTAGGGTTAGGGATTAACAGCTGCACACTGCTGTATATAAAACAGATAAACAACAAGGACCTACTATAGCACAGGGAACTATATTCAAGATCTTGTAATAACCTATAATGGAAAAGAATCTGAAAAAGAATTGTGTGTGTGTGTGTATGTATGTGTGTGTGTATCTATCTGAATCACTTTGCTGTACACCTGAAACTAACACAAGGTTGTAAATCAACTATAGTTCAATTCTTTTTAATACATAAAGCAAGGCCTTCCCTGGTGGCGCAGTGGTTGAGAGTCCGCCTGCCAATGCAGGGGACACGGGTTCGTGCCCCGGTCCGGGAAGATCCCACATGCCGCGGAGCGGCTGGGCCCGTGAGCCATGGCCACTGAGCCTGCGTGTCCGGAGCCTGTGCTCCGCAACGGGAGAGGCCACAAGAGTGAGAGGCCCGCGTACAGCAAAAAAAAAAAAAAAAAAAAAATACATAAAGCAAGATGATTTAAATCAGCTTTAGAAATGACTTTTCATTGTAAAAACAATAGAATAACAATGAGGAATACATGGACAAGTTGGAGTGACTCCTAGTTCCTTCTTTGCCTCCAAAAACGTCTTTCAAGTTTCAGAAGGAGGTAGAGAAGGAGTTAACACTGCAGTTTGTCACAATGGGGTCTGTGTGGGTACAGTTTTAGGTGGTTCTGTTTATCCTTGGAATTAGCACTGTTCCCTCCACAGGCTCCTGAGATTGGGCCGGACAGTGATGCTTCCCCTGACCTGGGGTAAGAATTCTCATTTTAACCTTCCCGTGAATGTCTCTTCCAAGGTTCTTTTGAATTTTCTGATAACCTAATCACAAGAAAGTTTCTGAAATTCTCTTTCAGACCCTAAAAAATGAAAGTTAACTACAAAGCTGGGCTTTTACTAGAAGTTGCTTTTAAGTTGGAAACAGATTTCTGATCCTCTCTGAGTTTAAGGGACAGGAAGAAGCTTTGTCAGCCCAGAACTTGAACGCGGAGGGCAGGGGATGACATGAGGAGAATCAAGGCGAAACGGATTCTTTCTCTGGATACACACACAGAACATTTAGTTTCCATTTTAGGGTGAGTTACAATTAGCTCCTGATGACCAAAAGCCCACCAACTGAGTGACCCTGGGAAAACACTTAATCTGAGTCTCAGTTTCTTCATCTGTGGAATGGGAAGATGGAACTAAAACTATATGGTTTCTTAGGAAGCTTCTGGTTCTAAAATTTCCACTCCTTATTTGCATGGGCTGTATAACTCTGGGCACTGTCTTTTGACTTGGAATGTAACATATAGAATTGCAAGCACTTCTGCTTGAAGGAGGAAGCTAGGAAGACCACCCCTGCCCACGGCCCCCAGCTCTGGAATTCTCCCAGGGCTAGAATGCCCAAGGAGGAAAAGAGCTAGATGCCCAGCTCCCATTTGGGGCCCCTGTTTCCCAGAGTACCTGCCGAGAAATGATCATTTATTTAAATTACTTGGAACCTCCAACTACAGCACTGAAAGACTGCAAACGATTCGTTCACACTATTCTAGTCCAGAAATGCTGAATGGCCACAGCCCCACCCTAGAGGCAAGGAGAGCCTTGTAGCAGATGCTTCTGGAAGGCTCTGTTTATAGCTCTCTGAGTCCTTCCTGCCGAGGACCTTTCATGAGCTCACTACCAGGAAGCTGAGTCATCGAGGGGTCAGCCGGCATGGCCACGGTCACCCAGCATTGCCACATTGAGAGGCTTGCTGCAGCCATTCCCCGCACGGTGATGGGAACCCCATCACTCCCCACGGCTTGTGAGGTCGGGACCAAAGAGACTGAAACATCCCACGGAGGGTCAAAGGACTGTCCTCTTTTCAGGGCTCCACATGGGCTCTGTGCTGTGCTCCTGGTACCCAGCTGGCTGCAATGACAACACCTTTCTTGGTGCCCCTGTTCACATCCCACCTGCCACTACCCGTGCCCCCAGGTGGCCCCCTTCTCCCATACTTCACCTGCGTGGCTCCCCCCAGGCTTCCGGTCCCTGCTTCGAAGTCACTTCCAGAACCCCGCCCCAAATCTAAACTAGGATCCCTGCCTTTACTGTCTCAGCACCTTCACCTTCTCCCTTGCTTCAGGACATTTAGAGTTTGAAAGTTTTTATTTGTATGACTTAAAAAAAAAAAACATATTTATTTATTTGGCTGCACCGGGTCTTTAGTTGCAACACGTGGGATCTTCATTGAGGCATGCGGGATCTTTTTTTTGTTTTTTAGTTGCAACATGCAGGATCTTTAGTTGCGGCATGTGGGCTCTTAGTTGCGGCATGTGGGATCTAGTTCCCTGATCAGGGATCGAACCCAGGCCCCCTGCGTTGGAAGCGCGGAGTTTTCACCGCTGGACCACCAGGGAAGTCCCTATTTGTATGAGTTTTGGTTTGCTCTTCCCCTTGCCTACTAGACTCTAACCTCCTTGAAGGCAAGGACTCGCTGCCTGCCCCATCATCCCCAGCACCCCTAGCAGCGCCCTGTTTATGTGGTAGGGAGAATTTGTTGGTCGAATGACCCAGTTTTACCAACGTGAGACTCCTGCGGTCTGGCCACTCACTCTCATCCCTGGCACCCATCTCCTTCTCTCCCCCTGGAAACCCTTCTCATCAGTTGACTTTGGTTTAAATCATACACTTGAGCTCTGTTTCCAGGATGAGGGTTTTCAACCGCATGAAATCTCACCCAGGATTGAAGGTTCCTGCCATTCTCTTAGGCATCCAGGGAAACTTACAAATAGCACCCCCAAAACTTAGGAAATAATTTGTACGTGCAAAAAGTTGTGTTATACGTGCAAGTGGATTTTGGAGGCTGAGAGGTGAGTCTTCAGGATGCTACCTTTGGTGTCTTTCCCCTGAGACCCTTAGAACATCGAGCCTGGTGTTTCTGGTGTTTTGTCATCTTTCTCTGTTATTGTCTGGTATATGAAGGAAACAGAAGAACATCCCCTCCAGCTGTGACCTGGTCCCGCCTACACATAAATCACCCAGCATTTTGGAGATGATCTGACAGCAGCATTTGTGGGAAATCTGGCTTCGGGAACATCTGGGAAATTTACCCAGGGCCCATGCTTAGCCCTCTAGTGTTCCCTGAACCCTGGAGCCTGGCTCTCCTAGGGCTTATATCCTGGGCTCTTATCCTGTGTGTTAGATCCCTGAAAATGTGACATGCATCCCACTGTGGGACATAGATCCTCAGTAAGCAGATAGATAGCTGTTTGGGGAGGAGAGTATATCTGGGGCTTAACGTGCCTGCTTTGTGTACGTCTGTGGATGAAATGCAGCGTACCTCTGAGTCCTTGACTATCGTTGTGGAGTGTCAAAGCACAGTGCCGGGGCGCTGAGATCACAACAGATGAGGCTGCCCCTTCCTTCGTGTTTCTGTCAGACTTTAATGGGAGACAGGCATGCAGACACATCACCGGATATAATTATAAGTAGAGGAATGAGCAAGAGAAGACTGGTGACAGGGCAGCTTTGAAAAGGCTTTTTTTTCCTGTGGACAACAGGCTAATAGTGGGGCTTGCTTTAGAAGGTATGGCTTCTCTGGCGGGCGTGGAAGCCAGTCTTGCAGAAGCTGGCAGGACCGCACTTGACTTGGGAACCGTGCACGGAACTCGCGAGGTGCCTGGCTCCCTGAGCCTGTCCAGGGTGGATCCAGGAGGGCTGTCACCCACAGCTCCCTGGCTCTGATGGCAAGGTAGGGCCTTGGAAACACTGGCATTGTCACCCAGTCTCTCACATACAAACGTTTGGCTGGTTTTTGACAGCTACCTCCATGCCTGAGCAGGTGGGGTACTGCTTCCTGGCATGATATCTTTTGGGCTGACACAGGCCAAGGGTGTATTAGACAGGGACACACTGCATCATTGGGGCCGGGGGCCAGCATGTGGAAAAGGGTGAGTATCCCAGCTCTGCATCTTAAGCCTTTCTGCCTTACGTCAAAGCTTTGCCTTCCGTCCAAGAGCCCCTGGGCTGAACTTCCAGGTACTTCCTTCCAAGGCAGGCCCTGGAGCCAGGGATGTTGCTGTGTCCAGGCGATTATGCTGTGCATTTGAGCCTCTGGTCGCCTTCGCCAAAAACAGACAAGAAAAACAAAAATTGCTCTCCCAGCTGTGCAAAGAAACCTCAGGGAACCATTGGATTGTGACAGGATTTCAGACTATGATTTCAGAGATGCATACGGAGTGAGCTGTCGATTAGATTGAGGATTGTTTAAGAATTGTGGTTAAAATACACATAACATAAAACTCGCCATCTTACCCTTTTTTCAGAGTACACTTCAGTAGTGTGGTATATCCACATTATTGTATAATACAACCATCACCACCATCCATCTCCAAAACTTTTCTCATCTTTGCCAACTGAAACTCTGTCCCCATTAAACAGCATCTCCCCATTGTCCCCGGTCCCCTAGCAACCACCATTCTACTTTCTGTCACTTTGCATTTGACTGTTTCAGATAGTAAGTGGAATCATACAGTATTTGTCTTTTTTTTTTTTTTTTTTTTTTTTTTGTGGTACGCGGGCCTCTCACCGTTGTGGCCTCTCCCGTTGTGGAGCACAGGCTCCGGACGCGCAGGCTCAGCGGCCACGGCTCACGGGCCCAGCCGCTCCGCGGCACGTGGGATCCTCCCGGACCGGGGCACGAACCCGCGTCCCCTGCATCGGCAGGCGGACTCTCAACCACTGCGCCACCAGGGAAGCCCCCAGTATTTGTCTTTTTGTGATCGGCTTATTTCACTTAGCTTGATGTCTTCAAGGTTCGTCCATGTTGTAGCATGTGTCAGAATTTCCTTCCTTGTTGAGGCTGAATAATATTCCGTTGCATGGATAATGGCACCTTTTGTTTATTCATTCATCCGTGGATGGACACTTGGGTTGCTTCCACCCCTTGGCTATTGTGACGAATGCTGCTGTGAACATGGGTGTACAGCTATCTCTTTGGGACTCTGCTTTCAATTCTTTTGGATGTATACCCAGCAGTGGGATTGCTGGATCGTGTAATGATTATATTTAAAATTTTTTTTGGAACTTCCATACTGTTTTTCATAGGGGCTGCACCATTTTACACGCACACCAGCAGCACACAAGGGTTCTAACCTCTGCTGGAATTCTTTTTTTTTTTTTTTAATACAGGTGTTTTTAAGCTGCGGGTAGTCCTAAGGTTTAGTAATGTAGATTTACCTCCCCCCCCCATAAAACACTCCCCTCCCACACGTTTTGTTTTTTAAGACTCTTTACTGGTTTTATAGATTTAGAATGTTAGAGGCCAAAAAGGACGTCCTTAGAGATAATCTATTAACTCCACTTATTCATTGGACAGATATTTGCAATTGTAATAGATGGGTGAACAAAACGCAGGAAGTCTTCCACCTCTCGGTTTACCTGCTGGTGGAAGTTCATGTTGATGCCCAGCTAGGCGAACCGATTGCTAGGAGTTCCTCAGGGATTTGGTAGCCAGGCTGGATGGGAGTTGAGGTCTTGTGACGCTTGGAACAGGGCTCTCTCTGTTCTGTCATGCTCACGTTTAGGTGCACATCTTGGGGGGATCCCCCGGATCCCCCGTTCGGGAAAGTGAGACACACTTGGATTTATCCCCAGAATCCGAGGGACCTGAGAGCCGGCCCACACCCACAGGTGGAACGCGGCAGAGGGAGCAGACCCCAAGCAGGGCGCCCTGTGCCCGGGCCTGTAGCTCAGTTTGGCCCCAGCTGGCTGTCTCCCTGCAGTTCCGAGGGTGGTGGGTCCCTGAGAGCTGGGGAGGGCCTTCACTCCCACTGTGGTGACTGCACGGGAGTGGGTGCCAATCAGCCGTTTCAGGGAACCTTGGCACTTAAGGGCTCTGCCTGGCCCTAGCCCTGGACTTAAGCACCAGGTAAAGGTCTCCAGAACTGCCCTGAGCTCTTAGTGAACTTTCTGCAGCGCTTTCCTCTGGACCCTTTGCACCAGTGTAAATTGACACTAGATTTTCCCCTCCACCTCTCTAGCTCCCCTGATTGTTACATAATCAGGAATCATGTAAGCAGCCGGCTCCATTCATTTAGAAATGGGGAGCAGAGAAAGGTGACTGTGCAAGTGGGGTGGGTGGGAGGGATGGAGACCCTTAGGGGCTGTTTTGTGCAGATCCCTCACCTCCCTGGGCCTCAGTTTCTCTTCTGTTCGGAGGGTCAGCGAACTAAAAGGCTGCTGGGAAGTCCTGACAATCAGTCAGGTCGTCTAGTCCAAATATGCAGTGATTGCAGGGGCCTTGCTTCCAACCAGGGTGGATCCCGGGGGCATCCTCCCCAAGGAAATGAGCATCTTATGAAGGAATCAGAATAAAAATGACATGACATCTTCCTAGGAATTTGCTATTTATCTCCCCTTAACCCCCATAAAAAGGATTAATAGAAGCACCAGCAGCTGGATGCTTCTGGTAGGGAAGCATCTGGGAGAGATTAAGTAATTCGCAGAAGGTGCAGAGGAGCAAAGGTGCAAGAGAGGAAGCGGCAGAGCTGGGATTTACGTCAGGTGAGGCCCCAGAGCCTGTTCAGATGACTGTCGTGGGTCTGGACTCCACTGGAAGCTGGAGGGCTGCTCCAGGTTTGTCCAGCCTCTTTTGGTCAGAGGGGATTGGAGTAGGGGTTCCATTCCTGTCCCTTTATTATGAGATTGTAGGAATTGTGGCCTGGAGTCCCCAGTGCCCTGTGGCTGGTAGCTTCCTTCCAGGACCCTGAGCTCTGTTGTGTGGTTTATGGCCTATCCTATTCTGTAGTCTAATGATTCCGTTCAAACCTGTAATGATATCCTTTGTGCCAAACAGCCATTTATGAGCAAGCAGGGAAAAATACCCTCACCTTCTAGGCAAGATTAAGCTTGTTTTGGTGGTAGTTTTTAATGATATTTCAAAGCCATTTGTATTAACACAGGTGGTAGTTTAGGGATCACACTTGCTGGAGCCCTTCTACAAAAAGTTGCAGTGATGCTAACATTTACTACTTCCTCTACGGTGCGAGGTGGTCGATGTGCTCGCTTTTTCTCACTTATTCATCGCAGGAAGCACGTGAGGTAGGGGTTTTCACTGATGAGGGAACTGAAGGGCAGAGAATTTTAGTAACTTAATGTGTACAGCTCAAAAATAGTGACGTGGTTGAGGACGGGGCCATCTTTGTGTCCCCAGGTCCTAATAATGGCGTCTGGCATGTTGTAGGAGCTCAGTATGTGATGGTGGAGTGAATGGATGAACTTCAAACCCCAGGAACTGTCTGAGCATTGGGTGGGTGGGTGATCGAACGAGGTTTCTTTGAGATTCCATGATTGGGATTTTTAGCAAAGTACTGTTGAAGGATGGTCAAGTGGGCGGGGTCCGGGAGTCGGAGTGCTGTCCAGTCTTAGTGCGGTGGTGACTTAACTCTGGGAGCTTGGGCAAGTCATCCAACCGTTTCCTCATCAGCCAAGCAGAGTTGGGGGAGGGCTGGATGGGTGGGAAAACTCTGAAATCAAACAGAAGCCCAGAGGGAGGAGCCCCTCCACCCCATGCAAAACAAAACAGATGTTGCTGGAGCTTGGGGGGGGCTGAAGTAGGTAGCAGGGCTGTACGGACTCTGCTTCTCCTGCATGCAGGAGATGCGCTGGTGCTCTGGGGTGGGGGACCTCGTGTGTTCCCTGGGCGCTTCCACGTGGATCCTTGTATTAAGCTTGCTCTTCAGTGCGGTTCTGTGATGCTTCAGCGAGTTTCCCCAGATGCCAGGAAAACAGAACACTTTGGAGAGTGAGGTGTTTCTCCAGTGCTGCCTCTGACGCCTTTTCCTTACTTGTAGGTGGGGTGTTTTTAAGCCAGTGACATAGACAAAGCTGCTGAGTCAGGGGAGGCCCCGGGGAGGCCAGGTGAGTGAAATTCTTCATTGAAAGCAGCCTGACCATTGGAGTATTCAGTCTCAGCCTTTGCATACTGATGGAGTGCCGGGGGTGTTCGTGGGTCAGGATGCCCTTCCTGCCCACAACCTGAGTGGGCAAGCTCTTTTCCAGGACAGAGGTGGGTTGGTATCGAACGGGGTTCTATTACCCAGCTCTGTTTGAGCCCAGTGTCCAGGCTGACAGCCAGAGTTGGGAAACAGTGATGCTGTATGACCTCCAGGGGACTGGTCTCTAGGGCTGACTCTAAGTACCACCTGGACATAGACACCCCCCCCCCCTCCCCAGGACCTGCATGGACTTAAGCAGCAAGGATTTAGGTGACTTTGACGCATCAGGGCTACTCCCTCTTTAAAAGGTCCGGCACGTGAGGTGGTGTACGCATGACTTAGCACGGTCATAGAGGCAGGGCACATCAGAGACCAGGGAGAAGCTGGAGGTCATAGGTGACCCTTCCAGTCTACCTTTCCATGAGAGGTCCTGTAGCCTGGTGCAGGCTAATGGTGCAGTCCTGGAGCCAGACCGTGTGGCTTCCGGTCCTGTCTGTACTCTGTGACCTTGGGGCAAGTCGCTTATCCCCCTGTGCCTCAGTTTCCTTGTTTGTAAAACAGGGATAGTTAGCGGCTATCTAACTTTATTATAATTATTTTATTTATTATATTATATATAATACCTTATTATTATAAATATTTTATTATATTTATTATTATTATTATTTTGCGGTACGCGGGCCTCTCACTGTTGTGGCCTCTCCCGTTGCGGAGCACAGGCTCCGGACGCGCAGGCTCAGCGGCCATGGCTCACGGGCCCAGCCGCTCCATGGCGTGTGGGATCTTCCCGGACCGGGGCACGAACCCGTGTCCCCTGCATCGGCAGGCGGACTCTCAATCACTGCACCACCAGGGAAGCCCTATTTATTTATTGTATTTATTTTGTGAGTATTGGCATTGGGGCTCAGAGAAGTAAGGCAGTTTGCCTCAGGCCACATAGTCCTTCATGCTAGATGTGGGACTTGAACAGAGGAGTCCAGCCCTGGCTCGTCTTACTGGAGCCAAGCAAGGTGGGTCAGAGTGACCAGTGGTCCAGGCTTCCCCTCCACCCAGTGCTCTCCCGCCCTCTCTGTCTCCCAATGAGGTCTCCAATCCCACCCATGAAATTCCAACTCTGTTACCTGGAATCTTGGGAATTTGCCCACCTGTAGAGCAGAGATCATTTAATCCTTTGGGCGGGCCACCAACTAGGTACTCTGAGTGTGTCCTAGGTACCTGGGGCCTGAGCCAGGTACGGATTCTTTCATCCCTCCCTCCTGCTATAGAATTTTCTAGAGAAGGGGAGGAGTGAGCAGGTTTGGCTCCTATGATGAAGCAATGTGGGAATGGCATCCTTGGAGCCACAGGCGACGAGGCTGTGAGCTGCTGCCTGTGGGTGGGAAGGCAGACTCCGTGGCTGTGCTGTTACAGTGACCTTGCAGTTTGGGAGCCAGCCGCTGGCCCGTAATGGGACCCCATGGGGAGGGCTTCTGTTGCACAGGCCTGGTCCCTCCTCCCAGATGCAGGAGATCCCAGCCTTCTTGCTTACCGTGCTGCTCTTTGTAGCTGCTTTGTCAGGTGTGGGGCGTAACCATGGAGAACACTTGACTGTAAAGTAAATTCCAAACACCTTAGCAACCTATTCAGACTGAGCCTCCTGGAGTTCAGCCGCCCTCCCTCTCCATGCACACCTTACCGCTGCATCCCCTGCACATACGCACTCCAGCCAGAACCTCCTCCGTTTCCCAGACCCACCAGCACATTCACATCCCCCTCAGCCCGAATGTTCTCTTCCTTTCTCTGCTCTGTTTGCTTTTTTTTAATCAAAGTCACACGTGCACCTAGTCAAAAAGGCAAATAGTGTGGAAGGGACTGTAATGACAGCTCCATTTCTTGCCGGTTGAAATACCATCCCCCTTTCCAGGTGCAGCTCAAATGGCCCTTTTCTGCCACCCTTTCTGGGTTGGATATGCTCTGGGGTCTGTGGCCTGTTCCCAGGAGAAGTGGTGTTTGGTGCTGTGGCTTTTTCCCTGGGAGGCTGAGGAACTTGGTTTGGGTTGTCTTGGTGGAATATGTGTTTTCTACTGACTGCATCGTGGAAGCTCTTCACTTAGTCCTTTTTGAAAAAAAAAAAAAAAAAAAATTGAAGTATAGTTGATTTACAATATTGTGTTAGTTTCAGGTGTACAGCAATATATATATTTTTATATATTTTTTTCAGATTCTTTTCCATTATACAGGTTATTACATGATATTGAATATAGTTCCCTGTCCTTGTTGTTTATCTATTTGATATATAGTAGTGTGTATCTGTTAATCCCATACTGCTATTTATCCCTCTTTTCCCCTTTCCCCTTTGGTAACCATAAGTTTGTTTTCTATGTCTGTGAGTCAGTTTCTGTTTTGCAAATAAATTCACTTGTACTATTTCTTAGATTCCACATATAAGTGATGTCATCACTTAGTCCTTTTGTCCCTAGAAATAGCAATGCCCCCTAAGCACACCCTTAATGGGCCTGAAGGTTTCAGGGTTGCATCCGGAGAGCATGAATGACAGATGGCAGGGATCCTTTGCAGTCCAGGCCCAGCACCACCGAGGCAGCAGGGAATCAGGAACGTCTGACGGTGGCTGGTCTGATGAGAAGAGCAAATGTGACTTTTGTGAACATTGGACCCCATGGGAAATAAGTGAAAAGGCAGAGCAGGCTTGAAGGTTTGCTCTCCCATGTGTGAACCCACTTCCTCCCACCCTCCCCCAACATCGGGGCCACCTGAAAACCCTGGGAGGTCTGGGGCTTCTGTATGGCTCACGGGCCCAGCCGCTCCGTGGCATGTGGGATCTTCCCGGACCGGGGCACGACCCCGTGTCCCCTGCATCGGCAGGCGGACTCTCAACCGCTGTGCCACCAGGGAAGCCCCCCTCTCATCTCTTTTCTGTTCACCTTTTCTGCCTGGTTCTCCAAGAGCTGGCCCTTTGGCTGCTTTCATATAGGGGTTCTCAACAGGGGCTTTCGGAATGCAAAGGCCTGGTCCTCCTGTGCAGCACCCGTCTTCCTGCTCCAACGTACAGCCATTCTCCCAACAGACCCCCCTTTTTTGCGGGTGGGGAGAGGCAAGGACTGCTTTTGAGGACACATTTTCTCTTGCTGGCTCCTAAATTTTCCTTCTGATTAAAAATCAGAGACACAGTATATTCTCCTTATGCATATACTTTTGCCAGCTTGGGAGATGTAAAAAGACACGATTTGGAATTTTGAACCTGGGAATACACTTCGATGTGCCTCAGAGTACTGCGAACGGCATGGTTCCCCTTGAGGATTTTCTGCATTGCTCCGTTCCTGGTTAACGTGGTGCGGAGGTGATGCTAGACGCTGTCCTCGTGCCTCCTTTTTTATGATTTCCGCACGTGCTTTCAAAGGGCCAGGGCGTGATCGTTGGAAGCACCACCAGGAGTCCATCCCCTGTCGTGAGCACGATGAGTTTGTGAGTTCTGTCTGAGTCAAGATGCTGGCCGTTTTGAACTCAGAGCGCTGAAAGGTTTACTGTGCGTTGGCTCCCTTGATGTGGTTTGGGTTTCTTCGTCTGTTGTATGTCCCTCCTAAGGCTTCTGGAAGGTGCGATGAGGGCTTTCCAAGCCCTCGATGAGGTCTGTGGCTTTGCTCCGGAAGGCAGTCCTTTCCCCACAAAGCGCTGTGCCAAAAAAAGCCTCTCCCTCCTGGCCTGCGTGTGAACCGGTTCTTGGGCGGCCGTCTCTCCTCTGGGCGGCTGTGCACGGGACCTGTAGCGTGAGCAGCAGACAGACCCCGGTGCAGCTGCATACAGTGTCGGGGATGGGCTGCGGGTGGAAATGCGCTGCCAGGGAGGCCTTGCACCCATGGGTGCGTGGCTGTGGGGTTTGGAAAATAGGGAGGGGGCTGGGGGCAGGCCCTGCGGTCCAGCCTAGGCGTTTTACTGTGGTTCGACTTAGTGATGTCAGTGTTACTTGGAAGCAGTTGGCAGATGGAAGGGAATTAAACGCACCAACTTGACTTCTGATTCTGAAGCAGCCCCTGGCGGCAGAGGCTAACATCGTTTGGCATTTTCCTAGCACTTTCTCGGTGCTTGAACCTTATTTCCTTTCTCTGGGAGGAAGTCTGGAGCTGAGATTCCTGGGCGACCTTCTGGAGCGCAGCCTTGTTCCCTCCGTGGGAGCTGTGGCTGCCCGTGTGATGTTTGTTCATTCACACCCTGAACTGGGAGCCCCGTGCACGCCCCTCCCTGTCTCCCTCCCCATCACACCTGCCTCAGGGGAGGATCGTGGCAAATGCATTTGAATGGATGGATGAGTAGATTTCACATTATCTTTTTCTGGTCTTGAAAGTGCCACTTGTCATGGGAAGTTTTTTTTTTTTTTAATCTTATTACTTGGTTTTTATTTTTGAGAAATTCGGAAAGATTGGGAATCCCCAGCCGTGTCCAGGTCAGGAGGGAGGACAGTGGCCAAGTGACGCCGCAGCGGCTGGGGCCAGGCTGGCTTGGCCTCTGCAGGACCCCTGGGGAGGTCTGAGGACTCCCTGCCAGACTCAGCTTGCCCTCTTCTTTCTGGTGGGCCCAGATCCGTGACTGCTTATCCATGTGCCCTTGGGCAAGTCCCTTTTCCATTCTGGGCTCCAGTTTCCCAGCAGAAAAGGCAGGTGCTAATAAGCTAGATGTGCTCTCTGCCCAGCCCTGGCAGCTCCTGTTACACGATCCTTCGAGCTTACCTGGGGCGGAACACACATTTTCCACTCCCTCCCCGCCCTCTCAGTTCGAGAACAGGCCAGGACTTCCCTGGTGGTCTAGTGGTTGAGACTCTGTGCTTCCACTGCAGGTGTGGTTAAAAAAAAAAGAAAAGAAAAGAAAAAAGAAAAAACAGAAAGAGAGAGTACAGACCTACAAGGTAGGCTTGTCCTGTTTTGTCTTCTTAGGGGAGAATTTGAGGAAGGGGCTTGACCCCTCCATTCCGGTCTTGCCGGCAGCTGATGGAGTTGGTTTAAAATTTGGATCCCTCCTGTAGAATTACTGTTCTAGAGCTGGGGGAGGGGGGTAGGTGGGGTGGGGGGGGATTGCTTATGTGATGCAGTGAGTGGCAGAACCAGGCCAGAGACCCAGGTCTCCTGATCTCGGGGCCCATGCACTATCCTCCATCCCATCCCTTTGAGAGCAACGGCAGTTATGCGAGTTGATGTGGAGTAAAAGGCTCCATCACGTGCCACACGGGGCTTGTCCTGCTCATTTGTGCCTCGCACGCACGGCCCCCCACCAGGCCTGGTCTTCCAGGCTGTTCCCTGCAGCCCATGCTCTGCAGGGGCTGCTCCGGGGGTCCCTCTGACTCCTAGAGCTGAGCTCTGCACTTCCTGCTTCCAGGGTCTGTGCCGTTGGCAGCTGTGTCTTCTCAGGTGAGTTCTGCAAGGTGTAACTCATTATTCAGTGAGACGAGGCTTCCATTGCCAAAGACAAACCTTGAAGAAGTGCCTTGAAACAAAGTTCAACAGTCTGCTTTCCTGAAGGACTTCCCAGAGTCTTTATTGTGCTAATGTACATTATGAATTTCCAAGAGGGGAGAATTAAAGTGGAAAGAATGGGAATTTATTATAAACAGGAGAGCTGGACAGCTAGGTAGGAACTGAAACTCAGGACATGAATGGCAGTTGGTGAAATTCTGTCTCCATTTTCTTGTTTTTTTATTTTATTTATTTTAATTTCTGCTTTTTCTCTGTGCATCTTCATTCATTCATTTTCTTTTTCCTTCTCTCCACCCTCACACCTTTTTTTTTTTAATTGTGGTAAAATACACATAACATCAAATGTACCATCTTAACCATTTTTAAATGTCCTGTTAAGCGGCGTTAAGTATGTTTATACTGTTGTGCTACCATCACCATCATCCATCCACAAAACTCTGCATCTTTTTTTTTTTTTTAATTAAAAAAATTTTTTGTGGCCGCGTTGGCTTGCAGCATTTTAGTTCCCTGACCAGGCCCAGGGATTGTGCCCCCTGCAATGGAAGCACAGAGTCTTAACCACTGGACCGCCAGGGAAGTCCCAGAACTCTACATCTTGCAAACCCCAAATCCTACCCTTTAAACAGTAACTCCCCGTATCCGCTCCCCCCACAACTCCTGGCAACCATCATTCTACTTTCTGTCTCTATGAATTAGAGGTCTCTAGGACCTCTTATAAGTGGAATCATACACTATGCGTCTTTCTGTGATTGGCTTATTTCACTTAGCATCGCGTCCTCAGGGTTCACCCACGTCATAGCACAAGTCAGAATTTCCTTCACTTTTAAGGTGAATAATAATACTCCACTGTGCGGGTAGACCGCATTCTGCTTATCCATTCATCTATCGATGGACACTTGGGTGGTTCCCACTCACCCCTAACTTTTTCTTCTTCTCTAGTCCACAGGTAGGTAGAAAATGCCCAGCCCTCGGTTGTACATTTTATGGGCAGTGTCACAGAAAAAGAAAAAAAAGAGACTCTATTGATTATCTCCTCTCCAACCCTGGTCCCTGCAGCCTCACTCTCACCTGCCCACCTTCAGCTTCTCTCAGGCTCCCTTCTGAGGATGCTTTCATGACCTTACGTAACGGTACAGATGGGTCAGTCCTGCCCCCTTTTCTGAGCTCTTTCTGACAGTCCGTATCATTCTCCTCTTCACACTTTCCTTGTTTATTTCCCCTTCGTCTCCTGGCTCCCGACCCCGAGTGGGTGCCCCCTGCAGGCAGATTGGAGAAATGAAGGTGCTGCAGGACCAAGGAGGTGCTGGCCCCAAGCCTGGCCGTGGTGGTTGACATGGGCTGAGAGGGGGCTTCCTGGGTCCTCAGCGCTCATGGACCACTTGCTTCTGTTCTGGGCGGGGGTCATTGAATATGGCCTGCCCACCTGGGTAGCCCACCTCCCCGAGAACAGAGAAGTCCACTGAAGTCCAGCTGTCCTTTTCCATAGGATGATATGTTTTGGTTCAAAATTTATTTACTCCAACTTCCTCACCCCTCCTATAAAGAGGGGGGAGGTGAGAACTCAACCCCAAATTTCCCTTGTAAGTCTCCGTGAGCCGGCTGACATGAGCAGCTTTGTAAGAAAGAGACCGCCCGTGCCCTCCGCCCCCTGCCCGCCGTGCCTTCCCATCTATAGGGGGCAGGTAGGAGGGGGGACAATTATCGTTGACTGCACTCCAAGCCAGGTGTTTCCTGAGGTTACCTCACAGTCTGCCAACAGCTCTCTGGGGGATTTTTCCATACCCCAAGATTAAGGAACCTGCTTGAGGTCCCAGAGCGGGGATGGTGCAAACCAGCGATGTCGGCTTGGCCGGCTTTAAAGCCCTGCCACCGTGCGCCCACTACTCCCTGCCTTCGTCTCTCCACATACACCACCCTCCCAGACAGCCCTCACCGCTCCTCAAGCGACCAAAGCTGTGTTGATTACTGCCGGGGCCGGGTGAAGGACGTCATTAGAAAGCATTGGGGCCTAGAAGGGGCCTTTATTTTTTATTTTTTTTAATTTCTTATTTTTTTTTTTTGCGGTACGCGGGCCTCTCACTGTTGTGGCCTCTCCCGTTGCAGAGCACAGGCTCCGGACGCGCAGGCTCAGCGGCCATGGCTCACGGGCCCAGCCGCTCCGCGGCATGTGGGATCTTCCTGGACTGGGGCACGAACCCGTGTGCCCTGCATCGGCAGGCGGACTCTCGACCACTGCGCCACCAGGGAAGCCCTAGAAGGGGCCTTTATTTAGCAGTTCTCCGAAAGTGTGAGTGAGGATCAGGGTCATCTGGGGAATTAAAAAAAAAAACTAAGCCAGACAGAGGAAGACAAATAATCATATGATATCACTTATATGTGAAATCTAAAAATTTTTAACAAAAGATACCAGTGAACTTATTTACAAGACAGTAATAGACCCACAGACATAGCAAAGTTATGGTTACCAAAGGGGAAAGGTGGGGTAAATTAGGAATTTGGGAGTAACATATGCACATTACCATGTATAAAATAGATGACCAACAGGGACCTCCTGTAAAACACAGGGAACTATACCCAATATTTTGTAATAAGGAAAATAAAATTCTGTTCCCTGTAAGGGAAAAGAATCTGAAAAAGAATATATATATAGATAGATAGATAGATACACACATATATATACATGTATATACATATATGTGTGTGTGTATATATATATAGAGAGAGAGAGAGAGAACTGAATCACCTTGCTGTACACCTGAAACTAACATGACACTGTAAATCAACTATACTTCAATTAAAAAAAAAGTTTTAAATCAATATGTGTTGGGGTGGTGCCCAGACAGGTATTTTTAGACATTTCCCAAGTGATGCTGATAATTAGCCGCTGTTTTGATCCTCCCCTTTGCTTTACAGTTGAGGGCACTGGGGACCAGAGAAGTGAGATGCCACGGCCAAGGCCACTTGGCCCTGTCAGAGCCAGTGAGGGCCAGGATCCAGTGTCTCACTCCAGTCCTGTGTGTTTTCTTGCACTGCCACACCCCTGCTTGCGAGGGGCTGCTGGGACCGAGGAAGGCTGACCTCCATAGGCTGGTCTTGCCACCGCAGGCCAGAAACCGGGAGGAGGCGGCACAGGTAGCTGCTGCAGACCTTCCCCAAGGCGGGTCTCTCCTCTGGGAATGGGCCTGGCAGGAGCCACTTCTTAGTGACAGGCCCCAGCTAGGCCCCCAGGGACAGGCTGCCTCTGGTCCTCTTGTGGCTCAGAGACTCACACTCTGGGCTTGAGAAATGCAGCCAAATGTGAACTTTTCATCAATAAGGAGCGCTCTAGATATAAAGGGTGATGGAGGGACAGGTAATTACAGGAAAGCATGCTTATACTTAGGGGAGGTGAATAAGGGACATAGCACGGCTTCACCCTCGTTGGTACCCTAAGTTGCATGTGTGTGTGTTTGCGTATCCGTTCATTCAACAAACATTTATTGGTCCCCCACTGTGAGTTAGACACTGTAATAGGCATTGGAGATGTGCTGTGACTCAGACAGACACAACAACCCCTGCTCCACGGAGCTTAGAACGGTCTGGAAGGCCAGGTACTAGAACCATATTACTTGGCCTCTTGATGAATCCTTTATTGTTATTAACCGTAAGGATAGTAATAGACATTTAATTTTCTCACTTCTTCTCTCAAAAGAGGAAGCTGAAACTTAGGTTAACTGCCTTGTCCAGGGTCACACCATAAGTGATGGAATCAGTTCTGTCGGATAGCAGAACTTGCCTTCTCGGCCACCTGGTTGTACCACCTCCTGCGTCAGGCTCCTGATTTTTATCGGGGGCAGTGATAAGAGAAAGCCAGGCGAAATATGAAGCTTCATTTGCTCTAAAGCTTGAGCAACTTCAAATATCCATTAGAATTTAGTGCTAGAGAACCTCTGCCGTCCCTGGAGCACCAGTTTTGTCTCTTCCAAAGGGAGCACTTTGCGTTTCGTGTACTTTATTTTCTCTGGCCAGCAGTGCCCTTAGGAACAAAGCACAGGTTTTGTAGCCACGAGTCAGCGACCCTTCTGGTTGGCACACTCACCCACTTCTTCCTTTGGTCTTGTTTGCTTATAATGTGTCCTCTATTATCAAGTTGCCTAAAATCCTTTTGAAACGGGTTAGAATAGAAAGCACTTAAACAAAAAGGTACAGGGACACTGACCCTGTCCATTCCCCCCCTGGGAATGTGGGACCCAGGTGTCTGGCGGCTTCACCAGTCTGTGGTAGAAGAAGAGAGGGGAAAGTAGTATTTAATAAAGCTAAATTGAACTTAAAGACCAATTTTATAGTCAGAAGTAGTCTTTACTTTTTTTTTTTTTTTAAAGCATTAAAGGTGTCCTGGGACTTCCCTGGTGGTCCAGTGGTTAAGGCTCCACGTTTCCAGTTCAGGAGGCATGGGTTCGATCCCTGGTCAAGGAACTAAGATTCCGCGTGCTGCGCCGCAGGGCCAAAAAATAAAACCACCACTAATTTGGTTTTCATGCTGTTCCTCTGAGCCCTGGGGTTCCTGGTCGGGGGGATTTCTGCCTTGAGGAGTGAGAGGAGGGCCAGAACTTTTTGTCCCATTTCCAGTCAGAGAAGCTCTTTTATTTTATATGTTAGTATCTTTTATGACTTTGTTTAGAGGTAAAAGGGTATTTCTACAAAAGTTTGGAGACCCTCTGCTCTAGACTGTGTGTGTTGGGTGGAGGGGAGTGGAGGAGGCAATGCTGCTTTTGCAGGACTGAGCCAGTGCGGTACATTTACCCACAAATATTTCTTATTTACTGTACTGGTCAGGGCTCTTCAGAGAAACAGAGCCAATAATGTGTGTGTGTGTGTGTGTGTGTGTGAGAGAGAGAGAGAGAGAGAATTGGTTCACATGATTGTGGAGACCGGCAAGTCCAAAATCTTCAGGCCAGGCCAGCTGGAGACCCAGGGAAGAGTGAGTTCAACCAAAGACTGAGGAGAATTCTTTCTTCTTTGGGGGACATTAGTTTCTTTTCTCTTCATGCCTTCACCTGATTGGATGAGGCCCACCCACACAATGGAGGGTAATCTGCTTAACTCAAAGTCTACTGACTTTAAATGGTAATCTCATCTATAAAATGCATTCACAGCAACATGTAGACTAGTGTTTGGGCCATAATTGGAGCCAGAATGGGTACCAGTGGCCTCGCCGGGTTGTTGGCATATAAGATTCACCATTACACCTACTCAAGTGCCTGGGAGTGTGATGGGGATGACGAGATGGGGAAAGTTGATCTTTGCCTCCGGGGGCAAGACCATACATAGGAAGAAATTGAGAACAAGACCATAGTATTTCGGTGCTAACTTGTATAGGCGAAATGTAAAATGTATTTAGAGGAGATGAGGGGGTGGGTGATGGAGGATTCCAGGGAGATTTATGGTTGGGGCTGAATGGAGCTTCCACAACACAGAGGTCTCAGATAAGTGAGGGCACAGAAGACTTTAGAACCGGAGTGGGAACCCCTGGATAATAATGATACTTCTATTTCAGGGGTCCCCACCCCCTGGGCCAACACAGCAGGAGGTGAGCAGCAGGTGAGTGAGAGAAGCTCCATCTGTATTACAGCCACTTCCCATCGCTCGCAATTACCTGCCTGAGCTCCACCTCCTGTCAGATCAGCAGCGGCATTAGAATTCTCATAGGAGCGCGACCCCTACGTGTGAACTGCACGTGCGAGGGACCTTAGGTTGCGCGCTCCTTATGAGGATCTAATGCCTGATGATGTGAGGTGGGGCTGAGGCGGTCCTCATCACCCCAGATGGGACCATCTAGTTACAGGAAACGAGCTCAGGGCTCCCACTGGTTCTGCATTACGGTGAGTTGTAGAATTATTTTTTACAATGTAAAATAATTTAAACATAATTACAATGTAATTACAATAATTACATGTAATAATAATAGAAATGAGGAAACTGTCTCTGGTGCCAAATCCTGAGGCCCAGAGAGGTTAAGGGATTCATCAGAAGTCACACAGCTTCCCAGTGGCCGGGCAGGTGTTCCTACTCCAAATCCTGCCCCTCATTTTTCCCGCCTTGCTGGGCATAATGAAATCCATGTGAACGTGTGTGTGTTGTGTGTGTGTGTGTATGTATGTAGGGGTGGGGGATTACTCCAGAAAGGAGAAGAATAAAAGTTTTCTTCACCCAGAAATCCTATGAATCTAGAAAAATGGCCTGTTATGTTCTCACTCTCTCCCTGGGTCTTCCTTTCGCTCCTGACCAGCCTCATTAACCCCACTCTTTTCTTTTCTCGCCCTCCCCCAGACACGAATGCAGAGTTTGAATCCAGATCCCAAGGCCCATTACACAAGTGTCTACGGAGCCCTCAAGAAAATCATACGGACTGAAGGCTTCTGGAGACCCTTGCGAGGCCTCAACGTGATGGTGATGGGCGCAGGGCCGGCCCACGCCCTGTATTTTGCCTGCTACGAAAACATGAAAAGGACTTTAAATGCCGTTTTCCACCACCAAGGGAACAGCCACCTAGCCAACGGTATTTGCAAGCATTTGTCTGGAGTTAGAAAGGTCTCTCCTTCAACAGACCCTTCCCCAGGGTTCTCCTCCCTGTGACCCAGCAGCCTGATGCCTCATCTCCGCCACGCTTTGCTCATGAATCAAGGACTCTAGATCTGTGTGTGCACGCACACCCAAACACACGCACGCACACACGCGCACGCGCTTTTTTTCATTCCCCTCCTTCGCCCTCTGAAGCCCAGGGAGAATCAGTGACAGAGGTGTTTCATTGTTGAGTGGGTTTTGCCTTTTTGCTTTTTTTTAAAAAAAAAAATTCAAAAGCAATTAATGATCAGATCTAGGGGAGAGAAAAAGAAACAAAAAAACAAACAACCCTGAATAGAAACAAAACTTTTGAATGCTGGATTCCAAAAAAAAAAAAAAAAAAAAAAAAAAAAAGGTTATCTGGACAGCTTCTTTGAGACTATTTAAAAACTGGCCCAACAGGTCTCTACAACGTCAAGATCTAACTAAGCTTTAAAAGGTCAAGAAGTTTTATGGCTGACAAAGGATTTGCTCCTGCACAGAGGACCTTTCCCACCTAAGCTTCTGGGGATTTGGGAATTTCGCCCCCATTCTCTTCCGTCTGTTGCATCTCTCTGCAAGCAAGGCTGAAATCGTTTCCTTTTGTTGTTTCGAGGGAACCAGGAGGGTGGGGGGGGTGGCCCTGAGCTGGCCGCAGGCAACTGTTTTATAGGCTTGTCTTACTGGGCCCTGCCAAGTGGTTATTTTCGCCTCCTGTGGGTTTGGCTTTTGTTGGTTTTCTGTTTGGGTTTGGAGTGAGACTCTGGCTAGTGGCATAAGGAGAACTTACTTTAACAAATTTATTTTTCAGCAACAGAGAGGTAGATGTGACTGGCAACAACTTTCTACCCCTTCTCTTTTTTGTTCTACTCAGAACCAGAAAGCATCCCTCCCATCAGCAAACCCTGGTAATAATGACTCCAACCTGGCTGGTTTGCAGACATTGGTTTTGCTTTTTCAAAATCGGCCCCTAGTTGCATTTGTCCGGACCGTCACCAAGATCTGCACTCTTGATGCTGTCCTCAAGTTCGTGGCCTCAGGGCCCTCCTTTTGCTGAAACTGCCTTTTTAGCTCCTTGGTCTCTGAGCCCCTTGAAGGCGGTTTGAACGGAGCCCAGTTTATGTCAAGTTCTACCCAGCACTGTTATTGCTTCACTGTGGTGTGTGCTTTGGTCGCGTTTTGACCTTTCTGGGGATGATCCTAAGCGTGTGGGAGGGAGGGAGGGAGGGGGGATATATATGCATTTGTGAAGCCTTAGCCTGTGTCCCTCATTCTTCCCACCTTTTAGCAGTTATCTTAATTACTGGGCAGTGTCACCCACAGAGGGAGGAAACCCAGAGCCAAAAGCAAAATTCCAGGCTGGAATCTGGCTTTCGAAGTTCCTGGTTCTTGAAGCCAGGCCAGAGGAGACCCTCAGATGGGCTCGGCCATTTCTGAGACACGTCATCACTTTGCAGACTCACCCTGGAAACCTGCCATATGCAGATCTCCCTGACGGCCCTTTGCCCTTGGCCATTTGCTTTAAAAAATGCCTGGATTTTATTAAGGAATTTTCTTAAAGATTCCACCACCACCACCACCACCACCCCCGTCTCTGCTGTATACATGGTATCATCCCCTTCCATTGCCCCCAGCGTAAGGGCAGAGTGGGTTAATCTGTAACAAAGGCCAGAGATGAGAGAGAATTAAAATCTCTGTGGTGGAAAAAAGCCACCAAGTGTGTTTTCTGTAGCATCCAGTGGTTGGCGGGTCTAGCCTTTTCCTACGGAAAATGAGGTTCTGCAGTATTGAAATGTGAGTAACGGTGCCTGTGTTACCTTCCTCATTTTTATCCAGTATTTTCCATGATCACTTTAGGGTTTTAAGAGTCAGTGCTCACCTGGGTGGAGTTGGTAGTGAGGTTTTGCTTCTTAGAATGCAGGTCCATGAGTTCCAGGAACTTCCTCAGAACCCCTGGTCCCAGAGGGTAATTTTCTGGAGTTTGGTTTTGCAGGGATAGCTGGGAGTATGGCCACCCTGCTCCACGATGCGGTAATGAATCCAGCAGAAGGTAATGTTTCATGGTCCCAGGGAGTGGCAGTAGGGGATGCGCAGAGGGGCCGGAGCAAAGTTGGGGGGTGGGGACAGAAGGTCTGGCAAGGGAACTCCTGGTCCCCAGTCGGAATAAGCAGGAGAATTTGTACCATGTTCTCAAAGGCCTCGAGAAGGCACGTGAGCATTTGAGCTCTGGGATTCCTGTTCGCTTAAACAGAGCTACACAGGCCAGTAGCATCAGTGTCTCCTGGGAGCATGTTAAGCATGGTGATTCTCAGGTTCCACCCCAGACCTACTAAACCAGAATCTCTGGGGGTAAAGACAGGATATCTGCTTAACAGGCCCTCCTGCCAGTTCTTTTGTGTGCTTTTGCACTACTCTGAAACTATGTGTGCACACAACACACCCCACTGGGCCCTTGTTAACCATTATCAACCATAGACGAATTTAGAAGGAACCTGTCAGAGGCCATTCATTAGGGCTTATGGGCTTATGTTCAATTTGCTTTTTTAAAAGAAATTGGAAATTATTATGGAAATTCTCAAACAGGCGAATGTAGGGAGAAGAGTGTGGTGAACCCCCATGTGTGTATCGCTCTACTTCGTAAATTAATATTTGGCCGTTTTGTTGTAACTGTCTTCTCCCACATTACCTTCTTTTTTTTTTCCTTTGGAATTTTGGGAGCATTATAAAGCAATTCTTAGCTGTACAGACGAGTTTCTGTCAGCTTTTCAGTATCCTCGCGTCCTCAGCCAACTTGGGTCTGAATGGTGAGGAGGTTTTGGACCCGGTGCTGGTCATACCTTCAGCTGGGTTATTCTCTGTGTGAGATGTAGGACTCTCTCCCTTTTCCTCCTCTATCGGAAAATGGTCCCTTGCCAGAAGGGAGAATCAGAGGTTAAAAATGCAGCATTTAAATCTTGCATTATAAGTTTGTCTGGTTTTGTCTTCTAAGGTTACAATTTATTTGCTGTCAGCTGCCTCCCATGCCTTAGCAGATAGGAAACTTGTTCTGACTTTCAGGGATGTATGGGTCAGATTGGGAGGTGGGCTGCTTTTTCTGTGTGTTTAAGGCAATTCATATCAATGAGCAGTAAGTTAGCCCGTGTCAACCAGGCAAGAATTTTATTTCTACTTTTTTTGAAGGAGAGAAAAATGAGGTTCAACTCACCCTTCTCTCCTTGACATTATATCATTTTAAGGAACTTTATTTCTTTAAAAGTAAAGCACACTGTATGTGTTTATCTTGCAATGCATGGGGACAATTAAAATTCTAAGTATTTGCCCCATGTCCTTTGACCCACCAGTTACTTTTGCATTAATAAAGCCAGGGTCCTCACTGGAGTTTGCCATTGAGCTTGGGCTGATATCATTCTAGTGTCTCTTCCAAGAGCACTGAGACCCAGAAGCTAAAAACACTGTCAGAGGTACAGACCACTGAGAATAAAAGACGGGACACGTGTCCAATAGACGTACTGGGACGGAGGGCCGAGGAGCCAGGAGCAGGGTTTAGATTTCTCAGCGTGTGTGAAGCCCGAGGCAGCTAGGGCCTGGGGGCTCCGCTCGGGGAGTCTCGTCTGAAGTGGCTGCCTGGTTTGGGGGCCACGTCAACCAAGAGGCAGGCAGGAGAAACGTCAGGAAACAGCCACCTCCTGGCCCTGGATCCCGGAGGCAAGTGTTTAAACGGGATGCCCTGGAGCTGGCCCTCGGTGGTTTCTCGGGCTGGGGCTGGGTGTGTGCTAGCTCTCTGTGCCCTGTTACCCATGTGTCTAAACTTGCTTGTTTCTCTTTATGGCTTGGCTTCCCATCTCACTCCGACCTGGGGTGGGGCTAAACCCAACCACCCGGGACCCGCCCACAGTTGTGAAGCAGCGCTTGCAGATGTACGACTCGCCGCACCGGTCGGCCCTCAGCTGCATCCGGACCGTGTGGGGGACGGAGGGCTTGGGGGCCTTCTACCGGAGTTACACCACGCAGCTGACCATGAACGTTCCCTTCCAGTCCATCCACTTCATCACCTATGAGTTCCTGCAGGAGCAGATCAACCCGTACCGGGGCTACAACCCGCAGTCCCACATCATCTCAGGCGGGCTGGCCGGGGCCCTGGCTGCAGCCGCTACCACCCCTCTGGACGTTTGTAAAACCCTCCTCAACACTCAGGAGAACATGGCCCTCAACCTGGCCAACGTCAGCGGCCGGCTGTCGGGCATGGCCAATGCCTTCCGGACGGTGTACCAGCTCAACGGCCTGCCGGGCTACTTCAAGGGCGTGCAGGCCCGCGTCATCTACCAGATGCCGTCCACTGCCATCTCCTGGTCCGTCTACGAGTTCTTCAAGTACTTCCTCACCAAGCACAAGCTAGAGAATCGAACTCCGTACTAAAGGAACGGGCTGTGGGAAGTGATGCCAGAATCTTCGATGGTGCAAAGACTTTCCCTGACTGCTGCCCTTCCCCTGCCCTCACACCAAGATTCCTGGGGCAGGGTGTTGGCAGGATCTGCTCTTTGACGCCTTAGAGAGAGGAGAGGACGGGACAGCCGCTCACACGACGGCCGTCCGTCCGCAGGGACATCCCAGGTGGTAGAACGTGTCGAAAGACAGACAGGGGAGCGAGAAAGTGCTTTTTCTCTTCCTCCCCCACCCTGCCCCCAAGAGCGATGTAGCCTTTCTGCTTCAGTATAGCATCTCCTCCCCTAGAATCGTACGTAGATCACCCAGGAGGGAAGAAAATGTGCAGTGACTGAAAACATTAAAGAGGAAAAAAAAATTATGTATATAGAAGTTCCAGTACACAGTATCACATAGATGGATAATGTTTATCCTTTATTTTTCTATGTAGAAGTTTTGGGATTTGCGTGTGTGCCTGTGTGTATGTACAAGCAAGTGTTACAGCTGGGAATATAAAGCTGTTTAAAAAAAAAAAAAACAGCTGAATTCTTCCATCGGGTTAAGTCAAAAGGCACCAAAGTAATACGTTGCTCCACGTGGCCTAAAATTGTGTTGAGCCCCCCCAGATGGAAGTTCCACTTGAATGTAAAATAATAAATATAAGGTTTATATTTTGAATTTTCTTTTCATAGGGGAAAATGGTACGTTGAAAAACAAGTCAAAATAATGATATAATACTTTTAGCTACTATTTTTTTTTTTTTTTCTTAATCAGTTACCTTCATGTGCCTTTTCCCTTGGTCTTTTCCTAGAAATTCCAGGACCAAAGATCTGGCCCTGGGGCTTTTCCTCTTGCTGTGTGCTCGCCCGCACGCACACGTACTGGGCAGCAGCACGGCTCACACTGGAGCACAGCGGCCCCAGTGGAATTAGGGTGGCTGGTCTTACACTTACTGAAACCATTTCCTTCCCTTGTGGGTGACGTGAATGTATGCCTCGCAGGGCCAGCACTTAAAAGCCCTTGAAATGCCAACGCTTGGCCACTTGTTGGGCGGGCATGTGTGATAAATCCTACCTTGATCCTAGGACTTAATTCTCCAACAGTCTTTTAACCCAGGCACTTCAGGTATTCTTGTCTGTGTGTGTGTTTGACTCAATCTCCCGATCTCCTGTGTTTCCCTGTGCGGTTTTAGGGGTTTTAAAAAACACAGCAAGCATATCCATGGCATTTGTCTGTACACCTGCCCATCACAGATTTCCACCTTAAGAGCCTCTCACCATGCAGGGACAGGCCAGGCTCCCCAGCCCCGCTGCGCAAGGGACCCGGGCCCTCGTGCTCAGTCAGGACGCCTCTCGAGCCATCTTCAGCCTTGCTTGGTCCACGCCAGCTGGGAACACGATGCCTTGTTTCCTGAAATGGCCTGTCTGAGCCAGATTATCCCTGAGAGCAAACGCAAGCCTGTTTCCTCCAGCCAAGCCTTCCCAGGCCTCTCTCCGAGGGAAGACCCAGTGGCTTCACAGTTTCCTTTAGAGCTGTCTTTCAAAATGAACAGGAAGTACGTGTGTGTCTTCATTATGGTCGGCCTGGTCCTGACCTTGACCCTTTGCCCTTCGCCTTTCGCCCTTCACCTCAGGCACGGTCCATGTCTTGCATTCTCACCGAGGCTCAGACCTGGGCTCCTTCGGATGCCGTGACTCCTGGGATGAACTCAGGTGGTGCTGGGACTTTTGCATCTCAGAACTTCGTGTGCTGTGCCTCTGGGAGTAGTTTGCAGGTCAAGGACAGCAGAAACCCACGTCAGGCAGCTCCCACACGTGCCCCGATGAGCAGGGTCTTCTCCTGGGCTGGGGCGCCTGCCTGCTGACCTGTCCCACCTCGGAGTTAGCCCACCCCCATCCCCCGGTGGAAATCAGTTGCAGCGAGCTTCCCCACTCCGTTCCAGTTGCATCCCCACTCAGGGATGCCAAAAGCCCACGGAGACCAAACTGCTGGGGGAAGTGTTGACATCTCTCTAAACATATACGCCATCAGAGTTACATTTTGCAAATGGAAGAAAATCTAGATCGAATTCTAAAATAATGATCCAACCACCCCTTTTTGTCCACTTCAGATACACCACACTGCTGCAAAATATTCCTTATTTCTTATGGGATTTTGTTTTCGATGGTATTGAGGAAAGAAACGGCTCACTTCTCTGGGAGAACTCCTTTGGGTCAGGAGAGATAGAGTCTCCAGATTTCAGAGTCGGAAGGTCTGATCCTGGCTTTCCTTTCCCAGCGTGTAGGGATCGGCTGGGAAATGGGGGTGATGCCGCCTGTCCTGCCTTCCCCACTGGGTCTTCCAGAGGCGGAACGAGCGACGTATCTGAGAAAGCTTTGAAAGTTGTGAAGCGCTAAACAAATAGAAGTGGTCATGAATTTGGGGGGAGGTAACCACCGCCCCCCGCCTCACCCTGAGCTCCAAAGCTTGTCTTGCTGCCCCGTGCAGACCGCGGCCCAGTTGACTGTGACTTTGACTTGGCCAAGAACGAAATAGGAACATGTTCTGCCCATGCCCCAGCCCTGGCGATGACCAACCTGATGTGGTCAGTCACGGCACAAACTTGGTCACTGGTGTCTTTGGTGTCACTGGGGTGCCATCTGCCGCCCAGCAATGCCACTTGAGTACAATACTCAATAACAGTGACTTCTGTCCAGACCATGATTTGTGATCCAACCCCTCATACATCTGAGTTTTACTTTTTAGAATTAAAAAATGGATTTTTTTCCAAATGGGATAAATCTTCAATCCATGACTTTTTTTTTTTCTTAACTTTGAATCGAAACTCGCTAGATACTGGCCTGCATCCTTTTGTGGGGTTCCTTTTGTTTTTAAATGCTGATGTCTTGTTCCAAGAGCTGTCCTCCAAAGTCCCCTCCTGAGGCTGCACTGGCGACACGTTGTTATACCATTAAGGTTTTATTTCACTTTATTTAAGGATGATGTGCTTGTTCATTACAAATGTACTGCTGCTTCCCACCTGCAAGACGCACGATGTATGTTGCTAGGGTGGGCCAGTGTCCTTTCTTAAATTCCTGTCGTAAATATCATGGTTTCTGCCTCTTGATTGTCACCAGTTCCTGGAAGAAGGGGAGAAATGTGTGTTTCTGTGTGGGGATATTTCTGATATGCTGCTACAGTTGTGACACTGGAGCTACAGAGAATAAAGCCTTGATCTTTGAAGTGTTGTGGGCTCTTTGGTGGGAATGTTGGAATAAGAGGGAAGTGGATGGAGAAAAGGAACCTAGTTCATGGGGCTTGTGCCTCCTGCAGTCTGGTGCACTAAGGACCAGGATCTATGGCTTCGATGGAAAGTGCCCCTCAGCCCTCTTATCAAAATGGAAGCAGGTGGCCGGGAATGGTCACGAGAGATGATGGGGCAGGGCTGGGAGCCTCCATGGCTCTGCTCGCTCTGCTGGGGAGGGTGGCAGCTCTTCTATCCTTGTGGGATCATGAGTGTGAGAGGCTGCCAGCACCTGGGATGCCCAGCCCTGGTGCCTGGCACGCTCATGCCTGTTCTCCCTCTCTCATCCCTTTATGGAGGCTTAATCAGGGTTCCTCTACACGGAAGACCCCGAGGGGGACCAGAATCCACACATACTTCCTAAAGAGCACAGCTTAAACCAGGAACTAGACCTATTCTGGAGTTGAGAATGGGGCTGGGGGATCTCGGACCCCTTTGAAAAGCCAGGGACAGCTCTTGACTCATCACAGTTTGGGAGGCCAGAGCGCCTGCTTTCAGCATAACCACCAAAGACTTTAGTGAGGGTGGGGAGTCAGGGTTGAGGTCAGGCTTGAGAACCAGCCATGGGCAGTGGTGCCAGGAGGTGGGCAGTGGTGCTGATCAGAGAGTGGAGAAGGCTGTAGGTAAACTTCCTGCTTTGCACTTTTACCAAAGGCCAACAGTGTGCTTCTCAAAGCTGCCTTGTGGCTTGTTGATTGCCTCCACGCCGGGCTGGAGGGCATCCAGTGCGTATGTACCCATTCAGCAGATTTCTCTCCCTGCCCCATGGAGTCCACCTGCCGGCAAGTCCAGAGCGCCTCCCACGAGCAGAGCACCGTGCCTGGCGCCCTGGGGACACGAGCCAAGTGTCAGTGGTGTTCCCACCCTTTCAGGCCCTACAGTCTAATAGAAGAATATAAGGGAAGACATCAAATCAAGACCCACCAAGATGGTAGTGGAGGCAGCCGTGGATGTAAAACAGTAACTTGATAACCTTTAGACCAGGCTCCATGAGACACTTACTAGTCCATCCAATCCCCAGCTCTGTCCCCGCTGTTGGTGTGCCGTCTTGTCCTGCACCAGCTCCCCGGAGGTGACAGGGCGCATTTTTTCCCCGCTTCGAATTCGGTAATGTCACGCTGGTAGCTTGAAATCAGCAATGGTAGGAATGTTTACACCACAGAAATGGGCCGGTGCTATAAATCAGGGCTCTTTCTTTTTGAAGAGCCAGCTCACCTGTCCACCACTATTGGCACATAGCACGGGGCTTGGTGTGTGATATTTGCTGAAGTTTCACTGAGTGAAAGAGATGCTGGCTGCACTTTTTGTCTTCGACCCGGGGTCCCCTCTAGTGCTGGAGCTCCTGGTTCGTCCTACGACAGAGACCGTCTTCATCACTTAGGAGTCCTTTCCAGCCCATCCACACTCTTTAAATTCCAGCCCAGAAAATCCATGAAGGGAAGGGCTTCCCTTTCCTCCCCGGCCAAGCGCTCCATTCTGTTCCAGTTCCCACCTCTTCGGGGAGAGACTCCACTTCTGCCCGCTCGAGTGACCTAAATGCAACAGACACCTCCGAGAAGCATATAAGAAGCCCAGGGTTGTCCAAGAGACAGACACGGCCCCTGGGAGGGGTGGAGGGGGGCTAGTACTGCTTACAGAGAAATGAAGGCTTGGCTCTGGTCTAAGGCAGAATGCATGCATGGCCTAAGAGTTCGGGAGAACAGCTGGGTTGAGCCGTAGAGGCCTTGTAGGAGAAACCTCGGTGCCGAGCTGCAAATGTGAGTTTTGACTGTCATCTGACCTTGAATCAGTGGGTGATGGGGAGTCATTAAGGGTCTCTGAGTGGAGGACTCCACGACTGGAGCTCAGCTTTAGGAAGAGTCATCTGGCGAAAGTAACAGGATGGAGTGGAGGTGGGATACCAAGGAGGCCCCCTCCTCCCTGGGCGTGCTCGACATGAGCTGAGCTCTTGGCCAGAGCTTCCTCTTCACCCCCCACCTCCCCCCGCTTGGTGATGGTTCCTTGCCCTTCTTCAGGCCACACCCTGACTACCTTCTTTGTTGCTTTCCGGGCCTCCTAAGGATGGCTGCTTGGGAAGGTTTTGCCTTTGGAACTCCTGGCTCTCCACCCCTCTTGGTGCTGATCTGCCCTCACAGCTTCACCTGGCCCCCCTGGAAAGATGATTCCCAGATGTGGGAGATAGCGCTCCCACCTCTCTCCTGAGCTCCAGATCTAGGTGTTCAGGTGCTGGCTGGAGATCTCCCAGATCTCAGCTACTGTTCTCCTAACCCCAAGAGACTTTGGCCCCTCCTACCGGAGGCTTACCATGTTACTTACATTATTACTCCCTTACTGTGCTACTCCCTTACCCTGCTACTCCCTTACCGTGCTACTCCCTTACCGTGCTACTCCCTTACCATGCTACTCCCTTACCATGCTACTCACCATGTTACTCACTTGCTCAAAATCTTCCAGGGCTCCCCAGTGCTTATTGACTTTAAGAATAGGCTAACCTGCATATGGCAGTGCCAGATTCAGGGAGTAAAGAGAAAGAGAACAGCTAATGGACATATGAGACCCTGAGGTCTTGATCTCATGAACAGGGCAGGACAAGAACCATGTGCAGTGCTTACATTTAACAGTGAGGAGAGAAATGGGGACCAGGAGAGACTGGAGTGGTCAGAAAACTATGAAGGTAGCCAAGAGGTGAGGCTTTTTCACTGGAGGAGGAGTCATCCATTCGACTTGGGTACGTGTGATGTAAAAGCAGTGACAGTCATTTACAAATTCCGAGATTGTCTCTCCTTGCTCTTGCCCTCTTTGTCCCTGGTTTGTCTCCCCTCCCCTTTACCCTTGCCTCTTCTGATTCCTTGTTAAACCCCACCTCCCCCAGGTTCAGCTGCTTGCCCTCCAAGCGCCATTCCTAATATACCTGACAAAATATCCCAGTAGCCACCTAAGACAATAATCAGGCAAGTAATCAGAAATGCCCATCCCAGGCTTGTTCACAAAAGTCAAATCTGGAAGCAAACTGGATATCTATCAAGAAGTTAAATGATTTATAGAGCATCTGAGCTACCCTGGTGTTCTAGTGGGAACCAAGGAAGTTTCATCAGGAGTCCCGGGTCAGATACATTGTTTAAAAGGTGGACTCCCCAATACATTTATAAAATTCGAGAATACTTCCAAGCTTACTCATTTCTCTAGCCTTTCCTCCTAAAAGTAACCTTACTTTGGGGAACACGTAAGCCCCCTTTTGTGAAGGGGTGGATATGCGATGGCATATCCACGGTTTAGAATTCCACTTTAGTTTCCTGTTGACATGGCTTCTTTAAGAAAACCTTTGCTCATGTTTTTGTTTACACGTGGCAGCCGTGATCTTTCACTTTCTATAGCAGGTGGGACAGCTGGGGAGAACCACCAGCAGCACCACTGCTGAGAGGACACAAGTGCCACCTGAGGAAGGATAACCCAGCCTGTGTCTGCTGTCATCTGAAAGTCCTATGTGAGAAGAAAAACTATAACATCAAGATCATACTGGAGATGTTTGGGTCTCTGACCCAAGGCAGTTGAAGTCCAGGCATTGCCTTAAGAGTTCTCGTGAATTTCTGTTATCAAGGACTTACTACTGAAATCACTTACCACAAAGCAGAACCCACGTGAAACCCAGAGCGACAGAGGCATTGTGGACACCTGGGTTCTTTGTCATTGTCACCCTGGCTTTTGGTGGCTTCCTTTAAGAGAACAGGTGGTTTAAAAAGAATAAACGAAGGAGTTCAGTCCTGGAGTCTGCCCAGCATCCTGCTTTCAGCCTTAGGTGTTGCTCTGGCCCGGGGTGGGTGGAGCGGGGCATGGGGGAAGCGGAGAAGTTTCACTGCGTGTACCGTCGTGACCTGGACATCAGTGTGCAGTTTAACACAGGAAGTTTGGAAGGGAAGAGAGAACAAAAGAGTTATAAAGCTGTTCTAGAACACCCAGTGTGGAAGTTTTCAGGACTGTACCAAAAAACATGTTCTGACCTCTACGTTACTTGCCAAGTTTTTGCAGAAGGGAAGCCTCTGGCCTTGCCAGTGAGACCCTCCTACAAGGCATTTAGTATGAGATGGAACTGGAATGAATGGCTAAATCTGCCTGTGAAATACCCTGACTGGCCCAGGAATGCCCAAGTGGCCCTGACTATTTGGGATGTGTTGGGCCAGGAAAGGCAGTGTCTGTGGGAGGACCAACCGTTTCACGGTTTGGAAAATACGGCATGTTTTGCCAGGGGATGCATGACTTGAAAGTCTGGCCTAACGTGGAAGCAGATGGATCAGAACCCACAAAAACTGCTGGCAGAACAAGCAGTGCTCTCTCAGAACATCAGGTCAGCAGCCTTGCCAAGTTACCTCTAACATCAGCAGCAGATAAGCAAATAATGTTGGGTTTGATTTCTGGTTTCTGCAATGTGGAAGACTAAGATAAACTGAAAATCCTCCCACAACAAACAGCTAAAAGTATGAAGTAGCAGTAAAATAGGTAAAACAATTTAGGAAGGTAAGCCTTGCCAAAGATGAGTTTGCAATCTACAATTACAAACCAATGAAAGCTAAAGTCAATAATCATGACAAACAACTGGAATATATCCACCAGAAATTCAGATAATGGGATATTGAAAATAAAAAAAAACTATTTAAAAATAAAACAATAATATGAAAACATAAATCAAAGAATAAAACCCAAAAAAGAGAAAGGTTATTTACTACTATAGCTATATAATGAAACTTAATACTGGTTAGAGTAATTCTTCATCTTTTTTTCTCCTTTCTTCAAACTCAAGTGTTTGTTTTTTTAAATAAATCTATTTATTTATTTTTGGCTGTGTTGGGTCTTCGATGCTGTGCACAGGCTTTCTCTAGCTGCGGCGAGCGGGAGCTACTCTAGGTTGCGGTGCGCGGGCTTCTCATTGCTGTGGCTTCTCTTGTTGCAGAGCACAGGCTCTAGGCGTGCAGGCTCAGTAGTTGTGGCACGTGGGCTCAGTAGTTGTGGCACGTGGGCTCAGTAGTTGTGGCTTGCGGGCTTTAGGGCACAGGCTCAGTAGTTGTGGTGCACAGGCTTAGTTGCTCTGCGGCATGTGGGGTCTTCCCGGACCAGGGCTCGAACCCGCGTCCCCTGCATTGCCAGGTAGATTCTTAACCACTGTGCAACTAGGGAAGTCCAAACTCAAGTGGTTTTATAAGCCGGATTTACAAAGCTGCTGAGATCAATATGACCATGACAGAAAAACCAGAGAAGGAAAGTGAAAGAAAGGAATATTACAGACGGTTCTCACTTATAAATACAGATGCAAAATTTCAGTTGAAAATTAGCAAACTGAACCAAGCAATTAAAAAATACATCATGCCCAGGGACTTCCCTGGTGGTCCAGTGGTTAAGAATCCACTTTTCAATGCAGGGGATGCAGGTTTGATTGCTGGTGGGGGAACTAAGATCCCACGTGCGGCGGGGCAACTAAGCCTGGGCGCAGCAACTAGAGAGAAGCCTGCGCACTGCAATGAAGAGCCCGCATGCCCCAACGAAAGATCCTGCGTGACGCAACTAAGACCCAATGCAGCCAAAACTTAAATAAATAAATAGATATAAAAAAAAATACGTCATGCCGAAACAGGATTTATTCCAAGAATGTAAGAACAGTTTAACACAGAATATCTATCAGTGTACATTATTACTGCATTATTGAGTGTTTCAGGGGTCCCCCAAGATGAGATGATGGAATCACAGGGCTCAGAGGCAGTTGTAATCACAGCTAAGATTTATTATAAACAACACAGTAAGAATATACAACTAGATGGTTCAGTAAGGGAAAAAGATATAGGTGAGGTCTGGAGAAATCAATACACAGGCTTCCTATGCTTCCCCTTCCCAGCCCAGGAAGAGACACACTTGAGTGTGCTTCTTTCTCCAGGAAGAAAAATGAAGGCTTTTGGAAAAGCCCATTTGAGACTCAGAAATTAGGGGTTTTGCTGGGGGTCTGGTCACACAGGCATTCTCTGCCCTCAAGTACCAAAATTCTAGCCTCCGAGAAAGAAATCAGGTGCTCACCATAAATCACAATATACAAACAACCTAGCCACAGTGAAACATCTATACCAGTTAGAGAATGTTTCAGCAGTCAAGTTCTCACACCTTAGCGGGAGCCCATCGTTGCAAGCAGGTCCTTCTAAAGATAGCAGCTTCAAGCCTGCTATGTTAACTATCTCCTGCACATTAAATTAAAGGAGAAAAGTAACATATGGTCAAAAGAATCCCCAATCTTACCAACTTTTTGGTAAGTTTCAACAAACATTCATCATACAAAGTTTTGGTAAAATAATATAGGACTGTCTTAACCCGATATAAGAAATATACCAAGAAACATCTTACCAAATGGTTAAATGTAAGAAACATTCTCATAAAGTCAGGAACAAAACAAGAATGTTTCTACTACTGCTCCGATTAGACACTGTACCAGAGTTTCTTGCACTAGCCAGTACAAGAAAACAGTATATGTAGAGCTAAGAAATAAAAATTATTTACAGATGAAAATCACATAGAAAAGTCAGAACTATTAGATAAACTGTTAAAATAATGAGTTGAGGGCTTCTCTGGTGACGCAGTGGTTGAAAGTCCACCTGCCGATGCAGGGGACGTGGGTTCGTGCCCCGGTCCGGGAAGATCCCACATGCCGCGGAGCGGCTGGGCCCGTAAGCCATGGCCGCTGAGCCCGCGCGTCCGGAGCCTGCGCTCCGCAACGTGAGAGGCCACAACAGTGAAAGGCCCGCGTACCGCCAAAAAAAAAAAAAAAAAAAAATAATAATAATAGTAATAATAATAATGAGTTGAGAAATGTTGTTAGATACAAGATTAATAAACAGAAATCAGTTATTATTCCAACATTCCTATTATTCCCTTTTTACCAATCTAAAAATACAAGATATTAAAAGATATTTGCACTAGCAACAAAGACTACATGAAATTTAGAAATAAACCAAACAGAAAAGGTATAGATCTTCATCTTGGAAATCCAACAATATCCCGCCTAGAATTCTGCACTAAAGAAACTCACTTTGGGCATAAGGCGATACATACAAGTATATTCACTTCAGCCTTGATAATAGCACAAAAAATTGAGCTTGTTGGGAGAATAAATAATAAACTGATTTACTCATACACTGGGATACTATACAACAGTTTAAATGAAAGCATTTGAGCCATGTAGATTAACATGGATAATCTCAGAGACAGAATTAAGTTTAAAAAAGCAAATTGAAATGAAGGAATGGGGGAAGTCTTTCCAAATATTTGTGACATTTTTCATCTTTTAAAAAAAGTGTGAAACAAATAAGGCAAACTGTTAACATATGTTCAGTTTCGACAGTGAATACATGGATGTCTATTACATTATTCTGTATAATTTTGTTTTGGTTCAAAATAATAAAAATTTACATACATACATGCATAATTTTAAAACTCAGACATTTAACTTGCCAGGACTTGGAATACAATAAATCTATAGTCAATGAAGGAAAAAAAAAAGAATAAATGAAGAGTGGTCTTGGGAGCCTTTGCTCCTATTGTTTGTGGGGGTGTAGATATAGATTCTGGCTTCTGCTGGATAGTGAGAATATTCTTTTAGAGGATGCCTCTGGTTGGGTTGACAGGTGACAAATATATATCTCAACATTCATATTTTGAGCTTCATGCAATCAGGTGAGTGAAATACTGCAGCAAATCTTCTCCCTTTGCCTGATTGTATCTGTGTAAAGTTTGGAATAGAATAATGTACAAATTTTAATGAAAATAATTATGGATACCACCCATATGCCATTTTTTTTCTGTAGTGCTGGGCTTCACAAAGTTTTAATGGGTGTTGCTTTATAGAAACCACTTTTATAAATTGGAGTCTAGTTGCTTTACAATGTGTTAGTTTCTGCTGCAGAGCAAAGTGAATCAGTTATACGTATACATATATCCACTCTTTTTTAGATTTCCTTCCCATTTGGTCACCACAGATCATTGAGTAGAGTTCCCTATGCTAAACAGTAAGTTCTCATTAGTTATCTATTTTATATATAGTAGTGTATATACGTCAATCCCAATCTCCCAGTTCGTCCCACCCCCCCTTCCCCCCTTGGTAACCATAAGTTTGTTCTCTACATCTATGACTCTATTTCTGCTTTGCCAGTAAGTTCATCTGTACCATTTTTCTAGATTTCACATATAAGCAATACTATACGATATTTCTTTTTCTACTTCTGACTTACTTCACTCTGAATGACAATCTCTAGGTCCACCCACGTCTCTGCAAATGACACTATTTTGTTCATTTTTATGGCTGAGTAATATTCCACTGTATATATGTACCACATCTTCTTTATCCATTACTCTGTTGATGGACATTTAGGTTGCTTCCATGTCCTGGTTATTGTAAATAGCACTGCAATGAACATCGGGGTGCATGCATCCTTTCGAATTATGGTTTTCTCTGGAAATATGCCTAGGAGTGGGATTGCTGGGTCATATGGTAGGTCCATTTTTAGTTTTTTAAGGAACCTTCATATTGTTCTCCATAGTGGCTGTACCAGTTTACATTCCCACCAACAGTGTAGGAGGGTTACGTTTTCTCCACACCCTCTCCAGCATTTATAATTTGTAGACTTTTTTGGTGATGGCTGTTCTGACTGGTGTGAGGTGATAATCTCATTGTAGTTTTGATTTGCATTTCTCTAATAATTAACAATGTTGAGCATCTTTTCATGTTCCTCTTGGCTATCTGTATGTTTTCTTTGGAGAAATGTCTATTTATATCTTCCTCCCATTTTTTGATTGGGTTATTTGGTTTTTTTGTTATTGAGCTGCATGAGCTGTTTGTATATTTTGGAGATTAATCCCTTGTCAGTTGCTTCATTTGCTAATATTTTCTCCCATTCTGAGGGCTGCCTTTTTGTTTTGTTTATGGTTTCCTTTGCTGTGCAAAAGCTTTTAAGTTTAATTAGATCCCATTTGTTTATTTTTGGTTTTATTTTCATTACTCTGGGAGGTGGATCAGAAAAGATCTTGCTGTGGTTTATGTCAAAGAGTGTTCTGCCTATGTTTTCCTCTAAGAGTTTTATAGTGTCTGGCCTTACATTTAGGTCTTTAATCCATTTTGAGTTTATTTTTGTGTATGGTGTTAGGTAGTGTTCTAATTTCATTCTTTTCCATGTAGCTGGCCAGTTTTCCCAGCACCACTTATTGAAGAGACTGTTTTTTCTCCATTGTATATTCATGCCCCCTTTGTCATGTATTACGTGACCATAGGTGTGTGGGTTTATCTCTGGGCTTTCTATCCTGTTCCATTGATCTATATTTCTGTTTTTGTGCCAGTACCATACTGTCTTCATTACTGTAGCTTTGTAGTATAGTCTGAAATCAGGGAACCTGATTCCTCCAGCTCCGTTTTTCTTTCTCAAGATTGCTTTGGCTATTTGGGGTCTTTTGTGTTTCCATATAAATTGTAAAATTTTTTGTTCTAATTATGTGAGAAATGCCATTGATAATTTGATAGGGATTGCATTGCATCTGTAGATTGCTTTTGGTAGAAACCACTTTCAGTAGAGAAAGTCCTTGACAACAGAAGTATCTGTGGACTCAAAGCAGTGCCCAAATTTCAACTGCCTTGGCCCAGGACTAAAAGAACTTCACCAGCCTGGAAGCTGATAAGACCCAAGTGTTAGCAGCTTCCTTTGGTTCTCGCTTATTTTCTAGCACTTCCAGTGGTCTTATCTATGGATTACTTTATGTCCATAATAATGAACCTCTATGGTCAGTTCACAGTCTTTAGGCAGGGGCCACGGGCTGAGGGCCTATTGTATGTCTCCCTCTCATGTTTCCCCTCAGACTCATGATATGAATGAGATCTGGGTAAATTACACATTAAGAAGATTATGATTAATGACACTGAGATGATAACTGTACTGGGAAGAACAGCTGGGATGTTCCAGATGGTAATACTGGACCAAACCCTGATCCTGTTATTCATCATAGAAAAACTCCCTTCACACAGCATGGAACATGGGGTTCTAAGACTCTTGGTGTTCCAGTGAGCTAGGGTTGCCAAGAGCACTCACTTGCAAATGTTCTTAGATTCCTACTGTCATGCTTCCTTTGATCCCACTTCCTATTCTGAAGAGATTATTTTTGATGATTTGACTTAGGTCGAAAACCTTTGTTTATTGATGCTATCTTGTATTTCAACCTTGGCCTCTATAATTCTTTTGTTTCTAAGACCAGCAAGTTTCTAAAAGCCAAATTTGAAAAGTGTATAATTACCTTATAGTGAATACTAATATGAGAATAATTTTTTATTCTTGATATAATGAAGTAATTTATTTTGCTCTGGTTAATTTTAACCATTAAACCATATCAGATGGGTGCAGTCCAAAGGCTTGGACACTAGTCCTGGTGGTCACTAACTAGTGGGGTAAATTTGAGTGACCTTGGACATATCATTTAATCTCTCTGGTCTAGTTTCCTCATCTGGAAAATGAAAGGGTTGGGTCAGATGACCTGTAATAGTTACTCCAACTGCAATAGTCTATGTTTGTTTAATACAGGCTCTATCCAGTCTCCAAGTCTGTAATTAAAGTATGATTACATGCTTTTATATGAGATGAGAAGGAGAATCTTCACAGGCCTTTTAGCATACCTGCCAGAAGGAATCATTCATTATCATTTTGCTTTACTGATATTTACTTCTCACTTCCTAAACTACTCTACAAATAAAATATAAAAATCCAGGGGCTTCCCTGGTAGCGCAGTGGTTGAGAGTACGCCTGCCGATGCAGGGGACGCGGGTTCGTTCCCCGGTCCGGGAGGATCCCACATGCCGCGGAGCGGCTGGTCCTGTGAGCCATGGCCGCTGAGCCTGCGCATCCGGAGCCTGTGCTCCGCAACGGGAGAGGCCACAACAGTGAGAGGCCCGCGTACCGCAAAAAAAAAAAAAAAAAAAAAAAAAAATCCAGGAACTCAGTATAGGAAAATGATGCATGTAAATGTATTTCACATCCTTGTCTTTAACATGTTTTTAATTGCTGCATCTTTATGCAATGGTCATTAAATAATTTGCCTATGTCATTCTAAATTCTGAGTGACGACTGTTGTCTGTGTTGAACTCCAGGTCCAGTGCCTGAAACAAAATAGGTCACATTGAGAGCTTGCAGTTTGGGGAACGTGATAACAGCAAGGCCCTCATTTTCACATTGTACATAATTATAGGAAGACACAATGAGGTTTTTCTGTGGCATTTAAAAAAATTGTAGGGTCTGTATGTCTGAACTTTTAAAAAATACATACTTCAATTTTTAGAACAGTTTTTGGTTCACAGTAAAATTGAGGTACAGGGAGTTCCCATATACCTTCTGACCCTACACATGCATAGCCTCCTCCATTATCAACATCCCTGACCAGGGTGGTACATTTGTTACTATTGCTAAACCTACATTGACACATCATAATCACTCAAAGATCATAGTTTACCTTGGGGTTCACTCTTGATGTACATTTTATGGGTTTGAACAAACATGTAATGACATGTGTCCACCATTATAGCGTCATACAGGGTCATTTCACTGCTCTAAAAATCCTATGTGCTCTGCTATTCATCCCTACTTCCTCCTAACCCCTGCAACCATTGATCGATTTGCTCTCTCCATAGTTCTGACTTTTCCAGAATGTCATATATTTGGAATCATACAGTATTTCATCTTTTCAGAGTGGCTTCTTTCACATAGTAATATGCATTTTAAGTTTCCTCTATGTCTTTTCATGGCTTGATGGTTCATTTCTTTTTTTTTTTTTTAAGATTATTTATTTATTTTTGGCTGTGTTGGGTCTTCGTTTCTGTGCGAGAGCTTTCTCTAGTTGCGGTGAGGGGCCACTCTTCATCGCGGTGCACGGGCCTCTCACTGTCGCGGCCTCTCTTGTTGCGGACCACAGGCTCCAGATGCGTAGGCTCAGTAGTTGTGGCTCAGGGGCCCAGTCTCTCTGTGGCATGTGGGATCTTCCCAGACCAGGGCTCGAACCCGTGTCCCCTGCATTGGCAGGCAGATTCTCAACCACTGTGCCACCAGGGAAGCCCCAATGGCTCATTTCTTTTTAGCACTGAATTATATTCCATTGCCGGGTTGTACCACAGTTTTTTGTTTTGTTTTGTTTTGTTTTGTTTTGGTCCAGTCACTTACTGAAGGACATCTTGGTTGCTTCCAAGTTTTGACAATTATGAATAAAGCTGTTGTAAACATCTACGTGCAGGTTTTTGTGCGGACATAGTTTTCAACTCCTTTGGGTTGAACGAAAAGTGATTACTGAATTATATGGTAAGATTATTTTAGTTTTGTAAGAAACCACCAAACTGTTTTCCAAAGTGGCTGTCCCATTTTGCATTCCTACTAGTTTTGCATTCCCATCTCAAGCAACAATCACTGTTAATTGTTTTTAAGCAAACTTCCGGAGTCCCACTGAGTTTGGAATGCCTTAGGGGTTAATCAGCCCTGGATTTAGGGAGGTGACAACCAGCCCTGTAGATTAGAGTGGAGGAGGGAGGTGTGCAGGAGGCTTGTAAATGTCCTCTGTGTGTGTGTGTGTGTGTGTGTGTTAAGAATTATGTCTGTAAGGATGTCATAGATTAGAGAAAAAAAGTGTTTTGAGGATGAATGTGTGAATACACTGTCTCCACTTGGATGGACTGTGTTACTTATGGACACAATTCTATAGTAGTATTTGATTCTCAATCAAATTCTTTTTTTTTTTTTTTTTTTTGCTGAATTTCTATTTCTTGCCACAGGGTGGCATCTGATTTTCATTAATATCCGAGACACGCTTCATCTCTCACCACTCAGACTGGAAGCCCACATCTGTCTCAGCCTCTGGATGCTTAGAGTACCACAATTTTTTCAAATGGCAGCATTTCCAAAGGATATTGCATTACCTTGGGTTCCTCTAGGAGTCTTGAACTAAATCTTTGTATCCGTAACTCAGATCTGTATCAAGGCATCCTCATGCATTTTACATTTTTTTTTTTTTTTTTTTTTTTTTTTTTTTTTTGCGGTACGCGGGCCTCTCACTGTTGCGGAGCACAGGCTCCGGACGCGCAGGCTCAGCCGCTCCGCGGTATGTGGGATCTTCCCAGACCGGGGCACGAACCCGTGTCCCCAGCATCGGCAGGCACTCTCAACCACTGTGCCACCAGGGAAGCCCAGCATTTTACATTTTTTTAATTGATCATTGCTTTGCAGATCCTTCATAGTTTGGGAACTTTTCCCTTGTGTTTCTTTGCCTTACACCCAAGAGTGGAGGCATGAATTATTTTGACATATGCTCATTATATGCCACGTGCTATTTTGCTTGGGAGTGAGAGCGTACAGAGAAGCCTTTACTCAAAGATCTAGGTTTCAAGCTGGGTCTATACAAGATATATGCATGAAACAACCCTGAAGGAAAATTTCCCAAGGCAAATTGGCTAAGTTGAAGACCACTTGTATGAGTAAGGTCTCTAGATCATTAAGGGAAGGGATCAAGTCTGATTGGGTTCACTATTGTGTTTCTAGCACCTTGCACAGTACCTGCAGGGGTCATGACTCAGCTGAAAACTGTGGACTTTGGGGCCCTGAGACCTGGGTTCAAAAGCCCGCTTGCTAGCAGTAGGACCTTGAACAAGTCACTAAGATGGTTTGCGCTCTATTTTTCCTCTCTGTTATGTGAGGATGATAATTAAAACCTCAAAAGACTGTTGTAAAGACTGAGTGAATAATATAAATGAAACCAACTGCCAGTGGGTATTAGGGCCCTGTGTTTCTTCTCTTTTCAAACATGTAAAATTATCTTGAGCTGGATGTCGCAAGGATTTGGCCCAGAGACACCATTCCCGCGTTCCTGTGTGCAAAACTGTTGTGTCCATCAAGCCCTATAGATTCAGTGCCTTAGGAGTACCAGCTGTACAGGGAACCGTGGGAATGTTTGGAAACCAAAAAGAAATGTACTGATTTCAAAATATGAAAAGAAAACTGAAAAATCAAAGTTAATGAACCTTTAATTAAATGTCTATTAAACATTATATCAGTTAGTTAACTGCTTCTAGCTCTTATATAGCCACATAGAAATTATATTTAACGTGGGATGTGAGTAAATTAAAGCTTTTTGATTTGATGTGGGATGAAGACTTAGGGACACAGGCCTATAAAGTTCTTAAAACAGTTCCACTCCTATGGCTGGTGCAGTCATGGAATCCTTAAGGATGAACTGGCTTGCCATGCCAAATGAGGCAGGGCCTGGGGGCTTATCAGTCCTCCCGACCTGTTACTTTCCTTCAACAGCTAGATCAGTAGTTGTGGTGAGCTGACAGAGGGTGAGCCTGACAGAGGATGAAGAATGGATTGGAAACAGGGTTCTGTGGATTCTTTCTCATTAGTGGATACTCTTTGGCTTCTCAGTAATAAGGAAATAAACAATTTAAATTTGACTTATACTTTATTTTAAAAATCTAGCCATATCCATTGATCTTTTCAAGTTGCAGTGAGAGCCCCAGAAAAAGAAAAAAACTCTTGGTGTATGTTGGTAATACGAGAGGACACTCATATTACAATCTATTTCTTCTTATTTACTAAATGCACGCTTCATGTAAGAACATCCTCCCCTTGGGTTGAGCTATGGCACTACCTTCTCCTTCTGTAAAGGTGGGGAGTGCTGGATGAAGCTGGGAGATGAGCAGAAGCATCTGTATGCTATAGAAAGAGGAGGCAATGGTTCGTCAGGAGCTTGGAGCTCCCAGGACTGGTTTTGATGCCCAGCAATTAAGTTCAAGCTTACGTCTCCCAGAGTCACTGCATTAAAGCACAGGGAATTTTAGGAACCCAGGAGAGTGACTGCTAGACTGCCTAGACTGCTCACCTGACAGAACCTCCACTACATGCCAATAAGGATTTAGTTGCCAGAGAAATTGGTGTGTGGCAAGAGGGGTGGATTAGCTTCTTTGCAAAAGGAGACTTCAGTTTGTAGAAGAAGCCACACTGGTTTGCGTTATAGAGGATGCCTATATTCCCAGGCATCTGTTATGCTCTGTGATTGATAAGATTTGCATCCATTGTTTTTCCAGAAAGTTACTGAGCAAAGTGAGGAACTCCATCCTAGAAGGGCAAAGGCAGAGTTGTCTGTGATTTTTTGAAAGACTACTGAACCTGAAACACAGCTCGGGAAAGTGGGGCCTGAGGAAATGTGACCAGGATGTGCAAACTGACGGGCAGAGCACCTGAGCTAACTGTGGAGGAGGAGGGAGCCAGAACAGGGTGCACAAAGTTTACCTGGTGTGTTGAACAGGTGTCATCTCTGTCATACATCACTAAGCACCAGGCTGAGACAAAGACGACTTCTTCCTTCTCATGGTGTTGCTGTTTGCACTTGACATTAGGACTGGCAAGATGAGAGGAGGGATGTGGCCGTGATCCAGCTCAAAGGGGCTCAGGACCCAGTGACTTTTAGCTGTGAGCACAGTCTAAGAAAGGGCAAGTCCTGGTGCAACCAGGCACCCGAGCCCTGTCTCCTGGTGTCCTCTTCATTAAGGCAGAGAATGTGGGTTTCTCCAGTGGCTAGTCCTGGGGACTTGAACTGCCTAGGAACTGCTCTGACTCTTTTTTTTTTTTTCTTCCTGTCGTGGTATTGGAAAGCCTGTGAGAATAACTTAACCAACATGTTCTTGATTAGAACTGCAGAGAAAATAAGAATATCCTGGGAGAGCATCACAGTTGCAGGTTCACCTCACTTTAAGCAGATGATGAAATTCAAAACTCCAGTTTACGTAGATAATAGTGCATATCGGATGCACTAAGTTTACCTCACGAAAGAATACACACTAAGATTCTTTTTAAAAGTAAGCCTGCTTGGTGAATTTGTAAATATTGAAATACGCAAGAATCCCATTTGCGTTCAGCTTTTAGAAATATGTATGTTTACCTAAGGAAGGGACATGTGGAATTGAAGAAATTAACAGACTGCTAAATTAAAAAAAAATATTTACGAATTTACATCGAGAATAATGAACTTGTTTGGTGTTCAGTTCTGAGTTTTGAGAAATGTATAAAGTCATGTAATCACCACCATGATCAAGGTACAGAATATTTCTATCACTCCCCCAAATTCCCTTGAGCTGCCCTTTTATAGTCAAATTTTTTCTCAACCCCTGACCCTTGACAAACCGTTCTCCATCTGTATAGTTTTGCCTTTTGCAGAAGGTCATACAAATCATAGACTATCTTCTATTGTGTGGATGTAACTCAGTTTGTTTATCCATTCACTAACTGAAGGATATTTGGATTGTTTCTAGTTTGGTGATTATGAATAAAACTGCTCTAAACATCTGCATACAAGTTTTTGTATAAACATAAGTTTTCATTTCTCTAAGGTAAATATTTAGGAACGGGATTGCTGGGTTATATGGTAAGTGTATGTTTATCTTTATAAGGAACTGCGAAATAGCCTTCTAAAATGGCTGTATTGTTCATATCCTTACCAGCAATGTGTGAGAATTCCAGGGGCACTAAACAATATGACATAATTTTTGCTCTTAATGATAACACATATTTTCAAGAACTTAAGACAAGAAAAATAGCCCATGATTTTTATCCGGAGTTTTAGAATTTCTGTTGTTCTTTATCTTTCCTCATTCCTGAAGTTCTAAGTTTCCCTTTGGTATCATTTCCTTTTAGGCTGAAAAACATCCTTCAGCATTTCTTTTAGAGCAGATCCTCTGCTAACAAATTCTTACTTTTCCTTAAGCTGAAAATGTCTTTTATTTGCCTTGAAGGTTATAGTCAATGGGTTTAAAGGGTGAGTTGACAACTCTTTCAGATTGTTAGAGGTTCTGTTCCATTGTCTTCTGGCCTCCATGGTGCCTGATGAGAAATCTGTAGTTATTTGACTAACGTCTCTTGTATGTAATATGTCATTTTTCTCTGGCTGTTTTCAAGATTTTTTTCTTACCATGTGTTTTTCATCAATTTGGTTATGATTTGCTGGTTTTCATTGAGTTTCTCTTGATTGAGGTTCACTGATAATTTTGATTTATAAATCTATATCTTCCACAAAATTTGGAAAGTTTTCACCCTTATTTCTTCAAATATTGTTTCTGTATCAATATGTCTCTTCTCATTTTGGGGCTCCAGTGACATGAATGTTAAACTTTTGATATCATCTCACAAGTTCCTAAAGCTAAATTTATTTGTTTGAAAATTTGTTTTTTCTCTCTTCTTCAGATTGGAAAATCACTATTGATCTACCTTCAGATTCACTCACTTTTTCCTTTGTCATCTTCACTCTGCTATTGAGTGAATTCTTTATTTCAGATATCATATCTTTTAGTTGTACACTAAAAAGTAGTTTATTTTTCTCTGATGAGAATGTCTGTCTTTATATTCTTGTCAAAAGTATATATCCATATCTCATGGAGTGTGGTTATAATCTTGCTTTAATGTTTCTGTCTGATCATCCCAATATCTAGGTATTCCCAGGGTTGGCATATGCAAATTGTCTTTTCTTGAGCCTTGGCCATATTTTCCTCATTGTTGGCATGTTGAGTAATTTTAGATTGTATCCTGAACACATTGAATAATATGTTGTGAAAGTCTGAGTCCTGTTAAAATCCTCTGGAGAATATTTATTTATTTTTTGTTTTAACAGGCAATCAACCTGATTATGTTCAGACTGCAGGTTCAGTTTTACCTACTTAGCGGTGGTAGATCCAACATCAGTTTGATGAACCTATGCAGGCATATACCACTCAGAGTTTAGTCTGGGACTTAGTCTTTATATCATAGTTCATTTCTCAAAGTCTTCACTATACTTCTTTGGATCTGTTCCACATGTGTGCCGTTCAAAAGTGAGCTTAGGGTTTGTATTGGTTCCTACACAGAATTATGGTGGCTGTTCCTCCAGCTCTCTTCTCTATAAAATTACCCCAGCCCCCAATTTGATGCGCTTCTTGTCTTGTTTCCTTTGACAAGAAATATAGGTTTTCTAAGAGTTTTCATATACCCCCATGTTGTCACACAGTTCCATGTGATGGGGCCTCCCTAGGGGCAAAGTGGCAAGAGAAAAAATACTGAGAATTGTCCGCACCATTTTTGTGCTGATTTTAGGATCACAGGAGCTTTTTCCTCCAGTTTTATGTGTCCATACCACTGCTGTCACTGCAGCAGTGGTATGAAAAGAGAGAAAAAATAGAGAAAACAATGAAGTTTCTTCCACACTTTCTGGCTCATAAGGGCACTTTTACCTAGTCTTATGGCCAGAAAAAGGGTGTTTTGCTCAGAATTTTTGCTGACTGTACCTGCTGTGTAGTTCAGCAACTCAGCCTCTCCCCCTCAGGTCAAAGCCAGGAGATAAAGAAGAAAAACAAACAAAAAAAGACAAACAAAAAACTAAGAAATTCACTGTGATACTTGTCATTTAAGTCTGGGCTTCCCTTCCCAATCTACCTGTTATTCTTCATTTTCACAGAGCCCTAAGGTATCTGCTTTTTCTATTTTGTCTAGAATTTTTGTTGAAATCTGTGGAAGAGATAGGCTATAGTGAGCACACTCCATTTTGACTAGCAATGGAAATCTTCAGCTAAATTTTAACATGTGATGAAGAGCTTGTTCCTTGTCTGCTCCCTTGGATTGGGACCTACTTAGAAGAATAATCAATTCCCATTGTAGCAACTTCTCCCCAGCTTCACACCTGCCTGTGCACCATGGATTCTGACACTGATCCTTTCAGATACTTTGTACCCACGAATATGTCCATGCCTCACAGCCCTGTCATCCTTGGTCAGGTCCCAAATGTAAGCTTCCATGACCACCTGTCCTCACGAATTCTCTCATGCCCATAATGCTTGGAGCCTTCTCTGCATGACCCAAACTTCTGCTGCTCCTTTCACTCCTAAACATTTCCATGTGCCCTTTAAAACACACTCCCATCAGTTCCCAGCCTCTCTCACAATGTTCCTTTTACCTTCCCATATTAACTAAAACTTGGTTCGTATCCTGAGGACACTTATTCCACTGTAGCTCTCCCCAGAGGAAGTAGCTCATTCATTTATTCATTTCCCTCCTCCACTTCACTATCCACACTCTTTAAGAAGACAACCCTGGGGGGAGATCAGGAGAGTCTTGGGAGGGGCGGGAGGGGCCCTCCCAGACCCCAGACCAGAGGAGCAGGAGAGGAGAGGAGGGTGTTTGCCCTGCTGACTGGAGCCCAGAAAGCCTGCTAGGCTCCCAGGTGAGGTCCCCTGCCCTCTGTGACCGGGGGTGGGAGGCACGCCTGGGCCCCTCCTCTTCCTTGAGCCTAAATCCCACCCCCACAGCCTCCAGGGCCTTTTCCAGCCCTGTGGGTCCTGAGCATTAGCCCCGCCCACCACCCAAATTTCACCGTTGCTTAGGCCCTGCTCTCCACAGCCAAGACAGTCCCCCACAACTTTTTCTTTTTTTCCCTTTCCTTCTCCTCTTTTTTACTATTGTGGTACTGATGTACCTTCCAGTTGTTGATTCATCTATATTTTTATTTTTACATTCTTTCTAACATATCTGTTAGTTTCCTAGTCTAATTTTATTTTTTACTTTTTCTCTTTCTTTTTTTTTTTTTTTTGCCACCCCATGAGGCTTGTGGGATCTTTAGCCCAGAGTTGGGGGGAAGCTCCAGCAGTGGGAGCTCTGAGTCCGAACCACTGAACTAACAGAGAACCTCAGACCTCAGGGAATATTCATTGGAGTGAGGTCTCACAGAGTTCCTCATCTTAGCACCAAGACCCAGCTCAACCCAATAGCTTATAAACTCCAGTGTTGGAAGCTTCAGGCCAAACAACCAGTAAAACAGGAGCACAATCCTACTCATAAAAAAAAAAAAAATGAGATGGCAAAAAAATAAGTCACAGATGAAAGAGCAAGGTAAACACCTACAAGGCCAAATAAATGAAGAGGAAATAGGCTTTCTACCTGAAAAAGAATTCAGAGTAATGATAGTAAAGATGATCCAGAATCTTGGAAATAGAATGGAAGCATGGATTGAGAAAACACGAGAAATGTTTAACAAAGATCTAGAAGAACTAAAGAACAAACAAACGGAGATGAACAACACAATAACTGAAATGAAAAATACACTAGAAGGAATCAATAACAGAATAACGGAGGCAGAAGAACGAATAAGTGAGCTGGAAGATAAAATGGTGTAAATAACTTCCGAAGAGCAGAATAAAGAAAAAAGAATGAAAAGAATTGAAGGCAATCTCAGAGACCTGTGGGACAACACTAAATGCACCAACATTCGAATTATAGGGGTCCCAGAAGAAGTAGAGAAAAAGAAAGGGTCTGAGAAAATATTTGAAGAGATTATAGTGGAAAACGTCCCTAACATGGGAAAGGAAATGGTCACCCAAGTCCAGGAAGCACAGAGAGCAAGATGCAGGATAAACCCTAGGAAAAACACACCAAGACACATATTAATCAAAATAACAAAAATTAAATTCAAAGAAAAAAATGTTAAAAGCAGCAAGGGAAAAACAAAAAAATAACGTTCAAAGGAATCCCCATAAGGTTATCAGCTGATTTTTCAGTGGAAACTCTGCAGACCAGAAGAGAGTGGCAGGATATACTTAAAGAAATGAAAAATCTACAATTGAGATTACTCTACCCAGCAAGGATCTCATTCAGATTTGATGGAGAAGTCAAAAGCTTTTCAGAAAAACAAAATCTAAGAGAATTCAGCACCATCAAACCAGCTTTACAACAAATGCTAAAGAAACTTCTCTAAGCAGGAAACACAAGAGAAGAAAACGACTCACAAAAACAAACCCAAAGCAATTAAGAAAATGGTAATAGGAACATACATATCGATAATAACCTTGAATGTAAATGGTTTAAATGCCCCAACCAAAAGACACAGACTGGCTGAATGGATAAAAAAACAAGACCTATATATATGCTGTCTACAAGAGACCCTCTTCAGACCTAGGGACACATACAGACTGAAAGCGAAGGGATGGAGAAAGATATTCCATGCAAATGGAAATCAAAAGAAAGCTGGAGTAGCAATACACATATTAGATAAAATAGACTTTAAAATAAAGACTGTTACAAGAGATAAGGAAGACACTACATAATGATCAAGGGATCAATCCAAGAAGAAGATATAAAACAATTATAAATGTTTATGCACCCAACATAGGAGCACCCCAACATATAAGGCAAATGCTAACAACCATGAAAGGAGAAATCAACAGTAACACAATAATAGTAGGGGATTTTAACACCCCACTTACACCAATGGACAGATCATCTAAACAGAAAATACATAAGGAAACACAAGCTTTAAATGACACAATAGACCAGATAGATCTACTAGATATTTACAGAACATTCCACCCAGAAGTGGCAGAATCCACTTTCTTCTCAAGTGCACATGGAACATTCTCCAGGATAGATCACATCTTGGGTCACAAATCAAGCCTCAGAAAATTTAAGAAAATTGAAATTGTATCAAGCCTCTTTTCTGACCACAACGCTATGAGATTGGAAATTAATTACAGGGAAAAAACTGTAAAAAACACAAATACACGGAGGCTAAACAGTGCACTATTGAATAACCAAAAGATCACTGAAGAACTCAAAGAAGAAATAAAAAATACCTAGAAACAAATGACAATGAAAACAAGACGACCCAAAACCTATGGGATACAGCAAAAGCAGTTCTAAGAGGGAAGTTTATAGCAATTCAATCTCACCTCAAGAAACAGGAAAAATCTCAAATAAGCAATCTAACCCTACACTTAAAACAACTAGAGAAAGAAGAACAAAGAAAACCCAAAGTCAGTAGAAGGAAAGAAATCATAAAGGTCAGAGCAGCAATAAATGAAATAGAAATGAAGAAAACAATAGCTAAGATCAATAAAACTAAAAGCTGGTTCTTTGAGAAGATAAACAAAATTGATAAACCTTTAGCCAGACTCATCAAGAAAAAAAGGGAGAGGATGCAAATCAGTAAAATTAGGAATGATAAAGGAGAAATCACAACTGACACTGCAGAAATACAAAGGATTATAAGAGACTACTACAAACAACTCTATGCCAATAAAATGCACAACCATGAAGAAATGGACAAATTCTTGGAAAGGTACAATTTTCCAAGACTGAACCAGGGAGAATTAGAAAATATAAACAGACCTATCACAAGTAATGATATTGAAACCATAATTAAAAATCTTCCAACGAACAGAAGTCCAGGACCAGATGGCTTCACAGGCGAATTCTATCAAACATTTAGAGAAGAGCTAAGACCAATCCTTCTCAAACTCTTCCCAAAAATTGCAGAGGGAGAAACACTCCCAAATTCATTCTATGAAGCCACCATCACCCTGATACCAAAACCAGAAAAAGATATTACAAAAAGGAAAATTATAGACCAATATCACTGATGAACATAGATGCAAAAATCCTCAACAAAATACTAGAAAACAGAATCCAACAACACATTAAAAGGATCATACACCATGATCAAGTGGGATTTATCCCAGGGATGCAAGGATTCTTCAATATACACAAATCAATCAATGTTATACACCATATTAACAAACTGAAGGAATAAAAACCATCAACTCAATAGATGCAGAAAAAGCTTTTGACAAAATCCAACACAGATTTATGGTAAAAAATTCTCCAGAAAATGTTCAGAGGGAACTTACCTCAACGTAATAAAGGCCATATATGACAAACCCACAACAAGCATCATACTCAATGGTGAAAAACTGAAAGCATTTCTACTAGGATCAGGAACAAGACAAGGATGTCCACTCTCACCACTCTTATTCAACATAGTTTGGGAAGTCCTAGCCATGGCAATCAGAGAAGAAAAAGAAATAAAACGAATACAAATTGGAAAAGAAGAAGTAAAACTGTCACTCTTTGTAGACGACATGATCTTATACATAGAAAATCCTAAAGATGCCACCAGAAAACTACTAGAACTAATCAATGAATTTGGTAAGGTTGCAGGATACAAAATTAATGCACAGAAATCTCTGGTATTCCTATACACCAACGAAAAATCAGAAAGAGAAATTAAGGAAATGCTCCCATTTACCACTGCAACAGAAAAGAATAAAATACCTAGGAATAAACCTGCCTAAGGAGGAGAAAGATGTACTTAGAAAACTATAAAACACTGATGAAAGAAATCAAAGATGACATAAACAGATGGAGAAATACACCATGTTCTTGGATTGGAAGAATCAGTATTGTGAAAATGACTATAGTACCCAAAGCAATCTACAGATTCAATGCAATCCCTATCAATCTACCAATGGCATTCTTCACAGAATTAGAACAAAAAATATTACAATTTATATGGAAGCACAAAAGACCCCAAATAGCCAACGCAATCTTGAGAAAGAAAATCGGAGTTGGAGGAGTCAGGTTCCCTGACTTCAAACTATACAACAGGGATACAGTAATCAAGACAGTATGGTACTGGCACAAAAACAGACATATAGATCAGTGGTACAGGATAGAATGCCCAGATAAACCCATGCACATATGCGCACCTAATTTAGGACAAAGGAAGCAAGAACATACAATAGAGAAAAGACAGCCTCTTCAACAAGTGGTGCTGGGAAAACTGGACAGCTGCATGTAAAAGAAGAAATTAGAACACTACCTAACACCATACACAAAAATAAACTCCAAATGGATTAAAGACTTAAATTTAAGACCAAACACTATAAAACATTTAGAAGAAAACATAGGAAAAACACTCCTTGACATAAACCACAGCAAAATCTTTTTAACCCACCTCCTAGAGTAACAAAAATAAAAACAAAAATAAACAAATGGGACTTAATTAAACTTAAAAGCTTTTGCACAGCAAAGGAAACCATAAACAAGACAAAACGACAACCCTCAGAATGGGAGAAAATATTTGCAAATGAAACAACAGACAAAGAGTTAATCTCCAAAATATACAAACAGCTCGTGGAACTCAATATCAAAAAAACAAACAATCCAGTTAAAAAATGGGCAGAAGACCTAAATAGACATTTCACCGAGGAAGACATACAGATGGCCAAGAGACACATGAAAAGATGCTCAGCATCACCAATTATTAGAGAAATGCACATCAGAACTACAATGAGGTATCACCTCATGCCAGTCAGAATGGCCATTATCAAAAAAGCTAGAAACAATAAATGCTGGAAAGGGTGTGGTGAAATGGGAACCCTCCTACACTGTTGGTGGGAATGTAAATTGATACAGCCACTATGGAAAACAGTATGGAGGTTCCTTAAAAAACTAAAAATAGAACTACCATGTGACCCAGCAATCCCACTGCGGGGTATATACCCTGAGAAAACCATAATTCAAAAAGAGACACGCACCACAATGTTCACTGCAGCTCTATTTACAATAGCCAGGACACGGAACCAACCTAGATGTCCATCAACAGATGAATGGATGAAGAAGATTTGCCACATATATACAATGGAATATTACTCAGCCATAAAAAAGAAATTGAGTTATTTGTAGTGAGGTGGATGGACCTAGAATCTGTCATACAGAGTGAAGTAAGTCAGAAAGAGAAAAACAAATACCGTATGCTAACGCATATATGTGGAATCTAAAAAAAAAACAAAAAGAATGGCACTGATGAACCTAGTTGCAGGGCAGGAATAAAGAGGTAGACATAGAGAATGGACTTGAGGACATGGGTTGGGAGGGTGAAGTAAGAGTAGCGTCGACATACATACACTACTGAATATAAAATAGTTGGCTGGTGGGAAGAAGCAGCATAGCACAGGGAAATCAGCTCGGTGCTTCGCGTTGACCTACAGGTGTGATAGGGATCGTGGGAGGGAGGTTTAAGAGGGAGGGGATATGGGGACATGTGTGTGCATATGGCTGATTCGCTTTTTTGTGCAACAGAAACTACCATGGTACTGTGAAGCAATTATACTCCGATAAAGATCTATTAAAAATAATTTTTAAAAAAGAAGACAACTCTGCCTCCTAATCCACAGAGATATCATCTGTCAGAAGAGAAGGCCTTCAACTCCCTACCTTCCCATTTCCCACTTTTCTTAGCCGGTTTGTCCTTCCCTCTTGCCCCAGTGGAAACAGGGGTTCCTCTCCCCTCCTGAGGGGAGAGGAACGAAACTGCCCCTTGGTTTGTGCACTAGACCTCATCTTTTTCCTCCTCAGTTCTAGCCAATGAAATAAAACAAAGAACAAAAGCAAGAGCAATAAATATTCTTTGAAAAGGAAACAAAATTACCACTATTAACAAAAATAATGTAAATATAGTGGCTTACCTATCAAATCAGCTAAAAAGCCAAGAGAAAAAATGAGTTCATTAAAATATGAAATTGTCCCCAAAGCACCAGTACTTAAAAGCCAGATCAATGTTAACAGAATAGAGAATCCACAAATAAACCCAAGTGTGAATAAAAACTTCATATATAATAAAGGCAGAAATTGCATACCAGAAGATAAGGGAAGAATCAGTCAATGAAAGGTCTTAGGCTACCCTGAAATTTTCATTTAAAAAGGAAAAAATTAAATCATATCCCTACCTCCCGCTCCATATGGTATACCAAAATAAATTCAGATGAATTAAATAATTCAATGTAAAAGAAGAAACCAAAAAATAACCTTAAAAAATCAGGGACTATTTTTCTGCAAAAGTTGAAAATACAAAGCAAAAGATGGATAGAGTTGACCACATAAAAATTTTTAATGCATGTATAAAAAACATACAGTATTGTTAGGCGTAAATGGGAACTCAGTGTTACCTTTGCAACTTTTCTGTAAACCTAAAATGATTCCAAAATAAGTAACAAAGAAGTCACACACACACACACACTCAGACACACAATATCTATCATACTTAGGAATCTATATATCCTTTTCCACCTCTGGGAATTTATTTTCCAGATATACTTACACATGTACAGAGTGAACTTTGTGAGAAGTTTCTCCTGGTTCAATTCTTGCCAAGTTATTTGCAATAGCAAAATATTCTGTACAACCTAAATTACAGTGATAAGGAACTACTTTAAAAATGATGGTATATGCATACAATCAAATACCATCCAATTGTTTAAATAATAAGAAAACTTCTGATATGGAAGGGTGTCAAAGACAATCTTTTTTTTTTTTTTTTTTTTTTTAACCGGTACGCGGAGCCTCTCACTGTTGTGGCCTCTCCCGTTAAGGAGCACAGGCTCCAGATGCGCAGGCTCCGGACGCGCAGGCTCAGCAGCCGTGGCTCACGGGCCCAGCCGCTCTGCAGCATGTGGGATCTTCCCGGACCAGGGCATGAACCCGTGTCCCTTGCATCGGCAGGCAGACTCTCAACCACTGCGCCACCAGGGAAGCCCGACAATCATTTTTTAAGTAAAAAATTTTTAACTTAAAAACAACACACAAAAATAAAACAAAAAATTAAACAAACAAAACCCCCAAAAGAAGACAAAGCAAAGTTTTATAATATGTTACTTTTGGGTGAAAAGGGGAGGTGAGAATATTTATTTATCAATATATTGCTCATCTGTGCAAAAAGAAACTCTAGAAGGATACACAGAACACTAATAACATGGTGGTACAAGGATATAGGCAGCAACTGAACGATGAAGGACAGGAGTAGGAGGGTGACATTTTATGTACATAACCGAACTAAAAAGTTATGTATTTAATGTCTGCACCATGTGGTTGCAGTATCTATTTTAATAGTTAAATGGAAAAATAAGCTCAAGTGTATCTAGAAGCAACCCTTCACCCAGAAAAATACGCCAGTGTGCCACCAACAACGTTAAAGACCAACAGAGCATGGCTCTAATGGCAGGTTCTCAGCTATCTGGCACAGGCTCACGTGGAAAAAATGTTTTTATGTCCTGGGACTTTCCCTTAATCCACAGAATCTCTGATCACATCAACACCCATTTACTCTGCCTTCCTGAAGGTTCTACTTTCACTTCCGCATCAGGTCAGTTATTCCAGATGCCATCAGGACCAGAAACCCCAGGATGGGAAAAGCAACGAAATGCCTCTCCAAGCCTTGCTGATGAGCAGACCCACAACGAGCCAGCCGTCTACTTCTCTCTAAGAAGCCCCTCAAGACATGAGCAGTCATCTGGGATTTCCAGCTGTGCAGATACGAATGTGTCCTCCTTGTAAGCTCAGTAGGTCCAGTCATGTACACACACCTGTGTTTCCCAAGAACCACCATCTGGTGTTGCATGTGTACAGTAGAGTCATCTTATTTGAAACAAAGCAGTATTTCTCTTTGGTTTTTTTTTGCTACTTTGGATCTTCATTGCTGCGCGTGGGCTTTCTCTAGTTGCGGCGAGCGGGAGCTACTCTTCGTTGCGGTGCGCGGGCTTCTCGTTGCGGTGGCTTCTCTTGTTGAGGAGCACGGGCTCTAGGCACGCAGGCTTCAGTAGTTGCAGCACGCAGGCTCAGTAGTTGCGTCATGTGGGCCCTAGAGTGCACGGGCTTCAGTAGCTGTGGTGCACAGGCTTAACTGCTCCGTGGTATGTGGGATCTTCCCGGACCAGGGCTGGAACCCGTGTCCGCTGCATTGGCAGGCGGATTCTTAACCACTGCACCACCAGTGAAGCCCCAAAGCAGTATTTCTTTGACTTAATCTTCTCCTCAAAACTTTGGGTATTCCAACCCCTCACACCTTCCTTCCGTCCTTTGGAGCTCCTGGGGTCTCATATGAGCTCAATAATGTCCATCTGGATTTGCCCATCTTGTTCTCGTCCTCAGTGGCCCTGACCTCATCAAGCAGTTTTATTGTCTCTGTGATAATCCTGTCCCCAGAGTCCTGTGGTGACACTGGGGCTCTGGGTCACAAGGAGCTACCTATGACCTCTGCGTTCTTGTGGCCTCGTTACACTTTCATTCTGTGCTCCAGCAGGTGGCAAGAGTGGAAACTGCCTTCTACCTTTACAACCTTGAACTAAGGGGACTGAAAAGCTCTGTGCTCTATGTGAGCACTGAGACTCGAGCAACCCCAGGCCACCAGCATCAGCCTCTAGAGACTAGTCAAGAGAACAATCCCAGCGCATGTCTTGCTGTATTTAAAACTACCCATCCCCCATTGTCAGCCATTTCCCCTCACCTAAACACGTCCCTGCCCTGATGATTTCCATTTTTATCCATTTGCCTGCCAGGTGAGTCAAAGGGAGACTTTCATTTATTATTTTTATTTAAAAATTTTATTGGAGTCTAGTTGATTTACAATGTTGGGTGAGTTTCAGGTGTACAACAAAGTGAATCAGTTATACATATACATACATTCACTCTTTTTTAGATTCTTTTCCCATACAGGCCATTACAGAGTATTGAGTAGAGTGCCCTGTGCTATACAGTAGGTCCTTATTAGTTATCTATTTTAGTTATAGTGGTGTGTACATGTCAATCCCAATCCCCCAATTTATCCCTCCTCCCCTTACCCCCTGGTAACCATAAGTTTGTTTTCTACATCTGTAACTCTATTTCTGTTTTGTAGATAAGTTCATTTGTACCCATTGTTTAGATTCCACATATAAACGATATCATATGATATTTGTCTTTCTCTTTCTGACTTACTTCACTTAGTATGATAATCTCTAGGTCCATCCATGTCACTGCAAATGTCATTATTTCGTTCTTTTTTATGGCTGTGTAATATTCCATTGTATATATGTACTGCATCTTCTTTATCCATTCTTCTAGAAGGTTTAAGAGTCTTGCTCCTGAGGGCTAGAAGCCAGGCTCAGGGGTCGTTGACCTGCTTCCCATGGTGTCTCAACATCACTGGATTTACAGTGAGAGCCTTCCCTCTGTCTCTCCAGCACAGGCACACACACACACAACCCCACAAACACACACACTCACACACACATCTGCAGCAGTTGTACACTTACGGAACTTGCAAAAATGCAAATAGCTTCTAATAGCATTTAGATACATTAACGGGTGCCATCACAAAAACCTGGAATATCTTTCTCTTTTTTTCCTCCTTACTGCTTATCTCTAGATGCAGGGCTGAGCTGAGACATGTCGGTTCCCAGAGCAGGCCCATTAATTGACATCCTGTTACACCATTATTCTTGAAATGTTTGTTTAACATTTATATTTATGGGAGAGGCTGACGGCTGACTGGGGGAAGACCAGAGAAGAGGAACACGGGGGGTGCCCCCATCCTCTTTTAACATCTTTAACATCAGCAGTTCCATTCACACCGCAAACCTGTGCTCACCCAGCCCTGCCTTCTCAGAAGGAAGTTAGGTGGCCATGTGTTTTTATTTGAGTGCACGTTTGGGGTTTCCTCCTCATAATTCATAAGAGTTTTGCTTCCAATCACATCTAATACTACCCTGGAGAGAAGTATGGACGTGCACAGCTGGTTATATCTCTGATGATATTATAGTGCCTCTTATAATAGGCAATCCAGGCAGCCACCCAGATTTTCTTCTTCTTAATCTGGTCTTGATTCTATGTTATCTCTCTCCTGGGTATCAGGTTGTGTTTCTGTCTCCCTGCCGTGTATCAATACCTTACTTATGTGGCACTTCCTTAGTGAAGACTTTCCCAGGAACCAAACTCCACAGCGACCTGTGCTCCTCTGAACTCACAGACTTTCACATGTATGGTAATTATGTTTTTCATTTGCCATCCAGCCATCTGTCTATCTGTTCAGCAAACAGCAATTGGATCCATGACTGCTGCTGGGCATTGGACATAAGAATGGGACACTGTGTTTACCTTGAAGGGTCTTATAATCTACAATCTGTCTTAAACTGTTATTCATTTCTGTGGGTATATTTGATCGTTTTGGCTAAATGGTGTATTGAAATCACGGATCTTGTCTTTTGTTTATTTGACCAGTGTTGTAAGTTGGGTTCCTTGGAAGCAGGTGCTGAAATGGTTAGTGTGAAGGAGATTTATTAGGCAGTGCTTTGGAGGGAAGGAAGCATGAGATTAGGCAGGGGGAGACAGCCAGTGGTGATGCAGTCCTAACAGAAGCCGTTGCCAACGCTGTGGAAAGTTCTGAAGCTGGGATGACCCTTCAGAGCTATTCTAAGTTGGAAATAACTGGTTTGGGGACATTTCAGACTTAACTTTTCAAATACCCATACCAAATGGACATCTGGTCCAACGATGCTCACTTCCTGATGGATTTAGTGTGGGATAAGAGTAGTCTGGAAGTGCTGTTTCATAGCCTCGGATTCACCGAGTCTACTTAACTTTACAGGCGCACCCTTGGGTAAATCTGCATGCATACCACTCAGCCTCCTCTCTGGGGATGTTCAGCTCTTAGGAGCAGCTGCAGCCACAGCCCTGCGTTCACATTTGAAAACTTGCCATGAATTCTGTGTTCAGCAGCTCAGAAAATCCACCTGTCAAATATGGGATGGGCTTGGAATTAACTAATATTTTCTGCAATGGAATCTCTTAACATTATCCCTAATATCACTATAATCGTCTTAAAAATGTCTCTACTCTCTGCCTTTTCAAAGCATACTCATCCTTTGAGGCAGAACTAAAATGCACTTTAAATAAATAATATTGAGCATCTTCTACGTGATAAGCACTGCTGGACCCTGGGGAAAGGCAACTTTGAGAGAGGTGCCATCCCTGACTTCAGACCTAAAGACAAGGAGGGAGGGACATAAATGAGTAAATAAGTAATGAGAACACAAGGTTTTAGAATACAAGAATTATATACGTGGAATGACTGCATAATTTATTGTCCTAATCTGGACATTTTTGAGAGCAAAATGAGGGAACCATTAATATACAAGCAGGAACATCAGGTATAAACTGGGACCATCCCAAGCAAACTGGAATATAGGGTCATCCTATTAATTAATAAAATGTCACAGGATCTTGGAAAACAGAGTATGAATTCAGATTGAGAAGATGGTGGAAAGGCTAACGAGAAGGTGTAGCTTTTGAACCGGAATTTAGATAAATACGTTCATAGTTGTAAGATTGAACTTTCCCAGGAGAGGGAACCCTGCAGGGACATACGTGGTGAATTCCAGAATACATACAATGAATATTTCCGTGAGATCTGAATGCAAGGTGTAAGGTTGAGTGCAGTGACCGGTGACTCAGGAAAGTTGGGTCGGGTCCTGATGGTGTGGTGTCTTAAGTGTCTTACTAAGATGTTTGGGCTTAAAACGGTTGATAACAGGGAACCACCAAAAATTGTTGAGCATGGGGAGGAACTGATAAATAAGGTAGAAGACAAATTAGTGATGCTAAAGGCTGGAGTCAGAGAGGACAGTTAGAATATAGACCAATAATCTAATTAAGGCCAGTGAGAATGGAAAGAGGGTGGAAATTCGACCTACGATAGAATAGAAGTCTTGGTTCAGTTGAATATGAAGGAAGAGAGGAGAGGTCTCTGGACCAGCTGCTGGCTTAGTGCTGCCATTACTTGAAGCAGTGAGCACTGGAGGAGCTTGCTGAACCGGATGGAGGGATGAGCTAGTGAATTGTGCTTGGTGCTGGTGGGAGACTGAAGGTGACAGCCCAGCTGCCTCCATGGAGTTTCCGTGGGGACCCCACTGGCAGCTACCCATTGGTGACATGCTAAGAGCTTCAGTGAAGCCCAGTTCCAAGACATTGAAGTGGTTCCAGGGACCAGAGGCATGAGGATGAATAGGACAGGACTCTCGGGAGAACAGACCTCATTGCCAGGAGTTGCTGCCAGCTCTTGGGCACTGCAGCTGAGGACAGCTGCACACAGGAGAATGGAGGAACCACTGTGATGGGCCGCAGCTGACAGAGCTCCATGAAAAACAGCCAACAGGGACTGTTGGGGAAACATTCTTCATCCACCCCATCTGGGATCCTTCTGTCACCATGGCAGAGTTACCGAGGACATTCTCATTAAGGGCAGAAATGGTTGGATTTTTCTCATGCTCCGTGCTGATGAGCAAGTAGATCTGGTGGATCAGAGGGCTAGGTACTGTGGGGGCCTGAGCCAGGCCTAATAGCCTAAGGATGCCCTCACTCTCCCCAGCGAGTCTCTAAAATGACTGAAGGTGAGACTATGGCTATTCTATTTCTATATTACCGAGGGCAGAGCAGAGGCCTTGATATTTTTTGTTTAGACTGACTGCCACTCTATTAGTCCAAGAGCTATTGGGCCGACCAAAGTAACAACTAGTGGTCGCTAGAGCCGAGGGCACAGCCCAGAGGTGATGCAATGGATGCTTTGCTCTCTGAGATGATGAAGAGCCGACCTGCTCTTGTCCTTCTGGATGAGACAGGACATCTCTAGCCTCTTGGTTCCAGACACTGATATCTTCTTCATGTCAACATAAGAAGAAATCGTGGCCTACTGGCAAAGTGCCCATTAAGAACCAAAACTTGATTTGGAGACCTTGTGTCTTAGTCAGCTCAGGCTGCCATAACAAAATACCATAGACTGGATGGCTTAAAGAGAAAACATCTCTTTTCTTACAGTTCTGGAGGCTGGGAAGTCCAAGATCAAGGCAGATTCAGTTCCTGGTCAAGGTCCACTTTCTGGCTTTCAGATGGCCACCTTCTTGCTGTGTCCTCACATGGCAGGGAGAGAGGTGGCAGGGTGGAGGGGGAGAGAGAGAGAGAGAGTGTGTGTGCCAGTGCACCAGAGTACCAGTCTCTCTTCCTCTTCTTTTAAGGACACTGACCACATCATGCGGGCCCCATCCTCATGACCTCATCTAAATCTAATTACCTCCCAAAGGCCCCACCTCCAGGTACAATCTCACTGGAGGATAGGACTTCAGGATATGAATTTTTGGAGGACACAAACATTCGGTCCATCGCATATTGGAACTCCTTTTAGCCTTACATTATCACTTGCTGGAAGGAGCGAGGCAGTGGGGGTGATGGTGCTGGGGAGCATTATGGCTTCTTCTGTGTACTCTCTTTAAAAAAGAACTCTAAACTGAATCATCAGGATTAATCCCTATCTTAAGTGTGTCTCTTAATTGCACCAGAAAACACTTGAAAATGGGCAAGACTTATCCCTGGAATGTACATTTTGGATTAAGATGAATTTTAGACATGTCATTTCTTTAGCTAAAGTGAAGGGAAAACAAGTTTTTTTTGATCTTCCGTAAGATCTTTCCTCAGTGTCTTACCTCTTCTCCTGCCATCAAATTCTTACCTTGACTGAAAAGCCACGTTAAGTGCAAGGCAAATTCCTTACCTCTTTGTGTAGAGATTAGCAGTCTCTGGGGGATGGAAGACTCAAGTGCCTAAGTGCTGCCAGTTCTAGATGCTATGCTTTCTGGGTTTCAGTCCTTCATCTCTACAATTATAGGTTATCTTTACTGTTGAAAATCATGGGTACAAAATCTACTTGAAATTGGGAACAAATGTCCGAATTAAAGAGTGTTAGGGACTACATCTTGAAGAATCAAACTAAAAATAAGTTTATATTATTTTGTATGTAAAATATATATTTAAATTGAAACTGTGTTTTATTCTTAGAATGCACCAAGAGTGACATAAATAGTCATTCTTTTTTGGAGTTTGTGATTTTTCTGTCAAAAGTATATACTGGCATGATACAATGGCCTCCATTTCTTGTTTGAGTTTAATCCTACAATTACAAAGAGAATCATCTTTGGAAAAATATTCAAGAACTTCATTAATTTGTTCAAGGGCTTCTCTTAATTCAAGGATACTCAAACCATTCTTTATGGAGGTAACTTTTATGTCGCCGTCCTTGCAATGTTCTCTTCTTCCATTAACCATGGTATTTCTAGTTGCTCTTCATTTATCAACAGTTTTGCATGTGACTGAGCCATTCAATATCAACTTGATTGACTTTATCAATTTTTTCAGTAAGATTTTTGATTTTATTTTGCAACCAGTTGGCATTGTGTTGGTGTTTATAATGATCAGGGAAAGATTGGCTAACAAAGATGTTGACCCAAAGGGTGAAACTAAACACCAGCACTGAGGGAGGAGGGATGTTTGAGAGGGCACTAATTTTTAAGTGGAAAATCATTTAGTGAGCATTTTCTGATTAAAACCACTTTTGCTTCTTTAGCCTACAGCGTAGTCCCCTGGATGATACATATTGGTATAATGAGGATCCACTATACGTCTTAGGATTTGAAACACATTATGGCCATACTTCTTACCTTGACATGGTTAAGACAAAGTGGGAGTTGTGTGAATAGCAGATTTTGTTTGTTTTTTTAACCAAAAAAAGGATTAAATAATAAATATCATATGATATCGCTTATATGTGGAATCTTAAAAAAGGGTACAAATGAACTTATCTACAAAACAGAAATAGAGTTACAGATGTAGAAAATAAACTTATGGTTGCCAGGGGGCAAAGAGGGGGGAGGGATAAACTGGGAGATTGGGATTGACATATACATAAGGCTATATATAAAATAGATAACTGATAAGGACCTACCATATAGCACAGGGCGCTCTACTCAATACTCTCTAATGACCTATGTTGGGAAAAAAGTCTACAAAAAGTGGATACATGTATATGTATAACTGATTCAGTTTGCTGTACAGCAGAAACTAACACAACATTGTAGATCAACTATACTCCAATAAAATCTTTTTGAAAATAAATATTTAACATTTCTCTAAGATCTAACTATGAGCAATCTGCACCTACTTGAATGTAAACTCCCTGAGGTTTCCCCATCTTGATAAATCCAGAGTCAAGAACATGAAAGTTCTTGACATAGGCAAGACATCCAACAAATGTTAGGTGAGTGTTCACTAAGGTGGAAGCAGGAGGGAGGGATTCTTCCACTAAATAGATATGTTATCTTGATAATCTTTTAATATCCCAAAATCTCAACTATAATATGAAGAAAAAGAATGGAAAAATCTCAAAACCTTATGTACAGTTCTAAAATTCTGTGATTCCAGTTTATTCTAGGTATTTAGAGAAGATCACTTTTTACCAAATTTTCTAGAATCTCAGGGTAAGTCATAATTGTGATTTGGAAAAATATCTTAGTGATATTAGTAGGCCAGTGAAGTAGGCAACATTTGAGTGGAAATATGTTCATCTGTTTCTTTTTTTTTCTTTTTTTTTTTTTTTTTTGCGGTAGGCGGGCCTCTCACTGTTGTGGCCTCTCCCACTGCGGAGCACAGGCTCCGGACGCTCAGGCTCAGCGGCCATGGCTCACGGGCTTAGCCGCTCTGCGGCATGTGGGATCTTCCCGGACCGGGGCACGAACCCGTGTCCCCTGCATCGGCAGGCGGACTCTCAACCACTGCGCCACCAGGGAAGCCCTGTTTATTAATTTTTAAAACTTGAGTGATGAAAATAATTTTTAAGCTTCGTGGAATTTGATTTTCAAACTAGAACTGCGGGTGTAAATTAGAAGATCCTGATTCTTGTGCCTGGAGTGAAAAGCAGCCCCCTCCCCACTTCACAAAAAGAGAAGGCCACCTGGCATCGAGGTAGCAGCGCTTTTCATTGAGTGGGGAGATTTGATACGTATCCTGCCAAATAAAGTGCACATTTCCCTGCACAGATATGCATGACTGCTTGCTTTTCTCAGACTGCCGTTCGTTCTGGGAGAAAAGCGAGGACTTAACATCCTCAAGGCTGGGGTGTGTTTTAGCATCTGCCCAAATGTTCAGGCCTAAAATAGAGTTTGTTTTGGCCATGACTCCTCAGAGGTGTCAAGCCATTTCTAAGCACGGGATAAATGGCAAGAAAGCTTTGCAAAACCTCTCATAACCCAGCTTGTCTGAAGGTTTGGTTGCATCACAGTTGATGGGCTAAGAATCCTTGTCTTCCACCTGGGTCAGTGGGTTTTACTGGTACCGAGAACATTTCCTCAATGCTGTTGTTCAACCAGCAGGTCGCTGGAATAAGGAGTTTTATTTTTTGGACATTTTCTCATGCTTTGGTTATAGTATCTTGAAGCATGTTTGGAGGTAAAGATTCTATAGGCTCTACCTTCCCTCCTTTGTAAATGCTCCATTTAGCACTTGTTACACAGGGTTTCATAGCTACTTCAGCTGTGTAGCTCTTGTCTCCTCCCACCGAGATTTATAACACCTCCAGGGCAGGGACTGGGTTTTCTATGTATGTACTGTACCCAAGTAGTATTTCTAAAGCATAAAGAAATAGTCTTGTCAGGGTGGGGGGAACATGGGTCATTTAAAGTTTTTCTTTAATTTTTCAAGATTAAAAATGTGCTTTATTATTATATTTATACAAAGACAAATTAAATATATTAAATACTCTCATTGCACCATAATGTTGGGTTCGATCACTTTGGCACCCTCTACCTCACTAGCCCTACATTAGTTATGTAAGAGGTACACAACAGACTTGTTGAATTATCCCAGAATTTTACAGAAGAGTCAACCACAAATTAATTCTTTCCTTTTTCCATTCTAAAATGTTTTGATGTCAGACAGCATCCAACGAAAATATTTTTTGGAAGTGCTTGAATCCTTAATTCCCTAATTTATATTTCTTAAGGTATTTTTAAGCACCCAACTGCCTACAGGAAAACAAAAATCATTACAAAGATAGGTTCCACCATGACCGTAAGAACATGCGATCTAAGACAACCGCGTGATGTGAACATGAAAAGAGAAAAGAGAAAATAAAATATAAATGCTAAACCCAATCTGCAAACTCTTCATGTCAAATATGAGGCAGAGATGAGAGAAATGTTTAGCGTAGGGGGCAGAAGCATTTTGAGAAGAGCATAAGGAAAAAAGTCATGGGAGTTCGCAATTCACTCTTCATGGGACTCAAGAGAAGCCATCAGACCGATAATCTTTGGGAATTTGTGTGATTTTAGAGATCATTTTAGTTGTGTAAGGAGGAGGATTGGTAAGTTTTTTGGAGAAAAGGATGATAGTCCAAGCATAAAATGAAGCTCTTTAAACAAATATTTTATTGAAGTATAATTGATTTACAATGCTGTGTTAATTTCTGCTGCACAGCAAAACGATTTGGTTATACATATATAGATCCCTAAAATCAATAATAATTTAAGTGCTTCTTGAACTGCACAAAACACTAACATCATTCATTTGGCCGACATTAGTTGAGCACCAGCTATGTGTCAGGCTCTGTTTAGATGTTTGGCTCCTTTACCTAAGCTACATCCATGTGAACGTGGTGCCATTAATCTCATGATACATATGAAGGTAGCTGTATGAGAGGCAAAGAAGTATACGACTAGGCCTTCCCCTTGAGAAGCTTCAGTCTAGTTGAGAACACAGTACATATGAAACAGCTGCTAAATGAAATATACTATAGTAAACATCAGCTTTCCAGAACTGTCGAAGGTTGAGTCATCCTGGAGAATCCATCCAGTTTTCCAGATATCTGAGAGGTTGTCCCTTAAAACATAAGACAGTAACATTAAAGAAAATTAGTAGTTGTACTTAGTTCCAATACAGTAGCTCCCTCAGGACCTATTGAAGTGTGTGTATAAGACAAGAGTAGTTGTGTGGAAGTCTTTCCTCTGGAAGGTAAGGAATCATATTTATTTGTAATCATTTTAGGAGTTATCGATCCTCATTTGTTGAAGGATAAGATTGAAGCCAAGAGAAGTTAAGCGATTTGTTCACTTCAAGTTCACACAGAACCAGTTGTAAGAAATCTGGTCGTTTGATCTTCCTCTTTCTTTTTTTTTCCTTTTTTTTTCGGCCGTGCTGCACAGCTTGTGGGATCTTAATTCCCCGACTAGGGATCAAACCGATGGCCCCTGCAGCGGAAGCGTGGAGTCCTAACCACCGGACTGCCAGGGAATTCTCCTGATCGTTTGATCTTAAGTCCAGTTTTTGACATATTAATTGTCACAACAAATGAATAAACGTTTCTGAGTTGAACCAAAGAAAGTATATCCGGGGGCCCAGCCTCAAACATTTACTTACATGACAAAAGAAGGAAAGGAAAGAGAGAAACCCCATGACCCAAAACCCCATTCCTCCCACTCTACTGAGGAGTCCATGCTTCACCTTCTCTTACGGACTCTCCAAGAAAATCAATGACCGACTCCCATTTCTGGTGGTGGCAGGCCAGGGCCTTTGGACCAACAATCCACAGCTGACGCTGTACTAAGAAATCACTAGGCTAAAGAAGGAACGGAATGAGGGGGCTTAGAGAAACAAGGGGATTATGGAAGCTGCTTTTGCTATGAGGGCATTTGCTAATTTGAGCCAAAACAATTTAAATATCAGCTTTATTAAGGTATAATATACATATATTTTAAGTGTATAGTTTGATAAATTTTGACAAATGTCACATAGCCACTTCCACCATCAAGAAATGTATGAGCTTCCCTGGTGGCGCAGTGGTTGAGAGTCTGCCTGCCGGTGCAGGGGACGCAGGTTCGTGCCCCGGTCCGGGAGGATCCCACATGCCGCGTAGTGGCTGGGCCCGTGAGCCATGGCCGCTGAGCCTGCGCGTCCGGAGCCTGTGCTCCGCAACGGGAGAGACCACAACAGTGAGAGGCCCGCGTACTGCAAAAAAAATAAAAAATAAAAATAAAGTAACATTTCCATTACACCCCAGAGTTTCCTCATACCCTTTGCAGTTCATTCTCTTCTTCCATCCCAGGCCTGGGTAGTCACTGATCTGCTTCTTGCCACTGTAGTTTTGCCTTTTCTAGAATTTTATATAAATGGAATCATGCAGAATAGAGTCTTAGGTCTGACTTCTTTCATTAATGTGTTAATATGGTGAAATATATGGATTGATGTTCAAATGTTAAACCAACATCGCATTCCTGGGATGAACTACACTTGGTCCTTGTATATTTTTATCCTTATATTGATGGATTCAATTTGTTAATACTGATATTTTGTGAAGGACTTTGTATCTATGTCAATGAGGGATATTGGTATGCAGTTTCCTTCTAATGTACTGTCTTGTAATGTTCTTGTCTGGTTTTGACAACAAGCTAATGCTCACCTCATAACATTTTGAATTAGGAAGTATTTTCTCTTCTATTTTCTGGAAAAGTTTGTGTAGAATTGATTTTATTTCTTCCTTAAATTTTTGTAGAATTCAGTGAAATCCTCTGGGCTTGGAGTTTTCTTTGGGAAAAGGTTTTTGATAATGAATTACATTTATTTTAATAGAATCAAAGTTATTCATATTGTTATGAATGTTATTGTGTTAAGAGCTGGATTTTGTTATATTACTTTCAAGAGTATTGGACCTTAATTGAGCTTAACTTGAGGTTAAGTTACTTGTAGACTACCTTGATCTATTTGAGGCTTGCCCCCCTTCTTTTTTTTTTTTTTTTGAGGGTAGATTTTGTTCTAGGACAAAACTACTAAACTGTTGAAGCATGGTTCTTCTAAAGACCCTACCCCGTGCTCAGTAATGTGCTGGTAAATGTTTAACAACTGTTCTGCGAGAAAAAAATACAAACCTGAGTTGTAGTGTTTGTTTACTTCTATTACAGCCAATTTCAATCTAGCAATGTAACATCACACAGCTCTTAAAATTCCTGAAAACTTAACAAGCAGACATCTCAAGCTAGTACAAGCCAGCTCCAGCACACCACCACCAATGAATGTCCCATATATTAGAAAGTCTCTCCACCCTGACTGGTCAAAATAAGAACTATTCTTAGCTTTGGGTAAGTTCCAGAAATTGCTTCACCTACTGCTTTCTGGTTGTCCTTTCTTCAACTTCATGGAATTTCACTTCATACCTGTGCAGGTAAGCATTCAGCCAAAGACTCAAGTAGACCCCTCTGCATAACCCCAGAGCAGTTTTGCTCTCTCTGTCTCTCTCTCTACAGCTCCCTTCTCTCCTGCACTCTTCCTCACAAATTCTGGTCACCTCACATTCCCCAAACTCCTAAACTTGATGAGAGCACCAGGCTCTGTTTGGGTTCCCTCTTCTTTTGCTGTAGCTTGAAAACTGTCTACAGGCAGCAGGTTGGGGCAATCGTAGGGCTCACCTGGTTTATTTTGCCTCTCTTGGGGAATCAGTCCTAAGCTGACTGTCATCCAGTAACTGAACACAATTGCTTCATATGTTTTGTCCAGTTTCCTAATTATTTTTGGTTGGAAGGCAATTTCTATAGCAGTTAATCCTCAATTGGGATAAATTTAAACTTGTTATTGGCAGCCTCACTTAGGTAAGTAGTGAATTGATTACAGGTTACCAGGGAAGCATTACTATCTAGTTTTCTATTTTCCATTCATCTTCTTTCCTTCTGTCTCTGTCAGAGAAAATGATCTTCCTACATAAACTGTAACAGGGATTAAAATTGAATTAGATGAGAAATATGAGGTATTGCAAGTCAATGATTGCAAATCTTTTGGCCCTAAAAAAATTTCATCGTGTGCCATGTAGAGCGTTATGCCTGAGATTTCCCAGCTGTTGTTACCAGTGATGTTTGAAGGGTTACAGACAATGAGAGTTGGTATCGGAAGTTTGGAGATGGACAACTGTGGTTCTAAATTTGAAATGGTGAGCAAAGTATGTTGATCAAGTTCTAGACCAATGAGCTTGATCTTGGGAAAAGTTCTCGAATGAACTATTAGAGGAAGCATGTCTGAGAACCTCGAAAAGGAGTTAGTCATACTAGGCATCAGCTTGGATTCCAAAGAAAGTCATATCAAGCTGCACACGTGCACAGTGTCTGGCACCAGGTAGAAAATCAGAAGATATTAATTAAATGAGTGAATAGATTACGGACTGAGTAAGCAAAGTCTTTTCTTTTGACACACGACAAAACTAGCAGTTCAGGAACACACAGCAGAGAGTACAGCTGACTTGCAGCAAAACATAGGATAAAGTCTGCACAGTTCAGCTCAACTTGTGTTTATTGAGTGTCTACTGTGGGCCAGACATTCTGCCAGTTATCGGAGGTGCAAACATGACTAGTGCATGGTTCCTACAATTTAGATTTAGACTTAGACCTATAAATAGATAGTATCAATATGATGTGACAAGTGATATGAGAGAAGGATGCAGAGGCTGCATTGGGAACTCAGACAATGGATGAAGAAGCACACGGCTCAGCTTAGGGGAGGTTACAGGAAGCTTCCTAGTCTTGAAGGATGATGACACCGTCTGTGGCACCAACAGCATCAACGCTGTGAATACTCCCTCCAGCGTGGGTTCACTTTGGGCACTTTGCATTTTAAGTTCTGTCATCCTGGGTAGGTTTCTCCTCCTATTTCGCCGCATTTGCCTTATCTAGTGGAGACTCCTCCCAGATTTTGGTATGGGACTGTCAGTCAGCGTTCATTTTCATTTTTGTATTCTCCTGAATCTCCTTGGATATTTAAAGTGAAACCTAAGGAGCCATAATTAGAGACTGTGTCCAAATGCTAAGTGAAAATTATTATTATATTAGGATGATAGTGCTTTCAAGAACTGTGTTCTCTGAGTGGGTGCTCCCTTTATGGTTTTGGATGCTGTGTCAATACAGCATAAACAAGAGAAGCTTACAAAAACCAAAACACAGTGACGAAAATATTTTTACTACCAATGACCCCTTGAATTTTTTTCTCCCTCTACAAGCCAAGTTTGAAGAGATATCTTATACATAAATTCTTTTTAATTAATAAAAATTAATTTGAGACATTGCCAAGGAGACTTTCTGACTAGCATAAACTATCTGGTTCGAATTCATATAGTTTAACTAAAAGCAAAAAGTCATAATAAGCATTTATCAAAACTGACTGTGTGCCAGGGGCTAAGAGCCCTCCTTGCGTCAAATCAGGTAAGCCTCACAGCCGTCATACGAAGTACACACTGTTGTCACCATTATTTCACTCATGAGGAAACTGGGGGTCAGAGAGACTGAGTACACAAGACAAGGCTCCACAGCTATGAGTTGTGGTGCTGCACTGACTTTCAGGCAGTCGGGCTTCAGACTCTAAACTCTTAAACCTTTATAAAGCAGAGTTGACTCTTGAATTGGATCATGTGGTTCCTAAGTATAAATGAACGATCTCCGTTAGACTTTCTGAAATAATGAAAATAGCCCATAGACATCCATTACTACCTTTGGGGACACCTAAACAGAAGCCTCCGCTCTGAAATTTAGATACTGGTTAGTATCCTAAACCTTGCCTTGAATGAATGGTGCATGCTCCACGTCATCTTTAGAATGGATCCTTACCATCCAAAGAATGCTAAGATACAACCCTGATGTGGTAACCGGCAATACACAGAAACAGGGGCAGCCTTCCCCACTGCGCTCATAACCTAACCAGAGTTTTGTTTTAAAGCAACTGGGCTTATTTAAAAGAGAAACACCTCACCCAATGGTCTATTAATCTGCAAATATGTATTTAATAGGGACATTTGAAGTTGTTCTATTTACCTAATCATCACTAATGGCTACTTTGGATCTATGACAGCTGAATGTGTAAATATGGCTCTTAGACCTTTCTCAAGGTATGATACTGGCCCAATAGACCATAACAGCTTCTTAAGAGAACAGGATTTCCTTGAAGCAAAATCTGAATATCAAACAGAGCTCAGAGTGCTTTAGGAGTTTCTTAGTAGGTCATTTTGAACTGCTCTCCTCAGAGCTAAATGTCAAAATTTACCAGGAAATTTGGGTCCCACTAAGACCTGAACATCAATAAACATGAAAGCCAAACACTGATTTTTAAATAATGAGAACAGGGTCAGCACGATTCTTCATAGGCAATAAATAGATAATAAGCAAGGAGACGTAATTTTATTTTATTTTAATTTTATTTTTATTTTTATTTTGCGTTATGCAGGCCTCTTACTGTTGTGGCCTCTCCCGTTGCGGAGCACAGGCTCTGGACGTGCAGGGTCAGCGGCCATGGCTCACAGGCCCAGCCGCTCCGCGGCATGTGGGATCTTCCCGGACTGGGGCATGAACCTGCATCCCCTGCATCGGCAGGCGGACTCTCAACCACTGCGCCACCAGGGAAGCCCAAGGAGACGTAATTTTAAAAGAGTTTGTGCAGCCAAACTAAATAAACTAGGTAGCAAAGTTAAGATAGTATTGATTACTAAATAATACACTAGAAATTACCGATCTTATCCAGAGGAAACCCAGACATTATTCCAATATGTTATAGAAAATTGAGAAATGATGAACTTCACAGGTGATGCTCCCCTCCTACACACCAGGGGAGCATCGGACCTAACAACCTCCGAAGAATTGCTTTTTCTTCTCTGCTGTGCCTCTAGGAATGCAGCACAGCTTACGAGGCCCCACTCAGATTCCGTATTAGTTGGACCTGCTTCAACCAAGTACCGCAAACTGGGAGGCTTAAAACAACAGAAATTTATTCTCTCACAGTTCTGGAGGCTGGAAGTGAGAAATCAAAGAGCAGGGCTGTGCTCCCTCTGAAATCTGCAGGGGAGGAGACTTCCTTGCCTCTTCCAGCTCCTGGTGTTGCCAGCAATCCTTGGCTTGCAGCTGCATCAGTCCAATCTCTGCCTCTGTTGTCACATGGCCTTCTCTCCTTGTGTGTGTGCGTGTGCGGGTGTGCGTCTGCGTGTGCGTGTGTGCTCACATGGCCTTCCCCTGCCTGTGTCTCCCTCTGCCCTTCTTATGAGGACACCAGTCACGTTGGATTACGGACCCACCCTAATCCAGTATGACCTTAACTAATTACATCTGCCAAATATTTCCAAATAAGGTCACATGTGAGGTCCTGGAGGATGGGACATCAACGTATCTTTTTGGGGGACACAATTCAAAATAGCCCCCATGTCTTCAATGAGACCGTCCCAAATCACTCTCTGCTCTATGTTTGTACAGCTTGTGGGTCTATGGCTACTCATTTGTACCTGTACCACTCATCTGTTCCCATTATTATGTTACTATATGCTGCATGTCTTGTCTCCCTAATTTTTTTTTTTTTTTTTTTTTTTTTTTTTTGGTGGTACGCGGGCCTCTCACTGTTGTGGCCTCTCCCGTTGCGGAGCACAGGCTCCGGACGCGCAGGCTCAGCGGCCATGGCTCACGGGCCTAGCTGCTCCGTGGCATGTGGGATCTTCCCGGACCGGGGCACGAACCCGCGTCCCCTGCATCGGCAGGCGGACTCTCAACCACTGCGCCACCAGGGAAGCCCTTGTCTCCCTAATTTTATTGTAAACTCTTTGATTGGTAAATTATTCTTACTCAATATTCTACCCACAAAGCACTTAAAACAGTGATTTCATAGCAGTAGCTATCTAATCTTAGAGCAACTTTATACTTTTTAAAACTCTTTCCCATACATTGTCTAACATGGTTCTGCCAATATCCCTGTGCTGTGGATTGGATCGCTGCGTTATCCTAAGTTTATGTCCAAGGGAATTAAGACACAGAGAGGGGAGGTGAGTCACGTGGCTTGAGCTATTCCCAGCAGCCTTTTATTGAAAAATGTCTCCTCCTTCCCTTCATTCCCTGTCAATTGATTATTAATGAGTCAAGTGTCTCTCTGGGAAAAAAATCCCTCCTTACTCTGAAGGCAAAGTGAGTGAGAGGAGAGGGAGGAAACGCGTATGAATACAAAGTCTGCTTTTTCCACTTGCACAAGCAGTTGGAAGAAAGTCACAAAGTCACCCAACCCTTCTGTTTTCATGAGCACTTCTCACCCTTTTTCTCTAGCATAACAGTGGAAAACCTCAACTTTTCTTAAACTTCTGACCCTATCCCTTTATTCTCTCAGTTTAAGAAGATAGCTGCTCCCCCTTTGTTTTTCCTTTTAATAAAAAAATCCAACGGTAACTCCTTCAGCATCTTTCCACCTACCTTACAAATGGCTAGAGGGGGGAGGGGAGAAGAAAGGAGGTGGATGTGAGCATGAACAGGAGTCAGTGGCCTCCTGACCAAGGGCCAGCTGGCCAGGGGTGCCACAGAGCTCCGCATGCCCAAGTACCGCATGTCCCCAGCCTCCAGACCCAGGGAGTGTGAGGGATGGAGATAGCTCCCCTCAGAGCAAAAGGAGGGCAGACAGAGGAGCCCCGGTTCAGGAGGGGGCTCTCATACTGTGAAAGCCTGCTGTGGACATCTGTTTTCATTGTCCTTCTCTCTTTCCTGGGACTCACAAAGGAGAGCTTGGAAAATCGTAATCAGCTTGGAGAAGACAAAAGAGGTCCTCTCCGGTGGGAGGGCGAGGGTAGAGGAAGAGGGGAGACACACACACACACACACACACACACAGAATAGAAAACAAGAGATAATGAGAAAATTCTAGGTAAAAAAAGGAAACAGATTTCTCGAAGTGGTAAGCTGATAGCTCAAATGTGAAATGCTCGCTACTCCAAATGGATGCAGCATAACTAGGCTTTTGGACTCTGAGTTCTCTCTTTGATACTTTGGCCTCAAGACTTTCTATTTTAGGCTGGGCATCATCAGGCAGTAACCAGTAAGGAAGGTGATTTAATTTAAAAGAGAGAGAGAGACTGAGAGAGAAGTTAGATCAACAATGGAGCAATTTAAGTTTAACGGTACTCCAAGTTTAGAAGTGCATTCTGTTTGCACAGATGAAGAGTGCAAGGAAAATTGGGTGGCAGTCTCTTTGGGACTGGGTGACGAAGTAAGTGGGTGGCTGAGGCCCTTAGAGGAAGGATAAAACCCTAAATAAGAAGACAAGTAGAAGAGTAAGATTTCATGCAGTGCAATTCTCTCCGCCCTGCGCACCCACCCCCTGCGCATGTGTGTGCTCTGCGACACCCTCACGTAAACACACATGCACGCCAAGCTTCTCCAGCATTCCTAGACCTGGGATCTAGCTGGAATCTAAGCACTGGAGCTCTGAGCAGGATTTGGGTGGGGGCAACTCCACTGGTCTGGGTCAGTTAAAAATCCCGGGATCCCCATTCAGAAGTGAACACAAAGTCTTTAAAAAGGTGCCACAGGTCTTGAGGATACTAGGAGCCTTAAAACTCTAAAATTAATGAGGGATTCAGGCCATGGGTTCTTGTGCTGTGTTATGACGATAAAATAGATCCGAGATAATAAAAGGTTATTAGTCTGGAAAAACCAGTAAAGGGCTGGAACCTAGGGGACCAAAGTACAACCCCACTTTTTCTCTGAGTAAAGCGCTTTCCTCTGCATCTGTTTCCTCTTCTGAAAGTGAAATGTGTTCTCCTGTGCTTTTAGGTCAGTGCTTCTCGAGTTCTAACGAGTATACACATCACCTGGGACGTTGTTACTAGGAAGATTCTGACTGAATAGTTCTGGGGCAGGCCTTGAGATTCTGCACTTATAAAAAAAGATCCCAGGCAGCCAGTAGTCTACATGATACTTTTGCACAAATTAGAATAATGTACCCTTCTCTGGGCAGCCCTGTAAGTGCCTTTGCAAAAAGAATCCTTTTCCCACATGGTTTGGCTAGGGATAGGTAGGCTGGATTTCAGCCCGTGCACTCCTTTGGACAGTGCCTTTGAGCAGTGCACAAGCTGCCCAACTGTGCAGGGCAGTCCTGACCTCGTAGGCAGCTGCCTCCTGGACTACGGCTAAGATAGCCCTGCTCATGATCCATCAGAGATGGCCTGCTACTCTCTCTCTCCTTAATGGCACAACTCAGCAAGCTCAACAAGTCATACTTGCTAGCTCTCATTCTTGCATTGGAATACCTGTTTTTCTTCAGAGACTGCCAGAATGACAAGTGGGAATGAACTGATTCCTTTTCTACTTAAAAAAGAGACTTTGGCTCCTGGTTCCTCACCCTCCAGTGCACCCTTACTCAGCCTAGAGCTCTAAGTATGGGTCATATCATGGCTCCCCATCCACTGCTTCTGCTGCAGTACTTGCATTTGGAATTTTATACCTCACGTCATGTATTAATCCAGGATTTAAACAATTAAGCTCCTATGCCTATTCTCATACGTGATTATTATCTGATTTGCTCAAATCTTTTGTTTCTCATCAAATATTACTCCTCCTTTATAGGGGATCAGACATAAAGGCAAAGACCCAAGAACCTGAAATTTCACTAAGCTGTCTGTCTGCCTTGGATGGCCGGATCCAGTACAGCGCCGGACTCGGAAAAGTTTTCCTAGCTCCACCTCTGCCCAGGCTGCCTTGTTCTGTCCTATTACTGGAGAGAAATTCAAAATATTTGTTTGTCTACCAGTGTTGCTGAATTCTCTTCTCTATAGGTGCTTAAGGTCAGGTGGGGAGAGCAATGGAACCAGTTAGGAGAGGCACCCCTGCAAAACTAAGCTCAGCTGTCCTGGGCTTTCTTCGAAGCATTTGGTGTTCGCTAGTCACGTATCTCCTGAAAAGAAACTTTTGGCCAAGGACAGAAAATTCTGGTTTCTCTAAGTAGCAGGTAAAGGGAGCAACAAAGTAGAATATAAAGATCTCTGAGCTAGTAATCTGGAGGTTCTGTTTCTGTTACCCAAGGCAGCCTGCCTGCCTTGATTTCTCTTGGTTAAATCTATACAATGAGGCAATAGAACTACATAATGTGGAAGATTCCTTCTAGTTTTTAAATTGTAAGCGCCTATGAAGTTTGGTGGCCTTTGCCTTTTTTTCTGTTAAGCTAAATTTCCATTAAGTTAAATTTATGAACTTAAAATAAGTCCTGCATGTTAAAAGGTAATGGAATTAATTTGTAATTCCTAGGTGTAGTTTCCCTAGGTCCCTCTCTGCCAGGTGGCCGTATCCCTTTACCGAAGGCATCACTCTGTTAGAGCACCTCTCCATTCAGCTCCCCTGGCTTCCAACACCTGCTCCCTCCATATTCTTTTTAGGTTTATACTTGGGAAGAGCCACCCTGGTTGCTTCTGTTCCTTTACTAAACTTCAAATTACCCATCTTGAGAGTGCCACGGGCTTCCTGCCAGGACCATGACTTATACAGACCCCATTTATAAGACAAAGAGTCATTGAGAGCTGCCAACATTTGTAAGAGTCTTGGTGCAAACAATTTTCTTAAAGCCAAATCTATTGTATTACCCGCACTGGATAGAGTTGGGTAAAATATTTTATTTTCGCCTGGCATCTGTGAGGTAGAGTTTAGACAAGTTCAATGCCATTTATTCACACATTTGTTCTGCAAAGCACTTGCTTGGTCAACTGTAAGCTCTGGTTAGACTTCAGTGGTCTAATACAAAAGGAGTAACATACAGGATCTCTGCCCACAATGTGTTTTCAAACTAGTGGAATCAAGACACTCACAAAAGAAAGAAAACGCAAGGTGATACATGAGCTGTGGTTACAAAGCTGACTTGTTAAAAATTCTAGCACATAAAAGCTAGAAGAGTCGTCCAGTTTGGTTTTCCTGTCTATGGATGGAGTCCCAGAGCTTAACTAGTCTAGGGTTTGAATCAGAGGTAATAGCTGAACCCATGTCTCCACCTTGCCGGGGTGGATCTGCTTCTCCACCTCACACTGCTTCCCCTTTAACAAATATCCCACTTACACTGGTGGTCTCATATCCCATGAGGTTTATCTAAGGAAGGATTATGGCTGATTGAAATTTTTAAGAAATATACAAAAACTCATACAATCAGGTCAGCTTCGTATGTTATTTGAGAAAAATAGCAGTTGCCGTTACTTTGTACTCATAGGTGTGATGTATAATGTAACCAGGTGGATCAGAAACTAGAGAGAGAGGGTTGACTGTCTGCTGTCATGGGGGAATCACGTTGCCATAGCTCCTTGCCTGGAGGAAGCCTTTTTCTGGCTCCAGGGGCCATCCCCGTGGAGTGCTGGTGGTTATATGTCTCGGCGTGGCCTTAGAACCGCAGCCAAGCTGTGTGGATGCACCGTCAAGGGAGATCTTCCTGTCCCCCATTGGTGGCTTCAGAAATCAATGTGTCCCTCAGGACCAGCTGAGAGAGCTAGAGGGCAGAAGCAAAGACAAATGCCTTCCTGAAGGAAACACTCACAGCCAGGTTTCCATCCTATTTTGGGGTGTTTTTTTCCTAATTAACATCTCATTTTCTTCTGACACAGTCCTTCTCGGATCTTCAGAGAACTCCTGTTATGTCCTGGGAGAGTTTCCAAGACTCTGGGCCTTTCGGATGAACAACCCCAAAGACAACATCCAAGATCAAAGTGGCATTCAGAGATCTCAGATGGCTCCGGGTGTGACCGGCACCGGCTGAGATGATGGCGCTCAGCTCTTGGAGGACATTCTTTGACTGTGGCACTTCCCTGCGTTCACAGGTGGACAGCTTCTGCTGACCTCCAACACCTCAGCAAGACACCTCAGGGCTTTGCTCACGGGATCTAACTGTGAGACAAAACATCAAAAAACAGTTGCTGGGTCCTTCTGAAAGAGGGGCTATCTCTTCTTTTCCTATCATTCATAAAATTGTGGGATTTTACAGCAATATGATCATGCAGGGGTTGAAATCTCCTTCTACAGAAAATTTAGCTGGGATAGGCTGGGATAGGCTAAGTGGTGCACACAACTCACCTGTGTCTCTTGTTAAAATGCAGGTTCTGATTCATTGAATCTGGGTCAGGGCCTGAGATTCTTCACTTCTAACAAGTTCCCAGATAAAGCCCAGGTTGCTGGTCAAGGACCAGAGTCTAAGTAGCAAGGGGCTGTATTTCCTGCCTAAAGGCAAAGAAGTGGACAGAATTAGGACCAAAACCACATTTCCTGACTCTTATTCTATGTGGTTTTTCCCCTCATGTAGTGAAACTTGGAGCTGTCCCTGCCCACACTTCACCCCTCCTGCAAACAGGTACCTGAATATAAAAAGGAGGGCAGTGGAAGGAGTAGAGAGAGAGAGAGAGAGAGAGAGAACAGCCTTGCAATAACAGGAATGGCAGATAAGAACTCTCTATAAGGGAGTTTGAATAGGGAGGGGAAAAGAGAATACAAAGAGATAAGTATAGAATTATTGAGGTTAGCGTCCTGGATTCAATGCCCATAAAGCCCAGCTAAGCTTACTCTGGTTCTGGCCCAGAAAATGATGCCTCCAACATAACCAATCATCTTGAGATTGTGTGATGCTTACCCCAAATCGGAGGATAAATCTAGATTCCCATGTAATTTTTTAAAAAAATGGAATCACTGTTTTAAAGTTTAGGATAAGTATCTTAGAAAGGTAAACCTGTGTTTATCTGTTTATCTGTTGGTCACAAATACGCACACAAAGTCCTATCAGAAAATATATATATATTCTTTACCCATTCATCTGTCGACGGACACTTAGGTTGCTTCCATGTCCTGGCTATTGTAAATAGAGCTGCAATGAACATTGTGGTACATGACTCTTTCTGAATTATGGGTTTCTCAGGGTATATGCCCAGTAGTGGGATTGCTGGGTCATATGGTAGTTCTATTTTTAGTTTTCTAAGGAATCTCCTTACTGTTCTCCATAGTGGCTGTATCAATTTACATTCCCACCAACAGTGCAAGAGGGTTCCCTTTTCCTCCACACCCTCTCCAGCATTTATTGTTTGAAGATTTTTTGATGATGGCCAGTTAAAAAAAAAAAAAAATATATATATATATATATAAAGTAGAAAATGATGCAGAAATTTTTACTTGAAGTAGAATCTTGGAACTATCAGTGATTAATCATGATGCATATCCATAAAGTGTGCTATGAAAATTGGAAAATTATAACAAGAACATGCCCTTAGGAATTAAAAAATATTCAGTGGAAAGAGATAGAAAAAAACATAGAGGATCAAGTCAGTGTCCAACATCAGGCTGATAGGAATTTGAGAAAGTAAATAGGGCTTCCCTGGTGGCGCAGTGGTTGAGAGTCTGCCTGCCGGTGCAGGGGACGCGGGTTCGTGCCCCGGCCCGAGAGGATCCCACGTGCCGCAGAGCGGCCGGGCCCGTGAGCCATGGCCGCTGAGCCTGCGCGTCCGGAGCCTGTGCTCCGCAACGGGAGAGGCCGCAACAGTGAGAGGCCCGCGTACCGCAAAAAATATATAATAATAATTTAAAAAAAATTTTAAAAAGAAAGTAAATTGAAAATAGAGGGAAGGACATAATCAAATTATTAAGGGAAGAAAAATTACCAGAGCGAAAATGAAGTATGAGCCTTCAAAATGAAAAAAATTCAGTATGTCCCCAGAGCTAAAGAGGACATCTGATTAGAGACTGTCACCTGATGCACCACTGGACAATTTCAGAGCAAAATGGATGACGGAAAGATGGTGATAAATGGCTCATGACGAAAAATTGAGTGAAAAATCAGACTGTTATCAAAATTCTTATCTGCAATTTCTTGAAACCAATAATAATAGATGTTAGAAGACAATGGGCCAAAGTACTTAAAGTTCTGGGGAAAAATATAATTGCTGTTAGGATTGTACACCTAGTCACACTATCAGTAAATGCAGGTGAAAAATTAAAATTATTTTCAGATGTAAGAAGACTTTCTGAGATAATTTCAACAGCAAAGGTCAGAGACAATTGATTAATAAATCAAAGTGCTAAAGAAGAATAACCATGAACATGTAGAATTCTACATTCAAACTACCACAAAGGGTCAGAGTAAAATATATTTTCAGAAAAACAAAGTGAGAGTGATTACCCCTCACAGAACCCTCTGAAAGAATTATTGAAAAGTGAACTTAGGAAAAATTAAAATTAATTGAGAAATAGGAAGTGTGTTTTAAGAAGAAATGATGAAAAAATGGTGTCATATGCATACATATATAAGAATTGACTTCATTAGGATAATGGTGATTAATACAGGGGCTATAAAAGCAATCTGAAAATAAATAGACAATAGTAACTTGTAAAATAGGGTGACAGTGTGTGGAATTAAATCACCCTAAAGTCCATGATCCTGTAATATATTAAAAAATGGCCTTGGGTCTCTGGCCAGTGCCAGACCCTATGGGTCTTAACCAATCAGGTGCCAGAGGACAGGGGAATCCATTGGCCCAGCCTATATAGGTGAGGTCTTTTCATATCACCACATGGGGCAGCATTCTCTTCCCCACTACAGTCTTGTGTTATTTGAAGAATGAGGCAATTTTCATTTACTACTTTGCATGGTTATCCATCTCTTTAGTAGATAATTATGTCTTGAAAAATACAGTTGTATTTCTGCTATCTAACTGAAGAGTGATGAAAACAGATGAAAAAAAATTGATTTGTGACTATTTAGATTTTCCTTAACATGGAACAATGACAAAATATGTGATTATAACATTGTAATCCAAAATGTGATAAATAAGATAAGAAGAGCAAAATTCACAACCAAATATGGTTTATCATAGAAGTGCTTGGATTGTTTAAGAAGTTTTTCAGTGAAACTGACCATATTAGCATTTTTTTTTTTTTTTAAGTATGCTTCGCTTCATAGATTCTGAAAAAGCCTTTGGTTAAAATTTCACATCCCAGGACTTCACTGGTGGCACAGTGGTTAAGAATCCGCCTGCCAATGCAGGGGACACGGGTTCAAGCCCTGGTCTGGGAAGATCCCACATGCCGTGGAGCAACTATGCCACTGCACCACAACTACTGAGCCCGTGTGCCACAACTACTGAAGCCCGCGTGCCTAGAGCATGTGCTCCGCATCAAGAGAAGCCACCACAATGAGAAGCCCGCGCACCGCAATGAAGGGTAGCCCCCACTTGCCGCAACTAGAGAAACGCTGCAAGCAGCAATGAAGATCCAATGCAGCCAAAAAAATATATAAATAAATAAATTTATTTTTAAAAAAATTTCACATCCCACGTGATGAAAACAAACACAAAATCAAAATAGTTTTTAACAAGCTATGATTAGAAAGTAATTTGATAAAAATATATTTAACAAAATGCCAAAGCAAACATTATAGCTAATGACGAGAAACAATAAAATATTTTTGTATAATAAGTCATGAATATACTCAGTTATTGCTATCATTAACCATTTTACTGGAGGTTCTATCCAACTTAATAAGACAAGGAAAAAAAAAGAGAAAATAGACTGTAAACAAAAAAAACAAAATTTTCAATACAGACAGTATAATTGTCTACATAAAAAACTCAAGAGACTCCTATAAACTGTAGGAATTAATAATAATTAATTATTAATTTTTTTGTTATTTCCATAACTTTATTAAAACCAGAAAATTAAATATATATGAAAAAATAGTGGAAAACAAGGACCTCTATCAGCTTTAGTTACTGCAATATGCATTATTTGTAATTATAAATTATATAAATTATGAATTACATGTAACAAAATTATAACAAAAACTTTAAGTTTTGAAACACATTTCATTCAAGAATTACATAATTTCAAATATCTTCCAAAATACAGTTTCCTAGATTGCTACAAAAAGAAAGCAAACTCAACAAGAAATTTAAATCATTAAATATGTTTCACTAGTATATACATGCAGAATGCCAAGCAATTAATATTTAGCCCTGGAATGCGTTCGATGTCTTTCATTTTTCCTTATTAAAGGCTCAATCCACCACTTTGTATAGGCTGTGTACAACAGGCAAAGTTCAGTGTTCATAGGAGTTTGACATTAGCTGCCTCAATTTATAGCTCTGGTAGTTTGTCCACAGGGGTGTCAAATTTGGAGTTTGTAGGAAACAAATCTAGGGTCCGAGGATAGTTTAGTTTGTAGGACTGTCTGACTTTAACATCAGCAACACCAGCAATATCTCCAATTTGTTTTTGGGTCCTTTTCTCAGCTGATGCCTCTTAGTCCATGTAAATGGTGGCTGCTGCCACAGATATCGGGCTCCTTCCAGGAACCAAGTCCAGCTCCACAGCTTTACAGGTTATATGTGTAGCTGCCATCTGTACTTGTTTAGGAAGACAAAGGTTGGAAAAAAAGCTGGACATGAAGTCTGCAGTTGTAATCAAATCCACACTGGTTTCTAAAGCTTTCAAAATAAGGTATTATTAATTATATGAAAATGAACAGCATTCTATATATCAGAAATATAGAGGTAGAAAACGCAATTTGAAAAAAGATACCAAACACAACTGTAGCAAAACTAATAAGGTATCTGGAAATAAATTTAACAAAAGATGCTTAAAAATCTTATGCAAAAATGTATAAAATGTTATTGTAAGAGATAAGTAAAACTCAAGAAATTAAAAAAAAAAAAGGTAATTCTCTCCCAAATGCAGTACAATTTTAACCAAAGGTTCTGCTGTGTCCCTCAGAAAGATATGTTGAAATCCTAGCTTCCAAAACTTGTGAACATGACTTTATTTGGAAACAGGGTCTTTGCAGATGTAATCAAGTTAAAATGAGGTCATACTGGGTTATGGCAGGCCCTAAATCCAATGATGGTAGTGATGGAAGCAAAGATTTGAGTGATATATGTGTGAGCCAAAGGATGCCAAGCACTGCTGGAAACCACAAGAAACTAGGAGAGAGGCATGGAACAGATTCTCCTCCCAGTCCCCCAGAGGGAACCAACTCTGTTGACATCCTAGTTGTTTAAGCCACCTAGTCTGTCAGGCTTTTTTTTTTTTAACCACAGACCTAAGAAACTGTTACAGATTCCAACTCAGTTTTCTGCAAACTTGACAAACTGATCTTAAAATTCTACTGATGAATAAAGGACCAAAAATAAATAAGAAGGAGGGAGAGGAGGAGTGTTTGTTCCATCAAATACAAGACTCATTGTAAAGCTATGGTCATTGAGACAGTTTTGATAGTGACACAGGGACATAGGTGTTGGCACAGTTTCTAGGATGGATGGCCTGGAAACAACCCATGAGTATGGGATTTGAAATATGACAGAGGCAGCATTACAAACCAGCAGAAAGCAATGAACTACTCAATAAATGGGGCTGAAACATTAGTTATAAGTGGAACCAAGACAAAATTAGCTCCTCATATCATGCACAGAGGGAAACTCTGTATGGATTAAATATTTAAATGTGGAAAAGCAAAACTGTGAACCACATAGAAGCAAATAAAGAATACCTTTGACTTCAGATAGGTAAAGAGATTCTTTAAACAAGAAACCCAAACACATACTCATAATGAAAAAATTAATAAATGAGGTGCTATAGACTGAATATGTTCCCCATAAATTTGTATGTTAAAATCTAATCCCCAGTGGTGTGGTATTTGGAGGTGGGGCCTTTGGGGTGATTAGATCATAAGGGTGGAGCTCTCATGAATGGGGTTAGTGCCCTTATAAAAGAGGCCCCAGAGATTCCTTATCCCTCCCACCATGTGAAATTATAACAAAAAGACAGCTATGAACTAGGAAGTGGGCTCTCACCAGACCCTAAATCTTCCAGTGACTTGATCTTGGGCTTCCCAACCCCCAGAACCATAAGAAATAAATTTCTGTTGTTTATAAGCCACCCAGTCTATGGTATTCTGTTATAGCAGCTCGAATAGGCTATAACATTAGACTATATTAAAATGTAAAACTTCTTTTCAACAAAAGACAACATAGATAAGGTATAAAGAAAACTCACAGATTAGGAGTAGAAATTTGTAATCCACATTACTAGGAACTAAAGAGAACTTCTTAAAAAAATGATTAAGGCAAAGAAAATAATCTAATAGAAAAATGGATAAATGATATTAGAAGGCGTTTTTCAGAAGAAGACACTCTAATGGCTCATACACGTACACAATTATTCTCAACCTCACAATAGTCTGGAAAAAGAAAATTAAAACAACAGTGAGATCCATTTTATTCCTATAAAAGTGGAAAAATTTGAAAGTCTGATAACACAAAGTGCTGAGGAGGATGTATGGAAAAAGGAACTTTTATCCATTTCTGGTGGGTGGGTAAATCGGAAGAATGACCTTGAAGAACAGTTTGGTAATATCTAATAAAGCTGAATAATGAGCATACTCTCTGATTCAACAATCACATTTCTTGGTATCTATCTTAAGAAACTCATACACACATGCACAAAGAGATGTATGTGAGGATGTTCAAACTTTTAGTAAGGGAATGAATATGCAGTATAATGGGATTCTACAGGGTAGTTAAAAATCACTGAAGCATGGGCTTCCCTGGTGGCGCAGTGGTTGAGAGTCCACCTGCCGATGCAGGGGACACGGGTTCGTGCCCCGGTCCGGGAAGATCCCACATGCTGCAGAGCGGCTGGGCCCGTGAGCCATGGCCGCTGGGCCTGCGTGTCCGGAGCCTGTGCTCCGCAACGGGAGAGGCCACAACAGTGAGAGGCCCGCGTACCGCAAAAAAAAAAAAAAAAAAAAAAACCCACAAAAAATCACTGAAGCATATCTCATTTATCTACAGATACATCTTTAAAATATAATATTGAACAAGAAAAAAAGAGGTTGCCAAAGGAGATGGACAGTATGAGACTACTGGAAACTCAAGTGAGGCTGGGATGGTCTAAAATGGCTCATTCACATATGTGGTACTTGGTGCTGGTTGATCTGGAGGGCCTCACTGAGATGATTGTCTCTGCTCCACTTGGTCTCTCATCCTCAAGTAGGCTGGACCAGGCTTCTTCACATGGCAGTCTCAAGGCAGCTTTCCAAGGGAGTGGGAGTTGCAAGGCCTCTTAAGGCTTAAGCTTGGAAGTCACATGGTATCACCTCTGGCACATTTTATGGGTCATAGCAAGTCACAAAGCCATTGCAGATTCAAGGAATAGAGAAGTAGCCTTCACCTCTTGATAGCAGGAGTAGCAGAGTCACATTGCAAAGAGTCATTGTATATAAGAATGAAAGGAAATTGTACCCTTCTTGTGTAATCTCCCCAAATGTACATACTGAACTGATCTTCCCCTTAAAAATGTACACAGTCCATGGTTTTCTCCATCTAAATTGATGACACTTTGAGCTTCCTGGTTGTTCAAGTAGAAAACCTTGGATTCATCCTTGACTTCTCCTTTTCTCTCATATCCCACATCCTATCCATTATGAGATAATGTTGGCAGAATATTAGAAATCATCCAGTATCTGACAGCCCCCTGTTACCAGTCTGGTTGAGCCACCATTAACTCATTGAATGACTGGAATAACTTCTTAACGGCTTACGTCTACTCTTGCAAATTCCCTTAAAATACATTCAATCATGTTGCTTGTGGTAGGCTGAGTAATGCCTCCCCAAAGATGTCCACATGCTAATCCCTGAAACTGTAAATATATTATCTTATATGGCAAAAGAGACTTTGCAGATGTGATTAAAGATGCTGAGATGGGGCTTCCCTGGTGGCGCAGTGGTTGAGAGTCCGCCTGCCGATGCAGGGGACACGGGTTCATGCCTCGGTCCGGGAAGATCCCACATGCCGCGGAGCGGCTGGGCCCGTAAGCCATGGCCGCTGAGCCTGCGCGTCTGGAGCCTGTGCTCCGCAACGGGAGAGGCCACAACAGTGAGAGGCCCATGTACCACACACACACACACACACACACACACACACACACAAAAAAAAAAAGATGCTGAAATGGATGATCCAGGTGGGCCCAATATAATCACAAGGGTACTTATAAGAGGGAGACAGTAGAATGAGAGCAAGAGAGAAGGCAACTTGATGATGGAAGCAGAGAGAAGTGTGAGGATGCTACACCACTGGCTTTGAAGATGGAGGAAGCGGTCAAGGGATGATGACTGCCTCTAGAAGCTGAAAAAGGCAAAGAAACAGATTTTCCCTTCCAACCTCCAGAAGAAACCAACCCTGACCGCTTGGCTTTACCCGAGAGAAATTAAACTCAGAGGACTTCTGATCTCCAGAAATGTAGGATAACAAGTATGAATTTTTTAAAGCCACTAACTTTGTGGTAATTTGTTACAGCAGCAATAGGAAACTAATATACATCACTCTTTGACTCAAAACCCTGACATACTCTGTAGTCATTCTCCACTCCTCAACCCTGTCCCAACATGCCATCCAGTACCTCCCTGGTCACACACTCTACTATTTTGCCTCTTTGTCACTTTACTTCAGCCCCAGGAGCCTCCTAGCTGTTCCACGAACTGCTAGACATTTTCCTGTTCAGAGTCTCATTTGATTCTTCCTTCTACCTGGATCACTCTTCTCCAACACGGTGTCCTGGCAAAACTGCCCATCCTACCCCAACATTCTCATTTATCTTGTTCAACATTTTCTTTTTTTCTGTACCACCTATCTTCGAACATTCTATATGGTTTATTTTTATATAATGTTTACTGTTTATTATTGGTACCACCACCACTGCCTCGCCCAAGGCTAGTAGGTAAGGAGGGGACTGTGTTTTAGTCACTGATGTACCTAAACATCTAGAGCAGTGTCTGAGACATAGTCATGGCTCAGTATATATTTGTTCATTGAACGAATACTTATTTTTAAAATTATTGTAATTAAACATAAAGTAGATGCAAAATAATATATAGGTATAAATAGGTACATTGAATACCAGTGTATCCACAATCCAGCTCAAGAAAAAAATTACATAACCTTTGAAGTTCTGTGCACCTCCCTGAATCATTTCCTATTTTCTCACCACTCAGAGAGGACTACTGCCATTTTCATTTTATCATTCCTTTGCTTGTCCTCACAGTTTTACCAAATATGTTAGCATCCCTAATCAATATATTGTGCAGATTTATGTTCATTTGATGTATATGTATTATATATGCATATCATTACATAATACTGTAGGCATTGTTTTTTGGCTTTTTTTCATTAATGTTAATTTCTCTTTTTTTTTTAATTGTGGTAAGAACACTTAACTTGAAATCTATCCTCTTAATAGATTTTTTTTTTTTTTTTTTTTGCTGTACGCGGGCCTCTCACTGTTGCGGCCTCTCCCGTTGCGGAGCACAGGCTCCGGACGCGCAGGCTCAGCGGCCATGGCTCACGGGCCCAGCCGCTCCGCGGCATGTGGGATCTTCCCAGACCGGGGCACGAACCCGTGTCCCCTGCATCGGCAGGCGGACTCTCAACCACTGCGCCACCAGGGAAACCCTGTTCTTAAAGTTCAACCTTGTTCTGGCATAAAACTGTAATTCATTTGCTTCTCTGCTATAAAGTCTTCACTATAAGAAGATGCCATAATGTTTTAATAAAAATAGTGTTGATGAAGACTTGTGTTATTTCTACTTTTTTGCTATTGCAGAAGTGCTACTGTGTCATTCTTTCATCTGTGTCCCCAGGGCTTGTGTGCAAGAGTTTTTCTAGGGTAACAGATCTAGGAGTGAAATTGCTGAGTCATATGGCTTGTACATCTTTAGCGTTACTGAGGATGCCAAACTGTTTTTTAAAGTAGCTGTACCAGTTTGCTCAACTCTCAGTGTTCTGGTTGCTCACATCTTTGTAGAAACTTGATGTTGAAAGAATTAAAAATTTTTTCCAGTCTTAAATGTGAGAAATCTCTTATCGCAGTTTAAATTCTCATTTCTCTAATGATTAGTGAGATTGTTTGTCTATTTTCTTATGTTTATTGGCTACTTGGCTTTTCTCTACCATGACATGCCTGTTTGAATCTTTTGACCATTTTTTTGGGATGATTTATGCTTTGTTTTAGTGTGTAGAAATTCTTTATAAATATATATATAATACCTTTTCTCAGTTTGTGGTTTTAATGATATCTTTTAATTAATGGAAACTCTTAATTTTACTGCAGTCTTTTATAAAAGTTTGCAGCTTTTGTTTCTTGTTTAAGAAATCCTCTCCTATCCCTACATCATAAATATACTCTCCTACATGGACCTCTGAAAGTGTTATAGATTTGTCCTTCACATTTAAGCCTTGAACCTACCTGGAATTGATTTTTGTGAATTGTGTGAGATAGAGGTTGAATTTCAATTTTTCTATATGGCTATCCAATTTTCCCAGTACCATCCATTCCCCACTGATATGCAGGACCAGTTCTGTCATAAATTGTTTCCATTATTCTCTTCCCCCAGTCAATTTTTCTATCCACTGCCTTAATTATTATAGCTTTACGTTAATTCTTGGTATCCAGAGGCAAGTCCTTCTATTTTGTTCTTCTTCAAGAACATGCTGACTATTATTGGTCCTTTCCTCTTCCACTTACATTTTAGGATCATTTTGTCAAATTTGAAGATAGCTAACACTTTTATGCTATGAATTCTTTCTCTCCACAAATATAGTCTACCTCTCTATTAATGTAGGTCTCCTTTAGTATCTTTCAATAAGATTTTTATATTTTCTCTACAAAGAGAGAGACATCTTTTATAGATTTATTCTTAGGTACATCTTTTTTTTAGGGCATTGTAGACGCTATCTCTTAAAAAATTATATTTTCTCTGATGACTGCTGATGTATAGAATGATAATTGGTTTCCTGGAGTCAAAATTCAACTCAAAGATTTGAGGTTATAATTGATTTTTAAAATAGACTTTATTTTGTAAAGCAGTTTTAGGTTCACAGCAAAATTGAATGGAAAGTATAGCGTTCCTGTACACCCTCGGCCCTCACACGTGCACAGCATCCCTCACTATCAACGTCCCCCACCAGAGTGGTACATAAGTTAAGTTAATGAACTTACACTGCCACATCATTATTACCCAATATCCACAATTACTTCAGTCTTGGTCTTGTACATTCTATGGATTTTGACAAATGTATAATGACGTTTATCCATCATATAGTGTCCTACAGAGTAGTTTTTGTTTTTTTGTTTTTTTGCGGTACGCAGGCCTCTCACTGTTGTGGCCTCTCCCGTTGCAGAGCACAGGCTCCAGACACGCAGGATCAGCGGCCACGGTTCACGGGCCCAGCTGCTCCGTGGCATGTGGGATCTTCCCGGACCGGGGCACGAACCCATGTCCCCTGCATCGGCAGGCAGACTCTCAACCACTGCGCCACCAGGGAAGCCCCTACAGAGTAGTTTTACCACTCTTAAAGTCCTCTGTGCTCTGCCTATTCATCCCTCCTCCCCTCTAACCTCTGGCAACCACAGAGCATTTTACTGTCTCCATAGTTTTGCCTTTTCCAGACTGTTGTATAGTTGTAACCATACCATATGTAGCCTTTTTACATTAACTTGTGTTTAAATTAGTAATATGCATGTAAAGCTCCTTTATGCCTTTTCATGGCTTGATAAATTATTCCTTTTTAGCACTGAAGAATATTCCATTGTGTGAATGTATTACACCACAGTTTATTTATCCATCCACCTACTGAAGGACATCTCAGTTGCTTCCAAGTTTTGGTAATTGTGGATAAAGCTGCTATAAATTATCACCTGTGTGGATGTAGAATTGATTATATTAATTCAAGTAATGTAAGTAAGTTAATTAAATTAATAACTTATTAAGTAATAAGTAAGTTTATGATTAATTTGTTTCTCATATTCTCTTAATGTCTTTTAGAGTTTGCAGTTTCTGTAGTTACAACTTTCTTTTTTTCTTTAATATTGTGCGTTTTTTTTTTTTGCTTTCTCTCTTTTTTAGTGATTAATCTTGCCAGTGTTGTTAATTTTTTTAGTTTTTCCAAAGAAGAAATTTTAGCATTGTTGATCTTTTCTACTGGTATTTGCATTCATTCATTTTCATCATTATTACGTCTTTCTTCTACTTCCTTTGGGTATATTTGTTTTACTTTTTCTATATTCTAGACTAGAGGTGGATTCTTAGATAATCAATTTCAGCCTTTTTCCTAATATTTACTTTTGAAGTTATATACTTCTTTTTAAATATCAATCAGTAGCTACACTAATAAGTTTTGATATTTAATATTTTGTTATTGTTCAGTTCTTGCTACATACTGAGTTGTGTCCTCCCCCACCCCCCATATTCTTATGTTGAAGCCCTAACTCCCAGTGTGACAGTATTTGGAGACGAGGCCTATCAGGAGGTACTTAAGGTCAAATGAAGTCATAAGGGTGGGGTGCTGATCTGATAGGATTAGTGTCCTTCTAAGAAGAAAGACTAGAGCAAGCTGCCCTCCTCACCCCTGCCACGTGAGGACACAGTGAGAAGGTGAAGAGAACTCTCACCAGAAACCAAATGCTGCCACACATTGATCTTGGACTTTTCAGTTTCCAGACTGTGAAAAAATACATTTCTGTATTTTAAGCCATGGAGTCTGTAGTATTTTCTTATGGCAGCCTGAAGCTGAGTAAAACAGTTTCAATATTTTCTAATTTCTATACTCATTTCTTTTTTGACCCATGAGATATTTAGAAATATGTTTTCTGATTTTCAAAACTGTGAAATGTTTCTAGTTTTCTTTTGTAATTTTTTCCACTTCATGTACTATTGTCAGTGATGCAAATCTTTTGAAATTTACTGAGACTGACTTTGTTTAGATTTACTTTTATATACATATAAAATTTACTTGTTGCTGTACAATTCTGAGTTTTGACAGAGGCATACAGTCAAAAATCCACCACAATGAGAATAAAGAACAATTCCAGAATCCTCCAGAATTCCCTCATGTTGTCCCTTTGTAGTCAGTCCCTCCCCTGATGCTGTCCCCTAGGAGTCACTGAGCAGTTTTCTGTCCCTATAGTTTTTGCTATTTCCAGAATGTCATATAAATGGAATCATACAAGGTGTAGCCTTTTGAGTCTGGCCTCTTTCATGTAGCATAATACACTACAGATTTATAGGAAAAGGTTTTAAAATATTTTATCAAGCACTTTGAGTTATGTTCAGAGGGAGGGCCTGTGAGGGTATGAAGGTCCACTGAGAATAGCCAGTAAGGTCCTGCTACCCAGGTAATGATGCACCACATACTCTAGAGATTTCTCTCTCATTCAAAGTCTATTATACTCAGTGTCTGCAGCCTATGTCTTTTGTGCTAATTGTTTTTCATATCAGTCTTGTCTTTCTAACTAGATGTCAAGTTGGTTGAGGTCAGGGCCATATTTTCTGCCAGAGTATTCTCAAAACACTACTTTTACTGAGTTAGCTCTCCGCTTAATGTTTTTCAGTGGATATTAATGGCTCACATGATAAAAATTTGTGTTGAACTTAGTGGATGATTAAATTTTTAAAATTTCAGTGTATTTTTTTTTTCTAAAGCAAAAATTCAAAATTGCTCTGACGGGCCTAATAAGCAGAAAATATTCGGGGACACTACAGTTTGAAATTTGCTTGATTTTCCTTCCTTCATATTGCTTCTTTTTTTTTTTTTTTTTTTTTTTGCGGTACGCGGGCCTCTCACTGTTGTGGCCTCTCCCGTTGTGGAGCACAGGCTCCAGATGCGCAGGCTCAGCGGCCATGGCTCACGGGCCCAGCTGCTCCACGGCATGTGGGATCTTCCCGGACCGGGGCACGAACCCGCGTCCCCTGCATCGGCAGGCGGACTCTCAACCACTGCGCCACCAGGGAAGCCCTTATTTTATTTTTTGACATTTGAGAAACGTTTAATGAGTAATTAAAATTTTCAAAATACAATTAATAAAAGAAAAAACGGTAATATACACCGGTATGATCCTAATTTAAAGATAGACTTATTTTAGACATACACAATATATATTGATTCTAAGTGGGTCAGTGGTTCTCAATCTTTCTGCAATTAGAATCACCCAAACAGCTTTAATATATACTGCCACCTGGATCCATTCTCAGAGATTCTCATTGAATTGCTCTGGGTGTTGCCTGGGCATATGGATTTTTTTTTAAAGCTTCCCAGGAGATTTTAATGTGCTCACCTGCCCACCCTCCCTCACCATTTTGGTTCTGTGTCATAATAGGTTTGCATAGACTAATTTTTTTTAATTGAAGTTTAGTTGATTTACAGTGTTTCAGATGAACAGCAGAGATAGTTGTAACTTCTTTTCCAACCTGGATGACTTTGATTTCTTCTTATTACCTAATTGTCCTGTGTGGAACCCCCAATGCAGTATTGAATAGAAGTGGTGAGAACAGATATCTTTGTCTTGTTACTGATCTTAGGGGAAAAGCATTCAATCTTTCACCATAAATATGGTTTTAGCTGTGTAGTTTTTTGCTCATGCCTTTTATCAGGTTAAGAAAGTTCCCTTCTATTCCTAGTTGTTCAGTGTTTTTACCATGAAAAGGTGTTGATTTTTTTAAAATGCCTTTTCTGCATCTATTAAGATGATCATGTGATTTTTTTTCACTCAAAATTTTAATAAATTTGTGTTATTAATTACAATGGCATCTACATGATCAAGAAACATTATTTCCTCAGTGTGCAGACTGGTTGCTTCAGAGTGGTGGATTCTTGGTTGGCTTGAAATGGTGCTGTGAATCTCAGGTGTCTGTAAGCACAGGTTCAGAACCATCGGTCTAACAACCAGATGTCTACCTAATAATGTGGAGTGCTCATTGCTTTACTTTGTGCTACATGTCAGTTTACATACTGTGATAGAGTCCAAGAGTTAGAAGAGACTTAATTGCTTGAGTTGTCCTCTATCCAATGCAGGAATCTCCTCTACTGTATCCCCAACACGTGGTCATCAGCTTGGAATACACTTGGGAATGAAAGCAGGCCTTCTGGAAAAGGAAGAGTGGCATTCTGTCATAAAGTTTTGGTATCATTTTCACAAAGACACAGGCTGGGTTTTCTGTATGTAGTTATTTACTATACTAAGAATCAGAAACTCAGAATTTCAGTCTTGACCTCGACCCTGATTGGCTGTGTAAATCTAGCTGAGTCTCAGCTCCGCTAAGCCTCAGTTTCCTTCTCTGTTAAATGGCAATAATGATGATGATGATAACAGCAATAACATCTTATTAAGTATATAATCCTAGCTTCTTCATAGATATTGGGAAGCTGAAAAAAATAATTTATATGAAGACAATTAAAAATATAAAATTATCTTATAGATTCTAATTATTCATATCAGACTACCTTGGTGTTATTTGAAACCAAAAGAACAGGAATTGATGTCTTTAAAAGGTAGGCACTCAGTATTTGTATTAGTTCCTTAAAAATTCAGAAAAGCAGAGCTCAGGGATTTGGTTTCTATCGGTGTAGATGAAAAGTTCCGTAGGTACTTGGGTTGTAGTTGAAAGCTGACTAAGCCAGGTGAACAGGTGTTGGTTGAAGAGCTTAGGCATAAGGGAGTAGTATGGAGCAGAATCCAGCACCCCAAACTCCACTCCAGGACAGAGCTCATCTCTGAAATTCCTATGATGCCTCCTCCACTCCCAGTATGTGGCCACATCACTACAAAGAAACCGTCACCACAAGGCATTCACAGTGGCAGCATTACTTTGGCTGTTGCATTTCAAGTCTGGAAGGAAGATTATAAATAACAATCTGACACTAACAGAGAGTGGTTTTGAAGACAAGTTTTGTAGCTAGTTACTTTAGAGATTATTTCTCTCTGTACTGACCTTCCCAAGAAGAAGCTGACAAAGAGTGGAGGAGGCTCCCTCTCCCCCTAGAGCCTGAGGCTTTGTGTTTCTTTTGTTCTCAGTCTGAGGACTTCCGTGTTGGCAATTGCTCTGAAGGAAAAGTAAGAGTTCTGCGAATATTTGTATTCCAGCAAACAGACCTTATACCTCCAAATTTGTTTCTCCAACCTCCCTTTCCTGTCTATACAAAAACAAAACAAACAAATAAACAAACGCCCTCAAGTCTAAGTACTCACGGGCTCCTATCCAATTTAGACCTTGGGCATCGGTATGAGGAGCCATGGAAATAGCTGAGCTAAAATTTCTCAGATAGAATCAGCATCATTGTCAGAACTCCCTTTGTTTCACCCCTTTCAGGTACTGTGTTCTGTATGGAATAGTAGAGGAAACCAGATGTGAACCACTGAAAACCACTCTTCTTTCCCGGTACTCCTAGGAAGTCTCCTGTCCTGGGAAATTACTTCTTTGGGGAGAAGAGGGCAGCAGAGAGCCCTTCTCCTTGACCACCTGCAGCAGGTGCTGGATTGAAAATAGCAAGACAGTAGCAGTTGCTGGATTGGTCCTGTCAGCTGGAACCCTTGCTCCCCCAGAGAGCTGAGGTTAGCAGTTGTGTTTGTTACTCTGTTGCTGTCCAGCGGAGCTGGAGAACAGTCCAGCATTATAAGGACCTGGGTGCGTGGGAGCTGAGAGCTCTTGACAGGCACTGCACTCTTTAAAAGGGGGCACAAGTGTATTGAAAGCAGAGCACATCTCTGCCAGGGTGCTTTGCCAAGGATGACAGATTGCATTGTCTCTACTTTTCTATTTCACTCTGATGCGGTGGTTGGCATCTCCGAGTCAATGGGAGGTGTTGGGGCCTTGTAAATGTAACAGTTCCTGGGAGGCCATCGCTCCCACCTTTTTTTTTTTTCTCCCACCTTCTATTTCTGTTTTGTCTTGGTTTAGGGACCAAATTGGAGATGATTGTTTAATTTTCTTTCCCAAACACTCAGGGTCCCATAAGGACTCTTCTAAGAGTGCGTATATCCAAAGTATTTCCAGAATCCTCCAGGTTCTGCCTGGTTAGCACAGCTGGTTGGAAGCATGCAGTAACAAAGGCAAAGTGTGGGTCCTTTTCCTTGTGGGCCACTTGGCTTTGTGCTGTTTCATGGCCACGGGCTGCACCCCTAGCTCCAATCTGGTAAAATATCATGGATAAATGAAAGCAGATTAAATGCCTAACATAGTACACAACCCACAGGAGGTATTTAATCTATGTTTGCTCAATGAATGAAAGCAAATCCATCAGAGAATCATAGAATGGCAACAATAAAAAATGATTTTAGTGACGTATCTGCTGCATCCCTTTACCATATTATTTATCAGAGAAAAACACAGTTCAGATTTAACTTTTCTCAGTCAGAGGGCCAGCCAGGATTGCATCTGATTTGTCTTTTGGTCCTTCCCAGCTCCCAGGCCCATCCTGGCAGTTAATGGAACTTAAGTTGTAATACTCAGCACCCCTCATGGCTAAGAACGGCCCTTCCCAAATGGTTTCACTGTGCAAACACCACACTAGACACAAAGGCTATTAAGATTACAGGGTTTTGCATAGAGAAGGCTGTAATCTAAGAAAGAATTCACCCAGAGCAGTCCTTCCTCCCCCAGGAATAAAGCCCATAGCAAGCAAAGTGGCAGTATTGGAGCTCAGAGAAAGCCTGGCCTTGGAGCTGCTGCTTGAGAAGGTCCCTGCGGGTAGAGGTCTTAGGGCCTCCAGGACAACTTAAGAGCGATGACCTTTCCAAGGAGTTAGTGATCAGAGGGCAGAACTGAAGATCAACCTTTCCGGCTCTGTCACATACAGAGGAATCGTAATTGATGTGTAGAAGGGCACCACCTTGGTGGCTTGTGAGGGAAAGGCCACCTGATTTAATGGAAACATCTACTTTATAGAACAGCACAAACTAGGCAGAGAATTTTTCCAGGTAAAGATGCTTTGGACTGCTCTCATGAATAGGTAGAAACACTTGACCGTCTAACTTGCAGGGCAATGGTCTTTGGGATGCACGTAGGGAATTGTTTCTTTTGTAAAGAGTCAGAATCCAGGATTAAAAGCTGAGCAGCACACACTGGGCTCAGAGGGGGGAAAACTTGATGGCTCTAATATAGTAGAGAAGGAGGCAAGTTCTAGGAGGGCTGGAGATTGAGGATACCATCTGATATCTGGGCAGTACCAACTCGCATCAACCCAGGCTGAGGGTGAGAGTCTCTTTGCTTTGCAGAAAACCCCCATCAGGGCAGCTTGTCCTTGCCGTGTCACCTCCTTTCCAGCAGCCCTTTTAGGAATTCCAGTTGCTGTGGTTGGTTTCCCTTAGTTTCTTAGAAGTATTTGTGAGTTTGTGGGTGGGAGGCATATCTCTCTGCACTGGCGGGATGGAAAAATGTAAGCATTACTCCCAAAGCAGCTGAGTATAGTTGGGGCAGAGGTTACCCAGTTCTGGATTTGAGAAGACCCAGCAGAGGTGAAGACAGGTGCATTACACAGGAGGTCAAGGGTAAGGCCAACCTCTGCACACTGGAGGCCTTGCCCATACCAGCCCGAGAGCTTTTACTCACAGATTCCCCTTTTGCCTATTCATCCTTTACTCTTTCTTCTGAATTTCTGAAAATCAGCGATATTTTTACTGTTTCTATAATTTTGCCTTTTCCAGAATGTCACATAATTGGAATTACACAGCATATAGTCTTTACATACTGGTCTCTTTCACTTAGCAATGTGCATTTAAGTTTCTCCATACCTTTTCATGTTTCATAGCTCATTTCTTTTTATCGTTAAATAATATTCCATTGTTTGACTGTACCACACTTTATCTATTGAAGGACATCTTGGTTGCTTCCATTTCTTGGCAATTATGAATAAAGCTGCTATAAACATTCAACGTGCAGGTTTTGGCGTGAACATAAAGTTTCAGATCAATCGGATAAATACCTAGGAGCGTCATTGCTGTGTCATATAGCAAGACTATATTTAGCTTTGTAAGAAACTGTCTTCCAAAGTAACTACCATTTTGCATTCCTGCCAGCAATACATGAGAGTTCATATTGCTTCAAATCCTTGACAGCACTTGGTATTGTCAGTTTTTTTTAATTTAGCAATTCTAATAGGTGTGTAATGCTATCCCATTGTTGTTTTAATTTGCAATTTTCTAATGACAAGTGATGTGTACCACCTTTTTATGTGTTTATTTGCCATCTATGTATTGTGTTTCAAACTTCTTTGACTCTGGAGGCCTAGCTCAGAGCCTTAAATAATCATAGGTTCCAAATTAATCATTCGCTGTTTGTCTACCCCAGGGTACAGCTAAAGCCATGTTAAGACTGCTTGAAAAGATTCTTTTTTTTTTTTAAGTTGCCTTAACTTTTCCTTCTGAAACTTTTTCAACATTATACATTTGTATGTAATGCAAATGGATTATTATTATTACTAGGCACCAGAATTCTCCTTGAGAAAAAAAGTGCCATTTTTTGGAAAAATATATGATAGCATGAGACAAGGCAATGAAAGTGGTGACAATGTTCCCTGACTGAAACAAAGAGAGCACTCTCTCTCTGTTCTCAAGGGGGAGGATCCAGAAAGAGGGAAGGAAAGAGAAAGAAAGGAGGAATTCGCAGATGAAAGGAGGCTGAGGTCCACATTCAATGAAGCAACCAGTAGAAATCCCACAATTTAAGATTAGGGATTTCTGATGTTAAATTTGAAAATCTTCTTTTGTCCCTCACCACCTCAACACATTTTCAGTAAACTTGACCACACTTATGAATGCTTTGTGTGAGAGCTTTGTTTTGTTTTAGGAATTCAAGAATTTGAGTTTCATTTCTGCAGTGAAGAACAGAGATAGCGCCTGTGGAAACTGAGAATGAAATGAACCCACCTAGGATTTAGCAACCGTCTTGCTGAAGGTTAGGATTTTGACAGGGCATGAATGGAGATTTAAGCTAAGCTTAAGTGGCTCTCAGGGGCCAGGAGACCCTAGCTAAGCTAGCATCTGCATTATAGATATTACATACAGTAAGGACTCCTTTATAATTCTCAAATTACAATAGAATTTTTTTCTTTGACTCCATCAACCATCATGTAAAGGAAATCTTTTCTTTAGATTGTGCAAATTTAACTCAAGCCACATTGAGCTGGACATTGTGACAAATTACTGAGACTCTGCTTGTATGACATTTTATTTTTTTAATTGACTTTTTATTGTATAAATCAAGATTCATCCACACACACACACACACACACCCATAAGTAAATGGAATCAAAGGGTTTAGTGGGTGGAGACACAACCTGAGCTTCTGTAACTTCCTGGGGACCTTCTCTATCCCTTCTTTTTCCGTTGTGTATATCCACTTGGGTGCTACGAGGAGACCAGGAATCCCAGGGTCGTGGGGTGCTGGGGCAGGAGGGGGCATCTGGTGGAGGCCCAGCCCAAGGCCTCAACATATCTTGAGATCTCATTGCTTACCATGGGCTGCGCTGGCTGGGTGTGTTAATTTAACCCTAGGAAGTAGGTATTCTCATGTGTGTTTGCACCTGGGGAAGTCAAGGCTTAGAGATTTAAATAATGTGCTCAGTTTGTACTGTTAAAAAGCTGTGCACTCAGGATTCAAATTCAAGTGATCTGATCCCAAATCTGTATGACACCTTACATGCAAGCTTAATTTTTACATTTTAATTCATTCAAACATACGGTCATGGGAAGGGTCTGAGAGCTTCAAAAACGGAAGAGAAGTCATTGAACATTGATAGAGCTGGAAGAACAGTTAGAGACTACTTTACAGATGAGGAAACAAAGGCAAAGGGAAGTGAATAACTTTCCTTAGGTCATACAACCTTTGAGCAGTAGATTTACTATATCAATTTGAAGAGAAAGTCTTATTTTCCTTGTTAGGGGAATTTCTACAATGGGCCATCTCCCTACAGTCCTCAAAGATCTAACTTGGCCATGGAAGAGAACTTGGCCAACTCAAAAATGTCTATGTCTTGAGATCCTTTCCTCTATTTCATAAAATAATATTGGAGAAAAAAATGGTCTCCATGATCATAAAACACTGAACTTCAGCTTTTTCAGAAGTACCCGCCCCCCCACCCCGAGTCCAAATGTTGGAGGACTTCAGTGAGTGAGATGCTGGCAGACAGTAGGTGGTTAGGTAGGCTTTTTCCCACTTACTGTGACTCCCAGGACTGAAGATAGTCCACTGAAAAGCAATCAATATATGTTTCACTTTTGTTTTCTGTATAAATAGTTGTCTTATCTGAAATGACCTTTTCCAAGAGCTAATAGCCATAAATTTTTGCAGCTGGATATGTTTGGAAATGCCTCTTAGCTATTTTTGTTGATTTATTTTCTTTGTCTGTATTTGTGCAATCCAGCTTTGGGCATGGAAGCAAGCAGCCCTGGCCACTAGACGTCCACCTCTAATGATATAACCTCAGGGAACATAGTCTCTCTCCTGTGGGAAAGACCCCATATGGAATCCCATGGAGTTATAGCTCAGCCCAGGAGAAATTACTACATGTTGGAGAATCACGTTCAGTTCCTTTTGTGGTAACTTTAGTCTGCATTCTCCCTGCCTCTTTTGTAATCTGTCTCTATCTATCTGTCTATCTATTTATCTATCTATTTGCAACTCCGGTGTCCAATAATACAGTGGTTATATATTATGGCATATTAAAAGGCCACAAAAACGAAAAGGCAAATACTATTTGCTATGTTGCTTCATGGAAAAGCATATATATGTTAAGTGACCACTGCATATCTTTAATTATAGTATGCAAATTTTATTTATACATTTGGATAAAATTCAGACATTTTCTCTAAAAGAGGAAGGTGAACTGACAATTCTTGATGACCTAATATATGCTGAGTTTATCGCATTTAATGCATAGAATAACCCTGTAAAAAGGCATTGTTACCTTCATTTAAAGATGAAGAATCTGAGTCTCAACAAGGTCAAATAACTCGCCAAAGGTCATACAGCTAATATAAAGGTATAACCAGTGTTCCAGTTCAGTCCAAAAGCTAAGATCCATGTTATTTTTATTCTGTCATGCTGCATTTAGAGAAACCTAACAATTAATGATTTAGGTAAAGAGCTTAGAGTTACGACATTTTTTAGTTAAAAATAAATATGAAGATATTTTTGTCCTCCATATTCACTGAGTTACTAATTTCTGAGTGAAGGAAGTAAGCGTGGTACAATGGAGAGAACTCATCATCCGTTTGTCCTTTCACTATTACCTCTTTCTGGACATCCATTTCCCAGGCAACAATACACACGCTCCGAGGTCTAAAGTCAAACGGCTTCTATGAAAAGAACGCAATAGTTTAAGCCCTGAACATAAGACAGAGCAATAAACAAATCAGTATGGGCAGGGCTAAACTTAGATGAAATTTAGAAATAGAAATTTATTTTTTTTTTCTTTTTAAACGTCCAGCATTCTTTCCCCTCGCTTTTACAGTGACCCATTTTTGGTATCACAAGCTGTCTCTATTGAAATTAATAAACTTATTCAAGACCTCTGAGTGGTTCCCTGGGGACAGTTTGTTTTCTGAAGCTGCTGTAGATCCCTCCAGCTGCCCTAATGAGTAAGGGGTGTGCATCATAAGCTTTGTATAATAGGTCGAATATAGGAAGCATGAAGAAGGTTCTGGAGCTAACTTTTGCCTTCTTTAAGTTTGGTTTGGTGTGAAATTTGAATTATTAAACAAGAGTCGGTAAAACATTTTTTTAAATAAACATTAATATTGGGGGATAAATGATTCATCAAGTTTAATTCACTTCTTTTCCCAGGACTATTTATATTTTAGCCAGAGGTGGGAATCTTATGGTTCAAGAAAGGAATTTCAGATATCAATCAGCAGGTATCAATCAATAGGTCTCCATTGCCCCTGAAATCGTAAAATTGTTTGTTTCCCTTATGAGTCAGACATGGGACCTGGAGAGCTGAAGAGATTCAGTTCACCACAATAAGGATTAATTTCTCCATTCGACAGAGGAGTAGCTGAAAGTCAGAAGAGTTGTGGAGATTTGCCCTCACCTCACAGTTAGTAGGTGGTAAACAGGTTAGAACCCAATACCTCTCCCTAGAATTGTAGAACTAGAGGGCTGGCAAAGATCTTAAGTTGCAACAGGCATGTCCATTCTCCTCACGACCTCCTCACCAAATAGTTGTCACATCCCCAGTGACAGGGAACCCACATCAGCCCAGTGATTTCTTAGACATTGCTGATCTGAGCACTGTGTCACCTTGACGACGCCACCTATAGGACAACACAGGAAAAGACTAATGCTTCCCTTCTCTGACACTTCTGATTCAAATCCCTGTATCATTCCGATTAAGCTTCTCTGAACTTGCTACAGTTTACCTCAAAATATGGTTCTCAGAACCAAACCTAGTACTCCAGGTGAGGTCTGGACTTATTTATTCCTTCCTTCCTTCATTCAGCAGAAATATATTTGATCAGTGTCAGACTACACTCGGCTCAGTGCAGAGTAAGGAGGAATGCTCAGTCCTGTTGCTCAGGACAAGATACATTTTTGGTGACTGTCCAAGATCAAATTCGTTCTGGTTTTTAAGGGTTTATGGTCAGCTAGCTCTCTTAAGTTCTTTCCCATGGACTCCTATTGTAGTGTGTGTCTTGAGTTCTACCAAGCTGTTTCTCTGTGTGGGAAGCTTGCCCTATTTGTGTGAAAGCCCATCCTGTCACCGGGGGCCGGGGAGGGGAGGGGGGGTGCCTACACAGGCTTTAATAAAACCCATTTGGGTTTTAATGAGAACGCCTTTCCTCAGATCCCGGTCCAGCTTTTATTTTTTCCTGATGCTAAAGTTGACATGCCCCCAGTGTATCTCTGCAATAAAACCTAATCTCTAGGACAGGGAGCCATCTCTGCGCTCAGGAGTCAATCAGAAGCCAAGGAGAGGGTGGCGAGCTCACATGTACATGGAGATGCTTCCGCAGGCTGTGGAAAACTACCTGTCCAGTTCCTTCCCCATGGCTTCCCACTGTGTTATCCCTCCTTCTGTGCCTTTGCTCTTCACATGCACTTGAAATGGCTCCCCGGGGAAAAAGGCAACCACCCAGTAATAGGGCACATGATCTCAGTCAAGGTCTAAACAGCATTTCTGGAGTCAGGATTCTGGAAATAGGAGGCTGTAGAACTTTGACATCTGTACCATCATATCTTGCTGTGTCTTTCCTCACTCATGCCATCCCTCCTCATCCTGTTCTTTTCCCCTTCTCTCTTGAGAGAGGTCCTTTCAATGGAATTTCTTGATGGTATTTACACATTTATGGAGGGTCTTGTCTACAATAAGATAAACAAGATTTAAAACCCAGAGAAATCATTTGGGTGAGTCACGCTGAGGACCCTGGGACCTTTGTCCTAAGCTTCCATCATCAATTCACCCTGTCGGTTTGTACATGTCACGAAGGGAGCAGCAGAAGAAAAGTTTGCAGCCTCCAGCAGTGTCTCCCTTCTCCGACTCAGAAGCCTCTCATGCTCGTTCCTCAGTTTTGTTGGTTCTTATCGCAGGAAGGAGACGTGGTCCTTCTAACTCGAGTTCTGCTAAAGCTAAAGCAACATCTCCTCGCATGCCTGTGCCGTGGCAATCCTCAGTATCCGCTCTGCACCTCACTGTGCAAGGGAAAGAACCTGCACCTCTGATGAGTCAGATCTTCCTTGAATGGGGGAAAAAATCGTCAAGGATGTCAGTATAAACAAGCTCTCGGCATGGAGTGAGGGAAAGAGATTCCAAACTTTTCCATGAGAGAGTGACATCTCCCCATCCTCCAAGTCTGTGTTGTGAATATTCCCCACATTCTTCTCCATAAAAGCTAACTCATTTCTACCACTCTTGTTTTCACATGTTGTTTAGGTCAAGTTTAAGCTGTTCTAGCTTTGAGCTGGAGTTCTGATGCCAACTCTTTGCAACCAACAAGGACCTACTGTACAGCACAGGGAACTCTGCTCAATATTCTGTAACAACCTAAATGGGAAAAGGATTTGAAATGAATAGATACATGTATATGTATAACTGAATCACTTTGCTGTACACCTGAAACTAACACAACATGGTTAATCAACTAGACTCCAATATAAAATTAAAAAGTTAAAAAAAAAAACCCTGTGCTGTCACAGGCATATCCCCTCCCTCAGCCCATGAGCCACCCTCCACCTTATCCATCTCTGCACACACACTTTAAAAAAGAGTTTTGTATTACCAGTTTGGCAGGAGGAAGTGTAAATGTTATGTCAGTGTTAAGACAGGACTTAATCCTGAGAGATGAGTTGTCAGGGAAGCGAGACGCGAATTGACACGGGTTAAATGACACCTGCAGTTCCCAATGGTGCCCAAACAAGGTAGTTCCAGGACAGGTGAAAACGGCTCCACAGGAGTGGGGGGGTGGAATTTTCCTTCCTGTCTTCCAGGGCAGAGTGTACTGTCATTCTGATGGGCTCGGGTTGCGGATGGGTAATAAATGAAATGCTTCTGGATTACCAGGTTAGTCAAACACCCAGGAAGTTGGGGTCCTTTCAGTTTCGAGCGAGGGATTAACTGGAATAAGCTGGGCTTTCCAGAATTACAGAGGGCCTTTTGATGATGTCAGAAATTCCAAGAGGAGGAGGCTGGAGAAGAAAGTAAGAAAAGCTGAACATCTGTTCTCTGTAAAAATAATAAGCGAGCAAAACAAAACAAAACGAACAAAACCAACCCAAACCTACCCCTAACTCCTCCCTTCCTGGTAGGCTTCTCCAGGTAGCTCTCTCTTCCTGGCATCTGTAAGGCTGAGGAAGAAAACCAGCTGAAAAGGGGCGAAGCAAGTGGTTTGTAGTGTTGGACATTATATTTAAAAAAATACTAATGCCTGAGCCCTTTTCCAGAGATTATAGTGCAACCGATGTTAAGCAGGGCTGGAGCTCCCATGTTTTGGTAAAGTCTCCCAGGATTTTCTAATGTGCAGCCGATACTGATGACCACGGGACCGAAGAGCATCCTGCAAATGCAGTGGAGCCTATGGGGCCACCTGGTATTTGAGATCAAATGCTGCTGGAGGGACTTCCCTGGCGGTGCAGTGGTTAAAACTCTGCGCTTCCACTGCAGGGGGCACGGGTTCGATCCCTGGTCGGGGAACTACGATCCCGCATGCCACGTGGCGTGGGTAAAAAAGAAATAAAGTTTAATTTTAAAAAATTATAAAAAAAACTGCTGCTGGAATTCCACCTTCAAGAGAGCAAAGTCAGCATTTTCTCCCACATACCGCCATGGATTTGTAGGCTTAAAAACAATCTTTGAGGGCTTCCCTGGTGGCGCAGTGGTTGGGAGTCCGCCTGCCGATGCAGGGGACACGGGTTCGTGCCCCGGTCCGGGAAGATCCCACATGCCGCGGAGCCACTGGGCCCGTGAGCCATGGCCGCTGAGCCTGCGCGTCCGGAGCCTGTGCTCCGCAACGGGAGACGCCACAACAGTGAGAGGCCCGCGTACCGCAAAAAAGCAATCTTTGAGTATCCTTCAGTCATTCCAAGGAGAAAACGGGGCTTTCCTCTGGGTGTCACCCCTTCCTTTCTGCCCCATCACCTTCCTGTTGAGGGTTGTGCCCGTCACTGGATCGGCTGAAAACAGGAGGAGACTGTCCAGTTAGAAGAGGCTGCACAGGGGACCCATCCTAAATTTCCATTCTAGATCTCTCCTAAACCCCATATCAGGCCCAGAGCAAGTTCAGGAAATAAGTCCAGCCATGTCTGGAGCCTTTGTAGAGGTCAGAGGAGGACACACCACAGAGACTGAGGTTCTGCCTTCCCTTGCTGACTTTTGACGCGCTAGTCTGTCTGGGAAAGTTTGCACGAAGGCCAAGTCTATGGCTAAACTCGGAGCTCTTTATGTTCCAGGACTATCATTCCTGCCCCTTTTCTTGGGCAGTAAATAACTCTTGGCTTTGACAAACAAGCCCTGGTGACACATTGGTGATGGCTGCGGGCAGAGCAGAGTCTGGGTGTTTCTGCGCAGAACCTGGTACCCTAAGCCTAGTCTGACCCTCTTGACTCAGATTTCCTCATTACAAGGCATGGTGGTGACCGTGGCCCTGAGAGTGAGCGTGGCCAGGGTCTGGTGTCTTACAGTGAATTCCGTGGTGCTCCACCGAGGCCCCATACCGGGGAGACGCAGCCCCACAGCTGCTGGGAATGTTGACGGTAATGACTTATAGCTTGTCCCTTGGTGGCCAGAAAGGAATGCATCGTCCAAGGTTACTGCCTCTTTCAGGAGGTGGCCGATGCTGGGATACAAGTACCCGTCCTTTCCTCGATCTTGGACACATCGGCTTCGGGGCTTCTTAAAGTATCAGGTGAGGACTCAGTCATACCTGCCTTAGGAATCAGCTTCTCCTGCTCTTCAACTGTGCTGTCCTCACTTCCTCTTGGGTGTGTTTCCTGAGCTCACCTCAACAAACCTTCTGTGTGCAACTCTCCCTCACAGGGCACCCAAGCTAAGTGACTTTCTCTTTACCGCCACTGGTCCCTCAGAGGTCAGCTTTAAGACACAGGGTATTAACATCACCCCAGGAAAACGACTTGCTTTGTAGTTAGAAGGAAAACTTTTATCAGGTGCACATCTTTGACATTTATTTCCCCTTCTGGCAGCTATGGCCTTCCTAAGGAGGCCTGGGGAGGACCAGTGAGACCTCCAGTGACAAAGCTGCGGTGACTCTAGAAATTTGCACCTGAAGTAACCTGAGAGACAGATTGAAAAGGAATTCTGAATCCCACAGACTCACTAAGGCGAGATGCTGGAATAAGACAGGTATGAGATTAGCAGAGACATTCAAGGAAAGTTGGAAAAGTGACAAGGAAGAGGAGGCAGGGGGCTTTCTTTAGAGATGGGAGATTTTTGTTCAATTTCCTGGATTACTTTTAATGGTTAAAGAAAATAATCCACATCTGTTAATTTACTGCAAGAGCTTTTGTAATTTGAGAGCCTTCCAAGGGAGGGGAGGATGACTGGAGATTTATGCAAAGAGCTAAATCTCATGATGTGAACATGCAACAAGAGGCCCCACCTGTGTGTACAATGTACTTAAAGGATTAGAGCAAACTTTGAAAATTATGATATGTTTTACCTACAGAAAGCAGCTTACCCTTTAAGCTTCTATTTCCTGGAAGGAGGTGGGAGGAAAGAAAACCATCAATTCTCTCAGGTAATCAGGTGAATGAGACACTCTGCTTGTGGGATTTAATGAAGGTTTAAGTGCAGGTGGATGAAGGATGTGTTATTGATATATTTTATTTTAAACCTATTTTCAATGCTTGCAATTCCAATTCCAAGGTGTTGCTTGCCAGAGGTCCATGTGCCCTGAATGAAGGTGACATTTTCAGGGAGATGCAGGAGCCAGGGAAGCAGTCGTCGCGTGAGGGGGTACTGGGTGTAGGAAGGGGAATTTTAAAAGAAGTGTTGCTGTGGTCCCCATGTTCCCTTCAGGGTCTTCAAGAAATTTAAGTAAATACCTGACATTCTCTAAACCAAAGGTATCCCTGGGCTAAAGCAGGCGATTATTAAATGACACAAACATTTCTTTCCACTCCATGTGATTAACCAGTAACGGAGGCCAGAGCATTTATAAAAGAATGACCAGGGCTTCCCTGGTGGCGCAGTGGTTGAGAGTCCGCCTGCCGATGCAGGGGACACAGGTTCGTGCCCCGGTCCGGGAGGATCCCACATGCCGCGGAGCGGCTGGGCCCGTGAGCCACGGCCGCTGAGCCTGCGCGTCCAGAGCCTGTGCTCCGCAGCGGGAGAGGCCACAACAGTGAGAGGCCCGCGTACCACACACACACACACAAAAAAAAGAATGACCATCCTCTGCTATCCACTAAGCTACTGCTTTTGCTTATTCAGTCTCCATAGCTTAGTCCGGCAGGCGAAGAGTGGGAGAACAGGGTAATCAGAAACACAGAAACTCAATAGAATTCAGTCTGTAGGAAGCAGAAAATCACACACAGATATGTCTAAAAATGACACGGTACTTTATTTAAAAAATACTCAGGTGTTGCAAAAAATACATAGAAATATAAAGTTTGGTCGGTGTACTTCACTAAACTTCAACTCACAGGTTTGTGTGTTACAGATTGGAGCAGAGTTTGTTATGCACGTGGAGAACCCAAACCGATTTATTAAACAGGATAGAAACAGGTTGTCTGGGTGAAGTGGTCCGGCGGGGTGGGGTACCCTCCAGTTTACCTATCAGATACGGATATACTGGCTCTTCAAAGGTTGTTCTACCAGTCTGGATATGGGTGAGTGACTAGTTCCAATGGGGGAAAAGCAAGATGGATTCACCAAACCAAAGAATTCTAAACAAAGACTTATTTTTTTCTTTCTGCAACACAATATACATCACAGTAAAATGTTTAATACTTGCAGGTTTGGGGGTTGAAAGGATTCAACACAGAGGGAGGGAGAGGAAGGGTACTGACCAGAGAGCGAGCACTGAACGCTTATCTTAAAAGATGTGTGAGAGGCAGAAAAGCAATTTAGGCTGCACTGCCTTCCATGCTCCCCTTTCTGTGTGGGCAACACGTGGCATCTCACCGTATTTCAACGTGGAGCTCAAACCATAGAAAATGGGATGCAACGAGCCAACTTTCTATCAACTTTGGCAGTTTTGCCACCAACAGCAAATTGGACCTGTTTAATAGGAGGAAATTGAAAGGTTTCTCATTGAACAGAATTAAGTAGCGGGATCAAGAGATTTCCAGGCCTCAGGGTACCTCATTAGCAACTGGCTTTTTTTCATTCCAATGTCTCCCCTCTCCCAGGTCACCTGAGATTATAGGATAAAAACAGAAGGGTGGCCAAACTTCTCCTGTGCCCGCTTCCCATTCTTTCTGAAGTCACCAGGTGACTCATTTGCAGGGGGGGAACCTTTTTTTTTTTTTTAATAAGCACTAAACACAGTTCCTGAAGCATTTGGACAGTTTCATTGTTTGGTGATGGAAGCCGCAATAATGTGTTTTGAAAACTGTTTCTTTTTTCTTAGCTCCTTCCTGCAAAGTGCCATCAGCCCGGTCAGCTTGCTTAGGGGATGGGGCTTTCTAAGGTCCAGGCCCCTATTCTCCATGCTCCACCCCTGAGCCTTCAATTTCCACTAGACAGCTCTACGGGCGCCTGACCCTTCACTCTGCGTTGTATTCATCCTTGAGTGTGAAAGCTCGATACCTCTTACCTCCTCTGCCTGCAGGGATCCCAAAGGGTTCTCAGACTTTGAGCTGTAACAACAGAGCCACCAGAAAGTCCTATAAAAGCAGCAGTGACCTTCTGGAGCTGTCAAGTCTTTAAATAGGATTTGGGATTTAATGCTGTATATTTTTAAAGGAAAGACATAAGAATTGCTAGTTTTTTTAAAAAATGCATGTCTTTTAGCCAATTCAGAATCTGCTCCCCGCTACTTTTTTTAAACCCAGGAGAGATAAAACTTTGGGGCGGGGGGGAAAGACCAGATCTCAGGCTAAATAAGGAAGGTGTATGTTAGGTGCAATCAGACTAAAAGAAGAACTTCAGTGGGTGACTTGTGGAAAGGGAACAAAAAATAAAAGAAAGGGGAAAGGAAGGAGCTTAAGGAATTACGTGATCTGTCATGGTGTAGTATGAATTACAGCCTGAAAACTCCAGGAGCCTTCTCATTCTGAATTCTCAGACCCAGAGCAAAAAGGTCAGAAGAGAATCTTTTACCTTTCGCTGATTTAAAAAAAAAAAATGCAATGCCCCCCAGCAGCATTGCGGAGACTCCCCCTTAGACCACTGTCTTGGACACGCAGAGATTCTTCTGGCCTGGGCCCACCTCCTACAGTAGACTTCTGTTTATACAGCTTGTCTTAAGACCACAGTGAGTGCTTCTTGTTCTGCTTGGGCCACCCTGTAAATACTTAAGTCGGCGTATTATTTAAAAAGGAATAATAAAAAGCTTATATTTTCATCTCTTCCTACCCATCTCCATATCCCGTGCCAACCTGCGCTGAGCACGACAGGCTTCTCTGTGGGATTCTCCATTTCCCTCTCTCTTCCAGGGACAGAGAGAAACCTTGGTCATAGTCCAAGGCCAACGAGAGGCTTTTGACCTTCAGTTTAATTCAGTAGGTGACATCCTCTTATTAGCCATCCTTCCCCGCCCCCTCCCCCTTCGGGTGTGCTCTTTCAGAGTGGATGCTCAGTTACACAAGAGGGTGGAGTTGGAGGAAACAGAATCCTCGGAAGTGATGTGGACAGCTCCTAGAAAATCACCCAAAGTGCTAGAAACAGCACTTGGCTTTATCCCTCTCTACTTCAAGCAGGTCTCTAAAAAGCAAAAATGACCTACGTTCTGTGTTGGGGGAAGTATTTGGATACTAAATCATTCTGTGTCCCAGATCTTTCATTGGCCCACTAGTGAAGAATCTGGGATTTCCATGCAAACCTCCAACAGTTTTGGTCTCGTACCTCTTGCTGCTCCCTGACCCCGGGCCCTTTTACCTTCCAGAGGGGCCACCTTGGGAAGGCAGTTCTTGATCGCTCGTGGTTGTCGGAGGCATTACCAGAAAGCTGGGCTCCAGCCTGCCAAGCAGTAAAGGTAGGGGTAGCAAGGGTAGGTGTTATGCATGGAGATGAGGGAGCCCCGCGAGAAGCCCTCCTCTTTCAGAGCTGGCAAGGAAGGATGCTTCTCCAGGTCTCCCAGGTCTGAGGTGAGCTGCTTCCGCTTGGTCTTATAGCGTCTGTTCTGGAACCATATTTTCACTTGGGTCTCCGTGAGCTTGAGGCTCTTGGCCAGGTGAGCCCTTTCGGGAGCTGACAGATACTTCTGGTGACTGAACTTCCTCTCCAACTCAACGACCTGATTGTGCGAGAAGGCGGCCCGGGAGCGCTTCTGTGGCTGCTTGGGGGCTGGGGGCAGGCTCGGTAAGGCGTCCCGAGTGTTTTCACAGTCCAACAGATAAGTCTCAAAGTGCCTATCTGGAAATGAGAGGGCAGAAGCAGGGATGGGAAGGAAAACGTTACATGTTAGCACGGAAGAGTACAGAATTCAATCCACCCTTATCTCTTCTGGTGAGTGAACAAACAGCCCACTGTCGGTTTAGACACATTGCACTTTTTTCACAGGACTAAGGAACTCTCTGAGTGGGGAGTGAGTGCATATGTAGATTATGTGTTAGTTTTCTACTAGTCATCAAGTCCCCAAAGTAGGAGCAGTTAGTGCTAGAACTTCCTGCCGTATCATCCAGTAGAATGAAATAGGGATTCTGCATATGTCTTGAGGGGAAGCGGGAGCAGGGAGGCAGGAAAAACTCTGAGAAATAAGATACCCGGTAAAGCGGGCCCCAAAGGCACCCGGTGTTAACATCCGGGTGGCAAGAGAGGGCTTGTGTGGTAGGAAAGTTCATTCTCTGGCTTTAGTCCCCCCTTTTATTTCCTCAACCAGCCGTTAGGATGCCTCATAAGAAGGGTGTCTATTGTATGGTGACGGCTGGTACCTAGACTTATTGTGGTGATCACTTTGTAGTGTGTACACATATCAAATTATTGTTTTGTACACCTGAAACTAATATAATTTTATGTATCAATTTTACCTCAGTTAAAAAAAAAAACTGATGGGAAGGAAAGTAAGTCTACTTCTAAGCGTTCCGACGTTATAACTCCTGAAGACCAGAGGGGCTCCTAGACTTACTGTTTTATTGCCCGTGGGATTGGGAAGCGAAGGGCATCTTTGCTGGTCAAACCCTGATTTATTAATATTAATATGCTATTATCAATAACTCGTTATATGTTAATTGTCGTAACTGCCCAGAAGTAATATGTGGCTCGCGCCGATCAAGGGTCGCACTGTGGCTGGGAGCGATGTTGGGGTTTCCTTCTGGGACACTGGACCACGGTGGGCGCTTCGTGCGCGCTCGCCTTTTGACCCCGGGGCGCGGAGAACCCGCTGCGCAGAGCACCTTGCCGGGCGAGTCAAGCCCAGTCTAAATCCTGCGCCGCCCTGACGCTGGGGTCACGGTTAATCTCCGAGGCGCGCTCGTGGCGGAGGCCGTGAGGTCCCTTCGCCCGTCGCCGCGGGGCCCCGCATCCCTGCAGCCGGAGCGCCGGAGGTCCACTTATCACCCGCCCTCACGCCCGTTCGGCCAGCGAACCGGCCCTCCTTTCCGGGAGGACCCACCCCGGCCCAGCCCGGCCTCCCCAACCTCGCCGGCATACCTGGCTCGGTCTCCGCCGGCTGCTCTGCCTCCCCGCGCGCAGCGCGGGGCCGGGCTCTCGGCTGGTCCTCCGGCGCCCCGGCGCCTCCTCTTCCTCCCTCGGGCTCCGGCTCAGGGTCTCGCCTCCGGTCAGGCTGGCGCGGGGGCTGCGGGCTGCCCGCGTGACCTCCGCGCCGATCAGCGCCTTCCCGCAGGATGTCCTGGATGAGGAAGGAGGTGAGCGGCTTGGACTGGGTGGGCGGCGCGGCCCGGGGGCTGCAGCTAGCTGCCCCCGCCTTCCCGGGCCGCGGCTCGGGAGTCCGAAGCATCCCCGAGGTTCGGCTCCGGCGCCCAGGCTCAGGCCCCTGCGGCTGCGCCCAGGCTGAGCTCGCCGCTCCGGCACCACTTTCACTTTCCGCGGCCCCGGGAACTTATAGCCTTAGGGGCGCGCCGCGCCGCCTTCCCATTGGCCGCTCGCCCGAACCGCGCGGCTGATTGGCCGCCCGCCGCTCCAGGTGAGGGTAAAGGGGAGTCCCTCGCACAGTCTGGGTTGTGTCTTTCATAGAGGATTTCTTCCGAAGTTCCTTCTTCTCCAGGATCCTGGCTCGCCTCCCTCCTCCCTACGTCGTTTTCCCGGGCTGGTAGAGAAAACCAAAGCGGGTCTCTTTTGCCCCAACTCACAATATGTTTAGCTGCTTCTGGGAAATGATGATGCAGAAGGGAAATACTCCATTTAGCTCTTAGAGATCGTTAAAGTGCCTTTACTCACAAAGAAATAGGTGGGGCAATTACCAGCATCCCGCCTTACAGATGAGAGTTCTGGGTGCCCGTTGACAAGGAGACAATGGTAGCAAAGCTGGATCTACTAAACCTAAGTCTGTCAAAGAGACATGACAGGTAAGTGCAGTACCTGACCCCAGGCTGGATTCTGTACTGGACGTTATTGGGGCAATTGATGAAAATGGAATAGGACCAATGGCTAAAAGCATTGAATCAGTGTTACATTTACGGAAATTGGTAACAGTATTGTGATTGTATAAAAGAATATTCTTCGGAAATAAACACTAAAGTATGTAGGGGCAAAGGCCCATGATGTATGTAACTTACCCTCAATTGGTTCAGAAACAATGACATAGATGGATAGATAGATTCCATATGATAAAGTTGAATGGGTTAAAATATTAATTGGTGAATCTAGAAAAAGGTTATACCAGTGTTCTTTTGAACTATCTTTATTTAAGCAACTTTCCTGTACGTCCTACTCTACGACACCTTTCATTCGACTGGAAACTTTTCAAAAAGATGGTATGTTGTATGTCTGGGGAGAAGGGAGAGGGAGTAGGTTATTGGAGATAAAGCAACTGCTAAAGAGAACCACCTTGTGTAATATGAATGAAGGTCTTTGGCAAAGATGGTTTTCTTCTCTCATTTTTTTCATTAAAATTTTTTGTACCATTTTCTTTTGAAATAGTTATAAATTCCCAGGAATTTGCAAAATCTGTACCCCTAATTTCCCCCAATGGTGACATATTATGTAACTGCAGTATAATATAAAAACCAGGAAATTGACATTGATACACACCATGAATTAGACTACAGACCTTATTTTATTGTCACCATTTAAAAGCCTGGGTTCATGTGTGTGTGCGTGCGTGTGTGTAGCTCAATGCAACTTTATCATGAGAGTAGATTCTTGTAAAGCCACAATCAAGATACAGAATTGCTGCATCACTGCAAAAGAACTCCTTGTGCTATCTCTTTGTATTTGTGTACCCAAACCCCTTCCCTCCATCACGGACCCCGGTAACCAGTAATTTGTTCTCTGTCTCTATAATTTTACTATCTGGAGAATGTTCTATAAATGGAATCAAACGTGGTACAGTATGCAACCTTGTGGAATTGGGTTATTTTTTGCTAAGTATAATGCTTCTGAGGCTACTCAGACTGTTGCCTATATTAATAGTGAATACTTCTTAAAATTGCTGAGTGGTATTCTACTGTACAGATCTGCCAGAGTTTGTTAACCGTCCACCCACCGACGGACAATTGATCTGTTTCCAGGGTTTTGTTTGTTTACTTGTTTTGTTTTACTATTTTGAATGAAAGTCCTGTAGACATTCATGTACAGGTTTTTGTGTGAACACGAGTTTTCATTTCTCTGGGATAAATGTCCAGGAATGCAATCTCTGGGCTGTATGGTAATTGCATGTTTGATTTTGTAAAAAACTGCCAAACTATCGTGGTTGTAGCATTTTTAGATTTCCGCCAGCAATGTATGAGAGTTCCAGTTTCTCCACATCCTCATCAGCATTTGGTGTTATCATTATTTTTTATTTTAAGCATTCTAATAGGTGTGTAGTGATAGCTCGTTGTGGTTTTAATTTTAATTTGCATTTCCCAAATGGCTAGTGATATTGAACATCTTTTCAGGTACTTCTTTACCATCCATGTCTCCTCTTTGGTGAAATATCTGTTCAATTCTTTTTGCTCATGTTATAATTGGATTTGGGGGGAGTTGCTGTTGAGTTTTGGTAGTTTTTTTTTAATATATATATTCTATATATGTCTTTGTTGAATATATGGTTTGCAAATATTTTCTCCTAGTCCATAGCTTGTCTTTCCATCTTTTTTTTTTTTTTTTTTTTTCTGTACGCGGGCCTCTCACTGTTGTGGCCTCTCCCGTTGCAGAGCACAGGCTCTGGACGCGCAGGCTCAGCGGCCAGGGCTCACGAGCCCAGCCGCTCCGCGGCATGTGGGATCCTCCCGGACTGGGGCACGAACCCGCGTCCCCTGCATCGGCAGGCAGACTCTCAACCACTGCACCACCAGGAAAGCCCTCCATCTTTTTAACAGGATATTTCACAGCAGAAAAGTTTTTGATGTTGGTGAATTTTTATTTCACAGATTTTGTTCTTGGTGTCATGCCTAAGAACTCTTTGCTTATTCCTAAGTACTGAAGATGCTCTCCTGTGTTATCTTCTAAAAGTTTTATATTTTACTTTTAAATCCATGATCCATTTGAATTAATTTTTGTATGTGGTGTGACGTTTAGGTTGAGTGACCTCTTCTCAGTTTTAGAATTTAGAGCTGGGTGGCATTTCAAATCACAGGGGGGAAATGTGAATTATTTAATAACTAGTACTGCCATTTGGAAAAAATAAGGTCTAGTCTTATAACAAAATAAATCCCAGATGGCTCAAACATTTAAAACATAAACAGGCACATGAAAAAAAATAGTTTAACCACACTCATCATTAGAGAAATGCAAATCAAAACCACATTTAGATACCTTCTTTCCACCTATCAGATTGACAGAGGTTAGAAAGATGATGTCTAGTGTTGGTGGGGGTGTGAGGAAGAGTTGCCCCCATATCGTTGGAGAGAGAGTAAGTCAGTTTTGTATATTTGGGTGGTAACTTGGCAAAATCTGTCAAATTTAAAACTGGGCATATCCTTTGACACAGATATTCCGTGTCTAGAGATTTACTCTAGAAATCTACAAATACACAACATACTGACTTGGGAACATATCCTCAATTTAGTTGGAGAGTTGCAATTCAAGTTGCGAAAAAATAAAATGTTATAAAATGAACTCACTGTGTTAAAGAAATAGTCACAGGTTATCTATAAAATATTTTACATTTGAACATTTTAACATATAGAAAAATCTGGAAGGATAGAAATATCTCAATAGAGCATTTACCTCTGGTCAGTGAGATGGAGATAGCAGATTGGGAGAAGAGGAGAGTGGAACAGGGCGCATTTCCTTGCACTAATTATAATTTTTTAAATTGGGCTCCCTTCTTCCACAACCTCCTCCTCAGATATCAGGTGTCCCTTCAGGGTGGGGACACAGCCCCAGCCCTTTCCCTTACGTCACTTGCTTAGCATTTTGGATGTTTATGTGGATGGGTCCTCTCCTTGAGCAGGGAGTGTGTCATCCTCATATTTGCACTATCCATAGCACAGTTAGTTTTTGACACACAGAAGTCACTCAATAAATATTTGCTGGTGGATGTCCGGCTTTAGGTACTCTGTGGCATCTCACTAGCTGGCAGCGTTATCCATAAGGGACCACAGGGTCCCAAGGCACATACCAGCGTAAGGTCTGTCCTCCCCTCTTTGCCACGTCTATCCAGCTTAAACAGGATGAAAATGATAGGAATAGGAAGACACAAGGGGCTGTTGTAGGCTTTTTTTAGATGGAATAGAGTTCTGGAGAAGAATAAACACCCCCCTTCCAAGATGCTCCCCTCCAAATGCCTGGAATGCAACACCTGCAAATGGCAAGGGGGAGTTAAGTTGTAGATGGAATTCAAGTTGCTAACCAGTTGACCTTGAGACGGGAAGATTATTCTGGGTTATCCAGGCAGACCCCATGTAATCACAGGGCCTTTATAGGTAAAAGAAGGAGGCGAGAAAGTCAGAGTCAGAGGAGAGGTGATACTGAAGTAAGGTTAGAGTGATGGGAGGTGAGAAAAACTCAACTGGCCCTTGCTGGCTTTGAAACGAAAGGCAGGGGGCATGTGAGCTAGGGAATGTGGGCAGCCTCTAGGAGCTAGAAAAGACAAGAAGTGGATTCTCTCCTAGAGCCTCTAGAAGGAACACAGCTCTGCCAACATCTTGATTTTAGCCCAATGAGACCCATTTCAGACACCTGACCCCTAGAAACTAATACAGGGGCATTTATAAAGGGATGTAAAAATGATGAGAGAAGGATTACCAGCTCTGCCTTCATATGAACTTTGGGTCTCTTAAAAAAAATGTCAAATATACTTTTATATCCATAATCCTGTCCCTTCATACCTTCTTTGTATATTTTCTTCCAGTCTTCAGCCATACATATTTGTTGGATAAGTGTAATTTTGTATCTTGTTTTTTCCTTCCAATTTCATATTACATCATAAGCATTTATATATTGTTCCATTATAAATTTTATTTTATTATTTTTTAATTTTTTTTTTTTTTTTTTTGTGGTACGCGGGCCTCTCACGGTTGTGGCCTCTCCCGTTGCGGAGCACAGGCTCCGGACGCGCAGGCTCAGCGGCCATGGCTCACGGGCCCAGCCGCTCCGCGGCATGTGGGATCTTCCCGGACCGGGGCACGAACCCGTGTCCCCTGCATCGGCAGGCGGACCCTCAACCAGTGTGCCACCAGGGAAGCCCCCATTATATATTTTAGAAGCCATCTAGACCCAAAGACATTTAGAGCTAGAAGGGATCTGGGGATCATCTAATAAAATTTCTTGGTTTTCTCGGAAAGAATCCGAGATTTTTTTTTTTTTTTCCCTGCACTGCGAGGCTTGCAGGCTCTTAGTTCCTCGACCAGGGATGGAACCCAGGCCCGGCAGTGAAAGTTCCAAGTCCTAACCACTGGACCACCAGGAAATTCCCAAACCTGAGATTTACAGAGACAAAAGAACTATAGATGGAAACTATACAAGCCCAAACACTTCACTGCATCACCTTCCATCCTCCCACCCACCCCAACCTGCCTCTGGTGCTACCCTACAGTGTGGAAAGTGGGAGCAGAGTTTATAGAATTGTCCTGTATAAATATGTTTTTAAATGTACTTGGAATTTATTTTAAGCAAGTATGCAACACGTGCAGACACAGAAATGACTGTATTGAAGGAAGAATTGTTTATACTCAAAGATCCCCAGAAACGGGAGGCACAACACACTATACAGGGCCACATGGGGAAGCACCAGGGTTAAGAGACAAAAAAGAAAAGGGGAAAGCATGGACACAGCCTTTTTTGTGGTTTCCATGGGAAGGAATGGGCAAGGCTGAGCAAACTTAGGATTGGGTAGTTTGAATAAGTTCAGCAGGCTCTGTGCTATAGGGGTGGTCCCCAGTTGTCCAGTACTTGGCCCTGGCGTAATTTGGGGCAGGGGAAATATGGGCTTGGTGTGTGAGAGTTAGATAAAGGAGATGGTTGGGGGGTATGAACTCCACTGGTTGATTTGCATATCAAAGGTGTGTTCACAGGCAAGTTGTTTGCCGCCTTTAGGAATTAACTAACTCTGACAGACCCTCCCTGGGTTCAGCAAGGTCTCAGATGTCCAAGCATCATAAAATACAGAAAATAGAAAACGTGATTAATGTGAAATGCATCATTGTCACAGCACACATTTTTCTTTTAAAATACATTTCAAAGCCTTCTAGGGTAACCACACCAAGTTTATACTTACCGAAACACATCATGCTGTGTGTCTTCCAAGGAGGCACTTGTGTTGGCTCTGCTAATTCAGAAAGACAAAAAGAAAGAAGAAAAGAGAAATCAATCCCAGCCATCACCACAACAGAAAGGACAAAAGCCTTCCACCAGCCAACAAGTTTTATAAGATTTCCGAGAAGGTAGCGGTTGGAGGTGGGAGAGGTTGAGGTCTAATCTCAAGGTCTAACCCAGTTGATGGCAGAGCTGCAAGGGTAAATGTTCAGGTGCAGTGTTCCTTCCCTAAGGGCTACTTGCTCAGGGTGAAGGGAGGCTCCTTCCTGTTATTCCTCTTCCCTTTTATACCCCCCCAGCCCCAGCCCCTGTTCCAATTCCCAGTCCCAACTGGGTCTAGATGGGCCTCAGTGAGAGAGGACTCCCCGATTTTCTCACAGTAGAGACTCCTACCATCCTCAATATAAAACAGACCTCCTTGGTCCAGTACCATCCCTTCTTGAATCTGCTTTCCTGGCTCTGGGAGTGGAGGGGTGCGAGAAGATTTTCCCTGTCGTTCTTGCAAATTCAGTGATGTTGGAATTCAGACTTGTCCCTTCATTATCTTTCCAGGTTGGATTGGAACATTAAACTGTTTTTCATTTTCTATATCTTACTAGAAAGGGTCCTGTATGTTTCCCTACCCTCGTGTCCTCCCTGCAATAAAACTGAAGACATTTTAGCCCATACGGAGAAAGAATTCAGGGAGTACAGTTTGTCTTAGAACCCTAGACCAGTTGTGGGGTGAGAGGCAGAATTGCTTGTTTTGGAAGGAGGACAGTGGCTAATAGAGTAGCTCTGGCTGTGGGACCTTGGGCAAATTACCTAACCTTTCTGAGCATGCCTCAGTTTCCTCATGCAAAATGGGTGCAAAAACAACATCCCCTCAAGGATTAATGAAAGGAATGATGAGGCTTTTCACAATAAAGGACTTCAGCGTCTGGCATGCGGAGGGTGTCCAGGAACGGGTTCTTTCTATTAGTAGGGTTAGGTTCTAGACCCACCTGCAGAGTAAATAAAATTTGCTTTTCCTAGGCACACTGCACATTTCCCAAACAAATAGGAGGTCTGAATCTAGGGTCCCTAATAAAACTGTGGAGAGGAGGGGAAGGAGAGTGCAATGAATGAATGAACGTGCCTGAGATATCTGCCTCGTAAAAACCCAATATCTCAAGTGTTCATCTCGGTTTTCCAAGGCCTCCCACACAGAGGCGTCAGCTTCCCTGCCCTCCTTCCCTCTCTAACTTCCTCCCCGACATGGTCCCCTGCCTTTACTGATTGCTCTGTCATGGTTCCCACTCGTGTCCTGCCCAGTCCTATCTCAGGCCTCTGTGCCTGCTGTGTGTGCATTTACAGTCATGTGCTCATCTTCAGCGGTTCAGTTTCTACCCAAAGTCTTCGGAGACCTCTCCAGCCTCCATCACTGGCTCTGCTGCTCATTTGGGCATCTGATCCTCTAGTGCCTTGGAGTATTTCATCATTTTCTGCTTCTCCGTTGTGTTGTTGGCTTCATCAAAGGTCAGGGCTGTGTCTCAGCTCTCCGTGTCCTACTCCCACCAGGAGAGGGGAGAGAACTGACATGTACTGAGTGCCCACTCTGGACTGGATCACTACGGACATTTCATTTGCACTACAACCCACTGGGGATCATTTTTGACAGATAAGAAGATAGAAGCTCAGAGATTGAATGTAACATGCCCAGGTTCTCACAGCTAACCCGGGTTGTTCCGGCTCCAAACCCAGTGTCGTCCCCGCCATGCCATGCACTAGGCACATAGCAGCTTCTCCATAGACACCCATCCTCAGGTTGCAGTGGAGTTTCCCATGGCCTCTTACAGAGTCCCTGGCTCAGTCTACCCTATTTCCTTGCTTCTCTCTCTCTCTCTCCTTGCATGGAAGCCCAATAGGCAGAGCCACTGAAAAGAGGGACAAGAGGAAACCACCTCCCACAAGGTTAACCTGGATCAGAGGCACCGTCCCCGCAGTGGTTCACAGGCATTGCCTCCCCATGGATATCGCTCAGTGCCCTATATTTCTCCGCTGTGGCATTTGGGTTAAGACGATTTTCATGTGTTAATGTGAAAATGCTATGTGTGTTTGGTGACACATTAAGCTATCCTCAGTTACACAGTGGCATGAATTAGTCAGACTTTTATTTTCCAACTGGTGATGGGCAGGGTGCACACCCACGGGATGTGAAGGATGAGGCCTGAGAGTGAAGGGCAAGGAGACCAGCCCAGAGCCCAGGAAAACTAGGCGGGGAGGCCATGCGGGGAGGGGATAGTATGTTGAAGGGCCAGATCTGTGCTTCTCAGACTTTGAGGTGCACACAGATTACCCGGGGATCTTATTAAATTCAGATTCTGCCTCAGTAGGTCTGGGTGGACCCTGAGAGTCTGATTTCTTTCTTTTTCTTTTTTAAAGATTTTTTTTGGTGGGGACCACTTTTAAAGTCTTTATTGAATTTGTTACAATATTGCTTCTGTTTTATGTTTTGGTTTTTTTGGCCCCGAGGCATACCAACCAGGGAACAAACCCGCGCCCCCTGCGTTGGAAGGCGAAGTGTTAACCACCGGACCGCCAGGGAAGTCCCAAGAGTCTGATTTCTAAGAAGCTTCAAGGTGATACCACTGCTGCTGGTCCAAGGACCCTCCCCGCTGCCCACCACCACCAGTAGTGAGAAGCTGAGGGCCCTGGGCGGTTCTGGGGGGGAGAGTGGAGGACCCTGTGAGGACGGCATGGAGGCCACTGCAGTCCCACGTGATCTACTCCAATTCTTTTTCAGGGACTTCTGACCTGACACGTGCCTATGCCCTGTCTGTCACTCTGAAACCCATTCATGTTTCAAATGCCATACTTACCCAAAGACCTCTCTTTCCTTCCATCCCAGGACCCTATAAAAAGGTCTGTTCCTCCGACTCTGTACCTATTTATGCCAGTCTTCCCTGCAGACTTTTCTGTGTGGCAAAAGGGATCAGGGTTTGTGGGAAAGTTCAGTAGCAGAGATCGACTCAACCTCCTTCTGCTTCCATCAGCGCTGATTGCCTAAGGAAAGCCATTAGGGAGGATTTATCGGGCAATAGGAACCCAAGAGTATTTTGCTAACGGTGCCCCTGGTCACCTGCTCTCTGCCCCCTCCACGGCTGCCTGTTTCTGGGGAGCTCAAGGCTGTGGGAGTATGTGCAGAAATTTCCACGTGCTCTAACTGGGTGGCCGCTGTCCCTTTGCGCTTGATCTGTTCAACAGCTTAACAGAGGCCCTCACGGGGAGCCACGCTGGGGGCTGTTTGTCTAGGGAAGGAGGCTCTGACCTTCTCACAGCGCTCCGGCTGCCAGAAGCAACTTGAGACCGACTCTCTCCCACCTCTCAGCAGCCCCCTCCTCATAAAACTGGTCAGGCCATCACAGATGACACCCTGAAATGATCGTATCCAGGGTGGACAATCATCTGAGAAGGGGCAGAGTCCGTTTCTGGGGATGGAGTGGGTGCACATCCCCCAGGAATGAGGGGCCGAGGGCTAAGGCTGTGCTTGGCCTTCCGGACGCTTCTACTGATCCCCTTGACTAGACAGGGAATGGGGACACGAGAGGCTATTCCGCAAACTGCCTTCTTCCAGGACTACTAACTAGGGCTTCTCTGACAGACACTTTTCTGAAAATCACTTAGGACGACATAGCCACTGGCCACTGAGGAAGAAGAAAGTCACTCAGCCAGGGGTTCATATTTGGCCTGAGGCAAGTCCTGCCCAATGCAGTTAAGACCATCCTGATATTTTCACAGTTTGTAAGGGAAGTGACCACCCAGGCACAGGCAGAAGGATGGGGAGGTGCTTAGAGACCACCCCGCAGCACCTGAGATGCTTTGGGCATCGGCAAAGGCTTTCATCCCATTCATATATTTACCCAGGTTCTCATCCCCTCTGAAGGGGCTTGGGGAGGGGAAGGAGGGGAGATAGAGAATGACCTGGAAGGCACGGAGACAGGGCATGCTAGAGGGGCAGATGTTCACGACTGGGAGGCGTGTGGCACTCCTATTTAAAATTCACATAGGGACTTCCCTTTACGCTCCCACTGCAAAGGGCACGGGTTCGATCCCTGGGCGGGGAACTAAGATCCCACAGGCTGAGCGGTGCAGCCCAAAGATAAAAAAAGTAAATACAATTCACAGAATTGGGTGTTGAGAGACCCGAGGTGTCATTTTAGAAGTAGGGAAACTGAAGTTCGAAGAATGGAAATGACTCATCCAAAATCACTTGTTAGTGACCAAGTGAGAACTTTAACCCATGTCTCTCAATCTCTAGGTCAGTTTTATTTCTATCTCTTCCACATGTGATTTCTACTATAGAATGTTTTAAATGATAAAAACATGCAGAGATCATTGCTGTCACTTAATTGATGTCATGTATTTTTTTTTTTAAGAAATAAAATGTTACAGGCACAGCCAAAGTCCCCTTGCCAGTGTTTCATTTCTATGACATGCCAACGGACATGGTAAGGCCTTTAAAAAGAAAAAGAAAAAATTCCTCTTTATGAATCCTCTTGGCAGAGCCAGTAGGTAGCTGATTGATAAGTAGAAAAACTGGTGGGTCAAATCAAGCATGACACTGCTTCTCCCCCGAGACCTCCTCCGGCTAGAAGAGGTGGGGGCAGGGCAGAGGTGGGGGGAGTGAGGTGGCAGGAGGAATCTGGCCTAACCTGGTGGTCTAAGAGATGAGGCCGGGGGCGGTGGGGGTGGGGGGCGGGCGCTGGCCTCCCATTGCTTAGCTTGGCTCAAGGGCCCCGAGAAACTAACTCCTGTAGGTATGGAGGGCCCAGCACATCCCTGGTGCCTGTCTCCCTCAAACAGGGCTAGAAGCCACTGGTGTCATCTGAGTTCTGAGGAGAAAAAGTGTGGAGAGATTGGCCAGGGATGGGGAAGAAGGCCAGGTGAGAAGCTCGTCTTGATAGACAAACTTACCCAACTCCTCCAGTGAGGGCTCAGCTCTGGCAGGGGAAGCTGGGCCATTTGATGTCCAGTCATTTTAGGGTGACCCAGCATTTCATGGGGATGGCATGAAATAGGTCTTTCCAAACCAGTGAGATTCAATGACACAGAGATCCTTGGCCGGGCACTAAAACAAGAGTAGCTAAGATCTTACCTGACCTTTTATTTTTTTTAATTGATTTCTTTATTGGCCTCTCCTGGCCTAAGTTACCTCTTCTGATAAGGGATAACAGCTGGCTCGGGGACAGAAGTGTCCTGTCCTGCAGATCCAATGGATGTGTCTTGTATGTGAAGTTCTTAAGTCAACGTCCAGACCAAGGAGAGCTCCAGCCAACGTGATCCCTGACCCCCCAGTGGGTCCTGTCAGTTTCCCCATCAGGACGGAGGGAGGGGGCAGGAGGCCAGACCTTCCCCCAGCTCAGTCCAGAAAAGCTTGTCAACAACTGTCACCCAACCTCGAAGCTGAGAGTGCTTGAGGAACAAGAAGGAATGTGAAAGAAAAAAAAAGGAATGTGCGCGAAGCCGCTTTCTGCCTGGATGCTGGGTCAGTGCTGGACATACTACCTCTGGATACAGTCCTGAGGATTGGGACTCTGCTCCTTAATTTTGGAGGCTCAGAGTTGAGGGGAACTGCTGAGGCGGGTAGAGAGGCAGGCGTCCGGAAGCAGAGCCTTCTGTGGGTGGTGGAGGGCAGAAGAAAGTCCTGGTCTGTGTGCTCTCTCTGTACAAAATAAAGGCTAGGGCAGTCGGCAGAGGACGGCTGCAGACCTGAAGGCTGGTGTGGATGCGTCAGGGTGTGTCCGGCCGCCCTGGGGACAGTGGGTGTGCGTACAAGCCGTGGCTGGTAGTTATGGGCCGGTGTTTGTGCACATCAACCTCTGACAGTTTTGATCCTCCTGGGGGGACCCATGCTCTTCTGGTCCTCTCGCGGCCCCTCTACATCACTGCCCTATTGCTACTGCTTGCAGCCTGGGAGCAAGCCTACAGCCGCGTCCGTCACAGCCTGGCCCACCTGGGAGCCTTGGCCCCACCCCGTAGGTAAGGCTATTTTGAGGTCAGGAGGAGATCCGTCTATTAGGTAGGAGAATACAAAGGCCCAAGGGTTGTATTGCCTCATTTCTTCACTGCTTGGATAAGAGATGCTGCTATTAAAGGGCCACGATGAATGGGATTCCATGAGAGGACGGCAGGTTACAAGGTTCATGGTCTGCGAAGACGCTGATAAGAGACAAAATCCACTTGTCCAAGAGGGTCGCAGAAGACGAAGGTAGCATTAGCGCTGAGCCTTCTGCCATGAGGGTGCCTCTGCTGCTCCCGTTTTCCATTTGTTGCCTCAGGGATGAAAATGTGACCCTCAGAGACAAAGTGAAATGACGCAAAGTGATAGCCATCTCGGAGGGATCAGTCTGGGTCACTGTCTTTAGATTTATGGAGGGTTAGACACACGGAGGCACCTCCTTACACCATGGCCGAGGCCCAGGAAAGAGAGGGCGTCAACACAACACAACACACTGCACTGCCACTCATCCCCTCCCCTGTAAGACCCGCTCTCACAAGGAACTGTCAAGATGATGCAAGTTAATTGCCCTGGGGCAGGATAACCCTCAAGAGGAAGGGATTCTGCAGCTGAGGTTGACCTTCCATAGCCCTTCCATACTTGTTACATTGCCTGATACTCACTACGCCCTGTGATGAAGGGGAGCTGGCTTGGTTTTTCAACCTGGAGTGGCAAGGAAAATGCCATTTCGTCTCTGACTGTGCAGGTGTAAGGATGTGATTCTGAGCTGCCAGTGGCTGTGTACTTGGCCATGGTTTCTGCCAGCCCAGGTTAGTGAAGCTGACCAGGTAGAGAGAAACGGAAATGAGAGGTAGATGGGCAGACACCGGATGAGCCCTAGTCCCTGCTTTTAGCCAGCTTCACCATAAGCCTTCCTGCCACTCAGCTCTGAGGGTCAAGAAATCGCCTTGAATGTTTTGCTCATGCTGGTGTGAGTTAGGTTCCTGTCACTTACAACCTAGAGAGTCACAGAGAACCATTGGTTTAAGTAACTCCATTTTACCCAAGACGAAGTTGAAGCCAGCAGAGATCAAGTAACTTGTCCTCCGTGGCTGAGCTGGTCAGTGGTAGAGCTAAGCCAGAATCCAGTCGATTTAACTACATCGATGCTCAAAGCAGTCTTCAACTCGGGAACAGTTTGGGAACCTCTGCTGTGAGTCAAAAATGGTTCCATGTGAAGGACCAGTCAGATTAGTTTCCCTTTAGTATGTTTGAACAAGAGTCCAGAGAGAAAGTGAAAAGGAAGGCAGAGTTGAAAGCTAATCTAGTGGTATTTGCTTTACCAGCCCTTTAGAGTTAGTATTCCACACCCAGGCAGCTGTATTTTAGATACCCAAGTTCACCGCACAGTCGTAAACAGGATCAGTGGGTTTATATTCAGACTCTAGCTTTCGAGCTCTATGACCTTGGGTAATTCCCCTCACTTTCCCTGGTTTCCTCTGTGTTACAATAATACTTCCGCATATGGCTAATAAATGAGCCAGTATATATGGAGGACATCTATCCCCTGGAAAGCACCCCACAGATCTTGTAGCCACAAGCATCACAGTGTCATCATTATGCTATGAATGTTTGTCACACCGAAACCGTGGCCAACAGCTGGTGTCTATGGAGCCCTTAATCCTTTGATTCACTGTCTCCTTCTGTCCACTCCCAACTGTCAACATCCAAACCGGAAGATAAAGGGGTTGACCTGAAAAAGAAATCTGAAGCCCTGCTGGAAGCAAAGGTTTTGGGTGGAGGCCCAAGGAATTTGGGGAATTCCCTTTTTCCCCCATAGTGGGAAACCGGAGGCAAGGGTGTCCCCTGGTGGGCAGTTTAAGTGCTGCAGTCAGAGGCGGAGGGTTACTCCGCTGGCGCTGTTGTCTCTAACACAAATGTTCTTGGGTTACATGTCATATTTTATGTAATGTGTTGATTACAGACAGGACTGATTCTAGATGCAGATGTCCCTCACAGAGAGCAGGGCCCCATGGGAATATCTGTGATCTTTTCCATCCCAAACATCTGAATGCGCTCCTCAGGACAGACCTTTTCCCTCCGATGACTCTCTCTGGGGTTGGGATGGAAATGTCGGGATCAGAAAGAAGCACAGCCAGCCACAGAGCATGTGTCGGAGACTCCATCACTAGCAAATATAGCTGTAGGGTTAGGTATTTAAATAACGGTAAGAAGCAGCAGCCTGTAATGTGTATGAAACGGCGGCCGAACATAATGGAAAGTAAATGAACTTTGGAGGCTCAATTTTTACCTCTATCTTTAGTGATGGTGATTTTGGATAAGTTTCTTCAACACTCCCAGCCTCAGTTTCCTAATTTGGGAGCTCGTTGGATTCCTTGGACCCTAGACTTTAGAGAGTGATTATGGCAGTTACGTGATATAATGCCAAACACTGAGCACTTAGCTTGGGCTTAATAAGCATTTGTTATTTTTCTCTGCACACTGACTAGGCACATCTTCAAACCGGTCTCCCACGGATCCTCCAGTGCTTCCACGCAACCAGCCCATTATTCGGATATTCACGGAGCACTCCTTACCTGCCTGCGTTGCCATGTCTTGGCAAGAAAGTGGAAGGAGGGAGAGGTAAAAGGAAAACTGACAAGAAGTGTTGACGAGATGGAGCAACTGGAACTTTTAAACGCTCCTAGTGGAAACATAAGTTCATACAACTACTCTAGATAAGCTGTGGCGTCTCCCAAACCTGGCCACATGCATACCTCACGACCCAGAATTTCCACATCTAGCACATACTCAGCAGAAATGTGCTCATGTATTCACCAAAAGACATGCACAAGAACGTTCATGACAGCACTAATTATAATAACCCCCAAACCCCCAAATAATAAGCCCAAATGCCCATCCACAGTAGAACAGATAAATCTATCGTGGTGTAATCATTCCATGGAAAACTCAACCAGCAATAGCCGTGAGCAAACTGCCGTTGCCCACAACAGCATGAAGGCATCTCAAAAACATAATCTTGAGTGAAGGAAACCAGACAAAAGAATATACACCATGTGATTCCATTTCAGGAAAAGTCAAAACCAGGCAAAATTAGTCAATGGTGTTTGAAGTCCAGCTAGTAGTTTCCTTTGGGGTAAGTGACAGTAAGGGGGTGCATAAAAGAGCTTTGTTTCATGATCTCGGTGCTGATTATATGGGAAATTCACTTTGCGAACTAGGCGTACGTGTAGTATTCCTGCACTTCTCCCCGATATATGTTATATTTCAACATGTCTGGTTAAAGAATGTGGTCTGCGTTTTGAAAGTGTCTTCATCAAGGAGTAGACAAGGTTTCTTAAAAAAAATCCTATAGCAGCATGAGAAATGGCCTGGAGGGAAGAGAGTGGAGGCAGGGAGACCAGTTAGAAGGCAATTACACATGATGAAGCGGGAGATGATGACTTGAGCTTAGATAGTAGTGGTGGAAACACAAAATAGGCAGGTAGGGGAGAGGAGAGAGTGAAATAGGACAATGGAGTGTCATCCTGGATCACAAGAGAGGGAATATGGAAAGTGGAGCGGGTTTGGCAGGAGGAAGGTGGAGAGAGGTGGGTTTGGTTTTCGATTGAGGTGTCTGGGGAACATTTAAATGGAGATGTCCAGGGAACAATGGGCAGTTTGGAGCTGGAATTCAGGATGGAGGGTGGAGCTGGAGCTGTAGGGGTGGGATTTGGGAGTTACTTGCATAGAAATGTTAGTTAAGCCTTTGGAGTAGATGATACCAGCTGGGGAGAGGGCGGATGAGTTGAACGCCATGACCATGGACATGTCCAGACTATTGCCTTCAATGTTGCTTCAGAGAGTCCTTGGCTCCCATGCATTTTATGATCCGTAGTCCTCTCCACATCCCTCTGTGTAGATTCCCCATCCTTCCCCTCCAGGTATCCAAATTTATTCATCCTTCTGAGGGGCTTGTCTCAAGCTCCTTCTTTTTTCTTTTCTTTTTTTTTTTGTGTGGTATGCGGGCCTCTCACTGTTGTGGCCTCTCCCGTTGCAGAGCACAGGCTCCGGACGCGCAGGCTCAGCGGCCATGGCTCACGGGCCCAGCTGCTCCACGGCATGTGGGATCTTCCCGGACCGGGGCACGAACCCGCGTCCCCTGCATCGGCAGGTGGACTCTCAACCACTGCGCCACCAGGGAAGCCCAAGCTCTTTCTCTTTGATTGTCCCTTCCTAGATCACCTTGGTTTGATTTATTTCTCCTCTAAACATTTACTGTATTTGTATCAGCCAAACTTCTAATTACCTGCTCGTGGACTCTATGAGTTAAGATATGCATTCAGCTGCTACAACAAAGGTCAAAATAACAGTGACTTAAACAAGACAAATGTTTCTTTTTCTCTCATATATTAGATGGAGTGTAAGCAGACCCAAGTTGATAAGGTGATTTCCTAGTGCTGGGGACCTAGGCTTCTTCCATCTTGTTGCTCTGTCAAAATCTAAGATAGCTGCTGCTGCTCCCAACATTTCATCTGTGTTCCAGCCAGGAGCAGGAAAAGAAAGGAAGTGGAGGGAAGGTGCCTTCTGTTTAAGGCTATGTCCCGGAAATTGCACACATCGCTTCTGCTTATATCCCTTTAGCCAGAACTTAGTTACTTGGCCACCCTTAGCTGCAAAGGACTCTGGGAAATATACCTTTAGCTGGTAGGTTGTGTGTTTAACGCTGGGGTTCTATTATTAAAGAAGAAAGCGGGAGGGACTTCCCTGGTGGCGCAGTGGTTAAGAACCACCTGCCAATGGAGGGGACATGGGCTCATTTCATGGTCCGGGAAGATCCCACATGCCGTGGGGCAACTAAGCCTCTGCGTCACAACTACTGAGCATGCGCTCTAGAGCCTGCACTCTAGAGCCCGCAAGCCACACACAGCTGCTGAGCCCACGTGCCGCAACTACTGATCCCGCGCACCTAGAGCCGGTGCTCCGCAACAAGAAAAGCCACCGCAATGAGAAGCCCGCGCGTCGCAACGAAGAGTAGCCCCCGCTAGTCGCAACTAGAGAAAGCCCACGTACAGCAACGAAGACCCAATGCAGCCAAAAATAAATAAATTAATCTTTTAAAAAAAGAATCTTTAAGAAAAAAAAGAAGAAAGGGAGAAACAGATATTGGATGATATCCAGAAGCCTCTACAGCATGTTCAATGAACTGAAGGATTTATATGTTTATAATGCACCTTTTCTAGTTTTTCCTATAGATATTTGGCTGTATAGGTACTTGTCTTACCCACAGTTTTATAATCTTGAACATAAGGACTCTGTCCTATGCATCCTTGAGTCCCTCTAATCTTATATATATTTTTAAAAAATGATACTGGTTTTATGTTCCCCCACAGTGTTCAACATAATGTTCCTTAATACTTGCTAATTAAAGTTAAGTTGACCTACAGGAGAATGGCTAGAAGAATAAAACAGGGATTCTTGTCACCATGGTCATAACCCCTGGCTGACAGAAATTCTTAGGACCCCTGGTGTTAGGGCTTAGATGACCCCTGCCAGGAGCCAGATCCCCATCCACATATAGGAGGACTTTCTTCCAGAGGGTTCTGAATACCAAGGAGCCAGGTCAGAGCCCAGGTCTTCAATGCAGACTTTGCGAGGTCATGCAGGAAAGCCAGAGAGCAACGATTCACTCACTTTTTCAATCAACAAACAGTATTGAGCCCCTTCTCCATGACAGGCGCAAGGTGTGTTGGAAACACATCGGGGTCTGAGGCAGACATGAGGCTGATTGTTTAGATGGTACAACAGACATGGAGAGTAAATGCATTGTGATGGGGAGGTTTAAGGTGCTCCAGGAGAAGGTCCTTGGAGACCTGACCCACAGGGAAGGTCCAGGGGAGGCACCAGAGGGCCCAGAGAAGGACAGGAATCAGGAACCATCAAAAGAAAAGTTCACCTTTGGCTCACTGACATCGTAACTTCGGATTCCAATTTCCCGGGCCCTAGGGTTTCAGGCAACTAAGCTGGGCTGGTGGCAGGAGGAAGTAGGAGCCATTGAAGCGTGGATGGGAAGGAAGCAGGTATGACTGAGACCAGCTTATGAGGACAGCGCTATAGGGACTAAGCCAGAAAGCACTCTGAGGTCTGTGGCCTGGCTGCTGGCATATCTGCTTTTCCTACAGTGGAATCTGGACTGTGTCACTAAGACCACATCCTTCTCTCAGGCTGAAGGTAGGGGGACTTACCAGAGTCTAAACAGAGCAAAAGGAAGGCAGAGGGACTTCCCACGAAGCTGTCTTCCCAGGTGGGGGGAGGTGGAACGGAGGAGGAACAGCTCAGCGCTGAATTCTCTCCACTTCAGGAGCTGGCCACTGAAAGCATGAATCAACGTCTCTGGGGGCACAAAGTCAGAGGAAAATGTGGAGAAAAATGGGCAGGGGGGCGTGCAAAAGCCAGAGCACTGAAATACTGTTTGCTCATAAGTGCCTGAAAATGCAGTTATATCTCTCCCACCACCTCCACCCTCTCTGGCCCCTTGTTTCATATTATCACCTCTGGATGCTTTCCAAAAGGCTCCCATCCCTCATACACTTTTCCCTCAGGAAAGGAAGAACACAGTATCACTCAACAGTCACCTGATTTGTGTAAGGACTTGAACTCTTTGTTGAGTATTCACTGGACGTAACCCAGGACTGGGGGCAGAGGGTTTGCGGTCTAGTCCCAGTTCTGTCACTAACTTACAGCGTGGCTGTCACCTTTCTAGCCCTTGGACTCTTCCTCTGCAAATGAGAACAGTGATATGCTCTGCCTCAGATGGAGGTGGTGAGTACCCAATGAAATCATACAAAAGCCAAAAGGCTGTTGTTATATAAATAGAAGTCTGTCAGAGGATGGATCCTTGCTCTGCAACGCAGAACAGCTCCTAGAAGCCGGGACCAACTCCAGCTAGAGAATACAGCAGCCGCAGCCGTACCTGTGAGAAAGGTACCACTAGCAGAGTTCTGTGTTATGGCACCCAGCTGGCCACATTTTCGGTAAATACATACATTGAGGTACGTGCATTCAGTGGGATACCATGTAACAATAAGGATAAGCTCCACCCAACCTCATGGATAAGTCTCGCAACCATAAAGTTGAAAAAAAGAAGCAAGTCACTAAAAAAGGCATGCAGTGTGATTCTATCTACGCAACATCTATAATGAGACAAAATTCAGCCACACTGTTGAAGGAGGTGTCCATGTGGGTAAATCCACAAAGAGAAACCTATGAATTATTATCACAGAAGTCAGAATAGCTGGTATCTCCTTTGGGGAAGGAGGGAAGGGGTTTACATATTTGGAGGGGTTGGGGAGAAGGGCTGCTGGGGAGCTGGCACTCCCTGTTTCTTGCTTTGAGAGGGGTTACATCTGTGTTCACTTTACAGTTATTAAATCATGACGGTTGTTAAACATATATGTTTTAGGTAGTCTTCTGGATATATAATCTATCCCAGAATTAAAAAATAATAAAGGCATCTGAAATCAACAGGGAGCCACCCCAAATTAGAATAATAGCCTCAGAGATGCACATCCTCAATTTTATAAGTAAAGAGGCTGAAGCCCAGAGAGTTACAAGTCTTGCTGAAGGTCACATAGGGTGTCACTAGTGGAACTGGCCTAGAATGAAGGCCAACAACTCCTAACTCGGATCCTCCACCACCTTCCATCTCTCCGAAGAGGCCTCTTTGTGGAATGGTGCAGGTTGGGGGCACAGCTGTTATGCCTGGGAGTTCCCTCGTTTTGTGAAAAAGGGAAAAAGCAAGTCATTGGGCTGATATAATGAAGAGCTGGTATAAACCCTGAAGACTGTAAACGCTTTTCAGATGGAATTTTAAAACTATGTCCCTTCAACGTTCTATCCTGATAATGGCAAAATTACGAAAAATAAATACCAGAAATCTCTGGCCACCCTAAGATCTATGGTTTGACTCGTACTCCATCTGATGTGCAGGTAGTATCAGATGAAGCTGGCTTGAAGGGACGGGGTGGGGGAGGACAGAGGAAGGGGAGCCAGGAAGTCTGCAATTTTATTGACTTATCCACCTGGCCTAGGTGAGACCCTAGCCCTGGGACAGTCAGGAAAGGAACCTCTGCTATCTCTCTGAGAGCTTTTTTGTTTTGTTTAGAGGTCAATTACTTCCCATTTGGGAAACTTGTGAACATTAAGAGGTGACTGGAGTGACGGGACTGAACGAGGCAGATAAGAGGCTGATTGCTTACAGAGCGGCTCCCTGGTGAAAGCCCTGCCTTGGATAAGCTGTGGTTGGTAAGACACACAAAAAGGGACAGCTTTCAGTGCAAAGGAGAGATTACAGGACGGAAGATGGGCAGCTGGGGGTGGGCTTGATGATCTGGGAGAGGGATGTGTTTTAAAGTGATCCCGACAGGATCACTTAAAGTGGGGTTGGGAGAAGAGGGTTTTCCTTTACTCTCCTTTCCTTTTGGAAAGAAATCTCCTCGGTGTCCTGGGAATCTCAAACTTCCACATGCTCATTTGAAGAAAAAGCCACATGGGCTGCACACGGGCAAGGTTTTGTTGAAGGTTTTGCTGGTTCGTTTAGGTCGGCAAATATGGATGCTACAGCAATCTGGACAGCAAAACAGAAAATGTCCCAGGTCAATGGAACATCTTGGGTATACATGAAAGCAACACCCACTCCTGCCTTCCAAAGCCCCTCAGACAATTGATTGCAGTTTACAAAGTCCCAGAAGCTAGCCTTGAACTGTATCTCAAACTACCAGAATATATGACTCTAGCTTTGGCATGTGCCCATTTACTTTTCTCCTTTCCTAAGTCCTAGACCTTGCCCGGACCTTCTCCCAGTAAGTAGTGTCATTCCCACCCTAATCACCAGGCTTAATCCACCTCCTCTAAGCATCCCAGCTCACACTGGCTTTTCATTCTTTTTAGAGAGCTTATCGTGTGTCTGACTTGACATGCAGCATATACCACCTTGTATTTTCAGATACCTTTCTCATGTTAGTCTCTGGTATCCAATTAGATAATAAATTCCTTCAGGGTGCCAGCCAAATCTTATTTTCTCTCGTGTCCCATGTTCAGTGATGACTGAGATATTGATGATTGAACTAAGCCCCTGTCCCCTTCACACCCAGGCTTGACCACAGTCATTGCTCTCCCTCCTGGGCTTTTCCATGTAGCAAAAAGCATGGAGGGAGCTCAGGAGACAAGCCCTATTCATAACAACACTGCTGTACACCTGAAACTAACACAGTATTGTAAATCAACTATACTCCAAAAAAAAAAAAAAAAAAAAGAACAACACGTGTTTGGTAACCACTCCTTGGGTTGCAAGAGGGTGGGAGGGTGAAGAGAATAGCATTTATTAATTTTCTACTCTGTGCCAAGTATCAATACTTTGCTAGATCCGTACAATGATGACCTACATTTCTAGGTAAGAACTTTGCCCAAAGAAGAGCAAAAGATTTTTAAAAATTAACCTATAGTAGTTTAGAATCTGATCTCGGGAAAATTTAACACAACTCACTGAACAACTGAGGGCCAGACAGATGGTTAGGCAGTGTCAGCATTAAACTTAAACTCAACTGTCATGAATCTAAGGCCACTGTCCACAGGTAATTCTTCCTCTTGTAAGGAATACCCACCCCCTGGCAAAGTGAAAGAAGTATGATATCACCATGTGACAATTTTCTCATGATGGAGATTTTAACTGTAATCTCTATTTTTTTTTTTTAGTGTTAGCTTAACTGACCGAGGACTATTTACTGAGATTTCTTAATTTAAAATATACAGACATTTCTAATATATATATATACAGACATTTCTTAATTTAAAATATACATTTTTATCCCAGGGATGCAAGACTAACTATAATTGAAAAACACTGCAGGGTGTTTCTAAATACACTTTTATGAACAGATATTTATGGAGAAATAAAAGAGAAAAGGAGAGAAAATATAAGGAAATGGTAGTAAGGAGAAATGTGCATACCTACCGTTGTTTTTAACTTAAACTTTAAGAGATGTAAGCTGTCAATTGTCAGGCATCGCTTACATAGGACCAAGCAGTCCCTGTTTCCCACGTTGGCAAAAAACAACCAGGGCAGATGCAGAAATGAGAAAATGCAGGGCCAGTACAATTTAATTAAAATTAGAATTTATTAAATAATAGAATTGAACTTTTGACAAGTTAGTGGTCTAGGGGATGAAGAAGCAGAGTTTTTCATTGTCTAAAAAGTGATATCCAAGGAAAAAGAAAAGAGCCTGATTTTTCTCCTAGTACCTGCCAAAGACAACTGTCTTATTTGATTCCCATGTTCCCATTAACAAAATGAGTTTGCTCCCGGTCTTCGGTTTGCATGATTTCAGACATATTTGCGCCTGGGGGAATTGTAACTTTCCCTAAAATTCAGGCTCCCTGCCCATCCCGTTAGGACTTATGGACAAGTGGGAGCCTCCTTTTCTGATGTGGAATTTAGAAACCTACTACCTTCTGAAAGAAAACCTACTGGGGCTGGTAGGGAAGGAGATGGAGAGAGGTAACCTCTCCAGAGCTGAATCCAAGTTTTGTCTCTCTAGGGAATTCTCTGTGTACTGAAGACTTAGAACTTCTGCGTTTCATTTTTACTTTAATTTGAAGTTGTTTAGCAGAAACCGAGAGGTGGATAGAGTCTAATGGCGTACACACAAGGCAAACACACGCTAATATATTTAGTCTATTTACTCAAGAGGTTGAGCTGTATACAGGAGATAAAATGCACTTATAGTGGGGTTTCCCTGGTGGCGCAGTGGTTGCGAGTCCGCCTGCCGACGCAGGGGACACGGGTTCATGCCCCGGATCGGGAAGATCCCACATGCTGCGGAGCGGCTGGGCCCGTGAGCCATGGCCGCTGAGCCTGCGCGTCCGGAGCCTGTGCTCCGCAACGGGAGAGGCCACAACAGTGAGAGGCCCGCGTACCGCAAAAAAAAAAAAAAAAAAAAAAAGCACTTACAGTGAGGGAAGAACTAGAGTGTTAGAGTGTGATGGATATCTTCTGGAGAACAATTGTGCCTCCAGGAAAAAAGCGCTCCACTGGATACTGCGTCCCAGGGAGCGCAGCCCGTGGAAGGGGTGGGGGGCGCAGATTACCCCCTGCAGGAGGACCTATTTCACACAAGTCTTCATGACCTCTTGGTCCTCCTTTTCCAGGCTCTTCATCCCCCTCCCCTGGCTCATCTCTTTTTCTCCTTCTTTCCCCACCTGTTGCCTTTAATCGGGGGATCGAGGCCCTCCAGAGCACCCCCATCACCTCCCTATTCCCTGGGGCTGCTGCACACAAATTAAGGAGCCTCTCAGCCCCTGTATTTGAGGCCTGAAAAGTCATCTGCCTCAGAACTACTACTCTGACTGCCCGAAACTGCCAGCCACCCTTGGCTTTCCTCCCTCCCAGTGCTGCTTCGTGGGCGGCTGGCGGAGGCCCCGCGTTGCGTCCCTCGGGAGAAGAACGCCCCCAGGGCCTTCAGCTGGACGGCTAGTCGAAGGCAATTCCTAGTCCCAGGGATCGCTCGGGAGAGAAATGCCATCGGGTGGCCTATTTCCTCCACGGCGGCGCTCCCTCATCATCCCGGCCGCGAAAGGTTAGCGGAGAGGCGGGACCGAGCATCTGTTCAGGGTGGCGCAACCGAGCCAAGACGCCTCACCAGGCCCTGACCCCCTGAAGCGTGGCGGGCAGATGGCCCTGCGGGTTGGCGCTCGGTCCCACCCCGCTGAAGCCAGAGCTGGCCTGGGGTACTGGGGGCGCGGGGCCCGGGGGCGCGCCGGCGTAGCCGCAGCCGTAGGGAGCGCTGTAGGCAGCGCCCGCGTAGCCGCCGAAACAGGAATAGGGCGCCGTGGCCGCGCCATAGGGGCCGGGGAAGGCGGGCGTGCGGGGGCCCAGGCAGGGCTTGCCATCCCGCACCAGCACGGGCACCGCCACCCGGCGTGGCGCTAGCGGGTGGCCCGCCAGTTCCAGGGACTTGTCCTGGCGCTGTCTCTTGCACTTATAGCGCCGGTTCTGGAACCAGATCTTGACCTGCGTCGACGTGAGCTGCAAGGCGCTGGCCAGGTGCTCGCGTTCCGGCGCCGACAGGTACCGCTGCTGCTTGAAGCGCCGCTCCAGAGCCAGCACCTGCGCCTGCGAGAAGAGCACGCGCGGCTTCCGCCGGGGCCGCCCTTTGGGATGTTCCGAGCCATCCCCGCGCGCGCCGCCGTCGCCGCTATCACCCACGTCGCGCTCCTGCACTCGGGTACCGTCGCAGGGGGGCGAGGCTGCGCTGAGGCCGGACTCTAAAAGCACAGGAAGGAACACCGTCAGCGCCAGCCTAAGGCTCACCCGAGAGATGCTTACACTGTTTTCAAGGGACTCCCCTCCCCTCCCAGTAACCTTCACTTCGGTTCCCCGTCTCTCCCTTCTGCTGACCCCTCACCCCGTCCCAAAGCTTGTTCCTTTCCCCCATGCTCTGTCGCTTTTGCAACTGCTGGAACATAATGCAAATTGTGACACTCAGTGGTACCCAGTGTACAGTCGTTTCCCCAAAGATAGACTCTTGATCCAGAGTCTAAGCTTCATTCTCTTCTTAGAATGTCTGTATCTGGGCTGTTCCCTGTGATTGCAATTCTGAAGTGTGGGCGAGTTTGGGGAAACTTTTGCTGTGAGCCTATTAGATAGAGACTGACTTTAGATTGCTCTTGGTGGGGAAAGAGAGAGACAGAGGCAGAGAGAGAGAGAACCAAAACTCGGTGACATGCTTGCCCAGAGGCTCCCATCCGCCTGGCTATCCGTTGTGGCCCGGCGCGCACCGCAGGGTACTTGGTTTCTAGCCCAGGCGCCAGGGTCTCCAGTGCCTCCCACCTTCACCTCATCTTTGCTCACATCCTTGTCTCTTTGGTCATCAGATGCTCCACTGGCACCAGGAACCCTTCCCATCTTTCTTGGACGCGATGCTCTGTATCCAAATTAACAACATAAAATAAAATAAAAATTATTTTCTGGCTGCTGATTCTTGGCTCGGAAACTGAGGTTCTCTTTGCGGGGTATGTAAAGTTAAGATCCACATTTGGCTTTTTAAAAAGCCTCCTCTTTCTCCTTTGGGGTCTCCCGGTAGAGCGGGTGGCGTTGGCTTCTCCCGGACTTCCTCTTCGGATCGGGTAGCGCCCTCGAAGATAACCCCTGGGCGACTGTGCTCGGGACCCTCCAAGACGCAGACTTTCCTTCCCTTCTTCCCACATCTCCTGATTTGGCAAAGTTCTGCTTTTTATCCAAGGGTAGGTAGGAAGGAAATGCTGAGTTTTCGTGGAAATTCTCGCCAGGAGAAAACCAGAAACGTGAAAGGATGCATGCTCTTGGCGAGGCGGAGCAGGAAGTCCCTAATTAGAGCCGGTACTACTTGGAATCCGACTCCAAATCCACAACCGCACTGGCGCAGTCTCCTGGGGCAAGGGGCTGTTTGGTATTTCAGATTGAGGAAATAAAACCTTCCTTCAGAGAAGCCTGTGCCCAGACAAACTTAGGACATCTCTCCTGGCAAAGAGGAAAGATATTGACGAGGGTGTGTTTTCTTGGCAAATCAAAAAGTAACAGCTGGCCTTCGGTGACTCTGTGGAACAAGCAGGACCCCATTTGGGAGTCGCTGACCACGCAGACCGAGGGACTGCAGGCCACTCCGTGCCTTCCCGGTCATAGTTCGGAGCCCCTCTCACCCTGCGTCCCTGAAAGCAAGTTGAGGACGGAGGAGGCGCACAGAATCCCCCAGGGAAGATCCCTTCCACGCGCGATCGGTGGCTGCCGTGGCCCCTGGGCTTATTTCCTGGAGCCGGGCGCTGGCCCCTTCTCGGCGACAACCGCAGCCGCAGAACAGCGAGCTGCCCCGGGCACGCCAGCGGAGGAGGAAAGCCCTGCGGCTGTCTTCAGCTGCCAGGTGACAGCAATGGTCAGAGGAGCGTGACCCCTTTTTCGGCAAAGCCGAAGTGAACGGCGAGCTGTCTGAGCAGCGCTGGGAGAGATTAAGGTTTAGGGTCCGCTGCAGAAAATTCACAGCTTTCTTTGGGAACACAGCAAAGTGTACTGTTCTCCAGGCTCCTGGAGCAGCCTGCAAGTCGACGAATAACCCTGAACCAGCATCTTAATTTTCTTCATGTGGTTAGTTTGAGGCTCGAATGGAGTGTCCGTGGCACAGCCTGGCCGAGGAGGCCTGACCTGCGAGGCGCCTCTCGGGAGCCCCCAGACCGGCATGGAGGCTGCGGACCAAGATGCAGAGGTTTGGAAAGAGGAGGAGTAGCCTTTTCATCCTCCCGAATGTCGAGCCTCTCCCGCCAAAACTTCCTGGCTGGCAAGCGCCAGCCCATCACAACCCCCCGTCCACCTCTTCCCTTCCTGCCGCTGGTCGCAGATGCCTTGGCCTCTCTGCCAGAGCACAAGGTTGCGCCTCCGGAGACCAGGCGCTGAGACTCCACTGGAGTCGTTCGTCTCCCAGAACAGCTAAAACGCGAGCTGCCCTTACCGTGCTCCAGGCAGAGGAACGACTGGACTGGCCAGGCCACTCGGCAAGCCCCAAGAAAAGGCTGGGCTGGGATTGACCCCAGAGCCTAAGGAGTTTCCACTCCCAAAGCGCCCGGCTGCTTTGACGGCTACACTTTCGGCAGACGGTTTAGGGTATAGAGGGTGAGAGATGGCTGGCAAAGCTGGTGGTGATGGAGCACAGCTAAGATACTGTAGAGGGCTTTGCTGTAAGAAAGAGAAGCTGGAGTTTCTGGGAACTGTGGCTGTGGGTCGGGGCTGGGGGGGGGAGTGTCTGTGGGAATCAGAGGACTGGCTGTGGAAATAGTGAACCCCCAAGATTCAGGACCTCATTTTCGTTAGGATGTCTGGAGGAGATGTTAGAGGGGGCTAAGAGTCCTGTCTTTCGGACTCTTCATGTGAAGGAAAACGGGGCTAGCCCTCGGAGCCGGGAAGACCAGGAGATGCGTGTCCCCCCACGAGCCGATTGGTAATAATCCACCCCACCTCTTGGTCTCCCTGTAGGAGCCAAGACCCGAGGGCGTACTCACGTGGTTCGCCCACCAGTTCAGCGTCCATCTCTGTGAGTGTCTCACAGGGACCTTCAGGAGGCTCCGACCCTTCCTGCCTTCTGTCGCCGTCGCCGCTACCGGTGCTGGGAACCTCCGACCCTCGCTGTTCTGGGACCGGTAGCAGGTACTGAGAGCTTTCCGGGCTCCTCCGTGCACCCCTGAGTTGCAAGGCCTCCGGGCCGATCTGCTCACGCTCCAGCCTCAGGATGTCATTGACCGAAAAGGGAGTGGAGGTGACAGGGTTCAGTAACATGCTGAAGGAGGAGGGGGCGGGGCTGGGGCGTCCCCGGTCCCCACAGAGCGCAGCGCGCTGAGCTTTCTGTTTTGCCGCTGAAGACTCCGCAGACCCAAGGTCTACGATAGACACGCAGCGTCCCGTACTGCGCCTTCCTCTGGGCCATGCCAGTCGATTGACCGGGCCGGGTGACGAAACCGCGGACCCCCATTGGTTCCCGCAGAACCCACGTGTTAGCTCAGCATCTCCCCCCGCCCCAGTCCTTTCTTCTCTCGCCCTTCTAATTCCTCTCCAACCCCGAGCAACCTTCCGAAAGGTTTGGGTTCTCGAAAGCAAGGAAAACGGGAGAGAGCCTGCGCACGGCTCGTATCTCGGTGAATACAGTACAAACGGGAGCTTCCCAGGTCAACCTTGGGTCCCTCGGGACTCTCCTAGAGGGTGTGCAGGGATGGGGGTGGAACCCTTGCTCTGCAACCCTAGTTGGTCCCTCCGGCCTAGCCTTAGCTCAACTGTCCAACGCCTGGCAGAGGAAAACTCAGGTGGAGACCGCTGGGCACCCGCGGGATTGGAGCTGCACGCGTGAGTGTAAGTGCGCGCACGGCAAGGGCCAGGAGGCTGAGAGCTCCTTCCAGGGAGCAGAGGCTGGACCGCAGAGGAGCGAGTCTGGACCCTCCACGGCCTAGACTGAGGTGGAAATGTCTCACTGAGAGCCGAGTCCGCATGTAGGGAGCCGAGATCTGCCACTTCCCAGGAGGGACATCTCAGACCTGGAGCGAAGAAAGGACTTGGGAGCTATATTGGGGGAGCCCCTGACCTCTTTATAGGCTCCGTGAGTGGGTAAGGAGGAGAAAGGTAATAGTCCCCGCCGGGGGTGTAGGGGCCAGACAGGTGCTCACCTTGCCCTTCACGACCCCAGGGTCCTTCTTTTCCTCCCCTTTATCCTCCCTAAAGTTGATTGTCTTGAGTGTGTGTGCATGTGTGTACGAACGCGGCGCCCCACGAAGGGGCGGGAAGTTTTGAGGAGCATCAAATCTTCGGGAAAGCTCCTTGGGCACAGCCGGACCGAGTAAAGGGAGGCAGTGTGTGCAGTGGTTATGCAGGTGGAATCCACAGGTCCAGCCCTCGCTCTGGAGCATAGCAACTGTGGGCTTTGAGCAAAGTATTTACCCTCCCAATCTTAAGTAAAAAAAAAAAAAAAAAATGGAGATAAGAATAAGCCCATCACAGGATGATTGTGAGAATTAAGAGATAACATGTATGAAAATATCAGCGATAGTTACTACTCATGCTGCATGGTTCAGTCAAACATGATTCCGGGTCAGCAGTCGTAGCACGGAATCTAAGAAGTTATAAAAAAATTTTTAATCCAAATGAGATCTCATTAGAATTCTTTTTGGAATTTCAAATACAATGTTTCTTAAATAAACCTTCTTAGGAGAATTCAATATTATAAGAACTAACTGGGCATTATTATTTCCTGAAACCCAGATAAACTGTACACATCTCCTCAGGCTAGTGAGCACAAAATTTCTCGGAAAAATTCATGCAAATTTTTGGCAAATTTGATGGTTCAGCCAAGAAATAATTTCTTATATATCATATCATTTAATCTTTACAACGAAGATATACCCTGAGTGTTTCCAGCTTTCCTTTCTTTTATTAGTGAAGAGTCGAAATCAGAGAGGTTGAGCGACTCCAGAGGTGGCCCAGCTCGTCAATGGCAAGGTGCACCAGGACCCCTGTTTTGCCAAAACAGAACTCCTCCCTCCTCCCCCCCCCCACAAAGAGACATCTCTTTGTCCTCAGAGACATCGAAATCTTTCAATGACTCATATATTTATTTAAATTTTGTTATTTTTTTCTGATTATAAAAGTCATGTACACTTTGGAAAAAAATAGGAAAAGTTGAAAAGAAAAACGAGATCCAAAAAAAAAAAAAAAAAAGAAAGAAAAACGAGATCCACCCGGAGATGATATTTTAGCTCACTTCCTTCTTTATATATTTTTGCATGTGTGAGCTCATAGGGGATATGCGAGCTTGTATATTTTAAATTTACATCATGAGCATGTGTAGCTTCTCTAAAGAGTTTTTACAGATATATTTTAAAATGGCAATATAATAGTCCATGTTATGGATGAACCATAATAGACTGTTTATACTTTTACATTACAGCTTTTTTTTTTTTCTGTCGCTGTGAACAAGGCTTCAGAGAACATCTTCATCCTTGTCAACATTTTGGATTATTTCCTCAGCGTAAATATGTAGAATAAACAATGAATCAAATATTTTAACACTTCTAAAACATATTCCACGACTTCCTAGAAAACCAGTATTATGGTATCCTCCTGCCTCCAGAGGTGCAAGCGATTGTCTGGTTAGGCGTGTGTTGACAACAAGCCAGGCACCCAAATCACGACGAATTTAGAACCTTTCCATTCAGAGCACGCCGGGTAGGCGCTCTTCCCACTCCTCTCTGGGAGCCGGCAGAGTCCTCGCCTTCCAAGCTCTGCTGGGAGGGGAACCCGATTAAAAACTTTAAGTCACAAACCTTCCAGCACGTTATTCTAGAGTGGAATTCTCTCGGCGGACTGCCGCGCTCTAGGAAGTCGTAGAAGAAAGGGCACCTTGGAAGAAATTGACATCAGCAGCCCTGAGTTCAAATCCTTCTCTCAGATCCGCAGGCTTGCCTTTCTTCCCTGGTTTGCTGCCAGGATCAAATGAGATTTTGGACGCGGAAAGGATTGCTAACCCCTCTCAAGAGGTGCAAACACGAATCTTCGTTACCGAAAGAACTCAGGCTCCCCGGGCAAACCTGGAGAGCCGGGCCCACATCGCCCTCGCCCACCGAGGCCGGGAGAGCAGCGGGCCGGGAACCTGCACCTCGGCGCTCGGGTCTCAGCTCCCGGCGCTTTCCGCTCGCCCGGGCCTCGCGCCCCCGGAGTCGCCTGCCGCGGTTCGGGACCCCGGGCGTTGGGACATCGCGGTAAATGAGCCGGGCCTCCGCGTCCCACTTTTTCCTCCCCCTCCAGCGCCAGGGCGCATTGAGCTGTGCGCCCCGGGGACTGGAACCGCTGCGCTGATCTCGCCCCTTCCGGGTCAATGGATTGCAGCCGCGTTAGGGACAGCCCCGCGGCGGGAGGATGGTGCGAGCTCTCGGCAGCTAGCTGGAGCGCGGATGTCGGGGAGGGGAGGGGAGTAATCTGGCCTGGTGGCGTGAGCAGAAAGGCCAGGAGTCCTGGGGCTCTCAGGCGCACCCCCGGACCCGGCGCAGCCCGGACAAGGAGGTGCGGTGTGTGTGTCCCTTGGGCATGAGTGGAGAAGTCATCATCTCTGTGCGGTGGAGATGGTGGGGGGTGACGGTGTGTGAGCTGAGCCGATCTGCTTTACTCCACCTGGCTCACAACACAAAACGCTCAAACAATAGTAGGTCCACAAATGTGTTTTGAGCGCCTACCGTGGGCTAGTTCCGTCCAAACTCTGAACATACTGGGAAAATGAGGGGTCTCAGAGCCTTAATTTTATCCCATTCTTTTAAAAAAAAATTTAAATGAATTTTTATTGAAGTATAGTTGCTTTACAATGTTGTGTTAGTTTCTACCGTACAGCAAAGTGAATCAGCTATACGTATACATATATCCCCTCTTGTTTGGATTTCCTTCCCATTTAAGTCACCACAGAGCACTGAGTAGAGTTCCCTGAGCTATACAGTAGGTTCTCATTAGTTATCTACTTTATACATAGTATCAATAGTGTATATATGTCAATCCCAATCTCCCAATTCATCTCCTCCCCCTCCCCCATTTTACCCCATTCTTGCACAGGAGACAGACTCAATCATTCCCATGATACCTGGCACAATCATATGGAATTTGTGAGCCATATTTATTGAAACTCTTCCCATCCACGGTTAACAAGTGTCCTTTTCTCCCCTATTTCAGACTTCGCCAAAACGAAGGGATTCCTTCTTTAAAATTCGATACGCAACAGGCAACTTCCAGTAAAGTCCGGCGCTGGGGCCTGTGTGCTCGCAGGAAATCAACTGTCTCCAAGGTCTTTGACGGGAGCTCAGGATCCCCATTAGATTGGACTCGGGCTCTGGATCTGTTGTCACAGCTGTATCCCCAGGGCCTAGGCTAGCAACCAGCACGTAGTAGCTCTCCAATCAACATTTGTTGGATAAAGGAATCTGCCTTGTTTGCTTGGAGATAGTCCTTCCGCTACCCTGGGGACTGGTTCAGTAGAGTCTGGCCCTCCAGGAGTGGGGAGACTGACGTGCCACGGTTTCTATTGCTGGGGTTCTTTTAAAGATATTATAGTAGCTTGTTTATATTTTGAGTATGTGAAACATTAACATAATTCTAAACGTCAAAATTATGCAAAAAGAAGTGGCCACACACCTTTATCCTTTCGATTTCCATTCCTCTTTCTTTCCTGGTTCCTATACACTCTCAATCTCATGGTTTTTTCCTCTTTCTCTCTCTCTGTATGTTTTGCACAAATGAACAGCTACATGTATATGTTTCCTATTTTTCTGTCTTCCTTAGCTGACAAGGTAGCATAATATGGGGACTCTTTCTTGTGGTTATAAAGCAGTGACATTTATTAAGAGTTTTGTGCTGGTATTATCGCTTCTGATTGCCACCTGTAGATGGCTCTGCTTTATAACACAGGATGTCACAGCTGCAACAACGATGTCTATGCATTTTCTATCAATACCTACATCTCCTTGGCTCAAAATAAGCTAATCCATGTGTACTGTATACTCAGGATACTGAGTATCTCCCACTGTTCATGACTGCATAGATCTCCGTAGCCTTATTTTCACAGAATGCCTAATTGCAGTTTTAAAATAAATCCTTTCAAAACAACTCATTGAGTTTTCTCTTTTTTTTTCTTTAAAATGATGGTGTCTTTTGAATGATGGTTTCTCATGTTTTCTTTTAGCTTAATTAACTCTATTTTACAGCTAAAGAGCACAGATGATACCAAACTACACAACTACCAGAAGAAAATCAGACTCCAGGTTTTCTCACTACTGATGCCGGTTTTCTTTCCACCATATTCCTGTGTTACAAACACAAAGATATCACCCTTTACCTCTGCTGTCCCACTTTACTTCCCTCAAGAGTAGAAAGGAAGATTTAAGAAAAAAACTGGGAACAATTTGGCAAAAAGAACTGGACTATTTTATACATAGTTTTCTTTTTGATTTTTAAATCCATATTTACATCGCAACTCATGGATTCTCAAAATAACTCTGTGAGGTGTGTAAAGCAGTTATTATTTCTGATTTACAAAGAAAGAAACTAGTTTCCTAGTTTACAAAGAAAGATCAAGAAACCTGTTTTGAGTCACGGGTCTCCTCCTTTTCAGGATGGAGCTCTTTCTTTTAGAGCACACAGACTAAGATGATGCAGTTGCTTAGTTATCGTCTTTTCTTATGTTTCTTCCTAGTTCTTTGCTCAGTACTTCTTAGAACACTTGTTTCTAAGGAAAATCCACTACACATTTTAAAATTTCACTGACACTATTACTCCAATATTTTCCAAATTATTCCAGTCAACTCAGTAGAATTTTCCTAGTGCCCATTACATATGGGGAAGGTAATCACATAAACTATCATCTAAAGCAGGACTCTTAAAAAAGAAAGGAAGCACTCACTGGATGGGATGTCAGGCATAAACCACAGCTGTTCCAGGGAAACTAGGACATATGGTCACTATATATATATAGATAGATAGATAGATAGATAGATAGATAGATAGTACTTTGCAAATACTCAGGACACAGGGATAAATAGCACATATTCCAGAATCCTCCAGGAGTATCCAGTCCAGTAAGAGAGAAGACAAGTGAACTTTTATTATGGGATGATGGGATGTCATCAGCACACCTTTATCTGGTACACTGGCGTTAAAGTGTCTAATTTCACCTGCTTGATGAGGGAAAACATTCATCATCAACATCTATGATGTAGATCTGATTACCATATTTAACAGAGTGGTTGATCACTAGTGTACGATTTTTTACGCTGCCACAGGCAGGTCCACCTACAGTCACATGCCTAAGCCCCCCCTGCTAGCACAGGACCCTCCCCTGAATAAGGGCTGCTCCCGGTACCCATTCCTTCTAATAGCTACTCTCTCACAATTTGCTTTTTTCACTTAACAATATATCATATTGATTCAAAGAGCCCTTCCTTATTCTTTTTTACAGTTGCTTAGTACTTCATTGTGTGAATGTACCATAGCTTATCCAACTACTTGCCATTGAACAAGTATTTAGATTTTCCCTGTATTTTGCAATTACAGTGTTGTAATGAGTGACATTGTTGCTCTGTGGTTTTGTACTAGTAGAGGTATATCTTCAGGGCATATTCCTAGAAGTGGGATTGTGGGTCAGAAGCAAATGCATGTATCATTCATGCTGGCTTGCCAAGTTTCCCTCCAGAATGGTTGTACAGGCTTGCATTCCACCAGCAATGTACGGAAGTGGCTGCCTCCTCTGTAGTATCCTGGTCAAAAGAATGTATTATACCTTTTAATTTTTACCAATCTGATGGGTGAGAAATGGTATCTCAGTGTTATTCTAATTTTCATTTCTCTGATTATTAGTGAGATGGAACATCTTTTATGGGATATAGACAGATGTGTATGTGTGTATGCATATACATAGATAACATACATACAAATTATAAAAACACATAAATATATAGACATAAATACACATACATTTAAGTTGTATCTTTCCCCCATTTTCTATCAATTTTTAAGAATTTTCTCTCTCTCTCTCTCTCATATATATATATAATATATATGTGTGTATGTATATGTATAGTGATTTGGCTATCTGTGCTATATGTTACAAATACTCTCTCCTGTTTGTCAGTTGTCTTTGAACTACTTTCATAGTGCGTTCTGTCATGCATTTTAAAATGTAGTCACATGTATTCATCTTTTCTTTCATTGTCTCTAGATTTGAGTCGTCGTGAGAAAAACTTTTCCTGCACCCAGGTTAACCACCCATATTTTCTTCTAGTATTTGTATAGTTTTGTTGTTTCCTTTTAAATTTATTTGGAGTGCATTCCAGTGTATGGTGTCAATTGAAGATCTAATATTATCTTTTCCCAAATGGCTATTTTGGGACCAGTTAACGATTTGCCTGAGGTGACTTTCAGATGCGCTTTCTTCGAACCCCTGAAAAATCTGTGCAAAAATCTCAGGGTTAGAGGAGGAATATGGGTGGAGTGAAGAGCGGAACGGGGTAAGAGATTTATGAATTGTTTAAAAAACAACCAGTTTTTCAATTTCTCCCCGTCATCTCTCCACAGCCTCATTTTGGCGGCGGACACAGTTCAGTCTTGCTGCCAGACCGCGGGGGCTGGACCACCTCCAGTCCGGCGCTCGGGTGCGGCGCTCGTGGGACCCTGAGCCTCCTCCCGAGCGCCGGCCACACCTTCAGAGCATAAAAGACTGTCATCGGTGGCCCGGGGGACGCCAGGGCTCCTCTGTGAGGGGCTAGCCCTGTTCCGGGAGGCGCGGGCGGGAATTCGGGAGCCACAGGCGGGGGCCAGGCCCGGGGGATGCTGGAGACTCTTATCTGCGCCGCGCTCCCAGCTCCATTTCAATTAACATTCCAGTGCCCGGCCGCCCCGCCGCCTGATAGCGCCGGCCACCAAGCCTCGGGAGCGAGTCCCCACCCCTGGAAAAATAAACGGCCCCAGCGGCTCTGTGTGTGTGTGTGTGTGTGTGTGTGTGTGTGTGTGTGTGTGTGTAGGACCTGCAGAGACCCAGATCAAATAAACAGCGCTGCCAGAGCTAGCAGTGCCGAGGCTTCGCTGCTGTGCCGTGGGGTGGCGAGTCTCGGTCGCGGTCGCCGTGGGCTCGGGTCCGGGTAACGTGATACCCGGTAGCTGAGGAGCAGCATTTGCGCCCCGGACGTGCTCCCGGCTGCAGCGGTCCCTCCACACTGCGAGACCGCAGCTGCTCTTTTAATAAACTGGCAGTCGGCGGTCTTGCTGAGCCTTCCTGATATCCCCGAAGCCTGTGAAATGATCAAGTGCATCGCTGCGTCCCCAGAGCCTGTGAAAGGAATTTCACACAGACTACCTGACCTTGGGGGTCAGGCAGATCCTTTCCCGGCCTTTTTAGTATCTGGTGTCTTGCTCAGCTTGGGCATCCATGATGTCATTGATGTCCCTTTGAGATAAGTAGGACAGATGTCAGCATCTCAATCCCAGGGATGGGGTGTTGAGGAACAGAGGTCCAGTAATTGTTTATAGCAATTTGCCTCCTGAGGGGGCAATGACAGATCTGGCACGCAGAGCTTTGGGGTCTGCGGCTCCAAGTGGCACCTTCCTTGAGAGGTCACCACCAACTTGCAAGTTGCTATAAATGATATTCTACTATCATTATTGTTATACCCTGCAAATGTAAAAGATGTCAACACCTCAGCACACAGGGCCACCTCTTAACTGAGTGTATGCATGTAGGGTGTCCTAAGTGGAAAACATTCTAAATGGAATCTTTCTACCAAAAATTCACCCTAACAAGACATCAAAAACTTCTTTATTTCTTTAATATCATTGCAAGTTGTTCAATTATTTTTCCAGGCAATTTAAGCACATCCTTTAGGAAAACTAGAAACCTGCTAAGGTGTGGTGGGTGAGGATTACACTAGAAGGAAATAATTGTGAAGTGAACTTGTAGTTAAATACCATCCAACCCAGATTGAGTCCTAAGGCATTCATAATCTTCTTATGTTCCCCTGAGAAAATAACCTTGTCTGCAGCCCTCTGGGGGGCCACCCATTCCTGGTGGGTGCCTTACGTATAAGGAATATAATTTGTAATGTAATCTCCGTTTTCCGTGTTTGTTTATCCTGGATGGATACTAAAGAAAGTAGAAACTCTTCTGAGATCTCTCCCCCAGGAACTTGTGGATCCTTCCCCCAAAACTCAGGGAGAAGGGCACATGGGCCCCTGTGCTGGGGGAGATCCCAGGACCTGGGGAGCTGTGGGAACAGGTCCATTACCCTTTCCCCAGTGGGCACTCTCCGTATGTAAGTGGCAGCTGAGGGACAGCCTCCTGGACAAAGACAGAGCACACAGGCACAGCCAGCATGTTGATATTTGGTGCCACGTAGATAAATTAGCCTGATAGCCAAGTGCGTTTTCCCTTTCCACCCCTTCCCCAGACAGTCTGACGCTGAGTAGATGCATTAGAGAGTAGTATGGCTCATTTAAAAGCTGACCTAGGGAAGGTCTGGTGTTTTGAGCAGTACCACTTTGCACAGGAGAATACGCCCGGAAAGCTCTCCCTGTGCCAGAAAGCCCTTCATCCAGCTCCCTTAGGCAGGGCTCCTTCTGACCTCGGCTGTCGTTTGGGTTCCCTCCAGGGCCTGGATGCTGTAGGCTGCCCTGCTTGCTTGGAGCAGGGTTGGAGTGGATCTGTAGCCACAGAGTCCTGGGCTTGCTTGGGGTAGAGTGGAGGTTGTGTGGGGAACAACTGTACCCCAAGAGAAGGTGCTGATACATTCTTCTTTCTCAAGTCCTGATAATTTGGAGAGACTGGAGAACAGGGGATTATAAAAAAGAGATATAAAGTGTTTGACTCTGATCCATCAGGAAGACTGTTAAATATCTAAATCTTCAAAGTTTTACTTTGCATTTCCTTTTGACCTCTCTGGGGGTCTGGGAACAGAGACACGACGGGCGTGGCAAAACTGTGCTTGTTATAAGACACAGGTTTGATATTTGTCAAACCACATTAATGCAGAGAAGGAAGTGCCGTCCAAAGAATAATTATTTGCTGTCTAATCCCCAGGAGGGTCCCTCCGTCCAAAGCTAATACTTGAGCACTAATTTACCAAACTCTATGCATTATTTTTCTCAACCACCTCCCTCATTTTTACAGACAGGCCCAGAGAACCTGAATAATGTGGCCGAGGGCACCTACTTAGCAGCAAAGGAGCAGGACTTCTGCTCAGCCTGAGAGAGCCAGACTCCTGTTTGGAACCACCAGGCATGATTAGGTATCTACAGGGTGTTCACCTCTGACATTTATCCTTTTATCCAGTGCTTCCTTGCCAAGTAGCCTTTAATAAATATAGATGGTTTAATTTAAAAATGCATTAAAATTCTCAGCATTACTTTTCCACCTTGAGCGAAGGGGTGGGCTGAATATTATAATAGCCAATACTCTGTGCTTAGCAGGCACTGTAGTTTACACGGAGTTTTCTGATGTATTTATACAATTTACTACCCACCACTTGTCCTCTTCTTCCAGATGCCTTCATGGCTTCTTCAGATCTTCGCTCAGGTCATCTCAGGTCACCTTGATTCCTGCCCTCAGTGAGATAATATTTGGGGAGGGGTGAAGAAAATACACGCAAATATAGCACGTAAGTAAATTGTATAGCATGTTAGAAGGTGATATAGGATATAGAGAAAATAGATGTGAAGAAAGCAAATAGGTAACAGGATCAGAAGTGTGCTTGTGTGTGTGTCCGTGCATAGGTGGGCAATTGCGATTTTAAGGGGGATTAGAATAAGCCTCTTTGAGATGATGACATTTGAGCAAGAACCCAAGGGAGGTGAGGGAGTGAGTCACGTGGATCTGGAGGGAGTGTGAACAGCTAGTGCAAAGGCCCTACGATGGGATCACACTTGGCATGTTTGAAATCAGTGTCTTGAGAATAGATGGAGTGGAGTGAGGGAGGGTGGGAAGGAGAGGAGTAACAGGAGATAAGGTCAGAGAGGTAAGGGGCCTTGGTGGGCTGGTGAAGGACTTTGGCTTTTACTTTTGAGGGAAACTGAGAACTTTGGAAGGTTTTGAGTAGAGGAGCAATATAATGTGAGTTGACTTTGCAGAGGACCTCCCTGGTTTCTGTGTTCAGAATAGGTTGTAGCAGAGCAGAGATGGAAGGGGCGAGACTTGTTAGGAGGTAACTGCAGTAATCTAGACAACAGATGACGATGATGGACCCAGGGTGGAAGCAAAGGAGGAAGTGAAAAGTGGTCAGATTCTGAGCATATTCTGAAGGCTGAGCAAACAGGATTTCCAGACAATTGGATGTGGAGTGTGAGACACAGTCAGGAGTCAAGGATGACTCTAAGGTTTTTGGCTTGGCCAAATGGAAAGGCGGAGGTGACGTCAGCTGAAAAGGGAAGGACTACAGGCAGAGGATGTTTTGGGAAGGAGACCAGGAGTTGAGTTACAAAATTTGAGATGTCTAGGAGACCCCCAGTAAGCAGTTGGAGTCAGGAGTCTAGGAGACCGGCCTAGACTGAGAATATATATTTGAGAGTTGTTGGCATATATATGCCATTTAAAGCCACAATCCTGGATGAGATCACCAAGAGCATGAGTGTGAAGAGAAGAAAAGAAGTCCGAAACCAAATTCTCATGCAACCCCAAAGTTAAGATTTTTAGTACAGGAAACATTCACGCACCAACTGGTCTGAATGCTGCAAAAAAGTCAATGTCATTAAAAAAAAAAAGTGCTAGGTTGTTCTACATAAAAGAGGAAAGAGACTTTACCACCAAACACATTTTGAGAACTTGGGTTGAATGCTGGATAAAAAAGAAGCTACAGAAAAACATTTTGGGAGCAAATGAAGAAATTTAAATTAAAAAAAAATTCCCAGTTTTATTGAGAGCTAATTGACATACAGCACTGTGTAAGCTTAAGGTATACAACATAATGATTTGACTTGCATATACTGTAATAAGTTTAGTTAACACCCATCACATAGATACTCCCCCCAAAAATAAAAAATGTTTTTTACCTTGTGATAAGAACATAAGATCTACTCACTTAACTTCCAAATATACCATATGACAGTGTTAACTACTGTCATAACTATGGTCAGTGTTGTACATTACATCCCTAGTACTTATTTATCTTGTAAGTGGAAGTTTGTACTTTCTGACTGCCTTCGTCCAATTCTCCCACCCCCAACTCTGGTCACTTTTCCTATGAGTTTATTTATTTATTTATTTATTTTGTTTTCGATTCCACATGTAGGTAAGATCATACAGTATCTGTCTCTTTCTGTCTGACTTATTTCACTTAGCATAATACCCTTTAGGTCCATCCATGTTGTCTCGAGTGGTAGGATTTCCGTCCCTTTTATGGCCAAGTAATATTCCGTTGTATATACATACCAAGTCTTCTTTATCCATTCATCTGTCTATGGACACTTAAGTTGTTTCCTTGTCTTAGCTACTCTGAATAATGCTGCTATTAACATGGGGGTGCAGATATCTCTTCAGCATGGTGTTTTTGTCTACTTCAGATATATTCCCAGAAGTAGAATTTCTAGATCATATGGTTAGTTCCTTTTTTAATTTTTTGAGGATCCTCCATACTGTTTTCCACAGTGGCTGCACCAATTTACATTCCTACCAACAGTGCAGAGGGATCCGGCTTCTCTATACCCTCGCCAGCATTTATCACTTTTTGATGATGGCCATTCTAACAGGTGTGAGGTGATATCTCATGGGGGTGTTTTTGTTTTCTTTTCCATTATGGTTTATTACAGGATATTGAATGTAGTTCCCTGTGCTACACAGTAAGACCTTGTTGTTTATCCATCCTATATATACTAGTTTGCATCTGCTAATCCCAAACTCCCACTCCATCCCTCCCCACACCACCTCTCCCTTGGCAACCACAAGTCTGTTCTCTATGTCTGTGAGTCTGTTTCTCTTTTGTAGATAAGTTCATTTGTGTTATATTTTAGATTCCACATATAAGTGATATGATATGGTATCTGTCTTTCTCAGAAATTTGAATTTGAACAGGTATTAGATGATATGATGGGATTAATGTTAATTCTCCTAGCTGTGATCATAGTAGCATGGTTTTGTTGGAAGCGTTTCCGATGAAGAGTCATGATGTATGAATTTTCAAATGGTTCAGTAAAAGAGATATGGAGGGAGAACAAATGTGGCAAAATGGTAGTAGCTGGTGAATGGTTAGTTGAATAGAAGAAGGCCACGTGGTTATTTATTGTACTGATCTTTCAACTTTGTAAGTTTGAATTTTTTCAAAATAAAAAAGTCAGAGAATAAAAAATTGGAGGAAGAGAAGGAACCATGAAGGAGACTTTGGAGAGGAGCAGAAAAACCAGAGGGTGATAACCTGGAAACCAAGTGAAGGAAGTAGGTAAGAAGGGAATATTAATGATGTAAAGTACTCTTGGAAGGTCAAGTAGGATGAGAGAAATGATTCTTGGATATAAAAATGTTATCAATGGTGACCTTGGCAGGGCAATTGGGTACAGTGGTGGGGTGAAAACCACCTTGCTGGCTAAGCCCAAAGGATGGGCCTGCTGACTCAGAGACTGGGCTTCCAGAAGCCAGGAGTGTGTGTGTGTGGGGGGGGGGGGGGGTCGCGGGGACCAGTTGTGGTGAGTGAACTGGGCTGCCGCACTCAGGGCAGGAGGGCAACAGGGAAGAGTCCTGGGAGGGAACCACGGGGACGAGGAGTCCCCACTCTCCAGTTTAGGAGCACTGATTGGCGTTTTCCTCTGGAAGAGCGAAGTGCCCATCAAACAACCTATGAGTACAGTAAATACTAGCGTTGGCTTTTATTGCGCAGGGAGTAGATTTATGCGGATGGAGCAGGATGAACCGGGAAAACAAAATAACTAGAATAAGAAGTGTACTTATTTTATTTTTCTTGGGGGGGAGTTCAAATTCACGTGTATTTAATAACAAAGACAATAATACTCGCCATTAACTAGCTTCTTGTGTACCAGACACTAGAAGTACATTTACTTTATTCCTTCAGTTTGAACGCTTTCAGGGAGCACTGATCAAATACGGGTTAAGAATGATAACATTGGGGCTTCCCCGGTGGCGCAGTGGTTGAGAGTCCGCCTGCCGATGCAGGGGATCACGGGTTCGTGCCCCGGTCTGAGAAGATCCCACATGCCACGGAGCGGCTGGGCCTGTGAGCCATGGCCGCTGGGACTGCACGTCCAGAGCCTGTGCTCCGCAACGGGGGAGGCCACCGCGGTGAGAGGCCCGCGTATCACAAAAAAAAAAAAAAAAGAATGATAACATCGTATTGATATTTGGATAATTAGGATTAGAAAAACAAATTCCTATCTTTTTGAAACAGTAAGCAAAGGGTTGTTTTGCTTTGTTTTTTGTTTTTGTTTGTTTGTTTGTTTTTAATCTGCTGCTTAAATTACCCCAGTAGTTGCCTCAACTCAGTTTTCTAGGGATGAAGCCCTTGCCCTCGTGTTGATGATATAAGACCAGCCTAGATGAGGGATCCATCCTCACCCCACGTCACAGCAGTTTTGGAAACCTCTTGACTCTCTTGCTCTCTCCTTCCTTTCTTCAAAAGTAACCAGATTCCTAAAGTAGCATACACGTGGAAAATAAAGAAAAACACAAATAAAATGAAAAATTTCTAATCCTATGACTCAGAGAAAATTTTTGATATTATCCATATATATATATATATATATATATATATATATATGTATGTATGTATAATTACTTCCTTTTAAAGAGATAGGAACTGGATATGCTGTTTTCTTAACTGCTTTTTTTTTCTTAACATTGTATCATGAAAAATGTTTCATGTCATCAAACATTCTTCTATAACGTGATTTTGAGGAACTGTATAATATTTTTATCTAGGGATACATAGGACTTTTTAAAATAAATTTATTTATTTATTGTTTTTGGCTGCATTGGGTTTTCGTTGTTGTGCATGGGCTTTTCTCTGATTGTGGAGAGCAGGGGCTACTCTTTGTTGCGGTGCGCAAGCTTCTCATTGCGGTGGCTTCTCTTGTTGTGGAGCACGGGCTCTAGGCGCGTGGGCTTCAGTAGTTGGGGCATGTGGGCTCAGTAGATGTGGCTCGCGGGCTTTAGAGCTCAGGCTCAGCAGTTGTGGTGCAATGGCTTAGTTGCTCCACGGCATGTGGCATCTTCCCGGACCAGGGCTCGAACCCGTGTCCCCTGCATTGGCAGGCGGATTCTTAACCACTGCGCCACCAGGGAAGCCCCGATACATAGGACTTTTAAAGCTAGGTTTCTTTGTAGGGTATTGAAGTTTCTTCCAAAATTTCCCTTTAAGTACTATTACTATAAACATTCCCGTAATAAATATCTTGTATGCCTCCCAGATTGTTTCCTTGGTATAAAGTGTGTTGAGGGGAGAAGAGGAGAGGAAGGCATTAGTTCTTCCAGAAAGGTGGCACGTAGTGGCAGAATCTGCTAGAAAAATGGAAATCAGTCGGAGAGTCTCCTGTAGATGCCTGTTAGCTTTGTCTGCGCCCTACCGCACCCAGGCACTAGAGGGCGGCGGGGGGGGGGGTCTTGTCCCAAGGAGTCTGATGCTGGGCAGGCGCCTCGCAGGACCATTCACAAGGGGGCTCCTTCTCTGTAGGGGCTCTTCCGAATGCTTCCCCTCCTCCTAGGCAGGAAGTGATGGTGGAGGGTGGCTTCCTGGTTCCCAAAGAGCTCAAGGAATGGCTGCTGGAGGCTGGAGGCTGAAGGCTGGAGCAGCTCTCACTTCAGGGACGGTCCTGTGCAGCCTGCAGCTCGGGCGGCCACCGCCCTTCATGCCCCATGGAGGTGGGAGTCGTGGGGTTTCCCGACCTTTTGCAAATTGTCCTGGGGACCAGAAGCGAAAAGGGAGCTTGTTCCTCTGCCTCATTTGGCATTGAGAACAGGATTCGGCCTGGTTACACAGAGGCAGTTCGCAAAATGGATTGTCCTCGGCCACCTGTGCTTTCCACACTCTGGGCTCTCTGGAGCCCAGACAAATTCAATGTATACAGCGGCCACAACCGAAATCCTGAAGGTATTTGTCTTGTGTCGCCTAAGGACATCTGGCAGGTAGAGTTTTAAAGCTCAAACCTCACTGGAATTCCTAAATATGAAAAGGAAAATAGTAAAACTTTAAAAAATGACATAGCAGAACATTTTCACATCCTTGGGGTAGGCGGGTGTTCTCACAATAGGCCCAATCTATAGAGGAAAAGATTGGTACATTGGACTACATCTTGATCATCAAAAGCCAACTGTAATCTATTGCCAAGGCCAGCCAGAGTGAGAGATTTTTACAGTATATCATGGTAAAGAGCTGAAGTACAGAACAAACTCTGCCAAATCAATAATAAGGATAGAAAAATGAACACATGACTTTCCTTTCACAAAGAAGAAATCAAAATGGCCAATAAGCATAAGAAAAGGTGCTCATCCTCAACAGGCTGGATTGGCTGAAATTTAAAAGTCCAGTGACACTAGGTGTCGGCTACGATGTGGAGCAAGGGGAATGTGTATACATGGCTAGCGGGAGTGGAGATTGGAAATCTGTATATGGCAATATCTAACAAAGCTGGACGCCCAACTACTGTGACCATGATTCCATTTGTACAAATAAAATCTGCTGACGTGTTTGCACATATGCACCAACAGACCGTATGTACATCATGTCCATAGCAGCATTATTTGTAATAGCTCCAAAGTGGAAACAATCCAAATATCCACTAATAGTAAAACAAATTGTGTTAGAGCCATAGAATGGAACGATATAGAAGAACATATATGGAATACTATAAGTATGGAATAATAAGTATGGAATACTAAACAACAATGAAAATAAATGAACCACAGATAAAACAACAACAGCAATGAATCTTAAGGACATAATATTTATTTATTTATTTATTTATTCTGCGGTACACGGGCCTCTCACTGTTGAGGCCTCTCCCGTTGCGGAGCACAGGCTCTGGACGCGCAGGCTCAGCGGCCATGGCTCACGGGCCCAGCCGCTCCGCGGCATGTGGGATCTTCCCGGACCGGGGCGCGAACCCGTATCCCCTGCATCGGCAGGCGGACTCTCAACCGCTGTGCCACCAGGGAAGCCCAAGGACATAGTATTGAGCCAAAGAGGCCAGATACAACAGAACATATAACAGATAATTTCAGTTGTACAAAGTTTTAAAAACAGGCAAAATTAAATTTACTATATATCATTTAGAGATGCATCCTTTCGTAATGCAAATATAAGTTACTTCTAGGAGAGAGGGAGAGATTTATGATTCAGAAGTGGCTGGTCAGAGTTTCTGAGAGAGAGTCTTCACCTGGGTGGCTGTTATCCTAGTGTTTGTTTTAGAACAATTCATTAGCTTTGGCACTTTATTTTTTTTCAGAGACATCAATGGTTTAATGTAAGGAGAAACTTACACGTCTGAAGCAAGATCCTGGAGCAACACCCCACCATGTGCAGTAGATGGCAGCAGGACACGGTGGCAGTCTTCACCCCTGGGGGGGTGCTTGGGGGTCGGGGGGAAGGGAACATGGCCAGTTATATTGGGGGGAGATTGGTGTCAGGGGGGTTCATTAGTTACCAGGGAAACCAGTAGAGGGGCACACCCCTCACCACCCCTTTGATAAGAACAGTCACTAGCTGGGGCGGAGGCAAGTACGCAGGAAGGTCAGTCCTGTGAGTAGGGTGTAGGTGAAGCAGGCACCGGTCGGGCAGCGGATAGACAGAGAGCAAGAGAGCAGCCATCTTGAGTGGCCTGACTGTACACTCCGTTCCTACTGACCGTGAACGACCCTTACAGTCTTGGTGCACTCCTTTCCGTGATATCCCTCGAGTCAGGTATGTAGGGGGCACTGCAACCAGATACCACAAATACAATACAGACGGCAGCAGCCCAAGAGGATCAAGGAGGGGTAGGATACCTAGTGTGCGCTGAAGAGTCATTTGCCAGGATGTGGGCCAGTTTTGGAGCCAAGCACTTCCTGGGTCAATGGAAAGGGAATCAATAGCAGCAGTGTCCTGTCCAGCTCTAAGGAAGGTAAGGCCACCCCTGGTTTTCATAAACCCAGAGCCACCCCCATGGGAAGAGGAAGGTCAAGCTTTAAAAGAAACGTTCTGGTAGCCTAGCCAGGGGTCAGCAGTCACAGTATAGATCTGTCATCCCCTGCTATGTTGAGTGCCATTAGGGGTGGACCCATTAGGTCTTTCCAAACAAAAACCAGTTAATGCCACTAGTTGGCTTTGTGTGTCCAGAGGCAGCCTATTCTGCTCCACACAGCATAGCCCAGGGGGGGCTCATGGGCAGTCAGCTGTACAGTCACGTTTACCAACGGGGGTCCTTCTGATGTATTGGCAGGTGGGACGGGAAGATGGTGAGAGTCTTTCCCCCCCATTGTCAATAGTCCCTACACAGTCACAGTACCCAGATCAATTCTTCATGGAAGTCCAGAGGAGGACAAGAGCAGCAATTAGACCCAGCGATTAGACTCGTTTTGCAGTGAGGTCAGTGTCGCTGTTCAGCCCTCAGACAGGTTTCCTCGCTCAGACTAGGGATGAAATGCAACACGTCTAACAGGCACAACACAGGGGAGATCATGACAATTAAGCAAAATACAAGTAGTGACCACATTCTGAGATAATACTACCCCCGCCTGTGGTTTTTGTCCTAGTCTGCAATACAGTTCAGAAAACTCAACTTTTGAATGATACCAAAACGTGTCTAAAATCACGTATACAATGGCCACCTAGTTTTGCCTTGGATGTCTGAACCACAGCCAGTCCATTTTGACTTTCAAATCCATTCCCTTCCTCAATGGCCAAAGCAGACGTACAATGCATGTCTGAAAGACCACAAAACAGGCTGCTCTGGTCAGTAAACTTTAAGTTAAGCCAAAATGACTTCACTATACCTCGATACGTGCAGATTTTTCCATCATTTCCCCTTTTGATTGCAAATCTTTCAATAGAAAGCATTGATGATCAAAATATCCATCCCTCGATGCTGGGGTGCTGGCTTCTACCCCAGGTTTAGATCATGGCCCTCGATGCTAGGCCTCCTTTATATTCACCTAAACATTCACACTGAGGGAAAACTAATCAGACCTCAAGAACAGGCTCAGAGGTATGTTAATGGGGAAACACTTTATAGGCCATACGTTTTATCACTTATACCCAATTGTCAGACAAACATTGTACATGTACTTTTAGTAGCAGACTTAAAGCACGCAGTGTCACGCTTCCTGAGTAATTATACTCTGTGACAATTTCACTAGATAATTTTCTTTCCATCCAGGACATCAGGGCAAAAGTATGGCTAACACAATAACTTTCATAAATACAGACTTCAGTTAACAGAACTAGAATTTAATATCTACTAAGACATAGTCTTCTTTCTTCTTGAAATTACCCTCATCACCAAACAGAGCCAAATGAAAACCAATTTGTTTGCAAAAACCAGTGTGGTCAGTTGACCACCTAGGCTCCTCCAAACCGGCTGTGGTGGAATTCCTCGAGGCCAGGAAAGCCATGCAAAAGGCCTGCCATCAGATTCTGCCTTGGTGGATTTTTCTCTTCTGGAAGTCCCCAATATATTGAGATTCCTGCATATGCCAGGAGAGGGTCTTTTCCATTCCCCTGGTAAGGCTGCTCAGAACCCAAGAGTTCCCAGTTTCTGGAGGGACCAGACAGAGAGAAAAGAAAAAAGTCTCAACTCTACACACAGGTTTGTTTACCCAATTGCTGTAGGTCATAACTAACTTGAGGGGAAGGGCTTCTCTCTACCTGGAGAACCTAGATATAAACCAGTAGCATTCCAGACAAAACTATAAAAATTATAACTATATTCAGCTGTTCACTCTGTAACCAATTCTTTTGTTAATTTTTTCTGAAGCCATCAGGTCTTCCATTAGGATTCTTCAACTTCTTACCATGTTCAGCAGTCTAATCTGAAGTTTATCAGAGACCTGTTACTGCCAAAAGGTCCTTCCTATGAATCTTCTTGAAGATGAAGCACTTTTGCAAAAGCATCAGAGTACAACAACTGTCTATAAATGACAAAACACTTAAAAAGTCACGGTAAACACCTGATCACAATGTAATTGATAAAGAAACTCGGTTATAAGAATTATGACTGATTATAATCTTAACCCCTGAAAACCTTAATCTCTGGCAAACACCAAGAAGCAAGTAATTGTGCATTTTCTGGTTAGAAAACTTATTCTTTAGTCTTCCTCTCCTAAGAAGGCAAGGGTAGGTAAACTTAGACCCACCCAGCAATGAATGTTCCAATATTTTATCCTATTTGAAATGGCCCAGATAGTCAATGAATTCTCTTCATTTAACTTAGTTTAGTTTCAAGTTACCAAAATCTGGAGAGACTATTTTAGATAGACATTCCCAAAACATAATTATTTCATTAGCGTTTACCTAAAAGCTCTTTTTTCTCTTTGACTCTTAGTGATCACATAAGTTAAAGTTCCAGAGAGCCCAGGTAGATCATCTACATCTCAAAGGCACAAGAGAAATACCAATTCCTTCTGGAGAGCTAGTTTAACCAATTACAAAAGTCTCCCTTTGATACAACAGCAGAGCCATTAGACGCCATTGTCCTCCAGATCTATTGGCAGCCCCCATTCAGCAAGGACGGCCACCTCGAGATCACCTCCGCAACTGTCCATTCCCTGTCCTGTATTTCCTCGCACCTTGGCGCTCACGGGAGTTTCCTCCGTCTCCTGGCTGCTCCCCCAATTATTGCGCTGCACCCCACAAGCCTATGTGCTTGCCCAGCTTCAAGACGGAAGAGCGAGCCCGGAGTCAGCAACAGAGACATCAGTGGTTTAATGCATGGGGGATCTTACACATCTGAGGCAAGGTCCCGCAGCGACACCCCACCGTGTACGGCACGTGGTGGCAGTCTTCCCTGGCGGGGTGGGGCGGGGAAGGGGCTTGGCGCTCACGCGTTAGACACGTTTTGTACGGGTGGCCCGGGTATCGGCCTTAGTCCTGCGGAGGGCCGGGTGCCAACCGCGCGGTGGCGAAGCTCCGGCGACACCGCAAACAAGGACCCAGTCAGGAGTGATACTGGAAACAAACTGAGGGATAGCTTTGAAATCTTGGCCACCTCGCTAGTGTTTCTTCGAAGGGTGAGACCGTGGAGCCCACGTTGCCTATTGGATCCACTTACCTTGGGACCCACTGTCCCCAGCGGGGTTGCGGCGGGGTCCCCGCGCCGCGCCTCCCCCATCCCCCGTCCCTCTGCACTTCCCGAAGCGCCGTGGTGGGTGGGGGAATTGTTCTCCTCTGACTTGGGGCCGTCCCAGTCACTGCAACGGCCTCCTGGGGTGGCCCCTACCCCGGCCGTAACCCGACACCGCGAGCGGCTGACGACGCGCGGCGCAGGCAGCCCAGACCCGGCCGTTTGGGTGTCACCTCTCGGAGGGGAGACTTAGAGCCATAAAACCACCGGGTGCCCTGTGCTGTCCAGATTCAAGGAGAGAGGCTGGCGTTTATTGCGCGCCCTCGCGGGGCACTTAGCCGCGTTTGTCAAACTCTCTTGTCCCCGATCCTGTTCCCTTTTCCTGCCCGTATCGGATGTCCCTTGGTACTGTAATTTACTTAATAGTTTGTTAATTGGGCCCACTTTTAGAAAACGTAAATATTTATTTTAACCTGAGTCTAGATCATAATATTCACTAAAGCACAGGTTTGGAGCCATATGTGTGTGTGTGTGTGTGTGTGTGTGTGTGTGTGTGTGTGTGTGTGCGCGCGCGCGCGCCAATACACATTGCATCGTAACCATAACTTGAAACAAATGTCCGTCTTTCACACCATCTGCGATTTGGACAACACGCTCTAGAAGAGACTGCTTTATTCTACTTTAACCCCCCTCCCCAAATGAAAACCAGCCCCGTTTTATAAATGAGATATATAGGAGGTAACTTTTCTTGGGATAGAAACGCACACCTGCCCCACATGGGCTGCACCTGCTCCTCTGCCCCGTGACTCCGAGGCTGGAGAAGAAGGTCTACATCCGCATCCTAGTGTAGGGGCCCTGACCGAGCATCAACCGCTCCACCAGCCTGGGAAGAGATAGGAGATGCAGGAGACCACCTACTTGCCATTTGCTCGGACACAAAAGACTGTATGCAGTGTTTTGTAGACACATTTAGGAAGCAGTTCCTTGCCTGTTTACCGTCTTGCCTCTTGTTCTAAGGTGGTGCCTCACTCCCACCCCAGGGCAAGCCTGGTGCCATTCACAAGCTTCCCCACCCTCCCTTGTGTCCCTCAGAGCCGCCCTGTTGGCTCAGGACGGCTGAGCCTCACTTGCCCAGAGTCTCTGTTTAATCGTGCCGCGAGATGCCCCTTCCAAAAACAACGCAACAAGCCAATTTGATGGCATTGGTTGGCTGGCTCAACCTGCCTCTCAGACTCTGATGTTCGCTGGATGTGGGGTAGTTCTGACTCCAGACCATGTCTTACCACAAAGGGTTGAGGGTCTGTCCCGGCGCTTCTCAGACTTTAAGGTGCTTATGAAGTAACTGGGACTTTGTGGAAACGCAGGTCTGATTCAGCAGTGTGGGGCCTGAGATTCTGCATTTCCCACAAGCTCCCAGGGGATACTGATGCAGCTGGTCCTCAGACCACAATCTAAGTAGCAAGGATGCAAGGGACTCAGACTTTTGGTCTAACTAGAGAGGCAGAAAATGTGGGGGCAGTTGCTCTTCCCCAGAACCCACCCTTTGCATTACCTTACTTTTGCCTGAGGCAGGCCCTTTGCTTATGAATTGATTAAAAAGACAATGAGGTATGTGATGAAGGGTAGAGTCTTGGAGACCAAGCCATAATTTGGCTTATGCCATTTACTGCAGGAACTTGGCTGTCACACAACTTCTTTGAACTTCTGTTTCTTCATCTGTACATGCACATAGTAACCTGTATCACTGGGTTTATTCGAGGATCATTGGGGGAAAAAAATCTCCACCTGAATGTACTTTTTTATAAAGTTATGACACTGACCACATGTAAAGAATTAATATTTTATTCTCCACAGATTTGCAGTAATTTCTCAAAAGGTAGATTGACGTGGTTAAACACAAATAAAAAGGATATTGAATATATATGCACGCACACAGCTATTTTATTCTAAAGCAAAAGCTACACTCTTCTCTCTGAAATGATTTAAGCATCATGGCTCATTTTTATAAGTTATCAAGATTCTTAAGGACAGGCATAGAAAGAAAAATGACAGTTGGTAAGGGCGTTGCTAGCTGTATCTCTCACACCAACCTTAGGAGAGCATATACATTGGAGATACACTCTCCAGATCTAGGCATGGGAAGGCATTCTAGATCATACCGACTGTACTTGGTGCTTTATTAGAAACTCCATAGGCTTATTTTTGGAAGTGACCATCTTTTTATTCACTGGGTTTTTCCCTGTAGTAACATGCGGCTCAGAACAAAGACGAGCATCGGGTTTTAATGTTGGATAGCAAAGTAGTTGGCAAGAACTTGGAAACTATACTCACCATTTTGTAATAACCTATAAGGAAAAAGAATCTGAAAAATATATATGTATAATTGAGTCACTGTGCTGTACACCTGAAACTAACACAATGTAGTAAATCCACTATACTGCAATTAAAAAAAAATAAGAGAGCAGGTTCATCAGTCGATTAGAAAAAAAGGAATTGGAAGAGGGGGCTCAAATTCTAGTCTTAACTCAGTCATTAACTGTAGTTGTTAATGACTGCTTATTACATGTCTCTTTTTCTGAAAATGGGGCTTGCTTGTATATTAATGGTCGCTTCACTTCTCTTAAGCAAGGGTTACCAAATGTCAGTCCTTCAGAGATGGTGTGTTTGACCCACACTTTTTGTTTGATAGCTTTACTTCTTTGAAAAAGAGAACTTTTATGTTCAGAAAGATTGAGCAGAAAACACAGAGTTCCTATATTAACTCCCCCCGCCTCCAACAGTGTCCTCTATTATTAACATCTTGCATTAATGTGGTACATTTGTTATAATTTATGAGTCAATATTGATATATTATTATTAACTAAAGTCCATAGTTTGCATTAGCGTTCACTCTTTGTGTTGAATATTCTATAGGTTTTGACAAGTGTATAATGACATGTATCCACCATTACATTGTCATACAGAGCAGTTTCACTGCCCTAAAAATCCCATGCTTCACCTATTCACCCTCCTTTCCCTTGAATCCCTGGCAACCACTCATTTGTTTACTGTCTCCGTAGCTTTGCCTTTCACAGAAAGTCATATAGTTGGAATCATATAAGAAGGATGTAGCCTTTTCAGATTAGCTTCTTTCACAGTGATATGCATTTAAGGTTCTTCCATGTCTTTTTGTGACTTGATCACTCATTTGTTTGTTTGTTTGTTTGTTTTTTGCAGTACGCGGGCCTCTCAGTGCTGTGGCCTCTTCCACTGCGGAGCACAGGCTCCGGACGCGCAGGCTCAGCGGCCATGGCTCACGGGCCCAGCCGCTCCGCGACATGTGGGATCTTCCCGGACCGGGGCACAAACCCGTGTCCCCTGCATCGGCAGGCGGACTCTCAACCACTGCGCCACCAGGGAAGCCCGCACTCACTTGTTTTTATTTCTGAATATTATTTTACTGTGTGGATGCATCACAGTTTGTTTATCCATTCACCTATTGAAGTTCATCTTGGCTGCTTCTAGTTTTTGGCAATTCAGAAATTCCACTTTGGGTATTTATCTGCAGAAAACAAAAGCGCCAACTTGAAAAGATAGATGCACCTCCACGTTCACTGTAGCATTATTTACAATAGCCAAGATGTGGAAGCGATCTAAGTGTCCATTGATGGATGAATGGATAAAGATATATATATATATATATATATATATATATATATATATATATATATATTATTCATCCACCAAACAAAATGAAGTCTTGCCATTTGCAATAACATGGATGGACCTTGAGAGCTTTTTACTAAGTAAAGTAAGTCAGACAGAGAAAGACAAATACTCTCTCTTATATGTGGAATCTTAAAATAACAAACAAAAACCCCTCCAAATCCCCAAACTCATAGATAAAGAGAACAGATTGATGGTTGCCATACACAGGGGTGGGGTTTGGGAGAAGTCAGTGAACTTTTCCTTTTTCTTTTTTTTTACTTTAAATACATTGCTTCGATTAAAAAAAAAAACAGAAAAAAAATCATTGCCTGACCCACATTGTATTTTTAAATGTTTGGATTTGAGCCAATATTTTAAAAAATGGAAACATTAAAAAAACAAATCTGACACTGGAAAAATATAAATTAAATTGAAGGATATTTTATAAAATAAAAAGTTTTGTTCTGGTGACTGTGGTTGTGTAACAAATAACTCCAAGACTTATTGGTGTAAAACAATCATTTATTATATTCATGGCTTCTATGGGCCAGGAATTCAGAAAGGGCACACAAGGGATGGTTTGTCTCTATTCTGTGATGTCTGGGTCTCAGCTAGAAGACTCCAGACTCAAGGGTTAGAAATATCTGAAGTTTCATTCACTTTCCTGTCTGGTGGTTGATGCTGGCTGTCGGCTGGGACCTTGGCTGGGGCTGTTGGCAGAAACACCTGTATGTGGTCTTTCCACGTGGCTTGCTTGGCTCCCTCATAGCATGGTGGCTGGCTTCTGAGGGCAAGGAAAGAGAGAAAGACAGAGACAGAGAGAGAGGGAGGGGGAGAGAGAGAGAGAGAGAGAGAGAGAGAGAGAGAGAGAGAGAGAGAGACCAGGCAAACACCATATCCTTTTTCTGACCTAGCCTCAGAATTACATAATATCACTTCTGCCATACTCTACTGGTCTGAGCAGTAGCAATCCCACTCAGGCTCACGTGGAGGGGAAACAGACTCTACCTCTTAATGGAGAGTAGTAAGAAGGTTCTGGAAGCACACGTGGGACTAGAAATATTGTGATCACTTTTGGAAAATGCAATGCACTGTAGACCCATAATCTTCAAAATTGTCAAGGTCATGAGAGTCACAGAAAGACTGAATGTTCTAGAGTAAAGGAGGCCAAAGAGACATGAAAACTGAATACAAAATATGATCTAGAATTTTCTTTTGCTTTAAAGGGCATTATTGGGAAAGTTAATAAAATCTGAATAAGATATCAATGCTAATTTCCTGGTTTTGATAATTTCACGGTACTTATACAAAAGAATGTATGTAGGAAAGATACACTCAAGTATTTAGGTAGAAAGGGGCATCATGTCTTCAACTTCTCAGTTTAGAAAGAGCACTTATCAACTACCTATCTATATCTATCTATCTATCTATCTATCTATCTATCTATCTATACCTATCTACCTCTATCTATCTATCTCTATCTATACCTATCTATCTATCTACCTATCTATCTCTATGTATCTATACCTATCTATCTATATCTATCTATCTATGCCTATCTATCTATATCTATCTCTATCTATCTATCTATAGCTATCTATCTATAGCTATCTCTCTCTCTCTATCTATCTATCTATCTATACCCATCTATCTACATACACACACACACACACACAGAGAGAGAGAGAAAAGAATGTTTGAGGAATCTTGGTGAAGATTGGTGAAGAGTTCATGGGAATTTTTGTGCTCTTCCTTGAAAATTTTCTGTAAGTTTAAATTATGTCACAATAAAACTTTTTTAAGATGAGAAAAGGTGAAAAAAGTCCCAAATCTCAATTTTTGGTATTTCTTCAAAATTGGAAGAACTGGCAACATTTGACATGCATTTCTACATGACAAAAATGGAGCTGAAGAACGTCAATCTTTTAAAGAATTGGCTTTACATGTTTATTAAAATTATTTTTTATTAATCTGAAAGTTGGAGAGATACATTCACATGGCTCAAAAAATTTTAAAACGTATACAAAGGTATACAGTGAAAAAATTTGCTCCCATTCTCCACCTCCCCTCTACCTGATTCCATCACTTTCCTCAATATGTGACCACTTTATTGATTTCTGGGGGGAATTCTTTCTTTCTAAGTTCCTCTACGCAAGCATAAACAACATTGACTATGTGGTCTCATCCACCCTCCTTTACACAAAAGAAAGCATTTTCTATGCATAGCCACACCCTTCAGCAGGGCATTCATTCCCAACTTTGCCCCGCCCCTCCCCTGCCTTTAGCTCATGCCCTGATTGCTTCATCCCTTATATGACTTCAGACTTCACACGAGCTGAGTTCAGCTTTTGCAAGCTCTGCCTTATAGGCTTTTTGTAAAGATTACTTGGGAAAATGTATGTGAAAGTAAATTTCTACCAACGCACACAATATAGATCACATCCATGTGTACTTTTCTTTGTATGGATCATCGAGATAACATATTTGAAAAGCAAAATCTGCTACATACTAGCAGCAGGGCAATGGTGACCCTTGATAGGCAGTAAAGAGAAGCATTTTTCTCAAAATGACTATAGTGACGTCACTCTTCCTTGAAGCCTCTCCATGGGTCCCTGTTGTCTTTTAGGAAAAGTTAACCTCTGATCTAGCCCCTCTTTTCCAGTCTTCACTTTCCCTGCTTTCTCAGTTTCCCCTACAGCCAGCCTGGTCTTCCAGGCAGAAGGACCAGCCGGGGCTTCAAGAGACCTCCACCCTCTTTGGCCTCAAAGTCACTGGGTAGGTCCCTCCTCCATGTTAGAATGCAAGTTCAGAAAGAGAGAGGAAAAAATGTGATGGGCATTTACCTCTTAGCTTAATAGCCCAGTTTCAAAAACAAACCCCAAAATAAACAAAATATCTACATTTGTTCAGTAATTTGTAAGATTGAATGGGTCCAGCACTTGTGCATCCAAAAAACATTTCCTGATGGTCACGTGTGGGTAGACAGTTTCCAATGCTAGGAAAGAGCATGAGCTTCATGTCAGAGCCTGAGCCCTGATCTCAGCTAGAGATGACTCTTTGACTCAGTTTCCCCTTCCACAGAGGAAGACTTTAGCTGAGCTCTAAGACTCTTCTTTACCCCAGAGATCTAAGACATTCCCACATCTCAAGGAAGAGACACAGTGGAATGATGTTGAATTTAAACGAAAATATACTTTCAAATGAACCTAGTCCCACGTAGGGATGAAAGTGAGGATTTTATCATGTATTTCTGAAACCAGTTTCTTCTCATAGGAAACTCATTTGATAATTCTGGATATAATAATTAAAAAAAATTAAATGCACTGGTGATCTGTGAAGAAAGTATAGAGTTCTCAGAGGTAAACAAAACGAAACAAAACAAATTGAAACAAACATAATAACACAAACAAGTAAAAGCAGGAACCCAGAGAGGTAATTAGAACACTGAAGACAGCTTTCACCCAGACGTCATGGTTAAACATTTGTGAACTTGAGTTTTTATGGCACTAGAAACAGGAGGAGATAAAGCCTAAGGCCTATCCAGAGAGAATCCAATAGAGACCTTCTACCCGAAGCTGGGATCCCCAGCAGTGACACTCTCTTTGCAAGAATGAGTTAGGAAAAATCCATACTCTGGAGGACACAGAAAGTTTATTTGCCTACAAGGGCAAAGAGTAAAAAACGTGTTATCAGAAAACTCAAGCTTATAACTGGCACTCAAACAGGTTTGCAGCCCAAATTCCCATTATCGGGATGGTCTGAACATTAAGCTGATATTTTAGTTTAAAATGCTTATAGATTGTAGTGTCTTCAGGCTCTTGATGGAAGGAGACGCAGATGTCCACTGGGAGAACCCACTTTCAAGACTCAGAATTCGTAGAGGTAAAATTCCAAGGTATATAAAACCACAGGCAAAAATCAACACACACACACAGTACCATAAGGTAGAGCCAGTGGAAACAACAGACGGCAAAATTAGGTCCACAAAAATGTCAGATATTGAAACTCACCAATAAGAAAGAAAACAACATGATTTAAAAGTGGGCTAAGCACCTGAACAGACATTTCACCAAAGAAAACACACAGGGGGCAGATAAGCTTATGAAAAAGTATGAACAGTTCTTTTTCCTATAAGTCTGAACAATGATTCCCTATATCACTAGGGAATTGCAAATTAAAACAACAATGAGATATCACTTCACAACTTTTTGAATGGCCAAAATCCAAAACAGTGACAACACTCAATGCTGGCAAGGATGCGGAGCAACAGGAACTCGCATTTATTGTTGGTGAGAATGTAAAATGGTACCATCATTTTGGAAGACACCTTGGCATTTTCTTACAAAACTAAACACACTCTTACCATATGATCCAGCAATTGTATGCCTTGGTATTTACTCAGAGGAGCTGAAAACTTATGTCCACAGAAAAACCTGCACACAGATGGTTTATAGCAGCCTTATTCATAATTGCCAAAACTTAGAAGCAACCAAGATATCCTTCAGTAGGTGAATGGATAAATAAAATGTGGTACACCCAGACAGTGGAATATTATTCAGCACTAAAAAGAAATGAGCTATCAAGACATAAAAAGGCATGGGGGACCTCCTAGAGAAATGGAAATAAAAACAAAAATAAACAAACGGGACCTAATGAAACTTAAAAGCTTTTGCACAGCAAAGGAAACCATAAACAAGACGAAAAGACAACACTCAGAATGGAAGAAAATATTTGCAGACAAAGCAACTGACAAAGGATTAACCTCCAAAATATACAAGCAGCTCATTCAGCTGAATATCAAATAAACAAACAACCCAATCCAAAAATGGGCAGAAGACCTAAATAGACATTTCTCCAAAGAAGATATACAGATGGCCAACAAACACATGAAAGAATGCTCAACATCATTAATCATTAGGGAAATGCAAATCAAAACTACAATGAGGTATCATCTCACACTGGTCAGAATGGCCATCATCAAAAAATCTACAAACAATAAATGCTGGAGAGGGTGTGGAGGAAAGGGAACCCTCTTGCACTGTTGGTGGGAATGGAAATTGCTACAACCACTATGGAGAACAGTATGGAGGTTCCTTATAAAACTAAAAATAGAACTACCATATGACCCAGCAATCCCACTATTAGGCATATACCCTGAGAAAACCATAATTCAAAAAGAGTCATGTACCACAATGTTCACTGCAGCACTATTTACAATAGCCAGGACATGGAAGCAACCTAAGTGTCCATTGACAGATGAATGGATAAAGAAGATGTGGCACATACATACAATGGAATATTACTCAGCCATAACAAGAAACGAAATTGAGTTATTTGTAGTGAGGTGGATGGACCTAGAGTCTGTCATACAGAGTGAAGTAAGTCAGAAAGAGAAAAACAAATAGCGTATGCTAACACATATATATGGAATCTAAAAAAAAAAAAGATTTGAAGAACCTAGGGGCAGGACAGGAATAAAGACGCAGATGTAGAGAATAGACTTGAGGACATGGGGAGGGGGAAGGGTAAGCTGGGACGAAGTGAGAGAGTAGCATTAACATATATAAACTACCAAATGTAAAATAGATAGCTAGTGGGAAGTAGCTGCATCGCACGGGGAGATCAGCTCCGTGCTTTGTGACCACCTAGAGGGATGGGATAGGGAGGGTGGGAGAGAGACGCAAGAGGGAGGGGATATGGAGATATATGTATACATATAGCTGATTCACTTTGTTATACAGCAGAAACTAACACAACATTGTAAAGCAATTATACTCCAATAAAGATGTTAAAAAAATAAATTATAAAAAATAAAAGACATGGGGGAATCTTAAATGTACATTACCAAGTGAAAGAAGCCAATCTGAAAAGGTTGCATTCTGTGTGATTCCAACTAAATGACATTCTACAAAAGACAAAACTGTGGAGACAGTGAAAAGAAAGTAAAAGACAGCAAAAGTGGTTGCCAGAATTTAAAGGGGAGGGAAGGATGAATTGGTGGAGCACAGAGGATTTTTAGGGCAGTGGAACTATTCTGTATAATACTATAATGGCAGATACATGTCATTATATGTTGTCCAAACCCATAGTATGTCCAACACATCAGAGTGAATGCTGATGTAAGTTATGGCCTTGGGGTGATAATAATGTGTCATTTGGATTAAGGACCCACCCTGCTCTAGTATGACCTCATTTTAACTTAACTAAGTACATCTGCAATGACCTTATTTAAGTAAGATCACATTCTGAGGTACTGAGGGTTAGGACTTTAACATATCTTTTTTTTGGGGGGGGGACACAAAATAGCCCACAACAGGTAGCTTCTAAAATAATAGAGGTAGTAGGAGGGAAAAAACTAAAATGAGAAGAAAAAATCCTTAATTACAAGAGAAGGCAAAAAAGGAGAGAATGGAAGCCAGAAAAAAAGGGGGCAGGAAAAAATTTTTTAAATTTGGAATAAGATCATAGAAATAAATTCAAATATATCAGCAATTACAATAAATGTAATGAATGGACTAAATTCTGCAGCTAAAGGATGGCTTTCAGACTACATATATATGTTTCTCCCACAAGAGATAAATTTAAAACATATGCACAGAAATCCTTGAAATTAAAAGGATGATAGAAGATAAAGCAGCCACATACTAATTCAAAGCTATTAATTACTATAAAGAAGATAGACTTTGATAGATTAAATTTCCCAGGGAGAGACAATATTCTAGGCTTGTATGTATCTAATAATATAGTTTTAAAACATATAAACAAAATTTATCGTATCCATAAGGGATATATGTTGAGAGTGAAAAGTTTCTCTTAGTAATTGATTTCTTTAAATAAACATGTGCCAAAGTTTTTATTCAGCTCATTAATTATCAAGGAACCAGTAAAAAGTTACAACTGATTCAAAGGGCAATTCAAAGTAACACACACACACACACACACACACAGATAAGGAATACTGAAATAAATTTTAAATAGATGCAAAATGGGTCAATAATCAATTGCATTCAATGAGACCTAACTAATTTGTATTTGTATGGATAAAATCTTTTGTGTTGTTATCAAATTTCTTTACCTTTTGGAGTTATAAAATGGCTCAAAGACAATGAAAAGCAAAGATAACCTGGAAAGATGCCAGAGACACGACATTTGGTAATCTTTTATTTTCACATTTAAAAAATTTTCATAATTGCTCATGGCAATATTCCCTCTTGTGATTATAATAATCTCAGAGAAAGATTATTCTTAATAACAAAATAAGGCTGTTCTCATTAGATTTGACTTGATCATTTAAATAAGTGCTGCTAGTTAATTCCTCATGTAGTTTGCTTTCAAATTTGGAGCCATAGAGTATTTTTTAAAAATTTGTTGGCTGCTTGGCACAGCATGTGGGATCTCAGTTCCCCGACCAGGGATTGAACCCACGCCCCCTGCAGTGGAAGCCTGGAGTCCTAGCCACTGGACCACCAGGGAATGCCCAGGAGCCACAAAGAACTGAACTAAGTCCACAGTTGTACTTCTCTATGACTGTTATTACTAGTGTAGTCTCAGCCATCCATATTATTTATAATATATAAATAATAACTTATAAACTCATATGTTAAGGAACACATCAAAATAAAATTAGAAAATATTTACAACTCAACTATCATAAATATACTACATATCAGACTTTGTAGGACATAGAAGAAAATAGATAGCCCTAAATGTTTATAATAGAAAAGAAAAAAGGCTAAAAATAAATGAGCTAAACATGGATCTTAAGAAATTAGAAAAAGGACAGAGGAGAATTCAACAGAAAATAGAAAAGAAGAAACAGAAAAGCAGAACTTAATGAAATAAAAACCCAAACATACAAAAGATAATTTCAGCAAAAACCAAATGTTGTATGGAAAGATTAATACAATTGAAAAACCTCTGGCTAGACTGAGTAAAAAAAAAAAAAGAGAGAAGGCACAAAAGAACAGGATTGGGAACAAAAAATGGGAACATAATGACTTATGCTGCAGAGATTAATAAGATAATAAGAAGATTCATAAATTTGGAAACAGATAAAATGGTTGAATTCCTAGAAGAATACAGTTATATCCAAACTGAGTCAAGATTAAAGGGAAAATTTATGACACCAAAGGCTCAGTTGACAAAAGAAAAACAATAGACATATCGGACCTCATGAAAATGAAAAACTTTTGTTCCAGAAAAAAATTTTGTTTGTTCCAGTGCATATAGAGAACTCCTAAAACTCAACAACAAGAAACCAAAAAACCTGATTAAATCGGGCTAAGGACTTGAATAGACATTTCTCCAAAGAAGATATACAAATAGCCAATACGCAAGTGAAAAGATGCTGAACATCACTAGTCGTTAGGGGAATCAAAATCAAAATCACGATGAGATGTCAACTCACATCTGTTAGGATAGCTACTCTCAATAAAGAGAATAACAAGAGTTGGTGAGTATGTGGAGACCTTGGAACACTTGTGCACTCTTAGTAGGAACGTAAAATGGTACAGCCTGATTTGGAAAACTGTATGGTGGTTCTTCAAAAAATTGAATGTAGAATTGCCATATGATCCCGCAATTCCACTTGTCGGTATATAACCAAAAGAACTGAAAGCAAGATCTCAAAGAGTTATTTGTACACCTGTGTTCATAGCAGCATTATTCACAATAGCCAAAAGGTGGAAACTCAAATGTTCATCAATGGATAAAAGGAGAAGCAAAATGTATTATATCCATACAATGCAATATTATTCAGCCTTGAAAAGGACGGAAATTCTGACACATGCCATAACTTGGATGAACCCTGAAGACTTGGTGCTGCATGAAATAAGCTGGTCACGAAAGGACAAATATTGTATGATTCATTTGAGGTAACAGGATAGATAGAATCATAGAAACAGAAATTATAACGGTAGTTGCCAGGGGCTGGGGCAGGGGGGATGGGGAGTTACTGTTTAAAGGGGACTGAGTTTCAGTTTTGCAAGATGAAAAGAGTTCTGGAGATGGATGGTGGGGACAATTGCATAACATATATGCACTTAAAACCACTGAAGGGCTTCCCTGGTGGCGCAGTGGTTGAGAGTCCGCCTGCCGATGCAGGGGACATGGGTTCGTGCCCCGGTCCGGGAAGATCCCACATGCCGCGGAGCGGCTGGGCCCGTGAGCCATGGCCGCTGAGCCTGCGCATCTGGAGCCTGTGCTCCGCAACGGGAGAGGCCACAACAGTGAGAGGCCCGCGTACCGCAAAAAAAAAAACCAACAAAACATTGTCAGCCCAGTCAGCAGGGACCCTGGCTACCGCTGTAGGTCTTTGGTTGCCTGGGAGATATCTTGCTTCCCGAGATTCAGTCAGGCAAGCCACACCGGTTTTTCCCTTCATCCTGGTTTGATCTTAATTTAGTCAGGTCAGTCAGCGTAATTGTCACTCAGATCCAGACGTGAATAACCATTCTGTACTCAGGGCAGTCACGCTGTTTAGTTGAATCACTTTGGTCTCGCCCCAGACAAGCTTGCTCCCTGCCCCAGAGAGACCAGTTTAGCCCCTGCTTCCCATTGTTAGTTCAGCTTTTGAGTTTTGGTTTTAATCTCCTATTATTTTTGTTTCTTTTTTTTTTAAACATCTTTATTGGAGTATAATTGCTTTACAAGGGTGTGTTAGTTTCTGCTTTATAACAAAGTGAATCAGTTATACATATACATATGTCCCCATAACTCTTCCCTCTTGTATCTCCCTCCTTCCCACCCCTCTAGGTGGTCATAAAGCACCGAGCTGATCTCCCTGTGCTATGCAGCTGCTTCCCACTAGCTATCTATTTTATGTTTGGTAGTGTATATATGTCCACGCCACTCTCTCACCTTGTCACGGCTTACCCTTCCCCCTCCCCATATCCTCAAGTCTATTCTCTAGTAGGTCTGCATCTTTATTCCCATCTTTTTTTTTTTACATCTTTATTGGAGTATAATTGCTTTACAATGGTGTGTTAGTTTCTGCTTTAAAACAAAGTGAATCAGTTATACATACACATATGTTCCCATATCTCTTCCCTCTTGCGTCTCCCTCCCTCCCACCCTCCCTATCCCACCCGCCCAGGCGGTCACAGAGCACCGAGCTGATCTCCCTGTGCTATGCGGCTGCTTCTCACTAGCTATCTACCTTACGTTTGGTAGTGTATATATGTCCATGCCTCTCTCTCGCTTTGTCACAGCTCACCCTTCCCCCTCCCCATATCCTCAAGCCCATTCTCTAGTAGGTCTGTGTCTTTATTCCTGTCTTACCCCTAGGTTCTTCATGACATTTTTTTTCTTAAATTCCATATATATGTGTTTGCATACGGTATTTGCCTTTCTCTTTCTGACTTACTTCACTCTGTATGACAGACTCTAGGTCCATCCACCTCATTACAAATAGCTCAATTTCGTTTCTTTTTATGGCTGAGTAATATTCCATTGTATATATGTGCCACATCTTCTTTATCCATTCATCTGTTGATGGACACTTAGGTTGTTTCTATCTCTGGGCTATTGTATATAGAGCTGCAATGAATATTTTGGTACATGACTCTTTCTGAATTATGGTTTTCTCAGGGTATATGCCCAGTAGTGGGATTGCTGGGTCATATGGTAGTTCTATTTGTAGTTTTTTAAGGAACTTCCATACTGTTCTCCACAGTGGCTGTATCAATATACATTCCCACCAACAGTGCAAGGGGTTCCCTTTCCTCCACACCCTCTCCAGCATTTATTGTTTCTAGATTTTTTGATGATGCCCATTCTGACTGGTGTGAGATGATATCTCATAGTAGTTTTGATTTGCATTTCTCTAATGATGAATGATGTTGAGCATTCTTTCATGTGTTTGTTGGCAGTCTGTATATCTTCTTTGGAGAAATGTCTATTTAGGTCTTCTGCCCATTTTTGGATTGGGTTGTTTGCTTTTTTGTTATTGAGCTGTATGAGCTGCTTATAAATTTTGGAAATTAATCCTTTGTCAGTTGCTTCATTTGCAAATATTTTCTCCCATTCTGAGGGTTGTCTTTTGGTCTTGGTTATGGTTTCCTTTGCTGTGCAAAAGCTTTGAAGTTTCATTAGGTCCCATTTGTTTATTTTTGGTTTTATTTCCATTTCTCTAGGAAGTGGGTCAAAAAGGATCTTGCTGTGATTTATGTCATAGAGTGTTCTTCCTATGTTTTCCTCTAAGAGTTTGATAGTTTCTGGCCTTACATTTAGGCCTTTAATCCATTTTGAGCTTATTTTTGTGTATGGTGTTAGGGAGTGTTCTAATTTCATTCTTTTACATGCAGCTGTCCAGTTTTCCCAGCACCACTTATTGAAGAGGCTGTCCTTTCTCCACTGTACATTCCTGCCTCCTTTATCAAAGATAAGGTGACCATATGTGCGTGGGTTTATCTCTGGGCTTTCTATCCTGTTCCATTGATCTATCTTTCTGTTTTTGTGCCAGTACCGTACTGTCTTGATTACTGTAGCTTTGTAGTATAGTCTGAAGTCAGGAAGTCAGATTCCTCCAGCTCCGTTTTTCGTTCTCAAGATTGCTTTGGCTATTCTAGGTCTTTTGTGTTTCCATACAAATTCTGAAATTTTTTGTTCTAGTTCTGTGAAAAATGCCAGTGGTAGATTGATAGGGATTGCATTGAATCTGTAGATGGCTTTGGGTAGTAGAGTCATTTTCACAATGTTGATTCTTCCAATCCAAGAACATGGTATATCTCTCCATCTCTTTGTATCATCTTTAATTTCTTTCATCAGTGTCTTATAATTTTCTGCATACAGGTCTTTTGTCTCCTTAGGTAGGTTTATTCCTAGGTGTTTTATTCTTTTAGTTGCAGTGGTAAATGGGAGTGTTTTCTTGATTTCACTTTCAGATTTTTCATCATTAGTGTATAGGAATGCCAGAGATTTCTGTGCATTAATTTTGTAGCCAGCTACTTTACCAGATTCATTGATTAGCTCTCATAGTTTTCTGGTAGCATCTTTAGGATTCTCTATATATAGTATCATGTCATCTGCAAACAGTGACAGCTTTACTTCTTCTTTTCCAGTTTGGATTCCTTTTATTTCCTTTTCTTCTCTGACTGCTGTGGCTAAAACTTCCAAAACTATGTTGAATAAGAGTGGTGAGAGTGGGCAACCTTGTCTTGTTCCTGATCTTAGTGGACATGGTTTCAGTTTTTCACCATTGAGAACGATGTTGGCTGTGGGCTTGTCATATATGGCCTTTATTATGTTGAGGAAAGTTCCCTCTATGCCTACTTTCTGCAGGGTTTTTATCATAAATTGGTGTTGAATTTTGTCGAAAGCTTTCTCTGCATCTATTGAGATGATCACATGGTTTTTCTCCTTCAATTTGTTAATATGCTGTATCACGTTGATTGATTTCCATATATTGAAGAATCCTTGCATTCCTGGAATAAACCCCACTTGGTCATGGTGTATGATCCATTTAATGGGCTGTTGGATTCTGTTTGCTAGTATTTTGTTGAGGATTTTTGCATCTATGTTCATCAGTGATATTGGCCTGTAGTTTTCTTTCTTTGTGACATCCTTGTCTGGTTTTGGTATCAGGGTGATGGTGGCCTCATAGAATGAGTTTGGGAGTGTTCCTCCCTCTGCTATATTTTGGAAGAGTTTGAGAAGGATAGGTGTTAGCTCTTCTCTAAATGTTTGATAGAATTCGCCTGTGAAGCCATCTTGTCCTGGGCTTCTGTTTGTTGGAATATTTTTAATCACAGTTTCAATTTCAGTGCTTGTGATTGGTCTGTTCATAGTTTCTATTTCTTCCTGATTCAGTCTTGGCAGGTTGTGCATTTCTAAGAATTTGTCCATTTCTTCCAGGTTGTCCATTTTATTGGCATAGAGTTGCTTGTAGTAATCTCTCATGATCTTTTGTATTTCTGCAGTGTCAGTTGTTACTTCTCCTTTTTCATTTCTAATTCTATTGATTTGAGTCTTCTCCCTTTTTTTCTTGTTGAGTCTGCCTAATGGTTTATCAATTTTGTTTATCTTCTCAGAGAACCTGCTTTTAGTTTTATTGATCTTTGCTATCGTTTCCTTCATTTCTTTTTCATTTATTTCTGATCTGATTTTTATGATTTCTTTCCTTCTGCTAACTTTGGGTTTTTTTTTTCTTCTTTCTCTAATTGCTTTAGGTGCAAGGTTAGGTTGTTTATTCGAGATGTTTCCTGTTTCTTAAGGTAGGATTGTATTGCTATAAACTTCCCTCTTGGAACTGCTTTTGCTGAATCCCATAGATTTTGGGTCGTCGTGTCTCCATTGGCATTTGTTTCTAGGTATTTTTAATTTCCTCATTGATTTCTTCAGTGATCACTTCGTTGTTAAGTAGTGTATTGTTTAGCCTCCATGTGTTTGTAGTTTTAACAGATCTTTTCCTGTAATTGATATCTAGTCTCATAGCATTGTGGTTGGAAAAGATACTTGATACAATTTCAATTTTCTTAAATTTACCAAGGCTTGATTTGTGACCCAAGATATGATCTATCCTGGATAATGTTGCATGAGCACTTGAGAAAAATGTGTATTCTGTTGTTTTTGGATGGAATGTCCTATAAATATCAATTAAGTCCATCTTGTTTAATGTATCTTTTAAAGCTTGTGTTTCCTTATTTATTTTCATTTTGGATGATCTGTCCATTGGTGAAAGTGGGGTGTTAAAGTCCCCTACTATGAATGTGTTACTGTCGATTTCCCCTTTTATGGCTGTTAGTATGTGCCTTATGTATTGAGGTGCTCCTATGTTGGATGCATAAATATTTACAATTGTTATATCTTCCTCTTGGATCGATCCCTTGATCATTATGTAGTGTCTTTCTTTGTCTCTTGTAATAGTCTTTATTTTAAAGTCTATTTTGTCTGATATGAGAATTGCTACTCCAGCTTTCTTTTGGTTTCCATTTGCATGAAATATCTTTTTCCATCCCTTTACTTTCAGTCTGTATGTGTCTCTAGGTCTGAAGTGGGTCTCTTGTAGACAGAAAATACATGGGTCTTGTTTTTGTATCCATACAGCCAATCTGTGTCTTTTGGTGGGAGCATTTAGTCCATTTACATTTAAGGTAATTATCGATATGTATGTTCCTATTCCCATTTTCTTAATTGTTTTGGATTCGTTATTGTAGGTCTTTTCCTTCTCTTGTGTTTCTTGCCTAGAGAAGTTCCTTTAGCAGTTGTTGTAAATCCGGTTTGGTGGTGCTGAACTCTCTCAGCTTTTCCTTGTCTGTAAAGGTTTTAATTTCTCCATCAAATCTGAATGAGATCCTTGCTGGGTAGAGTAATCTTGGCTGCAGGTTTTTCTCCTTCACCACTTTAAATATGTCCTGCCAGTCCCTTCTGGCTTGCAGAGTTTCTGCTGAGAGATCAGCTGTTAACCTTATGGGGATTCCCTTGTGTGTTATTTGTTGTTTTTCCCTTGCTGCTTTTAATATGTTTTCTTTGTATTTAATTTTTGACAGTTTGATTAATATGTGTCTTGGCATATTTCTCCTTGGATTTATCCTGTATGGGACTCTCTGTGCTTCCTGGACTTGATTAACTATTTCCTTTCCCATATTAGGGAAGTTTTCAACTATAATCTCTTCAAATATTTTCTCAGTCCCTTTCTTTTTCTCTTCTTCTTCTGGAACCCCTATAATTCGAATGTTGGTGCATTTAATGTTGTCCCAGAGGTCTCTGAGACTGTCCTCAGTTCTTTTCATTCTTTTTTCTTTATTCTGCTCTGCAGTAGTTATTTCCACTACTTTATCTTCCAGGTCTGTTCTTCTGTCTCAGTTATCCTGCTATTGATCCCACCTAGAGTATTTTTAATTTCATTTATTGTGTTGTTCATTGTTGTTTCTTTCATCTTTAGTTCTTCCTAGGTCCTTGTTAAATGTTTCTTGCATTTTGTCTATTCGATTTCCAAGATTTTGTATCATCTTTACTATCCTTATTCTGAGTTCTTTTTCAGGTAGACTGCCTATTTCCTCTTCATTTGTTAGGTCTGGTGCGTTTTTATCTTGCTCCTTCATCTGCTGTGTGTTTTTCTGTCTTCTCATTTTGCTTATCTTACTGTGTTTGGGGTCTCCTTTTTGCAGGCTGCAGGTTCGTAGTTCCCGTTGTTTTTGGTGTCTGTCCCCAGTGGCTAAGGTTGGTTCAGTGGGTTGTGTAGGCTTCCTGGTGGAGGGGACTAGTGCCTGTGTTCTGGTGGATGAGGCTGGATCTTGTCTTTCTGGTGGGCAGGTCCACGTCTGGTGGTGTGTTTTGGGGTGCCTGTGATTTTAGGCAGCTTCTCTGCTAATGGGTGGTGTTGTGTTCCTGTCTTGCTAGTTGTTTGGCATAGGATGTCCAGCACTGTAGCTTGCTGGTCGTTGAGTGAAGCTGGGTGCTGGTGTTGAGATGGAGATCTCTGGGAGATTTTCGCCGTTTGATATTATGTGGAGCTGGGAGGTCTCTCGTGGACCAGAGTCCTGAAGTTGGCTCTCTCACCTCAGAGGTACAGCACTGACTCCTGGCTGCAGCACCAAGAGCCTTTCATCCACATGGCTCAGAATAAAAGGGAGAAAAAGTAGAAAGAAAGAATTAATAGAAAGAAAGAAAGAAAGAAAGGAAGAAGGAAAGAAAGAAAGAAAGGAGGGAGGGAGGGAGGAAGGAAGGAGGGAAGGAAGGAAAAAAGAAAGAAAGAAGATAAAGTAAAATTAAATAAAGTAAGATAAAATATAATAAAGTTATTAAAATAAAAAAATTATTAAGAGGACAACAACGAAAAAAACAACAGACGGATAGAATCCTAGGACAAATGGTGGAAGCAAAGCTATACAGACAAAATCTCACACAGAAGCATATACATACACACTCACAAAAAGAGGAAAAGGGGAAAAAATCATAAATCTTGCTCTCAAAGTCCACCTCCTTAATTTGGGATGATTTGTTGTCTATTCAGGGATTCCACAGATGCAGGGTACATCGAGTTGATTGTGGAGCTTTATTCCGCTGCTTCTGAGGCTGCTGGGAGATTTCCCTTTCTCTTCTTTGTTCTCACAGCTCACGGGGGCTCAGCTTTGGATTTGGCCCTGCCTCTGCCTCTAGGTCGCCGAAGGGCGTCTGTTCTTCGCTCAGACAGGACGGGGTTAAAGGTGTCGCCGATTCGGCGGCTCTGGCTCCCTCAGGCCGGTGGGGGGGGGGGGAGGGCGGGGCACGGAGGGCGGGGCGGGCCTGCGGCGGCAGAGGCCGGTGTGACGTTGCACAGCCTGAGGCGCGCCGCGCGTTCTTCCGGGGTAGCTGTCCCTGGATCCCGGGACCCTGGCAGTGGCGGGCTGCACAGGCTCCCCGGAAGCGGGGTGTGGATAGTGACCTGTGCTCGCACACAGGCTTCTTGGTGGCGGCAGCAGCAGCCTTAGCGTCTCATGCCTGTCTCTGGGGTCCGCGCTTTCAGCCGTGGCTCGCGCCCGTCTCTGGAACTCCTTTAAGCAGCGCTCTTAATCCCCTCTCCTCGCGCACCAGGAAACAAAGAAGGAAGAAAATGTCTCTTGCCTCTTCGGCAGGTCCAGACTTTTCCCCGGACTCCCTCCCGGCTAGCCGTGGCGCACTAGCCCCTGCAGGCTGTGTTCACGCCGCCAACCCCAGTCCTCTCCCAGCGCTCCGACCGAAGCCCGAGCCTCAGCTCGCAGCCCCGCCCGCCCCGGCGGGTGAGCAGAGAAGCCTCTCGGACTGGTGAGTGTCGGTCGGTCCTGATCTTCTGTGTGGGAATCTCACCGCTTTGCCCTCCGCACCCCTGTTGCTGTGCTCTCCTCCGTGGCTCCGAAGCTTTCCCCCTGCGCCACCCGCAGTCTCCGCCCGCGAAGGGGCTTCCTAGTGTATGGAAACCTTTTCTCCTTCACGGCTCCCTCCCACTGGTGCAGGTCCCGTCCCTATCCTTTTGTCTCTGTTTATTCTGTTTTCTTTTGTCCTACCCAGGTACGTGGGGGGTTTCCTGCCTTTTGGGAGGTCTGAGGTCTTCTGCCAGCGTTCAGTAGGTGTTCTGTAGGAGTTGTTCCATGTGTAGATGTATTTCTGGTGTATCTGTGGGGAGGAAGGTGATCTCCGCCTCTTACTCTTCCGCCATCTTCCCGGAAGCCCTATTTTTGTTTCTTGTTGCAGTTGCAGACATATATTCCTAGTTGACCAGATAGTCTTATCTTTTAAATATTTGTATGTAAGAGGAATAGTTACAATTAGATTTCTATAGCAAGATGATGACAAAAGTGACTAAGCTATAATCTAAATTTCCTCTTCTTGTATCTTCCCCTTGTATGCTGTATTTTTAATTTTATTCTTTTGTAATGAAATGGCACAGCAGGGCAGGAATTCGGATTTCAGCGAGCAAGTGAAACCATGTCAGAGCTGTGAGGTTGAACATGAGTTAAGAAGTGCTTGCAAGGACTTCCCTGGTGGCGCAGTGGTTAAGAATCCGCCTGCCAATGCAGGGGACACATGTTCGATCCCTGGTCCAGGAAGATCCCACGTGCTGCGGAGCAACTAAGCCCGTGCGCCACAACTGCTGAGCTCTAGAGACCACGAGTCACAACTACTGAGCCCACGTACCACAATTACTGAAGCCCACGCACCTAGAGTCTGTGCTCCACAACAAGAGAAAACACTGCAATGAGAAGCCCACGTACCACAGTGAAGAGTAGCCCCTGCTCGCCACAGCTAGAGAAAGCCTGTGTGCAGCAACGAAGACCCAATACAGCCAAAAATAGATAAAAGGAAATAAATAAATTTATGAAAAATAAGTGCTTGCAGCTGAGGTAGCTGAATAGTAGGGAGAAGGGTTGTGATTTTCTCCAGGAAAACCTCAAATCCAGATCTTCAGGAAGAAATAAAGCCAGCTTCTGCTGCCTGTGAGGCTTCCTGTCACCTACCACTCTGCCTTTGATTTCTGGCAAAATCTAGTATCACCTTATACTTCCACCTAACTTTTAATCTGCTTATGTGTAAACCAGTATCTCTTTAAAACTTCTTCATGCTTTTTCCCCACCTTTCCAAATTGCACACCCATGCTGTGTTTTTTTTTGTTGTTGTTTTTTGTTTTTTGCGGTACGCGGGCCTCTCACTGTTGTGGCCTCTCCCGTTGCGCAGCACAGGCTCCGGATGCGCAGGCTCAGAGGCCATGGCTCACGGGCCCAGCCACTCCGCGGCATGTGGGATCTTCCTGGACCGGGGCACGAACCCGTGTCCCCTGCATCGGCAGGCGGACTCTCAACCACTGCGCCACCAGGGAAGCCCCATGCTTTGTTTTTGTTCTAAGATGCCTGCCTTCAGTGCTGGGAGTTCAGAAGGCACGGAGAGTTTTGAAGTCTCAGTGTCGTGAATCTACCCTCCCCACCTTCTGGGGTGTAAATTGAGCTGTGGTCCTGGACCTGCCATTTCTCTGTCTCTCACCTGCTTGACCTTGACATAGTAACATCACATTCGAAGCCTCCTTGGGAGAAAACCTCCCAAAGTGCTCTTTAAACGGTCCCCCCATTGAAACTCACATCTAGATTTTTGTCTCGAATTGGAACCTCACGAGAGCCTAGGACCTGAGTCTGATTTGGCAATAACTCAGCTTCCATGTGTGTGTGAGAAGCAGCTGCAATTGAAGTAAGTGACCTCTTTTTGCCCAATTAGAACGGAAGGGCTTGCAGGAATCCACAAAGACTCGGCCCTGGCAAGCACGATGAAATCTTCGTCTTGCAATTTTTAACAGAAATAATTATCAGAGTCACTGTGGCACAAGGGTCTGTGTATTTGGTTTCCTGATTTTGTATATAAAGAGTGTGAGTAGAAGAGAATATTTATAATTTAAAAACATTATTGGTAACACTGAAAAAAAGCAGCACAGCACATGGTGAAATAGATGTGTAGTATAGTTTAAACAATATTCTTTTGTACTCATGGAATGGTTTAGTGACCATGAGAAAATTTCTTTCTCAGAAATGTTCATAATTGGGAAAATAATTAAACCAATTTTATAACAACAACCAAAAAATCATGATAAATTAAAAAATGGCTTCTGGTCATTTGGTATAATTTTTTATGCTTAGCATTATTGAAATATATTTTAAAATTATTCAGTATTTGATAAAACAGGAAACCAAAGAAAGTTATGAAAAATAAAGGAAAATGAATATATCCTTTGACTTAACAATCTTACGTCTGTATTCTACAGAAGGAATACCATGATTATATAAAGATTTATCCTCCAGGATGATAATTAGAGTGGTATTTGTAATTTAAATACTAAAAAAGCCTAGATATTCATTAATAGACATTTTGGTGATCATACAATGGGGTAGTACATAGTCACTTAAAAAATGACTGGATTTGGAAGAAAGATGTGTGTGATATTTTTTAGGTGAAAATGTGAGTTGTAGACCAGAAAAATTACAAGATTCCACATTTGGAAAAGAAGTGTGTGTGTGTGTGTGTGTGTGTGTGTGTTTGTGTGTAAATTCACAGTGGAGTGTGTTTAAATTTAGGAACGAGTTAGGAAGGACAAACGGAATGTTAACAGTTACTAACTTTGGGAGGTGGACTGCATAGATGGAGTGTCCTTTATATAATTCAAACGACAAATGATGGGATTATAGGTAATTTTTCGTGCCTTTTAAATTATATACATATTTTAAAAATATATATCCTGAAACAATGTCGTTAGGCAGGATGAAAACCTGAAGACCAGGGGAAGATACATGGGGAAACTTTGAGCCAACACTGCCCTCTGCTGGGAAAGTTGTGTCATGCACCGGCTTGGTTTGCTGAGGGTCAGAAACTTTTGAAAGAGCAAGGAAGGTCGCTAAGAGTTAACCCAGTCGAGCGACCTTCAGACCTGGTCTGCATGTCAGAATACTAGGGCTGCACCCACGGAGAAGCGAACGGAACATGTTTACTACTGGGGCCAGGAATTTGTCCCGCGGTTGGTGCTGTTCGTCAGATGTGGGTTCGTGTCTCCATCCTTCCGTGTAGCTTTGCAAACTGAACTGGTCGAGGAAGTTAGTTGTGCTGGATTACACAGGAGGTTTTAGCAGAGCCAGAACTAGAACCCAGATCCCTTGATTCCTAGCCCAGAAAATTCTTTTAAATTCCCCCTCCCCCAATCCTTTCCTGTTGACTTTTGTGCCCTGAATCCCCATTTTGCCAGCAATGACCTTGCCCATATCCTGTGGTCTTTCCTCTTACAGGTGTCACCTGGGAGTTTCCTGGACTTTCTCCTCTAGCTTACCTCTTTGGCGGGTGCTGGAGATTCTATACCAATAAATTAGGAATCCAGCCCCTTTTTACCTAATTTTCATGGGAAAGCACCCAAACACAGGCCCCAGAATTAGAAGGCTTGGCTGGAATCAGGCTTCACCATTCATCAGTGATGAGACCTTGGGCAGGATAGAACAGATATTTAAGCTTCAGTTTCATCATCTTTAAAGTGGCAGCAAATAATAGTACTTTCCCTCTTAGGGCTGTTAAGGGATCAGATGAGTTAATCTATGTACAGCATCTAGCCTGGCGCCTGATATATTTGCTCTTCTTTTCCTAAAGCAATACAGCAACGCAGAGGGTGGTTAGAAAGTACAATGACCCTTGAATCCTGACGAAGAAAGGTGGCAATGGCATAAATGGACCCCATTCATTTCAGAGAACCTCTACCAAGTGTCCATGTAATTCTGACAACATCTCCCTTCAGATAGAGGAAAAATATATGGAAATAAAGGCACTACAAACTTTAGAAAATAAAATTATTTCCTACTTTCAAAGTTAAACTTTTTTTTGTAAAAAGTAAAAATAGTCTTTCTGTTTTCCAAGCATCTTCACGTGAGAAAGTAGACACCCCACAAATGAGCAGTTTATGAGAAAACTACTTTATGCACAGTATATTTCTGAACTAACAAAGTGACTTCAGATCCTTGATGAGCATTAAAATATCAAAAGTATTCAAATACTTAAGAAAGAAAAACAAAGCTGGAGGCATCATGCTCCCTGATTTTAAACAATATTATAAGACCTTCATCATCAAAACGGTATGGTATTAGCATAAAAACAGACACATAGATCAATGGAACATAATAGAGAGCCCAGAAATAAACCCATGTATATTTGGTCAATTAACTTACAACAAAAGAGCCAAGAATATACAGTGGGGAAAGGACAGACTCTTCAATAAATGGTATTGGGAAAACTGGACAGCCACATTCAAAAGAATGAAACTACACCGCTATCTTACACCACGTACAAAAATAAACTCAAAATGAACTGAAGACTTGGATGTAAGACCCAAAACCATAAAACTCTTAGAAGAAAACACAGGCAGTAAGCTCCTGGACATCAATCTTGGCAATGATTTTTTGGATCTGACTCTAAAAGCAAAGGCAACAAAAGCAAAAGTAAACAAGTGGGACTACATCAAACTAAAAAGCTTCTGCACAGCTAAGGGAACCTTCACAAAATGAAAAGGCAACCTACTAAATGGGAGAAGATATTTGTACATCATATACCTGATAAGTGTTAATATCCGAAATATTTAAAGGACTCATACAACTCAATAGCAAACAAAAACAATCTGATTAAAACATGGAAAGATGATCTGACCTTAAGCCAATAAGAAACATCCCTAACTGATAGTCTTACTTATTTTTCAGAAGCCCCTTTTCAGGGAGTTATTTAGTATTCTCCCATGTAAGCATGTCACATTAATTCATTTAGCAATTAAAAAGGTATTCAGATACTTCCCCAAACCGCTTTTCTACGTGACCTCATCATTACCGGATATTTTTGTATCTATAAGCAGGGCACTTTTGGAAACGCAGGTATGGGAGTGGGATTTATTCTGTTGGGGCAGGAGGAATGGGGTATTGGATATTGGACATATCCAGGATAGGGGAACCCAGAGTGAGGTGGTGAGGTGTTTGAATGTATAGGGGGCGCCGGGGACTCAGAGCACGGAGGCTGCCCAGGAATGGAAGGGGTAAGAGCGAGCAGAAAACAGGTGTGTCAGGGCCAGGCAGGGGCTCCTTGGAGAACAGCTGCATACATCAGTGGTTTCTCAACTCTGCTGCATGTTAGAACCATGGCGGTGGCTGAAAAATGTCCCCAGAGATATTAGGTCCTAATCCCTGGAGGCATGTGAATGTTACCTTATTTGGAAAAAAGGTCTTTGCAGATGTGATTCAATAAAGGATCTTGAGATGAGGAGGTAATCTTGCATTATCCAGGTGGGCCCTAAATGCCATTATGAGTACCCTTATTAGAGAGCGGTGGATAGACAGGCACAGTGGAGAAGGGGATGTGAAGAAGTAGGTAGAGGATGGAGTGATGCGGTCACACGTCAAGGGACGCTGGCAGCTGCCAGAAGCCGGAAGAGGCAAGGAACTGATTCTTCCCCAGAGCCTCTGGAAGGAGCGCGGGCCTGCTGTCGCCTTGACTCTAGCCCAGTGATACTGACTTCTGACTTCTGGTCTCCAAAACTGGGGGAGAATAAATTTCTGTTATCTTAAGTTACTCCATTTGCGGTGATTTGTTTGTTACAGCAGCTCCGGGGAACTAATAAAACCACTCAGGGGGATTCTAAACATTCCAATGGCTAGAGTGCACCCCAGGCCAGTCAAATAAGGGTGCCTGGGAGTTGGAGCCAAGCATCGGGATTTATTAAAGATCCCCAGGTGATGTCATGTTCACAGATCCCTTCCTCTTATTTCAAAATCTGCCCCATTTGCCTTTCTTGGAGTTAGATAGTCCGGCAATTAGGGATTTGCTCCTTGGCGTTTCTTGATCTGCGGCCTCAGCCATTTCCTAGCTGTACCTGGGGCAGAACTTGCTCTTGTTAAATCCTGATTTCAGATGATAATCCAGACATTTTCTTAGTTCAGACTAGTTAGCTCCAAAGGGAGGGTGGGGATAGAGTGGGTACCCTCAGATTTTGAAGAAGAGGCTTCATTGTGTTAGCTCACCAGGTAATTTGTCTGAGTTATCTTTGACTTCAGTTATTGCCTTCCAGTGAACTATTGGATTCTAAGCTCAAAATAACAGCGCGTTGTGGTTGGTCCTTGAGAAATTTTCAAAGAAAGTGAAATGAGTCTTATGGTGCATCAGCCTCCCTTCCTTTTAGGGATCCCTCCGTTGGGGACCTAGTGCCCTCCCCTGTCTTTCCGATGCAGCTCACAGGCTCTTTCCACTCACAGCCTTCCCTGTTGGTGAATCACTGCACCTTAAAGAGTTTAGTAGTTCTGTGTCCCCTGGCTCTGAGCCAAGGGGAACGGCACCCCCTCTAATAAGACACAATCTGGAACCTCCAGGGTTTGTACAGGAAGGAGAAGGTGCTGGTGAGGGATTACTGACTGAGCAATCTCAGCTCTGCTCCTTCACTTCTGTCATCTTAGGGTTGAACCTCCAGCCTCAAGAATTTGTTTCTCAACCTTTAACTCTCTTATCTCATAGCTAGGATAACCCGGGACTGTAAAGAAACAGTGAATTTTACTCTCCAGAGAGCAAAAGGAATTAAGCAGAGTATTACCCTCTATCAAAGATGCAACTTGGGCTTCCCTGGTGGCGCAGTGGTTGAGAATCCGCCTGCCAATGCAGGTAACACGGGTTCGTGCCCCGGTCCGGGAAGATCCCACATGCTGCGGAGCAGCTGGGCTGGGCCCGTGAGCCACAACTACTGAGCCTGCGCGTCTGGAGCCTGTGCTCCACAACAAGAGAGGCCGCGATAGTGAGGCCCGCGCACTGCGATGAAGAGTGGACCCCGCTTGCCACAACTAGAGAAAGCCCTCGCACAGAAACGAAGACCCAACACAGCCAAAAATAAACAAATAAACTAATAAACTCCTACCCCCAACATCTTCTTAAAAAAAAAAAAAAAGATGCAGCTTGCAAAGTAAATCTCACCAAAACTTGCCTACCGTCTGGAGCTTCTGGGCCCTGTCCTGCTCCCTTAGGAGTTGTGGAGGGAAAAGAGGACCCTGCTAAAAAATTCTCCCTTTTCACTTTAGCATCTCCTTTTCACCTTTTTTTTTTTTTTTTTTTTTTTTAGCGGTACGCGGGGCTCTCACTGCCGTGGCCTCTCCCGTTGCGGAGCACAGGCTCCGGACGCGCAGGCTCAGCAGCCATGGCTCACGGGCCCAGCCGCTCCGCGACACGTGGGACCCTCCCTCACCGGGGCACGAACCCGTGTCCCCTGCATCGGCAGGCGGACTCCCAACCACTGCACCACCAAGGAAGCCCTTCTTTTCACCTTTTGTGACAGACTCACTTCCTAGGTCAGGGGCAGGAAGCATTGTTTCTAGTACAGGTCGGACAGGATTCTGACTGTCTAACACAGGACACTCACCAGAGCCTTCGAGTAACTAAAATCACACGTGTGCAGGGATATGGGAAGCTGGGGAAGCACACATCTATCCCTCACATCTATCCTCTGATCCCTTGATGGCAAATACTGACTTACTGCGATCTCTTTTAGAAAGCATTTTTTTTTTTTTTTTTTATGCGTTACGCGGGCCTCTCACTGTTGTGGCCTCTCCCGTTGCGGAGGACAGGCTCCGGACGCGCAGGCTCAGCGGCCATGGCTCACGGGCCCAGCCGCTCCGCGGCATGTGGGATCTTCCCAGACCGGGGCACGAACCCGTGTCCCCTGCATCGGCAGGCAGACTCCCAACCACTGCGCCACCAGGGAAGCCCTAGAAAGCATTTTTACTTTTTAATACACTTCAAATGCTTTAGTACGGAGGAGTGAGTCAGGCGTAGGGCAGCAGCGCTCGCTTGTGTGCCTTCCTGCGTGTACGTGTGTCCCTGTGTATTTGTGGGAGAGTGAAGGGTCCCTCCGATGGCACAGAACTCAGCGGTGTCGAACATGCTCAGTGGCATGGGTGCTCTGGGTGCTCAAATACATGTTGATTGGCTGAGAATCCAATGTTCCTCCTGCGCTGGGATGCCGGCGTAGGTTTGGGCATTGGGGAGGACGGGAGAGTGTTGTCTCTGCTTGCTGCAAGGCCCATGGACAGGAAACAGGTGGCTTTGAGAAGCTCAAGCCTGAAGATGCTTTTAACCTCCTTAGGCTTTCAGAAGTGTAGGCTGCTATCATTTTTTTTTTTTTTTTTTTTGGCGGTACGCGGGCCTCTCACTGCTGTGGCCTCTCCCGTTGCGGAGCGCAGGCTCAGCGGCCATGGCTCACGGGCCCAGCAGCTCCGCGGCATGTGGAATCTTCCCGGACCGGGACACGAACCTGTGTCCCCTGCATTGGCAGGCAGACTCCCAACCACTGTGCCACCAGGGAAGCCCCTATCATTTTTTTGCTTACCCCACCAACTGCCTACGCCAGCCCTAACCCGAATCCAGTACTAACCCTTCCCCTCTCCCCTGCTGTTGCATTCCTGCAGGTGAGCGTCCTCTCTCACTGCCGGCTCAGCTCAGCACCAGTTCCCAGGCCAATTTAACTGGAGATAGGAGCCCTCTAAACTGCTTCTGTAGCAGTTCTTGTACACCCCCCCAACACACACACACACACACATTATAGTGGGTACATGGTATCCAGTCACCCTCTTTGCTGCTATAGCCACAAACCTTTGCCTTATTTCCCACTGGGATATACGGTATATAAACTGAGCCTTATAACAGGGCTCTTTTTCACATTTCCAGAGCCTGAGCCTTTGCTATGCGCCCAAAATATTTTTTGTCCTTTGTCCCTTGGCTCATTCTGTATTTACTAAGTGTCTGCTCACTTAGTAAATACCCAGTGTCCATGCTGGGCCTGGGGCTTGGTACCTGCACAAGGAGTTCCTGCTCGGACTCCCTGGCAGTGTCTGTCCCATCCTTCTCATCTGTCTGGGAGGCGGAGTCCTGTGATTCCCATCTGCACCTCCCCGCTGCGTGCTGGTATGTCTGGACCTCAGGGTCCTGATCACCCCAAGGCTCAGGCTGGTGGGAAGGAACATCTTGTTACTTTTCTCTTGAACTGCGGTGGGAGAGGCCTGCTTGAGCCTCCAGGGGCAGCCCATTCTGGTACCAAGAACAGCCTTTTCCAATCCTGTCCAGCCCCAGGGGGAATATTGAGAGCCGACTGTGGCCTGTGTCACACCGTCTTCCTCATGCCTCGTCCTGTGCTCATTAGCCAAGTCCTGAAATGCCCGGGTAAAGCATAGCAGCCTGTAGGGTGAGGTGCAGTGTGAGCGTGGGTATATAACGTGTGCATAATGGCGCCGTTGTTGGCAAAGAAGGACCTCTAGGAGGAGAAAATTAAACTCTCAGCTGGAGAAAGAAGCCTCCCAAAGTCAAATGAATCAGTTCCTTAAAAAGGAATGAAATTGTGCCATTTTCAGAGATGGGGATGGACCTAGAGCCTGTCATACGGAGTGAAGTCAGAAGGAGAAAAACCAATATCGTATATTAACGCAGATATGTGGAATCTAGAAAAATGGTACAGTTGAACTTATTTGCAAAGCAGAAATAGAGACACAGGTGTAGAGAACAAACGTATGGACAGCAAGGGGGTGGGGGTGGGTGGGAGGAATTGGGAGATTGGGATTGACATATATACACTATTGATATTATGTATAAAATAGATAACTAATGAGAACCTACTGTATAACACAGGGAACTCTACTCAGTGCTCTGTGGTGACCTAAATGGGAAGGAAATCCAAAAAAGAGTGGATGTATGTATACATATAACTGATTCACTTTGCTGTACAGCAGAAACTAACATAACATTGTAAAGCAATTATACTCCAAAAAAAAAAAAAAAAGGATGTCTTGAGCTTAAAAGATAGAGAGGGAGGCGGATTAGCATGGGGTGGGCAGAGGGTGGGCAGGGGACGGCCAGCTAACCTTAGGGAACAAAGAACTGGGTGGTGAGTCCTGGGTCCTACATATCTGTCTGCCATTAAGCCCATTGTGTGTCCAGGGTCTATTAACCATGTGTTTTGCTGCTTTGATATTTGAAGCCTTGCTCAACCCTGAGGGACTGCCCCTCCCAGGCTTGGCCTGTTCCTAGGTACAGTAAAGGACTCACCTGAGAGCGTGCCTTTCATATGCCTACCGACCAATCCAGAGCCTGTTCCTAAATCGCCTCCTTTATTGGGCTCTCACATCTGGGCCACTATCTCTTTTTGCCCTAATCACCGCAGGGCCAGCTAGAGACATCCCTTATGCCCCAGAGCTCGCTGAAACGGTTCAACTAGCCAGTCCTACACCTGCTAGCCCTGACCTGCCCGCTCTTTCCTGGGAAACCACAATAAAGGCACTTGCCTGCAATTCCCCTCATTCCCTCTGCCTCTTGACTGACCCTGGTGCTTCCTGTGTGCCCCCTGCCCCCATGGCATGGTGTGCCCCCTCTTCTAGGGTATGATGAGTAACAAACTGTCTTTTCCATGGCCATAGCCTCCTGGTCTGTTGGCCTCACACAATAATAATAACACTTCAAAGGTACAAGAAAGTCTGAGCTTCAGTTTTCTATGTTTATTTATTGGCTGCGCCGCGTGGCTTGCAGGATCTTAGTTCCCCGACCAGGGATTGAACCTGCGCCCTCGGCAGTGAAAGCATGGAGCCCTAACCACTGGACCACCAGGGAATTCCTCTGAGCTTCAGTTTTCTGATCACGAAAATGAGAGACTGGATTCAATGGACTATTTTGGAGTCTCCTTTTAATGACCCAGATAGGCTTGTTTGCTTCCCCCCGAACCCCCTCAGAACCGGTAACCTTGGGCGTCCTCCCCTCTCCCGGTCACTCAGGGGGCGGAAGATGCTGCCCAGCTTCCTGATCACTGCTGTGGGCATCCTTCCTAGCAATCCAAACGAAAGAACTCTGTTTAAGTGTACAATCCAGTCTGATTAATATAGGCGCAATGTTGTACAGCAGATGTCTAGAGCTTATCCATCCTGCATAACTGAAACTTCATGCTTGTCGAAGGACATTTCCTTATCCCCCCGCCGCATCCCGAGCCTCTAACAACCACCATTTTAACTCTCTGATTCTAGGAGTCTGACCATCATAGATGCCTCATATATATGGAATGATGCAGAATTTGTCCTACTGTCTGCTGTGTCTTAGAGGCAATTTTTTGGACTCTGGGGTTGCTCCAGCTTGTCACATGGATGTCTTGACCTGGGCACAGGGCTTCAGGTGTAGCTGCCCAGCACGGGTCATGAGGGTTCACACACATCTTAGATCCAGGCCCCTAGTTGATGTGGCCCCAGGCAGAGAACACTCCTGGCTGTGTATTTGCAAGAAGAGTAGTTTTACTGTCTAAGTCCCCTAGATGGTGCTACTTGTCAAGTGTGAGTGTTACTTTTCTTTTTTCCTTTTTTTCTTTCTTTTGAAACTGCTGGCATCTCCCTGTGGCTCCCAGGCGGAAGCTAGTGTCCCTTGCCTTAGTGGAAAGTTACTGCTGTCCGACCTGGTGAGTGATGTCAGAGATGATTTCTACCGGAAATAATCCTCACCTCTGGATATTTCAAAATGACTTAGGGTATGAGTGTGTTGTATGACTTGTTTACGTGTGTGCGCCTCGCTCTCATTCCTGGTCGCATGACTGTATCATCGGAAACACTGTGTGCGCGGAAGCAGGTTGATATTTACAGTGATCTGTCTGGGGAGGGAGGATGGAGAGAAGGGAGATGTCAGAATTCATCCCTTCATCCCTTTCTCTCCCTGATTCAACTTTTCGTTAGATAAGAAACATATCCAGAGACCCTGACCCATCACGAGCTTTCAAATGTCTCCCTTATCTGCTCTCCATCCTTCCTGACATGCCACCAGGTCATATCCATTTTTTTTTTGCATTATCAGGAGTCTTCCTAACAAGTATATATCCATTCACACCCATAGCTGACTGAAATCACTCTGGTCTGGGAGTCAGAATTTTAACAATGGAGATAAAAGGATGCTCTAGGAATGTAAGGAGACTTTTTGTGATGTGAGGGCTGAAAATGGGGGAAGACCAGGGACATCATGAGGGGTGGGTGAAGACCTGGGGAGATGCCAGACAGTTGAAGGAAGCACTAAGATGGGAAGTGGGGAGAAATGAAGGTACGTTTTGCCAGGTAATGTTGAGGACTGCTGGCCTCCTATACGAATGGGGCTCTTTTGATCCAACATGGAGGCCCTGGGAGCAATCTCTTAGCGGAGGAGATGCTCACTATACCTTGCTTGGGTCCCTGATACACGTCTGTGTGTACTCAAACCAACTGACAGGCATCTCATTTGTTCCCAGTAATTGCTTTATGTTAAGGAAGTCACTATAAAATAAACTCAGCCTTTTGGGAGGAGAAAAGTTTGGTTGCTCACTGGTGAAAACAGGTGGGCTGCAGCTCTTGGTGCAATTTGTTAGGTGCTATTGGCAACGTCTTATGGCTTTGCTCTATCATTTGAGTCCGCGGGAGGTCATCTCCTGGTGAAGTAGGTCATCAGGAGAAAGGTGGGGCAAGGACAGGCTTAGGCTTCCTGATACTCTGGGCTTTGGAGGAGTGAAATGTGAAGTGAGGAGAGAGAGGGTCAGAAAAGGAACAGCTGTCACCCAAGTAATGAGTTCAGTTGAATCAGTCATTTTCAGTTTTCTCTTTGTAGTTAATTTCCATATTACAGTCTAAAGCAAGACTTGTGTCCTGACTGCTTTTGTTTTCCTTCATTTCACTCTGTAAGCTTGATTCCAGCTTTTGTATTTTATAGTCCACTGATTTGGACATGCAAAGAGTATGTTGAGGAAAGAAGGGTAGGAAAACTGAAGAGGGAAAGAAGGCTGACAAGGGAGCAGAGTCTCTTGCCTTCTGTGGTGTATGTCCTGACCCCTGGGACACAGGCTCGCAAGTTGACGCAGGCAACCCACACTCCTCTGTGATGTGGTGGTGCTGTCCGACTCAGGTGATGGGAACACACCGTTCTTGCAACTTATCTGATTTCTTAAATAGACCCAGGGTTCTAGTCTGTCTTACTTGCACACACCATCAACTTCTTCTAAGATGTTGGCTGATAAAGGCTTAAAATATCACCTCTCCTAGGGATTTTTGTACCTTGATTAAGACCTCTTGAATGAAATCCAGACTCCTTAGTTTGTTTTCAGTGTCCTCTATGCTCTGTTCCCAGTCTTACCTTCCTAGATATACTCCCCTTTCAATGCCTTTCAAGGCAGCCACGTCACTGGACAGTGAGCTCTTCCAAGGCAGGTGTATGATTTACCCTTTGGTATTTGTGGTAGATACCTAATGAATCATGCTTCCCCGAATTCAAACCCCATGTATTCTCTTCCCTCACTAAGTCTGGATTGACCTCATGACTTGCTTGTACAAATAAAACATGGTGGAAATGATATTGTACAAGTTTCTGGGTCTAGGCCATAGGAGGCCTTGCAGCTTTTGCTTTTGCTCACTTGATGTAAGAGGGGAGCCCTGGAGTATGCAAGACCATGTGGAGAAGGTGAGGGCCATCTAGCTGCTAGCTGGTCACAGTCATCTTGGTGGAGATGCCAGATTATGCCTGAGGCCATCCTGGATTTTCCATTCCTGGTGAAACCATAAGCTGATTGTGGAGGGGAGATAAGCCATGCTCCTGAGCCCAGTGTAGATTGCAGAATTGTGAATAACTAAGTGGTGGTTGTTGTCCTAAGCCACTAAGTTCTGGGATATTTGTTACACAGCAATAGATAGCTGATACAGTATTGTAAATCATCTTTGTATCTGCACGCCAAACAGAGTTTCATTAGTTGGCTCAATATTTCTTAGGCATGCTTCACACCTTCTCATGCCCCCATGCTCATGTTCTGCCAACCTGGAAAAACTGATTTTTCCCTTTTATCTACCAAAACACAACGGATTCTACCTTCTCTGATGCCCCAACTAGGATTGATCCTCCCCTCCTTCTGAACTCCTTTGGTGTCTCCTGCTATTTGGCATATCCTGTCTTTGTGTATATGTCTTTCTCACTAATTAAATTTTAAACTTTTCAAGGTCAGGTTCTATTGTTTTAAACGTCTTTACGGAGATATAATTCACACACCAACACATTCACTTGTCTGAAGCGTACAATTCAGTGGGTTTTAGTGTATTTGTAGAGTTGTGCAACTATTACCACAATCTGAGTTTGGGATAATTTCATCACTCCAGAAGGAAACCCCATACCCATTCCACCCAACCCCTAGCCTGAGACAACCACTAATCTACTTCTAAAAAAAAAAATTATTGAAGTATAGTTTATTTGCAATGTTGAGTTCACTAATCTACTTTTGATTTCCACGGATTTAGGCCTTTTTTTGGTCAAGCAGTGGAAGTCTGATCACTCTGTGTTGACTAATTGAGTGAAACCTCTAAACCTTTTCGAGACCAGGAATGATGGTGCAGTGGTCCAATTTCAGGTTCAGTGACAGGAGCAGAGAGGGACTTTTGCTGAGGAAGGTTTCCATGGCACTTCATACATTGCCCCATAGCTGCATCTCTGTTACTCCTCAGAGATGAGTGTTCTGGAGAAAGGACATGGTGAGATCTTGAGTCAAAGCTTGCTTCTGCTGGTTACTAGTTCTGAGGTCTAGCACTAGTTACCCACCTTCTCTGAGCTTTGGTTTCCTCAGTGGTAAGACTTCATAAAGAGATGACACACAGGGTAGAGTTCCCTGTGCTATACAGTAGGTTCTTATTAGTTATCTATTTTCTATATAGTAGTGTGTCTATGTCAATCCCAATCTCCCAATTTATCCCTCCCCGGTAACCCCAATAAAAATTAAAAGAAAAAGAAAAAGAAAAGAGATGACACACAGGGGACACCTCCCACACCTCCCATTGTACATACAAAGTTATTTCCCTTCTCCTAGCGCTTGTCCTTTCACTATCCTCTGTGTCCTCTTCCACCCCAGCTGCCCCACCCAACTGGGTTGCTTCCACCCCACCCAACTCTGCTCCGGGTGGATTGCTCTGCTTGAATGAGAACTGGGTGGACCAAGGCACTGTGGGTGGGAGGTACCTGGAGAGCTGGGGACCGTGTCATGGCACCAGGAGGATGATGTGATACCCTAGGACCAGACATTCCCAGATAGAAGACTCCCTGGATAGAATTCCACCAATCCCTTCCAAAGATAAGACTTTGGACCATGGCTCTTCCTCTTTTAGTTCTCTCTGTGGTGATTTTTGGGGCACAGGTGTCTAGGCGGCCATTTAGTTGCAGACGAGGTTAGCTGCAGATTGCTGGTCTTTTTGTACAGATTGGCTGACATAGATTTGCTCACACAGAACGCTGGCTAAGCTTTGTGGTGGTTTGGGCTCCCCTGGAAAAGGCAGGAGACAAAGACAAATGTGGGCAAACACAGGGCTAGGCTCCTCTGAATATGCCGGTGGATTTGATGTACTCTGTTCTCTCTCAGCTTTCACAATATTTACAACTGGGGCCGCATGTTTCATGCTGAACTCCTGTGGAGAGAGCAGGCAGGGAGCAGGCTGCGCCACGTGCAATGCCACATGCTGTCTGCTGGGCATCCCCACCAGAGGGCTCCTGGGGGCACGGGGATAAAACTGCACAAGCAGAGCAGCTTCGGTAGAGTCAGGGCATTCTTGGGACAGAGTTGTTCACTGTCATCGCACAGGCAAGGTGGGAGGGACCCTGGCAAACACTGAGAGGTGGGGTTGCTCTCTAGCTTGGTCTCATGGGGCAGAACTGACACATTCACCGTGCTCGGACTCTGATTGGTTCCCGCTTTGGGCAAAGAGGACCAAGAAGGGCCTTTTGCTCCTCAGTTTGCCCCTAGTCCTGTAGTCTCAGTAGACGTAGCTCCAAAGCCTGGTGCTGTCCCCCTCAAACCTGCCAGATGCTCTGGTGAAGCTCTGCATGTTCTGCTGTACACCACTGGGTCTTCCCATCTTTGCTCTGAGCCAGGCTGCTGGCTGCTCTGTGTAGCCCTCCCACCCCTCCCAGGGATGGAGTCGGACATGGGGACTGGGGACGAGTTGGGAGGTTCAGATCATGGTTCCTTCCGCTGACTGTTAAGAGAATTCCCATCACCAGCATGGTGGCTTCTGCAGGATTGGGGGTACCTACCTGTCAATCTAGCTCTGTCCTTGGTCAGGAGCGATCAACACCATGAGCTTCGTTAGCGTCCTTCTTCTCAGACAAAGCCCCAGGGTGAAAGAGAGGAAGCTGTCGTAGGTGTGTCCTAAGTGCAGGAGCAGGGGATGGGCATGTGAGGATGTGAGCAAAGACATGCAGGAGACTCACTCTCGGACCCTTTTGATTGTTTTCTCCCCCAATCCCTTCTCCACTCCTGCACCCCAACACTCTCAAAAATAGGAAGTGATGTCATCACACATGTGCATGCCTCCCCTTCCAGCGAGGATGCCTCCCTCCAGGTCACCGCTTCCTGTTTCTGAGTCATCAGGAAGGTAATTTCCCTCTGATGCTCTATATCCTCAGGGACACTCTGATCACGAGCACCTACCCAGTCTCCACTTCTTCTATCCTTTCTTTTCTTTTAAATAAAAAAGAAAGTGCACCCCACCCCCCACTAAAAAAAGGAAAAAAAGAAAAACTAAGCTAAACACAGTACAGCTGCTGGTCTGAGCTGCTGCAAGCTCGCGAAATGCATGGTGGATTACAGCCGTCAGCCCCTATTTGGAAGGATGGCTGAGTGCCTGGGTTTAATTGGATAATTACAAGTGAAGATGATTCTGGAGAGCCTCTCCTTCTGTAAGAAGATCTGCCCTAGATCTTGACTACTAAGGGAAAGAGGGGTATTTGACTGCTCTCCCAATATATAGAATGAATCAAAGTGCCAGAATAAGATACCCCGGAGGAACAAGACAGCACTGGAAGGATTTGTTAAGAGTCAACTGAAGCAAATCTTCAAAGAGCCAGTTGTGTAGACAGACCCCACTGCATTTTCCCCCTTCTCCTTTTCTCTCCCCGTCCTCCTTCCTTTGCAGTCCTCCCTCCCCCTTTCCCTCCCTCCCTCCCCCCTCCTTCCTTCCTTCCTTTCTCTCTCTTTCTTTCTCTCCTTCCTTCCTTCTTCCTTTCTTCTCTTTCTTTCTTCTCTCTCTCTCTCCCTCCCTCTCTTATCCCTTCCTTTTTCCCCTCCTTCTTCCTTAAATCATACACCATACTTGCACTTGCTTTCTGCCTATTTTTCGCTCTCTCTGATTTTCACAGGAGGGAGTGACTAGTAAGATCAGGGATATAAAGCAAGTGCTTAGGGCTCAGTAATTCATTTCCTAACCACTTACTGAATATACTAGGTGCCAAGTGCTTTGCTAGGTGCAGGGCTCAGAGATGTATAGGGTACCCTCCTGGCCTTCAAGAATCTCAGAGTCTGTGGAGACATTTTGTTTAATCATCTGTCACCTGTGGATGGACACTGGGGTTATTAAATGATGTTTTAAATAAAACAGGGGTGGGATGAGAGGCTGGGAGGGTCAAGTGGAATTCAAAACTAGAGAAGTGAAAGGAAGCAAGGATCACAAGTGCATTTTTGGTGGATTTGCCTGCATTAGGGAAGGGGCATACATTCTGCACAGGCTGGCGGCAAGAAAGCCAGCGGTGGAGTTGGGAAGATCTATAAATTCCTAAGGGCCCAGGACCCCGAAGACACTTCCTACTAATTACCCCCAAATTTCTCGGCATAAGTCGGGAGGGAGGCCAGACCTGGCGGAGGTGGGGCAGTTGGTGTGAGAAGGGGGAAGAGAAGAATGGCCTCTCCAGGCTTTGCAGGGGGAGTTGGGGCTGGCAGATTGGAGACCTGGCCGCACCCCACGTGATTTCCTTCCCCACTCCCAGGGGGCTCCCCCTCTCTTCATAGTTTCTTCTTTGTTTTCCTTGCCCTCCGAGCTGTTAAATTTCGGTTGGGAGTAGAATTGAGGAGCTTTAAAGTCAGTGCCATGGAAATCTTGCAACAGAGGGATCTAGAAAACCTCTCCATCTGAGCCAGCCTCCCAGATCGAAGCCCGGCCTCCCGGGAGTGTGGCCCCAGCCTCTGACTTCACGAAGGGCCAGCGGGACCCGTGGCCCACAGCCTGGGCTTGGAGGCAGAGGACCGTCCAGGTCCTGGTGCTGCGTGGCCACGGGGCGGGCTGTGGAACCACTCTGATCCTCGGTGCCTAGGCTGTGTGAACCTCAAGGACAGTGACGCAGGCACACTGTGGGTCACGATAGTGACCGTCCTGAGTGTCTGGACTGTCGGCTGCTCTACGGGACTCCTCTCCTCCCTGCCCGGTCACACCCTCACCTCGTGCACTGGCGTTCCCCCGTCCACTGAATCCTAATCCCCTTCTTCTTATTTTTTAAAGTCTTTATTGAATTCATTACAATATTGCTTCTGTTTTATGTTTTGGTTTTTTGGCTGCAAGACATCTGGGATCTTAGCTCCCCAGCTAGGTATCGAACTCGCACCCCCTGCATTGGAAGGCAAAGTCCCAACCACCGGACCTCCAGGGAAGCCCCCTAATCCCCTTCTAATCCCATCCCGGTGAGAAGATATCAAGCGTCTGCAGCCTGGCCTGCGAGCGCCCCTCCCGTGGGGCGGGGGCGTGGTCTTCTGGGCTCCGCGGGCCAATACCATTTCCTGTGTTATTTGGGCTCACTCACTGGGGTTACTTTGGAAGCATGGCTTTGTGGGGCTTCTGGGAGCCTGGCTGGGAATTAAGCAACCGCTTTACTCTGGTGCACTGAAGCCGCTGCTTCCCAGAGCCAGGGGCCCTCAGCCGGAGAAGATGTGCTGGGAAAGTGGGTGAAATTGAACTTCTTAGGTTCCCAGGGGGACAGAGGAGAGCGTGGAGGCTGTCTTCTCTCCAGAGGTTCTGACGAGGACCGATCTTGGTTGTGAACCAAGTGATGAGGAAAGCGGGGTGCAGGATACACAGAGGTGGGTCCTCTCAGCCCTAAGTCCCCACGCTGGGGACGGGCTGGACCCTGCGACTGGGAGAGAGAAGGGAGAAGAGGAGAAGCAGGGGAGGAAACAGAACGGAAAGGAGAAGGGAGATGGAGGGGGCGGAGGGGGTCGGTGGAGAGAGAACGCTGCCACACGCACAGGAAATGGCTTATTTTGCTGCAGACGCCCCTGCCTGCCGTAGCTTTCCCTCCTCGAGGTCCGTCTGTCCCATTCTCCTCAAGTGCCCTTTCGGGGGCAGAACCTGCTCTTCTATAGGGTATGAACGTGGAGGTTCCCAAGCTAAGGAGCTGGGGGAGGGGAAGGGGGCCAAGAAAAGGCACCTTTGATCTAAGGGGGTGACCCAGCCTAGACTCCCGTTTCATCCACCAAGGCAGACGTTGGCTGCCCTCCAATTCCTTCCCTGGCCTGCTGTAGGCCAGTCTCTAGGAGCACATCCTCCATCAGTTTTTTCATTGTTCACCGCGTGCCGGAAACTTCCAACACAGCAGCTTTCTAAAGACTTGATCCCGTCTTTTGAGGTAGGTGTTACCACTCCCATTTTACAGATGAGTGGTCTGGGGCTCAGAGAGTTTAAGGAGTATGTCTCGGGTCACACAGCTGTTAAGAGGCAAAGCCAGTTCTCAGCTCCACTTCTGCCTGGCTCCAAAGCCATTCCTTACGGTGCTTGACAAAACCCAAATTTTCTTTGATTCTCTCTCCAAAACGTGTCCGGATTCTGTCTACCTTCCTTCACACCCACTGATACATCCAGACCGGACCGTTGTCATCTCTTAACTGGCAATTTGCAATAGCTTCTTAACTGATCACCCTGTTCCTGCTTTTGTCTCTGTCCAACGTGCTCTCCACAGGGCTCTAGAGAAATAGTCTTAAAAGGTAAATTGGCTTAGAACACGCCTACCCATAAAACTCAAGGGCTTCCTAGTGCAGTTGGGCTCAAATCTGGACTTCTTAACGTGGGCTGCAGGATCTGTAAGAGCTGACTCAGCTCTCTCCGAGGGTCTGAAACTCATTACACAGTTTTATTAGTACCACTGTCTTCTTTACTTAGCGTGATCCAGCTACACTGGACATTCAGTTCTTTTCTACCTCAGAGCCTTAGCACATGCCGCTTTTTCAGAATGGAAGATGTTCCCTCCAATCTTCATCTGGCTAATTCTTTTTTTTTTTTTATAAATTTATTTATTTATTTTTGGCTGTGTTGGGTCTTCGTTTCTGTGCGAGGGCTTTCTCCAATTGCGGCGAGTGGGGGCCACTCTTCATCGCGGTGCGCGGGCCTCTCACTGTCGCGGCCTCTCTTGTTGAGGAGCACAGGCTCCAGATGCGCAGGCTCAGTAGTTGTGGCTCACGGGCCTAGTTGCTCCGCGGCATGTGGGATCTTCCCAGACCAGGGCTCGAACCCGTGCCCCCTGCATCAGCAGGCAGATTCTCAACCACTGCGCCACCAGGGAAGCCCCTCATCTGGCTAATTCTTATTCATTGGTTTGGATTTCAGCTTAAGTGTCACTTCCTCATAGCGAAGAGACCTTTCCTGAACCCCTCAACTGAATGAAACCATCCTTGTGCTTGGAGCTTCTTGGTTGGCAAAGAAGGAAACGGGATGAGTTACAAAGGTCTCATTGTCAGAAGGGAGAGAGAATGCTAGTTCTTCATGGGTGAGAGTTTCCTCTGGCACTGAATTCCTTCCCTAGGAATCATAAGCTAATGTGAATGGCAGACTGTCCTCAACATAAATCATACGGTTAAGCTTGGCCTGGATGGACCACTCTCTGTGGGAAGACCTGCCAGGGGAGGCTTCACAGAGGAGATGGGTAAGACCTCTCCCTTGTGGATGGAAGGATTTGGATTAGCTAGAAGGGAAAACAGCCTGGCCATGGCTTGATGAAGTGTGGGAATGAAAGCACTGAAAGACCAGTGTGTAGTAGGCACCTCGTATATCTTAGCTTGGATTTTTCTAGTCCTTAAAGTTTCCTTAGTAATGCACACCTCTGCTGTGGTATCCACTGTGGCTTTTAGGCCAATCCACAGAGGGGCTAATCCCTGTCTGCCTCCTGTGTTCACTTCCTCTTTATCCACCCAAAGGTTTCACCAACTCTGCCCAGTAGGGCCGGGACTAGGGTGCAGCGGGCGAGGCGCTGAGGGCATTTGGTGGGCGAGCCGAGCTTGAGGACCTGCTCAGATGGTTCACCCTGGGACACTAACTCCTGTGGGCCAGTGTCTGACCTTAGCCAATCAGGCCATCACCAGTTATGCTGAAAAAAGCAACAGAAACCTTGATTCAAGTGTGTAGGGAGGAAGTGGAGAGTGGCCCTAGAAAGAGGCCAGGAGTTGGACACATTCATCGAAAAGCCCTTTCCAAAAACATCTGACTTAGTTTCTTTACATTGTCAAGAAGACTTTTAAAGCCCAGCTGCCTCTTATTAATCCTGTTTGGGCTGATCGCCTTCCTGCCAACCTAGCTTTCGGGCTGTGCCAGCATAAACGGCTAGGTGGAAGTGAAGGGCACACGGAGTGACGTCAGTGGCTAGGTCTGGGCTTCAGATCTCAGCCCAAGCAGCTGAGAACACAGCACCTTGGTCCTCTTCCAGTGAGAACAGAAAATGCTCTACCCACTGCCCTCGAAGGCCTGCAAGCCTTGGGGGGACCGGAGGATGGACGGGAGAGCGTAGGGTGCCCATGCTGGGTGACTTAAGGGGTGGCCTGTAGACTCCAGGGCCATAAATCTTTCTCAGCATGAGGTAGGGAAAGGAGCATGAGTCTGGGGGATCACAGAGCCCTGAGTCTGAATGTAGGCATTTCCTAATTGTATGACCTTGGGCAAGTTAACCAATATCTCTGAACAGCGTTTCCTCAATGGTACGATGTGAATAATGATGCCAGTACCCACCTAAGAGGGCTGTTGTTGGGATTAAAATGGGTTTCTTTACGTGAAGGGTTCAGCACAGACAGGGTCTGGTGCAAAATAGATGTTCAATAAATGCTACCTCTCTTTTTCCCTCTCCCCTCCCCCCTCCCTCCCTTCCTTCCTTCCTCCCTCCTCTCTTCCCCTCTCCCCCTTCCCCTCCCCCCAGTTTTCCCTCCTTCTCTTCTATCTTTTCCTCCCCCCCCCCCCCCCTCCAACTTTCCTTCTCCTCCTTCAGAGAAAGCTAATACCTAACAGTCTGTGGGAGTTAGGTGAATTAGGCGGGATGAAATCAACAAGGAACACAAACCTTGAAAGGCTTAGGAGTCAGAGGCATCAGAATCTCAGTACCTCTGAAAACTGAGAGACTAGGAAGGGGCAAAACACAGAAGGGCTGGCGGAAGGTTTGCACAAAGAACACGTAGGTACTCATATTCACTCTCTCTTCAGGCATCCAGGCAAGTGCCCCTCTACCTGTTTCTCCCCACCACACACTCCCCCCAAGGTTGTAGACTTAGCCTGGCATTCATGTAATGTGCTAAAAACAGGTACTAAGGGAAACTCTGCACCCCGAAGTGCAAAGGGAATATACGTGGGCTATTTAGATAAGTGAGATTCCCTTAGCCCCTTCTGCTGCGGAGCACCCTCAGTGCAGGAGGCCAGGTGAGGAGAGTGGAGATTGTATTCTGGGAAAACTGTCCAGCTCCAGACAAAGACCTGACGGAATAGATGGATCCTCCCTGGAGCTCTGGTGAAGCTCATCAGGCAATTAGCCCTGCCTATACATGAGAAACCTCTAATAAATGCTTTGTTCCTCACCATTAAGTATGAAAAGAGGAAGTCAAGAATCACCAAAATTTGAGGCAAGCCCAGAAGGTCAAACATTTGACCATTAGGAGCTCAAGAGGGAGAAAAAAAAAAAAAAAGAAAAAAAAAAATAGAGGGGTTAACTATCAAAGAAATGGGAACAAAATCTTCAAAGCATCTAAAGTCCTGGATTTCCAGTCCAGAAAAGCTTAGTGAATGCTTAGCCTAATGGATGAAGAAAAGAGGCCTCATGCAAGGCACGTGATTGTGAAATATTAGGACCCTACCAGAGAGGAGGAAAGCAGATTGTATGCAAAGGACCAGAAATCAGATAAGATTTTCAACCTTTTGGATATGGTGTAGCAGTGCCTTCCACATCCTGAGGGAAGAATGATTTCCCACATAGTCCTAGTCCTAAAAAAATGACCAGTCAGGAGTGAAGGCAGGTCTGGGGCTTCCCTGGTGGCTCAGTGGTTAATAATCCGCCTGCCAGTGCAGGGGACACGGGTTCGAGCCCTGGTCCGGGAAGATCCCACATGCCACGGAGCAACTAAGCCCGTGCGTCACAACTACTGAGCCTGCGCTCTAGGGCCCGCGAGCCACAACTACTGAAGCCTGCACACCTAGAGCCCGTGCTCCGCAGCAAGAGAAGCCACCACAGTGAGAAGTCTGCACACCACAGCAAAAGAGTAGTCCCCGCTCAACTAGAGAAAAGCCCGTGCGCAGCAACGAAGACCCAACGCAGCACCCCCCCCCAAAAAAAGAAAAACAAAGAGTGAAGGCAGGTCTCAAAAAACGTGCCTTCCTTGCACCCTTTTTTCAGAAAGCTACTGTAGGATGTGCTCCACCAAATGAGGATGAAAACCAAGAAATAGCAAGACTTGGAATCTAGGAATCACAGACAATAAAACCGATGGAAGTACAGGAAATTAGTAAGATGATGGAAAGGGAAGCTCAAGACAACAGAGAGGAGCAGCCTAGTGAGAAATCCTTCCATATGAAAGGGATGGTGGACGATTGTGTGAGAGAAAGATAACAAGTGGTAGATTTCCTGGTGTGTTTCACTGTATTGAGAGTTTTACTGTTGTTTTGGAAGGTGTGGGCTGAATTAGAGATAGATACTAGAAAGACAGATTGAAAACAAAAGCAATTATGCAAAACAAAATGTGTACAAGGGAAAGACATTATCATAGTATACTAAATGTATAAAAATATGTAGATATGTTAATATAATTGTTGAATAATAATTTCACCACTAAGCATAATGTAACTATATGGGGAGGATAGAGGGAGGGAAAAGGGATGTTTGTATGCCTGGTGGGGCATGGTGAGGGGTTGGTAAAGAGAACAGGATCTTTATCTTCCGTAGTAGGAAGAGAAAAGATAATGTCAAACTATAAACAGTTAAAATAGAGTATACTATGGGCTACGGGCTATTTAGAAAAATGAGGATTATAGAAAAATATTTTAAAAATTATTAAGACATAGCACTGTTGGACTTCAAAAAAACTATGCTTGTGCATTACTTTGAGATAAAAGGAATGGGAAGTGAGGAGTGTTTATTTTACAGTTGGGTTGTGAAGACCATCAACCAAAAGTGGGATTTTGAGTCATAGTGACTTTTTTAAGGATAGGAGAGGCTCAGGTGCATTTATGAGCTACAGTCTGAGGGGGATGATAGAGAGAGATGGAAGATCCAGAAAAAAAGAGAGAGAATTCATGTTGCAGGATAAGATCTAAAGCAGAGGTAGGTGGATGAATTAATCTCAGAAAAGTGTCCAGAGAAGGAAGGGTAGGTCTAGACACAGATGCATTTGGGATGCTGAGAGAGCTCTCACCTGAGGGCACCTATTTTCTTTGTGAAATAAGAGAAAGTATGTGTAGTTAGAGTGAAGACATTGTTAGGGAGACAGTTTAAGGAGAGTGTTAAAGTTGGAATCATTACTGTAGTGACTAGGGACAGAGAGCTGACCTGGGCAGGGAACAGGGTATCTGAGCAGACCTGAGAATGGAAACTATGCCTTTGGAATGGCAAACCTTCCCAGCTGTGCATTTTCTCTAGTCACCTCTGCAATCCTGGGGAGCATGCGTGTTGGGATATTGGGGATTTGCTAGATGAGCATAGCCCCAGGACCAAACCGAGGAGATGCAGGTGATGGAGAGAAATAATTGACGGTCTGTCGTGTAGGGTCTGGTCTAGAGAAGGGAGGAGATGAAGCAGAGAACCGTGAACAGACTGGGAGAAAAGGCTGCAGGGGTTTGGTGCGCTCTGTGAAGATGGGGAGTAAAGTGGGAAAAAAAGAGAGCGAGGGAGCTGAAGGACAGGGTGTTGTCACTGGAAGTGGGCCCTAGAGTCTAAGAGGCTAAGATTTTGGCAGTGGGGCAGTTCTAGCGTGGACAGTTGACCTGAAGATGATGAAGCCAGGGTGCCCAGGATGAGGGCAATGCTTGCGGTGAGGAGAAGCTAGTGAGACCGTTGCCAAAGTCTGACGACTGAAGGTAGAATTACGAGGAGGTCAAACATGAGTGCTGTGAGGCCAGGCAGAGAGTGGCAGAGCCAGATAGCTAGAGGGCCAAAAGGGGGGGTGCTTTCAAAAATGAAAGTGAGAAGGTGGGAGAACATCCCAGCTCTAGAAAATGGGACTTAGAAATGGGTACACGCCACATTCTACAGGGCTGTAAGGGAAGTGATGTCCTTGGGGAAGGGTCAGCTTCAGATACAGCAAGTTGATGGAGGGAGTACCTTTCAAAGGTGTGCGTGGGGTTTCTAGACTTTGACAGTATTGGGAGGGAGGTTACCAGAAAGCAGATGAGTCAGCTGAGAGGCAGAGGGGCATGCGTCTTAAACTGAGGTCGAGGAGATGAGAGGCGTGGAACTAACTGATTTTAAGGGTTGGATTGAAAAACTCTGATGCAGAAACATTTTCTTTTATTGGAAGAGAGACAGACCTACAGATGAGGTGGGGAGAAGGGCAAGGTCAAACACACTGCCTACATCTGGTCCTTAGGAGCTCCCCAAATGGAAAACAACAAGCAAATGCTACCCATGCCAGAGAGGAAGGGGATTCCCACGCTGCTGAGTGGGCTGGAGTCCTACTAGTTATTTCAGTTTAATGCTTTTAAAATGGGTAACACAAATCCAGCAGCTTCTGATTAGCACGGTCAAGCTCAACTTACTTGATGACCAGGGTATGTCTAAGAATCTTGTTTTTCTCCAGGACTAAAATCAGGTTGGGAATCTTAGGATGGTATTTTTCTCGAGATGGGTGTCTGTTAAAATTAATTTTGTTATTTTCTGGAACTGCCCTATGCCCTACATAGGGCTTCTTCAACTTACTCTTTGACTCCCATCATTTAGTATTTTCTAGGGTTTCTTGCAACTTTCCTTGACAGAATTCCACCCTCCCCCACCCAATTCCCTGCTTCCTGAGGACTGCTGGAGCTAATCACACAACTGGGGGGGGGGGATTAATATCGCTACAAATTCATGAGGGGGTGCTTCCTACTTCTTCAAGAAAAGCAAAGGCCAAAAAACATGATCTTCCTCAATATCTTTCTTTAAAATTAATTTTTATTGGAGTATAGTTGATTTACAGTGTTGTTAGTTTCTGCTGTACAGCAAAGTGAATCAGTTATACATATATCCACTCCTTTTTAGATTCTTTTCCCATATAGGTCATTACAGACTATTGAGTAGAGCAGGGGTCCCCAACCCCCAGGCCACGGATTGGTAGTGGTCCGCGGCCTGTTAGGAACTGGGCGTCACAGCAGGAGGTGAGCGGTGGGCGAGCTAGCAAAGCTTCACCTGTATTATCAGTCGCTCCCCATCGCTTGCATTACCGCCTGAGCTCTGCCTTCTGTCAGCATTATGGTGAGTTGTAGAATTATTTCATTATATATTACAATGTAATAATAATAGAAATAAAGTACACAGTAAATGTAATGCGCTTGAATCATCCTGAAACTATGCCCCCCCCCTTCCCCGTCCGTGGAAAAATTGTCTTCCACAAAACCGGTCCCTGGTGCCAAAAAGTTTGGGGACTGCTGGAGTAGAGTTTCCTGTGCTCGACAGTAGGTTCTTATTAGTTATCTATCTTATATATAGTCATGTGTATATGTCAATCCCAATCTCCCAGTTTATCCCTCCTCCCCTTTCCCCCTTGGTAACCGTGTTTGTTTTCTACATTTGTGACTCTATTTCTGCTTTGTAAATACATTCACTTGTACCATTTTTTTTTTTTTTTTTTAGATTCCACAAGTAAGGGATATTATATGATATTTGTCTTTCTCTGTCTGACTTCACTCAGTATGACAATCTCTAGGTCCATCCATGTTCTGCAAATGGCATTATCTCAATAGAGCTACCATATGATCAATATCTTTAAACTTTCCTATACACTTTTCTAACTGATCTGCAGCTGTACTTTCCCTGCTGTTTTCTGCAGGCTTAGAGCTTACTTGTGCTTTGTGTTCAGATCTGAGGAGTTGCCATGCTCTTGGCCCGACTCCTGTCACATCAGGCACTGCTGCATTAATCAACCCCTCTACCTCCTCTCCCCGTCTTGGCTAATATCCTCAGTCTTTCTCTCTCTTAACAGTTCCTTCCTCTCAGTCAATAAACATAGTCAAGTCTTCCCCATTCTAGAAACACCAAGGTCCACCAGACCCTCTCTTGGTCTCTGAACCCCTTAGCCACTTCTCTTCTCCTTCAGTCTGCTATCGAATTGCACTTTTGGAGACCAGTGTCTCCCAAATGGCTGTATCCAGAGGATCTTTTTTTTTTGCATTTATTCTAGGTTTTCTCTAGCTTTCTTCTGAATCCGGCACTACTGATGACTCTCATTTTCTTATAGCATTATGCATTTGGCTTCCAGAACTCTATAATCTCCTGATTTTTCTTGTACCTTTCCAATTATTTATTAACTGTCTCCTGCAGGAGATCCTCTTCTGTGCAACTTCCCAGTATTTGGGTTCTCCCTTGGGGCCTGTCCTTGGCTCGCTGAGCTTCTTCTGGGAAGAGCTCATCCATACCTATGACTTCAGCTACCACCTAGATGTAGGCAACCTCCAGGTCTCTTTGGGAGGACCGGATGTGTACATTCTGTTGCACCTCTGCTTGAGGTCTCACAGACACCTCAATTCAATATCTTCAACACTTGACTCATCATTTCAAACCAGCTGTCTTCCTGGGGACTTGAATGCCATATGTGCCGCTCTTACACACATCTAGACAATCACCAAGACCTGGCACTTTTTCTTTCTAATTAATTTTTGGATTTGTTCTCTCACCTCCATTCATATTTTGAGCACCCTAATGTGTGCCTTTACTAATTTTCAACTTAATATTTGTAAGTTTCCTGTCTTATCTCTGCCTCTAATCTTGTCTCTGTTAAATCTACCCTTTGCTCCCCTGCTATCATGATCTGTTTAAAACACTGCTCTGGCCATGTCACTCCCTGTTTTAAAACCTTCCGAGGGCTCCGCATTGTCTATGGGATAAAGTTCATGCTTCTTAACACAGCACGCAGGGCCCAGCACCAACTAGCCTCTCCAGATCTTTCTGCCCCTCTGCCTTTCCTTCCTTCCTGCCTGCCTCACGTTTATTCTCTAACGATACCGGCTGCCTCAGAATTCTCAGCCCACGCTTTTGCTTAGATGGTCCCCTTGGTGAAGATGGTCCCTTTCCTCTTCCTGCCCCTTATTGTAATAATTCATATTCATCCTATAAGATCCAGTTCATATGAAACCTGCTCCAGGAAGCCTTCCCTGAGCCCTCAAACTGCTACTGCTCAGGGCCCTCTAATGTCTGTATATGTCTGAGCACATGGTATAATAAAAAGAATAAGAGCTTTAGAGGAAGACTGACCTGGATATAAAGAGCACCGCTGAGACCTTGGAAAAGTTACTACTGATTTCAAGCCTCAGTTTTGTCATCTGTTGATTGGGGATAATAATATTATTTAATTTGGGGGGATAATAATACTATTTAATTTTTAGGGATATGGGAAGGATTATCTTAAATAATGTATATGCTTGTAGTGCTAGACACTAGCAGGCACTCAGTAAATGGTAATTATTATTTTATTTGCATCTTCATCATTGTATCTACTATAATATTTTATATCACCCAGGTGTGGGAAGGATCCTTTTTTTTCATGCCTTTTAACTTGCATTAATTCATGAAAGATTTCCTGGGAACTTAGTCCTACTGCCTCTTGGGCACAGGGTTCTTCTTGGCAGCTGTTTCCAATCAGTGGTGCCTCTGCCCTGTGGAAAGGTGGAGCTTGGGGGATAAGAAATGGATGCTCCTTCAGCCATGGCTGTGCAACATGATTGGGGAGCAGTTTCTATGTCTTACTAGAGGTTTTCCAATTTTCTTCAGACCAAACACTGTCTCGCAGTGGAAGAGTAAAAAGTTTTTACTGAGGGGTTGTGTAGCTTTCAAAAGAACAGGACGGGGCTTCCCTGGTGGCGCAGTGGTTGAGAGTCCACCTGCCGATGCAGGGGACGCGGGTTCGTGCCCTGGTCCGGGAAGATCCCACATGCCGCGGAGAGGCTGGGCCTGTGAGCCATGGCCGCTGAGCCTGTGCGTCCGGAGCCTGTACTCCTCAACGGGAGAGGCCACGACAGTGAGAGGCCCACGTACCGCAAAAAAAACCCAAAAAACCAACAGGACAGGGCAAACTGAATGGAAATTGTATCTGTATCTAATTTGCCTGTTCCTTTGTATATGCCAGGGAAGCGCATTGTAAATGGAGGCTTTTGAAAAAAGCTTGTCCAATGTGCCCACTCCCTTATTTTCTCCTCTTTCGTGCTCTTAATGTCCCCTAAATCGTGCTTGCATGCCCTTTCACAATTCCACCCCTCCCCACAGAAAGTGTAGCCCCCCCCCCGCTCCTATGCTCTACAAATTTGAGTGCCTCTTGCTTTGGCTGGTTGCTGATGGAGTTTTCCCAATTTTTCATTGCTGCCTTTGGTTGGAGTGGAGATGGGCTCTAATTCTCAAAAGAAGGATGGAAGTGCGTGCTCAGGTTTCAGTATGATCTCCCCATCAGTTTAAACTAAAACCAAGCTCACCTTGCCAAGGCAAGCAACACAGTTGAGGCTTATTTGAGGAAAGTCTATTCCTTCTCCAGTCTGTTGCGAAATAATAACACCTACCATTAGTATGTTAAGTAGTAGTCTACCATGCCAGCTACAAGTGCCCTGAAGTCTTGACTAGTTGGCAACAGATTTTCTTAGATTCAAAACTGCCCTCAGTGGAATGGGGATGGGGTGTTCCACTTAGTTTTGACATATAATTTGACAGTGCTCTATTGCAGAGTGGACTGTGGCTTCTTGAGAGTAGGGGCCACATTTTATCCAACCTAGTACTCTCAGTCTTGCTTACTAGCTTCCTAGAAGGCGTTCATTATTGACTGTGTGAATGAATCTCAAAGTTTAACAAGAATATTCTAACCTTTTCTTTCTTTTGTCAGTGGTGGAATTCAAGTTTGGAGCATAGAAAACATGGGTTTTCCTCTAAGCTCAGATCTCTCCTTCTTGGGAAGTTCAGTATCAAGGTGCAGGAGAGCTTTGAAATTCCACATCAGGCCTGTAGAACATTCCAAAGGATGGTTGGCTACTGAAGTTCATTAATTTGTTCAGCAGGTACTTACTGAGGTCTTTTTTTGCGGTACGCGGGCCTCTCACTGTTGTGGCCTCTCCCGTTGCGCAGCACAGGCTCCGGACGCGCAGGCTCAGAGGTCATGGCTCATGGGCCCAGCCGCTCCGCGGCATGTGGGATCCTCCCGGACCGGGGCACGAACCTGCGTCCCCTGCATCGGCAGGCGGACTCTCAACCACTGCGCCACCAGGGAAGCCCTACTGAGGTCTTATGATATGCTTGGCGAGTGGGACTACAGAAGGTGAATGAGAGACAGTTCTCCTAGAATTTACAACTTTGCTCTAAATTCTTAATCTTTACAGGGTAGGTTTCACTGAAAGGAAAAACATGGTGTGATTTCAGAGGAATTCTCCCTTGCTCTCGCTTGATACTCAAAATGGACTTTGTAGTTGTACTATCGATCACTTCAGTCTCTTTTATATGCAGCCTACTGGACAGATAATATCTAAATCGTGTTTAACACTCTTGTATGAAAAGAGGAATTGAGAGCAGGTCTTGATTTGGGAGGAGGGAAGACAGGTCCTTGGTTACTGTGTCTGGAGAAAGTGGACGCTACTAATGGGGGAAGGGAGAGGATGAAGGACCTGGAGGCTGGGGCCCCAGTGACTGACCTGGAGGGGCAGGGCAATGCAGTGTAGAGTTGACAGTCATTGGGACTTTACTCTGCCACTCATGCGTGGGTTGATCTCTGGCAACATCCCTAAAATTCTGATAGTCGAACTTTCAAAGTCCATAATATAGAGATGATAATACTCAACTTTTTAAGAGTTATTGTTCATTTCTTTTTCACTTCCACAGTTTGCCTTGATCTGTGTGACTTGTCAGTAAAGGTATTATTCTTTGTTAAAATGCAAATAGTCTTGGATTAAGGTATAGAAAACTATTACTGACCGTTAAGTATATTGGCAGGAACTAGCATTTATTAAATAAAAGCTCTCACCTTGAAAAATAGAACCAAACTCCAGGAAATTCATTCCTTGCTAGGTATGTTTGTTGAGAAGACAGGATAAGGTTTTCACATACATGAGCCTGAGTTTGTTCTGTGGTGACGAGAGGATATAAGGAGGGAAGGGGGAGCTCTGTACACACAGGAAGAGGGTCCTATGGGATGGGAAAAATGAAGCTTGCTGTCATGCCTCTTTTTAAATTTAATTTTTACTTTTAAAACTTTAAAATTTATTTTTAATTTCTCATGCCTCTTTCACAGTTTGGTAGACTCAGAACATTTTCTATGTACCTTATATCTTTGTATATATCTTTATATATAAAAAAGATATCTTATGTATATCATATATATGATATCTACCTATCTATCTATCTATTCATATATATATCTACCTATCTATTTATCTATTCATATATATGATATCTATCTATTCATATATATGATATCTACCTATTTATTCATATATATGATATCTACCTATTTATCTATTCATATATATGATATCTATCTATTCATATATATGATATCTACCTATCTATCTATCTATTTATCTATCTATCTTTTTATCCTTTACCTTGTTTGAGATTCTCCTAGGAACAGAAGTTGCTTTTATGAGGCTGTCTACTTCCATCAAAGACAGCATTTTGCTCTGGAGAGCGAGATAGAGAGATAGAGAGAGAGAGGGAGAGAGAGAAAGAAGGAGAGTAGGAGGAGAAGGAAGAGGTTGAGGAAGGGGAGAGGAGGGAAAGGGGAAGGAAAAGCAAAGCAAAGCAAAAGATATAGTTGATAGTCAATGTCAGATTGACGACAATATACTCTAGCCTGGTCTGATGGCAACTTGAATATTTTGTTCCATTCGTGGGTGCTACATTTTAGGAAGGACATTAGTAAATCTGACAGTAACGAAGGATGTGTGAAGACATTTAAGAAACTGCTGAAAGAAACAAGGATGTTTAAGTTGGAGAAAAATTTCAGAATCCAAATGAAAGCTATTTTCAGACATCTGAGGCAGAGTCTCGGGGAGAAGAAGCAAGGGCTTGTCCTCTGTGTGTCAGAGAACTCTGGGCAAGGGAGAGCCCCGGGTCCTGGAGGTCTGGCCTTAGGGATGCTCCTGTCTGTGGGGAATTAGGCTAAATGACTCCAAGGCTCTCTTCTGAGTCTAAGTAGTTAACCAATTGCTTTGAGTGAAATGAGACTTAGACCAGCTTATTAATGATATGACTTAAAAATCTTGTTATAAAAGTACTATATGTGCCTTATAAAATATTTGGGAAGTAAAGAAAAATATAAAGATGATTGTAACAACTACTAACATTTTGACACCTTGATTTTCAATTTTCTCCACATTTTGGGGCCAAACTAAGAACAGAATCACTTATCTTTTTGCAAAATTAAAAAAATATATATTTAATTAAGAAATTTTCAGGTTTTTTGAGATATAATTGATAAATGTAATTGTAATATATTTAAAGTGTACATCATGGTGATTTGATATACGTATACATTGTGAAAGGATTCCCCCATCTAGTTATCGATAATTAACATATCTATCACCTCACAGTTTTCTCTGTCTCTCTCTCTCTTCTTGGTGAGAGCATTTAATTCTACTCTAGCAAATTTGAATTACACATGCTGTGCATAACTACAGGCACCATGTTTTACATTAGATCCATGTTTTATAATAAGAAGAGCTTATTCATCTTATTGTTGAAAGTTTATACCCTTTACCAACCTCTCTTTGTTTCCCCTACTTCCCAGTCCCAGCAACCACTTTTATACTCTTAGTTTCTGTGGGCTTGACCCTTTCTTTTCTTGTTTTTCTCTTTTCGTTTCTTTTAAGATCCCACAAATAAGTGACACCAAGTGGTATTTGCCTTCTTATTTCACTTTGCATAATGCCCTCAAGGTCCATCCATGTTGTTGCAGGTGGCGGGATTTCCTTCTTTCTCATGGCTCAGTAATATTCCATCATATATATATTCCACGTCTTCTTTACCTAGTCAACCATTGGTGAACTCTTAGTGTGTTCCCATACCTTGGACATGGTGAATAACGCTGCAATGAACTCCATATCCTGTTCTCATTTTCTTTGGATATATATTCAGAAGTGGGATTGCAAGATCATCTGGCAGTTCTTTTTTAAATTTTTTTGAGGAATCTTCATTCTGTTTTCCATATTGTCTGAACCAGTTTACATTCCCACTGACAGTGCTCAAGAATTCCCTTTTCTCCACACCCTCACCAATACTTGTTATTTCTTGTCTTTTTGATAATAGCCATTCTAATAGGTGTGAGGTGATATCTCATTGTGGTTTTGAGTTACATTTCCCTGGTGATTGATGACACTGAGCATCTTTTCACATACCTGTTGGCAATCTGTATATCTTCTTTGGAAAAGTGTTTATTCAGATTTTCTGCCCATTTTCTAATTGTATTGTTTGGTGGTTTTTTTTTTTTTTTTTTTTTTTTGCTATTGCATTGTATGAAGAATGACTTTTCAATATGCAGAGTGAGGCCAAAATTGACACCTCATTTAATCATAATCAGGGACACAGACTGACCCCTGCCTGGGTCACTGTTTACAAGTTAGTTCCTGCTTATCTTAAGGCACAAACTGTCCGTGTTTATGTTTCTGGGCTCCTTCAAGGCCTTTCCCCTATTTCCTCTCTGTGCCCTTCTCTCCCTTCCCATCTATCGGAAAAGAAAAAAGCAAAAAAAAAAACCAAAACAAAACAAAAAAAAAACCCCTATAGATACAGAAAGCATTCCCCTCTCGCCCACAGCAAAAGAAGACCCTACATATAAATTTGCATCTTCTTTCTATAGTGATTTTTATGCGGAGGAGTCTGGTGCTAGGCTTTGAAAGTTTGTATAAAGGATGAAATGAATGAGGCTGAAATAGGGAGTATTCCCTCCCCCACCCCCATGTATCAGTATCATTTTGGGTGAGTCCAGATTCCCCTGGAATGATATGGAAGGGTTAATGAGCTGCTACAAAATTAGTTTGTACTGGACTAACTGCTTCCTGCAGCCTTGGCTGGGAGTTGGAACATTGGTCCTTTGAGGAGAGTTACAACGGGGGCAAGGGCAAGGAGAATGCAGGGTGGCTGGGAGTTGTCAGGACATTTGTAGGCACCCTGGCCAACATGCTATGTTAGGTTTATTAACAGCAAAGCAGAGTTCTGGAGTCCACTGTCCTTGAGAGAGGTCAGGCCAGTTAAAGGTGAGATGTACGAAGTTCGGTTTCCCCAGAATTTTCTGGCATAGCTCTGGGCAAGCTTTCACTGGAGGTCTGTTTCTCTAGGATTATTTTGCTATCCAAAGAATGCCCAAGGGTTGATTGATGCATGCCAGAAGATCTAGGTGAATCCTTTTGAAATCGGCTGCTTCTTCAGCTTGGGAGTTTGTCTGAGTGTCCATTCTTTCCTGCATTGGATACAGTGGAGCAGAAAGGGCACCAGATGAGGACTGTGAAACCTGGCTTTCTTACTAGTTACGTGACCTTGGGTAAACTTGCTCATCCTTAAAATGACAAACTTAGACTAGAAAATGGCATTTAGCATGAGCTCTAAGATGCTTAGGGGTTCATGAGATTTTTCCAATATTTAAAAATGACTCCTGGGAATCATAATTTACCTGTGATATGGCCACACAGGCTAAATAAAGGATCAGGAGTCTTTGCTTTTGGCTGCATTAAGCTATATCCACGCAGTAGTGCTGTTGCATGCTGCCCAGAGGCTGTGATGGACAGTAAGGACATCATTTCTGAAAAATGCCTGGTGAGTCCACCCAAAGTCATCTGTTAGATTATCACATATCTGAATTAAAATACCACTGCTAGTACTGTGATTTTACTGATAATGGTGTCTTTAGTGGTGAATCTCTGAGGCACAGCTCTGATGTTCTATAAAACTCTAGGTAGGAGAGAGGAAGATGAGGCTTCAAGGAGAATGTTCTTGAATAATAATGACCATAGAGGGTATCTAATTATGAGACAGGAAACTTGCTTTCTGCAAGGGTCTTTCCATCCTGTTTGGTGCCTTTACCTAGCAAGCCTCCTTGCTCAAGCAGGGTCATCATAAATTGGCAGGTTCCATGTTCCAAGAGTACCTACCTTTCCCTCTCCTCACCCCATCCCATGGACAGTTACCCTTTGATCTGCCAAGTAGTAATGGGCTCCTTAAATCATTTGTCTGAATGTTCTCTATGTAAACTAGCTAAAGGGACCTATATATCAGGAAGACCAAGAATTCATAAATCTTCCCTGGGGTCAGGTTGTCTGCGTCGATAACTCAAATGCTCAGTGAAAAAGTGTTGACATAAATGGTGTGAGTAACATTTGCATGGTCAGTCAAAGGTAATTAATTCTGCCTGAATCATTGGAAAGTTTTGATAGTTAAAGCGGGCTAGTCTGCCGCACTAGTTTCTTAGAAAATCTATCGTGCATGGAGAATCTGGATAAATAATATGAAAGAGAAATCTGGATAAATAATATGAAAGAGAAATTTCTAAAAAAGCAATGCTTAAGATATCTGAGCAAAAGAAATTGCTTGCCAGCCCACTCAAGCACCTTGGAAACTTGCTTTCACTTTGGTACTTCTGGATTTCATTTTCAGTCTTGAGAGAAGTGTGGTGTTTTTCACCATGCAAACAAAGAACAAAAGGAAGGAAAGAAGCGGGGAAGGAAGAGAGGGAGGGAAGAAGGGAGGAAGGAAAACTGTAGTTTTGGATTCTGTTACCCAGAAATGGTGGTACCTCAGATATAGTTATGTAATTCAAACAAGATCATAGTCATAGAAGTATTTAAGAAAATGGCAAACTTACCTTTGCTTCTTAAAACAAAAAACTTTAAAAAGTCAAATGTATTCAACAAAGCAATAAGTATATTTGCAGATCATATTTTACGGACTCCTTGTATTTAAACATTATGTTATGGAGTAGCTTTTAGAAAGGTATGTAACAGCAGCTAATTTATGTTAAACACTATGTTCTGGGCACTGCGCTAAGCATTTTATACACATTATTGCATTTAATCCCCACAATCTGTCAATGTGGTAGGTAACGTTATTTTTATAGGTAAGAGGCTCAGTGTGGTTTACTATCTTACCTAAAGTTATGTCTCTAGATAGAAGTAGAGCCAGAACTTGAATCCAGGTCTCTGTGGATCTAAGGCTTGTGTTTCTAAAACACAATTGCTAGTGTTGATGATTTGGCATTTCCTCACCAGAGCTTTTCTCTGATAGATTTTTTTTTTTTTTTTTTTTTTTGCAGTACGCGGGCCTCTCACTGTTGTGGACTCTCCCATTGCGGAGCACAGGCTCCAGACGCGTAGGCTCAGCGGCCATGGCTCACGGGCCCAGCCGCTCCGCGGCATGTGGGATCTTCCCGGACCAGGGCATGAACCCGTGTCCCCCTGCATCGGCAGGCGGATTCTCAACCACTGCGCCACCAGGGAAGCCCTCTGATAGATGTTTTTATAATCTGCTATGCAAACTCTACTCTGTAGCTCCACCTGATTATCTTCTCTTGGAAGCAAAAGCATTCACTTTTCTTAAGATGGAACGGGAGGACCCAAGATTTGAGAGGGTGGAGTGAGTTTGAGAGACCGCAGAGAATCTGAGGGAGAGAACGGATTGAGAATGATAAAAAGAATTGCCTTCCGGTTATAAAACACATATGTACTGGGGATGTAATGTACAGCATGGTGACTGTAGTTTACAGTACAGTATTGTATATTTGAAAGTTGCCAAGAAGGTAGATCTTAAAAGTTCTCATCACCAAAAAAAAAATTGTAACTATGTGTGGTGATGGATGGTAACTGAACTTATTGTGGGGATTACTTCGTAATGTATACATATATCAAATCATTATGTTGTACACCTAAAACTAATACAATGTTATATGTCAATTATATCACAATTTTAAAAAGGTTAAAAAAAAAAGAAGTGCCAAGGGGCTCTGAAGGTCCAATACTCTTCCTGAGTTAGATAAGTGTACACTGTTCAGTAGTAGAATACTCTCAGCAAGTTACCTCTTTCTTCCTAGCGACATGACCTTGTCGCAGTCTTTGTGATGACTCTGGTCACCGGCGTTTTGAATAGTCTGCTCCTAGAGTAACTACCCAATAATTGTAGTTTCTGCTCTTTCAAATGACCTCTCTCTTTCTCCTCCCCCCTCTTCTTGTACATATCATGGAAGAAGAGGAGGAGAACAGTGGTTAGAATAGATCTCTAATGACAGGAAGCAGGCACTTCGAGTCATTTTATTCTTTTGACATGTAGATTTCTTGGTGACTTTTAAAAAGAACGGTAAAACATTTCTGAATTCCTTTTCAGGTTAGGAATTGATGGGAATATTTTGGCCATTATGCTTGACTAGTTAAATAGTTTTCACATTCCTTAGCAACCAAAAAGTTTTATAGGCATCTCAGTTAGGAAGCTTTCTGGAAAATATTTCCTTTTATGTGTGACAGCAAAATTTTGAACTGAATTTGAATAAGAATGTCTTAAAATTGAGATTCAAACTAGTATCATGACATGTGGTTTGCATATAAACAAGTGACAAAATACTTTTAAAGAATTCCACTCTATTTTGTTAAAGCAGGTGGTCTAAAAGCATCTGCTTTCGTTTGAATTTTTTAAATCATGAATTAAAAAAAAAGCTCAATAAAACAAACTTGGAAGCACAAAAGTGCATAAAGGGGCAGAAATTAAAGACCTTAAAATCCTTCCTCAGAGAGGCAATCACTGTAAACATTTCCTTCCAATCTTTTTTTTCTATTCACGTTTATGGCATGTTGTGTCAGTCATGATAGGCTCGGTTATAATGTGGTTATAAGCACCTCTAAATTTCTATCAAATATCAGTATAGATATTTGTTTCCAGCACATGGCATGTGTCCATTGCCTGTAGTCCTCCCTCAGGGCACTCACGATCTGGAACATCTTTGGTAACAAAAATGTTTGTTACCGAACATCTTTAGTAACAAAGATGTTTGTTACCAAATATCTTTGCAGGGGGACAAGAATGCTCTGAGTGTCCACACACTGGAAGTTGAATGCTTGGACAGGAAATAACACATATTAAACTTCTGCCCACAAATCATGGCAGGGATCAATCATGTGACCTTACCAACCACAGGCCACCACTGTATCACGTAAGCTTTGTTTAACAAAGTGATTATTATTAAACAGTGCTTTTAAAGTTTAGTTGGAGTTGCATGAAATTCACACAATTACGTTTCTTTTCAAATTAGTCCATAGTTCAGACTTCCAACTAAATCGTCGGATTGCCAAGGGTTCACTTGTTGGTCATACCTATCATATTTTGTTTGTAAAGTAATGTTTTTTTCCCTCGCTCCAGATGTTTCCTTCCATGCGCTGAGGGACCCACCAGTTTAACACTCTCATCCTCTAGTGACTTAATTTGATTGGTGTGTTTGGAATAAAAAATTGGGCACCATAGCCCAGGCCTTCCGCTCTCCTTCCTCTTGAGAGGGAGCTGTCCACGAGGTGCAGTCTGCCCTGCCCCCATGCTGTTGGGGGCAGTCTGCCCTGGCCCAGATGGGATGAGCCATCATCCTGGTTTGCTCAGGCTGAGGGTTTCCTGGGATGTGAGGCTTTTGGTGCTAAAACAAGGAGTCTCTTTCTATGACTGGTTGGTCAAATCTGGATAATTTTGGAATCTAGGACTAGGAAGCCCATTTGTTCCATACATAAGTCACATCCTCTATTATCACATTTATCAGTAATCAGGGTGATAATTTAGTGTCCCGTCAAAGACAGGTTTTGACTTATTTCTCAACTGGACCAGAACTCAGGTGAGTAAGAGAGATGCTATTTGTGGGGCCTGTTCAACCTGAACCCTGGATTAGCACCGCCCCCACTTGTCCTTACCATGGACTGATTTGGCAGCCTTCCCAAATAATGAACCCAGATCTGAAGTTGCACTTCTCCAAGATAAACATCCCCATGGGACTCATAAGCTTGATCTAGTTGAGGTCTAAGATCAGAGTTTATTTATCTATTTGGCTTCTGTAGTGTAATTTCTCCAAAGCCCAGTGATGTTTAGATAACCAGGCCCCTAGTGATTAAGGGAGGGTCAGATCAAAGTCAAGACAGGAGAGGGGGTGTGGGGTGTAAGTAAAGGAGGGAGAGAGGAAGATGGGCACTCAGGCAGCTCCATTACCCCAGGGGGGCCCAGGTTGTCAGGCGAGTCATAGAGCCAGTTTTGATTCCTTAGCAAGGGGAGCAGCATGGACCCAGTGGCTAGATTCGCTTCACACGTGGACCACAGAGGGAAGCCACCAATAGGCTAAGAGATTTACTCCTGCTTTCTAGACAGAAACATTGTTGCATATGTTGCTTTCTTTCACTTTTCATAAATCCCCAAATATTTCAGTTAAAGCAAGGATGGAAAGAAACGAAAGGACCTTTGAACATTTAAGTAGCTTCCTAACAGTTTCATTTGTATGTAACCTCTTCTGTTCTGCATATTTGCATATCTGTCATTTTTACAGATAAAAGCTCTTCAATATTTTTAAGAACTATTCTGGCTGACATTCAGCTGCTTTTAATGTATCTCTACAATGGTGATGTGCACAATATTTAACAACCAGCGCAGCCTGGATCCCAGCCAAGCAGAACAAATACTATATGTAAACCACTGTATAGTGAGGCGTGCTTCACGGAGGTGCGGTCCTGCCAGAAACCAGCTGTGTATATATGTGACTATGGGAATTATCTTGTGAATACCTCTCTGAAGGTCACTTGGATTCTCAGTTCTCTGACTAGAACGCTCTGCATCAGTAATCATCCATATCTTCTTATTTTTCCTGCTCTTACCATGGTATTTCTCCAAGTGCAGTGTTCTGGGGAGCTTGTTGAAAATGCAGATTTCTGGGCCTTCCTTCCAACCTGTTGAGTCAGAAGCCCTGGGGTGGGCCCCATCGTGCCTGACTTCGGCAGACTACTCAGATGACTGATGCAGCTCACCCAAGTTTGAAGCTCCTTCTCCAGTGCGTTTCTCCATCCCTGAAGAGCCACTTATAATGTGACTGTGGTTACCTCCTGCTGTCCTCATATTAAGATTAGCTGTCTTAAAGGTAGGCCCTTATTATTGTTTGACATTTTGAGACCATTAACTTCAACTTAATCTGGTCAGTAATCCTTTTCATTGTCTTGGATGAGGTCAGACTTGCTGAGAAGAAACACGAGCCTTTTCCAAGAGGAAGACGCGTGGACCATCTTTGGTCTCACTTTCTTGTCTACAAAGAAGATTTTTCCTCTTTTGAGGCTGTTTGGAAAGAAAGAAAGAAAGAAAAGGAGAAAGTCAGCCTCCCCTGCCTCTCCCCTCCTCTTGGTGGGAAGGTAGGAATGAGGTACTAAGTATTTTGTCAGTAATAGAAAAGGCAGGTCTGAGTTTTTCTCCTCCAGGCTGATTTCATAGTCAATAAACTTATTCTGCTCTCAGCCAAGACCATCCACAGAGCTGGTGGTTTCTGTAACCGCTGGGTTTTTAAAAGTAGGTTTTAGGATCTTCTAGCAGTTTTTGAGGTTGGAATGGCATTAGCTACATGCATGAATATGCTCTCAGATATCAAATGTGTTTTCCAAAATGGGTCTCACAGAGGCCTGTGGAAGCGTTTCAGCCAGGCCCTCTGCAGAGTGATGAAATTAGATGTAAGTACTGTTTCAGTGGACAAGACGTTACCGTACCATTTGTAAGCTGTTAGCTTTATACCAGTGCTCTGGGGGTCTAGGAGAAGACTAAGGATTGATTCTTGTCCTTTTGGTGTAACTGAGGAGAAACCATCAACATGCATGAAATGAGAGAAAAATAATACAAAGCTGTGTAAGTTAATATTATCCAAACCGTAGGTGCTGTAGGAACTCAAAGGAAAGAGCATCCAGGGAGCACTGGAGTGGCAGGGCAAAGCTTCTTGGAAAAGATGGACATGAACTTCACCTTGAAGGATTTGGGAGGACACGGCAGACCCCGGAAGGATGTGAGCAAGGCTCAGAGGTGGGACCGAGGTGGGGATCAGTGTGGGAATTAGCCTAGCGATAGTGAGGGATCAGTGTGAGACCTGCAGGGAACAGGCTGAGGAGGCCCCTGACAGGCAAGCAGAGAAGCTAAAAACAAAACAAAACAAAACAGGAAATAAGGATAGTGGAACGTTTCTGAATGGGAGAAGTGACATGTTTAAAGAAAAGCTTTTGTGGTTCTGTGGAAATGACTGTATGACCCAGTGTTTCATGGCAGGAGGAAAATTGAGCAGCTACGTTGCTGAGCCCAGAGGAGCTGCGGTTTGGCCCAGAGCTGCTTCTTCCTCGTAGACGTCATCTTTCTAATTTTAAAGCGTTGATGATGATGATGATGATGGTTTTTTTGTCATCCCTCCTATGTCCAGGCACCACCAATCCGAAGGGATATGGCCTTGTGCTGGAGCAGGTTCTTGAGTCCGCCCCCAGGTCCAGGTGCTAACCCTTTACTTGCTGGATCATGGGAAGTGTGGGTGACTCTGGGGGAGCCTTGGGGGAAGGTCAGAGGAGTGTTTTTTTTAGCTAAGCTTTTTGTTTTTTAATAGCTAGTGCAGTTTTCCTAGAGAGGACTGAATGGATATTGGCTTCTCGTGAGATTTAGTTCTTGGTGATAAGTGTAAACTCATTTCATAGCTGAAAGTAGACAAAGGATAGGCTAAATGTTATGTCCTACATCATACAACAACAGGAAAAAAAGAAACAGTTCTCTATTAAATTTATCCCTTGGTCCATAGCCCCTGATTTCTTTTCTTAAGAAAATATTGAAGTATAGTTGATTTACTATATTGTATTAGTTTCAGGTGTACAGCATAATGATTCAGTATTTTTGCAGACTATATTCCATTGTAGGTTATGACAAGATGTTGGGTAGAGTTTCCTGTGCTATACAGTAAATCCTTGTTGCTTATGTAGTTTATGTGTAGTAGTTTTAATCTGCGAACCCCATGCCCCTAATTTGTCCACCCTCTCTCTCTCCCCTTTGGTAACCGTAAGTTTGTTTTCTATGTCTGTGAATCTGTTTATGTTTTGTGTATACATTCATTTGTATTATTTTTTAGATTCCACATATAAATGATATCATATAGTATAATATTTGCCTTTCTCTGTATGATTTATTTCACCAAGCATAATATTCTTTAAGTCTATCAATGTTGCTGCAAATGGCAATATTTCATTCTCTTTTATGACTAATATTCCATTATATATATAAATATATAAATGCATATATAAAATAACTATATAAATAATTATAAATGAATATATAAATAAATATATATCACATCTTCTTAATCCAATCATCTGTTGTTGAGCACTTGGGCCGCTTCTTGACTATTGTAAAAAATGCTGCTATGTACATTGGGTGCATGTATATTTTCGAGTTAGTGTTTTTGCTTTTTTCTGGATATACATTCTCAAGAATGGAATTGCTGGATTACATGGTAGTTCTATTTTTAGTTTTTTGAGAAACCTCCATAGGGTTCTCCACAGTGGCTGCACCAATTTACATTCCCACCAACAGTGTAGGAGGGTTCCCATTTCTCCACACCCTCTCCAACATTTATTATTTGTAGACTTTTTGATGATAGTCATTTTATCAGGTGTGAGGTGATAACTCATTGTGGTTTTGATGTGCATTTCTCTATTAATTAGCAATGTTGAGCATGTTTTCATGTGCCTGTGGGCCATCTGTATGTCTTCTTTGAAAAAATGTCTATTCAGGTCTTCTGCCCATTTTTGGATTTGGTCGTTTGTTTTTTGATATTGAGTTGTATGAGCTGTTTGTATATTTTTGATATTAACCCTTTGTTGGTCATAGCTCTTGCAAATATTTTCTCCCATTCTGTAGGTTGTCTTTTTGTTTTGTTGGTAGTTTCATTTACTGTGCAAAAGCTTTGAAGTTTAATTAGGTCCCATCGTATTTTTGCTTTTATTTATTTTGCCTCATAGCTCTTGTTTTTATTGTGGTAAAAGGTTTTCTGAATTTGAAACCTTTTTCAGAAAAAGGTTGAATGGGAATGGGGGAGGGGCACAGAGCTGGAAGAAAGAAAAGAGGATTCCAGAGCAGTGCGGTGTAACTGAATATTCTCAATCCACAACTAATTGCAAAGTGGGCAACTCCAGTCTGCCAGGAAGCCAGCCCCTTGGGAGATATTTGTGCTGATGAAGATCTCTTTGATGGTACTCACACCTTATCCTTGAATGGACAGATGAATGATGAATGAGTGAGAAAAACACAGGGGGCCTGGAGGGAGAGTTCAGAGACTCAAGTTCTACCTGTAGTTCTACTACGAGCCAGCTGTGGAACCAGGGGCATATCCATGTTTCTGGAACTCATTTCCTTGCTTCCTTTCAATTTTATAACCATTCCTTCACTCCAAAGGGGATTGTGGGATCTAATGAGATGATGCCTGTGTATGTGTCCTTGTGAGCATGAAAGCTGCATGCAAAAAGAGGCATTCATGTGTCTTTCCACTCTAGCTTGCTTTGTAACTTTCTATGTGTTTTCTAGGTAACCAGAATCCATATAATGAACTTTTAGTCAGCAGAGTTGCCTGTTTTTCCTCAAGCGGGTCTTTCCTCCCACGTCAGAGCAGTTGAAGTGGGTGTCTATGCACCCTCTGCCAGTCCTGTAACTATTTCCTATTGGGGCCAGCGGACCTTTGTGGGGGAGGGAGGCTCTGAAGACTCTGGGGGCTTCAGGGACAGTGTCACCAGTCAACTCTTGGGATCTGATGTTCCCTGGGGTCTCGTAGCTTGGACACCTGGGAAAACAGACTGTTGACCATGAGAATCCTGGCACGTCTGACCACTGACAAAGAGCCTAAATTTCTCCTGGTTAAATGGTCCCCCACAGCTTGGACGATCCAGGAGGTGGGCTGGATATGTGCTGGACCTCCCACCAGCCTTGAGTCACGAGCAGCCAGAACTACCTCCTGTCCCAGGGCTAGATGTGACCTGGGATCACGAATGTTCTTCCTTTAGTTTCCTTTCCTCTCCTAATCATTTCCAGGCAGCACTCACTCTGACATGAGCAATATGGCCTCTATTTATGGAACTTGTGGGCAAGTTCCTAGGGGTCCTAGGCCACTCAGCAGGGGAAAGTCAGATTGATGACACCCAACCAAGGATCTACGTAAATGCCGGCAAACAGCAGAGGAACTTAGATTTGGAATTACAGCATCTCAGTTCCGGTTCTTTCTGTAACAGTGCCTGTGAGCTCCCATGGACATGGGGCCAGCCTAGCTGGCCGCTCAGAACTTGAAGCTGCAGGTCCCTGGCCTTAGAATGAGAAGGACAATTTTGGTCCACCCCTGCCTCCCCCGCCCTACCTTTCACCCCCGCCCAAGATTTGTTGTAAAGATCAAATGAGATACTAGATGTTTGAGGAAAAGCACTTTTAAATCTTCAAGAGTCGTACAAGGTAGCGTCTTTTCCTTCCTGCAACATAAGGGAGACATTTGGGGAAAGAAGGAGCACCGACTCCTCAGATTCTGCTATCATGAAATTTTGGAGGTATGGTCAGGGTCCCTGGGGTACAGCTGGGTCAGCTTGGCTGTCCCCCAAACCTCTGGGAACTACACTCAACTGGATGGCAAGCAGTTAGTTGAAGTGACAGAGAAGGAAGTGGCTTCAACAGCTTGGCTTTTAAACACACCTGCAAGTTTTTCCTGTTGCCAGGCCAGGGGATGGAATTCCTGCTGCTTTTCTTTTTTCCTTTCCAGGCTGGCCTATGGGCGTACTGATGTTTCTTTAGGGGCCTGGGTGATGGGACGGTGAGAGCACAGCACGGACACAGCGCGGTGTCTGAGCTGTTTGTGTACTAGTCTAGAGCTAGCCGATAGGTTTTAAGGAAGGGGAGCTGGCTGATGTGTTACTGCCCACTCTGCATACCTGCCCTTAATCCCATTTTCAGAGAAGGGGAAGTTTCTCTGCTCCCAGAAAGTGCCAGAGAGGCACTGTCCCCTGGGTTGGTTCAGGGGTGTGTCTCAACTGGCATTATTTTATGTGCTAGATTGGGCCAAAGTCTACCAAGTTCCCTGTCCTTTGTGTGTTCAAAAGGATATGAAATCCGTGTTTGGGGCTTCCTAACACTCATTCATCATTTGGCAAGAGTTTTAATCCAAGAATGATTTCCTGCCTTGGGGATGAGGCCCATCCAGGGGCAGTGGGTTTTACCTCTTGCTCTGCTCTTGTCTTGCTGTTCGATCTGGGCTAATCTACTTGCTCTTTCTGTCATGGGTATCTTCAGCCTTGAAAGATGATGTCCTTTTAATTTTAAAAATGAAACAAAACCCCAACCTCTCTAATCTCCCAAAACAGAAAAAAAAAAAAAAAGTGCCTTTTAAAAAGAGGAAATTACTTTTTATTAGGTGTAAAAACCAACAAAAAAGCTCCCAACATCCCCAGAGTCCTGGGAGTTGCCGTGAACCGCTGACCCCATTTCGTTAGGTTGGCAAACATCTCCCCCAGCCCGCCATCCAAGCAAAACGTTGAGCTTGTGCCATGGAACAGCTGTGCCTCACCTCGCATCGAGAGACATTTCTATATCCTCCCGAGGGTGGCACCATAGTCTGGGTACATGTCTTGAGTAAGGGACATTCATTGGCAGGTTGATAAATTATGCTGGAGTGCACCTTGAGGGACAGTCGTGTAATCACATCATTTGAGAAATGAGGAAACTGCAACTCAGAAAGGGAGTCGTTTGCCAAGTTCCATGTGGGTTGATGTAACACCTGGGGTTGGAACCTCATCCTTCAGAGCAGTCAGTACTCTTCCCACGAAGTCCCTGGAGACTTTAGAAGGATATTCCCAGTGGCAGCCATAGTCATTTCTCACCAAATATTAGATGTGCTCCCCTACATTCCCCAGTACTCAGGTTGGGGATAGGTGAGTAGATTTGGCCAATGGGCTCTTGGCAGAACTGAACAAAAGTCAACAAGAAGCAAACTTTTGTTGTGTTAAAGCCACTGAGATTTCGGAGGCATTACGGCTAATGTGGAATAACCTAACTTATCCTGATCTAGCACGAACCACCTTGGCAAAGTTGTCCCAGAAAAGCTGACTCCTTGAAGGCAGTATAACGTCTCATCCAAAGGTGATGTTTTTTGTTGACTGGGAGGTGGTAGAGTGTAGCAGTTTTGAAACAGACTTTGCTTTTACAGGCTTGGGAAATCTGGCAGCTAGAGTGTGTATCTCAGATCCACCACTTGTTAGCTGTATGATTTCAAGCAGTTTACCTAACCTCTGTGCCTCAGTTCCTCATCCACAAAGTGGAAGTATCAGTAGTGACCCTATCATTGACTTGTTGAGAAGATTAGGTAACATACCAAAAGCCCTTATCACAATGCCTACTGCTGAGTAAGCTTTCAATCTGCATTAGCTCATGTTATTGATTGGACATATGCGCTCTGTAGAAGTTACTGTACTGGGCTTTTCAGATGCTGTAGGAGTGAATTGACTGTCTGCAAGGTACTTGTCATGTATCACCAGTCAGTTACTCAGGAGCTAGATGCATACCCACAGAAGACAAATCCTAGTTGAAAAGCATGAAAAATACAGGCTCTCTGGGTCCCATTCTTGGAAGAACTGCACTAGGGGGTCCGAATGCCAACCTCATTCTGTGACATTGTCACTCGGTACCTGGAGTCTCCAGGATACTGCTGGTGGACTCCCCACAGAGGAACCAATTCAATTTCAGTATTCACCAACATTTGCTTTTAGCAAAAGATCGGTGTTTGAACTTAGCTATGTGACAGCCAGTATGAGAAGAAGATTTTAAAATACCTAAGGGCTGTGGTTGAAATTAATGAGTACTCTTCTCTGGGGAAAAAAAAAAAAATCTTACAAGGGAAAAATAATAAAACACTACATAAAACTCTGGTTCAAAATAAATGGATCACATATCCTGGCTCTACTAAATGCCTCCAGAAATATTTATTTATCAAAAAGCATCAACTACTCTACTGCTGTGAGGCTGGGGTTGATCTGGGAGTGGGGACAGGAATGCAGAGGCTCGGACCGCCATTTCAGTGGACGTTGCATGTCATTTGGAACAGCCTGTGCTCTATCTTTTAGCACTTCCCCTGGCCCACACTCCAGTCAGAATGACTCTTAGGAATCCTTACTCTTGATTTTAGTTATGTTCTACAGAATGAAAAGGAAGGAAGAAACAAAACAACCTCAAAAATCCCTGGGCCTTAATCTCTGGAGTGGAGATTGTGACCTACAGACCGTTCTCCTTTGTTTCTGTCACAGAACTTAAAATCAGCTCCAAAATGAGGAATGAGAGTTCAGTTTCTCTTCTTTGAGGGTGATATTTTTAAATAGGAAAAGCCCAGTTGTCACTAACGACCCACGTGGGATAATTGCTCTCTACGCTCCCCAGCAATATCCTCTGTTTTGTGAGCCAGCTTGTCAAAAATAGTCATAACCTGGGCATTTCCGTCAGATAAAAGACAGCCTATCTGTGAAATGGGCTTTGCATGTGTCTTCCTGCCTCAGTTTCTTTCTGAGAGGTTATTTTTTAACCACATAAGAAAAATTATTACCCTTTTAGGGAGGTTGTTAGAAGATATGTCTGAAATGGGAAAAGTGTCATAAAAATTAGAAAATAGTGCTTTCCACTTTCTAGAACATTTTCAATTTCACGGTGTCATTTGATTTTCCTGGCGTCTCTGTGAGTTGTGTGGAATAGACATTTTAATCCTGATTTTCCAGACGAAGGAAGTGAAGCATGGAGAGCCCCAGGAACATAGGAAATCAATTGCAAAGTCAGAACCAAAACCTAATGCAATGTCCTCAAGTGATAACAGGGAACAAACAGCTCTTCGTAGAACTTCAGGAGACCTGTGCTTGGTTCCTGATCTGCCACTAAATGGGAGTGGGACCTTGAAATCACTTAAAATTCTTGACCCTCCATTCTTCTTGTTTACACAGTGATGAGGTAGATGAATGTTTTTTAAAATCCCAACCCTCCACCCTATAAAGTGGTTGCAAGTGGTGTACATGGGGGGGATTGGAGGCGCTACTGGGGAATAACACTTCACAACTCGCAGAAGAATGGAAAGCGCAGTTATCATACCTAGATGAGGCTGGGGTCTGTATTTTTTTATCTTTCCAAGATGCTTGTCCTCTGAGAGATGCCCATCATGCTAGGCGTGCACAAGATGGTGCTGACCGAAAGCAGAAAGAGGAGTAATGCCTTTACATCTTATCCATCTCGAACAGACACACCAGAGCTGAAGGGGGAAAGGTGCTATCAGGAGTAGGGACTGTTTAAAAAGAGAGGAAGGAGGACTTCCCTGGTGGTGCAGTGGTTAAGACTCTGCACTCCCAATGCAGGGTGCCCGGGTTCCATCCCCGGTCAGGGAACTAGATCCCACATGCATGCCGCAACAGAGGAGCCCGCAAGCCACAACTAAGGAGCGTCTGCCACAACTAAGACCCAGAGCAACCAAATAAATAAATATTAAAAAAAAAAAAAAAAAAAGAGTAAGGGAAATGTGTTGGCTCGGCTGGGAGACCAGAAATGACCCTGCTTTCGGCAGGAGGAAATTCAAAGTGAAAACAAGTCTTGCTTCCATTCTCTTCCCACAGGGCCAGCAAACACTGAGGGACTTCATTTTTTCTCCCCTTAATAAATGCTAACATTTATCTTGTTGGCAGGTGCTTATCTTCCCCTGGATCTCCTTGAGCCTTTGGGAAATACTGAGATAATATAACAAAGGACATGGCCCTCAAAAGATAAGTGCCTGCTTTTTAATAAAGAACTGCTGTCAAGTAAAATGATTTAATGGAAATAGCATGAAAGGGTCCAAAGAAAAGGTTTTGTCTTTTGTTTTGGTTGGCACTATGGAGTTGGTGCCAAGATCTGCTCCGTCCAGGGTGAGGCTAACGAGAGGCAACAGAGCAAAGTCAAGGACCAGGTCAGGAGGCTGAGCACCTGTTTTCATTTGCTGTTTATGGCCTGATGACTGTGTGAACTTGCATAAGTCATTCTCCTCACTAAGCTTCAGCTTTCTCAGCTATACAACCAGGAAGCGGAGAAACAATTTTAAATTTCCTGCAAAGAAATCTTTAATTCCCATGTAGCCCTTTGAAGTTGCTGCTTTTTTTTTTTTTTTTTTTTTTTGTCAGACACTCCTTCCCAGGACCCCTCAGTGATTTTCCTCCTGGGGTAAGCTCATAGCCTCTCAGGAAGGCTTCTCCAGGGAGTCTGGGTAATGCTTCCTGGACAGCTTTGAAAATGGGGTAGATTCTCCTTCCCCTCTGACCGTTGAGTAGGTTCTTGCTTGGAACAGGGAGTGGGCTGAAATCTCTGGTTCGCAAACATCCACGAGGGCTCAGAAGCATCGGAATGATCACTGGTTAACAAAATAAAATAAAACCAACAAACCAAAACTGACCCCTGGGTCCATACCCTAGATCCCGTGGAATCCTGAGGGGTGGTACTCGAGATCTATATATTTAAATAAATTCTGCAGGTTGGGGCCAACTGCCACCTTCAATAATCTCTTAGGTTCTCTTCTGCCTCTTTGAGAGCAAAATGTTTTTAATAGAGCTCCCAGCGTTGAGGTGAGGAGGGACAAGCCAAAGCGTTGACCATTGCCCCATTTCACAAACTCATCCCACACTGCTCTGACTCCTCAAAGTCCCTCACCACACCTGCGCTCACTCATCTCGGTCTCTGTGCTCATGACTTCGCCCCACCTCAAATGTCATTTCCTCTCCTCTTGGAGTTTCTAAGTTCAGCCATTTTATGCAGCCCAACTCAAGCCCCTCTTCCTCCAAAATACCTTCTCTGTTCACCCAGCCCACATTTAGTATCCTCTTTTATCCCCCACTCTGAAATCCATTTTTTTGTCCACTAACACACTGTCTCGCATTGTACTTTGGCGAGCTCAGTCAGGCTCACAAGTCTGCCTTGTGGAGCGTGAGTTAATAGAGGGCAGGTGGCCAAGGCACATCTTTCTCTGGCATCTTCCTTGGTGTTGCACACAATACCATCACAAAGAGGAGCATCCTGGGGGGTCCATGCTCCCAGGACCAGCTGACCCAGCTGTAGGACCGGAAGTCAGACTTGTAGGAAGGCTGCTGGTGGCTGGATGGGGACAGGGGTGACAGGTGGAGATAGCTAGGGAGGTGAGATACATGCCTTTATTGTGTCCAAAAACACATATCTTTAGCGCCTGGATGAGAGAATCCTGCTTTCTCTTCCTGGCAACTGCAACCCTTATCCTTCCCTCCTACACCCCCTACAGGTACAGGATGACCCTCTTCCCCTTCAAGGATGATGTTGATATTTATTGTAATTTGGCTTCCCGTGACTTAAAAGAAGGTGAAGGTCTATCCTAAATATTGTTATTTAGCACATGGTTAAGTACATTGGTTCCGAGTTGGTCTAGATCTGCACTGTCTAATATGGGAGCCACTAGCAACAGGTGGCTACTGAAATTTAGGTTAATTAAAATGAAATAAAAATGTAAAATTCAGGGCTTCCCTGGTGGCGCAGTGGTTGAGAGTCCGCCTGCCGATGCAGGGGACATGGGTTCGTGCCCCGGTCCGGGAAGATTCCACATGCCGCGGAGCGGCTGGGCCCATGAGCCATGGCTGCTGGGCCTGCGCGTCGGGAGCCTGTGCCTGTGCTCCGCAATGGGAGAGGCCACAACAGTGAGAGGCCCGCGTACCGCAAAAAAAAAAAAAAAAGTAAAATTCAGTCATGCATTTGCACCAAGCACATCTCACGTGCTCAGTAACTACATATGGCTTGTGGCTACCATATTGGATAGTGAAACACGGAGCATTTTAAACATTGCAGAAAGTTCTATTGGACAGCGCTGGTCTGGGTTCAAACCTCTGCTCATTTGCTGTGTGATTTTGAAGAAATTACTTAGTCTTCTGGTGTCTCAGTTTCCTCATTTATAAAGTGGACAAAATAATAGTACCAACGTCACGAGATTGTGGAGGTTCATATAAGATAAGCCACGTAAACTGAGTGGCAAAGCACAGCACTCAATGGTAGCTGTCACAACATAGCTTATACTATTGGCCCTATTGTTTCTGAGTCCTCTTTCCCCACCACAAAGGACGGCTCTGGTGCCAAACACTGGGAACTTCTCAACAGATGCTCATCATATGAACAAAGTGTTAACTCCCGTGAGAACAAAGGGCTCCGCGGAAAGAGAGTCAGAAGGTTACTTGGTGCAGGCAGCTCTGTTGAGTCCAGACGGAGTGTTCTCTGCGTACACACAGTAGCTTGGATCTGCAGTTGAACCAGAGGGCGTTCTGATGCTTTCACCTTTTCTGAAAGGACAGAAGTTTCCCTGATCATGGGCATTCAGCCAAGGGTGAACACGTCTTGACCCTCTCCGGTTCTCTCTCTCTCTCTTTTTTTTTCCCACACTGAAAGCGTATTCCCTCTGAAGAGGAAGTTTGTTTTCTGTGTCCTGGAAATGTCAGGCTCCCCAGAGGGCTGAAGGGTGGACCTGTCTCAGTCAAATGTCTCTTCCTCTGATGCAGTGGGTGACCCCCTGCTTTCTTGAATGACATCAGCCGAGCCGTAATCAAAGTACTCACGCCTGACTCACCATAGACTGTGGAGAATTGACTTCCAGCATAGCGGGGTGGGGGTGAGTGGAGGAAATGGCCCTTGGCATGTGAATGACTTCTTGACTTTTGACTCAGACATTTCAATTGTGGTCAGGCCTCGGCATTCCCCTTCCCTGAGCATCTGTTCGTTCTTGACTTAATTCCTTGCCAGTTTACAGTAAGCCCACCCTGGTTTTCACAGGTCACTGCAGAAGAGCTGAGTAGTTTGCATCAGCAGGGAGCCAGGATGCTTTGCAGAGTGTGCCCAGAGGCTGGTCTCTGCATTGTAAATTCCCGTCAACACACAGGAGCTGGAATACATCAGCTGATGCATTTTGGCATTTGGTGATGACTTATAGCAGGAGAGAAGGCAGTGTTTGAGGTTTCAGGGGCCAGTCTCGCATTAGGGAGCTAACCTTGAATTACTTTCAGAAGCAAAGAGATGTCAGCTGTTCCCAGCCTCTTAGCCATCTAGTCTCCCTCGTAATTATAACTCATTGTTCCACTGACTTCCTTTTCCATAGGACAGTGTCTCAAGGGTGGACCTGTCTTAGGGCAGGGCTTCCAGAAGCAGTCCTAGAGAGGGCTCAAATATGTGTACTGAGATTTTCCCAGAGCTCCTTAAAATCTGACTGATGAGTTGTCTGAGGGCCAAACCGAGCTGAGCAAAAGTGAAAATTCGTTTACCATCGGGTCTCTTTCTCTGCTGAAACCACGGAGAGCTCACCACCTCATCCATCATCTGTAACTCAGAACTCAAAATAATTTCCCTCTTGCTTTCTAGAGCGTAGCAAGATAGACCTTTTCACTACAGGGTACACTTCTTTCTAGATATTGACTTTTTAGGGTAACTTCTAATTTTTATATAATTTCAAAGTTCTAGCAAAGTTGCAAGAATATATACCTTTCTTTAGTGGTTCACCAACTGTTGACAATTTTCCCCATTTTCTATTTTTGCTTTAACACTCCTCCCTTTCTCCCTCTTTCTCTCTATGTATATTTTTATGTTTTCCCCCTGAACTTTTGAAAGTAAATTGGAAACATTGTGCCTTTTTACTCCTAAATACTTGTGTGTACTTTCTAAGAAAAAGGATATTCTCTTACATAACTATAGTGTAGGTACTAGAGAATGCATGAAGCTTTTAAAGAAAACAGATGTTTTCATACCTTTCTTAAAGAGTGTATTACCGCAAACAAAACAAAAGAAAGCCCCCCCCCCCCCGCCAAATCTCCAGACACACGTGTATCAAGGTCATTCTGTGTATCCAGCATGATGTTGGGAATTGTAAATGATATAAGGAAAGATTAGAAACAGTCCCTGTCCTAGCTGGGGAAGTAAGATCTGTGAAAAGTTAAAAATCAATGAAAGATTTAAAAGGAGACTATTAATTGGTTAAATGCAGTTTCTCTGGGGAAAAAAAATTGAAATACCCTTGAAGGGACTTCCCTGGTTGCCCAGTGGTTAAGGCTTTGCCTTCCAATGCAGGGGGTGCAGGTTTGATACCTGGTCGGAGAACTAAGATCCCACGTGCGTCTCAGCCAAAAAACCAAAACATAAAACAGGAGCAGTCTTGTAACAAACTCAATAAAGACTTAAGAAAAAACACTCATTCTAAAAATATAAATAAATAAAATAAAATACCCTTGAAATAACCATGAAAAAAACTGTAAGTTCAACATTAAGATAATTGTTCTAACTTTATTTTTAGGCTGTATAAATTCCTTAGCTAATAGCAAAATTGTAGAAGGATTTTGAGATAATTGACAGTAAAGTTTTGATTGGATTGAATTTTTTATTACTTCAATCAAATTAGAGTGTGGAGCAAAAAATTATTCTTTGTTTTAGTAGACAAAGCCTTCAATACCAAAAGCAAAGGAAATCTGTATTAAAACTCATTTGTAATCTTTAAGTATTAAAGGATTAGTGGAAAGCTTGACTATGTCCTGTTTAGTTTTGTAACAATACCTCTCCCTAGCACGGTTCCAGGCACCTGCTAGATAACTGATACACATTGTTTGATGAGAGACAATGGACTGTCTTTGGGGCAGGACACATGGAGCATTAATGCATATCCTGGGGGAAGAGTTTTGGATCCTTCATCTTCATCTTTATTGGAATGTATTCTTGGAAGCTGAGTGTGTTCCAGAATAGGAGGTTATCATGGTTCAGGTTCAAAATCAAGATAACTAGATGTAGTACACTGAAGAGTTACAAGATGGTGGCCTAGATAGAAGAGCCTGAAATGGCGATTAGGATCTGAGGTATAGAAACATGGGATTGGAGAGCTAAGGGAGAGGAGTGATGAAGCCAAGGTGAGTGTGAGTGAGTGTGGAAGACAGGGCTTGGCACTAGGCTTTCATGTGCTACCATTGGGTATGTATGGGGGGGCTTGATCCATTTTGGGTATAGGAAGGAGCGGATACACAGTAGAACTCAATAAGTGGTCCCCTGGAATAAATAAAAGATAGCAACCCAGTATCTTATTATTTAGGACATTAAAAACAACCAAAGAACCTCTGAACTGAAGGCATTGCTGTCATCACCTGCAAGGATTTTCAAAATACACCCCACCTCTATCCCCCAGATATGTATAGTGTTTGCCCTAGACTGGGCAAAACAGCTCTTTGAATCCTGAATTTATAAACTCAGGTGCCTAAAGATCGTGGACATAAAATATGAAGATGACACCTGTCATTGTGGGTGTCAACAATTATCCCCTCAGTTTTTCCGCCTTACTACTTGTGGTCAAATTATCCAAAGTGAGTCCCCTTCCCTTACTTCCTTGAGCTCTTCTCCTCTTTATCTTGTCCTTCACCCATCCTCAGCCACTCATTCCCCCAGGTAGATTTTCAACCTCACCATCACCAATAGCTGCAATATCTCCTCCCTCTCAATATCATGTTCTGCCCTTTTTCTGCCCAACACCACTGTTCTTTAGCCCAACATCATGACCTCCAATCCATTGGTCCTACCATATTTCCCCTGCCTCTCATTCCCTTGATCCTCATCCCCTCTTCACCTATCTTAAATTCCATGTTCAATTATAATCCTTGCAGATACCTTTGATTCCCTTTCTGCTCGCTCTTTATCATATTCACTTGGCTACGTCACAATCCAACTCTTTTTCTGCTTGGCACCTGTGCTTAAGCACGGAGAAATGTAGTTGGAGGAAAACATGTAATTACACTGGGTAGTCTCACTTTAAAATCATGGTCTTGAACCTAAAGTGGACTTTTTAATGCTGAGAAGCAATCTTATTTTTCACACCTGGTCATCTAACTCTCTCACTTTTCTAGAATCCCTTTGCAATCTGTCATAAACAGTCTCATCCCACACACTCCCTCCCATGCAACTTAATTTTTAATTGAATTTTATCAAAGTAAATCATGTACATAGTTTAGAAGTCAACAAATAATATTAGGTATATAATGAAAAAACAGCAGTTCTTTGCCAAATTTCTCATCATTTCCAATTCTTACATTCTTGAGGTAATATTTTCAACTCTTTTACCTGTTTCTTCTGTTTTCTTCCCCCAGTATTGTGATTATATTATATTTCTTATATTTTCAGTGATATATTGCCTTTACACACACACTCATACCTGCACACACACATTTCCTCTCCCATTACTCCCTAATTTTTCCCATATGGTTTTCTCAAAAGTTTTGGTTGAGTCATTCCCCAGTATTTACATTATTATTACTATGTAACTAATATTCACAGCTGAGCTTCACAGTATGCCAGGACACCATTTCTTCTTCTTTAAAAAAAAAAAAACCAACTTAATTTTACCCCTGAATTAACTATTGTCACTTTTTTATTCGCCAAGTTTTATTTGGCCCGTTCACTAAATCCCCCAAACTTTCCTCTGAAACAAATCAGAGAAGCTCCTCTGAATATTTCAGGTTTTCTATCACTTTCATTCTTTCTTGATGGCCTCCTTCAGGGAACTTCCTTTGCCTGTTCCAGTCCAGCTGTTTTCTCTCTCACCTCCTGCAGAATTGCCATACTGGGCTACTCTTCACTGCAATTCCATGGGGTCCTTCATCATCTCTTCTGTGTTGGAGCCCTGTTACTAGGATCCCACGTCTTCCTCTTTCTTGCCTAAGTCTTTTCTGTGAGGGAGTGAGTCATCCAGTAGCTTCCTGGGAAGGGTACTTGGGAGGACAATTTGGGGGGCATATTGAAAGTCAAAAATGTCTTTGTTTTACCCACATACTTGATAGTTTGGTTTGGTACCTAATTCTAGATTAGAATCAATTGTCTCTCCCATTTTGATGGTACTGCCACATTGTTTTCCAGCTATTAGTGTTGCTAATAAGAATTTTAATGACATTGATACATGCCTTGTAAATGAACACATTTTTACTCTCCACATAATTTTAGATTCTTATCTTATCCCTGCTTTTCAGAAATGTGACATGATGTTCCTTTTCAGTCCTGGAAATTATTATTTTGTTGTTGTTGTTGTATAATTGTTGCTCTTTTCCCTATTTTATTTTTCTAGAACTCCTATTAGTTGGCCATTGTATGGCCTGGATTGATCCTCTGTTTTCCTTACTTATCTCACCAATTTTCTCTCTCTTTTTCAATTTGTTCACCTTCCTGGGGTCTTCCCTCAACATTATTTCCCAACATTTTTTCTGAATTAAATTTTTTGGCTTTCATGCTTTTACTTCTCAAGAGCCCTTTCTTATATTTTGAATGTTCCCTTTTTCATAGTATCACGTTCTTATTTCGTGGACCAGGATTTTTTTATTTTTTGGATGATGTTAATCATAAAATACTCTCTTAGTCCTGAGCATGACATGCAAACAAACAAAAACAAATTTGCTGAAGAACCCATGAAAGCCTCTGTCCCTGGGGATTTGGTGCTCAGCACTGGGCATGAGACGTAACTTAAACATTTGTTTTCATGACTAACTCCAGGGAAATATTTATTCACATCTCCTGCCCTAAGTCTCAAGACTGAAGGGAATTGTCTTTAAATGCTGGGAAGGTCTGTGGGCGGTGTCATGCAGGATTTAGAGGAGGACACTGCTTAGGTGAATGAGGAGGATGTGAGTGATGGGAGCACTTACGTAAATGTAAAAACAATTAATTTGTCAAATCCTTTTCTCGGATAGCATGAGTGCAATACATTTTTGCCTAATAAAGTATCATTTTCCAATAGCACCCAGTATTCATTTCTTGCTCCTCTTCAGGTTTAACTTGTGGTTTCAGAGTTATTCACGGATTAGCATAATATTTGCCAACAGTTGATCATAGCAGCTGAAGAACATTTTGCACTTTTAAACAAAAATACGCTGACATTTGTGTATGTGTGGGTCTAGACGTAACATTGTGAAATGCGATACCAATCATTCATTGGCAACTAGATGGACATTGATTTGAGAATAGGTTTATTTTAACGAAATATATCATAGTAAGATGTAATCATACTTTCAAAAAATTAAATAAAACCCAGTTTACTTAAGTCATTTTGATTTAAACTTTGGTATTTTTAACTATAATATGATTTTTTTTGTCTTTAAATTTTAATAGATCATTTTGAATGCTTTAGAAGAAATAACTTTTAAAAACACATTATGAACAGAAAAGTTTTTGACATTTACTTTATACTTTTATTGAAAATATATTAGAATTTTGTAAATCTTAACACAATTTTATTTTAGTTTTCAATATCATTCCTGTCAATAGAATCTAAAACATGTAAAAATATCAATTGTAAGAACAGTGGTTTTACTGAAATGGAGGCAAGGAAAATAAAGTTTGTAGAATAAGTAAGTAATAATTATGAATCATGTATGACTTTATTACTGATCATTGCTAGCCCAGCAACAGAACGAGGACAATAATTCAATCGTCGTTATTTTTCTGACTTTCAGTAATTTAAAATCCTAGCTTTACCTGAACTTTTCTTTCTTCCTTTTTTTTTTTTTGTTGTTATGAGGGTATATTCATCAGGATAAGAGGAGAGGACCTATTTTATTGAACAATTTGTTAGCTTGGTTTAAAATTTTAAAATATTTAAACATACAGTGCATGGGACTTCATCTGTACTTCTGCTCCAGCCCTTTCATTTGAGGAGACTTAGAGTTATTATTATTATTAGGTTTAGGCCTAGAATTGAAGGCTGTTGAGATTGTTATCTGGGCTCTTGTGTTCTCGTCTTCCTTCCTCTGTCTCCCACCCTCCCTCTAAACTGGGGTAGGGAGGCAAAGACTATGAAAGTGTAATGTATAATTTATGTTCTAACAATCTGTTGTGAGGTAGAGAGTCAAACAAGACATTCTCTATATTAATCAATTGCTTGTGGTGACATGAAATGTTCTAGTATTTTGAGATGGGATCGATGAAAATCACTAGCTCCTTGGGGATAGAGGTCATGTAGAACTGATCTTTCTCTTTAACAGTGTCTAGCAGAGTCCTGGGCAAATAAGGGAGTGTTTTTGAAAAGATGAAACACTTCCAAGGCCTGGAGGATGGGTAGGATTTCATACACAGAGTGTTGGAAATATCAAGTCTGGGAATGCAATTGTGGACGAGGTGCAAAAGTATGTGTACGTGTACGTGCGTGTGTGTGGGCGTGTGAGTGTATGAGTGAGATGGGGTGGGGGTGGGAGAGAAAGAGTGAGAGAGATTTTAGCTTGGATGAACTGGAGGGTGTGCTAGAGGAGTGGAGAATAGGATGGGGCAAAAGAGAGCCCCAGCTGATGCAAGACCTTGGGGAAAAACATTATTCTCAGGTTACATTATGAACATGTGGAACAGAGAGGATGGTGGTGCCATTGGAAAAAGGTGATTTATGGATCACTGTGAATTACTGTAATTACTTTCAGTCAAGCAAAACAAAAGGGAATGATTAAGACAGGGTCCATTTGCATGAAATTTGAGTTTTAAAATCTGGAAAGCTCCAGAGAAGGCAGGAAGCAAAGTGCATCACCAACTTCACAACCAGGCTCATTTTCTAATTTGGCTAATTTTAAGAGCCAATTTTTTGAGTGTCTTTGCTTAACTATAAAGAAAGCAAAGAGAAGCAGGAAGGGTGAGGGCCAGGAAAATTTGAGATGATTTTTCCTTTGTTATATAATGAAACTTAAAAAAAAAAGTAGATAAGAGCATCAGTCAATCAGTTTCTTTGATTTTGGGCCAAGTTGAAATGTCCTCTGTTCTATTTGCTCATTTTAAAGAGCTTAATGTTAACAAACTCTAATCCTTTCAGTTCTTTTATGCTCATAAGAAAATGCAACACCTGTCAAAGAAAATCTTGTGATCATTTTTGGTTAAAATGAATACAGAAAGGAACTGGGGCAAATTAATCTCCAGCACTGCTTCCTAGCAAATTAACCTCCAGCACTGCTTCCTAGCCCTAAGAAGGGTATTGGGGAATGTTTAGGGGAAAGAGCTGGTCCCAAGCTCTCCTGTTTTATAAAATGCAATAAACATTACCCTCATAGTTTGGGTATTATCCAGTACATGAAAGTCAGTGGAATAACACAAGGCGTTCCAGGGCTGACCCTGCTATTAACTGACTGTATGACTTTAGAAAACTTATCTTTGGGGGGCTCCATTTTCTTCTCCAAAAACAAGAAGAAATTGAAATAGATTATCCCAAAAGTACACTTTGCGAGAGAGAAATGGAGGGCCAGAGGGAAGTAGGAAGGAGACATCAAAAGAAAGGGTCTGGGCGCTTGCTACTGAAGTGTTGCTTCTTGTAAGAGGTGTCAGCTGACAAAACAAGAAAATATAGTTGTTTATATTAATAGGTTACATACACATATCTATGAACATTTTTGTATATAAACATTTGTGTCTGCATTAAGGGTCGATTCACACTGATCTCTCTAACTCTAATCTGTTTCTAGGTGGGTCTTTCTGGACTCCTCCCCTAGATTATCTGTAACCTTCCACTCCAACAGTGAGAACCTGGCTCCCATCATCTGCCGCCCATTAATTTAATTGTTCAATTCTAGTATACATCTATAGTGGTATCAAAATGGTTCATCTACACCCCATGGGAATCAACTTGATCAGCTAGGGTGTATCAACTGTGTTTATGTACAGTTTCTTTTGCCTTTGATCTTACAGACTCCATTTCCAAAGTGTACAGTGTCAGCAGCTTTTCCCCCACCCCTTTCAATGAAGTTGTTTCATACATTTGTAATATGGTTAGATAGTTTTGTCATATTATGTATTCTATTCTGGTATCCTTCAGACTCCTAAATGATTTTTTTTTTTTTACTTTGGCCGAACCAGGCGGCTTGTGGGATCTCAGTTCCCCGACTAGGGATTGGGCCCTGGCAGTGAAAGCGCTGAGTCCTAACCACTGGACTGCCAGGGAATTTCCCTCAAACTCTTAAATGACTTTTTTTTTTTTTTTTTTTTTTTTTTTTGCGGTACGTGGGCCTCTCACTGTTGTGGCCTCTCCCATTGCGGAGCACAGGCTCCGGACGCGCAGGCTCAGCGGCCATGACTCACGGGCCCAGCCGCTCCGCGGCACGTGGGATCTTCCCGGACCGGGGCACGAACCCGTGTCCCCTGCATCGGCAGGCGGACTCTCAACCACTGCGCCACCAGGGAAGCCCTTAAATGACTTTTTTAGTTTGCATACATTAAGCTTCACTAATCTATAAAGTTCCATGGGTTTTGACAAATGCGTGGTGTCGTATTTTCACCATTAAAATATACAGAATAATTTTACCACCCTAAAAAAAATTCCCTGTGCTTCATCATTCAACCCTCTCTTCCCTCGGAACCCTGGAAAACACTGATATTTTTACCATCTGTATAGTTTTGCCTTTTCCAGAATGTCGTATAATTGGAACCTTACAGACTGGCTTCTTTCACTTAGTAATATCTATTTGAGATTTCTCCATGTCTTTCTGCAACTTGATTGTTCCTTTAAAAAAAAGTATTGCACTGTGTGGATGCACCAGAGTTTGTTTAATCTCTCATTTATTGAAGGAAATCTTGGTTGTTTCCATTTTTTGGTAATTATGAATAAAGCTGCTATCAACACTCACCTTTGTGTGAACATAAGTTTTCAAATCAGCCTGGTGAAAACCTAGGAGCACAATGGCTGTAACTTATGGTAAAAAAGTGCCAAACAGTCTTTCAAAGTGACTCTATCATTTTGCATTTCCATAACAATAAATTAGATAAATATATTGCTTTTTTATTGAGGAGATTTAAAAATGAAAAATTTTGACTTTGCTTAGAAGTTAGTAGTTCTCATGAGGGAAAAAACCCAACTTCAATGGGGGTGTTTTCAGTGTTTCAGACACTATGATAATGCTAAAAACACAAAGATGGTGTAGGCTTCAAACACTAGAGTGTCTATGGAAACCAGGAAGATGAACATTGAAGAAACAACAGCATATACAGTTGACCTTTGAACAACACGGTTTGAAGCGCGTGGGTCCAGTTATACGCAGATTTTTTTCGATAGATATGTGGTTGGTCTGTGAAATCTGCAGCTGTGGACGGCCAACTATAGGACTTGAGCATCGGCAGATTTTGGTATCCATTGCGGGTCCTGGAACAAATCTCCCTTGGATACAGAGGGAGGGGCGACATTAGTTTGCATTTTCTAGAGTTTTATATAAATGGAATTGTATATTATGTATTCCTTTTTTGTCTGCCTTCTTTCACTCAGAATAGTTATTCTGAGATTTACCATGTTGTGAGATCAATAGTTCACTCTTTTTTTTTTTTTTTTAACGGTACGCGGGCCTCTCACTGTTGTGGCCTCTCCCGTTGTGGAGCACAGGCTCCGGACACGCAGGCTCAGCGGCCATGGCTCACGGGCCCAGACGCTCCAAGGCATGTGGGATCTTCGCGGACCGGGGCACGAACCCATGTCCCCTGCATCGGCAGGCGGACTCTCAACCACTGCGCCACCAGGGAAGCCCCTAGTTCACTCATTTTAATAGCTACATAGTATTCCATTGCATGAGTATACCATACTTTTTTCTTCATTAGGATTTCTGTCTCTCTGCTTACCTACCTGTTCTTGTGTAATGTCTGCTTTATCTATTGGAGCCCTTAGCATATTAATTATAGTTGGTTTAAATTCCAGATCTGATATTCTAACATCCCTGTCACGTCTGGTCCTGATGTTTGCTCTGACTCTTCAAATTGTGTTTTTTTGTCTTTTGATATGGCTTGTAAATTTTTCTTGATAGCTGGACATGATATATCAGAAAAAAGGGACAGGTGTAAATAGGCCTTTGGTAATGTGGTGCAGCGTTGTGGGGAGGGGAAGCGTTCTATAGTCCTATGATCAGGCCTCAGTCTTTTAGGGAGCCTGTGCCTCTGTGAACTTCACGAGTATTTCTCAGTTTTGTTTTGTTTTTTTTTCTTTTCTTACCCTTGGGTGGGAAGGGATGGCTCCAGTAGGTTGGACTTGAGTATTTCCCTTCTCCCACCTGGAAAGCTAGAGCTTCCCCCAGGTCAGATAGACTCTAATAATAACCCAGCAGGTTAGACTCTGGTAACTAATTTCTTCTGAGGGCAGGCCTAATTAGAAAGAATGCTGTGGCATATTTAAAAATGGTTCTTTCTCTCCTTCCCTGCTGGAAGCTTGAGGGAATTTTTTTTCTGATACTTACTACGAGAATCCAGTAGAGTTTGGTATGGTCAGTCTTATTAATTTTAGCTATACTAGTGGGTGTGTAGTGGTGTCTTATTGTGGTTTTAATTTGCATTTCCCTGATCACTAATTACATTGAGCGTGTTTTCATGTGATCATTTGCCCTCCGTATATCTCCCTTGGTGAAGTGTCTATTCAAATCCTTTGTCCATTATTTTATTGAATAATTTTAAAAATTATTGAGTTAGGTGAGTTTTAAGACTATGTATATATATTCTAGATGCAAGTCCTTTGTCAGATGTATGCTTTGCAAATATTTTATCACTATCTGTGATCGTTCTTTTCATTTTCGTAATGGAGTTTTTTGAAGAGCAGGTTGATTAGTGCCCAGGTCTTAATTTGTAAAAGGCAATTGAATGATAACACAGAGAAGTCAATACCATTGAAAGAAAAACTTAATGTTGCTCAGTTTCCTAGAAATGTTCCATGTAAAATTACATGGGAAGCATTACCAAATAAGTGATAAAACTTCCTAGGTATATTGTTTGGGTAAATGTTATTAATATAGATATTGTAGAAATTATATGGAATTCCTAAAAATGTGGTATGTCCTGGTAAAATGTTATCAGTCATAATTCTAGTTATTATCTTAAAATGTTGTATGTCACAGCAGTAATCAAGTTTCTTTGTCAGTTACATTCTAGTCAGGTCTTTAACCATGCCCTTTAAGTCTTTTGTCATTCATAGACAGAATTGTGTTACTCTGATGCCTTTGCAAAAATGCTTCATTTTTGAGAAGATTCATAGAAGGGACTTTCTGACAAGTACAGGTTTTTGCTCAATTTCAGATCATACTGCTGAACTGGGTAAGAAATTAAGAAATCCTAATGGAAAACCTGATGGCTTAATAAGACTGTTAACAAAAAGGACTAGTTACATAGGACTGAGTGAACTGGTAAATATAATTATAATTTTTATGGATTTTCTTTTGGTCTGAAATATTATTGTCTTTTAATCTGTGTTCTCCAGATATAAGAAAACCTTTTCTCTTAATCTAATGACTTACAGCAATTTGGTAAATTATATCTTTGTAAGCAGAATTGAAACATTTAAATATTTATCTTTTCTTTCTACTTATCCCCCCAGAAATTGGAAACTCTTAGGTTACCGGAAGTCTTATCAGGTGAATAAGGAAGGTCACCACCTGACAGGTGCAGGAATCTCAAGATACTTTGGGGACTTCAAGAAGAGAGAAATTCACTCAAATCTATAGATATTGCAGGCAGACAGAATCTGCGGCAAGCCCTTAGCATGGCTTTCCGGGCCTTAAGAAGCCTTTTAAAAGTTTAATCTGAGATTTCTTATAAAAATTTCCAGCAAAATCAATTTTAAAAAGCCTCTATGATCGATTACACTTATGTAAGTAATCAGGTCAAGTTTATTGAAACCAGACTGATTTGCAAAACAAATTAGTCATAATTTAACTATATTTGATAGAAATGAGGGCAATTTTAGAGAGAAAAATTATGTTTCAATGGATATTAAGTTCTATTATAATTAATTATCTTTGAGGTTTGATATTTACTGCCTAAAACTCACTTCCCAGATAGCTCCTTGTTGCTATGTTACATAATTGTAAATTTTAATTGAATTATTAAAAGGACACTCTAAGCTTGTTTCTGAAGCTTATCACAGTAATCTGTCTTTGGGTGAAGATCAGATGCCCCACTACCTGCAACCAGTAGAGTGTGCATACTGGAAAAGACATCATTTAAAGAACTGTCTCCAGCCTAGATGGAAGGACTTTTATCAGGTACTCTTAACTAGCTCGTGAGCAGTGTAACTGAAGGGGATTGACTCTTGGATTTATATTTCCCACTTAGAAAAGGCCCTGACACTGGACTGGTTTATAGAGAGGACTGCTGACCTCAAAATCACCTTAAAATGACACTCAAACAGGGGAGAAAACCACACCCACACCAGGATGAGAACATGACATCAGAAGTAGACAGCTACCCCAAGATGCTGGACCTGACCTGTATGATTATTTACAGTATTTTCTTAATTTCTTGGACTTTTGCATATGAATCAAATGTTTTTTTCTATCATAAGTACAATCTAATGCAGAGTTTTAAAATTAATTTAATTGTTGGGTTTGTGGTCAATTACCTATCTCCAATACTTTTGGGTTACTTTGGTGGATTTCTCCTTTCTAAGGCTCTAACTGGATGGCCCTTAGGAAATTAATTCTAGAAGAAAGGAGTTATAGTTATGTTTGGGACACTATTGATAATACTAGATGGGACTCCCTCACTTGGCCAATCAATCATACTTGCTCTGACCATGGCCATAAATATGAATTTTCTTTTAAAGTTACTCAAGCTCAGTCAGAGTAATGAGCTAACTTTCAGTCAAAGAAAATAACCTTCGTCAGTTATGGGATGGATTTATATGGATAATGCCTGGTTATGATGGTTTAAGTTTAAGGGCCCCCCTTATGTTGGGAACAATTAAACCATACTAAGGATGATCAGCCTAATAACACTAGGAAATTGAGCTGGGTGCCTTATGAACAATGTGAATATATAATTTCCCTTAAAGATAGGGATTGGTATGGAACAGACTAGGTCAGATGACCTGGAGGTATACTGGGCTGCACCTGATGGAAGTTCTTGCCTTAAATTCTTACTTATGACCTGACCAATCCTACTAGGTATATTACTTGTATTCTGCCTATTTTGCAAGGTTGTTGTTTCTTGCATTACCAAATGTGTGACTGAGCCTCTGATAAAATGATGACTAGGTGACTTGAAATGATTGACCAAATACATAGTTCTACATGATATCAATGATTGTAATGGTGATATTCTAGATATGTGAGGAAGCCACAAGAGGGAATCTTTTCCTGGACCATCACAGACTAGTAAGCCAGGTTGTCCAGGGACTTTTGGCTACTGTTAACAGAGCCTAGTCCAGTAATAACACTAAATAACCAAAATCCTGGTCTGACCTAGGAGTGAGCATTCCTACCACTGTGGGACAAAATGGTCATGAAATGCCTCCCAAACCATGGTCAATTTTATGATCGTGAGGGGGCACTGACAACTAAAAATCATCACTTGCCATCTGATTCTACAAGAATTAAATCACTAGTCACTGCAGTTGCTGACCTTTAACACACCCTGAAAGGAGTTCAGGGCAGAGATCAGGAATGAGGCACTCTGTGCTCTGGAAAAACTGGCAGAACAGGCCTTTTCAGAAGAAAATTTTATGAACCCAATTTCTTGCACCTTCCCATACTTAGAAAAGTACTGAAAACATTAACTAGGATGTCTGTTCCTCGTGACTAGTGGCAACCTTCTACCAGTTGTGTGCTTGATTGCACGTACTCCCTTCACCAAAATCACATATATGCTGACCTCCCCCTACCTCTTCAGAGCAGTTCCTTAGAGTTATCTGAGAGGCCTCTTCTGGGCAAAGAACCAGCTTTTAGTTTCATCAATTTGGTGTAATGTTCTATTTCAGTGTTTTCTGCTTTGATCTTTATGAATTCATTTGTTTTGGCTATTTGAGATTTAATATGCTCTTCTTTTCTAGTTCTTCAGGTGGAAGCTGAGGCCATTGATTTGACACTTTAAAAATGTATAAGCATTTAGTGATAGGAATTTCCCTTTAAGAGTAATCTCATAGAAGATGATAAAGTAGGAAGCACCAGGAACCTTTGTCTCCACCTGGACAACAAGAGTCCTGGTAGATATGGTCTGAAATAAATATTTTGGAACTCTAACATTTATTGGAATGCTTGCAACTTCCAGGGGAAATCTTGGCTGGTAAGTTGCAGTTAATTTTGGTCAACTTCAGCCGTTGGTGCTTTGGGGCTACCCATTTCAAATTCCCAGCCCTGTGACAGTCAGCTGTGGGGATGGCAATCTGTGTTTTTGGTGCTGAATCTAGGCTAGGTAATAAAGACCTTGTCCTCCAAATACTGGAGTTCTGGTTGTAGATTGCTGCTCTGATTACTAAGGCATAGGCATGGTGGCTGGCTGCCATTGTTCCAACCCCCATGGGCTGTAGTGACTTCCAAGATACTTAAAAGCCTCCACATGTTTTTATTTTATTTTATTTTTTTGACATTCAAAAAAAAAAAAAGACTATACATGTAGGGAAATTTAGAAGCCATCACATATTCCCAGGGAGATACACAGACTCAGAAAAGAACTGAGATCTTAAGCTTTCACCTCAGGCTGATCCTAGCACAGAGACACCCTATAAGAATCAGGAAAACAGTAAACCCTGGGGGAGGATAAGACTGATTTTCATAGTTACCACATTATAAGATTATAATGTTTACTGTACAACAAAAGTCATAAGGCATACAAAGAAACAGGAAAGTATAGCTCATTCAAAGGAACAAAAAATAATTGATAGAAAATGTGCCCAAACTATCCCAGATGTCAGACTTACTGGACAAAGACTTTAAAACAACTCTTAAAGATACTCAGAGCTAAAGGAAGACATGTACAAAAAAGAGGATATCAATGTGCTAACAAAATGAGAATATCAATAAGGAGACAGAAATTAGAAAAAGGAATCAAAAAGAATTTGTGAAGCTGAAAAGTATGATAACTGAAATAAAAACTAAAATGGAGGGGTTCAAAATCAGATATGAGCAAGCAAAAGAAAGAATCAGTTTATAGATAGGACAATTGGAATTATCAAGTCCAAGGAACAGAAAGAAAAAGGGAATGAAGAAAAGTGAACAGAGTCTAAGGGACCTGTGGGATACCATCAAATAGACCAGCATGCACATATGGGAATCCCAGGAAGAGAAGAGAGAGAAAGTGGTAGAAAGAATATTTGAAGAACTAATGGCTGAAAACTACCCAAATTTGATGCAAGATATAAATATACAAATCCAAGAAGCTCATTAACTCCAAGTAGAATAAGCTCAAAGATATTATAATCAAACTGCCAAAAGCCAAAGCCAAAGTGAGAATCTTAACATCAGCAAGAGGGAAGTGATTTAGCAAATATAAGGGATCCTCAACAAAGATTATCAGCCAAATTCTCATCAGAAACCTCGGAGGCCAGAAGGTTGATATGTTCAAAGTACTGAAAGAAAAAAAAAAAACACTGAGAACTCTATATCTGTCAAAACTGTCCTTTAAAAATGAGGGAGAAATCCCCAAATAAAGACATTCCTAGATAAACAAAAGGAGTTTATTACCACTACACCTGCCTTGCAAGAAATACTGAAGGGAGTTCTTCAGGTTGAAATGAAAGGAAAACTAGACAGTAACTTGAAGCCATATTAAGAAATAAAAATCTCTGGAAAAGGTAAATAGGTGGGAAATTATAAAAGTATTATTGTAATTCTGCTTTGTAACATCACTTTTTATATTTTGTACATGATTCAAAAAACAAATTATTAATCAATGTTATTGAGCATATAATATATAAAGATGTAATCTCTGACATCAGTAACAGAAAGATGTGGACAGAGCTGTAGAGGAGTAGAGTTTTTGTATGCTATTCAAGTTAAATTGGGATAAATTCAAATTAGATTGTTAGAACTTTAGGATGTTAAATGTACTCTTCATGGTAACCTCAAAGAAAATGTCTATGGAGTATAGACATAAGAAGATGAGAAAGGAACCAAAATGTTTTACTAAAAAAAATTAAACACAAAAAGAAAGCAGTAATGGAGAAATTGAGGAACAAAAAAGCTAAAGTCGTACAGAAAATATATAGCAAAATGGCAGATTTTTTTCTTATCAGTAATTACTCTAAATGTAAATAGATTGGAGGAGTGGGTAGAAAATATGATTCAACCATATACTATCTACAAGAGACTCAGTTTATATCTAAATATACAAATAGGTTGAAAGTGAAAGGATAGAAAAGATATTCAGTATAAATAGCAACTGAAAGAGAGCTGGAGTGGTTATACTAATATCAGACAAAATAGGTCTTAAATCCAGAAATATTCAAGGGACAAAGAATGATATTATATATTAATAAAAGTTTAGTATAGCAATATGATATAATAATTATAAACATTTACACACCTAATAACAGATTCTCAAAATATACAAAGCAAAAATTGAGAGAATTGAAGGGAGAAAAAGGCAATCCTACAATAATAATTGGAGGCTTCAGTACTCCAATTTCAATAATGGTAAATCAACCAGACATAACATAGGTAAGGAAATAGAGCACTTGAACTACACAATAAAACAACTAAACCTAACAGACGTATGCTAAACACTCCACCCAACAACAGTAGAATAAACATTCTTCTTAAGTGAATAGGGAACTTCTCCAGGATAGACCATATATAAGGCCAAGAAACAAGTCTCAATGGATTTAAAAACATAGATATCATACAAAGTATCTTCTTTAATCTCAACAAGATCAAGTTAGAAATCACTAACAGAAGGAAAACTGGAAAATTCACAAATATGTGGAATTAAACAACACACTGTTATACAACCAATGGGTCAAAGAAAAAAAATCAAAAGGAAAATTAGAAAATACTTAGAGGTGAATGAAGACAAAAACACGATATACAAACACATATGGGATGCATTACAGCAGCGCTCACAAGAAAATAAAGATCTGTAAATGCCCATGTTAAAAAGGAAGAAAAATCTCAAAACAATAACCTAACTTTATATCTTAAAGACCTAGAAAAGGAAGAGCAAATTAAACCCAAATCTAGCAGAAGGAAGAAAATAATTTTTAAAAAAATAAGGCAGAGGTAAATGGAGAATAGAAACAAAATAGAGAAAATCAATAAAACCAAATATTGGTTCTACGAAAAGCTCAACAAAATTTACAAACCTTTAGCTAGATTGACAATGAAAAATAGAGAAGGCACAAATAACCAAAATCAGAAGTGAAACTGGAAACATTATGGGAATGTTTGTAATGGAAGTAATGGAAACATTACTAATATATAAAGATTACATCTTTATATATTATATGCTCAATAACATTGATTAATAATTTGTTTTTTGAATCATGTACAAAATATAAAAAGTGATGTTACAAAGCAGAATTACAATAATACTTTTATAATTTCCCACCTATTTACCTTTTCCAGAGATTTTTATTTCTTAATATGGCTTCAAGTTACTGTCTAGTTTTCCTTTCATTTCAACCTGAAGAACTCCCTTCAGTATTTCTTGCAAGGCAGGTGTAGTGGTAATAAACTCCTTTTGTTTATCTAGGAATGTCTTTATTTGGGGATTTCTCCCTCATTTTTAAAGGACAGTTTTGACAGATACAGAGTTCTCAGTGTTTTTTTTTTTTCTTTCAGTACTTTGAACATATCAACCCACTACCTTCTGGCCTCCGTAATGAGTATACTATGAGCAAAGGTATGCCAACAAATTTGATATCTAGCAGAAATGTACAATGACTTAAGACACAAATTAACTAAACTGACTCAAGAAGAAATAACATATTTTATCGGATGTTTAACAATTGAAAAGATTGAATCAGTAACCATAAACCTCCCAAGAAAGAAAAGTCCTGGACCAGATGGCTTCACTAGTGAATTCTAACAAACATTTAAAGGATTAGCACCAATCGTTCTCTAACTCTTCCAAAAAATTGAAGAGAACACTTCCTAGCTCAGTCTATGAGACTAGCATAACTTTGATCCCAAAGCCAGATAAGGACATCACAGAAAAGAAAATTACAGATCCAAATTCCTTATGAATATTGAGGTAAAAATCCACAAAAATATATTAGCAAATTGAATCCAACAGCATATCAAAATGATTATTCATCATGATCAAGGGATTTACCCTAGGAATGCAAGGTTGCTCATTATAATTAGTAAAACACAATTAACAGAATGTAGAAAAAGAATCCACATGATCATCTCAACTGATGTAGAAAAGACATTTGGCAAAAATGCAACACACCTTTCATGATAAAAGCTCTCAGGAACGTAGGAATAGAGGAAAAGCTCCTCAACACAATAAAGAGTATTTAAAAAAATTTATTGAAGTGTAGTTGATTTACAATGTTGTGTGTAGTTTCAGATGTACAGCAAAGTGATTCAGTTATACGTATACATATATTCACTCTTTATCAGATTCTTTTCCCGTATAGGTTATTACAGAATATTGAGTAGAGTTCCCTGTGCTGTACAGTAGGTCTATAAAGGGTATTTATGAATAAACTTCAGCTAACATGATATTCAATGGTGAAAGACTGAAATCTTTCCCCCTAATGTCAGGAACAAGACGAGGATGCTCGCTTTCCTTCTTGCTATTCAACCTTGTACTGGAAATTCTAGCCAGAGATTCTTACTGTTCATGTTAACTTTGATTATCTGATTGAGGTAGCATTTGTCAGGTTCTCCACTAGAAAGTTGGAGAAACTCCTTTTAATAATGTATGCTTTTGAAAGGAAGTCACTATACACAGCATACATTTAAGGAGTGAGGAGTTATGTTCCATCCCTTTGAGAGCAGAGTGTCTCCGTAACTTATTTAGAATTCTTCTGTGATTTGTCTATTATCTCCCATTTATTTATTGATTGAGTATTGATTGATATCAGTATTGACTCATGGATATTTATATTATACGTTGAGTTATAAACCAGTGTTACTTTATTTTGTTGCTCAAAAAAACAGAAAACAGTTTTGTCATTATTTTTTCAAAAATTTTTTCTCCCTTCTCCTTCATTGAGGATTCCTACAATATGTTTATTAGTCCAATTAAGTTTATCCAGCTGGTGTTCTTTCCCCTTTTTTCCTCTTTAGGTTTCTTTTTTGTATAATTTTTATTGCTATGCCTTTCAGTTCTCTACTCATTCCTTCTGCAATGTCTGATCTGCCATTAATCCCATACAACATACCTTACAGTCTCTGACATTGTAGTTTTAATCTCTGAACATTACATTTGTGTACTTTTTGGAGCTCCCATATGTCTACTTAACTTTTTGGATGTATGGAACACTATATTTTATGTTTGTATTAATGTCCTTGTCTACTAATTCTAACATCTGTATTAGCTCTGGGTTGGTTTTTATTGATTGGTTTGTCTCTCATAAGGCATCATATTTTTGGTTCTTTGCATGCCTGGTAATTTTTGATTGGATATCAGACATCATGAATTTTACCTTGTTGGATACTGGTTATCTTTATATTCTTACAAATATTCTTAACCTTTGTTCCAGCACACAGTTGACATACTTGCAAATACCAATATTTTGATTCACTTGATGTCCTGCTTTTTAGATTTGTTAAGTGATACGAGGGCAAGATTTGGTCTAGAGCTAATTATTTCACACTACTGAGGTAAGATCCTTCTGAGTATTTTACCCAGCACCTCGTGAATTATGAGGTTTTCCAGTTGGCTGTTGGAAATAGTCAATATTCCCGGCCTTATGTGAGTACTGGACACATTTTCCCTCAATTTTTAAAATTTCTGTCTCTGGCCTCAGGTAGTCTTTTCACAAGGATCAGTATTCTGTTGAATATTCAATGGGGACCCTCTGCAGATATCTGAGGTTCTTTCCCTGTGCAGCTCTCTCCTTTTTGATATTCTGTCCTGTGAATTATAGCCACCTTAGTCAGCTCAGTTTCCTAAATTCTGGGAGTCCTTTGGGCTCTGCCTAGGCTCCCCTCCCCCCATGCCATGGTCTGGAGACTGTCTCAAGACAATATACTGGGGCAATGGTAGGGTTCACCTCATTTCCCCCCCCCCCCCCGCCGTCTTTCAGGAATCATTGTTCTTTATTACCTGATGTTCAGTTTCTTGAAAAGTTTTCTTTTTTTCATATGCTTTGTCTTTTGTTCAGTTTGGTTTGATTTTTTCAGGCAGGATGTTCAATCTGGTCTTTGTTACTTTATCTTAGGTAGAAGTTGAACATCATTTTGCTCATTTGTTAAATATTGGCACATAATAGAGAATTTAAAAAGACATATTGCAAGCAGACAAAAAACGTCTAGGCTTGCATTTAGTCCTTAGGTCATCAGTTTGTGATCTCTGAGGGAGAAGATCACGTAGATAGGCAAAAGTCTCATTCTGAGAAAAATGGAGCAAGCCAGGCTGAGCTGGTTTAGCTGAGAATAAAAAGATATTCTATGTTTTCAAGAAGAATGGAATTGGCAGCCAATGTTTCCCTGTCTGTTGTATGGTTGGCCAAGATTATTACTATATTGAAAATTGTTGGGTTTAGGAGGAGACAAGAGGTCAGTATGTGAATAAAATAGGATTGCCAGATTCAGCAAATAGAAATATAGGGCAAGTTTAAATATGAATTTAAAGTAACGAAGGATAAATCTTTACTATAAGTATGTCCTAGGTGTGATTTGGAACATACATAAACTAAAACAATTATTTGGTGTTTATCTTAAATTCAAATTTAACTGGCTGCCCTGCATTTTTTTTTTTTTTTTGCCAACTCTAGGATAAAACTACTCAGTGAAAGTGGGAGATAAACCCAAAGCAAGTCAGGGTGAGCTGAGTTAGGAATCAAAAGTCCTGTTTTGAGTATAATCATAAATGGATCGTCATTGGCTTAGGTCTTGGGATTAGTCTGGTTTTGAAAGAAAGAACTGAAAACTAGCCCACAAAGCTCTTTTAATAATATGATCCCTTACACTGATATAACACATATGCTTTTCCAAAGTTCTTTCACAATGCATCCTCTCACTTTACCCTCCAAACCACCAGAAGTTCAGTTCACATTAGCCATAGTTTGACAGTCGAAAACAACCAAGGGCTAGAGAAAAGAGACTATTCTGAAGTCCCCAAATGTGTTAGTATTAAATCAAGACCCAGGAACTATTTTTTTTCCTACTTGTAGAGTAGTTGACAATCTTAAAATAGAGGTGCCAAGGTTCAGACTCTGTGTGTGTGTGTGTGTGTGTGTGTGTGTGTGTGTGTGTGTGTGTCTGTACATGGACAAACAGGTGAGAATGTGTGACATTCCTAGCAAGGGAGGAAGAGGTTAATCTGCTTAATATGAACCTAATCCTGTGAGTTTAAACCAGGCCACACTTTCCATCCTTCATTTCATAGCTGAAACTGAATCAAAACCAGCTCAGGTGAAGGCAGTTCTTTGGGTCATGCTCACTTCACTTTTCTTGCTTTCTTTTGTTACTGCCTCTCTGTCTCTTAGCTCTTGGAGTTATCTTCCATATCCGGATCCTCAGAGACAAATTTCAGGTTCTTGGGTTTCATTGCTTCCATCCTTGAGATAACAGTTTGACTTGCTCTCGCCCTCTGGTACTTCCTGGTCCTGCCATCTTGACTGAGCTCCAGCCCCCCGCAAGACCCCAGCCTGCTGTTGACTTGGTGAGCTGATATTCTAGCCAGGGTGGGGCTTTTGAAGGAAGCAGGTGGGTAGTAATCTTGAGCTGTGAGGGGGTGCTTTGGCAGCAGCCAATTAGCTAGAAATCTTCTGCAAACTGGTCTGTTGACCATTTCTGAGACGTGTGCTGTGCTGCTATTCATCTACCTTTCAGCCTGGAGTGCTATGACACAGTCCATACCCCTGGCAGGAACCTTCATGGTGACCTGCTTTAAGTGTTGACTTAAGCCAGGTTCATGAACATAAGGCCTCCATAGTTCGTGTACCTCTTAAGCTGCCAGCAAATGTTTATTCAGTGCTTTAATTTTATTAATCTGTTTTCCTTCCTTCTCTCTTGTTCTCTTTTTTGCCCTCTCACCCACCCCTTTCTCCCTCTGCCTCTCTCCCCTGCCTCTCTCTTTCCAATCTAGAGCCATTTGAATGGAAATAAGGAACATACTACAATATGGAAGGCACAGCTCCATCCAGTAATATGTTTTACTCTTTTCCAGTTCATATCAGTTGGGCCAAAAACCCACTACTAAACCAGATGTGAAGCTCCCCCTACCAGCAGTGCATTTTTATCAACTGCTTTGAGCTAAGGATGGAATAAATCGACTGCTTGAATTGGAAATTTTTACTGACCCTGATACTAAGAAAAAGTATAGCAAATAGGGGTCATGAGGTAATCATTTGTATATTAGTCAAAGAAGCTCCCTGTGTCGACCTCCAAACCTAAAAATTTTTGGAGAAGATGATATATGGAAACCCATATTCTCTGTCCTAATCTCACATAACTTTGGAGTTGGAAAAAGCATTGGAGACTCTGAGATGTTGAATGAGGTAGAGTAGGGACAAAACTCAAAGCCCCTAGGCTTTATGACAATCTACTGTTACAATATACTTCCTTTAGTTTTCTGAGTTTTTCATTTCACTCTGTGAGATTGAGAAGTTTCAGAATAATGTGGTTGGTTAGATTGGTGGGAATATCCAATCTAACTGAGATCCAACTAGCTGAGAATCTAGTTCTTTATCTCTTTAGGATAGGGCTGATTCTCCAATGGAGGGTGAAGTCCAAACTCGTTAGGTTGGCCATTTGAGGTCCTCCACCGGTTGATGTCCACCTGATTTTCCATCTTTATTCCTGGTGAGTGTCATCAGCTTATGAAAACTGGTTCCCTTACTGCCCATGGAACACTCTTCATGCTTTGCCTCTTCTGAGTCTGTTTCTGAAATGGGCTCCTCTCTCCATGCTATCTACATCCTATACCATCTCAAGTCCTAGCTCAGATGTTACTTCTCTATGAAACTTTTCTGACACCCTCTGATCTCCTAGGCCATTTTTGTCTGCACCATTCTTGACGACTTACTGTGTACCAGGAATGAAGTTCAACATAGTGGGCACTAATTGATCAAAATGGTTGCTGGTCATAGCTCTAGCACAGGGTTCCAAAGGATTTCCTTTTGTTCCAGATAGTTCCCTTTAATTGCTAGATGATGAGGAGATCTGGAGGGAAGGGCCAGAGTGGCCAGAGTAGCCCTGGCACAGTGGTGGGAGGATTTTGGGATAGATGCTATTTACCACCCAGAATAGAGGTATTTTAAGATTTTAGCAGTCTGCATAGACATAACAATGCATATCAGACTAATGTCATTTCTCCATATATTATCTTATTTTCTTAACCTGCTTCATATGTGTGTGTTTTACATAGTTTTAGAACTAAAAATTTATTTCAGAAATCATCCATTCTAGGGGTTCTTAGCCTAGGGTTCGTTCTATAGACTCAAAAGGAGTTGATAGCTTTCATCAGATTTTTCAAAGGTATGCATAAAGAAGAAAAATTTAGGAACAACTGCTCTGCTCCAACACTTCCATTTACAGATCAAGAAAGTATAGCTCAGTGGTTGAGCATTAGTGCTCTGCATGCAATACTTTTCAGGGAAATATTTGCTGCCTGCAGTCTAATTTAAGTTCCTTTGTTGAAGGCACCCTTATTATTAACCTTATTGAAGGTGTTCCATGATACCATATTGATTGTCTGTACCTTTTCTTCTGCAAGGAGCCTGTGGAGCTTGCCTGCTAGGTTGGAGTTCTCTTTTTTTTTTTTTTTTTTTAATAGTCTGTGCCTACAAGCCACCTTCAGTTTATTAATTAATTAATTTATTTTTGCTGTGTTGGGTCTTCGTTTCTGTGCGAGGGCTTTCTCTAGTTGTGGCAAGCGGGGGCCACTCTTCATCACAGTGCACGGGCCTCTCACTATCGCGGCCTTTCTTGTTGCGGAGCACAGGCTCCAGACGCGCAGGCTCAGTAGTTGCGGCTCACAGGCCCAGCCGCTCTGCGGCATGTGGGATCCTCCCAGACCAGGGCTCGAACCCGTGTCCCCTGCATCAGTAGGCAGATTCTCAACCACTGCGCCACCAGGGAAGCCCTGGAGTTCTTTTTTTAAACAATTTATTTTATTCAAGTGTAGTTGATTTACTGTGTTGTGTTAATTTCTGCTGTACAGCAAAGTGATTTATTTATACATATATAGACATTCTTTTCCATTGTGGTTTATCACAGGATACTGAATATAGTTCCCTGTGCTATGCAGTAGGACCTTGTTGTTTATCCATCCTATATGTAATATAGGGTGTAATTAGCATCTGCAAATCCCAAACTCTCAATCTATCCCTCCCCTGCCCTTGGCAACCACAAGTCTGTTCCCTACATCTGTGAGTCTCTTTCTTAGATAAGTTCATTTATGTCATATTTTAGATTCCACATATAAGTGATATCATATGGTATTTGTCTTTCTCCTTCTGACTTACTTCACTTAGTACGATAATCTATAGGTCCATCCATGTTGCTGCAAATGGCATTATTTCATTCTTTTTTAAGGCTGAGTAGTATTCCATTGTATATATGTACCACATCTTCTTTATGCATTCATCTGTCGATGGACATTTAGGTTGTTTCCGTGACTTGGCTACTGTAAGTAGTGCTGCTATAAATGTAAGGGTTCATGTATCTTTTTGAATTATAGTTTTATCCAGATATATGCCCAGGACTGGAATTGCTGGATCATATGGCAACTCTATTTTTAGTTTTTTGAGGAGCCTCCATACTGTTTTCCGTAGTGGCTGTACCAATTTATGTTCCCACCCACAGTGTAAGAGGGTTTCCTTTTCTCTGCGCCCTCTGTGGCATTTATTATTTGTAGTCTTCTTTATGACGGCCATTCTGCTGGTGTGAGGTGGTATCGCATTGTAGTTTTGATTTACATTTCTCTAACAATTAGTAATGTTGAGCATCTTTTCATGTGCCTGTTGGCCATCTGTATGTCTTCTTTGGTGAAATGTCTGTTTAGGTCTTCTGCTCATTTTATGATTGGGTTGTTTGGGGTGTGTTTTTCGTGTGTGTTTTTCTTGCGGTACGTGGGGCTCTCACTGTTGTGGCCTCTCCTGTTGCGGAGCACAGGCTCTGGATGCACAGGCTCAGCGGCCATGGCTCACGGGCCTAGCCGCTCCGTGGCATGTGGGATCCTCTTGGACTGGGGCACGAACCTGTGTCCCCTGCATCAGCAGGCGGACTCTCAACCACTGTGCCACCAGGGAAGCCCCGGGTGTTTTTGTTATTAAATTGTATGAGCTGTTTGTGTATTTTGGAAATCAATCCATTGTTGGCCACATCATTTGCAAATATTTTCTCTTAGTCTGTAGGTTGTCTTTTTGTTTGTTTATGGTTTCCTTTGCTGTACAAAATCTTGTAAGTTTGATTAGGTCCCATTTGTTTATTTTTCCTTTTATTTCTATTGCCTTGGGAGACTGTAAGTTGGAGTTCTTTTTTAAAAATTTTAAGATTAATTAATTTTTATTGGAGTCTAGTTGATTTACAATGTTGTGTTAGTTTCAGGTGTACAGCAAAGCGAATCAGCTATACATATACATGTATCCACTCTTTTTTAGATTCTATTTCCATATAAGTCATTACAGAGTATTGAGTAGAGTTCCCTGTGCTATTCAGTAGATTGACATATACACACTACTATATATAAGTTGGGGTTCTTGATGGAGTGAGAGTGAGTTGCTGGTGGAGGCAACAGCTCTTACCTAAGACCATAGGTGATGCTTATACTGAGGTAGTGTGTAGACAAAGCAATTTATTGGAGAGACAAGTTCAAAAACCCAGAGCAGAATCTAAAATGGATCATCAGACCATGGAAGGAGTTGAAAGCAGATATTAATAATTTCTATATTATCTACTATATTAATAGAGCATTTATTATCAAATAAGCCCTTTACATGTGTTTAAGCTTTGTGACAAACTTATGAGGTAGGAACTTCCAGCTTCCATCTTACAGATGAAGAATTCGAGGCCCAGAGAGGATACTTTCCTTGCTCAAGTTCATACAACTAGGAGAACTAAGATTTGAGCTGACGTAGTCTGGTTCTAGCATCTTCACTTCCAACTACTACATCAACTACTGCCTCTTAAAAGTTGGGGTGTAGAGTCAGGGAATGAAAAAGCAAGGAAGGGTAGATTGAAGTGGGTGGTTTAAGTCGAGGGATAGAGTGGGGGAGGCTGGCAAATGTTTCCATCAAGTGCTGGGAGTGCAAGCTTTTGTGTGGCTTGTGCTGGGATGCCGGCCAGGTGTAAAGGGTAATGATGGAGTGGACAGAGTCTCCTGAGAGTCTGAAAGCAAACGGTATTTATTTATTCATCCATGTAAGCCCGGTGCTTGGTACTGGGCACACAAGATGCATCAACAGCCTGGTACCGAAGAAACTTGCAGTTCTTTCCAAAAGGAATAGAAAGCTGAGAATCTGACAGTTCATCTTTGGGGCTGCATCCTCCCCTTTCAGAGCCTTTCCTGCTCCTTGATGCCTTTCTCCCTTCTGTCCTCCAGGGTCCAGTGCCATCATCCTTGCTTCTCTGCTAAATAGTTTGCTCTCAGGAGAGGAAGGGAAACCCTGTTAGCCTGGGGTGTACATAACGAGGGAGGCATAAACTTTTACATTTCCTGGATGTTATTTTAAGCATGTTCTGTCTAGCTCTTCACTTTTACTCCTATGTCTCCCTGAAGAACCATGTAGTCAGCACCACTACGACTAAGCTCCAAACATCCCTCCACCCTCATTCTCAACCCAAGCTCTGGACCCTGCCCCAGCACAGGTTTCTGAATTTTCCTCTTCTTTCTGTGCCTGTACTCGCCTTGGAGCTGATGACAGCCTCTATCTCTTCTGTGGCACTGCCTGGCTGCTATCCTTGTCACCCATCCCCAGCTGTGGCAGGATGAGCCTGGCTGGGAACTGGGGCTGGACTGGGTGGACTTGGGCTGGGACAGCTACTTAAAGAGCCTGGTATTGGGAACAGCCAGGGGATGAGTGTGACCATTCCCGAGGTCTTAACAGCCTCTGGACTTTCCATACTTTATCTTATTTAATCTTCCCCATAACCCTATGAGGTTAGTGATCTCATCTTACAGATGAGAAAACTGAAGATTAGAGAGTTTAAAATACCTTGTTCAAGCTCACACAGCTAGTGAATGGCAGAGCTGGGACTCAACCCTTACGTGTCTGATTGCAAAGCCCCTCTGTGATATTTCCCCTTCCCTAATACCATGGAAGCAGAATCCTGTTGTCTAGTCCAAGGTGGCAAGGAAAGGACCAGAAATGAAAGAGAAAAGTGAAAGAGTTAGATGTTGAGTGGGCATTGAAGTGAAGCAACCAGAAAAAACCAGCAAGGGAAAGGACAGAACTAGAAAGTAAGATAATCACAGTGAGTGAAGCTGGAAAGCCTGAATCTTCTTATATTTTGGCTTTGGGTCCCATGGTTGGTGGGAGGGGTGGTCTGGTGTTGGGGCACAGGATGGGTCTTCCCAGCCATGCTTTGACTCTCATTCCTGCACCTGTTCTGCTCATAATGACCACTTCACACATGACTTGGCTCCAGACCCCAGGACGGCACCCCAGCCTTGGCCAGCAGCTCCACGGGGCTCACCCCAGACGGTGCAGCAGGACCAGACAGAATGGGGTCAAAGACTGTAAGCCCGTGAAGAGAGCTGGCAGCCTGGGATTTTAAGCATTAGCAGGTTTGTGGGGAAGGCTGTCTTCTTCATTCAAGGGGTCCTTCTCAGTATCCCTAAAATCCTACCCTGGTCGGTAGCTGCCTATTTTCCATAAGCCTGAATCTGGCTTCAGATAAAGTTATGCAGGTGATATTAGCCCCCTGGATGCTCTTACTTTGGTTTTCTGACTTCCTCTACAGGTCCTTTCTCGGGAGAATGATATGCCTTTTCCTTTCCCTTCCCCACCATTATATACTTCCTGGCTGAGACGTGAAATGGAGTCCACAGATGGCTTGGGGGAACCCCAGTGGTCTTCAGCTTGGCTCTCGAAGCTGGAACAGGAGAATTCCGGCTCTGACCTGAATGGCTGACTAAACTCAGCTCCCCTTGTAGAGCTCAGGGTTGTGTTGTTCTCTGCTTCTGGGCATTAGGCAGTGTGTTGAGAACCGCGTGGCTGAGAGAGAGGAAACAGGTGGATAGCACGTGGGCTGGAGGAAGCACAGGGTCACCAACTCCCGCTGGGGCCCCGGATGATTGCTCTTTTTGGAGAATGGCGTGTTAATCATCAGATCACCAAGGTGTCAGGCTGTAGAGAGGAAAGTGAGAGGGGGGCTTGTTAGGTTTGTGATGAGGAACCAATTTAGCACGGGTTAGAGTCACTTTCAGTTCCTCTTCTCAGTGATAAGTTAGACATTGGAAAAAACCTGAACGTTGTCATGACACCAGGCAGATTGCACTGCCCTCTACGCTCTGGAACTGGATAACTGGAAGAGACCACCTGGTCTAGTGCCTGGTGCTGGAGGGGCTCTGTCAATGTTTATTGAATCTTAACTGGATTTTATAGCGGAGGGCAGTGACCTTCCCAAGCTTGTGCTGTACATTAGGACTGGAAGGAGGTGGGTCCCAGGCAAGGATGCCCTTCCCTATGGAGAAACATTGAATTCTGCACCGCCCTGGAAATCTGTCATAAATATGATTGCCAGAATGAGTTAAGTGGATGGGCAAATATAAATAAGAGTTTCACACATCATGTGTTATTTTCCTATGGATTTGTTATTTAGAGATAATTTATCTTGCTTAACATCCTTCACATTAATTAGAATGTGGATCTCTAAGCCCTTCTCCCTTAGCTGCTCTGCCAGGTTTTGCTTTGTTTTATTTTGATTTTGGGCATTTAATACTCTACAGTCATTGCATGTTCTGTGGGGTCTACATATTTGTTGGGGTGGCAGTGTAGTTTAATAGAAAGAGAAATGGATGAGGGACTGAGCAGTCCTGGGCTTCAAATCCTGTCTCCACTGCTGATCAGATATGTAACCTCTGGCTTGTTACTTACTTTCTCAGAATTTCTGTTTTCTTATCTGTGAAATGAGAGATAGTAAGAACGCTTTCTGTGGGTTACTGTGAGGATTAAACGGGATAATACATGCCTAGCCTGGCATCTAGCACCTAGTAAGCCCTCAATAAAGGTTACTGATATTTAAATCTTAAACTGAACAATATTTAACATTAGTATTCTTTCACTTATAGGATATTCTGTCTTCAAAGTAGGAACCTCCCTGCCCACCCCCACTCTCCTGCTTTTAAAAAAATAACCAAATAGCCATTACTTTTAAAGTTGAATGTTCTTATATTGTTTGACATACATGGAAATACACATCTGTATTTTAAATTAGATCACCTGGTGTTTGTAGCCTCTCTAGGGTATACAAAGGACTTTTACATCAGTTTAGTTTTTTTTTAATAAGCTCATTAGTTTTCACAACATTCTTATGAGACAGGGATTAGACATATTGTTCATGAATTAATGAAAATACAGAGAAGTTTTGGCACTTGTCCAACAACAGAGAAAAATCAGTGACAGGCAGGAATAGCATGGACATCTCCGGGCTGCAAACTCTGTGTCATCTCGCTCTCAGCTGACTGTGTGCTCCATGTCCATGCCTTTTCTCCTCTGCTTGGATTGTGTGTATCTTAGGTCCTCTGTGGTACACGAAGGGTATGAGGGATGCACAGGGAGCCCCTACCAGATGTTGACTACTGACCATTCCCGCTGCCCCTCCCCCATGCCACTTTCAATTAGATGAGAAGGAAGGGGCCACCTGGAGCAGCGCTGCTGAAGATAAAATGAAGTGTATGAAATACCTAACCTTCTTCTATCCCACTTTCCATACCCTTTTGCCTTCTATTATGTCCATGTTTTTTGACCTTTCTGGAGCCAAGTTCTCTTCTTCCTTTGACACTCTGTTCCTAGGGAAGGTGCTCTCTATTCCTCTCTCCCTGTTGATGGCACCTTAAGTCTTATCCTGAACAAAATCCATTAAGTTCTATTCCACAACCAAAGGCATCTCAGGCATTAGTGTGGTGCTGGTAGGTTATCTGGGGACCAACATGCCATTCCTTGTGTTCCTAAATTCAAGTTGTAACGTTGGGAACCTTTCTACCTCTGGGTGAGGGGTGCTGGTTGAAATCAGGGTGTCAGATTTGGGCTCCAACTGCCTTGCTCAGAGGGTGGACATAAGCCCCCCTGTGGTAGAAGAGGTCTGGTCTTCATAGGCAGCCTGGAGATTGACTCTGGGATGACCAGGTGACCACTTGCTCCCATATTTGGTCTCCCTGCTCATGCTGGCCATCTCAAACCCTGGGGTTGACTCATGGACTCCTCCTCCTCAATGGTTTCTGCAAAGCCTTGTTGTCTTGTGTTGCCTTGCCTGCTAACTGAGGACCTGGGACCAGTCTTAACTCTATTTTGGCAGCTTTCACTGTGTTTTGATTTCCTTCTTCTAGATTCCCGGCAGCCTAGACTTGCACCATCTCTGATTTTGGCCTCAAACACCTCTCTTGGTGTTGACTGTTTAGTTTTGTCCCTCCTTGCTGTAAGATTAGAAGGAAGAGGGTAGAACAGGCTGGTGATTCACACAAGGTTTCCTGCAGGAGCTAGGAATTGAAATGGTACTTGAAGTTTGGGTGACATCCCAACAAGTGGAGAGAGTTGGCCAGGAGGCCCCAGGCAGAAGGAACAAGAGTTAGGAAGTCCAGCATGGTGTCATAGAAAAAGCATGGTTTGGTGTTGGACAGAATTGGGCTCAAAGTGTCAGTGGCGTCTGGTACTTATGGAACATCTATGCAGGCTTTATGTATGTTTTAATTACAGTGATCTCATTGCAGAGTTTGGGTCCAACAAGAGAGTCACACAAAAAAAATTTCACAGGAAATTCTTTTCTCTTTCCCCAAACTACATACAAGATAGAAGCTGTGGTTGTATATACTTGCATATGCATGCATGTATTTAGCTTCTAAAGCCCCCTTTTAATCATAAAAGTAGTGAAGTCTCCATATAAGTCGTTTTCTACTATAAAAGAAGCAGCTTCTGAAAATGTATGACTAGTGCTTTGAGTGTGAGGAATTATCAGAAAGGTTCTTGGGCAGACCTCTTAACTTCTCTGGACCTTGCTTTCTTATCTGTAAAATGGGGATAATATAACTTACTTATCAGTGTTGTTGGGACTTTTTTTTTTTTACATTTTTATTGGAGTATAATTGCTTTACAATGGTGTGTTAGTTTCTACTTTATAACAAAGTGAATCAGTTATACATATACATATGTTCCCATATCTCTTCCCTCTTGCGTCTCCCTCCCTCCCACCCTCCCTATCGCACCCCTCCAGGCGGTCACAAAGCACCAAGCTGATATCCCTGTGCTATGCGGCTACTTCCCACTAGCTATCTACCTTACGTTTGGTAGTGTATATATCTCCATGCCTCTCTCTCGCTTTGTCACAGCTTACACTTCCCCCTCCCCATATCCTCAAGTCCATTCTCTAGTAGGTCTGTGTCTTTATTCCTGTCTTACCCCTAGGTTCTTCATGACATTTTTTTCCTTAAGTTCCATATATATGTGTTAGCGTATGGTATTTGTCTTTCTCTTTCTCAATTATGTCACTCTGTATGACAGACTCTAGGTCCATCCACCTCATTACAAATAGCTTAATTTCATTTCTTTTTATGGCTGAGTAATATTCCATTGTATATATGTGTCACATCTTCTTTATCCATTCATCCGAGGATGGACACTTAGGTTGTTTCCATCTCCAGGCTATTGTAAATAGAGCTACAATGAACATTTTGGTACATGACTCTTTTTTTTTGAATTATGGTGGTCTCAGTGTATATGCCCAGTAGTGGGATTGCTGGGTCATATGGTAGTTCTATTTGTAGTTTTTTAAGGAACCTCCATACTGTTCTCCACAGTGGCTATATCAATTTACATTCCCACCAACAGTGCAAGAGGGTTCCCTTTTCTCCACACCCTCTCCAGCATTTATTGTTTCTAGATTTTTTGATGATGCCCATTCTAACTGGTGTAAGATGATATCTCATTGTAGTTTTGACTTGCATTTCTCTAATGATGAATGATGTTGAGCATTCTTTCATGTGTTTGTTGGCAGTCTGTATATCTTCTTTGGAGAAATGTCTATTTAGGTCTTCTGCCCATTTTTGGATTGGGTTGTTTGCTTTTTTGTTATTGAGCTGCATGAACTGCTTATAAATTTTGGAGATTAATCTTTTGTCAGTTGCTTCATTTGCAAATACTTTCTCCCGTTCTGAGGGTTGTCTTTTTTTTTTTTTTTGTGGTACGCGGGCCTCTCACTGCTGTGGCCTCTCCCGTTGTGGAGCACAGGCTCCGGACGCGCAGGCTCAGTGGCCATGGCTCACGGGCCCAGCCACTCCGTGGCATGTGGGATCTTCCCGGACCGGGTCACGAACCCGTGTCCCCTGCATTGGCAGGCGGACTCTCAACCACTGTGCCAGCAGGGAAGCCCTGAGGGTTGTCTTTTGGTCTTGTTTATGGTTTCCTTTGCTGTGCAAAAGCTTTGAAGTTTCATTAGGTCCCATTTGTTTCTTTTTGGTTTTATTTCCATTTCTCTAGGAAGTGGGTCAAAAAGGATCTTGCTGTGATTTATGTCATAGAGTGTTCTTCCTATGTTTTCCTCTAAGAGTTTGATAGTTTCTGGCCTTACATTTAGGTCTTTAATCCATTTTGAGCTTATTTTTGTGTATGGTGTTAGGGAATGATCTGATCTCATACTTTTCCATGTAGCTGTCCAGTTTTCCCAGCACCACTTATTGAAGAGGCTATCCTTTCTCCACTGTACATTTCTGCCTCCTTTATCAAAGATAAGGTGACCGTACGTGCGTGGGTTTATCTCTGGGCTTTCTATCCTGTTCCATTGATCTATCTTTCTGTTTTTGTGCCAGTACCATACTGTCTGGATTACTGTAGCTTTGTAGTATAGTCTGAAGTCAGGAAGTCGGATTCCTCCAGCTCCGTTTTTCGTTCTCAAGATTTCTTTGGCTATTCGGGGTCTTTTGTGTTTCCATACAAATTCTGAAATTTTTTGTTCTAGTTCTGTGAAAAATGCCGGTGGTAGTTTGATAGGGATTGCATTGAATCTGTATATTGCTTTGGGTAGTAGAGTCATTTTCACAATGTTGATACTTCCAATCCAGGAACATGGTATATCTCTCCATCTATTTGTATCATCTTTAATTTCTTTCATAAGTGTCTTATAATTTTCTGCATACAGGTCTTTTGTCTCCTTAGGTAGGTTTATTCCTAGATATTTTATTCTTTTTGTTGCCATGGTAAATGGGAGTGTTTTCTTGATTTCACTTTCAGATTTTTCATCATTAGTGTATAGGAATGCCAGAGATTTCTGTGCATTAATTTTGTATCCTGCTACTTTACCAAATTCGTTGATGAGCTCTAGTAGTTTTCTGGTAGTTAGTATCTTTAGGATTCTCTGTATATAGTATCATGTCATCTGCAAACAGTGACAGCTTTACTTCTTTTCTGATTTGGATTCCTTTTATTTCCCTTTCTTCTCTGATTGCTGTGGCTAAAACTTCCAAAACTACGTTGAATAAGAGTGGTGAGAGTGGGCAACCTTGTCTTGTTCCTCATCTTAGTGGAAATGCTTTGTTTTTCACCATTGAGGACGATGTTGGCTGTGGGTTTGTCATATATGGCCTTTATTATGTTGAGGAAAGTTCCCTCTATGCCTACGTTCTGCAGGGTTTTTATCATAAATGGGTGTTGAATTTTGTCAAAAGCTTTCTCTGCATCTATTGAGATGATCATATGGTTTTTCTCCTTCAATTTGTTAATATGGTGTATCACATTGATTGATTTGCGTATATTGAAGAATCCTTGCATTTCTGGAATAAACCCCACTTGATCATGGTGTATGATCCATTTAATGTGTTGTTGGATTCTGTTTGCTAGTATTTTGTTGAGGATTTTTGCATCTATGTTCATCAGTGATATTGGCCTGTAGTTTTCTTTCTTTGTGACATCCTTGTCTGGTTTTGGTATCAGTGTGATGAGGGCCTCGTAGAATGAGTTTGGGAGTGTTCCTCCCTCTGCTATATTTTGGAAGAGTTTGAGAAGGATAGGTATTAGCTCTTCTCTAAATGTTTGATAGAATTCGCCTGTGAAGCCATCTGGTCCTGGGCTTTTGTTTGTTGGAAGATTTTTAATCACTCTCTCAATTTCAGTGCTCGTGATTGGTCTGTTCACCTTTTCTATTTCTTCCTGATTCAGTCTTGGCAGGTTGTGCATTTCTAAGAATTTGTCCATTTCTTCCAGGTTGTCCATTTTATTGGCATAGAGTTGCTTGCAGTAATCTCTCATGATCTTTTGTATTTCTGCAGTGTCCGTTGTTACTTCTTCTTTTTCATTTCTAATTCTATTGATTTGAGTCTTCTCCCTTTTTATCTTGATGAGTCTGGCTTATGGTTTATCAATTTTGTTTATCTTCTCAGAGAACCAACTTTTAGTGTTATTGATCTTTGCTATCGTTTCCTTCATTTCTTTTTATTTCTGATCTGATCTTTATGATTTCTTTCCTTCTGCTAACTTTGGGTTTTTTTTTCTTCTTTCTCTAATTGCTTTAGGTGCAAGGTTAGGTTGTTTATTCGAGATGTTTCCTGTTTCTTATGGTAGGATTGTATTGCCATCAACTTCCCTCCTAGAACTGCTTTTGTTGCATCCCATACATTTTGTGTCGTCGTGTCTCCATTGTCATTTGTTTCTAGGTATTTTTTGATTTCCTCTTTGATTTCTTCAGTGATCACTTCGTTATTAAGTAGTGTATTGTTTAGCCTCCATGTGTTTGTAGTTTTTACAGATCTTTTCCTGTAATTGATATCTAGTCTCATAGCATTGTGGTCCGAAAAGATACTTGATACAATTTCAATTTTCTTAAATTTACCAAGGCTTGATTTGTGACCCAAGATATGATCTATCCCGGAGAATGTTCCATGAGCACTTAAGAAAAATGTGTATTCTATTGTTTTTGGATAGAATGTCCTATAAATATCAATTAAGTCCATCTTGCTTAATGTATCATTTAAAGCTTGTGTTTCCTTATTTATTTTCATTTTGGATGATCTGTCCATTGGTGAAAGTGGGGTGTTAAAGTCCCCTACTCTGTGTGTGTTACTGTCGATTTCCCCTTTTATGGCTGTTAGTATTTGCCTTACGTATTGCGGTGCTTCTATGTTGGGTGCATAAATATTTACAATTGTTATATATTCTTGGACCGATCCCTTGATCATTATGTAGTGTCCTTCTTTGTCTCTTCTAATAGTTTTTATTTTAAAGTCTATTTTGTCTGATATGAGAATTGCTACTCCAGCTTCTTTTGGTGTCCATTTGCATAAAATGTCTTTTTCCATCCCCTTACTTTCAGTCTGTATGTGTCTCTAGGTCTGAAGTGGGTCTCTTGTAGGCAGCAAAGATATGGGTCTTGTTTTTGTATCCATTTAGCCAATCTGTGTCTTTTGGTGGGAGCATTTAGTCCATTTACATTTAAGGTAATTATCGATATGTATGTTCCTATTCCCATTTTCTTAATTGTTTTGGGTTCGTTATTGTAGGTCTTTTCCTTCTCTTGTGCTTCTTGCCTAGAGAAGTTCCTTTAGCAGTTGTTGTAAAGCTGGTTTGGTGGTGCTGAACTCTCTCAGCTTTTCCTTGTCTGTAAAGGTTTTAATTTCTCCATCAACTCTGAATGAGATCCTTGCTGGTTAGAGTATTCTTGGTTGCAGGTTTTTCTCCTTCATCACTTTTAAGTATGTCCTGTCAGTCCCTTCTGGCTTGCAGAGTTTCTGCTGAAAGATCAGCTGTTAACCTTATGGGGATTCCCTTGTGTGTTATTTGTTGTTTTTCCCTTGCTGCTTTTAATATGTTTTCTTTGTATTTAATTTTTGACAGTTTGATTAATATGTGTCTTGGCGTATTTCTCCTTGGATTTATCCTGTGTGGGACTCTCTGTGCTTCCTGGACTTGATTAACTATTTCCTTTCCCATATTAGGGACGTTTTCAACTGTAATCTCTTCAAATATTTTCTCAGTCCGTTTCTGTTTTTCTTCTTCTTCTGGAACCCCTATAATTCGAATGTTGGTGTGTTTAATGTTGTCCCAGAGGTCTCTGAGACTGTCCTCAATTCTTTTCATTCTTTTTTCTTTATTCAGCTCTGCAGTAGTTATTTCCACTATTTTATCTTCCAGGTCACTTAACCGTTCTTCTGCCTCATTCTGCTATTGATCCCATCTAGAGTATTTTTTAATTTCATTTATTGTGTTGTTCATCGTTGTTTGTTTCATCTTTAGTTCTTCTAGGTCCTTGTTAAATGTTTCTTGCATTTTGTCCATTCTATTTCCAAGATTTTGGATCATCGTTACTATCATTATTCTGAATTCTTTTTCAGGTAGACTGCCTATTTCCTCTTCATTTGTTAGGTCTGGTGCGTTTTTATGTTGCTCCTTCATCTGCTGTGTGTTTCTCTGTCTTCTCATTTTGCTTATCTTACTGTGTTTGGGGTCTCCTTTTTGCAGGCTGCAGGTTCGTAGTTCCCATTGTTTTCGGTGTCTGTCCACAGTGGCTAAGGTTGGTTCAGTGGGTTGTGTAGGCTTCCTGGTGGATGGGACTAGTGCCTGTGTTCTGGTGGATGAGGCTGGGTCTTGTCTTTCTGGTGGGCAGGTCCACGTCTGGTGGTGTGTTTTGGGATGTCTGTGGACTTACTATGATTTTAGGCAGCTTCTCTGCTAATGGGTGGTGGTGTGTTCCTGTCTTGCTAGTTGTTTGGCATAGGATGTCCAGCACTGTAGCTTGCTGGTCGTTGAGTGAAGATGGGTGCTGGTGCTGAGATGGAGATCTCTGGGAGATTTTCACCGTTTGATATTATGTGGATCAGGGAGGTCTCTTGTGGACCAGGGTCCTGAAGTTGGCTCTCCCACCTCAGAGGCACAGCACTGACTCCTGGCTGCAGCACCAAGAGCCTTTCATCCACATGGCTCAGAATAAAAGGGAGAAAAAGTAGAAAGAAAGAATTAGTAGAAGAAAGAAAGGAAGAAAGAAAGAAAGAAAGGAGGGAGGGAGGGAGGTAGTGAGGGAGGAAGGAAGGAGGGAAGGAAGGAAAAAAGGAAGAAGATAAAGTAAAATAAAATAAAGATAAAAGTAATAAAGTTATTAAAATAAAAAATATTAAGAGAAAAATATATTTAAAAACAACAAAACAACAACAACAACAAAAGTGGACGGTAGAACCCTAGGACAAATGGTGGAAGCAAAGCTATAGAGACAAAATCTCACACAGAAGCATACACATACACACTCACAAAAAGAGGAAAAGGGGAAAAAATAATAAATCTTGGTCTCAAAATCCACCTCCTCAATTTGGGATGATTCGTTGTCTATTCATGTATTCCACAGATGCAGCGTACATCAAGTTGATTGTGGAGGTTTAATCCGCTGCTTCTGAGGCTGCTGAGAGAGATTTCCCTTTCTCTTTGTTCTCACAGCTCCCGGGGCTCAGCTTTGGATTTGGCCCCGCCTCTGCGTGTAGGTCACCGGAGGGCGTCTGTTCTTCGCTCAGACAGAACGGGGTTAAAGGAGCCGCTGATTCGGGGACTCTGGCTCACTCAGGCCTGGGGGAGGGAGGGGTACGGAGTGCGGGGCGGGCCTGCGGCGGCAGAGGTCGGCGTGACGTTGCACCAGCCTGAGGCGCGCCGTGCGTTCTCCCGGGGAAGTCGTTCCGGGATTCTGGGACGCTGGCAGTGGCGGGCTGCACAGGCTCCCCGGAAGGGCGGTGTGGATAGTTACCTGTGCTCGCAAACAGGCTTCTTGGTGGCGGCAACAGCAGCTTTAGCGTCTCATACCCATATCTGGAGTCCGGGCTTTTAGCCGCGGCTCGCGCCCGTCTCTGGAGCTCCTTTAAGCAGCGCTCTGAATCCTCTCTCCTCGCGCAGCAGGAAACAAAGAAGGAAGAAAAAGTCTCTTGCCTCTTCGGCAGCTCCAGGCTTTTCCCCGGACTTCCTCCCGGCTAGCCGTGGCGCACTAACACCCTGCAGGCTGTGTTCACGCCGCCAACCCCAGTCCTCTCCCGGCGCTCCGACCAAAGCCCGAGCCTCAGCTCCCAGCCCCGCCCGCCCCGGCGGGTGAGCAGACAAGCCTCTCGGACTGGTGAGTGTCGGTCGGCCCTGATCCTCTGTGCGGGAATCTCTCCGCTTTGCCCTCCGCACCCCTGTTGCTCTGCTCTCCGCGGCTCCGAAGCTTTCCCTCTCTGCCACCCGCAGTCTCCGCCCGCGAAGGGGCTTCCTATTGTGTGGAAACCTTTCCTCCTTCACAGCTCCCTCCCACTGGTGCGGGTCCCGTCCTTATTCTTTTGTCTCTGTTTTCTTTTTAATTTTGCCCTACCCAGGTACGTGGGGGGTTTCCTGCCTTTTGGGAGGTCTGAGGTCTTCTGCCAGCGTTCAGTAGGTGTTCTGTAGGAGTTGTTCCACGTGTAGATGTATTTCTGGTGTATCTGTGGGGAGGAAGGTGATCTCCGCGTCTTACTCTTCTGCCGTCTTCCCGGAAGCCTCTGTTGGGACTATTAAATAGTACATGTGAAAGCAGCCAGTACGGTGCCCCCGGGTAAGTTCTCAAAAAATACCAATTTTATGTCATTTCATGCCTTTTATGTCATTCATGCTGCCTGAAATGCTGGTTTACTTAGGTAGTTTGGAGAAAGCCAGAGAGAGAGAGAAAAGCTCCTGTTTCTGCTCCAACCTCTTGCCTGGCCAGCTGCTCAATGTTGAGCACTGAAGATGCTTCCTCTACAGATATGCCTGTTCCCCTGGGCCAGGCTTGAGTGTTTCAGTGCTAGAACTTGCACACTGGGCTAATGATGCTTTTTCTTGTCCTTAATAAAACTCAGCCTGGGAATGAAAAGTGGTATCAGCTCCTTCCCCTCCCAGGTGCCCTGTGTCCCTCATCCTCTTTCCTTGTGATAATGAATTCTAGCAGTTGGTGCCCTTGTGCATTTCACACCAGGCATTGTTATGGAAACTAGATTTATGCTGAGTTTAGAGAGAACCTGATGTTGGGAGTAGCTTGGGCTCTTGTTAATCGGATGTGCTTGTGTGCTTATGAGGACATATCTTGTTCCAGCTCAAGAACCAAGGTGCCTATCTGAAGATCTTTATTTTAGGATTTCCATCTTAGGACTTGAACTTCTGCTGGCAAGATGAAGTCATTGTCTCTTGTTTTTGATTCCTAGTTTTTCCCTTACGTTTGATGTAGATGTTTCATCAGGCTCCATCTTTTTTCTTTAGTAACTCAAAATGCCATGGATCATTATCCAGGTACCAATACTTTTGTCCCTGTTATTGGATGTCCAGGATTCTTCAATTCTATCCTTAGCTGCGTCCCTTTCGCTTTTTATAGGTCAGAATCTACCTGACCACCTGCCAGAAATGCCGTGGGTCTGGAAGTATCTCTAGACTCCAAACTCTAACTCTGATTCAGCAGAGACTTTGATTTAGAAGGTTGGCTGGAGAAGGGGCTGGGATGATGAAGAACTAAGGGGAAGTGGAGCCTAGACCTGCCCAGAACTCCAGGTGCTTCTGGTACAGGTGGTTCATGGATCATTCAATTTGAGAAACACTAACACTGAAGTTTCTAGAAATCTGACTTTCATATAAAGGGAAATGTTGTCATCTTGGCCCACAGAGCTTTAAAGCCACAGGTAAGAAGGACTTGTTTTAAATCAGAGCTTCTTTGGGGACTGAAAACAGTTTCATTTCCTAAGTAAGCTAAACATTCTTTCTGTAAGTTTGTCTATCGTAAGCATCTTTCTTCAGAGGAAACTCAGAGGTGAATTTCAGGCCATGCTTTGTCAAATAACTTTAAAAGTTGAATTTGTTCAAGTCTGTGTTTATGAATTGTGCCTGGGCTCACAAAATATAAAGTGTATTCTCATTTGGTACCATTGTCACTTTCCCCACCCGCCTCCAATCCTTGCCCTTAATCTGCCCCACACTCCTGCCAGCTCCCAGCAAACCTTAGTAATAAGTGCTTCATGGGTGATCTTTCTTTGAGGCGTATTTTTAGCAGAAGAGATGAAAGGAGACTGAAAAATTAAAATCAAGATAAGCAATCTCTCTCTTGGAATGTTATTAAGAGGATATAGTCATTTAAAAGTACTTTCCCCTCTTCTTCTCAGTGTTCGACATCTGAAGTCATGGAAGATGCTATCACACCTTGCTTTATTAACATAGCTAGAGTCACCTGTTTTGAAAGGCCCATAACATTAACCTTAAATGAAAAGAAAGTGGAACAAAAGGGAAGATAAAGGGAGACTGGGTTTTGGCAGCAATAGATGCAGGCTCTCAGCCAGGCCCCTTCAGCTACACTGTTAAATGGCCCCTTGAATTTATTTTACAGGGAGATCATTTCCACTATCTGAGTATACTGAGTCTGCTGTTGTTCAGACAAGATCCAGAAGCCCAGTTAAGTTATGTAACGTGTTGATCTTCCAGGAGAACAAGGGAGGGAAGTAGCAAGTTAACGAAGGGAATAGACAGTAAAGATGAAGAGGATTGGCCTTTGGAGCCCAGCAGGACTTGGGGAGAAGGGTCAGGGGTTCAAGAGAAGTTGGGCTGAGGATTATATACACTAAAGCCACAGTCGTTGAGCCTGAGGCCAAAGGCATGTGCTGATAGAGCATGGCTCTTGCAGGAAAGGCGAGGTGAAGCAGAGCTGGGAAGGTGGGTGTTACAGCAGTTGATAGAAGCCTTAAAGCAAGCACTGTCACTAATTCCATTTTTTTGCACTGAGGCTGGGCTTATCATTCTATTTCTTGTTGTTAGAGATTGAATGTTTCTGAAAGGTGGATGGGGTGGGGATGGGATAGGAATGTGAAAAACTTAGAGCCCAGATTTTACAAGACTGGCATATTCCCAATGTCCTTCAATGACTTCATAGCCCACTGGTCAAACTGTATGTCCTGACCTGGGGGGCTGTAGACCTTCATGCTTTGTTTCTCTGATAGTTTGTCACAGAGTGGCTTTGGGTTCTGTAAAACTTCACTTCCAGGTCTGCTACTTGCCCTCTAGAGTCTAATGAGGCAAGTGATTTTAGTTCATTAGAATATTAGAATAGCTTGTTATTCAGTAGAATAATGAGGACTGGGGAATGGGTTTGATCAAAAGTGCAACAGGTGGTTTTGCTCTGGTTCCTGAGCGCAGACACAACTCCCCTACCGCAAGCTACCTTGCAAATGGTTTACCTCTGGTCGTAGAGCCAAAGGGAGAGTGAGGAGGGGGCAAAGATCAAGTGTGAATCCATTTTCCCATTTGGGAAAACAGCTCAATGTATGTGTCATCTTGATGGCTTCATCACTGTATGGAAGAGACAGAAAATTTGTACCCTGGTAGGAAATGTTTTTCATTCACATAAAAAATAAGGAAAAACTATAAACTGTTACCATTTAGTAGAGGTGAAAGGTGTTATAAGTTCTGGACTGTGATGAGTACAGAGCCGGGCACTTAATAGGAGCTAGATAGTGATGTTGTGTGATGTATGAATTGCCTTAACCTTGAGTAGTGTGATTCAGCAGTTTTCTAGGAAAAGACACATCTCTTAAATTAAAATCATTGGATGTATTTATGAACAGCTGGAAAGCAAATAAGACAAGGGAGTTTGCTACTTTATTTTCTTTATTTTTGGAGCCAAAATGACATTATTATTATCTTTTTAACACCTTTATTGGAGTATAATTGCTGTACAATTTTGTGTTAGTTTCTGCTGTATAACAAAGTGAATCAGTTATATGTATACCTGTATCCCCATATCCCCCTCTCTCTTGCACCTCCCTCCCACCCTCCCTACCCCACCCCTCTGGTGGTCACAAAGCACCGAGCTGATCTCCCTGTGCCATGCGGCTGCTTCCCACATTTTACCTGTGGTAGTGCTTATATGACAATCCTATTTGTCACTTTGTCCCAGCTTACCCTTCCCCCTCCCAGTGTCCTCAAGCCCATTCTCTATGTCTGAGTCTTTATTCCTGTCCTGCCCCTAGGTTCATCAGAATCATTTTTTTTTTCTTTTCAGATTCCAAATATATGTGTTAGCATACGGTATTGGTTTTTCTCTTTCTGACTTACTTCACTCTATATGACAGACCCTAGGTCCATCCACCTCACTACAAATAACTCAATTTCATTTCTGTTTATGGCTGAGTAATATTCCATTGTATATATGTGCCACATCTTCTTTATGCATTCATCTGTCAATGGACACTTAGGTTGCTTCCATGTCCTGGCTGTTGTAAATAGTGCTGCAGTGAACATTGTGGTACATGACTCTTTTTGAATTATGGTTTCCTGAGGGTATATGCCCAGTAGTGGGATTGCTGGGTCATATGGTAGTTCTATTTTTAGTTTTCTAAGGAACCTCCATACTGTTCTCCATAGTGGCTGTATCAATTTACATTCCCACCAACAGTGCAAGAGGGTTCCGTTTTCTCAACACCCTCTCCAGCGTTTATCGTTTGTAGATTTTTTGAAGATCTCCATTCTGACGAATGTGAGGTGATACCTCATTGTGGTTTTTATTTGCATTTCTCTAATGATTAGTGATGTTGAGCATCCTTTCATGTGTTTGCTGGCCATCTGTATATCTCCTTTGGAGAAATGTCTCTTTAGGTCTTCTGCCTATTTTTGGATTGGGTTTGTTTGTTTTCTTGATATTGAGCTGCATGAGCTGCCTGTATATTTTGGAGATTAATCCTTTGTCAGTTGCTTCATTTGCAAATATTTTCTCCCATCCTGAGGGTTGTCTTTTGGTCTTGTTTATGGTTTCCTTTGCTGTGCAAAAGCTTTTAAGTTTCATTATGTCCCATTTGTTTCTTTTTATTTCCATTTCTCTAGGAGGTGGGTCAAAAAGGATCTTGCTGTGATTCATGTCATAGAGTGTTATGCCTATGTTTTCCTCTAAGAGTTTGATAGTTTCTGGCCTTACAGTTAGGTCTTTAATCCATTTTGAGTTTATTTTTGTGTATGGTGTTAGTAAGTGTGCTTTTTTTTTTTTTTCTTGGTACGCGGGCCTCTCACTGTTGTGGCCTCTCCCGTTGCGGAGCACAGGCTCTGGACGCGCAGGCTCAGAGGCCATGGCTCACGGGCACAGCCACTCCGTGGCATGTGGGATCTTCCCGGACCGGGGCATGAACCCGTGTCCCCTGCATCATCAGGCGGACTCTCAACCACTGCGCCACCAGGGGAGCCCTTTAGTAAGTGTTCTAATATCATTCTTTTACATGTAGCTGTTCAGTTTTCCCAGCATCACTTATTGAAGAGGCTGTCTTTTCTCCACTGTATATTCTTGCCTCCTTTATCAAAAGTAAGGTGACCATATGTGCATGGGTTTATCTCTGGGCTTTCTATCCTGTTCCATTGATCTGTATTTCTGTTTTTGTGCCAGTACCATACTGTCTTGATTAGTGTAGTGTTGTAGTATAGTCTGAAGCCAGGGAGACTGATTCCTCAGGCTCCATTTTTCTTTTTCAGCTTGCTTTGGCTATTCGCAGTCTTTAGTGTTTCCACACAAATTGTAAAATTTTTTGTTCTAGTTCTGTGAAAATATGCCACTGGTAGCTTGATACAGATTGCACTAGATCTGTAGATTGCTTTGGGTAGTATAGTCATTTTCACATTATTCTTCCAATCCAAGAACATGGTATATCTCTCCATCTGTTTGTATTGGCTTTAATTTCTTTCATCAGTGTCTTACAGTTTTCTGCATACAGGTCTTTTGTCTCCCTAGGAAGATTTATTTCTAGGTGTTTTATTCTTTTTGTTGCAATGGTAAATGGGAGGGTTTCCTTAATTTCTCTTGCAGATTTTTTGTCGTTAGTGTATAGGAATGCAAGAGATTTCTGTGTATTAATGTAGTGTCCTGCTACTTTACTAAATTCATTGATTACCTCTAGTAGTTTTCTGGTAGCATCTTTAGGATTCTCTATGTATAGTATCATGTCATCTGCAAACAGTGACAGTTTTACTTCTTTTCTAGTTTGGATTCCTTTTATTTCTTTTTCTTCTCTGATTTCTATGGCTAAAACTTCCAAAACTATGTTGAATAATAGTGGTGAGAGTGGGCAACCTTGTCTTGTTCCTGATCTTAGAGGAAATGGTTTCAGTTTTTCACCATTGAGAACGATGTTGACTGTGGGTTTGTCATATGTGGCCTTTATTATGTTGAGGTAGGTTCCCTCGATACCCACTTTCTGGAGAGTTTTTAATCATAAATTGGTGTTGAATTTTGTTGAAAGCTTTTTCTGCATCTGTTGAGATTATCATATGCTTTTTATCCTTCAGTTTGTTAATATGGTGTATCGCATTGATTGATTTGTGTATATTGAAGAATCCTTGCATTCCTGGGATAAACCTCACTTGATCATGGTGTATGATCCTTTTAATGGGCTGTTGGATTCTGTTTGCTAGTATTTTGTTGAGGATTTTTGCATCTATGTTCATCAGTGATATTGGCCTGTAGTTTTCTTTTTTTGTGACATCGTTGTCTGGTTTTGGTATCAGTGTGATGGTGGCCTCGGAGAATGGGTTTGGGAGTGCTACTCCCTCTGCTATATTTTGGAAGACTTTGAGAAGGATAGATGTTAGCTCTTCTCTAAGTGTTTGATATAATTCGCCTGTGAAGCCATCTGGTCCTGGGCTTTTGTTTGTTGGAAGATTTTTAATCACACTTTCAATTTCAGTGCTTGTTATTGGTCTGTTCATATTTTCTATTTGTTCCTGGTTCAGTCTTTGAAGGTTGTACTTTTCTAAGAATTTGTCCATTTCTTCCAGGTTGTCTGTTTTATTGGCATATAGTTGCTTGTGAAGTCTCTCATGATCCTTAGTATTTCTGCAGTGTCAGTTGTTACTTCTCCCTTTTCATTTCTAAATCTGTTGATTTGTATCTTCTCCCTTTTTTTCTTGATGAGTCTGGCTAATGTTTTATCAATTTTGTTTATCTTCTCAAAGAACCAGCTTTTAGTTTTATTGATCTTTGCTATTGGTTCCTTTGTTTCTTTTTCATTTATTTCTGATCTGATTTTTATGATTTCTTCCCTTCTGCTGACTTTTTTTTTTAATTGTTCTTGTTCTTCTTTCTCTAGCTGTTTTAGGTGTAAGGTTAGGTTGCTTATTTGAGATTTTTCTTGTTTCTTGAGGTAAGATTGTATTGCTTTAAACTTCCCTCTTAGAACTGCTTTTGCTGCATCCCATAGGTTTTGGGTCGTCCTGTTTTTATTGTCATTTGTTCATAGGTATATTTTATTTCATCTTTGATTTCTTCAGTGACCTCTTGGTTATTTACCAGTGTATTGTTTAGCCTCCATGTGTTTGTATTTTTTACAGTTTTTTTTCCTGTAATTGATATCTAGTCTCATAGTGTTGTGGTTGGAAAATATACTTGATATGATTTCAGTTTTCTTAAATTTACCAAGGCTTGATTTGTGACCCAAGATATGATCTATCCTGGAGAATATTCCATGAGCACTTGAGAAGAAAGTGTATTCTGTTTTTTTTGGATGGAATGTCTTATAAATATCAATTAAGTCCATCTTGTTTAATGTATCATTTAAAGCTTGTGTTTCCTTATTTATTTTCATTTTGGATGATCTGTCCATTGGTGAAAGTGGGATGTTAAAGTCCCCTACTATGTATGTGTTACTGTCGATTTCCCCTTTTATGGCTGTTAACATTTGCCTTATGTATTGTGGTGCTCCTATATTGGGTGCATAAATATTTACAATTGTTATATCTTCTTCTTGCCTTGATCCCTTGATCATTATGTAGTGTCCTTCTTTGTCTCTTGTAATAGTCTCTATTTTAAAGTCTCTTTTATCTGATATGAGAATTGCTACTCCAGCTTTCTTTTGATTTCCATTTGCATGGAATATCTTTTTCCATCCCCTCACTTTCAGTCTGTATGTGTCCCTAGGTCTGAAGTGGGTCTCTTGTAGACTGCAGATATATGGGTCTCTTTTCTGTATCCATTCAGCCAGTCTGTGTCTTTTGGTTGGAGCATTTAATCCATTTACATTTTAGGTAATTATTGATATGTATGTTTCTATTACCATTTTCTTAATTGTTTTGGGTTTGTTATTGTATGTCTTTTCCTTCTCTTGTGTTTCCTGCCTAGAGAAGTTCCTTTAGCATTTGTTGTAAAGCTGGTTTGGTGGTGTGAATTCTCTTAACTTTTGCTTGTGTGTAAATGTTTTAATTTCTCCCTTGAATCTGAATGAGATCCTTGCTGGGTAGAGTAAGCTCGGTTGTAAGTTTTCCCTTTTCATCACTTTAAATATGTCCTGTCAGTCCCTTCTGGCTTGCATAGTTTCTGCTGAAAGATCAGCTGTTAACCTTACGGGGTTTCCCTTGTCATGTTATTTGTTGCTTTTCCCTTGCTGCTTTTAATATTTTTTCTTTGAATTTAAGTTTTGATATTTTGATTAATATGTGTCTTGATGTGTTTCTCGTTGGATTTATCCTGTGTGGGACTCTCTGTGCTTCCTGGACTTGATTAGCTATTTCCTTTCCCATGTTAGGGAAGTTTTCACCTATAATCTCTTCAAATATTTTCTCAGACCCTTTCTTCTCTTTTTCTGGGTCCCCTATAATTCGAATGTTGGTGTGTTTAATGTTTTCTCACAGGTCTCTGAGACTGTCCTCAGTTCTTTTCATTCTTTTTTCTTTATTCTGCTCTGCAGTAGTTATTTCCACTATTTTATCTTCCAGGTCACTTACCCGTTCTTCTGCCTCAGTTATTCTGCTATTGATCCCATCTAGAATACTTTTAATTTCACTTATTGTATCGTTCATCATTGTTTGTTTGCTCTTTAGTTCTTCTAGGTCCTTGTTAAATGTTTCTTGTGTTTTCTCCATTCTATTTCTGTGATTTGGATCACCTTTGCTGTCATTACTCTGAAGTCTTTTTCAGGTAGACTGCCTGTTTCCTCTCCATTTGTTTGGTCTGCTGGGTTTTTACCTTGCTCCTTCATCTGCTGCATATTTCTCTGTTTTCTCATTTTGTTTCACTTACTGTGTTTGGGGTCTCCTTTCTGCAGGCTGCAGGTTCGTAGTTCCTGTTATTTTTGGTGTCTGCCTCCAGCGGGTGAGGTTGGTTCAGTGGCCTGTGTAGGCCTCCTGGTAGAGGGGACTGGTGCCTGTGTTCTGGTGGGTGGGGCTGTATCTTGTTCTTCTGATGGGCAGGGCTTCATCCGGTGGTGTGTTTTGGAGTGTCTGTGAACTTAGTATGACTTTAGGCACCGTCTCTGCTAATGGGTGGGGTTGTGTTCCTGTCTTGCTTGTTGTTTGGCATGGGGTGTCCAGCAGTGGAGCTTGCTGACCTTTGGGTAGAGCTGGGTCTTAGTGTCGAGACGAAGATCTCTGGGAGAGCTCTCACCGATTGATATTACGTGGGGCCAGGATGTTTCTGGCGGTTCAATATCCTGGACTCGGCCCTCCCACCTTGGAGGCTCAGACCTGACACCTGGCCGGAGCACCAAAACCCTGCCAGCCACATGGCTCAGAAGAAAAGGAAGAAAGAAAAAACAAAAAACAAAAATCAAAAACAAAAAAATGAACAGACAGAGCCCTAGGACAAATGGTAAAAGCAAACCTATACTGACAAAAGCACACAAAGAAGCGTGCACATACACACTCACTAAAGGAGAAAAAAGAGAAGAAAAAAATATATTAAAAAAAGGAAGAGAGTCACCAAACCAATAAACAAATCTGCCAATGATAATAAGCACTAAATAGTATACTAAGAAAAACATAAAACCAGAAACAAATTAGACGCAGAAAGCAAACCCCAAGTCTACAGTTGCTCCCAAAGTCCACCTCCTCAATTTTGAGAACTTTTGTTGTCTCTTCAGGTATTCTTCAGATGCAGGGTTTATCAAATTGATTGTGGCGATTTAATCTGCTGCTCCTGAGGATGCAAGGAGAAGTTTCCCTTTCTCTTCTTTGTTTGCACAGCTCCTGGGTTTCAGCTTTGCTTTTGGCCCTGCCTCTGCATGTAGGTCACCCTCAGGAGTCTGTTATCCACCCAGACAGGAGGGGGTTAGAGCAGCAGCCGACTAGGGCTCTCTTGCTCACTCAGGCCAGGGAGAGGGAGGGGTACGATTGTCATAATTGGAATGCGGGGCAAACCTGAGGCAGCAGAGGCCAGTGTGACATTGCAGCAGCAACTCCATGAAGCACTCCATGTGTTCCCCTGGGGAAGTTGTCCCTGGATCATGGGACCGTGGCAGTGATGTGCTTACACAGGCTCCCGGGGAGGTGTGGATAGTGACTTGGTCTTGCACACAGGATTCTTGGTGGCAGTGGTAGTAGCGTTAGTGGTTCATACCCATCTCTGGGGTCTGAGCTGATAGCCGTGGCTTGCGCCTGTCTCTGGAACTCTTTTAGGCAGTGCTCTGCCTTCTATGGGCACACTGGGAAGGAATCCCCTCTCATGCACCCCGAAACAATGGTCTCTTGCCTCTTAGGCAGGTCCAGACTTTTCCCCAGACTCCCTCCCAGCTAGCTGTGGTGCTCTAGCCCCCTTCAGGCTGTGTTCACGCAGCCAACCCCAGTCCTCTCCCTGGGGTCTGACTTCCGAAGCCCAAGCCTCGGCTCCCAGCCCCCGCCCGCCCCAGTGGGTGAGCAGACAAGCCCCTCGGGCTGGTGAGTGCTGGTCGCACCGATCCTCTGTGTGGGAATCTCTCCACTCTGCCCTCTGCACCCCTGTTGCTGCGCTCTCCTTCGTAGCTCCAAAGCTTCCCCTTGCCCACCCTCTGTCTCCACCAGTCAAGGGGCTTCCTAGTGTGTGGAAACCTTTCCTCCTTCACAGCTCCCTCCCAGAGGTGCAGGTCCTGTCCCTATTCTTTTGTCTCTGTTTTTTCTTTTTTCTTTTGCCCTACACAGGTACATGGGTATTTTCTTGCCTTTTGGGAAGTCTGAGGTCTTCTGCCCGTGTTCAGTAGGTGTTCTGTAGGAGTTGTTCCACATGTAGATGTATTTTTGATGTATTTATGGGGAAGAAGGTGATCTCCACATCTTACTCCTCCGCCATCTTGAAGGTCTGTCGAGTTTGCTACTTTAATGAAGACTTTTATATAAATATATATGGTGAGAAACAGTATTAATATTTTGGACCCTTGAAGGTCAAAATAAAGTAGCTTCACAGTAATAAGTGACTGTGTAAGGCATGATTTTTTATTCTGATTTTGTAAAATTTTATTTTCGTTGTATAATAAAAATAGTACATTAGAAAGTATTGGAAATACAGAAAAACCTCCAAAAAAACAAAGCCAAAATGGCAAGTTATTCTATGAAACAAAAATAATCTCTATCAACATTTTATTATATAAACTTCTAGTCTGATATATAAATATTTATGGATACATACACACATATCTATATATTTTTATAAAAATAAGATCATATTGTACATGAATTTTTTCTGCATTCTTTTTCCACTTACATATTTTGAATCTTTTCCTTTGTTTATAAATATGCTTTGTATCCTTTTTAAAGACAATATTATTTCACCACAATTTCTTTAGTCAATTTATTATTGTATATATGTTATTTTTGTTTATTTGGTAATAGAAACGTTTTTGTGATAAATATCTCCATAGCAAAATGTTGTACGTAGATATTTTCCTGTAGTACATTTCCATATGTGGAATTTCTAGTTTAAAGCCTTTGTAAAAGTTTAAGACCTTGGACAGATACTGATAAAATATTCACCAAAAAGTCACTACTTTGCATTATTATCAGTAGTGTTTGAGAGTTTTCCTTTCTTTAAACACTGATGAACACTGGAAATTATTATTTACAAAATCTTTCAAGTTAGATAGGTGCAGATATACACATCTTGAACCCTTTTCACCTGAAATGGCCAACTGTATTTGTTCTTTTGGAACCTGCTTTCATTTCCTTTGCCACTTTTCCTACCAGAGTGTTTATGTTTATAGATGCTAAGAGCAATTTGTGTCTCACATGTGTCTTGCTGTTGTCCCAGAATGAATCCTCCTAGAAAAAGAATGACCACCTTTTAATTAATTTAACTATGCCACATTCTTCTTCAGTTAAATTCAACAAGTCTTTATTGAGTAACTATTATGTGCCAGGCACTATGCTTGACAATAGGCATTCAGTTTTGAAAGATGACACTGACCCAGCTCTCAAAGAACATATAGTCTAGTGAAGGAAGAGAAGCAAGTCTATAGGAAATTTAAATTCTCCAATAGAGAAATAAGCACTAGAAGCTTTGGAAGCAGTAGAAACAGTACCAAACTCTGTCTTAGGTAGTCATAGAAGGCTTCTTGGGGAAAGGGATGCTTTTACTGAGTCCCAAAGGATGAATGGCAGTTTAGCCAGACATGGAAATGTGTGTGTGTTTGTGTTTGTGTGATACAATAGTACTAAAAAGTTTTATTGTATTGTTAATACAATAGTATTAAGAAAGGTCAAGGAGACCAAGGTAAATGTATGGAATTGCATATACAACATGCGTGGCTGGAGCTTACAGTGAGAGAAGTAGGAAAGGGATTGAACTGGTTAGTAAGAGGTGAAGCGGAACATTCAGAAGTGGCCAGATTATATAGCATCTTATATTGCATGCTAAGCAGCATGCAGCTTTTTCTGATGTTTTAGAGTTGCCACTGACAGTTTTCAAGCCATGGAATGATGGAGTCAGATTTACTCTCTGGAAAGAGTCTTCTGGCTCTAAAGTAGGAAATGGATTTTGGGGCAAAGGCAGGGCATTACTGGAGTCTCAGAAAGAGTTTAGGAGGCTCTTGAGAATGGGGTAGCAGTGCGAATGTGGATAAGTGGACCGATTAGAGAGATAATTAGGGAGAAAAACAATGGTTAATATTTGCTGAGAGAGATGAGGAGAGAGGAGTTAAAGGTGGTACCCATATTTTGGGTGGCTGGAGACGCCTTGAAATGAGTTTGGGAGCACAGTTTGGGAACACAGAAGAGAAGCAAGTCTCTGAGGATGAAGGCGTTTGGAGAATTCAGTTTTGGATCTGCTGTGTTGTTGGTGGCTGTCATACATCAAAGTGGAAGTATCTTGTTGGAAATGTGTTGGATATGTGGATCTGAAGCTCAGTGGAGTTTTCAAGGGAAATACAGAGCTTTGGAGTTATCAACACATAAACAGGAATTGAAATATGAGTTCCAAAGAAGCGTATGTAGAATGAGAAGAAAAGAGGGGTCAGGACAGAAAGCTGAGGAATTCCAGTATTTAATGGGTGAAAAGAAGAGATGAGATGGAGTAATCAGAGAAAGAAAAAGTGTTGCCATGGAAGGCCTTTTAAGGAGGACAGGATGTTTATCAGCACCACACGGTGTCCATTAATCACATAAGAATTTTGGATTTAGCAACAAGAGGTATCTTGACCTACTTTACAGGTGTTTCAATGGAGGTGGATGCCACATTCCAAAGCATTAAAGGGTAAATGGGAGATGAGGCATGAAGAAAATAAATGCAGACACCTCTTTTTAAAAGACTGTAAAAGGATGAGAGAGATAGGATGGTAGCTGAAAGATGGCTCTGAGAGGAAACAGAGCGGGAGAGGCTGCTGATGTAGGAGAGAGGACACTTGAAATGATGGGTGAAATGGTTGGGCTCTAGAACTCGGGAGCATTCATTCTTCTGAGACAGCAAGAGAGATTCTGCACCTTTTGTGGCAGGAAAAGTAAATAAGAATAGGTGTAAATGGGTATGGTAGTGGGGAATTGAGGGCTTTTTGATGTGATGGTTTCTATTTTATTTGTGCGGTGGGAGGCAAGATTCTCTGCTGGGTGTTAGAAGAGTCATGGTTGGGTAGGAGGTTTGAATAGATTGGAGGTTTTAATTGCTGCTGTGGAGAGTGGAAAGGGGAGCCAAACGGGGATGGATAAGAAGATGCCCAGGCAACGCTGAGGGTCCTGTGGAGCTTGAAGCTGATATTTTTTTTTTTTTTTTTTTTTGCGGTACGTGGGCCTCTCACTGTTGTGGCCTCTCCCGTTGCGCAGCACAGGCTCTGGACGTGCAGGCTCAGCGGCCATGACTCACGGGCCCAGCCTCTCCGCGGCATGTGGGATCTTCCCAGACCGGGACATGAACCCACGTCCCCTGCATCGGCAGGCGGACTCTCAACCACTGCTCCACCAGGGAAGCCCCTGAAGCTGATAATTTTAAGTGACATCATATCTGTGCATGGCTTTATAATTTTCTTCTCTAGCTGAGAAGGCAGACTTCAAGGTTTGGGAGTTTTCCAATTGAGTGTGACGGAAGATTGATGGGGCAAGCTATTTGAGGGCAATGCAATTGCATGGTTGAAGTGAAATTAACCATGGGTTTAAGGCTGGGCAGGGAGAGGATTGTGATAGGAGGGGGTCTGAAAGATCAGGAGAATGTAGATGGGTCAAGGTCCTGGCAGACGGGGTAAAGTTAAAGAACTGGTGTGAGTACAAATAAATGAGTAGGAGAGCTGTAAGGGAAAGATGTTGCAGTCAGAAGTAGAGATTTTGGATTTAAGTTTTCAGAATTGTACCATTTTCAGAAAAGGGTTGTATTCAACGAATTTAACTGGTCTGACATGGCCAATGACCAATCAGAGTAAACCATACACAGTCATACTGATGTGTACCTTTGGATTCCCAAGCGTGGGTATGGGGTTGAACAGAGGAAGGACAAGGAGTGTGAGCCCTGGATGAAGCATTTCCCTGAATACTGAATTTTTCCAGACTGAAGTTGTGACTTGAGGATGAAAAGGAAAATCATGAGTCTGTTACCACTATCATCGAAAATGAGAGAGGCAGCTCTTGTCAGTATCATGCCAAGATAATTTGGGGCTGGTTAACCGTGATAAAGAGAGGAGGAAAGTGGTAGAGTCAGGTGGGGCTGCTATAATAGAACACCAAATACTGGGTGACTTACAAACAACAGAAATTTATTTCTCACAGTTTTGGAAGCCAGAAATCCAAGATCAAAGCATTGGCAGGTTTGGCATCTGGCGAGGAGCTGCTTCTTAGTTCATAGCTAGGTATCTTCTCACTGTGTCCTCACATGGTGGAAGAGGCAAGGAAGCTCTCTCAGGTCCCTTTTATAAGGGCACTAATCCCATTCAGGAAAGCTCCACCCTCATGACCTAAGCACCTCTCAAAGACCACACCTCCTAATACCATTACCTTTGGGATTAGGATTTCAACATATGAATTTTCTTTTGGCGGGGGGGAACACCAACATTTAGACCATAGCAGCCTACGCCTCAGCTGGTCAGAAGTTTTACAGGACAGTGGCAGAGTCATATCCTGAACCAGTGTTAGGAGAAAGGCATATGGACCCCACTCTCCAACCTTGGGGATTTGGAAAGATAAGCAACCATTTGGGAAGATTGCAGGGAACAATGTTCTTTGAGGAACCAGTAAGACAAGAAATCAGAGGGGATATTAAAAGGGAGGATGAGATACAGTAGACTGTGTTTACCCTGCAATGGCAGAGTTTGGAATGAGGAGAGCAGTGGGAGGTTGATTCAGGGAAGAAGGACATAAAGCAATATGAAAATGTGCAGATAGGAGGATGCTAGATGTCAGAGAGGCTTAGACCTTGAGTGCTATCTTTGGAATGATTAGCAAGCTGCAAGGTTTAGTCATAGCAGTTTCCTGATGGATAGGGGATGGGGAGGATAGGAGCTCAGGCCAGTGTGGAAAGAGTGAGCCGTGGCCTGGAACGATTGTGCTTCCAAGAAATCCCAAGGCAGGTGAGCAGGCTGTCACTGGAATTGGTTCCAAGATTTTGACCAAATGTTGGAAACACCGACTGTCTCTTGTGGGACATGTATCTGGTTTTCCTACAGCAGAGTACACCTGCAGTGTGACTTAATTGTGCTAAAGTTGAGAATAACATTCTATCCTCAAATGGAAGCCATGAATCCCTTAGTGCAGAGTGGGGAGCCGAGATGCATTTAACTGGAAAGCAAGGGTCTGAATTAGTGAGTACTCAGTTTAGCCTGTTGTACGCTGTCTCCAGATACAGTGTCAGATAGCACATAGGTCTTCAGATGATACTTATCCAATAATTGGGCTTTGGTTAGTTGTTTGCAAAACGGAGTGATGTGCATTGTTTTTCAGATTTTACAGTAGAGTGATGGGGTGGGCTTGGCCAATATCTCACTCTGGTCCTCAGGTTCTTCAAAGGGCCATGGGGAATGCTGTTTATGGCAGAGCTTGAGTATAGAGAAGAAGAATTAGTGAACTGAAGGGTATTATAAAAATAAGTACATGCCAAATAACTAAGGATACAAGAAAACTTGATGTAGCTTGACTTGCAGATGACCTTATTCCTTCCGTGTTCCGGCTCTCCAGTATGAGGCCTTGCACAGACTTAGTGAATATCTAAACATGTTTGTCGATGAGTCTTTTGTTGCTCAGGTTACCAGGAGAAAGTAACAGCAAATGTATACTTTTATCATGGGTAGTGCTGGAAAGGAATATAGCTATGTGGTATTGTTATAAGCTGGCAGACTTAAGGATACCCAACTGGCAGCTGGAATTAGTTTTCCTGCTCACCATGGTAACATGCTCTCCACTCCCCAGCATACTCTGCTATTGCTGCAAAGGTCCCAGCATCCTAGTGGAGGAAGAGTCATGGATTAGTTGATGGTGGTCAAAAGATTTCCTTCCTTCCTTCCTTCCCTCCTTTCTCCACTCACAAATGCTTAGCGCATGCCAGCTTTGTGTTAAGTACCGGGAATACAAAGATGACGAAATCCTCTCTCCTTGCAAACAGCCTTCAGTGCAGTTCGCTACAAACTTGGGTATTCTGGGAAGGCTTCCCGGGTGATACAGGCTTTGGAGAATGAAAACGAGTTTGGGGAGAAGAATATTCATTAGCAGGAATGATAGGTGTGAAGTTAATATGTCAAAATAATGAGGCGGAAAAGGTCATGGTGTCTTTGGGGGAAGAATGAGAAATCAGCATTAACAAAATCTAGAATGCATACTGGAAAGAAGGGCCCAGATTTTGAGAGGCTTAAATTTGAAGTCAAGATGCCTGATTTTTGTCCTTTAGGCAGTGGGGAGCTGCTAAAGCAAGGAAGTGAAATGATCATACTTGCTGTTTAGTAAGATCCTTGTCGTGGCTGTGTGGAGGCCTCTAGGATTGAGGAACGGATTCAGTTATGTCAGAACAACTGGGACCTTGCTACTCGAATTATCCTCTGTGGAGTATCAGCTTCAACAGCAGCGTCACCTGGGAGCATGTGAGAAATGCAGACTCTTGGGCCTCACCCAGAGGTACTGAATCATTTTAACGAGATTCCCGGGTGATATGTGTGCACGGTAAATCGGAAGCTACGTTGATAGGTAGTGCTTAATGGCATTCATGTAGGACCCATGGGAGGGATGACCAGAACTTTTTCCTTCTCTTATACCACAGATTCACAAACCACTCCATGATCTTTTTATCCCCATTTTTGAAATGCTGGGGGAAATCTTTAAATGTATATTTCAATCATTTGAGAAATTTTGAAAATTCTTTTAAGCCATGGCTTTTGGAAACATTTTTGTCACAGGTGGTTAATGTACGAGTGGGTTCAGGGAGGCATGCACAAGAGACTCTTATATCTGTGCTATCTTATTTCTTAAGTTTGGTGATGGGATGCAGGTGTTCATATATTACAATTTGCTGTTTTATGTAGGTTGCAATATTTTATCATTCATATTCGTAAACTCTTGATTCAACAGTAATTTTTAGTGATGTACAAAGGGAAAAAGGGCAAGAAACTTCATCCAATATGGTACCTCAAGACTCATGTCAGGGGTGGGAGAACATAAATGATGGTGGTAATATTCGTGTGAATGGTAATAGTTACATTTGCTGAGTGCTTAATAGATACTATTTTGGGTATACTCGCTATGTGCTAGACACCATTTTAAGTGCTTTATGTATAACTCGCTGAATGCTCATGACCACTCTAGGTGGTAGGACCTATTATTTATCATGATTTCATAGGGACATATTTTTTAAAATTTTATCAAAGTATAGTTGAATGATAATGTTGTGCTAATTTCTGCTGTATACCACAGTGATTCAGTGATACCCATGTATGCATTCGTTTTCCTATTCTTTTCCATGATGGCTTATCACAGGATATTGAATATAGTTTCCTGTGCTATACAGTAGGACTTTGTTGTTTATCCATTCTATATATAATAGTTTTTGCATCTGTTAATCTCAGACTCTCACTTCATCCCTCCCCCACCCCCATTCCCCTTGGCAACCACAAGTCTATTCTCTATGTCTGTATGTTTCTGTTTCATAGATAAGTTCATTTATTTTGTATCTTAGATTCCATATATAAATGATATCATATGGTATTTGTATTTCCCTTTCTGACTTACTTCACTTAGTATGACAATCTCTAGGTCCATCCATGTTGCTGCAAATGGCATTATTTCATTCTTTTTTATGGCTGAGTAATATTCCATTGTATATATGTACCACATCTTCTTTATGCATTCATCTGTCGATGGACATTTAGGTTGTTTCCGTGACTTGGCTATTGTAAATAGTGCTGCTATGAACATAAGCGTTCATGTATCTTTTTGAATTATAGTTTTGTCAAGATATATGCCCAGGAGTGAAATTGCTGGATGATATGGCAACTTTATTTTTAGTTTCTTGAGGAACCTCCGTACTGTTTTCCATAGTGGCTGCACCAATTTACATTCCCACCAACAGTGTAGAAGTGTTCTCATAAGGATATTTTCATAGATGGAAAAAAAAAAGTGTGAAGATGTTAGATACCTGGCTCAAGGCCACAAACTAGAATTTGGACTCAGTTCCCGGAAATCCCAGATCTAAGTTCTTAATCACTACACTATAGTATAGTATATACACAGCCTCTCTGCATAAATAGATATTGATTGAAGACGATTAAGGATAAAGGATCATAATGAAATAAATGTACTCTTTTTCCTTGGCCAGGTCAGAGCAAAGCAAATGCAATACATTTTTGGCTTTGGGGAGACAATTCTCATAGCATTTGTTAGCTGTCTTCTGTATATCTAAACTTGGGAAAATGCAGTTTGGAGCTAGAAATGAATGATATTGAGAAACATCCCATTTGAATTTAAAATATGGAGAAAATCCACTAATTAAAAAAATAAACTATATAAGACCTCTCTTTGAAACATCTACACTGCACAAGTCCCCAATTTTCTGTGACTGAACTTGTAACCTTCCTTCTAGACCCAGGTAAATGTCATTCTGTTGGAAATCTTTTCCCCATTTTCCAAGATGGGCCACCTCCTCCTTTCGTTCACGTCCCCTCTACCTGTGATGATAATAATAATAGCCGACACTTACTACATTACGGTGTGTTGAACATGTTGTTAGCACTTAACTTATTTTATCTTCTTCTAACAGCCCCACGGACAGTTATCACTATCCTCATTTTACAGAGGAAGAAACTGATGTATTTTGAGATTAAGTAACTTGTCTGACATCATGCAGAGACAGAATTCAAATTTTAGTAGTCTGACCCTGGAGCTGGATCTTTATCACCACAGAGCTATCTGCCTCCCTTCCCACATGGATTCAATTGTCTTTTCCCCTCTTCTGACTCTTTCTAAATCATTCATTAAAGTATTGAGTGTATCTTGCGAATTGGGTTTTCTTTCCAGTGCTGGGAATGCATTGGTGAACAAGCAAAGGTGCTTCCCCTCTCGGCAAAGGGTGGAGGGCAACATCTTCTAGAAAGTGAGAACAGCATAATTAAAGGTGTGGAAGGGAGAGAGTGAACAGTCCTTCGCAGAGCTCCTTCATGGGTGGAGCATAGAGTTCACTGAACAGAAGGGTGAGTCTTGAGGCTGGAGAGCTGAGCAGAGCCAGACCATAAAGCTTCTTCCAGCGTTGTAAGGAGTTTGGGTTGCAATTTTACTGTGAGGGTAATGGTTTTGAGGACATTCGGAGAATGTGCATTTAAAGTATATTCATTTACATATTGGCACTTCATTTAGCGACTTTAAAGAAACTAATCAGCCATTAACTTCATGTTCAGAAAGTCTCATTCAAGAAGTTTTTTTAAAGAATAACAATGAAAGACATTGGGGAAAAAAAACCCAAGAAAACGTAACACTTTATTATTATTTGTTATCTTAGAAGGAATTCACCAAAGGCTTCATATTATGCTATGGCATCTTTAATTATAAAAATAAGCAAATAAAATAACTTGCATCTGTCATTACCATGATATGTTTCATAACCTTTATATGCACATGGAGCTTAAAAATGTAATTTAACAATAAATAATGACATATACCAGATATGCTCACTGTTTATTCCAGTACTCAGCCAAAAACCTAAATATCATTTAAATTATAAATACATAATGCAAATATAATGGCACAAAAATGTCTAAAGTGCAACCAAATCACAAGAGAAGAATCATGCAAACTGGTCTAGGTCAGCCCCGGAATCTGTGCAGCAAACACAAGACAAAGCTTTGGAAGTTTAAGGGGGACTTGGAGGGAGCAGGATGGGAAGAAGAGAAGCAAAAAACTAGCAACATTGTGAGAACTGCTTCTTTCCATATGTGTAGATATATGTATTATAGATACATATATAAATATTATTGTGGGGAGAAAAGGAGGGGGGGGTACCACGGTTTGAAGAGGTCACAGCAAATCAAAGAGAATCCACTGGACGGAAGTAAGAGAGAATTTTGTTAGGAATACTCATGGACTACTCGTTGCATTGGGGTCCTGGCTTAGTGGGTTTGAGAAATGGACACAACACACAAAACCGTAATAGCTTTTCTGGTTTGGAGAAGCCAGCCTTGCCTGCAGGGGAGGAATGGGTGAGGGAGGGAGAGGGATAGTCAACTTAGAGTATGATCTACCTGATTTCCAAGAGGCTAAGGCAGTGTCCATATGTTTGGGGACCTGGGGATGGGACAGTTCTGAGTATAAAAATGCTCTTAACAATCTGATGTCAGCACGCTGAGAGGCTGTGTGGGGACAAAGGCAGCCACGCTTGTGCTGCTGCTGGGTCTGTTGCATTCGCTCTTGGTCCTTGAGCAGCACGTTACTGGTTTTAAAGGCTTTGTGGTAAAGTTGTATTGCTTTTTGTTTTTCTGGGGATGTGCCCTCCCTCCTCCCACCAGCATCCCTAACACTCGATTTGGGCAAATCTGGAGTTTATCCTAGTGAGAGTCAAGCACCAATGGTTTCTACCTAAGCGAGTTTGGAGTGGCCCTTACAGTCCTACCCCTCCTCCTTCTTCCTCTCTCAACATTGACCTTTGGTGGGCAGTGACGCTCCTAAGGGACTGTTGGGTTCAAGGACAGTGACCCTGAGAAACTACTGTTGTTCATAGCTAGGTTAATCATTTGGCTTTGGTGGTCGCCATCTTGTAAACATCACGGCAGAAATGATCAAACCGCCAGGTCTTTTTTTCCTCTTTCTTTCATTTTTTTTTTTTCTTTTTTCTTTTTTGCAATCCTACAGAGATGGCCCAGCTGCCAGGACTACTTTGGCAGGCAGCGTGCTACAGGACAAAAATGTAAGAGGAGTCTATTAAGGCTGGACAGCCCAGGGTTATTTATACCCCCTCAGCCCCAAGTCCCCCAAACTAAAGACCCAAAGGCTGATTGACTCATTCCTGATTGAGTTAATGGAAAGCCTCCTACCCCATCATCAGGCTGCCAGAGTACCAGGCACTGATGAAAGGCAGAAAGTCAAGAACTGCCACTTCCCAAGGTATAGCAGGCCTTATCACACTCTAAGTGGTCCAAGCCCAAAGGGATGCTCTTTTTGGTTCCTGTAATTCTCAGTTGGATGTGACAGAGCTGTTTCAGGAGAGGTCTAAGTCAAGAGTAGCCTCTGGGTTGAGGTGGGCTGGGAGATTAACATCTTGCCTGGGGTCCTTCAGATAAACCTGTTGGTTTTTCCTATCTCATACAGGCCCATCTTAAGTTCTGATGTTGAATAAAACTACTTCTACCCCCTTAGTTATAAAAAAGGCCACAAGGAGCATTTATGTGGATATCTGGAAGTGAGATAGTTATTCCATTCCCAGGAAAAGAAAAATAAAGCTAAGTTACAAAACTAAATCTATATGCAATAAAGTTATTATATACTGCTTTGTTGAAGCAGAGTCCTCTGGAATTTATGTACAGTACATTAGTTTTCACCTGTTTATATTCCACAGTTAGACCTTAAGATTCTCTGGATTTAAGACAATTGTTAAAGATACTTTTAAAGCTCTGAGCAGTTACAGTACATAGAGATGTTAGCTTTTTGTTTTTCATTAGATGCAAGAAGAGGCAGGCTCCAAGTCTGGTTGGAGAGCCAGGCTCGAGCAATTTGGTAAATGTGTTGGGAAGGAAATTAGACATTGAGGATCAAGACCGTAAGACACTAGCTCATGAGAGATCAAGAATTCAAATATGACATTCATATTCGTCCATGGCCAGCACAGATTCATAACACGAATTCCACTGAGCATCTTTATGAGCGTTTTAAGACATGCATTTAAATTAAGTTGCTTCTTACCAGCTAACTCTACTGGGGCAACCATTCTAAAGGGTTCCACATCTTCAAATTACAAAGTCTGGGGAATTACATGAATGTTTTGTGTTTGAGAGTCATTGGAGGGGAGCTGGGAAAAGACCTGGTAGAGGAAAGTGGTAAAAGAGACCACTTTCTCCTGAGGAGAGGCAGAAAAGATCACACGTGTTCTGTTGGTGAGAATGCCGCCATCGAAGAATGTTGAGAGATTGATTACAGAAGCCTAGTTTCATGCAATTTTTTTTTTAAGGGGGGGATAGAAAATAGGAACTACTTAAAAAAAATCAAACCAGGCACAGTTCACTCGAAGTTGGTGAGCGAACACCCTTAAAATGATCGTAGTTTGGTGAGGTTGTGAATACCTCTCCCCGGCTATGCACTCTCGTGGGAGGTGCGTTTGATGAGGGAGGGAGAGGCCACCTCACCTCGGAGGCTCCTGAGGAGGACTTTCAGCTTCTGTGGCTCGTTGGCACGCCTCCTGTTGAAGTCAGCTCGCTGGTGTGTGTGGGCACAGTGGTCTGTCTGCAGGATGTGAAAGAGGCTGGCCATGTTGGGTCCGATTTTCTCCATCAGGCTGTCTCTGATTGTGCTGACTGTGTCTTCGTCACATTCCAGTAGGCTTCGGACAAGTCTGTTATAGTATCTGCATTGGGAAAGAGAGGGTCATTCGGTGAGAGCAAGGTAAGACCCAGGCTTTCATCTGGGCTCCAGTCAACACCCGTCCTGAACGGCCAGATGAAGCACCCACGAATAGTTGCCTCAGCTGAAGGTGGCTTTTGCTTCTAACCTTTAGGCAGTGTCTTCTGAGTGTGAGTGCTTGCGCTGCCTGGATTTACCGCCCAGTGCAAGACAGCTCTGTGTTCACGTTTCGAGCTCAGGAGGCTGAGATCGTACTTTGAATAGTAGGCTCGTGGCGATGTCTAAAATGTTTAGAAAGAGAGAATCGTGGAGCTAGGTGGGATCACAGAGACGATTTAATGACTCTTTCATCATTTCATTGTATAGAGAAGAAACTAAGGTGGGAGAGCTGAAGTGACTTGTCTGAGGTCATACAGTGGGCTAGTGGTCGAAGCAGGACTTAGTCAAATGTATGAGGTGACCCAACCCTCACACTTATGTTTTAATAGTCATTGCACATGGATGCAATCATTTGCAGTTATTTTGGTGCCTCTTTGCGATTTTTCTTTTTCTTGGTGGGGTGTGTGTGTGTGTGTGTGTGTGTGTGTGTGTGTGTGTGCATATTCTGATTAATTTCTATCTTTTTTTTTTGGCCGTGCCGAGTGGCATGTGGGATTTTAGTTCCCTGACCAGGGATCAAACCCGTGCCCCCTGCAGTGGCAGTGTGGAGCCCTAACCACTGGACTGCCAGGGAAGTCCCTAAATTTCTGTTTTTAAAGGAGATCCCTGTCTTCAGTATCTCATGCATTTTTCTACTCAGTCTAATTTCCCTGTCATACACTTGGCTAGCCTCTCTGAAGGCTGTTGTCTCACCTCATTTTCAGTCTTCTTGCAAAGGTATATTGCAGTCAGAGGGCCAGATGCCAGGCAACAAGGATATTTAAATAGAAAGATTGGTGATCCTTAGTGGTTTGTGCTTCAGTAGTTTCAAAAAGCCTTCTCCCACTGCTCTAGATTGTGTGGCCCTCTCCTTTTTTGGGATGTTTTATAGATATTGGGTTACCATCGTACAGGTCAGCATTTGATAGTTTATTGATGGTTTTATCTTCCTGACTAGGCTGTAAACTTATTGAAGGCAGGATATGTGTCCTTATTCTTTGTATCCCTCATGTGCCATGTCCTAGGGCTATAGTACCTGCACACTGTCGTTCTGTTGATTTCTTTTGTGGCCACTGAGAGAATGGAGCTTTCAAAATAGAGTTCTTTCCAATGTCATGATTCCCAAAAGAAAAAATTATCTGTAGGTCTTCTGGTAAGTTTTACAAAAGAATTTAGGTTTGGCATAAATTTCCTTCATCTTTGGTGCAAGTTCTTTAAACCTCCAAAATGCTGCAGCTAACTGTTATGGCTCAGAAAGGATAAAACTGTCTTAATATATTTTTTTTCCTGAAGACCATGGTTTAATCATTTTAAATAGTCACAGGACATGTTTCCACACATAAGGTGACAGTGAAGAAGATGTGAAAACAATTGTGTAAATGTTGTACAGCAAATAGTCCTAGGCAATACTCCCTTTGATGCAGGTTTTTGAAAAATCAGTACATATGGGTTAGACAGCATGGGAACTACCAAAAAAAAGATGGAGTCTTTTATGACATAGAGAACACACTTAAACCTTGTCATTGACCTTTTATCAGTAAACTCTCTAATAGTTAAGGCATATAAATTACTCATCCTATTATTTGGGAAGACACTTCAGGTATTTCCCAATTTGAATTGGGATGCATTTGCTCCATTTCGAGGTGGCAGTTGTCAGAACCCATTAGCTCTGTGTTCACTAATTAGGGACTGTCCTAATGACGGTGATCTGCAGCATTTATGTGGAGAGACCCTTTCCTCAGAGGAGCCCGAGGACTGCCGAACCACAAGATCTGCCGTGAAAAGAAACCTGTTTATTTTTAACTCACCTCACAGAGCACAGGATCAAACATCTTTCCAGAATAACTTAACCCCCCAGAGAGGTCCTTTCAAGGATGTACAGTAAATAGAGTGGAATGTGGGCACTGAAGCAAAGCCATCACCCTTCTGTGAGGGAGCAGAACCAAGCTGGGGACAGAGGGAGAAATGTGTCTGGGTCTCCGATATAGTCCTGGCTCTACCCCTCCCACGAGGGAGGATTATATCCAGCTGTTGGTAAAACTGGGATTCCCTGGCACAGAGACACATTTTCCAACCCTTTGGAATTATAAAGCACATGAGTCAAAGCAGATCTCACTTGGATGGGGAAATGGGGAGAAAAGTGGTTTTGGAAAAACTGAGAATAAACTACTTTGTACCATTAGCTTCAGACATCTACACACCCACACAGATCCCCAGGAATCTCGTGGGCTCTGCTAGGATGTGGGTCCTCTGGATCTCTTTGTCTATTTCAAACGGTGATTAGATCCTAGAGAAAAAGGTTTCTGACCCCTCATCTACCTGCCCCTCAATAAGGACTTTATAACTTAGAAGTTAACCCTTCCACTTCTAGAAAGAAAGAACTGTTCACACCAAATGATCTTCCAAATGGGCTGGAGAGGATGATCTTTCCTTATATCAACATGGAAAACTCAAATCTGGATGAAGAAGTCTAACACCAGTAAGGAAACTAAGCTTCTGTAACTAGCCTCACCTCTTTAAGGTCAGACGCGTTCCTCTGGCCCCCACTTTGTCAAAACACCTCTTCTCCATCTCTGAGAGAGCCTACCTTTACCGTTACTTTCTCTGTTGGCCCCGATAGGCCACCTGTTCTTGGTGCTTCTTGAGGATGACTCTTGCCAGCCTGACTGTTCTTAGCGACTCCCCCCAAATCTACCCTTAGCTTCTCCCATGGAGCTGGTTACCTCAGCAAGGGCAGGCTAAGAGAGCTCCTTGGAATAGATAACAGCCATGGTTCCAGTAGCGGCTCCTCCAAGTGTGGGAAACCTATCAGGCTGCCTTGATGACAACACCGTTTGCCTGAGCAAGCAATAGATCAATCCCACACCTCTCTATTGAGGACCAGAATATGGCGTTGACCTCTGGGGTTGTGTGGGCTGATGAGACAGACCTTTCCTATCTCTAAGCCACTCAGTGAGGTTATTGAAGAGATTTAGCAATTGTCATGTATGCCTTGATCACTGTCTTGGACCAAGACTTGATGTTACTATAGCTATTGGTGAGAGCTGTACACAAATTTAATTGTTGATCACCAGGGGGTACATTTATTCCATTCTACTGGGAATTCCATTTTTGGATTGTGGATTTTATCTGCAGGTTTTAGTGGCTGCCATTTTTGAAGTGGAAATCAAATAGCCTGGCTCAGGGCCATGTGAATTGTAGGCTAGCTGTGTGACCTTCAGCAGGTCACCCCTCTCTCTGGGTCTCTGTTCTTTAATCAGTAAAATGAGGCAGTTAGTCTAGATAACCTTTATGGTCATTTCCAGCTATGACATTTTGTGTTTCTGGGGTTCAGTATATACGCACCTTCTCAATTGAACAAAAAAATAGTGCAGCTCTGCTTAAGGCCCATCCTTGGCAGGAAGAGTTACAACTATTTAAGAGGGTGCCTTTCTTCATCTTTATGGGGGGTGGTGGTGGGATGTACTCCCGAGACTTAATGGGCTAAGTGTTCAGATCACCCAGCCTGGAAGGACCCTTTAAAGCATGTTTCTTTCCTCCCCCTTTGAAAATTCCATCACTGACTTCTTTCCTCCGTAAAGAATAAGATCAGATATTCTCCATAGCTACTGTTTCAGCCATGCTTACCCAAATACACACATACTGCCTAGGAACAGTTGTGTGTGAAGGTTTATAAATAGTCCTTTGTTTCCCTTGATCAATATTATTCTTCTGTTTCCTGTTCCCTATCCATGCCCTAGAGAGTTGGAAGCTTTGTCAGTTTTCCCATCTGGATCTGGATTGGTTTAATTTCTTCTCAGGCCTCATGCTGTCCAGCCTGCTTGATCAATTGTGCCTGCTTCCCTCATGGTTGAAAGTAGAGTTTACAAATTCAGCCAGGGGGACACTCCAGCTATCCTTTGTGTTCTAAGGGCACTTCTGTCATGGAAAACCTCCCTGTTCGGGCTCCTGGTCCAGTCACAGGCTTTTGGATTCTCCCAGGCCCAAATCTCATGCTAGATAAGTCACAGGAAGGGGGAATGAACCTGTAACTACTTCCTTTCACAATTCTTTGCCAACTGGCACAACATAGCGTGTATCTATGGTGGGACAGAGGCTGGGAAAGCAGGATGTTTCAGAGGAGTGAAGAGCTTAAATAGAGCAAATCGAGCCCAGCATGGAACCGGAAATCTCTAGCTCTGAGCAGGAATAACACGAGCCAGTTCGAGTGAAGTAACTGGAGAAAGGTAAGAGCTGCATGGAGGATTCTAGTCTTCAAGAGATGACCTTCCTTAATAAGGATGATTCTTCTAAGATGATAAAGGGAGATAACTAGACTCCTGTGACCCTTTTCTAAAGGTGGTGAAAACAAGGCACCTATTGAAAAGAACAATGGCCTGGTTAAAAACTCCTGTTACTAGTCTCTTCTTAGATTGTTAGGATCACCGGTCCAGAATCTGTATTCTCCTTTCTGTAAGACCTCCTCTTCCTAACGGAAGACGCTACCTCAGTTGAATTAGAGATATTAGTATTGTCTCAAAACTGGCCACATGCCATATTATAGATCATGAGTTGTCACTGGACCATTAAAGATCAAAACTTAGAATAATGACTGTGCTAACATATTCCTGCCCCCCAGCTACCACATAAACACATACTAAAGAGACAGGGCACTTGAGATAAATGCTGAATTTGATTTTCCTGTTCTCAGAAAATCAGGACCACGACAGAGTCACTTTCAAGGACTGAACAAACGATTTTTATAAACTGACATGAGGTTCTGAAGAACAATGATCTATAGTTAAGAGTGAATCAGAAATTTACAGAGTTTAATGTCAGAGGCCTTAACCTTTCCCTGAGGAGGAGCTACTTCTCCCGTTTTCCAGTTGCATGTATGTACATGACTAACCCACTGGTAAGCCCCAGAAGGACTAGGTTATTGCCAGTATCTGAAGAAGGGTGGCAGCATCTGGCTAGGAAATTAATCAGGTAAGTCTGCGTTAGCGCTCCTGTGGTCAGAACAGCACATTAAGGTCTGATCTTTGTGAATATGTGCAGATTTGGCTGGAGAGTCAAAGAATCATAGCACTTCAGGACTAGGAGTCAAGTCAGTGGCATCACAGTAGGCTGAACTTGACCGTTCTGCACTGCCCCTACCATGCCTCCATGCTAGCCCCATCAGCACCTTTCTGAACTTGATCACAGATGGGGACGCCCAGGTCTTGCCAGGAAACTTTCTACGCCATGGAATGAGCATGTCTGCCATCTCATGTCTTAGATGTTCACACCTGGCTGGTAAAGACAGTGAGTCAAGGGCACAGAAAGGCACGATGCTCAGATATCACTAGCTCAGTGGCTTGGGATCAGTTTAGAATACTAAGATGAGAATGTGATCTGGGGAGTCACCAGAACACCCTTCCAGGAAATCTTGGACTAGACAAACGGGATAACAGACCTGGAAGGGACCACGGGAATCATCTAGTCTAGCAACTTTACTTTTCACAAAGGAAATTTGAGTCCCACCAAAGTCAGATGGTTCGCTCTGGGCTACTCAGCGAAATATCTGATTGGGCTTAGGATGGACTCAAATATATGCAGTTTTAAAACTCTGCATTATGACATTTGACCAAGGTTTTCATAATGGCCAGTTGTACTGTGCATAGTCATGATTTCAGCCCAATTTGATGTCTCAGAATCTTGTTTCCATAAACTTCACAGTTCCCTTCAGGCTTATGGAAGGAAATAGACAATGCATGCGGATGAAGTTTTCTATTAGCTGCATGGAGAGACTTTTCCTATAACAGTGAAAAAAAAAAAAAATCCAGGCTGCTTGAGCTGTCACAACCAATCACAAACATATTTTTTTTCCTGCAAAAGCTGGGAAGACTGCAAGCTAAAATAAGAGCATCACTGTGGCAATTTAACTCCTTCTGTGTCTGGTTCTGCTGACCAACCACTCCCCCTCCCCCCGAACTGCCAAACGAGTGGACTCATTTTGTACCTGTTGGAGAAGTGATTAGGGAGCTGGACGACTTCCGTGATGGCTTCAGGGTTCCGCTTGGCGACACTACACACGTTCAGCTTGCTGTAGCACTCCTCCTGCACCTCGGCAATCATCCTCTGGAAAGTGGAGCACCTCCGAATGGCCAGGAAGACCTTGGAGGTGACCCCGTTGGCGATGCACTTTAAACTCTCTTTGACAAATGCTTTTCCCTGCCGAGGAAGGGAGGGTAGGAGGACAAGATTTAGCTTGAGCTGACAAGAGAGGACAGGGCCTGTGATATGTGGAACTTAAGGGGGCTCACCTTGGCACTGTCTCATGGCCCTCGCTGCATGTCCTTGCAATAAGCGAACTGTACCCTGCGAGCAGGATTTTTTAAAAAGTCCCTATTCCCTTAGACTACCTTGAGGATTGAGCTACATGGAAATGAAATGAGATGAGAAAAAGAGATGAACCATAAACAACCACCCTTCAGCCTAAAAATAGCCATAATATGGTTTTGTATTCTTGGGATTGAGATTTGATAAATCACAAGCTAGTAAAAAAAAAAACCAAAAAAAAAAAAAAAAAACAAGCGAGTATGCCGGCTCTTCGTGAGAACTTCTTTGTTAGAAGAACATTTTTATTTCCTCTTGAAGAGGCAAAGATTTTCCGCTCATCACCCCTCCCTTAGAAGACAGCCTCTGTCAGCCTGTTACAATTGTGCATTGGAGTGGGTGGAGAGTGGCTTATATAGAACCTGTTTCTTGGCCAAAAGTGTGTGTGTGTGTGTGTGTGTGTGTACACACGTTGAAAATTGAGATGAGAATTTAGACTGGGGAGGCTGAGAAGCAGAGCTGGTTCCCTACAAGCCCGGCTCCTAAGAACAATAGTCTCATACACTGTTAAAGACAAGCAGCCAGTTGTGAGCAGGGGTCAAGGTCTTATTACCTGAGTGTCAAATTTAGCAGCGCTGTACAAGAAGGATTTACAGATGTCGTACATCCCATCTGTGTCACAGGTGGAGTTTTCCAGGCATGCAAAAGCTCCACAGCCAACCTGCAGAGCGCTGTTGAGGCAGCGAACCACTTCAGCTGAAAGAGACAAATCCATCCAATCTGGGTCAAACGGTGAGGACAGTCTGGAGGGATCAAGCTGATGTGGAGGCAAAATTCAAGCAAAAGGGGTCAGAAGAATTTATCCTAGAAGTCTGTGACGGGGCCAGTAGATAGAACCATTCCGAGCCGGGTGGGAGTGAAGAAGAGAGGGGACAGACAGATCCCTTTTGCTTATAAGAACCAGAGAACATGGAGGAAGGGAATGAGTTTTCCCTCGGAGATACACTCTCTTGGTCTCACCATCACACGCAGTTTTGGTGGCTGGATAAGTAAGGTTGGAGTATGAGGCATGCCCAGTGCTTAAAGCAGCTCTGCAGAATCCAAGGGCATCCCTTAAAGGCTGAAAGCATGGGAAGGTAGATGGTAGTGGTGGGTGGTCAAGTTTAGGAGGAGGAAGGACCAGGGAATCCATTTGGCTTCCAAAAAATACACTCCAGAGTCAGAAGGATGGAATTTTGGCCTAAATGGCAGAGAAGAATTTGCCAGGAGTCCACTAGGAGACCCTTCTGATTTAGGGCTTTTAACTTACCTTCCTATTGGCAGAAAGAAATCTGATCCGTTCATGTTTCATCCCAACCCCCCACTATAGGACAGTGCTTAGAGGTATGCATAATCTCTCTCATATTAAAAGCCCTTTTTTTTTAAAAAAAAAAAAAAGAAACACAGGTGTAGAATAACCAGGCCAAGGCAACACTTGTGCAAGACTGGAAGAAAACCGCACAGAACTTGCATGAGGCTTTCTACATTCTGGATAAGATCTTCCATAAAAGTAATTTCTCTCCTACAGAAGAGGGGTGTTCTGGCAGGCAGCTCCGCGAGAAATGATCTGCAGCCTTCATACCATAGGAGTCTCCTCTGAGATCAAAAGCACGGTTCGGTTAGGCGGCCCCTCCCCCTCCCACCACCCGCAGCCTCTGGGATGTTACAAGTCATTTCCCTAATTATATATTTCCACGGGTTCAAATGATAACTTTGCTTTAAGCAGTTTTAATATGCATTAGGATTGCTATTGTTTTTGGCAAGCTTGAATTGTGAATCACTGCATCTCTATAGCAACTAAGTACAAAAGGAAGTGAAGCAAAGCCCTCCTCTCGGCAGGGACCTGTGCTCTTCCGAGGGGAGCAAGCGTCTGCAGCATTTGGACACCTGCGAGCCCATCTTTGCTGACAGTTGGGGGAGAGAGAGCAGTCATGGAAGGGGAGCAAGCTGGACAAGCGAAGTCCAAAGACAGAGGTGTCAATGCCGGCTTCCTACGGACTCTCTTCCTTTAGAGACCAAGATAATACACAATTAACTGCTCAAAGAGTCAGGGCTAGAGTGAGACCTCTCCCTTGGAGAAATAGCTGCTACGTTTCACAGACACTCTTTTTCGAGGGGCTCTCTAGCCACGGGGCTGCGTGGGGACTGAATGGAGCCCGAGAGAGCAGGGAGGGACAGAAGGAACAGTGTCGAGGGTGGGATGTGTAGGGTTTTCTCTGAATCTGCCCTGGATTTGTCAGACTGGAGGGCTATGGTTCCGTAAATCAGTCTGCAAGAGGAGCTTTCTGTGTGTTCTCTGGAGGGGCAGGGAAGTCAAGTTATAGGGTCTTCAGGGTAAAGAAAGAGGGACAGCATCAGACAAGTCACGTCTCACCTTAAGATCAGCTTCAGCTTCTGGAAAGTATAGAGAGCGCTTTGAAGCATGCCAACATTCAAGTCTTTCCCCCGCCCCCTCCCCGCCAAGAGGGTACGTGCCAGATTTCAGGCAATCAGGCTAGGCTTATGCAATGAAATACCCTCAGCAGAGCGCCCAGCTTCTTCGTTAGTTGCATGCAATTTATTAAACAAAGGAGCTCCACTTCCTAAGGCTATTGGATTACCCTGGCAGTTTATTGCCATCAGGCATGAAGCACATTTATTATCAAGATCAGCCGTCACAGACACAGTTGCAAAAGCGAGAGGCAAATGAGGACAGCTCTTTGGGGGAGAAACCGGTCCTGGGTTTGCCGCTTACCTGAGTTCTGAGCTGCCACCCGGGCTTTCCTGGGGCTCACAGAATCATTCTGCTCCGCCTCATGGGTTGCAGAAGCACTGATCACCAGCACCAGAAGCACTGCTGAGTTTTGGAGCATTCTCTGAGAAGTTTCCGCTAAGTTGTTGGTTTTTTTTTTTTTTTTCCTCCCCCCCCTTTCCTCTTTCCCTCTCCCGGCTCGAGTGAAGATGTGGATCTGGATACACTGAGAGCCTAGGTGAGGATTTGATGAGGATCTTTTTGCTGCTGCTGCTGCTGCAGTCGCTGCTTCTTGCACCTCTGGCTTTTGCAAACTGGGGGCCCAAGAGCTGCACCCAGGGATTTTATAGCCGTTCTTATCGGTCCTCAGGATCAGGGACCAATCAGGTCCCTCAACTGGTCTGGCCAGCCAATCGGAGGGCATGCTCATTGGGCTGGAGCTGTTTGACTTCTTAGAAATATTTTCCAGCAAATTAAAAGTACCTGCTGCCAATGTCTTATACGTGTGTGTGACTGTGTGTGCAGAGATGTGTGAAAAAGCTATTTTCACAGAATTAAGGGATGACTTTGTATTGATCTAACGAAAGGGAGATCATATGGCCATCTCAACAAGGTGCCTTGGGAAATCTATCCATCTCTTTTAAAAAATGTGCTATGGGGAGGAATGGGCAGCACAGGCAGGATGAGTAGTATGGTCTCTTTGGATTCGAATTTAGCCTCATTATAGCAGTCTTACTATCGTTTTCACAGCCCATTCTCTGTGTTGTAAGCTACATACACCATACCTCCCCATCTTCTCAGTTTAAGCATGTTTACAGGTCTGTGAGGCATTTTGGTTGTATGTGGACATCCTGAGTTTTCACATGTATGAGCCCTTGGGAAGGGACATATAGGAGGGGGAAGGTCCCTCATGGACTGGAATATGACAGCTCTGAGCTGTGGCCCGAGTTCCTCTTTTGATTAGCTCTATGACCCTGGTCAAGTCCTTTTACCCTGTTCTACCTGTTTCCCGATCTGTCAAATGCCAAAGTTGGAGTCTAGCATTCTTTACGCCTCTAAAACTATGATTCTCTAGTAACACAAATTAACCTCGACTCCATCTTTTTTGTTACCAGTACGACTACAAACTCCAAGGGTGTTAGTTACTACAGGTAGACACATGCACACCTATGTACACCACGCTCAACAGGGAGACATCATGAATGCCTGGAAATTAATAAACTGTGTATTCAAGCCCAACAACTTCATAATCACGTTGAAACCATAAGCTGACCAAAGTAAGACTAAATCTCCTGGGTAAACCAATTCATTTCTTGGGGAGGGGGAGGGGTAAGGGGGTGGGCAGTACAGGGAGGAAGGGGCAGGAGACCAGAATGTGTAGGAGAAAAGACAGATAAGCTCTAGACATAATAAGAAAATTACAGTGGCATCACAAACATGCCTAGGATAGAAGCTCATATTTTCTTGTAAGTGGGTTGTAGGCAACACTGAGGCTTGTCACTAAACTTGTGAAGGAAGCTGATGATCTCAGAGGGGACTTAGGGTAGAAAAGTGGTCATTAAGGGCTGGGTTGAAGTAAAGGATCAAGCAAGACAACCTGTAAACATTTTGGGGAGGTAAATGAGAAAGGGCCATTGGAGATTCATACAGACAGGGGCAAGATGACCTTGTAAGGAAACAGAGCCAGTGGCTTCTGTGTAAATCCTCAAATCTTCAAACAAAGGTTGAAGAAAGAGCGCCAACTCTATTAACCACAAACCAAGAATCAACCCTACATGTGTGTGGGGAGTGAGCTTGCTGAGTGATTAGAGGTTCCCTTGCCAAAAAAAAAGGTTGTTTGGAAAGCATGAAGTTTGCTAGAAAAAGGGATAGAGGAAATAAAGGATAGAGGGAATAACCAAAGAAAAGAAAGGGAATTTTCAAATTTCCACTAAATGATAGTGTTTTTCAATTTAGATTAACTGACAGTATTTGTCAAGTGTCTTCTAGGCTGGGAGCTAGTGGATGAGTCGGGGAAGGTAAAGGAGAAGAGAGATAGAAGGAAGAAAAGTATTGATTCTTATCATCGAGGAGCTTGTAATCAGGTTGGGAAGACAGTCAACCCCAGTCATATTTCCTAAAGGTTCAGGATGTCAGGACCTTGCATGGTAAGAGAAGAGCATGGTCAACATTGGCTAGAGATGTGGGGAAGGCTTCACGGAAGGGTCAGTGCAGGAAAGATGTGAGCTGCTGTTAGTGCCTTTTAAGAATTTAGGAAAAAGCCATGATATTTCATTTTTTAAAGCGCTTGTGTTCCGGAAGTCTCAGAGGTTGTTTTTATTGCTTTAGGCAGGAGTGGTAGATGTATGGCACTATGGCACTGCAACATAGTCATTCAGTGTTTTCTTCTAGAAGGAAAAAGAGGACAGATGCATGCATATTATTCCCAAGGATTTGGATTTCTGTTCCTCAACATTCTCTGCCTCCTTAGCCATTGTTTATTTTTCTTATTTTTAAAAAAATAAATTTATTTATATATTTTTATCTTTGGCTGCTTTGGGTCTTTGTTGCTGCACGTGGGCTTTCTCTAGTGGTGAGCAGGGTGAGCACTTGGTGAGCACTTGGTTGTAGTGTGCGGGCTTCTCATTGCGGTGGCTTCTCTCGTTGCAGAGCACTGGCTCTAGGTGTGCGGGCTTCAGTAGTTGTGGCGCATGGGCCCAGTTGCTCCATGGCATGTGGGAACTTCCCAGACCAAGGTACTGAACCCGTGTCCCCTGCATTGGCAGGCAGATTCTTAACCACTGCACCACCAGGGAAGTCCCAACCGTTGTTTATTGTTAATAGCTGTGCTGTTTCTCTTGTTAGACTTTCCCTGTGTTGACCTACCGGCTTTGTAGGGTGAGGACTTACTTTCCACCATCCACATTTTCCCCCTACACTCTGGTGCTCCCACCAGAACAGATTGTCCCACAAGTGTCAGGATGTGTTTTGCGTTTTCTCTGATGTTGATTTATAGTTTCTCCTTATTTCACTCACTATCACGTGCCTGGAGGTTCCTAGCTAGGTGTGTGAAGTGTCTCACAATGACAGATAAGCTGTCAGCTGAAGAAATCCAATAGTGGGCAGCCATATTGGTTTGCGTATTAATTAGTGCATCAGTGCATTTGAGAACATCAAAGGCAGAAGCTGAAGCCTAAGTAGAAATGCCCAATGGAAATAAAGTTTCTTCTCCAGAGTTCAAGGACCTCTAAATGTCCACAATCATTGTGCTCCTCCTGGACTTTGATATAGCAATGATAGAAGAGTCTTGGGAACACTGGAGGTGATGTCTAGTTTCTAAGGAGTTTGAATATCAGACTTCAGAGTTTGAATACTATCTTGCAAGCAACAAGGAGTCAAGGTTTCTTGAGTAGGAATTGTTAAATGTGTTGAAATTAGCATCTGGGGAAGGTCTTTTGATTGTACTTACGATGGTTTGAAGGAAGAAAAGAATGGCGGTTGTAAGACTAGTTAGTAGTATCAGTTTGCTTTGATGAGGTCCTGGACAACCACAGTAGTAATAGGAAAGGAAGGGAGAAAATTATGAGAGATATTTTAAGTAAAATGGAAATTATCAATTAACCTAAGAAATTGATTGGAAAAAATCTTTCTCGTAGTTTAATGATAATGGAGATAACGTACATCAGGGTTTTCCCTTCCCCATTTATTGGTTATGATTTTTAGTGGATAAGACTATCTAGCATCTCGGTTAGGCAGGCACTTTCTGGGGTTCTGTTAAGGTAGTAATTTACCCAACAAAAGGACTTGATGTGCTTAAGGAAGGTGAGGAACTGTGCAGTAGGTGGGAGGGGAGGGAAGCCTTTGCCATTACCCCCAAGCAGGGAAAGTGCAAAGGAGTGGGTGGCAGAAGCTGCCAACACCTAAGGCTGGGTGATGGTGCCCTGGCTGTGCCCATGCGAGGCTGGCATGAGTTCAGTGAGAAGATTAAGCCAAAGATCTCTGGGGCTTTGTTGGATTTGGCTAGCTTAAAGCTGAGCAGTGAATGGCTCTTCGCCTTTTGGTGAGAGCAGCCAGGAGCATGGTTTCTTGGTAAATGTTTCTTTTGTTGTTAACAGAGTGCAAGGCTCATCAAGGTTGGTGTGACATGGTGACCAAGGTTGGAGTGTCATCATCATTCTTTTATGGGAATTTTAGGCCTGACTGCACTGTTGGACTATTGAGTCATGCCTTCCTAACCTCAAGAAAAAGGAGGAGAGGAAGAGGAGAAAGATGAGGGGGAAAAATGATTTTCATCCTTCTATAAAGATACCAGGTTTTCTGTGTGGACAGTCTCAAATTCTTGAGTCTTAAATTCTTTACCTCTCTAAGTTGCATTTGATTGCTTTAAACTCTGCCAAAGAAAGAAAGGGAGAAAATATATTAAGAGGGCGAACTCCCCTCACCCCCCACTGATTTAGGGAGGGTTACTGAGTGCTTGGCACTAGGTCAGGTGATGTGGGAAATGCAGAGAAACGTTTGATGTTTTCCTGTGCTCCATGAATTCCCAAACTAGTTCTTAACGCACGAATGTTGTATTTGATGAGGAAGAATATCTGTTTTCTGGAAATATAATACGGTAAGTGGGTTGGACTAGAGTTTACAGGTTTAGATTCAATTAACATTTACTGGGTGCCTATGTGCTCTATGCCAGGCATTGCTGCCGGTGCTTCATATCTGTGAGAAAAAAACCCTGCTCTCCTCTCCTCCCACAGGAAGAATATGGGACCAGAGAAAAAATGGTTTATGCATGGTCATAGGGTGGATGGTGGAGCTAGGTTACCTGAGATTTCTTATTCTAGAAGGTGCTCTGGGTTCTTCAGTTGTGTGACCCCCGCAGTGCAGGAGAAGTTAGTGCCCTGCCCCTGGGGTGGGGCGGGGGAGGGAAAAGAAATACACAGGATGACCTAACATGTTTAAACCAGAACAGGCAAGTTGACCTTAGCCTCTACGCCTGTGAACACTGGCATACCATCCTTTCAGGTGTAAGTGACAATGTCACTTTATATCAGGGAGGACAAGTTCATAGTCCCTGTCAATCTTCCGCTTCATACGAGGCTCCTGAAACAAGTACAAAGAGGATACGTGTGTCATTGAATCTGTCAGTACCAATGGCCCTTTGGAGACTTGAAGGGACATTACTCTATCGAGGCACACGAGGGCGCCCGAACCAACCAGCAAGGAGACGTTTCTTCTATATTAAAAAGAAAGTGTGAATGCTGGCTAAGTTAGATCGACCATTGTTTGTTTCAGGCCATCAGTACGCTTTTTTAGGGAGGTGACTTACGTTTGTGGTTTAGGCCAGCGGTCCCCAACCTTTTTGTCACCAGAAACCAGTTTCGCGGAAGACAGTTTCTCCACGGACCGGGGGTGGGGGGATGATTTCCGGATGATTCAAACACATTACTTTATTGTGCACTTTATTTCTATTATTATTACATTGTAATATACAACGAAATAATTCTACAACTCACCATAATGCAGAACCAGTGGGAGCCCTGAGCTTCTTTTCACTTGCCACTCACTGATAGGGTTTTGAGATGAGTCTGCAAGAAACTGATTTATTATGGTCTCTGTGCAGTCAGACCTCTCTGCTAATGATACCTGTATTTGCAGCCGCTCCCCAGCTCTAGCATCACCGTCTCAGCCCCACCTCAGACCATCAGGCATTAGATCCTCATAAGGAGCACGCAGCCTAGGTCCCTCGCACGTGCAGTTCACAGTAGGTTTCGCGCTCCTATGAGAATCTAATGCCGCTGCTGATATGACCGGAGGTGGAGCTCAGGTGGTAATGCGAGTGATGGGGAGCGGCTGTAAATACAGATGGAGCTTCTCTCTCTCCCCACCTGTGGTTCCTAACCCCGGGGTTGGGGACCCATGGTTTAGGTAACACACCTGTGACTTAGCCAGTGAGCTTGCAGATGACTAGCATGGTTCTACATATTTAGAAATTTTGTGATATAACCATTCTGTTTACCATCCTATTATTACCTAGTAGGGAGATAGGTTGTAGGCAACTTTATTAACTATTCTACCCCAGTGCTAAGGGGAGGATCACGTCCGTACCTAACTGTTCAGGGCAGATGAGGGGATACGTCAGATAACACATGTATTATCTGAGCTCTTTGGTTTAAAAAAGGGATTCTATTTTAAGGTGGCAGTGAACATTTCACTTTGTTAGTGAAGAAAACAAAACTTCTTTGACCCATTTTTCTACTTAGCATTCCTTCTTCCAGGGGTCTGCAGACAGAGGTCAAGGCTAACTTTCCACTCAATTTCTGACACTTTTTGCATCTATCCTACGGCTTGGAAATCTTCCTGGGGAGTGTTGGGAGGTCAACGTGGAGGCAAATCTGTGCATGAGTGTTTTCTCCTGCTTCTTGGTCCTGCCCTCAAACGCCTTTGTGAAGAGGACATTTGTACTCGGTTAGATGCAGGAATAGCTGAGGAATCGGACTGACCTGTCACACTGCACACTTCTGAGAAAGCCTTCCACCCAGCACTTAATGCAGACCTCTCCAGTTAGAGACCAAGGCTTATCACTTGTTGACAGATCCATCCATCAGTGTGTATTCCTTAAGCTCTCTGTGCCTGGGATGGTGCTAGCACTGTGAAAATACAGACAGTGCAGTGTGGGGTGAGACATAGAGGGGTGGACCTGAATCCAAGGCAGCAAATCCACAGGACCCAACTGTGAGCTATAATGAGTGAGACTGATGAGTGATGCCAATGAGTTTGTGAAATAGAAATTTTAAAAAATCCACTCGAGCAACCCATGCTGAAGCATCATTCTGACATATGTAGCCTAAAGCCAGCTTGTCATTTGCAAAATGCTGTCCAAGTATAAAGAAGTGTCTTGCAGCCATTCTTGAGTGCTAGACAAATCTATTATTCTGAATTTATTGGCTGAGAAAGGGGGAAGTGGAGAGGGAGCAGCCTCTATACAAAGTTACCTTGCAAGTTAGCACAGGGACCAGACTAAGAGACTAGAGATTTCTCTACTTGATGTTTGGAAAGCTTGCCAAGAAATTGATTATGGCAATTCAAGTGCATTCTATAATCAAGTTGCATTTACTATGCTTTAGGCTAAAGTGCAATGAAGATAAACTGGTTCCTGGCTCTGGATGGGTGTCAGGGGAGTCTCATCATATTCTGATCACTATATCAGTGTAATAAAGCATAGAATGCAGAGTCAGAATTTATACTGTAAGGATTTTATAATGGTAGCGAAAATGGTCACCAAGTGCCATTCTGTTTGCTTTCATGGAACACGGTTTTTGTCAGCTGTTTGAGAAATGGACTCTCTCAGCTCTTTTAAAAATTAATTGTAAGGAAATTTAGTGGAATTAATGGAAAATCCTAGTGCAAAGGAAACACACTCTGGCCTCAAGGCAAGCATTTTCTCGAGGATGTCATTCTGCACTCTGCAGTGACAATAATAGGAAGGGGGAGGAAGAGAGAGAGAGAAAAAAAGTTGCAGCTTTGGAGGAAGTGGTGAAGTCCTTAAGGGCAAAAAATGTCATCAGGGAGTCACTGCGCTAAGACAGGAAAATTTAGCTCGAGAAAGCATGGAGCAGCAGAATTTTATTCTTCTCATACAGCAAATTTTAATTATATTTTCAGTGCTCCTCATATTTGTGCCTATAATAATTTCTTCACATAGTTGTGATTGATTGCCTTTACTGTTTTTCTTGTTAAGTTAACAAAGGAAGTGCAGTTTCCTCTGTGTGTGTGTGTATGTGTGTGTGTGTGTGTGTGTGTGTGTGTGTATGGGGGGGGCGTGGTGGTTTACCCTTCACTTGGCATTTAAATCACTCACAGCAGACTTTAGAATATGGAAAACAACTAGAAGTGAGCCACCCTGTTAAAATCAAACATTAGAAGTGAGGAAAAAGTATTTCCTAACATGATGTTAAACAGACCCTGAGAAGTAGATTGAAGGATGGGTCAATGTTTGGAGCTTTTAAAGTCATAGCTTCCCTCTCTCTCTCTTTTTTTCTCCAAAGACGTAGAGACACCGACTGATAGTTTTGCCCTATTCCATGAGTCCAGATGTCTTTCTGATCATGGAGAAAGGTGCAGGGATATGGAGTCATGTCTCTTACGACCTCAGGTGTGGCCCGCACATACAACCATCTCATCTCAACCCGGGCTGACCCTCTGCGGGACTCAGGGAAGCTGGCTATGTCCATAGTTACAAGGCTCTGAGAATCTATACCTTTCCTTGTGTGTCTCTTTTCCAAAAAGTGATAAATTTTAAGAAGACCTTTGAAGCAGTGAGATTTTCTTTCGGCCCCTCTCAAAACCTTTCCCCCACTCCCTCCTTAAAATGTTGCCTTTTGCCATGAATCGGAAAGAACCCCTGAAAGCCCAGAGCTGCTTTCAGAAGCAGTGAATGCAAAGCCATCAGCTGTAAAATATGTGCCCTGAATGGCTTTGCATAGAGAGGGGGAGAAAGCTTTGCCTCGCTGCAGCCTCTGCGGGTATTGCCAAAAAGGATTTGCTACGTGGTTGAGAATCCAAACCTTACTGAGTCCTTGAGCACTGCTTGTGGAAGGTGGGGAGAGGGGACCCCCAACCGACCTCACTATTAAGTGATTGAATCTGACTGCTGCTGTCATGCCAGGGGCTTGGTTTATAATTTTGGTTCCTAATTGGTTGGAACTTCTCCAGCTCCTGGTTGTGTGTGTGTGTGTGTGTGTGTGTGTGTGTGTGTGCGCGCGCACTCGCGTGCACATGCACTTATGCACCTGCATTCTTGTACATTACGTGATTTAAAGGTATGGCCCTTATCAAGGTAACCAATGGTCTTTCTAAACTCTAGGCTCTCATTCTAATGGAGCTCCTGAATAGTAAATGTGTTATGATGCACCTATATTCCAGGAAAAGTACATTTTTATGTAATTCTATATGATGTGTTGAACAGCAGTTGACATAATAGCATGATGGTACATTTTGTAGACATTTACTTAAATATCTGTTTCAAATTTTTGCAGTTTTCTTATTGTATTTTTTTCCCTTTGGAACCAGCAAAAATTTTCCCCAGTTCTTCATCATCTTTAAGCCCTTGAAGAACTCATAGATGCTGGGTACCATACTATAATGCCTAAGGTACAAGTTGGTTCTGAGCGTTAGACTTAAGGAGTTATCAGACAACCCAGAGGCCCATTCATTTAAACCAACATTTCCTAGATTGTGTTCCAAGAGGTAATAGTCCCATGCACCATGAAAACAGGACCCCATGCTCAAATCCGTTGGGGGTGGGTGGTTCGTGGTGAGTATCTAGCATATCAAAGTCACCCAGGAACCTTGCAATAAGAAAACTATTAAATTGTTTAATCCAATATTTCCCAAATGTATTATTTAGAAAGATTTAAAAATAAGTAATACTTATCAATATCCTGCAGGACTAGCGTTCCTTGGAACTAACTTTGGGGAACGCTAGTTTTAAGCTGATCAGCTCCTGGTCACCTCCTCTGAGTTTACCTTGGCCTTGCCCTGGACCAGCTTTCATCCTTGCATCCTCAAGCTCCCTTCTTTACAACCATAGTCCTAATTAGACCTACCTTTACTTGAGTGTCTACAGAGCTTTAGGTGCTCGACGCATCTCATTTAATCTTCACAACAACAGTGCAACACAGGTATTATTACGAATACTGTACTTACAAAGAGAGTGAGGTTCAAAGAAGCATAGTCATTAAGAAGTAGTACCTTGATTCAACATTGGGGCTGACTCTAGAGCACGTGCTTCTAACCAATGATTCCATAAAAGAAAACTGAAACACTTAATTCAGATGTAAGTATATTTAGGAAGACAATAGAAAGAGTGTGTTTCTCTGTAGATTTCTGAAAACTCTACCTTCGACTGAACAGGACTCTTCCAAACTGCCTGTTGGAGCAGAGCAGAGAGGGAAGGAGCAACAGGCACTCCTGAAAGGTGTTTCGCCTCCAGCTTAGAAAATCCTCTCTGCTGCTTCCAGTGATTCAGGGTTTTCAGGCCAGGCTGCACCCAGAAGTTTAGGAGGGCTGCTTCCTTTGGAATTTACCTGCTGGGTTCAGCTCCTCATTGGCTGTCTCCCCACACTACTTCTTCTGCTGAGTCTGCTACCGGCTACCCAAAATACTGCAGCAAAACAAAATCATCTGGGTTGCCCTTGTCTGTGCTTTCTTCGTTGTTCTACCACCATTGCTCTTGCCTCTCGCTGGGGAATGGCTCAGTCTCTGACTCAGGGTAATTTTCTTGTCTGGAGAAAACGGGAGGGGGAGCACAGTGGTGGCTTTGATGAGTCTGAGAGAGTTCAGTGGTGTGTTGGCTTTCTCTCTACTTAAAGAAAAGACTTTTAGAGTCACAACTATTACTGCTGCTCGTTTGAGGGGTCCTGAGTCGTCACTCCTCAAAACTGCTGGGGAGGGCTTCCCTGGTGGCGCAGTGGTTGAGAGTCCGCCTGCCGATGCAGGGGACACGGGTTCGTGCCCCGGTCTGGGAGGATCCCACATGCCGCGGAGCGGCTGGGCCCGTGAGCCATGGCCGCTGAGCCTGCGCGTCCGGAGCCTGTCCTCCGCAACGGGAGAGGCCACAACAGTGAGAGGCCCGCGTAACGCATAAAAAAAAAAAAAAAAAAAAAAAAAAAAAAAAAAAAAAAACTGCTGGGGAAGTTCTAAACTTATGCCTTTCCCCATTTGTATGTAGTAGAAGCGATGTATACCTGGTAAAGACTATACATATAATTTTTTAAAGCGCCTCTTTCATGGGAAGACATCTATGTGCCATCCCAATAGTTGATTCTTCATGTGAGGTCTTTTGTCTGTCTATAAAGGTATGTATAGTAATAGCCTTCCTATGTCTCTTATCGGGGGAGTGAGGGACAGAAATTTGTATATATATATTCTCCAGGCTTCACAATTATATGAAGCTTTTTATTTTGATTTGATTTTTTGGCCATGCAGTGAGGCTTGCTGGATCTTAGTTTCCCGAACAGGGATTGAAACTGTGCCCCCTGCAGTGGAAACACGGAGTCTTAACCACTGGACCGCCAGGGAATTCCCTTCATAACTAAATGAAATGACACATGGAAAAGCCAAATTATGGAAATGGAAAGGATTATCCATGTTATTTTTTTTCTTTCACCTATTTCTAAGCCAAGAACATCAGCGGGGATAGGGAGAAAAAATGTGTTGTTAAATATTACTTAGGTGCTTGACATGTTATGAGGGGCAAAGTCCAACCACATTCTTATGTATACCATTATGTTCACTCCTCTATTAATATCAGTAGTTTGACTAAGTGGCAGTTACAGGCTAACGCAAGCAAAGGGTCATCAATGTGCTGAGTGTTACAACTCAAAAATTCAAGACAATAATCAGACCGCGTGGTCAAAGAAGGTTTCCTAGAAGAGGTGTTTAAGTTGAAATCTCAACAATAACCATGATGTAGTTTGGCAATAGTGAGGGTAGGGCGGTTGGGTTGCACAGCTCTAGGGATCACCAATCATAGCCCTCTAGTCTAGGTATATGATAACCTCTAGTTATTTAACCCTGATGTGGAAATGTGTGCAATGGAAGAGGGGGAGAGGTGTCTAGTGGGAAGGAACAGCATGTGTGGCCATCCTGAGATACAGTATGGTGGACCTGAGGAACTGAAAGTTGTACAGTAGGTGAAGCTTAGGGAGAGGAAGAGTGATATTAGGTGAGACCAAAGTGGTTGAATCTAGCTAGATCAAGCATGATTTTGTAGTCCATGTTAAGATTTCTCAACTCTTTCCTACAGGGGAACGAGAGACCATTAAAGAGATTTAAGCAAGCAAGTGTAGTTGGTAAGATTGGTATTTAAAAATGTGTATTTCATACTAGAGTGTGAAGGAGGGATTGGTTGAGAACTAAGGTAGGGTAGGCACACTAACTGGAGATGAATGATGTTTGCACTACAGTGATAGTGGCATTAGAGAAAAATGTATGGATCCAAGGGACATTTAGAATATTGGATCCGTGGGATCAGGTGATTGATATTTTGGGGTGGGGTATAGTAAGGAGAGAGAGATGGTAGATTCAGAGATAATTTCTGAGTTTCTGTCTTGAACTGGATGGATGGGGTGACATTTACTCACATATAAGACACTAGTGGGAGAGATTTTTGTGTGTGAATGCAAAATCATGACCTCAGTTTTGGACTGAATTAAGATGCTAAGTTGTCTTAAGGGAGATTTTGAGAGGTGGCTGGATATATAGATCTGGGAGTCAGGAGGGGAATCTGAGCTGTAGTTATACATTTGGTGGTTGTCAGGGTTTAGAAACCCTGGAAGTGGTTGAGATCATTTAGGAGAAAGTGTTGGGTTAGAATCAGAGAAGACCCCCAAAGAAAGAGGTTTCTGGAAATCACACATTAAATGGTTGGGTAGATGAAGAGGAGGTTACAGAGGAGATTTAAAAGGAGAGTCCAGAGAGATAAGAGGGTGCTATTATCAGAAGCAAGGGAAGAGAATGTTTCATGAAGACGGAAGTTGTTAACTGTTAAATGTTGTTGAGGGATGAAGGGTATAAGGTAGGATATCTTTAGCTGCAAACAACAGAGAATCTGATTCAAACTTGCTTAAATTTAAACAACCAGGATGTGTATCAACTCTTCTAACTGGAATTTAAGAAATATACGATAAAAGTCTTCAGGTTCACCTTATTCTAATGGCTCTGCCTTCATTGCTCTGGATTGGGTTGGTTTTATCTTGAGATGATGATGATTATTGTTACTATTAATTATAGTTGCTTCTGGCTTCATATCAATACTTCCTGGTGTCCAGAAGTGAGAGTTTGTCTCTTCCAACTTGCTCACCATGGAAAGTGAGAAAATTTATTTTATAAAAACCCTTGGCACACTATTCTGGCTTATTATTGAACTGTACTTAGCCACTTGCTTATTCCTGGACCAAACACTTACCGGAAAAATGCCTTGCATTGAACGAGTTAAATGTGATTCCTGAAACTATTACTGCTTTGGGGTGGGGTGGGGGCGAGACATAAACAGACCAATAAGGCCAATCCCAGGAAATAAGGCTGGAGTTATTTCCTCTTGTGGCACAAATCTGGAGTTCTTTTGGGAATGATGGGGAAGAGAATGGATGTAGGCTGGGCAACCAACAATGTCCAGTATATTAACATAAGAAAGGGCTGAGAATTGTACTTTGGAATTTAAACAATTCTATATATATTTATTGAGATATAGTGGACATATATTACATTTACATTTCTAAAAGTGTACCATGAAATGGTGACCACGATCAGGATAAAGAACATTTCCATAGTAACAAAAGTTTCCTTATGACCCTTTGTAATCATTTCCTCCGCTTTCTGCCTATCATACCCCTTCCTCCTTGACCAGTCCTCAGGCAATCACTGATTGTTTGTGTCTTCTGAGGAATTTATCCCTTTTATCTACATTGCCTAACTTATTAATATAAAGTCCACAATATTCCCTATTCCTTCTAATATCTGTGGAATCTGTAATGATGTCACCTCTCTCACTGCTGTTATTGGTTACTTACGTGTTTTCTCTTTTGTTCTACATCATTCTGGCTAGAGAATTGTCTCTTGGATTTCTTCCTCTTCCTCGCCCTCCCCCTCCCCAACCTCCTCCTTCTTCTTTCTCCTGTATGTTACTAGAAAATGGAAATAAAAAAATACAAGTTGAGACACCCACCTAAAGCAAGAACCTCTCCAGTCACAGCAAGTTTTAACAATTCTTTTTAAAATGTTAAATTACTTTATATAAAGTAGTCATTTTCATATTGTGAAAATTTGCAGTATGCAAGATCAGAAAATAAAAATTAAAAGTCCTATTTTGTTTCTCACCTTCGTCCCTTTTTTACAGTTTCCACACACCTTGACCTCCTGATGGGATTATTCGTAACAGTTTGGTGCATGTTTTGCTAGATGCGATGTTCTCATTGTTTTAAAATTTAAATGGAATTACCTTGCTCCATAATTTATTATGTTTCCTGTAAAAATATTTTGTAGACACTTTCAGTTAAGCATACACAGGTAGACATTATTTTAAAACCGTCTTATAGAATTAATGTGCAAAATATATAGCCAACTCCCTAATGGGGGGCATTTAGCTTGCTCCGATACTTTCAACATTACAAAATGTTCTACATCATTGTAACTGTCTTTTGCGGCACGTGTAAGACTTTCTGTGGACTAGTTTCCTCAAAGTAAAATGTCTGGGCCAAAGAGTAAGCATACAAAATTTTATAGAGGTTGAAAAGCATCCTCCTTTAATGAAATAGTGCCATTTGCAGAGACATGGATGGACTTAGAGATTATAATACAGAGTGAGGTAAGTCAGAAAGAGAAAAACAAATAACGTATAATATCACTGATATGTGGAATCTAGAAAAGTGGTACAGATGAACTTATTTGCAAAGCAGAAACAGAGTCACAGATGTAGAGAACAAACTAAGGGTTACCAAGGGGAGAAGGGGAGGGTGGGGTGAACTGGAAGATTGGGATTGACATATATATACCACTATGTATAAAATAGATAACTAATGAGAACCTACTATCGGGTGCTCTGTGGTGACCTAAATGGGAAGGAAATCTAAAAAAGAGTGGATATGTCTATACGCATTGCTGATTCACTTTGCTGTACAGCAGAAACTAACACAACATTGTAAAGCAGCTATACGCCAATAAAATAAGAAAAGAAAAAGCATCCTCCTTTCTACTGCTTCTTTGAATAGTCCATGAGAATGAACATTTCATCCGTACACTCACCAATGCCGAACAGCAGCAGTTAGAAAATATTAGGTGAAATTATATTGTTATTTTATTTTATTTCCTAGATTATTATTATGTCTTTCAAAGTGAATCCTTTCCTCTACTTTAAATTTATTTTCATTTTTTGCTTTATTTGGATTTTCTACTCTTTTTTACATGTATGTGGGCAAATTATATTTTTCCTAGAAGAAAGTCATCCATCAATATTTACATTACATTGGTATAAATTTCTTCATGGTATTCCCTTTAAATTTATGAAATATCCTCTGTACCTGTAATTAAGACCATTTGTTGGCTTTTAGTATTGTTTATTTGTACCTTCTCTCTGTTTTTTTGTTAATCAGACTTAGTAAAGATTCTTTCATTATATTGTTTTCAAAGCACCATTTTTAAAAAGTCTTCTAGTTATTTGTTCTAGATTATTAATTTCTATTTTATCTTAATAAATTTATTCTTTCTACTTTTTTAAAATGCTTATTTTACTGTAAGTTTTGCAGCCTTTTGGCTTAGGAGTTTAATTTATTTGAAAAATTTCTTGTTATATAATGCTCTAAGTGTATATATTTCCCTAAAAGCTACTTGGTCATGCTCTAAGAATTTTATCAGTTTTTTTCAACAATTTTTAATTTCATATTGTATTCCCTTTAAAAATAAGTAATTATTTAGATAAATTTTAGTCTTCTAATGGTACCACTAATATTTTAAAACATATTTGGAGTTATGTTTTTTCTTGTGATGACTAGTGTTATATTCTCCCTCAAGAATATTATCATGCAACTACTTTTGCTTTTTCCACTGTCACCATGTCCCAAGTTGCTATCTAATATGTGTTGTTTAGGTGTATGAGAGCCTTTGGTTGAATAATATGCCATTGCATGTATCTACCACATTTTCTCTATCCATTCATCTGGCAATGAATATTTAGATTGTTTCCACATCTTAGCTATTGTGACTAGCACTGCAGTGAACATGGGACTGCTAATATCTCTTTGAGATCCTGATTTCAATTTTTAAGGATAAATACCCAGAAGTGGGGTATCTGGATCATATTGTGGTTCTAGTTTTAATTTTTTGAGGAACTTCCATACTGTTTTTTATGGTAACTGCACCATTTTGCATTCCCACCAAAAATGCACAAGGATTCCAATTTCTCTACATCCTTGGCAACATTTGTATAAAGTTTCAGTGAAGCAAGATGAATAAGTTCTAGAGATCTGCTGTACAACATTGTACCTATAGCCAATAATACTGTGTTATACAATTAAGCATTTATTAAGAAAGTAGCTCTCGTGTTACGTGTTGTTACCACAATAAAATAAAATAAAATTTAAAAAAAGACTTTGGATAAAATATGGGTATCAGTTCCTCATTTTCAACCAAATTTTAACAACTCCCAGAGATAATATAGACGTTGCCCTTTTAATCTAGCAATAGCGCATTTGCAAAATTAAAAAGAAATCCCCAAACAATAACAAGTGATATTAATCATAATGTAATCCCTCCATCTTGCAAAGGGAATAAATAATGCACATTCCTTTTTAGCTCTTGAGGTGGCTGGAGTTTGTGGATGCCTTTTGCTTCGTACTTCCCAGTTGATGAGATTGCTGTTATTTGGTTTGTCTGTGCCAGGACTTTCAACTTTTCTTCTGGACAGTTTTCTTTTAATGGGATTCAAGCCAAGAATCTGTTATTTGGAGCACTGGTCACCTAAATAGGTCATCGAACATTCCGGGATGATAATCATGGGCCTTAAGCAACATAATCAACAGAGACATCAAGAATGACTAGTGCCTTTCGTCCATCCCATAATTACATCTGGGTCTCTGAAAAGCAGCATAATGCCTCTCTTTCCCACTTTCAGTAGCATTTGGACGCTTTGACTCTCTGGATGCCTTATGTTCACCTCTAGATGCCTGGCAAGTCAGTAGTGGACATGACAGCTGAGCTACCTACACTCCTACCTCCCAGGTCTGAGGCTCCGGAGCTTCCCCCATCTTCATTTTGATCCAGGGAACGTAAGAACCTGGCTGTTAGCATTTCTGGAAATATTGAGGAAAAAGGACTGGAGTCTCAGCTCCTTTCCTTTTGTGGAAAGTTCCTCTCTAGAACTCTCTGTACTCACACAGATCATGGTGCAGAAGGAAGGATAATTGTGGACTCTCATGTAAGCACCAGGCATGCTTAGCTCTAGCAATATTGTCCCAGGGGGCAAATTCCTCATCTCTGATGCTAATGATATTAGTGATACAACCTTCCCCAACTATTGCTACTCTCACTGTCACCCTTTATGTCTTCAGATCTGAGAAAGTGGTGGGCGCTAGACAGAAGTTTCAGGACCTGGAGTAACTAACTCATGTCCCGTGAGGGGTGGGTCATCCTGCTGCAGTTCTGCATACAGTGTTTTTCTCTGTGTGCCTGTAGACCATGCCTCTCTGCTGCCACTGCCAGGTAGCCTGTCCCACACCGTGGCCTTCCGTCACTTGGGATGGTACTCCCTTTCTCCTGTGCTTTCAAAAGTATTTTTGTATTATTTATTCAAGTTTGAGAAATTGTGGCATAAAGCATTGTCTCTTGAGAGTCCCAGCAAAAATGCTAATATGTTCCTTGGCAAGATCAAAGGTTAATGTAACTACTTCCAACATTCATCAACGAATCTGTAAATTATATCAGATTAGCTAGTTACCCTGCATCATACGTAATAATGTCATTAACACTGGGACAGCTCCATAGTGGTGGAGATAGAGGCTTAGGATTTATTTAGAATCTACTAATTCTAACCATGAGGTGCTTGTCTCATTCCATTCTTATTCCACCAAGACTGGGTGGCTTATTAATAAGAGAATTTTATTTCTCACAGTTCTGGAGCCTTGAAGTCCAAGATCAAGACACCAGCCTCCTTATGTTCTTGTGAAGGGCTACTTTCCAGTTCCTAGCCAGCTCCTTTTCACTGTCCTCACATGGTGGTGGAGGGGGTTAGGGATCTTTCTGGAGCTTCTTTTATAAGGCACAATCTCATTCATGAGGATTTTTCCCTCATGACTTAAGTACCTCCCAAAGGCACCCCCTACTAATACCATCACTTTGGACAATAGGAGACACTTAAGGGGGAACACAAACATTCAGACCATAGCAATGCTAAAGAAGAGTAATAGGAAAATAGTAGAAGGCAGGGAACAGTCTTCTCTTAATCAACATTTTGCTTTTGTGTGGGCCTAATTTGACAAAGATTTAGTGGATAAAAGAGCTTCCTGTGATGGTAGATAGACCTTTGCTGGGGACGCTGGTTTTTATCCCCTCATATGCACCCTCTTCAATCCCCGGTCCTCAGGTGAACACCGTGAGCCTCAGTTTCACTTGCTCCTTTTTACTCTTCTCAGCATTGTGTTGGGAACACTAATCTGGTTCCGTCCATCATTTTATGTTTGAGGAAACTGAGCTCTATTTATCTCAAAGTGACTTTCCCAAGATCTCTTATCTTGTAGCCTGTGATAGTCACTGGCTCCCCTCAAAAAATTCATCTCCAGCCCCCCGGGTATGGCAGTGGACAGCGTCCCCTTGTGAGTATTCTCCTTCTGAGACCAACCTCAGGGGATCTAAGCACAGCTTTGCAAAATTCCTGGGGACCTTCCTTCCATGCAGTTTGTTTTCCTTGAATTTTTGGAATTGACTTTACATAGAGCCACAGTAACAGTGAAAGCTTTTGACAGTGATGACCTTGGCTTTAAGTGTAGACCACTATAATATAAAAACAAAAGTTATTTGAGGAAAATGTGGCAAACTGGTAGATGACTGTCTGATTTGATGGCAGGCATGTAAGCAGGGAATAGAGAAGTATTTGTTTACCTAATATCTCAGGGTGAATGTTGTCTTGAGAAGACTGAGAGGGAAGCATACAGGGGAAGAATAAAAGTAGATCCCTGGAAACCTCAACTAGAGAAAGAGCTGGAGATGAGAGTCATGGCTTGTTTGCTTCCCCATGACTATTTCTTCTTTCTACTTTGATTCCCAACAGTTGGTTTAACTGTATTGTGTATCAGATTCTCTCTCTCTCCCTCTCCCTCTTTCTCTCTTTTATTTAACAGAGATTATTTCCAAAGAACTTACCTGTGTATTTATCTACTTATCCATCTATCCATCATCTAATAGTAATAGCACACTTTGGGCTGCTTTTAATGGCATTTTTTTTTTTAATTTATTCATTTATTTATTTATGGCTGTGTTGGGTCTTCGTTTCTGTGAGAGGGCTTTCTCTAGTTGTGGCAAGCGGGGGCCACTCTTCATCGCGGTGCGCGGGCCTCTCACTATCGCGGCCTCTCTTGTTGTGGAGCACAGGCTCCAGACGCGCAGGCTCAGTAGTTGTGGCTCACGGGCCCAGTTGCTCTGCGGCATGTGGGATCCTCCCAGACCAGGGCTCGAACCCGTGTCCCCTGCACTAGCAGGCAGATTCTCAACCACTGTGCCACCAGGGAAGCCCCTTAATGGCATTTTTAATGGGTTTCTTCATTTCTCACATTGTACTGCAATTGTTTCATTACTGTAAACATGTTTTTTTTAAACATCAGACTATGTTCCTTAAGGAGAGAATCCATGTCTTATTTGAATTCTGTATCCCAGTGGTCCAGCAGAGAGAGCTTTGGGATGAAGGAATGAGCTCATAATATAGAGATTAGACACACTGCCCTTATTTTAAATTAGTGTGTGTGTGTGTGTGTGTGTGTGTGTGTGTAAGGTAAGTGGCTAACAAGTGGTACCAATATAAACTAAGAAGAGTTGAGAAAAGCCAGAATGCATGAAGGCATTGTAGGGATTAGGCACTCAGCTAGTCCTTGAAGGATGGAGAGAAGTTGAATAGGATGTCAGAAGATGTTTGAGGACACAAAGAATGATGTGAGCTAAGATGTGGATTCAGGAAAGTATAAGGTGTGTTTGGGGGAACAGTTTGAATGAGGATGTTCAAGGTGGATGAGTTATGTTAGCAGAAGGCTCAAAGTTTGGCCTGGTCTGTGAGCATCTTGAATATCTGTACAATATGCACAAATGAGGGCATAAATGAGAATATCGGGATATGAAGCAGGATGGAAGGTACCAGCAGCTTTGATGAGAGAACTGCCACAATGAAAGTACAGGGGTAAGAAAGAGTTTAAAAGCACTTCATTCATTCCATACATCCTGTATGCCATGCACAATGCTAGCTTGGGATGCAGCATTAAATGTATCGTGAGAGTCAATAAGTATCCACCCTCGAGAGCTATAGAAGAGGCAGACAGACATTCACAATACACGTGATAACTGTTAAGGGGTCCACGTGAGATAATTGGCCATTAGAAGGAGCATCTGAGACATTCTTGGAGGATTGGCTGGGAAGGTTTCCTAGAAGTGACAACTTGACAAATAAAGGAGGCTTTCTGAAAAGGAAGATCCAGAGTGCCACAGAAAAGAGCATGGCACTTTCGTGGCATTCCAAGTAGTTTAGCCTGGTTTGAGTATGGAGAAAAAGAGGATGGAGGCGGGGATGTGGTGACCAGGAAGTAGTGACTGATGAAATTGGAAAAATGAGCATGAAAGCCCTGGCTTGCAACCCCAACCTAGTTAGAGATTGCATTATTCATACTTAAAATATTCTTCTTCCTTATACCCCCTCTGAGATGTTTATCAAGGTTACTCTTTTTCATACGATGTCATCTAAATTCATTTCCACTAACAGTAAGGGCTTTCTTAGGTACCCAAGTCAAAACCAGTGGACTTCTGCCCTCAAAGTACAGAGACTGTAGTTTTCTCCTTTGATAGTCTAATTTCTATTACAAGATTTCTAATATTATTAACATTCTTGAGTTCCTGGAATAAAACTTGTTTTATTAAAAAAGTATTTTTCTGATAATTAGTGAATTAATTTACCAGTACTCTATTCTAGATTTTTGCTCATATATTTTGTCAGAGAGATTGTTTTGCAGGTGTGTTTTTCAGTGGTCAGATATTAGAGAGGATAAGTGTAACTTGCTGAAATGAATCACCAAGTAACTTTCCATTGTTTTCTATGGTCTAGTGCATTTTAAACAGTACAGGAATGATCTTTCCCTGAAATTTCAAAAGCTTTATTATTTAGTAAGGAAACCTTCTAATGGAGTCTTTATGATTTTCAGCATAAGAAATCATGTCAACTGCAAATCGAGACAATTTTACTTCTTCCTTTCAAAATTTGATGCCCTTTATTTCTTTTTCTTGCTTGATTACTCTGGCTGGGATTTCCAGTACTGTGTTGAATAGGAGTGGTGAAAGTGGGCAACCTTGTCTTGTTTACTAAATTTAGAGGTAAAGGTTTCAACCTTTTAATATTAAGTATGGTGTTAGCTGTGGGCTTGTCATATATGGCCTTTATTATACTGAGGTACAGTCCTTCTATACCTAATTTGTTGAGAGATTTTATCATGAACAGATGTTGAATTTTTTTCAAATTTTTTTGCATTTATTTAGATGATTGTGTGATTTTTCCCTTTCATCCTCTTAATGTGGTGTATCATATTTATTGATTTGTGTATATGTAGTGGAAGCACCCGATAGTTGGCTTTTTTGATTGTCAAGCGCGTGCACTCGGGGCATCCACTTCAAAGACAGCGATCTCGAATAAACATGCTGCCAGCCACATCACAAGATAAAGAGCCAGCACCTCCCTCAACCCAAAGTTTTCTTTGTTTTAGTGATCTCTGGATGACTTAGATAACTGACCATCTAACCCCTTGTTTTTCCCCTCCTGTATTTTAATTCCTGCTCTTATGTTTCAAATTCAACAGTAAAGAGTGGACCTGTGAGACCATAGGCACCCCACCCTCAACCCCAATAAAAGCAGAACCCCAGGCCCAGTCTCTGTCTCTGTCTCTGTCTCTGTCTCTGTCTCTTTCTCTCTCCTTGTGACCTCACTGTGTGGCCCCAGGCATGCTGTGTGCCCTCCAGGACCTATGTGTAATGAAACATTTTTTCCCCAAGTTTCCCTGATGGTTATTGCTGAAGTGTGTCTTACAATTACAGTAAGAACTACAAAGACTGGTCTAGCCACAACATTGTTTCCAAAAGGGTAAATGTCTCTGGGGTGCTCATTGTGGGCCCACATGAGTGCCCCCAGGCATTTCTAGCTGACAGCATCACTATCAATGGGCTGAGACCAGCACAAAACAGTATGTTGAACCATCCTTGCATCCCAGGGATAAATCCCACTTGATCATGGTGAATCATCCTTTTAATGTGCTGCTGAATTTGGTTTGCTCGTATTTTGTTGAAAACTTCTGCGTTTATATTCATCAGGGATATGGCCTATAGTTTTCTTTTCTTGTAGTATCCTTATCTGGCTTTTGAATCAGAATAATGCTAGATTTGAGTTTGGGAGTGTTCTCTCCTCTTTGATCTTTTGGAACAGTTTGGGAAAGATTGGCTTTAATTCTTCTTTAAATGTTTGGTAAAATTCACCTGTGAAGCCATCTGGTACTGGGCTTTTCTTTGTTGGGAGATTTTTGATTACTGATTTAATCTCCTTACTAGTAATAGGTCTGTTTAGATTTTCTATATCTTCCCAATTCATTCTTGGGGGTTGTATGTTTCTAAGACTTTTCCCATTTATTCTAGTTTTCCTAGTTTGTTGGTGTATAATTGTTCATAATCTCTCATGATCTTTTATATTTCTGTGGTATCAGTTGTAATGTCTCCTCTTTTGTTCATAAATTAGTTGATTAGGGTCTTCTCAGAAAAGCTTCTAATGGCATGAATTTTCCTCTGAGAACAACTTAGGCCCCACAAATTTGTTTAGTTATATAGTGCTTGTATCTTATTATTTTTCCATGTAATTTATGATTGTGTTTTATATTTCCAATTTTACTCAAATATTGCTTGAAAGTGTTTTGTAATTTCTAAATTGGTTTCCGCCATGAATTAAAGTAGTTGCTATAATTTTTTTCTTTTTAAAAAATAAAATTGTGACCATAGATTTTGGTCTAGATTCAGAGTAAACAACTTTTTATAAATGGCCGGATATAGTGGCTTTGCAGGTGTATGGTCTCTTTTGCAACTGCTCAGCTCTACCATGGTAGCAGGAAAGCAGCCATAGACAGTATGTAAGAAAATGAACTGTGTTCCTGCTACTAAATGATCAGAAACATTGAGGTCCTTTCTCAGCATAAGGCTAAAATATTTCCGTAAAGAAATGGATATTTATGTGTTTAGTAGGCTTTATTTTTAATGTAGAGGCAAGAAGCTAAAATATTTCACCATTCACCTTAATACTAAACACCAAGCAATCCATTTGCATATTCACTGTGAATACTACCCTTTAACATCATAATATTACCTCTTTGGAATGTTTTATGCTTTTGGCTATAAATTCTAATTTGTCTACCATAAATAGAGCTATCTCTAGCTTATTTATTGCCTCTTACCTGGAAAATCTTTGCTTGTTGTTTTGTTTTAGAACTTTCTGGATCACTGTAGTTTAGGTTTGCACACAGAACTGATAGAGGATGGGAAGCATGGCATTTCCCAGTATGCACTGCTTGTAGGGTTTCTCTTGTCTCTCTTCAGCGCACAGTGCTTTAGTCTCACTCCTGGAAATCAGTAACCTGCTGCCTTCCTTCTTTCAGCCCGCTTATTTCTGTAAGACGTCTTTTTCTACTTGTTTCAAAGAGTGAAACCTGGTTTTGCCATGAGGAGAAGTCTTGATTGGGTGTTTCCCATCCACCTCTCCTCAGTGGAAAAAACAATGTAATATTGGATCAGAGTCCGATATTACATTGTCTCTAAGCCTTAGGTTTTGGTGTGGTAAGTTTTCATATTTCTCTCAGTTTTAGTGTAAATTTGGTAGAGATGGGCACCATTTTAACCAAGAAGGTCTAAGAGTTATTTTTCATTAGTGATCCCTTCTCAGCTAGAAAGGGGGTTAATGTTTTTGCCTTAAATCTTTTTTTTTTTCGTTCTGCATGAATAAGTTGGGGGAAAACAATTTTTTTTGCTTAGCATTTCACTTTCCAGAAACATCAAGTATGTTATGACCATTACTTAGAAACAATGCATAGTTTGTTTGGGTCTTGTGTGTTTGGTGTGTGTCTGTGTTTTTCTAAACAGATGTTGAGTAAAATCTTCAGGTCATGTGTGAGCTAGAATACTTAGAAGAATGCTTCAGAGCCCAGCCAACTTTAAACACCTTGTCAAATCCATTGTTTATTAAAGTGAAACAATGGAAACGAGGAAGTAGTGGAAAGCTGCTGGGTTAATATTAAATGAAAGTCATCCCTCTCTTCCACATAAGCCATGTCAAACCGCAATGAATTATAAGCTAAATGAAGTTTTGAGAGCTGGTTCAGAAATCTTTGAACCAAACTATAACAAAACACAGCCCTAATGGCATGAATTCCACTTCAAATATTTTGCTAGGTTGTTCTACAGACCAGCAGTGAGTCTGCAAAAGGTGGGTTCTCAGGGTCAACCCTGGAACTACTTTGCCAAATAGGAGAAGAGGTGTAGCTGATACAAGCCTCAAGAACAGTGGATTTAGAAAGTCAGGGAAGATATTCCTGCTGAGAGAGAAGATCTGGCTCCACATTAAGTTGACAGAATGCTTGTTTGTAAATGTTTCTTCAAGTAAGATCCAACGTCCACTCCAAGTAGGCTGTGAACTCCTCAGGAAGCCAAGCCACCAGGCAGAGGAGGCAGGGTTGGAGGGATCAAAATGATTCCCAGTTTCCCTACTGTAATGGTTCGTTTTATGTGTCAACTTCACTAGGCCATAGTATGCAGATACTTGGTCAAACACCAGTCTAAATGGCACCATGAAGGTGTTTTTTAGGTAAGATTACCATTTGAATCAGTAGACCTCGAATAAGTAGATTACCCTCCATAATGTTAGTGGACATCAACCAGTCAGTTGAAAGCCTTCACTGAAAAAAGATGGAGGGCTCTCGAAGAAGAGGGAATTCTGCTTCCGGACTGCTTTTCGATTTGGGCTGCAACATCACCTCTTCTCTGGTCTCTGGCCTGCTGTCCTGCCCTATAGATTTCAGACTTGCTAGCCCCCACGATTGGCATGAGCCAATTCCTTAAAATAAATCTATCATCATCATCATCATCACCATCTATCATCTATCTCTATCCTGTTGGTTGTGATTATCTGGAGAATTCTGACTAGTATACTTACCGAAGTGTAAAGAAGATATATTACTCCATAGCCCCCTAGGCAAGGGCCAACTCATCATTTCTTTGTTAATAACTCAGCCACCTTCCCCAAGCAATGTGGTCAGTTCACACTGGAATCTGAGACTCCCCTAGAGTGACTCCCCAATTCCCACAAAGTCATACCCAGACTTCTCTGGCTGTGAATTAGGACCTATTACAATCTGGCTACATGGCCACTATCCTATCACCTTCCCACACGAAACCTCTGCCCTAGGTGGATGGTTTCTCTTAGTCCACCTGCAGGTGCCAGAAGAATGTCCTCTTCTGCATCTTGACATAGTCAGGCAGCGAATGTCCTTCTGTCTTTTCTTCTAAAGTCCTTCCACTCCTTCCAAGCACAGCTCAAGTTCCACCTCCTCCATGCCATCTCTTCTGACTTTTCCTATCTCTCAGCTCCACTTGTATCTCTAGTCTGCCTCACATTGCAATTATTTGTTCTCCAATATTGATTCGAGTATGTGTATTAGCTCAACTTTAGGCTCCTGGAAAGAAGACAGCAAGCATCTTACTAATTATGCCTATTCCCCTGGTGCCTATTCGAGTGCTTAGTACATGGAGGCATCATACGGTCCTTGACAACTGATGACTGAAATATATGTCATCTGGGGTTATTACAACTTGACCTTGTGTCGCCTAGACCCATGGCTACATGTTAAACTGTAGTCTGCCACATACTTTCTTTTCAGATGACATGGTTCTGTTTTGATGTGGTTTCAGTAGGACAATGCCGATGACTTCCCAGGAATTATTGTTCATCTCACCCATTAATAAACTTCCACTTACTGTGATAAGTGGAAGTTATAACTTATAACTTATAAGTTATAAGTTATAACTTATAACTTAACTTATAACTTATAACTTATATAAGTGGAAGTTATAACAAGAGTTGTGATAACTCTTGGTATAATTCTCTTTTAAGTTGTTGTTTGTATAGACTGTGCTTTAATATTTCATCAACTTGAATCTCAGAGTTAAAGACTTGGAATGCTCCACAGTGCTTGGCACATAGTAAGCCCTCCATTAACCAAATTATGATGTAAAGAGTATGGGGAAATGTTCTACCCTTTGCCACAATGTTCTTCCATTTCATACCTCCATACCTTTGTTCACGTAGCTTCCTATGCCTGAAACACTCTTCTTCTCTATTTAGAAGCTCCATCTTATCCCTCAAAGCTCAGCTTGAATTTCACCCTTCTGTGATGCCTTTTCACTCAGGCTATCTTAGTTACTCCTTCTTAGAGGTTCATAGTTTATAATTCTGTTGTAGAACTTGAATTGTGGCTGTCTGCTTCTTTGTATTTCTTTCTCTGTCTTAGCCATCAGTAGGATATCAGATTCTGTGTCTTATTCATCTCTTAATCCCCAGTCCTTGGCCCATAACAGATAATAACTTCTTGATGAATGTATAAATGAAGAATGAATGCTAGTCAAAATAGTTGAATATGCTTATTTTTGGAGTCTTGACTTGTGCATGGGGTGGAAGTTAATATGGTATAGTTTGAGAAAGTCTTCCTGATTTTCTATGTATAAATACCTTTTCCAAGTGCCCTCTGATTCTTTTCTTATTGATGGAAGATCATATTTTCCTTTAGTGGGGACTGTGGCCTTCATTTTGCTGTTATGAAGTAGACAGTATATGATGACCCTTGGGAAAGGTCACAAACCAATTGTTGCTCACCATGAATGGTCCTATAGTTAATACCAGAACTTTTCTGAGAGTAAACTTTGGTGAATGGTGGTAAGAGAATTGGAGTGGAGCATCAAACTCCTGGATGCTTGATGAATTGGGTAAGACATCATAGTAAAAGGATGCTGGAAGTTCCAAGATGGCCTCTTTCAGTCACGCTAGGAGCTCCACCGTGGCACTCTAAGATCACTGCGGGAGAGATCTTAATACTCCTTGCAAGTATTTATTGGCAATGCAAATAAATAAGTATTTATTTGTCTCATTTATACCAATTTTGTTACCTTCTCATATTCAGTATTTAGCCCTCTATGTCTCATTTCCTATATAAATGGGAATTAATTATATAACTCAGGAATCAGTTATAGGGACTAAATAAGATCATGGATGTGAGAAATGATACAGCCCTTTGCCAAGTGAAACAGATTAGTGTGTTCTTTTCTTTTTTTTTCTGGTAACTAACACGTGCCTGGCATATAAGGGACATGTTTTTTGAATGTGACATATCACACATATGCAGTGTGCACAACTTGTGGCCGTGGTTGGGATTCCTGCAAGTCCATTTCAGGAATAAACCAGGAAAAGGGTTTGCAAGCAGAATACCTGACTCACCTTTTCTTTCTCCCAACGAGTATTATATTCTCCACGTCTGGTTGACCAGACCCAACCCAGGTGACCTCCTTTTTGCCCTTTTCCCGTTAGTACACACACCTTATTTGTTAGAACCCTCTATTGTCACCTGTTGGATCCAAGAAACTTGGCAATTCTTTTGTTAAAGGCTCTGCATCAGACGACGCAGACTAGAGTGGACCATGGCCAGGAAGGGCTTCATGGAACACAGTCATACAGCGAATATTTTCATCAGCCTTTGGGAACTGGTCATATTGTGGCCTCTCACCCCATAGGAGATTTCCCTGACCCAAGGCTGTGCCTGTTCTTCCAGTTCCTTTCCCATCCAGAGGTTGCTCCACTACTGCTGAGCCCATATCATTGTTCATTTTTAAGTGCCCATTTATTTTTGAGAACATTTCCCTCCTTTCCTGGGCTATGGGAGGAGTTGAATTTAGGGATGAAGGGCTAGTATTCAAAGATAACAGTAGATTGGAGAGAAGTTCAGAGCTCATCTTTCTGAACGAGCCCTTGAACACCATAGAAAGGGTCCTGCACTGAAATCAGCTACCTTGTCTTGGGCACGTGCCATTCTACCCCACTTCTTGCTGTCTGGCGGTCACTCAGAGCCAGTATCTTCTGAATATTCCTCGACAATGGTAACTAGCAGGCCCACAGACTGCAGCTAGTTCCTCATGTTGAGAAAATTTCTTCAAGAAGGAGGGGATCCCACAAAACAGGAAATGCATAGTGGCACGTGTCAGAGTGCGTTAGATTTTGTTACTTTGTCTCTGAAAATGAACGGCATGGGGATGTGGTTGGTGCTCTGGTGTGATGGTTAATTTTATGTGTCAGATTCACTTGGCCACAAGGTGCCTAGATATCTCTTCAGACATTACTGGGTGTTTCTGCAAGGGTGTTTTTGTATGAGATTAACATTTTCTCATTTATTTTTTTTTTATTTTATATTGGAGTTAAGTTGATTTACAATGTTGTGTTAGTTTCAGGTGTATGGCAAAATGGTTCATTTATATATATATATATCCATTCTTTTTCACATTCTTTTGCCATGTATTCTGTATTATTACAGAATATTGAGTAAAGTTCCCTGTGCTATACGGTAGGTAGGTCCTTGTTGTTTATCTATTTTATACATAGTAGTCTGTATATGTTAATCCCAAACTCCTAATTTATCCCTCCCCTCACCTTTCCCTCTTGGTAACCATAAGTTTGTTTTCGAAGTCTGTGAGTCTGTTTCTGTTTTGTAAATAAGTTCATTTGTATCATCTTTTTAGATGCCCCGTATAAGTGATATCATATGATATTTGTATCTCTCTGTCTGACTTACTTCGTTTAGTATGATAATCTCTAGGTCCATCCATGTTGCTGCAAATGGCATTATTTCATTCTTCTTTATGGCTGAGTAATATTCTGAGATTAACATTTAAATTGATGGCCCAAGTAAAGCAGATTTATCTCCCTCATGTGGTTGTGTCTCATCCAGTTAGCAAAGGCCAGCATAGCACAGAAAGGCTGACCCTCTCCTGAGTAAGAGAATTCTGTCTGCCTGGCTGCTTTCAAACTGGGATGTCAGCTTTTTCCTGCCTTCGGACTTGACTGATACATCCGCTCTCCTGGGTCTTGAGCTGCGGTACGCGGGCCTCTCACTGTTGTGGCCTCTCCCATTGTGAAGCAGGCTCAGCGGCCATGGCTCACGGGCCCAGCCGCTTCAAGGCATGTGGGATCTTCCCGGACCGGGGCACAAACCCGTGTCCCCTACATCGGCAGGCGGACCCTCAACCACTGCGCCACCAGGGAAGCCCCCTTCTGATTCTTAGACCTTCCAACTCAGACTAGAACTAACCCATTCGCTCTCCTGGGTCTCCAGCTTGCCAACTCACCCTGCAGATATTGGGACTTACTGACCTCCAAAATGGCATGAGCCAATTCCTTACAATAAATCTCTATTTATACACCTTATTGGTTCTGTTTTTCTGCAGAACCCGGAATAATATACCTGGTCTCTCTGTACAGTCCTGAGCTCTGCTTGACATCTGGTGACTGGCCAGCATAATTGATAAAGACATAAAGTTCAGAGGGAGGTTGTTCATTCAGCCAGCTCCCGTGGCCCTTTCTGGTGCATGGTTACTAATTCCTGTCTTGTGTTTCCAGTTTGGCAGGATCAGGGTTTCTGGTATTCAAGCATGGCCTGCCCTAGGGCCAGATTCTGCTCTGCCCATGTCTTCCAGAAGGGGATTTTCTAGACCACTAGGGAATTTGGGGCTTTTCTGATAATCTCTTGGTGGAAAGAATCTGCCTAATGGACCTGGAAGGTGCCACATGAGGATAAAATCGATAGAATAATAGGGATCGAAGGGAGCCAGTACAACTGGCATAATAGGAACCCAACCAGATTTTCTGAAGTGCAGTTTTCACCCCAGTTACACTTCTTGGTGTGTGCTCCCTAAACAACAGTAAAATGTCCTTTTTGACTCTAAGACTCAATAGTTCTCAGTGTGAGAGGTTTAGAAACTTTTGCCAACTATGTATGGGATGACAGTAAATGGGGAAATACTCTTCGAGTCCAATTTTATTGAATCATGAGGATACATGTCTAGAAAAATTCTAGGGTAGAATGGGACTCAGTGAATAGCCGCTAATTCTATTTCTACTGTTAACTCAGGAAACGACCTTGGGAAAGTCATTTAATTGCTCTTGATCTCCTATGTCCACTTGCCTCCCCAAAAGTGGCCCTCTTAGCAACTCTCAAGTATATGATACGGTGTTGTTAACTCTAGTCACTATGCTGTACATTAGAGTCCCAAACTTATTTATCTTAGAACTAATCTTATTGTGGTAATCATTTCATAATATATACCTATATCAAATCATCACATTTTACACCTGAAACTTACACAATGCTGTACATCAATTACATCTCAATAAACCTGGGGGGAAAAAAAAGAAAAGTAAGAAATGAATGCAAAAAAAAGTGGTTCTCAAACCAGCAGCCTCCATATCACCTGGAAGCTAGTTAGAAATTTAGAATCTCATGCCCTGCTCCAGACCTACTGAATCAAATCTACATTTTAACAAGATTTCCAGATGGTCTATTTACATATTAAAGTTTGGCAAGCACTGGTATGGAGGAAAGAGCACAACATTTTTGACTGATTTAGAAACTTCTGTTTTCTTGGTCTGGACAGTCCTGTGTGATTTTGCACATGTCACTGAAAATCTCTGAGCCTCAACTTCCCTATTTCAAAACGAGGGATAAAAATATCTGCCTACCAACCTGATGGAATTTTCAGGAGGATCAAAATAATTTAAAATGTCATACACGAGTATTGAGTGACTTCACTGTGCAGGCCACTGCAGGGTAAAGGGATGAACTGGACACAGCCCTGGTGCCCAGGAACTCTGCCTCTGACACAGTGGGAAAATATGTATGAAAGCGCTTTTAAATGCAAAGGGCTACCTAATGTTAGCTATTATTAGTATTAATGGAGATAATAATACTTGCCCTACTTATGCTGCATGGTCATTATTAAGCTCAAGCGAGATAAAGCATGTCAAAGCCATTTGAAAAGCTGAAAAGTACTGACGTAAGAACTTATTATTAGTATTATTATTGCCATCACTGAGTGAATGATAATTAAGTCCAGTAGGGGAAAAACCTAGATTTAATTACATTTACTCAGGCCGTAGAGGATCCTGGAGTTTAAATACCAAACTTGGGACTCTTTGTTTAACACGCAAGGGGATTCTCACTTGCTTTTGGTTCCATAGAGGAGCTGCATCGAAAATTAAGTCTGTTAATACTCCTGCTATTTTAGACTATCTGATCCTAGAAGCAGGGATTTCTTTGCAGTTTACTGGCGACTCACTGAAATGCATCCACCTGTGAGGTGGAATGTTCTATCTGATGGGCAGCCCGACAGTGGCACTGCTCTGCCGATTAGGATGTGGTCAGGTGGAAAAAAATACAAGAGGCCTATGTTCTGCGAGGTCCTCTGTCTGGGTACATGCTCAGGGGTAGTCTCCTGCTCTGTGTATTCCTGTCCTTGGAGCCCAAGGCATCCTGTTGAAACGCTGGGTGCTCATGGTGGGCAAAGGAACTTGGAAATCATCCAGCCTAATCATCCATGCTTCTTCGGGGGAAGTCACTGGCCTGGAGAGGAGACATGTCATACGTACCCTGCTCCAGACCACACTTCAAGTTGATGAAAAAGGAACTTGGAAAATCAGTCCTCCTAATTCCCAGTCTAGCGTGCTTGCATTTCACCTTAATGCACTGGAGGATGCTTTTTTTCTTTTGGGGGTGGGTCTGAGTAATAAACATAGCAGTAGGGAGACAGTTCTCATTGCGGTTGTGATCGGGATGTCTCACGTGTCTACCCTCTGCTCTTTGTTTTTGGTGGTTTGATGGTGTAGATGCAGATTCTGCTCCTCTTGCCTACTGGCTGTAGATTTTCTCTCTTAATACTGCCTGTGACATGGTCAGCGCAAATTTTAATGAGGCAGAGAAAGGGCAAGATTAACATTTTCCTCCCCAGCTGTCATGCATGTTTATTCTCTCGTTGCATACGGTCTGCTTTGATTTCCAGTTATGCATGTGTCTACCTCTCCCACCAGATTATAAAGCTCTGAGCTCTGAAGGTGGCAGCTCTACTGTTGAAATCTAGCTTTATCACTTGGTTGCCCTGTGATCTTGAGTGAATTACATATCACTCTGAACCTCTGTAAATTGGGAAACAATCATATCCACAGATGGTGAAAATTAAGTAAGCCATGTGAAGTTATTGATCCGTTGCAGTTACTGCAGTAACTGTAGTTACTCCATCTCTGCTGCTCTCAGATGTGGTTTTGGGGGTAGATGGGGAGCAATATCTGATCAACTTCAGCCACCCCCTCACTTCCCCATTCATCCAAACAGGTTCTCAAAACAAAAATGGCCTGAGCTCCCAGAAGAACTTTCAATAGCCCATAGGGTCACTTAATTCCGACTATTGGTTCTTTTTCAGGGAGGCTGGGTCTGCTTCTTCACGGTCCTTCATTATCATTCCCTTTGTTCTTTTGTTATTGCTCTTCAGCTCTGACATCTCTCATCCTTTCACCGCCAAGCTTCCTCCCATTTTGTTTTGAAGGATGGTGATGATTCCTTCAGGAGAATAATATTATCTGTTTACCTATGCATGGAGGAATGCATGCGTGCTGAATGGAGAATAATTGGATGCCACTTGACTTGGGACTCTGACTGGGACCTTGGCTCATTAGTCATGGCACGTTCGCAATCATACCCTTTCTCATCCAGAAGCTCACAGTGGGCAGTGACTCTTCCTCCTTTGACCCTGCCCACCTAGACAGTATATATCTCAAGGGCAGGCATGCCTGTACTGCTCTAGCCTCCCCCCGCCCCCCACCCCCAGAGCACCTTGAGTCTAATAGAAACTCAATACAGAGTTGCCTGATTTCCTGCTTCTTGAACTTGGTGCTCCCCCTTTAATTAGAAGATGTTTTCCCTTAGCAGCAGGTATTAGAAGTCCTTTGAGAGTGTGTCAGCTCCTTCCCTAGGAAAATGCCTTCTCAGTTCACTTAGGGCAGAAACTGAGCCTCCAGGGCCTGGATGAGCTGTTAGTGCTGGGGTTTCTGAAGGAGAAAGATACTTTGCATGACAAGCAGAAAAGTACTTTGCTGGGGAATGGGGGATTCAGGAAGAAGATGTGAAGAATGGAGAGAGAGAAAGAGAGAACTCGGCAGACAGGATGAGCACGATGGGAAAACGCTGTGTCCTTGATGTGATGACCTCTACCCGGGTCCCAAATAACTGGAGAAGCTTGGAGTGACTGGCTCTCCCTTGGATCCTGCTGAAAGGCTGATTCCTCCTGTGGGTGGATGGGAAGGTAGCTCTCGAGACTTCATAGCTCTGTGATTTCACGAAAATCTGGGGAGGAGTGCGGATGGGAAACAAACTGGACTCCTCCAGACCTTGGAAACTGAGATCTGATGCAATGTGTGTGGGGTGCAGGAATTCAAGTAGTTTAAGTCTAGAATGCAAGGGGGAGAAGGATCTTTGTTAACCTCTGGCTTATATTCACATTGACGCTGGCACAAAACCATGTTATTGAAAATGATATCCTGCCAGGATTTTTTGTTTCTGTAGAAAGGGATATGGCAACATTTCAAGGGGACACTGTTGATATCAGAAGGCCACTTTGGGTCACCTCATCCAGGAGTCTCTACTAGTTCCCATGATGCCCAGCCATTAAGAGAACTTTAGGCACTTGGCACCCGGCCTTTCTCCCTCTTGCCCTCTATCTCAATATATACAGGTGCAGCTACCACTGGCTACCAGGCATTTGGGGAATCTTAAGCTTGCTTGTGTCCTAAGCAACTATTATTGGCTCTGAACACAACCACCTCCTCTTTCATTGAGATCTGTGGCACTAGGCTGGCAGCAGATCTTGCAGACCTGAAAAGGGGTCTCTAGAGCGTAGACTCCAGGCTCAGTTTCCTCACCAGCATGATCCAAAAGAGGAGACAGCCAACCAAACCCATGTGCCTGTTTTAAGAATGAACAGATGAAGTTTTCTGAGCTTCTCAAATTATCTCTTCAAAGAGCACCTCAACAGGCTTTCCCGTGCTCTTGCCAGCTGTGCAGCTGGCCACAATTGCTTACAGGGATACAAGAGTATAAGAGGTGGATCAATGTTTTTTTTCAGTATGCCTTACCCACAGCTGTTCACATATTTGGTTTCTTCTAATGTGCTTTCTCCTGGACTTAACCAGAAGAGGAGTTTCGTGAGCCATAAGGCAATATAAATTAAATTTAATAATGAAAGTTTTCAATTTAAAAATGACCTTAAATAATTCTTGGGTTAGCAGAGAAATCAGAACTGCAATAAGGGACTGCTTAGAAAAGAATCAACAACGAGAATACTCCGTATGGAACTTACACCAATGTTGTTCTCAAGGGAAATGTCATTGTGCTCAATGCTTTCAGAAATAAACAATACGAATGGAAAAGAATTAAACTGAGGAATGCAAGAAGTTAGAAAATAGTATACACATGAGGAAAGCAAGAAGGAAATTTCGAAAGTTGACATTATTAAATTAGAATAGCAAAATGTAATATAATGGATTAATAAATCTAACAGATATTTCTTTTCATACAATAAGGTAGAATAAACTCTGCCTAATGTAAATTACAAATGTAATGAAAATACAAATATTTAATATGAGAAAAAATATATACCCTAGAGAAAGATGATTTAAAGAGTAAAAGAAATATTATGGACAACTTGATGTTGGTAATTCTGAAAATACTACTTAAATAAATGATTTTCTTATAACTGTGAATCACCAAGTTGGCTCTAGAAGAAATACATAACAAGAACAGAACAGTAGCCATAAAATATTTGGAAAAAAATGTTTAAAGAACTACCTCTAAAAAAAGATCTTGGTTTGTACAGTTCTACTATATTCTTCTTTTAAATTTTTAAGGAAACCCAGAAATCATAAAAAGAAATGGACAGATTTGATTACATAAAACCTAAAAATTTATTATGGCACAAGATACAAATGAGGTGCCAAGTAAAATGATAAATGAAGAGGCAGTATGTACAATGTATAAAAAAGGGTTACTATTCGTTGTATGCCAAGAGCTCTTAGTCATTAATAAGAAAAATCACCTAATAAAATAGGTAGAGCTTAAGAACAAATGAAAAGAAAAGGAGATATAATTTGTCAATGATATACAGAAAGATACATACCTTTACTAGGAGTTAGGGAAAAATAAAACCATATTGAAATACCGTATTTCACCAATTAGGCTGACAAACTGAAAGACTTATTTAAATGATTAAAACGTCCTTTACTGACAGGAAAGTGGGGACACTCATACATTGTTGTTGAGGTTAAAGATGATTACAACCTCTTTAGAAAGTAACTGGCCACCTTTCTTAAAAATGCAAAATATGCCTGTTTATCAGAAAGCCTAGTTCTAGGAATCTATTTCTCAGAAATAGTTACTAGTTTTTAAAAATAAATGGATAAGGACTTTTATTGCACCATTGCCTTAAAATACCAAACATTCTGGAAACAATCCAAATGCTCAGTATAGGGGGATGATTATGTACATCATGAAGGTAGTAATACCCAATTAATTTCTCAGACCCAAGTCTCTGGAACCATCCTTCATCTCAGTTTTCATGTAGACACTGTATCCAGTCCATCAACAAATTCTGTTTGCTTTCCCTTAAAAGTGATTCCTGGTGGCGCAGTGGTTGAGAGTCCGCCTGCCGATGCAGGGGACACGGATTCATGCCCCGGTCCAGGAAGATCCCACATGTCGTGGAGCGGCTGGGCCCGTGAGCCATGGCCGCTGAGCCTGCGCGTCCAGAGCCTGTGCTCCACAGCGGGAGAGGCCACAACAGAGAGAGGCCCGCATACCAAAAAAAAAAAAAAAAAAAAGTGATTCCAAATATGAATGCACCTCTCCACTTCCACAGCTACCCCTTGGTCCAAGCTCCCATATTTCTACCCTAAGACTCAATAGTCTCCTGCATGGTACCCCTGCTTCCACCCTGCTCACCCTGCCATCTCTTATGTGTGCAAATGCCAGAGTGAGGAATTAAAAATGTAAAATAAGTGCCGCCCTCTCGCTCAAAACTCTGTAGTGTCTGTCTTCCCATTGCACTTACAATGGTATCTGTAATCTGACCACAGCTTAATGGTGCTCTTTGATCCTGCGCTTGGCCATTGCTCAAACTCATTTCCTACCCTTCTTCCCCTTGCTAACTTCTCTGCCAACAATGAGTTCTTGCTATTCCTTGCACATGTAAAAGGACCACTGAACTTGATATTCCATCTGCTTGGAAGCCCCCCCACCCCCAAGTTATTGGCATACTCTCTCCTTCACTTCCTCTGGATCTTTGTTTGATTTTGCCCTTCCCAGATCATCTTATTTAAAACAGCAACTCTTCCCTGATCCTATCTACGTGACACATTCTGAGAAAACACAAGTCGCAAATGTAAGAAAACATTAAAATATAGTATATTTTATTTTATTTTTTATTAAAGTATATTTGATTTACAGTATTGTATTAATTTCAAGTGTACAGTATAGTGATTCAGTATTTTTACAGATTATACTCCTTTCCAAGCTATTACAAGATAATGGCTATAATTCCTTGTGCTATACGATATATCCTTGTTGCTTATCTATTTTATACATAGTAGTTTGTATCTCTTAATCCTACACCCCTAACTTGCCCCTCACCACTTCCCTCTCCCCCCTGGTAACCACTGGTTTGTTTTATGTATCTGCAAGTCTGTTTTTCTTTTGCTACGTACATTTGTTTTTGTTTGTATTATTTTTTAGATTCCACATGTGATATCATACTGTATTTGTCTTTTGCTCTCTGACTTATTTCACTAAGCATAATGACCTAATTCTCTAGGTCCATCCACATTGCTGTAAATGGCAGAATTTCATTTTTTATGGCTTAGTAATATTCCATTATATATATATATATGTGTGTGTATGTGTATATATATATATATATATATATATATATATATATATATAAAACATATCCATTTGTCTGTTGATGGACACTTGGGTTGCTTCCATGTCTTGGCTATTGCAAATAGTGCTGCTATGAATATTGGGGTGCATGTATCTTTTTGAATTAGTGTTGTCATTTTTTTATGGGTATATAACCAAGAGTGGGATTGCTGGGTCGTATGGTAGTTCTGTTTTTAGTTTTTTGAGGAATTTCCATACTATTTTTCACAGTGGCTGTACCAATTTACATTCCCACCAACAGTGTATGAGGGTTCTACCAAATATATAGAGAAGATATAATACCTATCCTTCACAAACTAATCCAAACATCTGAAGGGATGAAACACTCCCACATTCACTCTATGAGACCACAGTTACCCTGATACCAAAACCAGAAAAAGACACTCCCCAAAATGAAAATTACAGGGCATTATCTTTATTGAATATAGATACAAAAATCCTCAACAAAATTAGCAAACAAAGCCAACAATATATAAAAAGGATCATACACCATGATCAAGGAGGAGTTATTCCAGGGAGGCAAGGATAGTTTAATATTTGCATATCAATGTGATACACCACATTAACAAAAGGAAGGATAAAAATCACATGATAATCTCAGTAGACACAGAAAAAGCATTTGACTAAATTCAACAACCATTCATGATAAAAATTCTCATCAAAGTGAGTATTGAGGAAACATATCTCATCATAATAAAGGCCATTTATGACAAATCTACAGCTAACATCGTACTCAATGGTGAAATGTAGTTGAAATCATTGCTAAATTCTCTCAAACAACTCCCAAATGTGGGTGACAGTAGTATCCCTTACACCGATTTAACCACTTAACTGCCAAGCACTTTACACAAGTTGTCTCATTTAATTTTCACCATACTCTTTTTATCAGTATTCCTTATATACAGATCGTTAATCCAAGGATGAGTGACATTGAAAACTTGCTCCTGATTTCCTACAGTGTGAGTGGTGGAGCCAGGATTTGAACCCTGGCAGTGAGGCTTGGCAACAACAGGCTGTACTGCCCCATAGGGCACTAAGCATTTCTTTCCTTCTTGCTTTTGTGCTGTCTCACAAAGCAAAACAGCTGTCTTTAAGCTCATGTTTCACTCTTTAAAAGTTTCACAAAACTTCTTCCCCAAACCCAGCCCACACTGGCTAGTTGCTCTCCCGCTGTTTCCTCCTTCCATCCTCGGTCTCTTCTGCCTTGGCTGTGTTCAGTGTAAAACAGTCTGGAATCCTGGCTTCCTGAGCTCTGTATCACTAGCCACTGTGTCCTCAATTGCACACAAAAAAATCCCAAAAAGCAGCCTGGGCATGCCACACCCTCCTACAGTGGGGAAGGACTGGAGATAGGATCTTTGTCCCACTTATTTTCAAGCTCTTAGGAGAAGCCTCTGTAGCACTTTAGTACTGAACACATACTTGCTGAACCATTCCAAGTGGACATGACTTCACCTTTATTTCTTTTTTTTTTTCCCCAACATCTTTATTGGACTATAATTGCTCTACAAAGGTGTGTTAGCGTCTGCTGTATAACATAGTGAATCAGCCATACGTATACACATATCCCCATATCCCCTCCCTCTTGCATCTCCCTCCCACCCTCCCTATGCCACCCCTCTAGGTGGTCACAAAGCACCGAGCGGATCTCCCTGTGCTATGTGGCTGCTTCCCACTAGCTATGTATTTTAAATTTCGTAGTGTATATATGTCCATGTCACTCTCTCACTTTGTCCCAGCTTACCCTTCCCCCTCCCCGTATCCTCAAGTCCATTCTCTATGTCTGTGTCTTTATTCCTGTCCTGCCCCTAGGTTCTTCAGAACCATTTCTTTTCTTAGATTTCATATATATGTGTTAGCATTACAGTATTTGTTTTTCTCTTTCTGAATTACTTTGCCTGTATGACAGACTCTAGGTCCATCCACCTCACTACAAATAACTCAATTTCATTTCTTTTTATGGCTGAGTAATATCCATTGTATATATGTGCCACATCTTCTTAATCCATTCATCTGTCGATGGACACTTAGGTTGGTTCCATGTCCTGGCTATTGTAAATAGAGCTGCAGTGAACATTGTGGTACATGACTCTTTTTGAATTATGGTTTCCTTGGGGTATATGCCCAGTAGTGGGATTGCTGGGTCATATGGTAGTTCTATTTTTCGTTTTTTAAGGAACCTCCATACTGTTCTTCATAGTGGCTGTGTCAATTTCCATTCCCACCAGCAGTGCAAGAGGGTTCCCTTTTCTCCACACCCTCTCTAGCATTTGTTGTTTGTAGACTTTTTGATGATGCCCATTCTGACTGTTGTGTGGTGATGCTTCATTGTAGCTTTAATTTGCATTTCTCTAATGATTATTGATGTTGTGCATCCTTTCATGTGTTTGTTGGCAATCTGTATATCTTCTTTGGGGTAATGCCTATTTAGATCTTCTGCCCATTTTTGGATTGGGTTGTTTGTTTCTTTGATATTGAGCTGCATGAGCTGCTTGTATATTTTGGAGATTAATCCTTTGTCAGTAGCTTTGTTTGCAAATATTTTCTCCCATTCTGAGGGTTGTCTTTTCATCTGGTTTGTGGTTTCCTTTGCTGTGCAAAAGTTTTTGTTTCACTAGGTTCCATTTGTTTCTTTTTGTTTTTCTTTCCATTTCTCTAGGAGGTGGGTCAAAAAGGATCTTGCTGTGATGTATGTCATAGAGTGTTCTGCCTATGTTTTCCCCTAAGAGTTTTATACTGTCTGGCCTTACATTTAGGTCTTTAATCCATTTTGAGTTTATTTTTGTGTATGGTGTTAGGAAGTGTTCTAATTTCATTCTTTTACATGTAGCTCTCCAGTTTTCCAGCACCATTTATCAAAGAGGCTGTCTTTACTCCATTGTATATTCTTGCCTCCTTTATCAAAGGTAAGGTGACGATATGCGCCTGGGTTTATCTCTGGGCTTTCTATCCTGTTCCATTGATCTATATTTCTGTTTTTGTGCCAGTAGCATACTGTCTTGATTAGTGTAGCTTTGTATTATAGTCTGAAGTCAGGGAACCTGATTCCCCCAGCTCCGTTTTTCTTTCTCAAGATTGCTTTGGCTATTCGGGGTCTTTTATGTTTCCATACAAATTATGAAATTTTTTGTTCTAGTTCTGTGAAAAATGCCATTGGTAGTTTGATAGGGATTGCACTGAATCAGTAGATTGCTTTGGGTAATATAGGCATTTTCTCAATGTTGATTCTTCCAATCCAAATACATGGTATATCTCTCCATCTGTTTGTATCGTCGTTAATTTTTTTCATCAGTGTCTTATAGTTTTCTGCATACAGGTCTTTTGTCTCCTTAGGTAGGTTTATTCCTAGGTATTTTATTTTATTTTTTTTGCAATTGTAAATGGCTGTCTTTCCTTAATTTCTCTTTCAGATTTTTCATCATTAGCATATCAGATTGCAAGAGATTTCTGTTCATTAATTTTGTATCCTGCTACTTTACCAAATACATTGATTAGCTCTAGTAGTTTTCTGGTAGCATTTTTAAGATTCTCTATGTATATTATCATGTCATCTGCAAACAGTGACAGTATTACTTCTTCTTGTTTGATTTGGATTCCATTTCTTTCTTTTTCTTCTCTGATTGCTGTGGCTAAAACTTCCAAAACTATGTTGCATAATGGTGGTGAGAGTGGGCAACCTTGTCTTGTTCCTGATCTTAGTGGACATGGTTTCAGTTTTTCACCATTGAGAACGATGTTGGCTGTGGGTTTGTCATATATGACCTTTATTATGTTGAGGTAAGTTCCTCTGTGCCTACTTTCTGAATGGTTTTTTATCATAAATAGGTGTTGAATTTTGTCAAAAGCTTTTTCTGCACCTACTGAGATGATCATATGGTTTTTCTCCTTCAATTTGTTGATGTGGTTTATCACATTGATTGATTTGGGTATATTGAAGAATCCTTGCATTCCTGGGTTAAATCCCACTTGATCAGGATGTATGATCCTTTTAATGTGCTGTTGGATTTTGCTTGCTACTATTTTGTTGAGGATTTTTGCATCTATGTTCATCAGTGATATTGGCCTGTAGTTTTCCTTTTTTGTGACATCTTTGTCTGGTTTTGGTATCAGGGTGATGGGTGGCCTTGTAGAATGAGTTTGTGAGTGTTTCTCCCTCTGCTATATTTTGGAAGAGTTTGAGAGGATAGGTGTTAGCTCTTCTGTAAATGTTTCATAGAATTCGCCTGTGAAGCCATCTGGTCCTGGGCTTTTGTTGTTGAAAGATTTTTAATCACAGTTCCAATTTCAGTGCTTGTGCTTGGTCTGTTTATATTTTCTATTTCTTCTTAGTTCAGTCTCGGAAGGTTGTGCTTTTCTAAGAATTTGTCCATTTCTTCCAGGTTGTCCATTTTGTTGGCATATAGTTGCTTGTAGTAATCTCTCATGATCCTTTGTATTTCTGCAGTGTCAGTTGTTACTTCTTTTTCATTTCTAATTCTATTGATTTGAGTCTTCTCCTTTTTGTTCTTGATGAGTCTGGTTAATGGTTTATCAGTTTTGTTTCTTTTTCTTCTCAAAGAACCAGCTTTTCATTTTATTGACCTTTGCTATCATTTCCTTCATTTCTTTTTCATTTATTTCTCATCTGATCTTAATTATTTCTTTCCTTCTGCTATCTTTGGGTTTTTTTTTTGTTGTTGTTCTTTTTCTTTATCTAATTGTTTTAGGTGTAAGGTTAGGTTGTTTATTTGAGATTTGTCTTGTTTCTTGAGGTAGGATTGTATTGCTGTAAACTTCCCTCTTAGAACTGCTTTTGCTACATCCCATAGGTTTTGGGTCATCGTGTTTTTATTGTCATTTGTTCCTAGGTGTCTTTTTAATTTCCTCTTTCATTTCTTCAGTGATCTCTTGGTTATTTACTAGTGTATTGTTTAGCCTCCATGTGTTTGTAGTTTATACAGATTTTTTCCTGTTATTGATATGTAGTCTTATAGCATTTTGGTTGGAAAATATATTTGATATGATTTCAATTTTCTTAAACTTACTGTGGCTTGATTTGTGACCCAAGATATGATCTACCCTGGAGAGTGTTCCATGAGCACTTGAGAAGAAAGTGTATTCTGTTTTTTTTGCATGGAATGTCCTATAAATATCAATTAAGTCCATCTTGTTTAATGTGTCATTTAAAGCTTGTGTTTCCTTATTTATTTTCATTTTAGATGATCTGTCCATTGGAGAAAGTGGGTTGTTAAAGTCTCCTACTATGATTGTGTTACTGTCGATTTCCCCCTTTATGGCTGTTAGCATTTGCCTTTATGTACTGAGGGGCTCCTATATTGGGTGCATAAATCTTTACAATTGTTATATCTTCTTCTTGGATTGATCCCTTGATCATTATGGAGTGTCCTTCTTTGTCTCTTTTAATAGTCTTTGTTTTAAAGTCTATTTTGTCTAATATGAGAATTGCTACTCCAGCTTTCTTTTGATTTCCATTTGCATGGAATATCTTTTTCCATCCCCTCACTTTTAGCCTGTATGTGTCCCTAGGTCTGAAGTGGCTGTCTTGTAGACTGCATATATACAGTTCTTGCTTTTGTATCCTTTCAGCCAGTCTACATCTTTCAGTGGGAACATTTAATCCATTTACATTGAAGGTAATTATTGATATGTATGTTCCTATTACCATTTTCTTAATTGTTTTGGGTTTGTTATTGTAGGTCTTTTCCTTCTCTTGTGTTTCCTGCCTAGAGAAGTTCCTTTAGCATTTGTTGTTAAGCTGGTTTGGTGGTGCTGAATTCTCTTAACTGTTGCTTGTATGTAAAGTTTTAATTTCTCCATCGAATCTGAATGAGATCCTTGCTGGGTAGAGTAATCTTGGTTGTAGGTTTTTCCCTTTCATCATTTGAAGTATGTCCTGCCACTCCCTTCTGGCTTGCAGAGTTTCTGCTGAAAGATCAGCTGTTAACCTTATGGGTATTCCCATGTATGTTATTTCCCCTTGCTGCTTTTAATATTTTTTCTTTGTATTTAATTTTTGATAGTTTGAGTAGTATGTGTCTTGGCGTGTTTCTCCTTGGATTTATCCTGTATGGGAATCTCTGTGCTTCCTGCACTTGACTGAGTATTTCCTTTCCCATATTAGGGAAGTTTTCAACTATAATCTCTTCAAATATTTTCTCAGACCTTTTCTTTTTCTCTTCTTCTTTTGGGACCCCTATAATTCAAATGGTGTGTTTAATGTTGTCCCAGAGGTCTCTGAGACTGTCCTCAATTCTTTTCATTCTTTTATCTTAATTCTGCTCTGCGGTAGTTATTTCCACTATTTTATCTTCCAGGTCACTTATCCGTTCTTCTGCCTCAGTTATTCTGCTGTTGATTCCTTCTAGAGAATTTTTAATTTCATTTGTTGTGTTGTTCATCGTTGTTTGTTTGCTCTTTAGTTCTTCTAGGTCCTTGTTAAACGTTTCTTGTATTTTCTCCATTCTATTTCCAATATTTGGGGTCATCTTTACTAGCATTATTCTGAATTCTTTTTCAGGTAGACTGCCTATTTGCTCTTCATTAGTTTGGTCTGGTGGGTTTTTACTTTGCTCCTTCATCTGCTGTGTGTTTCTCTGTCTTCTCATTTTGCTTAACATACTGTGTTTGGGGTTCCCTTTTTGCCAGCTGCGGGTTTGTAGTTCTCGTTGTTTTTGGTGTCTGCCTCCAGTGGGTAAGGTTGGTTCAGTGGGTTGTGTAGGCTTCCTGGTGGAGGAGACTGGTGCCTGTGTTCTGGTGGATGAGGCTGGATCTTGTCTTTCTGGTGGGTAGACCACGTCCAGTGGTGTGTTTTGGGGTGTCTGTGAACTTATTATGATTTTAGGCAGCCTCTCTGCTAATGTGTGGGATTGTGTTCCTGTCTTGCCAGTTGTTTGGCATGGGGTGTCCAGCACTGGAGCTTGCTGGTCTTTGAGTGGAGCTGGGTCTTAGTGTTGAGTTGGAGTTCTCTGGGAGAGCTCTCTCCAACTGATATTACTTGGGGCTGGGAGGTCTCTGGTGGACCAGTGTCCTGAATTCGGCTCTCCCTCCTCAGAGGCTCAGGCCTGACAGCTTTCTGGAGCCCCACAACCCTGTCAGCCACCAGCTGGAGAAGATGGGCTATGAGTTTGTTGTCAGCCACTGCCCTGTTGTAGGTCTCTCTCAGCTGTCTCCAAAGGTCACCCAGATACATTGGGTTATTCCACCATTCCTCGGAACTTGCACATGCCAGTCTGGGATCTGTAGATGTCTTCCTGATACTCTTCATTGAAATACCTTGCATTCATGGTGGTGAGAGATAGTAATAGTGTTGGTTCTCTTCAGTTCAGAGGCTAGAACAGTCTGAGCCTTCATGTGGCCAGGTCAGGAGCAGCTGGCCAACGGTCCCAAAGTGATAACATGTCAGATTCCAAGAAGGTTTTCTGCAGCGCCCGAGCAGTAGTCCCTAGCAGCCACTCTGCTCAGCTGCAGCACTCTGACTGGGGAACTTGGTGGGACCCTCAATCGAGGATTTCTGCCGGCCCTAGAGCCTGACTTGCCCACCCAGGCAAGGAGCTGAGGAGAGCGTCTCCCGGCCCTGTCTCACCAGAGGAGCGGACACCTGGAAGCTGCTTCACCTCTCTTTCTATAGAACATATTACCGATTCCATTCATTTCACCCTAGTATGTAACAATATAAGGCAAATTGGTAGCTGTGCTGCCTTGAGAAAGTTACTTTCCCACTGCATCTTAGTTTCTTCCTCTGTAAAATGGGGAAAATATCTACATTTTGGGTTCATTGTAGGAATCAGCAAAAGTTACCTAGTAATACTTGATATATAGCTGATGCTTATTAGATATGAGTTGATTTTGAATCCGAATCTGAAGGCAGAGTATGTACCTTTCCTCATACTTGCAATGTTGTGTCATTGTATGTATTGTATTTTCCGGAGGAAATCACTGGAAAAGAAGCCTAGATTTCACAGCGAAGGAATATCAAGATTACATGGTATATAAAAAACAAAAGAAGGAAACAAACAAAATACATGTAAGCATGCTTCTAACCCTCCTGTGCACGGTTTCCAGGTCAGACATTTCTAAATGTAGCCTTCGATGGACGCCTTTGAGCACTGGATGCCCATGCATGGCATGATGGATATAGAAATGGACTGAGATAGGGTATCTGAATTCTGGCCACACTTGCCTCTAACCAGCTGTGTGATCCTACTCAAGACACTTACTTTCCTTAGGACTCAGTATTTTCGTGTCTTAAATGGGAAATACCCATAAAACAACCAGCCAAATAACAACAGAAACCTTCTCTGCTTGCTTAATAGGGAGGCTGGATCAAGAAAGATAACCTATATGAAGGTACTTTGTCTATCATAAAAGAAAAAACAAGAGTATAAAATATGAGCGTGTTATACTAATTGTATTGTCTTCCTTTCAATTGAAAACAAAATGCAGCTGTAAGTAAGCATCTCCCCCAGTGTTGGCTTGATTGCCAGGTGCATTCTGTAGATGCTGAGCGGCTTCCACTCCTCCCTTTGGGGGGGATGCTGCTCTAGGGCAGTTGCATGAGCATCAGGATTAGGAAGGGCATGGTCAACAGTTGGATCTTGAACTACAACTGACCTCCGTAGGTCATTTGATTGCTTCCTTTGCCTCTGATAGGACTGTGACTCAGCTCTATGGGCAGGAAGGGGTCCATGCCTGGTGGCCATGGAATGCTCTCAGTCTCTCTCTCCCTCTGTCTCTCCTATCTATGCATATCTATTTATTTTTTAGCCATGGCTGAGCTTCATGATCCAAATTCCTCTTTTTGCTGCAAAAGCTAGGTTTATTTGATGTCGTAAAATAGGAATGCTCCAAAACGGCTACCTGCCACACAAATAAAGACATATATCTCTCTATGATATGTTTCCAGATCTTTCTATCAATCTATCATTCCAGTGACAGATAACAAAATGATATCATTTTGTTCAATACCTTCATTGACTTCTACCTGCTAGAGTTTACCCTTCTTCTTTATCTTTTGCCTGTCTTTGGGCCCAATCTGGTATAGGGACTATGGCTTCCATCCAAGGAAGTTTCATTCAGTTTGTTCTCAGCCAAGTGATGGTCTAAATTTAGAACCCCCCCCCCCCCCCCCCCCCCCCCCCCGAGGTTTCCAGAATGTCTTTCAACCTTTGGGTGATTATCTGAATTCAATCCAAACCTTCATGCTTGAAGACTCTGCTATTGTAAATTGTAGATCCTCTTCACTGCTGGTCAGTTACCTGGCTGTTTTCCTTTTGCTTAGGAAATGACCTTGTACAAATTTCCTGGGTTGTTTAAAACCAGCTGCATGGCAGAGGCTGACTGATGATGGGTGAACCAAAGAAGGTTGATAGCATTCATCTTGGCTTTGCCTGGCCCAGGGCCCAAAGCCCCAGGCTTTGCATAAACTCAAATGCAATTCACCTGAAGAGCAGCTTTCTGCTAATAATTGTTTATGGTACTGTCTAAATCACAAAAGCCTTATGAGAACTCTGGGCCAGAAAGCACAGGAATAGGCGTGGCCAAGACAGCAGTGGGGATAGGACAGTTGATTATAGGATACAACCTTCCTCCCTTATCACTGATGGAGCTTTCCTTTGGCAGTTTGATTTTAGTACATCCTAATTTGATCCCCTCTACATTGAATTCTAGCTGGGGACTTGAGAAAGAGCTTTTATTTCATTCTTGGCTTAAAAAAATAATAAAGGCAATATGTTCTTTTAAAAGAGAAAACAACAAAACAGGTTTTGCAAGGGCTGGATTTTCAGTTCTGGAGTTTCCCACATTACCTATGAAAGGCCTTGGCAAGAGCAGCCCATGGCTATTTAGGGTGAGAAAGGTAAAAATAATATCTTATATTTGAGTAGAGGTTATACTTTACAGGTCTTTTCAATAGTCATTGATTGCATACATAATTTCCGCTAGGCGATGTGCTAGGGGAACAAAGAATGTAAAGCAAGGTCCTTCCTTTCAAGCAGCTTCCAGTGTAGAAGAGGGAGACCAACCCTGATGTAAACAGATGTAACAACCCACTGTTCATGCTACCATACTGTGCATCTCTACAGTGGAGAGGAGGGAGGAGACAATTCTGTTGTGTTGAGGGTAGGACACTTAGAAAAGTAGGACAAAAATATTGTAAAATATTCAAGCTTGATGGAACTTAGATTTTATATAATCTTACATACTCAATTTAAAGATGAAAGAATTTCATCCCAGATATGAAGTGACTTACTTGAGGTCATGCAGCTAGATGAGCAGTGTGATGGGTCTGGTATATTATTCTTTCATTTCTCAGGACAGTAGTTTTTTGGGGGTTTTTTTTTGCGGTACGTGGGCCTCTTACTGTTGTGGCCTCTCCCGTTGTGGCACACAGGCTCCGGACGCGCAGGCTTAGCGGCCATGGCTCCCGGGCCCAGTCGCTCCACGGCATGTGGGATCTTCCCGGACCGGGGCACGAACCCGTGTCCCCTGCATCGGCAGGAGGACTCTCAACCACTGCGCCACCAGGGAAGCCCAGGACAGTAGTTTGTTTCTCCCCATAACAGTATCTTGCATCTTCAGGAAGGGACCTGAGCAGTTTGATTGGCTCTAGGCTGTGCTGGTGAGGATGCCACTTCTTCCTTGTCCTGCACACAGAGCTGATTCAAGGCCAGCCGGGACTCCTGCCCTTCCTCTGTGCCTTTTGCACTCTTTCAGTGATGACTAGAGTTTTGGTCCTCAGGGTCTCTCCAGGATTCAGATATTCTCACACAGTCTACGGTGTTAATGATTTCATTCTGTAATCTCCCTCAGAGCATAGCACTTAGGAGAAGGTCTTAGGAAGAGCATCTAAGAGCCAACTTTCAGGAATTTCGTACAGATACATTTGGGGCAGGAGAGGTACCCATATCCTACCAGTCACACTCCACCTAGGACTACTCAGTAGTTCTAGTTTCTGGGACAGTGAAATTTTGGGGGAAACCTCGACTCTTGTCAGAACCATTCCTCAGCTCACGGAAGTGCGCTGGAAACCTGTACCATGGCTCACAGCTAAAACTAGGTAGAGGAGCTACTGGTGTTTCATAGGAGAAAATCCAGAGGAGTGAGGTCAAGGTCACACAGCTGATACGGGACCTTGGTGCTCACGCTGCCTGATCGAGCCTGACTTCCTTTTTACCAGCCTCTGGCTCAGTGTGGACACTTACAAGTGCAGTGAGAGTGGTGAGACCTGAGAGCCAGGACTGGAGGGAGAGGCTGTCTGTGCAACTGTGTGTGTCCATTACTCTCTGGACTGTTGGTATTGCCTCACCCTTCTCTCCCGAGTTGATCTCAAGAAGGAAAACAAAGTACTGTCCCCATTACTGGACAAACACTTTATGTTGTGGGTCTATTTTGTTCCTTAATCCCTGGTTGCTTTTTGGCTCTATGTGCAGAACATTAGTTCCTGGGACAGCTGTGTGTGTGTGTGTGTGTCCCTCTCTCTCTACATGTCACACAATATACAATAAATTTCCGCAGTTTGGTCCAGGCATCTGAGTTTGGTAATATTTGGATTATGAAGACCTGAATCCCAGAATATTCTAAATTAAACATATTTCAAGTTAAAGCCATAGAATCTTTATTTTTTAAAATCCCAGAACTATGGCTAAGAATTATATCTTTACCTGTATCTATCTATCTATCTATCTATCTATCTATCTATCTATCTATCTACCTACCTACCTACCTACCTATCATCTATCTATATCTATCTATCTATCTGTCTATCTATCTCATCTCTATTAATATATCTATATATATTAAAATATAATATCTATTTATTGCTTTTTGCCACAGGTGTATTGCAACTATACCCTACCACGTGCGGTGTAAATAATGCTAGATTGGAATCAAGGATTTGGAGTAGGTATAGGAAAGGGAAAAAGAGGAAGAAGCATATTATAATTTTTCAAGATGGAATGATTGACCCCTTATTTTTTCTAAATAAAAATATTTACTGTCTAACACATATGTGAGCAGACATATACATATTCACCCATATTTAAAATAATAAAGCTAACAAAGCAGAATTTATATATCAGTTTATAGTAAGGATCCCCAAAAAGGCCACCGGTCTCTTTAATGATCATGTGCTTCACGGGAAGCAACGTGGAGTCCTGCGGAGGAGAGAGTGGCTGTGTGTTCAGGTTTCAAGTTGGTGCTGCTACTTACTAGGCCTGTAAGCTTGGCAATGTTACTTCCTGTGGGCCTCAGTTTCCTACCCTGTAAAATCGGGGAAATGACGTTATGTCAGGGGATTGTGAGAATTAAACAAAATCTTAACTTGCCTGGCACATGGCCAGCATTCAATAAATCTTAGTTTCCTCATAATCTTAGAAGCCTTTCTGTTTACAAAGTACTTGCACATTATTATGGGCTGAATGTGTATGTGTGTGTGTCCCGTTCCCCCCCCCCCCGCCCCGCCCCCGCCCTGTATGATGATAGTTGGAGATAGGACCTTGGGGGATAATTAGGTTGAGATGAGGTCATGGGGGTGGGACCCCAACGATGGGCTTATGCAGCCCTGGAAGAAGAGATGTCAGAGAGCTTTCTCTCTCTACCATGTGAGGACACAGGGAGAAAGTGGCCGTCTGCAAACCAGGAAAAGAGCTCTCCCTGGGACAGAACAGAGTCAGCTGGGACCTTGATCTTGGACATCCAGCCTCCAGAACTATAAGAAATAAGTGTCTGTTGTTTAAACCACTCAGTCTGGTATTCTGTTATAGCAGCCCAGGCTGACTGACACATATATGATGGTATTTTATTTATATAATCCCCAATCCTGGGGGTAGGTAGGACTGACTTGGTTCCTATTTCCTGGATGAGGAAGTAGGAGGCTCAGGGAAGTCATGAAGCCCAGCGTTTATACAGAAGGGTCAGATTCAGGGTTAGATGCCATGTCTCTAGTGTCTAACTCAGCATTCTTCCGTGATACCACATTGCCTCTCTATAATGATGGGGCCTGTCGTGTCAGAACTGGAGGGAGTATGGACTTTAATCTTATTTCTTTGTTTCTGATTCAATTCCTTATTGGGCTGACAGCAGTGCTTCTCAATCTGGGGCAGTTTTACCCCCCAGGGAGCATTTGGCAATGTCTGGAGACATTTTTGATTGTCTCCATTTAGATTAGGGTGAAGGGTGCTACTAGCAGCTAGTGGCTAGAGGCCAGAGATGCTGTTTCAGTGTATGGGACAGACCTCACAGTTGAGAAATACAATGAAAGACAGTGGAATGCATTTTTCACCTATAGGTGACAATACTTATACTATTTGCCGTCTGCCATGGGCTCTGCTGAGTTTGGGGATCAACAACTTGCTGCAAAGTACAATATAAACCTAGAAGAGGAAAATACAACCCATCTCAGAAATAATAGTCCTTGAACACTTACAAAAATATTATGGCACTGATCAAATCATATTGAAATAACAGGAGATTTCTAAGATAAAACATTTCTGAATCCCATTACCTAATTAAATTGTCCCCATACATATTAAAAGATGAGATATTCACAGCCATCCAAATCTTAAGCTTATATGTAAATGTTCACCTGATTCTAGAAAATGGCTGTGTAACCCTAGAGAACTGACAAAACATATTCTAGAACGTTTCTCACGAATCTGTTATTAAACTATCTGAAACTTTGATGAATTGGATCCCTCACTAACTGGAACTGCTATAATCGTGTTTAACAGGAAAGATAGAAATGGCAAGAAAATAAACTCATGAAGGGATTTAACGATGAAAGGAATTCCCAGGACATTTGTCGGGTTCAGTACTGATTCCCTACCCCCTGTAGGTACTGGAACAATCTGGTGTCTGATATAAATGATCCTAGGGCTTGTGATTGCTTCAGTTTTCCTGGACAGAGTTGCCCTGATTTTGCCAAGGCAGGAAAGTAAATCTAGAAAAAATTGCATCAGAATAAAGGACTGGGGGAGAAATGCTGTAAAAATGTCTTTTGGGGGATTCCACATTAATTGCCTGCAAAAATCAATACCCCAAGTGCTCTATTAATAGGGTTTTACTGTAAAACGCCCGTGTATATGTGAAAGATTGAGCTTGAGGTTTGACAAGGATGCAGTGGAGGTACACTCCAGCACATACCTCTTATAAAGGTTAGAGGTTACTGCAGGAAGCTCAGGGAATTCATCCTCAGCAGAGCATCCTGAGAGGTGTTAGGCTGGAGGATATTTGATGATGGTGCCTTCCGTGATTCCTCCCCCAAAGCATATTGAGATTGTGGCAAAGAAATTCTTTCTTTTGAGGATAAGATCCATGAAGGTCATGGAAAACCCTGAACAGTAACTTGGCAAACTTCTTTTTTAAAAAGGAAACTATTATTTTTCTTAAAAAATTGAAATCCACAGAAAATTCAAAGAAAAATACTATAATGTTTTGAGAACTGTAATGAATACTATGTACCCCTCACTTAGATTTTCCAACAATGTCCTCAATAACGTTTTGCCATTGCATTGCCTAATATGTTTCTTTAGTTTCTTCTAATTTAGAACAATCACCAAGTATTTCTCTGTTCTCCATAACACTGAAAGTTTTGAAGGGTCTGATATTGGTCTGACAGTGTCTTCCTGATTAGAATCAGGTCAAACAATTACAGCAAGAACACCGCACAAGTGACGTTGTGTGTACTCATTGTGTCACACAGGAGGCATAACGTGTCAACTGTCCCACTATTGGGGATGCCAAGCTTGACCATTTGGATTAGGAGTATTTTCTTTCCACTCCCTTCCTTGCCCCTTCCTCTTCCCCCGATGCCCTCTCTCCCTATTTTTCAAGTATCAGCATTAACTTACACATTTTTTTCAATGTTGTAATTTACCACCATTGTTGTTCCACCCCAGTTTTGGACAATGAGAGCCCCTCAAGACAGCGCCTGTGTTCTTTTGACCTGTATCCATCTGTCTTTGAACACTTGCTCCCTTTCCTGCTCAAGATGTGTTAGGCTCATCTTGTTCTTTCCCTGTCTAGGCCTGGAGTCAGTGTTTCTCAATGAATTCTGGTTCCTATTAGTGGGGAGTGGTATTAGAAATACATACACACGCTCATTTCATATTTATACATCTAATTTACGTAGAACATCACAGAATTTTTCCTCAGCTTCTCTCATCCCATATTTGTATCTCCCTGCCCTCACAGTGAAAACGCTGGCTCCCTACGACATTAATTTAGATACCGCCTTACTCTATATTACATCACAAACAAAGTAGCTTCAGAATTGATACCAAGCAGGACCCTGTGGGGCTCCTGGGCACAAAAGCCTTTCTGTGTCCCCCATTTCTTTGATTACAGGAAGTAGGCTTCATTCAGCCTCCATGACCTTCCCTGTTCAAACAGTTGCTAATTAGGGAAGGGAGAGGATGCAGAGAAGGGGAGGAGTAGTCAAAGGAAACAGTACTGCAGCCTTGGGACAAGGTCCTGGTTCCCCATCAAGGGATACACATAACAATATCTTTGAGCTGTTTTGTAGATAACTGAAACCCCCTCCAGGTGGGAGAAATTAACTAATGGTATGCTGCCCACAAGCACGGTAGACCCCATACTGGTTGGAACCAGAGGTGATGATGGCAACTCCCACTTACCTCCCCACCAACCAGTCAGAAGAATGTCCACAAGCTGATCACGCCCTCGTTGGACCATTACTGTAAAACTCCTCACTACCCCCTCCAGGTTGGGGCAGACAGTTTTGAGGGCATTAGCCCGCTGTGTCCCCCTTTGCCTGAAAAAGCAATAAAGCTATACTTTTCTATTTCACTCAAAACTCTGTCTCTGAGAATTAATTTGGTGTCAGGGTACAGAGGCCAGATTTGACTTCAAAATTACAACAATAATACCACTAAGAATAGCAAGCCTAACTGTAAATTTCACCATTTATTTGCTGTTCTTCTTAGACTCTATCCCCTTATATATAAATTACTTGAAATAAGTATTTTTCTCTCACTACATGTGTTTTTACTTTGATATGTGTTACTTATTTTTGTTTGTATTAAATTTTAGAGTTTGCTTGTTACATCATTTGTGATTTTTATTTTTTGGATATGTAATATTATTTTTAGTTTTTTAATATGGTTCAAAAGTCAAAACTCTATAAAAAGATATACTCAAAGAAACCTCAGTGCTTTCTGTTATCTTCTCCACTCTACTCCCACAGCCTTCTATAGGTATTATTTTCATCAATTTTTGGTTTATCTTCCCTGTTTTTCCTTTTCATAAAAGGTAAATGAGTACATATATATACTCATATGTTCCCATATTTCTTTTACAGAAGGCAGCATCCTCTATAACTTCTTAAACAGGTTAATGTATAACATGCAAAATGCAAGTTCCCTCTCTCCTCGCTCCCGACTCTACTGTCACTTTCTAGAGATATCAGAGCTCCCAGTTGGCCATCTAGCCTTCCTTGAAGAGTTCTAAGTGAGCAATGGGATCTTAGTGAGCATCTCTGGATACCAGTTTGGAAGTCCTGTGGGATCCTACCCTCTACTGTCCTGTTGTGCTTCGAGTGTTTCCAGTGTGGTCCAAAGTCGTCCCAAGCTTCTTGTGCCTGCGGTAGTGGTTCATCATCCGGAAGCCTAGGTTTGTTAGGGGAGACATGTAGCTGGGTATGAGCAGAGAAAGGGGGGCATGGGCCGGGTGGCAGGGAATCATGCATCTTGTAAACAGAGGGGGTCCATGGGCAGACAAAGAAAAGCAGGAACCTCCAGACTGACAGGAAACGACACATTGTGAGTGATAAGTGTCCTGGAGACAGACAAAGGAAGGTGGGGAAAGGAGGGAATCTCCTGCGCCTGGATGTAACCTGTTGTTCATCGTGCTCTCATTACAAGAAAGTTAGCCTTGCAGATACGAAGTTCTCATCATGCACCGATGCCATGACACATCCCATAAAAGCTAAATAAGGACAAAAAGCCCTCCTCCCCTGGCGAAGGTAGAGCTGGGATGAAAATCAGGGAATACAACCCCCAAACTCCTCCTCCCTAGTGAATATTCTGTCCCTTCATTTGTATGTTCCTCATAATTGGTTTGTCAGAGAAACCCAGGGCAGCAACTCCTCACCTGTCTGCTTGCTCTCCCTCTGAGAGTGTATTCTCGTTTAAGTAAGTCCTCACTTTACCTTCTTGACCTCCCCGTCTCATCTCTGAATTCCTTCCGCGATGAGACAAGAACCTTAAATTCACCCGGGGAACAGGTTGACCCTTAATTTTGACACAGCTTTCCATTACCTTGCAAATCCAGGACTCCCTTGTCTGGGGTGCTAATGAGAGAAAGCTTTGTTAACACAATCCTCTCAATTAAGACATTTTATATACTGTGCTTTTTAGTGTAGTGGTCAGGGAGAATAACACACAGCATATTTCTCTTCGAGGAATGCATGGCTCCCAAGGGGACTTGTGATGGTTCATTTTATGAGTCAACTAGGCCAAGTGGTGCCCAGATTAAATATTATTTTTAGACGTGTGAGTGTGTCTCTGGATGAAATCAGCATTTCAGTTGGTGGACTCAGTAATGTAGATGCCCTTCTCGATGTAGGTGGGCCTCATCCAATTCATTGAGGGCATGAATAGAACAAAAGGCAGAGGAAGGAGGAATTCACCCTTTTTTGCTTCCTACCTGCCTGATTGAGCTGAGACTTCGGTCTTCTACCCTTGGACTGAGATTTACACTTTTGGCTCCCCTGGTTCTCAGGCCCTCAGATTCTTCAGACTGGAATTACATCACCAGCTTTCCTGGGCCTCTAGCCTGCGGACAGCAGGTTATGGGATTCAGTGTCCATAACTGCATGAGCCAGCTCCTCATAATAAATCTATCTATCTATCTACATATCTATCTATCTATTAACTATCTATCTACACACATATATTCCTATTGGTTCTGCTTCTCTGAGGAACACTGACTAATACAGTACTGAAAGTTTATGTTTGGTTATAAATTTAACAATTGGCTGAAATCACCACCAGGAGTGCCTTGAATGACAGCACCACTTCTGTTAGAAAGAGGCAGGCTGGGTAGATCCTGTTAATGCTGGAAAACCTATTTAGAGATTCAGAAAAGCAGATAGACTAAGTTTTCAAATTTATAACTCTATGTATTGCCTATAAAAGCAGCTTTCTGCTAATTCCTCTTTGCCCCAACTGTATGAGGTATCACAAATTTCAGTTGTTTTCTCCATGCACAGAGAAATTATCAATGAGGCAGTAAAACAAAAAGATCCTTTCCAGGCCCTGAGCATCATCTCAGCAGAGCTGTGGCAAGAGTGGCCCCCTCAAGGGAGAAGTCCAGGGTCAGGTTGGCCTAGGAAGGGGTTGCTTTGTTAAGTTGGAAAATGCCACATGAAAGCATGACCCTTTTTCCCGAGGGGCTCTTGGAAAGGAAACCATAAACACAGGGCTTTGGGGCAGACTCCCCTGGAAAACCATTTATTGCTATAGCTTCATGGGCTTGGAAATCCTGTCTCCAGCACAGCACTAGCTTGAATTCGTTCTGTCCTGCCCAAGCAATTGGGTCATGTCCCCATTAGGGTGCCTGCCACTCAGATAACTTTGGGAGACAAAGACAACAAGTTATTAGTACAAATCTCTCCTGGTGCCCTATGTAGAGAATCCAGGTCCTTCTGCAATGCATCTGGATGTCTGCCAGATTTGCCATCTGCCCATCTCAAAAATGTCCCATCTTGTTCAACAGGGAACCAGTTTAACTCTGGGTCCCAGGCTGAATGGGTCCTGCAATAACATTATATTTTATCAGGATGAAAACCGGAGAGGCTTTTGCCCATAGCATGAATGCTCAGACTGAAGTGCTTCTGGGGCTTTACTTTTATCATCTCCTTCTTCCAAAAAAAAAAAAAAAAAAAGCAGAATTACGTGATTACGAAGAATAAGACATAGGGAAAGTGTTTATCTTTTCCCAGGCTCCCTTATACAGAGGCTGGAGATGGTGGCAAGAATTATCATCTCCATTCTAGATGGGGGTGGATTAGTATTCTGTAGACCACACTCCCACCTTTCCCCAGATCTCTTTGACTTCCTCAGTGCCCTGGAAAGTGGGAGTGGATTTCAAGAACAGAGGATAGTGAGAGGAAGGGGGAGAGGAACTAAAATGGGTTGAGTACCTTCTACTTCCATAACATACATTCTTTGTGAAAACCTGTCAATGACCCCGCAAGTTAATTCTTTCTCTCTGTATTCTACAGAAGAGGCAACTGAGTTTCCCTCAACTGAACAGTTTGCCTAAAGTCACACAAATAGTGAGAGATGGAGCCAGGATTTGAATCTACTCTTGCCAGCCCTTTTCAGTAAATCACACTGCCTCTCTACACTGGAGTCACAATAAAGGATCCTTATAGGAGAGAAAATGTTGGGAAGAAATGAAACAATGCCCAGTGCTGGGAGAAGAGGCAATAAAAGACACCCTCATCCCTTTCCACTCCACTCACCTCCCATTATCACAGGATCAGGGGTGGAGGGTGGGCTGCAGAGGGTGGGACTTCTTTGGAGATAAGTGAAGGGAAAACAAATGAAGGACAGCGGGAGGACACTCTTTTGAGAATCTGGGAGAGAAGGTCAAAAGGCAATTACCTTTTTCTCTCTCTTCTTTTTTCTTTCACTGTTAAGACTTCAGCCCAGTATGCATTCAGCTGAAAAGACACTTTTGACTATTGATAGCCAAGAGTAGTGGTTTTCAAGCTTTCTGGTCTCAAGGTCCTCTTGCTTCATAAAAATTATCGAGGAACCTTACATGGTTTTGTTTATGCAGGTTATATTTACTAAGGCAGAAATTAAAATAGAGAAAATATAAAAATATTTATTAGCTATTTAATAGGAACAATAATATACCTATTATATGTTAACGCGTTTGCTTAGAAAGGACTATATTTTCAAAAAAATGTAATGCATAGATTGGCTTTTTTTTTTTTTTTTTTTTGCAAATCTCTTTTATGTGTGGATTAGAAGACAGTGGTGTTCCCCTGTCTGCTCTTGCATTCAGTGTGTTGCAGTATACTGTTTTGGTTGAAGTATATTTGGTAGGAGTTTCATACAGCTCTGTCATTGGAAAAGGGATTACTTTCATAGCTGTTTCAGATAACTGTTAATATTCTTTGATACTTCAGCAAAGCTTAACAAATGGTAGTTTCTTAAAGGAATGTGGAATGGGAAGCCTTATCAACGCAGTGTTCATGTTTTGTGAAACTGAAATCGATTGCTCTATCTTGAACTTTCAATATGTCTTTATTCATGCGTGATTTTGTAATTTTCCTACGTTGGTTGTTTGGAAGATATGAGTTCACGAGTCAAGCAGATCTTCCAAATGTTGATTGATTCCATTAAAAATCACATCCATTAATCACTAATCTCATCAAAAAAGTCTCTAAGTACTGGAAAGCTGTCAAACTCTTAATAACAGATACAAGTTTTCCAATATTCTTATTGTTTCTTGAAAGTTCAAATTTTACCGCTGATGACAAACATCAATGACTGTTCATCAGCGACAGGCTCACTTTGCTCATTTTCAAGAAAATGTCTGCCATATACACAGATCTAAATAACCAAAGTATTATGGTTAGTCATTCTTTCACGTAAAAATGGTACTCCATGAAACAAGTGGGTAGTTTAGCTCAAGTTCAGTAGTCACACAAGTACTTTTCCTTGAGACAACCGTTGTCCTTCAGTTTGTATGAGAAGTGCTTTAGGCATATGGCCCATTTTGTCACCTTGAATATTAAAAGGTCTTGTACTCTGAGATCAAAATTTAATAACATTACTACTTTTTCCCTGTCCTTCATCAAGGACACTCTAAAGAGAAACTGGTATTTTTCATCCCCTTGCCAGTATGTGGGTTGAAGAATATGACTGCTAGGAGAGTTTGGTGTCGCTTCCTTGATTTATGTTAGTTATGTTTTATCCACCATTGCTACTGCACCATCACTTCAAATGTCAACGTAGTTGGTCCAGGATAAAACATTAGATATTTTAAAATTATTCAACACTTTGAATATTTCAGTACCACTTGTGTTTGCTGCCAAGCACTCATGTAGAACATCTTTGATCATTAGTTAGTGCTAATACCAGACAAATTCAAGCAAAACTACAAGTCTAGCCATAGGTTCATCTGTAACAATACAAAAGTACAATTCTACAGATGTGACGCTAACTCATTTTTCATGTTTACAGCTAAATAATTTGTCAAGTTACTGTATTTTTGGAAAGTGGCAGGGTCATGATTTCTTTAAACAACTTTCCATCCAGCAGGCATTCAGCAAATGTCAAATGTAGAAGCTTTATTAAAGTCTCAGTTATTATGTTCACTTCTCCAGACAATGCCTTGGACACTAAATCACAAAATGATGCCACCATTGAATTGACACCAAAGTGCTATTATACACAATAATTTAGGTGGTTATTATCATTAGTAAAACTGAAGAAAAGATAGCTTTCTTTATATTTTTGCATCTTATTTACATTTTCTTCTAGTTTCTTTCTAGTAGTTTCTTCTCTCTCATGAGTCAAAAAACTCTTTGTTATCTCAATTTTATCTTTTTCAGCACTTTAGAGGTAGACAGTACAGTTGTACGTTGCAAAGTAAGTCTTAATTCCCCCATTTAAGCCAACACTCCATCCTAAAATACAAGGAAAACATTTTTAAAACATTTTTATTTGTTTCAGAATAAAATTATATTACATTCCAAAATAATGTTTTGATAAAACTTAGAAAGTTTAAAAGGTAGAAAAAGATTTTTTTTTGCAAAAGAAGACAAAAATTTTATTCATTTTTTGTTGTATTTCCACATAGGTATGAAGAAAAGTTAGAAGTTTTAAAAGAATAATTTGTTGGAGGGTAAGGAGATAACATGAATTATAGCTGGTGTAACTGAAGATAACTAGGAAACTCTCAGTAGAAGTCTTGAGAACAAACTGAGCTAATCTCACATGTTTATATCCTAAACCCACAACTTAAAAACATTCTGAAAACCCCAGGAATACACAAACTAGCCATCAGAGCAATGGCAGCATCCCATACCATATAGCTTGAGAAAAGTACCTCTATATATTTGTGAGAGAATAAGAGTGAAAAGGGTGAATAACATCTTAGTGATATTAGGACAATAATTTTGACATCTGGAATTCCCTCACAGAACTTCTGGTTGCTTGAAAACTGCAGGATAAGAGAAAACTGAGCTAGGATCAGAGCAAAGAAAGAAAAAGCCTAACTATTCAGGACATTTTTTTTTTTTTTTTTTAATCTTTAAGGGAGAGGGATAAGGGACTTGAGGCTTCCACATCGTTGGCCCTAGCTTATCTGAGTAGGCAAGCCGAGAGGAATTCGGAGATAACTCCTCTAGCCAGGAATAGAGGGTAATTCAGCTGGAGTGTATCTTGTTTTGTGATTCTAAGTTGACTCTATGTAGAAGATTGCTGGTCTGGGTACCAATCTCATGGAGTGTTGGGAACACGTAATAGCCATCAATCAGCCTGAGGTCTTTTAAAGGTGAAAAGGGGAGAAAGAGTGGAAAAACCCCCTGCATTTGAAAGAATTACCTGCCCACTCCTGAACCTTCACATCTCTAGTTCTTACTTGTCTTTTTCAAATCATACTTTAAAAATTAGGTGAATATTTACTTCTTCACCAAAGTTCTTCCATTATCGTTTCTGATTCGCATCCTCATATGTCCATTTCATTGCTTAGGATTTGGATTAGTATTGCCAGATGGTACAGAAACCATGCTGACCCAAAGGTGACTCATTGAAGAGGGGTGTCTCAGTCCATCTGGGCTGCTATAACAAGATACCATAAATTGGGTGGATTATAAACAAATGTTTATTTCTCACCGTTCTGGATGCTGGGAAGTCCAGGATCATGGTACCAACACATCTGGTGTTTGGTGAGGGTATCCTGGTTTATAGATGACTGTCTTTTTGCTGTGTCCCCACATGGTGGAAGGGGCAAGCTAGCTCTCTGTGGTCCCTGTCATGGGGGTTCCACCCTCATGACTCAATCATCCCCAAAGGCCTCATCTCCTAATACCATCACCTTGGGAGTTAGGTTTCAACAAGTAAATTTTGGGGGCACTCAACATTCAGACCATAGCAAGGTGTAATGTTGGGTCTTCAGCATCAATGATATTGTCTGGAAAGGAATGGCATTACAATTGTTTAGAAAGAACAGATGCCCTTCTGATTAATTCTCCCCCCATTGAATCCTAACTGGCCGATTCACAATTTCCATTGTTTTATACTTCATCTTTCCCCACTCTATTCCATTGGAAGATTTAAGATAAATAAAAAACAAAACGAAAAATATTAACAAACAACAATAAAACTCTAAAGCAGCACAGTTCATTAAAACTTTCTACAGTGATGGAAATGTTCTGTATCTTTGCTGTCCAATATGGTAGCCACTCACCACAGTGGCTGTTGAATCTTTGAAATTGCTAGTATACTGTTAAATTGAATGTTTTAATTTAACTTAACAGCTTAATCTTAAATAGCTAGATATAGCTATCAACCATATTTGATAGCACATCTCTAGACATCTTTAGCCACGATCGTTCTTCCCGGTTTCATTTCTTTTTCTGTACTCCTAAGCTCCTTGGGTTTTGTGATATTGTGATTTAACATGGGGGTGGGGGAAATGCTGGTATTCTTTTTTCCCTACCTGATGCAGTGGTCATGGGACCAGGGCTGGAACTGTAAGGCTGATAGGAGGGATGATTCCTAAGCAAAAATCTGTAACTGTGTTTTTAACCTTTACATCAGAATTCCTAAGGGACTGATGACACAGGATGTGCCTTCACCTCATCCGGTAAAATTGGGATTAACAGTGAATGCAGCTATATTGCCTGGTTGTGAAGATAGCCCACTAGTTCTGTACCTATGTAATCTACATGACTAAGTGAACAGGAGTAGACTGAGGGCGGGGGGGACTTGCTGCCTGCAATCTAGACCAGCACAGTCGCAGAACCCATCCAATGGTGTAAAAGTCTGAGTACAAATGGAGAGAAGGAAAAGTGGTAGATGAATAAATGGGTTATGTAATGAGGGAAATCCAACGTGATAGTAGCACCTCTAAAGAAGCTCAGAGCAAGAGATGATACTGTCTCTTTGCTCAAGTATACCAGATGTCTGAAAGGGTAAAGTCATATGTTTCTGACATCACGTCTGCTTTTGGAACCCAATAAAATCAAATGGAAGTCTGCAAACCTGCGTGGCCTTGCCCTGGGAGATGTTTTCACAGGATATGTTGATGGAATGGATATTTGCTAATGACTGAATGGGATTATAGTTATGTGCCAGTATCTTTTGACTTTTATGATTGTTTTGCTATAGGAGATTGTGTTCAAAGACCATGGAGGGGGAATGTGATATTGTAATTGATAATAAGAAATGTGTGTTTGGTCTTCGTCTCTATTTCTGGCACAGAGCCCTTAAAACCCTTGAAATTTCCTAAGTGATAAAGGTGTCTTTTGTTATGTTTGTGAGGTGACTTTTGGACTGCACCAAAGCCTCTTGGGGTGGTAATAATGAGGGCACGACCAGGGAGTTAGATAGACGAGTTAGCAATTTAGGGCCAAATATCAGACAAAGATTTTCTTGGATAGGTGTCATACGCACCTCTATTCAATGAATAGGAATCGTAGAACTGCACTAAAGGCATGATTTCTATCAGATGGGAAACAATGCTCACTAATTGTGAAATAAAACTGGATAAAACGTAAATGTAAGTTATATGTTTTATTTTATTTTTTAAAATTTATTAATTTATTTTTGGCTGCGTTGGGTCTTCGTTGCTGCTCACGGGCTTTCTCTAGCTGGCGGCGAGCGGGGGCTACTCTTAGTTGCGTTTCGTGGGCTTCTGATTGCGGTGGCTTCTCTTGTTGCCGAGCACGAGCTCTAGGTGCGCGGGCTCCAGTAGTTGTGGCACGCGAGTGCAGTAGTTGTGGCTCCTGGGCTCTAGAGCGCAGGCTCAGTAGTTGTGGCGCACGGGCCCAGTTGCTCCACAGCATGTGAGATCTTCCCAGACAGGGATCGAACCCGTGTCCCCTGTATTGGCGGGCGGATTCTTAGCCACTGTGCCACCAGGGAAGTCCCAGTTACATGTTTTACATATAAAATGTATAAAGTATAAACCACATATACATTGAAGAGAAATATACAGGTCTAGAGTGAATACTTTCTACCATCAAGTAGCTCATATTCTTGATAGAGAAACAGAGACATCAACAACTAGATGGAGCAATACCATAATGCTATATTAATTTGAATAAAAGATGAAGGTAAAAGTGATTAGCTCTGTTTTTTATGATCACATTCTATTTTTCCAAATATGAATCCACCATTTGCGCAGTGTTTTGAGGGTAGAGAGTTGTTTGTCGGATAGAGGAATAGATGACCTCTTAACAAAGAGCTTTACTTCTGGTTCTTGTAATCTGAGCCTCACCTCATTACAGCTCCTTAAGATGCTTTCAAACTACCAATTCTAGACCAGTTTTAACCCTGAATACTTAGACAACTTTCCTGGCAGCTGCAGATAGACATTCAATCAATGTTGGTGGAGCATCTACCAGGAAGATAGAAGATCATCTTTGGAAGATAATGTATAGGTCCCTGTCCTCAAATAGCTTAGAACAAGAATAATGCATTTAAAATGTTGCCACCAATAGAATAGAGTGTACGTTACATGTCAGATGAATGGTATAGACGTTAAGTACTAGGCCAGTTCAGAGGAGGGAAGGGTGTTTTCCCGCTGGTGTGGTCCAGCTGGTGTGATTAATCAGCATGATGCCCTGGGGGATGGTAACTGGCTCTGTTTTCTGAGGCCTTTAGTGCTGACTTAGCCATTCCAGGAGTAAACTGACTCCAGTGAAAAAGTCCCAGCCTGACTTCTTTTCTAGAAGAGCATTGGCAAGTGGACTCTCTATTGTAATTCAATGATGAACAGCTTGATACAACTGTCATGGATTGTCCTGGCTTCTCCTGGATGTGAATTAGATCCTTTTGTAAGCTGCAAAAATTCCTTAAGGTCACAAAGTACCATTCTGCTGCCTTGCTCTGCACATTATAAAAGGCTCCCTTAATTATGTACTTGGGAAAAGTACAAGGATTCTCGTAATGTATTTGTAATTCACGGTCATGTGAAGTAAGATCTGTATTTGAATTCCAATTTTGTCATTTGCCAGCTGTGTGACCTTGAAGAAGTCAGTCTTTCTGGTCCTTCCTCACTCTCCCCGCCCCCCCCCCCCCACCGCCCCCATAGATTTCTGCTTTTAATCCTGAGTATGTAAGTGTTAAATGACATCACACATTTAACCAACAGTTACCATTCAGGTTAATAAGATCCAGGATCTGTAGTTTATCCATTTTCCTTTCCTTTTTTTTTTTTTAATCAGATAATTCTTTCTGTTTCTAGTTTCCCCCTTTGGATATGGATTGCATTATACTGTTTCCAATATAATTACCTCAAGAAGGGAGACAATCAAACTTCCACCAGAGGCACCTAAAATAAGGGCTGTACCTTTAAATACCGATAGGGAGACACCCCACCTAAATTTAGTTTATCATGGTTGTGCTACGGTATAGAGATATAGGCTTCATGAAAGATTATCCAGTTAAGGATAATCATTTATTCCCTCTTCATCATTTATTCCCTCTTCAGCATTCTTTCTTTAGTTATATAGATCTCAGTTTTGAATTATTTTCCTTCTCTGTGCAGAACTTTAAAAAAAATTCTTTATCTTTTAGAGCAAATTTAAGTTTACAACAAAATTGGGAGAAATGTACAGAGATTTCCCACATGTCGCCTTGCCCCGGACAAGTATAGCATCCCTCCTTACCCACATCTACCACCAGAGTGGTACATTTGTTACAACTGATGAACCTACACTGACACATCATTGTCACACAAAATCCGTAGTTAACATTAGGGTTCATTCTTGGCGTTGGACATTCTATGGGTTTGGGCAAATGTGTAATGGCATGTGTCCATTATTGTAGTATCATACAGAGCATTTTCATTGCCTTAAAAGTCCTCTATCCTCCACCTATTGATCCTTCTCTCTGTCCTCAGCCCTTGGTAACCACTGATTTTTTACTGTCTCCATAGTTTTGTCTTTTTCAGAATGTCATATAGTTGGAATCATAGAATATGTAACCTTTTCAGATTGGCTTCTTTCACTTAGAAATATGCATTTAAAGTTTCTCCATGTCTTTTCATGGCTTGAGAGCTCATTTCTTTTTAGCACTGAATAATATTCCATTGTCTGGATGTACCGCACTTCATCCATTTACCTACTGAAGGACATCTTGGTTGCTTCTAAGTTTTGGCAATCATGAATAAAGCTACTATAAACATATGTGTGTGGGTTTTTGTGTGAGCAAGTTTTCAATTTCTTTGGAAAAATACCAAGGAGTGTGATTACTGGTTTGTATGCTAAGAGTATGTTTAATTTTGTAAGATGCTGCCAAACTTCCTTTCCAAGTGGCTTTATACCATTTTGCATTCCCAACAGCAGTAAATGACAGTTACTGTTTTCCACGTCCTCACCAGCATTTGGTATTGTCGGTGTTCTGTGTCTTAGCCATTATAATAGGTGTGGAGTGGTGTCTCATTATTGTAATTTGCAATTCCCCAATGGCATATGATGTGGAAAGCTTCTTTTAATACTTCTTTCAGGGTAGGTCTGTGAGCAATGGCTTTCCTCAGTTTTTGTTTGTTTGAGAAAATATTTCCCCTTCACTTTTAAAGGATAATTTTGCTGGATACAGAATGCTTGGTTGGGAAGATTTTCTATCAGCCCTTGAATATTTCACCCCACCTTCTTCTTGCTTGCATGGTTTCTGGTGAGAAGTCCACTTTAATCCTTATCTTTGCTCCTTTATAGGTAAGGTGTTTCCCCCCATCTTGTTTCTTTAAAGATTTTGTTTTTGGTTTACTGCAGTTTGAATACAATATGCCTAGGTATATATATTTTTTGATATTTACCCTGCTTAGTATTCTCTGAGGTCCCTGATCAATGGGTTAATGCCTGTCATTAATGTTGGAAAATTCTCAGCCACTATTACTTCAAGTATTTCTTCTACTCTGTTCTATCTTCTTCTGGTATTCCGGTTATCTATATATTACATTAAAAAAATTGTCCCACAGTTTTGGGTGTTCTGTTCCTATGTTTTTAATTCTTTTTTTCTCTTAGAGAAAGAGAGTTTGAAAAGTTTCTATCTGACCTGTCTTCTAGTTCACTGATTCTTTCCTTGGCCATGTCCAGTCTACCAATGAGACCACTGAAAGCATTCTTCATTTCTGTGCAGTTAGTTTTGATTTCTAGCTTTTCCTTTAGATACTTTCTTAGGATTTCCACTTCTATGTTTACATTATCCATCTGTTCTTATATATTTTTCACTTTTACCTTGGATCCTTTAACATATTAACCATAGTTGTTTTTAAATTCCCTGCCTAGTAATTCCAAAATGGATGTCATGTCTGAGTCTGATTCCGATACTTACTTTGTCTCTTCAGACTTTTTTTTCTTTCCTTTTAGCATGACTTCTAATTATTTTGTTGAAAGCTGGACATGATATATTGGGTAATAGAAATTGAGGTAAATAGATCTTTGGTGTGAGATTCTATGTTAAACTGGCTAGGAGTTGGGCTATATTTAATGCTACTGTAGCTGTAGGTTCTGGAGTCTTTAAACTCCCCCAGGTGTCCTTGCTTTTGTCTCCCTTGTTGTCATTGGGCTTCCCTAAGAACTCCTCCTCAGATAGTCTCCACCTTAAATTTTGTACAGCTATAATCCATCGTTATAGTAGAGTCCTGTTGGTATGGTGGTAAGTTTTGAAGGAGGAGAAGCATTCTAAAATCTTACGATTAAATCTAAGTCTTTTAGTGGATCTGTGTTTCTGAGCTGTGACCTTCACAAGCGTTTCTTAGCCCCCGCCCCATCTTTTTTTTTCACTCCTAGGTGAGACAGCAAAATTAGGGAGGGCTGGATTTGAGAAATGCAGTTTCCCCAGGTGGAATAAACCTCTGAAAAGGCATTTCCTCCAGAGAACAGGCCTTTGTTATAAAGATTGCTTGGGGTATATTTCACAATGGTTACTTTTCCTCTCCTTTTGCTGGAGCCAGAAAGGGATGTTTCTTGGCTCTTCAATGTAGGAAACTGGTGGAATCCCTGGAGGTAAAAGCGATGAAAGTGTACAGGTCCCTCTAAGACTGTGTTCCAAAGAGTTTCTCACTCAAGCTAGTGCACACTCAGCCCTGGGCAATTCATCCAAATTACCATTTAAGTGTTGCTACCAGTTTATGGCTCCAGCAACTTCAGCTTCAGGATCTTGGCAATGAGGCTCTGAATTTGCCCGTCTCTCCAGATTTCCAGTGCTAGAGATGTACACTTTGACTGTTGTATTTGAATGGACCCTCCAAGTTAGCTGAAATTTTCATATGTGTCCTTCTCACATGCAAATCAACCTTGGCTCTGAAATAACACTTGGTTTTCAAGCTTTTTGTTTAGGTTTCTTCTAGGGAGGTCTTGGGAACACAAGGAAAGATGAGCTTTGCATTATATTTTGCATCTAATGAATTCTTCAGCTTCTGTTTTATTTCTTGGGCTTATGGAAACAAGTTTTTATAATTACAGAGGGACACCCTGAAAAATCTTGTAATTCCTTATATCTGTGATTCTTAGTTTATGTTTGAGATTGAGATAAATAGGAAGAAAGCTTATGTGGCTTCAGAGGTTTTTTTCCAATAGGAGATCAGAGCATTTGGTGGTAAAAACTCTCCACTTATTCTGCTATTTTCCTCATTTTTTTTTTTTTTCCCATGGGATGTAAGCGACTGACCTATTATCGAATCAGGATAGACGGAAGAGAACTGGCCTTCTCTGTTCAGGTCTGTGCTGGCTCATGAAACCTGGAAGATTTCCTGTCCCTCTAAAAATATAAATGATATTTTTATTTCTTTATATTACAAAAACTGGAAAATAGAGATAAATAACAAGCCAATTTATTTCACAATGAATTTTCCCTTTTTATAGTACATTTCCTTCCTTCTTTTTCTTATATATGTTTTTCATATAACTGCAGTCACAGTTAACGTAACTACATAATATGGTTAATGTGACCGTGGTATCGTGAACTTCTAGTCATTCTGATATGTGGGATTTTCTACCCACAGCACCAAGAAATTCTTCAGCACCACCTGGGTGTCCTACAATTCAACTCAATTCTGACACTATCTACCCAGAGATAGCATCAGGTTCCACAGGTTAAGGGCTCAGTCCCACAAGACTGCCCTCTGCTTCAGATTCCAATCACAAGTCCAGGTTGTCACCTGTGCTTCTGACAGACTGGCTATATAGATCAGAGGTTCCCACGACCCCCTCCTTGGGTTCAATTGATTTGCTAGAGCAGCTCACAGAACTCAGGAGACGAGTTTACTCACTAGATTACCATTTTATTACAAAGGATATTAAAGGATAAGAATCAGCAGCCAGATGAAGAGATACATATGAAGGTTTTGAACAAAGGAGCTTCTGTCCCCATGGACTTTGGGGACCTGACACGGTGGCACATGAAAGCACTCTGGTTCACCAACCTGGAAGCTCTTTGTAACCCCTCTTTTTTGGTTTTTTTATGGAGGCTTCATTACATAGGCATGATTGATAAAAATCGTTGGCCATTGGTGACTGATTCTACCTCCAGCCCCTCTCTCCTGCCTGGAAATCAGGGGATGGGATTGAGAGTTCCAACCCTCTATTCATGGTTGGTTCCCCTGGCAACCAGCCACCCCAACCCCATCTTTAGGGGATTTCTAAAAGTCATCTCATTAACATAAACTCAGTTGTGGTTGGAAAGTCAGTGTTATGAATAGCAAGACACCTATTTCACCTTTATGGCTCTGAAACCATTTGAGGAACTGGGGACAAGAGACCAAATATTATAACAAAAGATGATCCCCTCACCCTTTTTTTTTTTAGTTGAAATATAGTTGATTTACAATGTTGTGTTAGTTTCAGGTGTATGGCAAAATGATTCAGTGATACATAAATATATATCTATGTTTTTCAGATTCTTTTCCCTTATAGATTATTATAAAATATTGAGTATAATTCCAAGGGTTTTAGGAGCTGCGATCTAGGAACCGTGTGCAAAAACAAAAATATGTATTTATAACTTACATAATACTGTACATCAACTAAACTTCAATTTTAAGAATTAAATTTAAAAAGTAAAATAAGATATCCCTTAAAATGTATTTATTATAAATCACAGAATCACGCATAATTAATGTTAAGAAAGCAGGATACAATTTGTCATGGGAGGCAAGAAAGGACTAGGCAACTAACTGGCCTTCTGCTCTCAATCTGTACTCACTTTGGTGCCAGAGACTTCAGGGGGGTGCAACCCAAAGGTATTTCTTTGACATGAAGTCATATTTTCTGATGGCAGTTATGGGAAATGAGATTGGAAAGGGTTAACAGATGGTTTTCAGTTCCTTCAAGAACCCTGCTGACTTTTGTACAGTAAAATAATAAAGTTCCAATTTGGGAGAAAATTTGCTACTGTGACACTAATACAGCCCCAGGCTATTAGAGGATTAGATGAGCCCAAAGCCTTATGAGCCATCAGCTGTGGCACTGGAGGGTGATTCAGCATGTCGGTTGCTGGGAGCAGAGCTGTTAATTGGAATGGGAGAGAGAGGAGCCCTAGTTTGGCAGATCAGGTTTAAATGGGTGGATTGTCTGACGGAGACTTTTTCTGTTCTCTTCTGGCTTTGTTCAGTGCTTATAGCCAGACTGTCCTGCTCCCAGATGGACGTTGCTTGCCTTGGAATGGCTTTTTTTTTTGTCGCTTTGTAGTTCCAGATTTCATAGGGCTTGGGTAAGTGAGAGGGGCAGTATAGCCTACTTTCATCATCTGACTCTGTGATTTCTCTGGAACCATATTTTACTTTCCAGCTCATTTCATTCTTCTGTCAGCATTGTCCTATGCTCCTTCCCTCCTAATCATAGAGCAGGCATTGCTGCAAGTTTATTTTCAGTACAGTTCAATTCAGCAAGTGTTTATTAGGTCCCTGATGAGATGGCAAGAGCAGAGGATGTGGTAGCCAAAGACCTAAGTTCAGAAACTGCTTTTACTACTTAGATAGATAACTTGTAAGTTTGATTAGTTCCCATTTGTTTATTTTTGCTTTTATTTCTATTGCCTTGGGAGACTGACCTAAGAAAACATTGCTATGATTTATGTCAGAGAATGTTTTGCCTATGTTTCTTTCTAGGAGTTTTACGGTGTCCTGTCTTTTTAAGTCTTTAAGCCATTTTGAGTTTATTTTTGTGTATGGTATGAGGGTGTGTTCTAACTTCATTGATTTACATGCAGCTGGCCAGCTTCCCCAACACCACTTGCTGAAGAGGCTGTCTTTTCTCCATTGTATATTCTTCCCTCGTTTGTCAAAGATTAATTGATCATAGGTGTGTGGGTTTATTTCTGGGCTCTCTATTCTGTTCCATCGATCCATTTGTCTGTTTTGTGTCCATGCCACACGGTTTTGATTACTGTGGCTTTGTAGTATTGTCTGAAGTCTGGGAGGGTTATGCCTCCAGCTTTGTTCTTTTTCCTCAGGATCGCCTTGTCAATTCTGGGTCTTTTGTGGTTCCATATAATTTTTAGGATTATTTTTTCTAGTTCTTTAAAAACAATGTAATGGGTAATTTGATAGAGTTCACATTAAATCTGTAGATTGCTTTGGGTAGTATGGCCATTTTAATAATATTAATTCTTCCAATCCAAGAACATGGAATATCTTTCATTTCTTTGAGTCATCTTCAATTTCCTTGATCAATGTTTTATAGTTCTCAGCATATAAGTCTTTCACCTCCTTGGTCAGATTTATTCTTAAGTATTTTATTTTTGGATGCAATTTTTTTTTTTTTTTTGCGGTACACGGGCCTCTCACTGTTGTGTCCTCTCCCGTTGCAGAGCACAGGCTCCGGACGTGCAGGCTCAGCGGCCATGGCTCACGGGCCTAGCCGCTCCACGGCATGTGGGATCTTCCCGGACTGGGGCATGAACCCATGTCCCCTGCATTGGCAGGCAGACTCTCAACCACTGCACCACCAGGGAAGCCCTGGATGCAATTTTGAAAGAGATTTTTAAAAAACTTTCTCTTTCTGATATTTCATTGTTAGTGTAAAGAAATGCTACAGATTTCTGTATGTAGTAACTCTTTCTTCTGATGGCTACCTCTTGCATTTATTACTATTTGCTGACTTTTCCATTTTATACAAAAATCTGTTGACTTCCTATCATAGAAGATGTGAATTTATCTCTATTTCATCTCTTTTCCTAAACAACCCCTCCCCACCACCATATTAGTTTCCTGCTACTGCTATAACAAATTACCACAAACTTAGTGGCTTGAAACAACAGAAAAAAATGTATTCTTTCATATTTCCATAAGTCTAAAATTAGTATCACTGGGCCAAAATCAAAATGTTGACAGGGCAGCACTCCCTTCAGAGGCTCTGGGGGAGATTCTATTCCTTGCTTCTTTTGGCTCCTGGTGGCTGCCAGCATTCCTTGGTTTGTGACCATATCACTTTGATTTAAGCCTCCATCTTCATACTGTGCCTTCTCCTCTGTGTGTCTGTCTGACCTCCATATGGCTCCCTTTTATATGGATACATGTGATTACATTTAGGACCACCAGGTAATCTGGGATAATTTCCTCATCTCAAAATCCTTAATTTAATCACACCAAACAAGGACCTTTTTCTTTTTCAAATCAGGTCACAGTTACACGTTCCAGGGATTAGGGCCTGATGTCTTTGGGGGACATTATTCAGCCTTCTTCATCAGCTGCATTCATTACGGATTAATTGGATGTTTTGCTCAACTAATATTTTGTGCTGACAGTTTTTCTTATGATTATGTAGATATTGTGCACAGCTGAACCATGTAGTATACTATGATGGCATTTCTTTTTTTTGTGTGAACTTTCTTATTTATTGTAATTTATAAAAAACATGGTTTAAACAAAATTTTTTTAAACATTTTTATTGGGGTATAATTGCTTTACAATGGTGTGTTAGTTTCTGCTTTATAACAAAGTGAATCAGTTATACATATACATATGTTCCCATATGTCTTCCCTCTTGCATCTTCCTCCCTCCCACCCTCCCTATCCCACCCCTCCAGGCGGTCACAGAGCACCGAGCTGATATCCCTGTGCTATGCGGCTGCTTCCCACTAGCTATCTACCTTACGTTTGGTAGTGTATATATTGCTCACCATGTGTTTTCTTTGGAGGAAACCATTTTTGATTTGTGGGGTTTTTTAAATTAGTTTTCTAGGTGCTCTTCACCAAGTCAGTCTCAACCTTTCTCACAGAATCATGAAACTCCCCTCAACCTGGATAAGCATATGAGGGGCTCCTCGTCACTCTCCTCTTTTTTAACTGGATGCTCCAGTCTGGGCTGGCCGCTCTGTTGTGTGGCATAGCTATCATCTCAAGACTTCTCTCTACCATTGTCCTCACTTTTCCTTGATCCCTTGCTTGTGCTGGAGCCTCTGTCTCTTGGAGCCCATGTCTTTTCTCTTCATGGTTTTCTTCCTTGTTTTGATAGAGTAAATCATGGGGTGGGTTTTTTAAGTGCCTGAAAGATAACAGTTTGGAGATCCTTTATTTCTGAAAATACCTTTATTCCACCTTCATCTTTGATTAATAGTTTGGGTATATGATCAAGACTGTACCAAACAAATCCCAGAATGCTCTGGGGGTTGGTTTCCAGGGGTCACTCCTGGTACCAAGTCCTATATCAGCCAGGTTTCAATCAGAAAAGAGAAACCACATTACGTACTTGAAAGAGATAATTTAATATAAGGATGGTAAAATGGGTGCTGGAGAACTGAAAAAGTGAAAAAGGGCCCCGAAGGAAACACAAAGATAATAATTGTAGGAAGAGGTAGCATACTTAGGGCAATGAAGGGAAGGTGTTGGGAGCCTTAGATCCAGAAGCTTGAAGGAGGAGCCTCATGGTGTTAAGATCCAGACCTCAGATGAAGAGGTGTGGCCAGCCAGTGCTGAGCTCTCTGAGGGGTAGCACGAGATTGGTTCTGGAGTTCTAGGAAAATAAAATACCCAAAGCCTGGAGAGTGATCAGCTGCCCCAGCCAGGGTAAGGGCTGATGATGCTGATGGGAGTAGAAGGAAACAGGAAAGAGCCTGTACTCGTCCCTTCTCCAGAATCCCAGTCTCCCTCTCTGCCACCTATTGACAGACTCTAACAGGAAGCCAACTAGCGAAGGAGAAATGTGTGGCAGAGTCCCAGCTGTGGGGAGATTGAGGTTAAGGGGAAAGCTCAAAACCCAGCACAGTTGTCTTCCTGCAACTGGTGTTGCTAGAAGTTTAGAATCTTCTCTGTAACCTTGGTGTTATAAAATTTCACTTAAAGTACCGTTGAGTGGATTTTTCTTTCAATGACTGAGTTAGGCATTGGTGGGTCCTTTCAATCTGGAAACTATATTCTGTTTTAGAAAAATGTCTTACATTACTACTTTGGTCATTTTAGCCCCTCTATTTTCTTTATCTTTCTAGAATTCATACTGTATATCTCCTTTACCTCTTTGATTGTCTAATTTTCCTATATTCTTGTCTTGTGTTTCTTTTTTTCTTCTTGTGATGCTCATTGTGAGATTTTTCTCAACTTTCTATTCTAACCCTTTTAAGTTTTAAAATTTCTACTAATATATTTTTAAATTTCCAAGACCTCTTTTTTAATCATCTTGTCTTCTTTTTTAAATGGCACTCTGTTCAACAACAAATAGCACTCTTCATAGATCTTGATCTTGTTTCGTCCTTTCTTATGTCTCTTATGCTATATTAAATATATTTAAAATTGTTTCTTCTATAGCACTTATTGTCTTTCTCGGTCTGTCTGTTATGTTATAGGCTTTCCTCAAATCTCTGATACTGATTTGCCATCCTTTTGAAGGACCAAGTACTCAAAGGCTGAATGGAAGAGCTGTGTGTGGGGACAGGGCTCTCTGATCGCTGAATCTCGCTATAGGATACTCAAGTAAGAACCTGGGTAATTACTTTGTAATCGAACAGCAATATCTATAGGTATTTTTGGTCCGCCTCCCCACGCCCCCATCCTTGGACCTGTCAGGTTGCACAGAGAGGAGCTTTTTAGTTTCCAGCCGGGCGCTGTATCCTGGTTGCCTTCTCTGAGAGTTAACTAGGGAAGGTGGAGATGCCCACCATTCATGACTCATCTTCTATCAAAAGCTCCTGTGTTCTATGCAGTGTCTCCCTCCTTCCCATAACCGTGCCTAGTATTCCTGTTTCCAGAGCTTCTTTGTCTACTCTGTTCGGAGAATAAACCTCCCCTCCTCTTCCAGGATAGGAGATGGCGTGATGTTGGCTGTACACGCTGGGCGAGACCTGGGAGTCTATCTGTTCCTTGCACAGACTCCCAACCAGTTCTTCTCTTTTCCTCACTCTGGCCTTTGGAGGCTCCTGCTGCCACCAAGTGCTGAGCTTTTGGAGCAGCCTTCTCCCTCCAACAGAGAGATGTGAGAGCATACTACCCCGTCAGGACTGAAAACCGGCAGGCTCAAGCATATTTCAGTTGGAAAAGATATTGTAGGAAGTTTACTAAATACTTGTTCTACTGCAGTGAGAAGGTTTTATGATATAAGCATTCCAAGGAGCCCCCTTTTAGCTCCACTTTACACACTCACTCAGGACAACTGGGTGTGGACAGATCTTGGACCAATTATGTGCTGCGCACCACGTTCTTCCTGCCTTGCTTTAAGCACGCAGGTGACGCTCACATCCTCCGTGAAGCCTTCCTGACTATTGCAGTTCACACTTCCGTCTTTCTTTCTGGTTCTAACTATCCAGGGTGCTGATCCCTAGGCTTCCCTGGGACATGTTCTCACCTTGCTGTCTAGTATGATTTATTCATTGTTTAGGTATTTACCACCTTTGCCCTGCACGGATGGTGGGTACTTTGGGGGGATGGTGGAGCCGAATTCCGCTTGTTTGTATCCCTCCATTCTGTGCAGAGTGTCTTCTTACACACACACACACACACACACACACACACACACCCTCCCCTTACTTCAACCAGCAGTTATTTGATTATGAATAAATAATGACTGAGGGGAATATTAGTATCACACGTATATAGTTCTTTATAAAAAACCTTCGCATGCTTTATGCCACTTAATTTTCATAATTGGGGAGGAGGATGTGTTGTACCTTTTTGTTTTGTTTTGTTTTGCGGTATGCAGGCCTCTCACTGTCGTGGCCTCTCCCGTTGCGGAGCACGGGCTCCGGACGTGCAGGCTCAGCGGCCATGGCTCACGCGCCCAGCCGCTCCGTGGCACGTGGGATCTTCCCGGACCGGGGCACGAACCCGCGTCCCCTGCATCGGCAGGCAGACTCTCAACCACTGCACCACCAGGGAAGCCCTGTGTTGTACCTTTTTGATGGCTGAAAACACAGAGGCTCAGAGAGGTGAGATAACGTGCAGGACTGGCAGCCACGTCTTTCCTTATGACAATCAAATACTCTTTATTTTGGACACAAATATTCTTAGCAACATTATTTGTAATAGGCCTAAACCGGAAACAACCAAAATATCTAACCATCTGAAGATGAATGGATGAACAAATGGTGGCAAACCCATACAATGGAGTACTACCCTGCAATGAAAAGGAATGAATGATTGATACACATGTGGATAAATCTCAAGATAATTATACTGAAAGCAAAAAGCCAAACAAACAAAGAGTGCATCCTGTAGGGTTCCACTTATATAAAACTCTAGGAAATGCAAAATAGCATATAGCCACAGCAGATCCTGTGATTGCCTGGGGATGGGAGTGAGAGTCAGACACTCTTTGCCATGCACTACAGCTGACTCTCTCACAAAAGGAGGGCTGGCAGACCCTCACCCCACCTGCTCACAGAGGGGCAGCCTTGGCCCTGGCAGCACACGAGTAGGTAAGTGACCCGACGAGGCTGGCAGAGCCCAGGTGTCTAGTCTCCCAGTCACCTTAGACCCTGCTTCTTCTCAGACCAATGTGGGATTGTTTTGTCATAAAAATACAAGTGTAGTCATAAAACATGTCTCTGTGGGAGAAAAAAGTTCCCAGGCCTAGGAATGTGTGTGTGTAAATGTGAGACAAGCTAAGACAGGTGTCACCCCCTTCCCTCCCCTAGCCTGGGGCCAGGGTGGCCAGGTGTGAGCTCACACTAACCTACAACACGAGGGAAGCCCTGAAAGGCAGATGGCATCTGATACCTTCTGTATCAGGCTTAGAACAGTTTCCCAAAAGCTTTGCATTCTCTGGGTCAAGAGCTCTGTTCCCCCCCCCCCCCCAAACACATGTGTATTTCAGCAGAAATTCAATCCCTGGGGTTCCAACTCCTTCACACTTACATCAGTTAAAATAGCATTTCTGAAGAGACATGTGATCCTGCAGAAGTCTCTGGAGACTAAGCCCAGCTTGGTAGCCCTTCTCATTCTTGACCTTAAACCAAAAAAGAGGAAATCACATTTCGTTTTCTAGATCAACTTGACAAAGTCTTTCCTTTGGATTGGCCTGGATTGAATCTTCTGCTCTCATGGATTCTTTTGCCACATTGTCATATCGCTTTGCCTGATGGGAGCAGCTGTCAGACCCCAGGCTGTGGCCAGTGGGCTGTGTCCCTGAGTCCCAATTGCCTGGTTCCTCCATAGAGCTGACCCGAGGGAGACTAGGGCTCTCTGCACCAGGTCAGGTGAGTTGTAGTTCCCGAAGCATCCTAGAGGTTATCTTTCACTTCCTTGCTCCCCCTTCTAGAGATGAAGAAACTCATGCCCTGGGGGCAAGTGTCTTCCTAGGATCACAGAGATAATGAATAGAGATTCCCATTTTTTTAGGAACCGAAACTGCCAGACATCATGCTAAATGTTCTACATTGATTATCTTATTTATCTTGTTCAGTAATTCATTACTAAGTCACTGTTAGCCCCATTTTACTGATGGGAGAAATGAGGCAATTTGTCTAAAGTCACAGCGCTTCCGTGGCAGGATGGAGATTGGAACCATGTGCCCACGTTTGTGTGTTTCTCTCAACAAATGTGCTATTTGGTTCCTGCAGGACTTGGGGGTGGGAAGAGGAGGCAAGAACCCAAGCCTCTCCACACCTGTCCTCTCATGTGTTTCTTGGTTTTGACATTCAGAATATTTTATGTAACCACTAGACTTCAGTGTATATGTCTAGTTCCTAAAAACTTGAAGCTATTTTCGCCTGACTTTGGTGTTGTGAGAACTAATACTAGGTGATGTTGTTGATTTAGCTTTCCATGCAGTTGTTTTCTTTCTAACCAAGTCTAGCCCCTCCATATCTCTTCTGTTCATATCTTCCACCTCTTGTTGGCACCCAGTTCTCTCTTCCTTTTAGAAAGTTTCAAGAAAGGATCTACTCTTGGTGATTGATCACTCAGTGTAAACTTCAGCCACTCGAGACTTCTGCTGGGGGTATTTGTCTTATTCCTGATGGTGGAATGGAGAGATTTCAAGGAAGAAGGAAAAAAGCAAGGACATGCCACTCACTGGGATGTATTTTGTGTCAGCTATTGTGCTAGATGCTGTTACATAACTTTACTTATAAAACACTTCCTTTCCTCCTCCCCGTTTTTAACAGATAAGGACACTGAAGCTTAGAGATGTTAAATAACTTGCCCCCAGTCCTCAAGTGGTGACTTCTATTTGTGGGATTCTTTCCACTGTACCATCAGCTAGAAGGGGAGGATTTTGAGGGTGATCATGTTGGGAGGGAGGGGCTTCTCTGCGTCCTTGGATCAACTGTGAGAGGCTGACCTCTACTGGAGCACATAGCACTTGAACATGAAAAGGGAGAAATAATTTTCTTAGCCTCAAGTGATATATTCTCACATTTTGGAGAGGAATCTATTTAACATAGCTATGGCAAATGCCTTCTACCTACGAAATACTGCCCTAACTGAAAAGGTAAAGCAAATATAAATCAATGGGCCTGTGTAAGTAACAGTAGGAACAAGCGTCCTACACCTGGTGTGGCCAGCTTCACCAGGGAGGTATTTCCAAATAGTGAAAGACAAGACTCTTCTCGAAGGACTGGAAGACTCTGGTTTAGCCAAAGAGCAGCCCTTCACTAGGTATATCCTTCTCATATCATACTCCATGTGTTATAATATGCACATCTGCATTCTGTGTCATTATTTTTGTCCCCTTGTCCATTTTTTTTCATGCAACATTGATTCTTTAAACAGCCGTGTTCTCTGAGAATCACATAAAATGGATTTGAGACACAGAGAGCTGACTCTTATGAATGTTTTATTTACTTATCTGTCATTCTTATCAGTGGCCTTCTCCCCTGTCTCTGGTTACCTTTTTCACTTAGCTGGCCAACTGAGAATTAGATGAAGGATGGAAATAAATTGGCAGATTGCCTTAGCTGCTAGACAAGGGTTCTTTCTTTCTGTGGTTTAGATTCACAAAGGGTTTTGTAGGCATTGGAAGTTGGTACAAAGCAGCATGGTCTAAAGGTTGCAGCCCAGAAGCATAAACGAAGAAGTCAGGTTCGTTGGCTTCATGCTGCCAGTTTTTGATGTGATGAAATCACTTGTATCTTTTTTTTTTTAATTGAGGTATAGTTGATTTATAATGTGATAGTCTCACGTGTAAAGCAAAGTGATTCAGTTATCTATTATCTATGTATCTATCATCTATCTATCTATGTATCCATCTATTTTTTTCACATTCTTTTCCATTATAGGTTATTGCAAGATACTGAATATAATTCCCTGTGCTATGCAGTGGGTCCTTGTTGCTTATCTATTTTATATATAGTCGTGTGTATCTGTCAGTCCCATACTCCTAATTTATCCCTCACACCCTTTCTCCTCTGGTAACCATAAGTTTGTTTTCTGTCTGTGAGTCTAGTCATTTATACTTCTTGTCCCTTTCCGGCACTTGGAAAAATTATTTGGAATTATAGTTGATTATTATTATTATTTTACATTTTATTTGGAAGCTAGTGCTAACTGACCAGAGAATGTGTCTACTGCAGTTGTGTAGCACTCAGCCTGAATGGCATCATTTAGCAGCTGGGGATCATGTACAAAATCACTCTGCATATAAAAGAAGCACTTCTCTATTAATTTCTAATGTTTTATTGTGCTTGTCTTATTACAAAAGTATTTCATGCAGAAAATTTGAAAAGTACAGATAAGCAACAAATAAATACATAAAAACCACTTGAATCCTTTCACCCAAAGATCTCCACTGACAACATTTTATATTATTCTTTATGCTTTTTAAATGCATCTTTTAACACAAGCAATACTATGCTATTCACAATATTTTTTGAATTCCTTTTTCTTTCAGCAATATATCTGAATATCATTCCATGTCATAAAAATCTTCTAGAATATCGTATTTCATGGTTCCTAAGTATGTGGTTCATATAGGAATATCATAATTTATTTAACTATTTTTTAGGAATATTTAATTTATATCCAACATTCTGTCATTTTGTCACATTTTTGCTCTAACCATCTTTGTTGCTAAGACTTTGTGAACATCCATGCTTTATTCTTTAGATCAAAGTCTAAGGGTATAAAAAATTTAAGAGTTTTGATATTTGTTGCCCAACTGATCCCAAGAAAGTTGTATCAGTGTGTACTGCTACCCATCAAATCATACTTGGGAAAATAGTAGGTGATCGGTTATTTTAAAATTTTGCCAATTTGATAGACTAAAGTAGTGTCACATATGTATCTAAGTTTCTTTGGTTATTACTGAAATCTAACAGCTTTTGGATTTTTACAATATACTACTGATTTTTTAACCTTTAAAAGCTCTTTATTTTAATTTGTGTATATTTACATTAAGAATACATAAAGCATGGTTCTGAAGACAAACCGACTGGGGTCCAGCCCAAGCTCTGCCATTGCTGGTCATGCTTAGAAAGACCTACATTCAAGACCATATTAATATTAACTCCTATTTTTTCCAGGTACTTTGGAGTTTAATTTTCTGTACTTCTACATTTTAAAAAACTACGTTAAAAGGGCTTCCCTGGTGGCGCAGTGGTTAAGAATCTGCCTGCCAGTTCAGGGGACACGGGTTTGAGCCCTGGTCTGGGAATCTCCCCCATGCCATGGAGCAACTAAGCCCGTGCGCCACAACTACTGAGCCTGCGCGCCTAGAGCCCGTGCTCCACAACAAGAGAAGCCACCACAATGAGAAGCCCGCGCACCGCAAGGAAGAGTAACCCCCGCTCTCCACAAGTAGAGAAAGCGTGAGCACAGCAAACAAAGACCCAGTGCAGCCAAAAATAAATAAATAACAATAAGTAAACTTTAAAAAAAGAAAAAAACTATGTTAGTGGCTTGGTTGCTTATTCTCCAGCACCCCCCTCCAGATCCATTTCCTGTCCTTTTCCAGCTGCTCTGTGCCACAGGGGCTGCAGGAATGGGTTGCACCAGTGGGCTGTCTTGCCTTCTGGCTTTGGTTGGGTCCACCTAACGGCTGGCGGTGGACGGAAAGGGAGAGGCTGGAATATTCTATTGCAGAGAACAGCATGTGTTAGGCTGAGGACTTTGGATTTAAAACTATACCTAGGGGGAAACTGAGAAGGCTTTTAGGCAGAGGAGGAAGAGGATCAACAATCAAAGTGGTTGGGCTTCCCTGGTGGCACAGTGGTTGAGAGTCTGCCTGCCGATGCAGGGGACACGGGTTCGTGCCCCGGTCCGGGAAGATCCCACATGTCGCGGAGTGGCTGGGCCCGTGAGCCATGGCCGCTGAGCCTGCGCGTCCGGAGCCTGTGCTCCGCAATGGGAGAGGCCACAACAGTGAGAGCCCCGCGTACCGCAAAAAAAAAAAAAAAAAAAAAAAAATCAAAGTGGCAAATTAAGACAATTTGGTGGCACTGGGCAGGCTCGCGGAAGGCTGAAGTCATAAAGCGCCACGGGAATGCTGGAATTACAGTAATGAGGCTCAACTTGTATAGTTGGCCACGGGGGAGGAAAATCATAAAGAACTGATTTAAAAGACACTTCTAAAGAAAATGGACTGGTCTTAGGGGGTGTAAGGAATTGAAGAGTAGCACTGTTGCCTTTCTAGTGTGACATCCCACTTGGATCTTTGCAGGGAGAACCTACCTAGTGGCTAATAAGGAGAACAGCTTCCTTTATCATCTTGTTACTAAAGCCAAACAATGTTTGTGTATTTTCTCTTTTGTTTGATTTCCAGGCTTTAGAATATTTTAATTTCCTGAGAACATATACTTAAAATAACAACGACTAACTTTTTTTCCCTTAGTACTTACCTATTATCTCATTTAATATTTTTATTCCTAGTTGGCCTAAATGTTATTGCATAATCAGTTGAAAATCCTAATTGGGAGGCCGCCTGGAATAGAGAAGAATATGGGCTGGGAGGCAATCAGAGTCGGTGCCAAGCAAAGTGGGGCATCTATGTGTGTCTTTCCTCTTAAAGACTCTCCAGCTGCTCGTGTACAGTCCTTTGGTAACTTCTTTATCCTCTGAATACTTTACTTGAAAATACGATTTCATCTGGGTGTAAAGTATGTGAAAATGTGGGAAGGAGAGAGAATTTAGTTATAATACTTTGAGATATATGGTAGATCTGGACTTCGTTGCCATTGGCGCTGCTTTCTCTTAGGCATTTACCAAGTTACTAGTTTTGGTCTAATCATTGAGCAATGGTCATTGTATCGACTAGTCACATCGAAAGTGATTTTAGATATCATGTAATCCAATCTCTTCATTTTGCCCCCAAGGAAACCAAAATTCAAATCCCCCCTCTTCATCCCTTGGTCTCCTCACACTGGAAATCTTTCACTTTCTGGGAATCAGCTCCATTAAATGCTACTGATGTTTGGATAACTTGGAGGCCCCTGGCAAAATGTGATGACCCTCATCATGAGCCCTTGGTCTCTCCTCCAGCTCATTGGTGATTTCTTCATGTTGTCAGCTCCTATTCAGATTTTATATTTGCTTTTACTTCTGAGGGTGTTGATTTGGGTGACGACTAGAGCACATTGGGGCTGGGTAAGGAGCAAGTGACCTTAGCTCAGCGGGGTTCAATAGAAGAAATGGAGAAAGAGGTACACCTGTGACCTGTTGGGCAAAAAGGCAAGGTTGTATCTGGACAGGACCCTCCACGTAGCAGAAATTCTGTGGGAGTAACTCGTTTTCAATAGAAAAACCCCTGTGGGACTGGAATGCTATTCTCTTTTCCATGTTTTTAGATGTTCCTCTTTGTATATTTCTTCATTCTCCAAATTTTCTGTCATGAATGTCTAACTTTGGTATCCAGAGAAATTAATTTTATTTGTATGTATCTATATCACAATTTCTAAAGGAAATAAAATGCTTGGGGGAAGCAGCTTTGAAAACTTTGTAGACAGTTTTCAAGAAGATTGAAATGGAAGCCCTAAACAGCATTTCCTAAAGTGTTTTGTGGGAAGCGGTCTTGGAAGAAACGTTGCCTGGCCAAATACCCTTGGAGCGATGTGGTTCAGCCTCTTCTTGGAGAATTATAATGCCCATTAAGGGCTCTGGAACTTTCTGCAGGAAAAATGAAACAAAACACGAAATTCTGTTTCAATTCTTTTAACTCAGTGTTTCAAAACGTATCTGACTTAAGACTACTTTTTGTGCCTTAACATTCCAGCAAAACCAATTATTTTTTGAAACGCGCTTTGGGAGGGCACCCTTAAGAGAGTTCCACAGAAACTCTTTTCGAAGCCCCGTGGGTCTCAGAATAAGCCTTTTGGAGTCTGAGGCAACCAAATCATGATGTCTCTTCTTTCCTCTGTTGTTGTCTGGGTGTCCGTCAGTTAAAGTGGATATTAGAGCTTGCCTTGAAGGGGAAAAGAAGCCCTAAAACCACAAAGCTTGGAGTAGGAGGGGGAGTGTCTTAATGGGGGAAGGTCAGACTTAAGGCCTATTGGCAGGGATACCCTTGCATCGGTGTAGCTGGAAGGGTCTCCCCTTCTCATTGGCCGCTAACTTCCTAAGTCACAGCCCAGGAGTCTGGTTGCAGCCACTTCCCCAGCCAGGAGGGGGCGCCTCTCTTCTCTGCTGGAGGCCCCAGGGAGGTGACATCTGCATGTATTGTACTGGGTCCATCCTATGTGTACAGCAGCCTTCTAGGCACCCTGGGGTGGCCAAAGGAGACAGCTTCACTCCTACCTTACAAAGCTGGCAATCTAAGTTGAGAAGATGAGGCACGTCCGTATAAAGTGTCAGAAAATATAAGGTTATCATATTGTGCTTTGTCGTGTGATACAGATTTTAAGGTATTGTAGGCATTTAGAGAAGAAGAGGACATCAGTGAGCTTGGGGTGATTAGACAGACTCTCCCAGGATGTGGCAAGTAGGGACAGAGGGATGAATAGAATTTGAAAAGGTAGATGAGAGGGGAAGGCAATCATGCAGGGGAAAAGCCTGGAAGAAGCACATGATTTGTCCAGGGGCAGCATTACCACGTCCCATTAGGAAGCCCCCAGGCCACTCTGAAAGGTGCTATACTCAGCAGAAAGGCCTCAGCACCTCCTCCACGCCTTCTTCCCTGGCCACCCTAGTCTCTTCTCTGCTGTGGCAGTTGTGGTTGAGTAGCTGGTCCACACTTCACAGTTCTGGGCTTGCGTTTATGTCCTGTGAATGTATCTTGTTTCCTCGTTAGGCCTAAGAGCATTTTGAAGGCGTGAGCACAATGGTCTTATTCTCTGCGTCCCCTTTCCCTCCTGCCCGTTGGCCTAAAGCGTGTCGCACGATGCTTAGAATAGATCATGCACTTAGTAGATGTCTGTGGATGGATCTGCTGGATTCTGAATAAAACCTGTGGCTTAGACGCACATCTACGACCTCATTACGTCATCAGTGACTGCTGGTGTCTCCATTGCACTGGGGGTCGAAAAGGGGATGGGGGAACCCCACACACTCCAAGGTGGTTAGAGAACCTCATCTGAAATCTCTTTTGAGGCTTAAGAGGCCTTTGCTGGCTCAATTCAGTGTAACAGTAAGCATTTGCTGAGTCCTAGCCTCAGTCTAGTTTGGTGTGTGGATGTGTGTGTGTAGCAGTGGGAGTGGAAGGGGAAGAATAAAGGGCAAAGACGATGTGGCTGTCTTCCTACCCTCAAGAGGCTTACACTCTGGTAAGAAGAACCAGGGTCCGCACCATCACCTAGAAAGGAGCTGCCAGCCAGCCTTTAAGGCTGTAGGGGTAAGAGGTGCCCCTTCAGTTACCTGTAGATTGTTACTTACTGTTCAAGAAAGATGGGTCAGGGGTCTCTTCTGTTGCTTTCCGCAGAGCCTCTTTTCTCATTGATGCTGACTAGCCTGCCAGCACGCTGGCCTTATCCCGCCTCTCCTCGTGCCCTGGGGCAATGACAGGAGGGTGCCACAGCTTCTTGGCAATTCCAGAGCAGCCCCTGTACCTCCAGGCACCGTCCACCAGAGGGTGCAAAACAAATGAAACACCCTTCATCGTGGTCTATTCAGCTTATCAAACCCGAAATTGGACAGCTGAGGAGAGAACTTCGTTTCCGGGAATTTTCCAGTTCTGAGTTCAGCCAGAAGGGTGTGAAACTGCACCCTTGAGACCCGAATAGAACATTTGGAGTAGACTTAGAAATTAAAAACGTGTGTGCGTGTGTGTGTGTAAAGAGGTCTTCTTTGTAGGCGGAAAGGAAGCACTTGCCTACATGTGGAGTCTGGGAGACCTCCTGCCCTCACCCCAGATATTCTTCCACCTCCTGGCTCAGTGCTAAACTTTCATGCCACAGAATCGTAAAGGTGTTCAGGTATTAATACTCTAGGGAGGAGTAATAATGCCTCATATTTATTTAGAGCCTTGCATGTACTTTCATACTTATGATTTCGTTACACCTTTATAACAACCCCGTGAAGCTGGTGATGTTATTATAGTTGTTTTATGGATGAGGACACCTAGGGTCAGAGATAGTAAGAGTCCCGAGGTTACACACTTGGTCAATGATAGAGCTGCTATAGATCAAATGGACATCTTCAAGGGTCAAATCTCTTGTTCTTTTTCACTCCACTGGGCTGAATTCTCTCTTTAAATGATTGGAATCTGATTTTTTTGAAAAGTAGGTGGTGAGAGGGAGAAGGAAGGGGAGAGTGGAGAGAGCTGAGCTCTTGACAGAGCAGAAAACGGGCAATCTAAGGGAAGACTGGGCACCCAGAGACAAGATGTGCTTCTTCAAGTTTTCTTAGGCCAGTTTGTGTGTGTGTGTGTGTGTGTGTGTGTGTGTGTGTGTGTGAGAGAGAGAGAGAGAGATAGAGAGGCATACTCACGTATACATACATGAACACAGAGTAAGTATCACCTTATAGAGATGATGCCCTGGACTCTTGTGGTTGCAGTGAAACAGATGAGAAAATAAAATCGTAGGAGCTTCCCTGGTGGCGCAGTGGTTGAGAGTCCGCCTGCCGATGCAGGGGACATGGGTTCGTGCCCCAGTCCGGGAAGATCCCACCTGCTGTGGAGTGGCTAGGCCCGTGAGCCATGGCTGCTGAGCCTGCGTGTCCAGAGCCTGTGTTCCACAGCGGGAGAGGCCACAACAGTGAGAGGCCCGCGTACCGCAAAAAAAAAAAAAAAAAAAAAAAAAAAATCAAGTTGTAAACAAGAAGTAATAGAAAATAAGCAGATGAAAGCTGTTTCCCTGTTAAATCAAGGTTGCACCAATACCCCAGTACAGCAGCCCATGCCAACCGAGGAAACGTGGTTTCCATGCCCTTGCCTGACCTCCTCTCTGAGCTGCCTGTGCACTTGCCCTTCTGGGCCACATAGGCAGCACGTTGTGAGCCCATCATCATACCTGCTCTGCATCTCTCGTTCTTGCCTTTCCCCCAGCCCCCGACAGAACCTGCAAGACTGTCACAGCCCTTAGAGCCTGCCAAGTGAGCACAGATCCTTGAGAATCATCTGTGCTAAATATATTAGTGAATGCTAATGAGTTAATGGGTTGCTTAGCTAAGATTTTATTTTATTCAAAGCATTATACACAATTTAAAACAAAGCAACATGGAGGTTTTAGGCACTGATGCTGGTCAGGTCTTCAAGGTTGCCAAGACTCCTCAGGATCTTGCACACCACACCGTTTGTCTGTGCAGTCAGCCCATGGAGTCAGCTTTGTAGCCTGCCCTTAGAAATGTTTTCTGTTAAGGGGTTATATCTAACCAGGCAAAGTCATTCCTATCTTCTCTCTTCTTTCCCACTTTAGTGCTCCTAGTCTAGTTAAGATTCCTAGGACGTCCAACCAGATTATTGCAATAATCTCCTATGGCCCATAGGAGATTCCTTGTACTTTCATCCTAGAGGGTGGCTGCTGGAAGATTTTTTTTTTTAATTTATTTTTGGCTGTCTTGGGTCTTTGTTGTGGTGCGCGGGCTTCTCATTGCAGTGGCTTCTCTTGCTGTGGAGCACGGGCTCTAGGTGTGTGAGCTTCAGTAGTTGTGGTGTGCGGGCTCAGTAGTTGTGGCTCATGGGCGCTAGCGTGCAGGCTCAGCACTTGTGGCGCACGGGCTTAGTTGCTCCGCGGCATGTGGGGTCTTCCCGGACCAGGGCTCGAACCCATGTCCCCTGCATTGGCAGGCAGACTCTTAACCACTGTGCCACCAGGGAAGCCCCGGAAGATGTTTTATACAACTTAGGTGGGTTGTTTTACTTTTCTTCTTGAAAATCTTAAATACCTCCCCCTATTTCTTTTTTTTAACAATGGCTTTATTGAGATATCATTCACATACTATAAAATTTACCCATTTAAGCTGCATGAATCAATGGTTTTTAGTGTATTCACAGAGTTTTGCAAGTATCACCACTGTAATGGACTGAATTGTGTACCCCTGAAACTCATATGTTGAAGTCTTAACCCTAGTACCTCAGAATGTGACTGTATTTGGAGATAGGGCCTTTAAAAGCTAAGTAGCATAAAATGAATTCATGTGGATGAGCCCTAATCTGATATGACTTGTGTCCTTATAAGAGGAGGAAATTAGAACACAGACAACCTGAGGGGCTAACACATGAGGACACAGAAGTCAAAGAGAGAGGCTTCATAAGAAACCAAACTTGTTGACACCTTGATCTTGAACTTCCAGCCTCCAGACTGTGAGAAATAAATTTTTGTTGTTCAAGCCATCCAGTCTGTGTATTTTGGTTTTGTTGACTTTTTCCTATAGTTTTTCTATTCTCTACATCATTTATTTCCACTCATATTATTTCTTTCCTTCCTTTTGCTTTGAGCGTAGTTTACTCCTATTTTCTCATTTCTTATATCAAAGGTTAAGCTACTGAATGGAGCTCTTACTTTTTTAAAAAACAATATATGTATTTACAAACACAAATTTTTTTCTAAACACTCCTTTAGTTATATCCCATAAGTTGTGGTACGTTGTATTTTTGTTTTCATTTGTCTCAAAGTATTTTGTTTCCCTGTGATTTCTGCCTTGACTCATTGGTTGTTTAGGAGTGTGTTGTTTAATAGCCATATGTTTGTACAATTCCCAAATTCCCTGTTACTGGTTTCTAATTTCATTCCACTGTGGTCAGAGAACATACTTTGTATGATTTCAGTACTTTTAAGTTTGTTGCCGCTTGTTTTATAGCCTATCATATGTTCTATTCAGGAGAATATCCTGTCTGTGCATAAGAAGAATGTATATTCTGCTGTTGTTGGGTGGAGTGTTCTAAAGCTGTCTTTAGGTCTAGTCAGTTTATAGTGTGTCCACATTTTCTACACTCTTGTTGATCTTCTGTGTAGTTGTTTTAGCCATTATTCCAACTGGGGTATTGAAGTCTCCAGCTGTTATTGTTGAATTGCATATTTCTCCTTTAATTCTATCCATTTTTGCTTCATGTATTTTGGGGGCTCTGTTGTTAGATGCATATATAATTGTTATATATTCCTGATCACTTAAGTCTTTTACAGTTATACAATATCCTTCTTTATTTCTAGTAACTTTTTTGTTTTAAAGTCTATTTTGTCTCAGAGGCGTTATGTCTTATAGACACAATACTGGCAATCTAGCTTTCTTAGAGTTGCAATTTGCATGATATATTTTTTTCTATCCCTTTTCTTTCAAACTGTTTGTATATTTGAATCAAAATTGTGTCTCCTGTAAACAGCATACAGTTGGCACTTGTCTTCTTATCCATTCTACCAATCTTTGCCTTTTAATTGTATTAATTCATTCATGTTTAATGTTCTTATTGACATGGTTTGAATTATGTCTGCCATTTTGCTTTTGTTTTCTGTATTTGCATTGAATGGATATTTTCTAGTGTAACTTTGTAATAACTTTGATAATTTTTAAAACTATATTTTTTGAGCTAATCTCTCAGTGGTTACTCTAAGTATATATGTTAACTTATCAGAAAATATATTTTAAACAATCAGAATCAGATTTATACTAACATAATTCCAATGAGATAGAGAAAATTTACTCATATATAGCTCTATTCCCCCCTCACATTTTAGTTATTATTTTTATACATATCACATCTATAAATGTTACAAGCCCAACTATACCTTATTGGTAGTACTACTTTATATATTTTAGTCTTACTTTTAAATGAGCTAAGACAGAAGGGTAAATACATATTTATAGCTTTTTTTGTTTTAAACATTTACCTTCTTATTTACCATTTCTGGTTTTAAAAATTTCTTCCTGTGAATTTGAGTTACCATCTTATGTCATTTCCTTACCTGAATATAGCTTTGTTTCTGCAAATATTCATCAAATGTGTTACATTTCTATATTTATTTTGTAGGCTCAACAATAAATTATATATATATATATACATATATATATACATACATATGTATATAGTTTTATGCAATTGCTTTTAAAATCCGCTTTGAGGAGAAATAAAATTAGTCTTTTATAATTAACGATATGATAACCTTTACCGGCACCCTTTGTTTGCACCTGTGGATTTGAATCACTGTCTGATGTCACTTCTTTTTTGCTTAAAGAACTTCCTTTAGTATTTTTTGAAAGACAGGTCTGCTAACCATGAATTCTCTCAGTTTTTGTTATCTTGGAATGTCTTTATTTTGCCTTAATTTTTTTTTTTTAACCAGCACTTTGAATTAGTTACCTGTTTATTTTTAAATATTTATTTGGCTGCGCCGGGTCTTAGTTGTGGCACGCAGGAGCTTCTTTGCCACGTACGGAATCTTCCTTGCGGTATGCGGGATCTTTTTAGTTGCAGCATGCAGGATCTTTAGTTACAGCATGTGAACTCTTAGTTGCAGCATGTGGGTTCTAGTTCCCTGACCAGAGATCGAACCTGGGTCCCCTGCATTGGGAGTGTGGAGTCTTAGCCACTAGACCACCAGGGAAGTCTCTAAACCAGCACTTTGAACATGTAATCCCACTGACTTCTTGCCTCTGTTGTTATTTTATGAGAAGTCAGCTGTTAACCTTACTGGGGTTTCTTTCCTTATACTGAATTAATATTCTATGCTCCTTTCAAAATTTTATCTTTGTCCTTCAACATTTGATTATGATGTGTTTCGGTATAGATCTCTTTGCATCTGTCCTACATCGAGTCCTTTGAGAATTTTGGATGGGTAGATTAATGTTCTTCATCAAATTTTAAAAATTTGCAGCAGTGATTACTTAACATTTTTTAATGCTCCTCTCTCTCTCCTCCCTTTTCAGTACTTCCATTTAGTGTATGCTTGAGTGCTTAAATATTGTCTCACATTTGTCAGAGGCTTTGATCATTTTACTCTATTTTTTTATCACTCTGTTTTCAGATTGCATAATCTCCATAAATCTATTTTAAAGTTAGCTGATTCTTCCTTCTGCCAGCTTATATCTACTGTTTAGCTCTGCTAGAAAAATGTTCATTTCTGTTATTGTAATTTTCAACTCTAGCATTTCCACTGGGTTATTTTAAAAATAATTTGTATCTCATATTGATATTCCCTATCATTGTTCCTTTCTTTAATTTTTTAGGTATGGCTTTCTTTAGTTCTTTGAACATATGTGCAGTTGACCTTTGAACAATATAGGCACTAGGGGTGCCAACCTCCCGCATGGTCAAAATTCTGTGTGTAACTTTTGACCCTCCCAAAACTTAATTATTATTAGTTGAATGGAAGTCTTACTGAAACATAATCAATTAACATATTTTTAATGTTATATGCATATATGTATATCTATAAAATATATCTACATGTATTTTATGCATTTATGACATACCTTTCTCTTAATTTTTTGGTATTTCTAGGCTATGTGGTTCATCTGTGAGTTTTTTCAAATTTTTGCAAATCTTAACATTTTTCCAGTATATTTACTGAAGCAAAATCCCATATAAGTGGACTCATGCTGTTCATATCTGTGCTGCTCAAGGGTCAACTCTACTGGCTGTTAAGTTAGTAACAGTCAGGCCCTATCTTAAGTACTTTCTGTTGCTTGCTTTTTTTCTATGTATGGGTCACACCACTGTTTCTTTGCATGTCTCATAAATTTTTTGTTTAAAGCTGACATTTTCTATAATACACTGTAGCATTTCTGGATGCCGATCTCCTATCCTGAAATGTGAAAATGGGCGGTAAAAAGAATATACTGTTTGATATGACTTCTAACACATTTCCTTGTCTCAATTTTCTCAGAAAAGATTCATAGTAGATGTTAAAGACAAACTTAAGAAAGAGGAATAGAGAGGTATCCAGGAAAGAAAAGATTGAGAAGAGGTATAAACATTCTCTATTCTAGAGGATAAGATAGATACCTTTTTCCTACCTCCTCAGGTTGAATATTATGGGATGGATGGGGTAAGAGGACAGCTGGAAGGAGAGCCAAAGCAAAGAGAAATAACTTCTCTATATACTCTTTTTGAGAGCGGTGTTTTGATTTTACGCTGATCTACTTTAAAGAAAAAAAAAAAAGGGCTTCCCTGGTGGCGCAGTGGTTGAAGGTCCGCCTGCCGATGCAGGGGACACGAGTTCGTACCCCGGTCTGAGAGGATCCCACGTGCCGCGAAGCGGCTGGGCCCGTGAGCCATGGCCGCTGGGTCTGCGCGTCCGGAGCCTGTGCTCCGCAACGGGAGAGGCCACAACAGTGAGAGGCCCGTGTACCGAAAAAAAAAAAAAAAAAAAAAGCCTTATGAACTCTGTGCTTTTGGAAAAGAAGTGAGAGTAGGACAAATCCAAAGGAGAAAAAAGGAGAGATGACTATTTAGCATTGTCTTTGAAAATGAGACATGAGCCCTTTGAGTTTTTTGTCTAAATCATCTAGTGTAAGTGGCTAGAAGAGAAACAAAGGTACTTTTTAAGGAGTAAAATCTCAAATAATTAGAAAGAGTTTGAATTTGACTGGATTGTGTTCCTGTGTTGTTATGGTCTGCCAACCTCTTTTCCCTTATTTCCTAGTAACATCACCCCCTTTAATTTGGGGGGAACATCTCTTCCTCCGTTTCTCATTCAAGAGGAGCAGTTGATTCCAGTACTTAACCCCCTATCCTTCAATTCTTCCTCCACATTCTGTGAACTTTACTGTATTCATGTGATAAATATCTTTTCCCCTTCCTTAGGTCAGTCAAAGTTTGTTTCTGCTGATTGCAATAAAAGAATCCCTCAACACCCAGACCCATGTGGTAGATGTCTCTCTAGAACTTTATTGAAGTTGATGAGATCCCGTAACACATGATACTATTACTAGCCCAATAACACTGATAGCACAGCAAACATCTATTTCAAATTCAAAGACAGTGAAAAAGAGAATGATTATAAAATGAAGAATTTGTTTAAGAGAGCTTGATACTACTGATCTTTGAAATGCTAGTCCAGAGGAAAGATTGAAAGCGTAGTTGGATGCCAGAATGACTAGATTCAGAATTTGAACAGGGGACTGGAAGGAACCTGGAAAGGGGCCAAGCTATTGCTTTGAACTACTTTAAAGAGCAAAACAAAGAGCTAACTGTAATGCAGAAACTAGTATGAGAAAATCCTGCACACACCACCAAAGCAAGTTCTGTGCCCTGGCTGTTTCCTCCTTAAGCCCTACCCCTCTGGGACTTCTGTGCATGAGCTGCACTCTGCATGTTAGAGCACTTGGTCTGCCAGCTAGAGCACTTCTTCCTGGAGGGCCCGTAGCTGCTGCTGGGAGTGCAGCGTTGCTGGCAGGTTCCCTAGGGCTGCCTCCTCCCCAGGGGTCATCTGTCACCCATCTTCCTTGCTGAACCTCTCTCTCACCACTGCTTTTGCCCTCTGTTCTCTGTTGCTGGGCCCTCTGATGACCTCACTCCCGGGCTCTTGTATTACTTGCTCTAGTCTCTTCCAGACATGGCAGGACTCTGCCTTCCCTTCTGGCAGAAAAAGTAAATTCTTCAACACCTCTTTCCACGACCCTCCCTCCAGACACAAGCAAAGACACTGACCCTGGCTCATAAACATGAGCTCTGTTGGTTAGCTGTCAGTGCTCCCCAGGGCTCAGAAAACAGAGGATCTCTGGGTCAGCCACAGGTTCCAATTCCATAAAATCAAGCTTTCACCTTGCTCTTTCCCCAGGATGAGACGGGACAGACTGAGCAATCAGACCCTCCAGGCAGAAGCACTGGATGCCGTCCTGTACTCTTCTTGATTCCCAGGTTTCTCCATGGGGGATTACAATCAACTTCCTATGCCTAGAGCTCCATGAGGTCCCATCACAGCTAACTCCTGCTCTCTTCTTCATCTTCTTTCCCCATTCATTTTACCCCAACAGTCCCATCTGTCTTTAGGGGGAAAATCCTCCTTCCTCCTTCAGGCACCTTGCTTTATGGCTCCAGCAGCCCCGCCCCTCCCTGCTCCTTCCCACCAGACACATGCAGTTACCCGAAGCCACATCGTCATGGACTTTCTCATTAGGAGAGATTTTAGACCATCAGCCTTTCAGGTGAGAGTATAGTTTTGGGGATTTCACAAGTTGAGAAGATGCATGGACCTTTTTTTGCAGAGTGAGGTTGGCACATGGCCAACAAATGCATCTATCTCAGCAGGCTCCTTCCGCACGAAAGGTAGGTGCGTGTGCCAACGTGTGGGTGAGTCACATCACCCCTCCTCTGGACATCTAGTGTTTGAGCATTGGAGAACGGTAAACTTTACTCTTCTTCTGTTTTTCAGAGACATTTATAGACTTGCACTCAATGGTCTGTGCACTTCACAAGTTCTTTAGAGAAAAGGGGAGGGAGAGAAAGTTCACACAAGTATGAGAGAATTGAGAGAGGCATTGCAGGTGTTCGGAAATGATTCCTAGTGCTTTGTTTCTTTACTTTTTTTTTTTTTGCGGTATGCGGGCCTCTCACTGTTGTGGCCTCTCCCGTTGCGGAGCACAGGCTCCGGACGCGCAGGCTCAGCGGCCATGGCTCACGGGCCCAGCCGCTCTGCGACATGTGGGATCTTCCCGGACCGGGGCACGAACCCGTGTCCCCTGCGTCGGCAGGCGGACTCTCAACCACTGCGCCACCAGGGAAACCCTGTTTCTTTACTTTTAAACAAAGATTAAATTCAAGAAAATGGGGGCAAAGATGACAATGGAAGATGGACAAAATATGGCAGGTTTTAGGAAAGCATTTTTAACACTGTAAGGCTGAATAAAAGGTTCTAAGGAAACATAGTACCTTTTTGATAGTGTGGAGAAGATTAAAAGAAATAAACCTTGAAAAAGCAACATTTCTTAAAAGATATTTTTTTATCAGAATTAATTACACATTTATCTCACATAAAACAAACAAAATCCTGATTGGAAAGATACAAAATACTTCAGATTGAGGTTCAGTGGGTAGTTACTGAAAGCTTATTACATGTAAAGATTTATATCTGAGGCTTTCATGCATGTAATCTCATTGAACACCTAAAGTAATCTTATAAAATTATCATTATTCCCATTTTACAGATGAGAAAACTGAAGCTTGAGCCAATTAAATTATTTCCCTAGTGTCAAAGCGAGAGTCAGATGAAATTCTTTCCTCCCACCTCCTCCCCAGCTTTACTGAGGTATAATTGACAAATATAATTGTAAGATATTTAAAGTGTACAATGTGATGATTTGATGTACGTATACATCGTGAAGGATACTCCCATCGAGTTATTTAACACATCCATCACCTCACATATTTACATTATTATTTGTATTATTTTTGGTGAGAACATTTAAGTTCTACCCTCAGTAAATTTCAGTTACAAATACAAAATACAATACAGTGTTTTCCACTATAGTCACATTAGATCCCCAGATCTTATAACTGAAATGTATACCATTTTATCAATCTCTCCCTTATTTCTCCCAGCTCCTGGCCCCTGACCATCACTTTTCTACTCTCTGTTTCTATGAGTTGGACTTTTTTTTTTTTTTTTTTTAAGATTCCACATATAAGTGATACCATCTTCCTAATGTTCTTGAACTGTTGCAAAACCAGTACAATTACTGAGACCTAACAGAAGCCAAAGGAAATGACTGACAATGAGAAATGAGCAGAACCCTTTCTCCAGCCAGGAGGAGAACTTGCAGGCAGGCAGTTATCCTGTTGCCTAGTGGAAAACAGAAATTTTCTCCAGGGATGGTGCAGAGCCCTCAACTACCAAAGCCGGGGTTTCAGAGGGGCTCCTAATCCAGGCCTGAGTTCATAAAGATCCATCAGGCAGAAGCGAGGGCATTGGGAGAAGGGCACATGCCTACCACCTCGCAGAGGACAGTATTCACAACTGTTGGAAATGTGACAGGTCTGTGAAAAACAGGGGAACTCAGTCTCATAAATTGTCATGAATCTTTTGAGCCACTGTAAAAGGCGCACATTTTTCATCATGGTGGGAAATGAAAGCAAAGTGCAACTGTGAGCACTTGTAGAACTCGTGCTTCAACTGCAGGAGGGCTTGGCCTACCCACAGCCCAAGATGATGTGTTCAGCTCACCCTGACTGGGAGGCAGGGGTCTTACTCCTTTTGAGTGGTCTTCCCTGCCTAGTAAAATCAGGTCTTGGAGAGACGCCCACACCCTACTCCTTTTATTCATGCTCTGCTCACGCCTCTCTTGGGCGTCTGTGGGGCTGAATCCCTTTATTTCAAAATGAGAGGCGCTGTTTTAAAACAATTCTCTTACAGAACTCAGGCAGCCTAATATCTCAAGTAAGAGTAAAAATAACTGATGCTCAAGCTTTCTTGGAGGGCTTATTTGGAGGTTTGGGTAGAGCCAAGGAAGAATCATGGTGATGGTTTAGTATAAGAGAACTCTACCAGCCTAGGAGTCAGAAGCCCTTGATGCCAGGTCTGGCGTTCAAGGTTAAGGGGTGATTTTATTTTTATTAAAAAAATATTTTATTGAAGTATAAAAGTATAAACTATTGCTGTGTGATATTATATAAGTTACAGGGGTACAACATAGTGATTCAAAATTTTTAAGGGTTAAGCTCCATTTATAGTTATAAAATATTGGCTATATTCCCTGTGTTGTACAATATATCCTTGTAGCTTATTTTATACAGAATAGTTTGTACCTTCTAATCCGCTACACTTATCTTGCCCGTCCCTGCTTACCTCTCCCTACTGGTAACCACTGGTTTGTTCTCTATATCCATGAGCCTGTTTCTTTTTTGTTATATTCACTAGTTTCTTGTATTTCTTAGATTCCACATATAAGTGAAATCACACAGTATATGTCTTTCTCTGACATTTCACTTAGCACAATGCCCTCCAAGTCCATCCATGTTGCTGCAAATGGCAAAATTTCATGCTTTTTTATGGCTGAGTAGTATTCCATTGTATATAATACCACATATTCTTTATCCATTCATCTGTCGATGGACACTGAGGTTACTTCTGTGTCTTGGTTATTGTAAATAGTGCTGCTATGAACATAGGGGTGCATGTATCTTTTTGAATTAGTGTTTTTGGGTTTTATTCGGATATATATATATATATATATATATATATATACCCAGGAGTAGAGTTGCCGGGGGATAAGGTAGTTCTAATTTTAGTTTTTTGAGAAATCTCCATACTGTTTTCCACAGTGCTTGTACCAATTTACATTCCCACCAACAGTGTACAAGGGTTCTAAGGGGTGATTTTGAATGAGAGGCTTCTATAAAGTGGATCTGTTCTATAGTATTTAATGAGGACATAAGTAAGATGAAGTATATGAAAGCCTTAGGTATGATTCCTGGAACATAAAGACCTGAAGACACTGGTGAACTGAAGATGCGCTTGGAAGTGGCAGAAAGGGAGAAACAGGCTAAAGGGGAAGCTAGATATTTGAAGACCCATTCCCCTGCTTGGTGGGTTTTTCAAGGGTAACCTCTAGGGGGCTCAGAGGTAGAGGTTCTCAATATGTGCTAGTTTCCTTCCTGTTCTTTTCTCAGTGGAGTGGGCTTGATGGCCATGGATGATATTGATTGCTCCAGTGACACAAATGCTTCAGTTTTTCCAAGTGAAAAACAGGGTAAAAACTGGTTCCTTGGGCTCCCCTGGTGGCGCAGTGGTTGAGAGTCCGCCTGCTGAGGCAGGGGACACGGGTTTGTGCACCGGTCCGGGAAGATCCCACATGCCGCGGAACGGCTGGGCCCGTGAGCCATGGCCACTGAGCCTGCGCGTCCGGAGCCTGTGCTCCGCAATGGGAGAGGCCACAACAGTGAGAGGCCCGCGTACAGCAAAAAAAAAAAAAAAAAACAAAACTGGTTCCTTGCCACAGTCCACCTGATAATGAAAGAGGACTATGTTGTTTCCTTTCCAGGTGTGTGGGCTTTCCCCTCAGCCCCCTGGAATACTGCAGAGTACACTAGTCTAATTGTCACAAATACAGACTTATGAAAATGAGGTCGCTCTTGAGATAGCCAAAGTGAAATTTTGAACATCTGGGAACATTAGGTCAACAGCTATCTCTGGCTCAACTGTCACTTTTCCTTCTTTGGGATGATCCAGAGGAAGAGAACTGAGTTGTTGAGGAAGGGAATTGCTCAATTGCAAATTCCTTTGATATCAGGCTGGTGGGTGGAGTTTTAGAGAAGGAAAGCCTTTTTTGTTGTTGTTGTTCCCTATGACATTACTCTGGAAAGTTTAGATTGCTGAGACCATGCATAATTGACTTTTGAGACAGTCATTGGTTTTATGATTACAGGTGAGCTCTTGGACTTTAAGTTTGGCTGGGCAAGAGTGTACAAGAAGAGGCAGTATTGATTCTAGAATTTCTACATTGGAGAGGCCTTGGGTAGCAACCTGCTTGCAAGTATGGGTCGGCGTAGGACAGAGTGTGATGGGCTGGGTCAGGGGTTTGTTGGGTGTAGTAGGTACACTGCTTTTAGAGAGTATACTGCCCTGGGGTGGGTTGGAGAGCATGCTGGTTCTGATTATGGGAGAGGGCACCCAAGCCCTGTCAGCAACTCCATGGTGTCAGCTCTTAAGAGGAGATGAGTTGGAGAAGCCAGGGCAGTTGCTCACTGAAGTATAACAGACAGTACTTGACCGAAGAAGTTGGTTCGTAGATCTGAGTTCCAGCCCTGGCTCTGCTAACAGTCTCATTGTAGGCAAATCAGACTCTCCTCTTTTTTAGGTATTAGGTTAGTTATGTTTAAAATGAGGGAAGTCATCTAGATCAGCACAGTCATGTAGAAATATAATGTGAGAAACATATGGATTTAAAAATTTTCTAGCAACCACATTTTAAGAAGTCCAAAGAAACAAGTAAAATGATAATGGTCTGTTCAACCCCATATATCTAAATTATTACCATTTCAACAGGTAATCAGTGTAAAATTTACAAATGAGATGTTTTACATCCCTTTTTGTATTAACTCTGCAAAGACCAGTGCGTAGTTGACATAGCACATCTCAACTGGACCAACACATTTGAAGTGCTCTGTGGTCCCACGTGGTCAGTGGCTGCCATATTGGACAGCACGGATCAGGATGATGTCTGAAGGCACTTCCAGCTCTAACATTCTATGATTCCATGACAGGCCATCCGTGGACTGCTTTGCCTTTTTCTTAGTCATCCTTCTTCTTCTGGGTTCTCAAGTTTCAAGGACCCCTGTGTCAATGCGAGTACAGGAAGAAATAATTTGTGACTAGACCCTCCTGTCCCAGATAGGCTAGAGACCTCCCAGGAATAAAGCAATTAACTCCCCTACTTACCTTGGGAAATTGCCTTGAGATCCCCTGTGAAAGGAGATGATATATACAAATACAAAGTAATTAGTCTGTGAGCATGTCTTCTTACAGTCACCTACCTAAGTGCAGTCTGCCATGCATATTCCTGCCCGAAGCCTCAGGAAGCCTAATTAACTATCTCCTGTAAAGTGCAGGAGATGCTCCAGATGAAAGGTGGCCAGTGGGAGCCACACTTCATCCAGAGGTACATTTGAACGTGCCCATCCCCAGGCTGCACCATTACAAGCCGGGACAGAAGTCAGTCACTTTCTGCAGGTAGCAGCTCTTCTGCCTGGGGAAAGATGTAATGGGAGTGTTTAGGCCTCACCAGATGACCCATTAAAAGAAAAAAAAAAAAAAAAAGAAACACCCCCAGACTTTTGCTCCAGCGACCTTGCTTTGTCATAGATTCCAAGAAGCAGATCCCATTTCCCTTAAATTGCAAACTTATTGCCTAACTGAGTGCTCTTCTCCTAAAGCTGAAGTCACTTCAGGTAGTAAATGCTTTGAATACAGTTTTTCTCATTTTCTTTCTGCTAAGTTGAGTTGACGTTCAAGGCAAATGTGAAGAAAGTGGGGTTTATCTCCAGCACATGTGTATTTTCTCTTCCCAAGGCCCGTTGCTCTTCCTAAGGACCCAGCCATCTAGCAGCCCACCCAAGCCCTTGCTTCTGTTCCTCATCCCCTCCTGCCCTGCCATCTCCAAACCAGGCCCTGGACTCATTTACTCCCCTCTCATCATTTTTTTTTTTAGGTCTTTATTGAATTTGTTACAATATTGCTTCTGTTTTATGTTTTGGTTTCTTTGGCCCCAAGGCTTGTGGGATCTTAGCTCCCCGACCAGGGGTCGAACCTACACCCCCTGCATTGGAAGGCGAAGTCTTAACCACTGGACCACCAGGGAAGTCCCTTACTCGCCTCTCATCTTTACGACTGCTTTCTCACCATCAGCATCTCATAATAATTTTACCACATTCATTCTCCCAGATGTGAAGCCTCAGTGGTTTGTCTCATTTGCTCCTTCCTGCATCATCCGTTCATTAACTCAGCATCTGTGCGTACCAGTCGGTGTGCTTGGTAGGCAATGAACCAGGCTTCAAAGGTAAATTGTGCCCCTTTTGATGTTTCATTTTTTCTGTCTGTCCTGCACATTCTGATGTTCCCCTGGTTTCCAGCCTCCTCATTCATTCACAGAATGTTCTCCTCATTTCATGTGCTCTCCTGAGGCCTGCTGCCCTTGGCAGTGAAGGTTGTGAACTGTGCAACTCCAGGGAATAGTGGGATGGAGTTGAGTTCTACAACAGTTGGTCCTGCTTTTCCTGAGAAGTCTCAGCTCTGCCAAGGACCTCCAAATCTGTATCTCCAGGCCTCTTCTCACCCTCAAATCCTAGGCCTAGATTTACTTTTCTCCCCCCTTTTTAAAAAATTGAGTTAACACATACCTAACCAATGTGCCTAAGGTGCTATCTTAGATTAAGACACTTTAACAAAAAACTCACGGACTGGGTGGCTTAAAAAACAGACATTTACTCTCATAGTTCTGGAAGCTGGGAAGCCCAAGAGCAAGGTGCTGTTGGTTGCTGATGAGGACCCTTTTCCTGGTTTGTAGATTGTGTTCTTGTACCCTCACATGGGGGAGAGGGAAAGAAAGAGAGAGAGAGAGAGACAGAGAGAGAGAGAGAGAGCGAGAGAGGGCATGCCTCTTCTTATAAGGGCACTAATCCTATTGTGAGGGCTCCACCCTCATGACCTAATCGCCTCTCAAAGGCCCCCACCTCCAAATATAATCACATTGAGAATTAGAGTTTCAACACACGAATTTCGAGGTGGCACAACCATTCAGTCCTTAACAGGTGCTCATCTTAAGTGTACAGTTGCTGTGTTTCTACATATGTGTGTTCTCTATCTGGTTCAAAATATAAAATCAGTCCAGCTTCCTAGAAGGTTCCTTCATTCTCCTCTTCAGTCAGGCAGGACCATCCTCTGGAAGGAACCATTTTAAAAACTTTTTGACCATAGATCAGTTTTGCTTGTCCTTCAACTTCAGATACATAGAATAGAGTGTGTATACTTTTTTGGTCTGGCTTCTTTCATGCAACACAGTATCTGAGAGATTTAGCGTTGCTATTGCCTATATCAACATTCAGGCCCGTATTTCTAGTAGTATATCTACCTACCTATATACCCTGCTGAGAAATCCAGTGCTATATATCCATAACCGAACACATTATTTCTATATTTTGAAATCTGATGGAGGGTCACCCTATCATCAAAGAATTAATACTGACCTGAAATAATAGTTAACATGTCAAAGAGATAATGTATATAGGACACTTAGCAAAATTCTCAAGTAGTTAATGTCAAAAAAGTTATTCAGAGTTGAGGGAGGAGTGCCATTCTCATGGGTCCACATTAATCTTAGCTGCTTACTTTCTGTTTGTGGAAAGTGGGCCCTGAGCTATCTTAAATAAAATTTTAGTCTTTAATAAGACTAAATAAAATGATTTTTTTGCTCTGGGAATTTAGCAATACGTTGGGTTCTACTGATTTGTACATTTGAATGGGAGTTAATTTCTTAGGATATACTATCAGGTTTGGAAGTGACTTAATTGACAATTCAGTGTTAGAAAAACAGTCTAGATCTTTTGTTACCTTTCAGCATAGAGTAACACTTTTAATCACAGAGCGAGTCTTAATACAAAAAAATTAAAAAAACAATATGAAATATTAACACCCTTATAGGCAGCCTCCATTCCAAGTAAACATTCTAGTAAATATCAGACTAACTCTATTGCTAGAATGGTGAGTTTTTCACTTTGCATAACCTTAAGCTTTAGACATAACGTGAATCTATGGTTCTTACTGACGTTCTACCAAACATTATAAATATCTAGACAAAGGAAAGAAGGAAACAAAATTCCAGTTCTGGGAATTTGGAGTAGAGAGTCAGGGAATCTCCCACTATAGGAACAAATACTAGGATCTAGGAAAGCGGATGAGGATGAACTGCAGATGTCCGGAGTCAGGAAAGAGCTGGGAGTTACTAGAAATTCTACAAAGGAAAAGTTAGCCTCTGAACAGGAATCAAAGTTTCACAAATCTCTGATGCTGTAGCCTTAGTCATTGCGACGCTTCTACTGTAATACACAGCTAACATGCCATATCATTGGCAAAATTCTAACCCCTTCCACACCGAACATTGTCAGTGTAGCCTAATGTGAAACTTTGGTCGTCATAACACACTTTAAAAATAGAAACAATAGGGAAATAAGATTTACTTTATACAGATATACTTCTCAGCTCATTCTGTGGTCATGAATTTATTCTATAATATAATGGATTCTTTAGTGAAAGGAAAACATTCGTCATTTTTGTTCCCCCAAAGTCTCCTACCTCTCAATCTCTTTGTGTAAGTGCAGTAAAGAGAATATAGGAGCGACATCATGATGGAAATGGAGAGTCTTCTAGTGGCCAAGTGTGTCTGTTGGCTACTGAGAATTTGGGGTAGCAACAGACCAGCTGAAAGGGTAGCCACAATCGGGGGGGGTGGGGTAGGGCTTCTTCTGAGCAAGGCTGTGAGGACCCTCATGTCAAAGAGACTGAGTTCCCTCCCAGCAAGGCAGTGACAAAGTGTGGAGTTAGCAATTGCCCTAACCTCTCTGTCCCTTTGTTCTCCTCTCTGAGTTGACGATACTAATGGCGTTCATTGAATATTTATTATACTGACTCAGTATAGGATATTGTGTTAGGTATAGAGCAGCACAGATATGAGAAACACACGGAAACTCCTGCATTACTGCTGCTCCTTCTTTACCATGAAGATGACCTATTTCATGAGAAGAGCTGTTGGCTTGGAGATGGAAGAACCAGACATAAGAACTTCGGGTCATGGCTTTGTGGGCAAAGGTCAAGGAGAAAGAATGTGTGATGGGAGAAACACAGCATGGTGTAATCCTAGAAGTGTGACTAGTAAATCAGGGTTGAAATCTCACTTCTCTGCCTTCCTTGTGTGTGACCGTGGACAAGTTACTCTACTCTTGGAACTTCCTTTGTAGAACGGAGATGATGGGACCTTCTCAGGGCTGAGGTGAGGATCACTGAGGTAACATGGGAAAGGTGGAGGAGAGGAAAGAAAGTGATAACAATGCTTCTTCATCCATTTATTAAGCAGCTACTCTTTCAATGATTCCTTTTTTCACTTACCAGGTGCTAGGGCCCAGTGATCTAGCAGAGAGCAGGACAGCCCTTGCAGCATGGAGAGGTCAAGTCTGCGGCAGCACCCATTAGGGTGAAACACAGCTCTTCTGGGGCTTGGACTGCAGCTTGGGGCCAGATCTGTGTTGGATGGCAGGTTAGGAAACATGGGCCATACCAAGAGTTATCTTCACTTGATTCACTTAAGTTGGCATATGTATTTCATCATATATTTGCTTTACCGTCAAGAGTATTCTGGGGGTGAGTGGTATAAAACAGGGATGGAGGGAATAACTAATATTTCAGTTTGTGGATGTCTGTTTAATTAGCCCAGATACTCCTACAAGACTGTCATTTGCCTTCAGGGAAGTTCATCTCTGAATTAAACTGCTGGTTTCCTAAGAAGTAACATGTAAAAAAAAAAAAAAAAAAAAAGAACCTTATTAAACCCGCTAGGGCAGTTGTGGATTATATATGCTTAGGTAGTTCTAAACATAGATAAGTAATCAGTCCCTAATTTTATTAATCTTGTAAAGTTAGATGACTGAGTCTTGGATTTTCTCAAAATGAGAGATATCCTTATATTTAGTAACAAAAATGAACAGCCACCACGTGGGCTTCCTGGGGGCAGTTAAGAGCAGGTTATTCAGCTCCTGCTTTAGATAAACAGTGGATAAGAATGTCAAGTCTCTAACCACCCCTCCCCCCCTTTTCCGGCTCCCCACACACTCCCCCCAGCTCTCCCAGATGTTTCAGATTCCAAGAATGTTTGCATTGATTAAACATTCTATTTTTTACTTATTTCCCCATCCCAGACCTTGAAAATGTTATCTTTACTTTATTGCTGGAGATCACGGCTATTTCTGGAAGCTGTGGGGTTCAGGGGAAAAAAATCACATGTTGTGCTCTTCTCTCCCCTGTTTTTTTTCCTTTTGTACAGGTGGGAGCTAACGTGGCTTCAAGGGCAGCTCTTGTAGGAGGAGAGACTATCTAAAGTCCATCAGTGAAGGATTCTGCTGGACTGTTCCCTGAGCAATAGATAAAGGAGCGTCCAGGGTCTTGTTATGTGTCAATGATTAAGGCATCTTCTTTAGAACCCCGCAGTCTTGGCTTAGTAGTTTGAGTATGGATGAATCTCTGTATGTGTGTGTGTGTGGAGGGGTGGGTTGGGTTATATAGGGGAGGGTGAGGATAGTCATATCCCCATATCCTGGGGAAGGAAGTCAAGGGCAACAAGGCTGAGCGACTGCAGTTTGGAAAATAAGTCGCAATCTCTGGGGTTGGCCTGTCAGTCATCTAGCAGTCTAATTTTAACTCTAATTCACTTCAGTGATTTGGTACCTAGGTCACTGCCTTCAAGCTATGCCTGGGCCAGTGATCAGAGGCAGCCACGGGATAAAATACAACACACTGGGGACTTCAAGTCAGGAGCCTCGGAATAAAACTGGATGCTGCCACTTCCTAACGCAGTAGCCTTGGGCAAGTCAGTGAACCCCTCTGAACCTCAGTATCTTTATCTACTAAAACAGGGGTGACAACATCTGCCTTATAGGATTGGCATTTCAGTGTTATTGTAAGAATGAAAGGGAATAATGTATGAGGAGATTCCAATCCAGCGTTTGGCACACAGTAGGTGATTTGAACTTTCAGGAATTCTGAAGTTCATAGGGTACCCTTTTCTGGGAAGGTCCCTTCCTAGGGACTTCTATGCTCCAAAATCTCTTTGAAATGATCTTCAGTTGTCTAACAGTAAAAGTGATTTGGAGAATTCTGGGTCCAGTCTCTATCAAAAGGGACATTATTTTATTATTTTTTTGCGGTACGCGGGCCTCTCACTGTTGTGGCCTCTCCCGTTGCGGAGCACAGGCTCCAGACGCGCAGGCTCAGCGGCCATGGTTCACGGGCCCAGCCGCTCCGCGGCATGTGGGATCTTCCCGGACCGGGTCACGAACCCGTGTCCCCTGCATCGGCAGGCGGACCCTCAACCACTGCGCCACCAGGGAAGCCCAAAAGGGACATTTTTATTCATATTTCATCACTGGCTGTTCTTTGTAAAGTTTTCCTCACTTGCTATTGTGTGAAATAGGGGGCTTTTGCCAAGACTGAGGGGGTTATGGTTTTGGGAATGATGGAGAGGCTTTATTTCCTCCAGTGTGGAGCTTTAGTTGGGGTCCATGGAATTGCCTAGGGAAGGTGCCAATGCTCAGGCCCACGACAGATCTGTTGCATCAGAAAATCTAAGGGTGGTGCCTGGAATTCTGCATTAAAAAATCAAGTCCCCTTGATGAGTCTTGCGCACAGAAAAACTGAAAGCCGCTGCTTTAAACTGTTATTTTGACTTGTGTGGCTGGAAATCAGGGAAGGAAAGTTGGCCCAGCTTAGGGTGAGAGCTGGGAAGTCAAGGTAGGAATAACCAAGGACCAGTTCTGCTGCCTTCAGTGATTTGAGGCCCAGTTCCCTGCCACATCAGAAAACATCATGTTCTATGGAGGGAGAGGAGGACTGATTCCCAAGCACTTGAGTCTGGAGTGAATCAATAAATTAACGCGCATTTAAAAAAATTGATTTATTTTATTTATTTTTGTTTTTGGCTGCATTGGGTCTTTGTTGCTGCACGTGGGCTTTCTCTAGTTGTGGCAAGCAGGGGCTACTCTCTGCTGCTGTGCGCAGGCTTCTCGTTGCAGTGGCTTCTCTTGTTGCGGAGCATGGGCTCTAGGCATGTGGGCTTCAGTAGTTGTGGCACGCAGGCTCCAGAGCGCAGGCTCAGTTGTTGTGGCGCACGGGCTTCGTTGCTCTGCTGCATGTGGGATCTTCCCAGACCAGGGCTCGAACCCGAGTCCCCCTGCATTGGCAGGCGGATTCTTAACCACTGCACCACCGGGGAAGCCCCTAACTTGCATTTTTTTTTTTTCCCTGGAGTTTTGGTTTTGCACAAGGTTCTGACAAAGCTCAGTGTTGCGCTTGTGGATACATGATAGGAGGCTTAGAAAATGTACTTTGACTGTGGATTGGGCCGGTGGGAACTTTTTTTCCTCTCCAGTAACCTTTTTGAGCCTAAATCACATATTTGCTGGCAGCATTAGAAACAGGCATGAATTAAGTTATTGCATTTCCTCAATTTAACTCTGTCTTTGTACTACTCAGCCCACAGGAATAGGAATATGTTTTCTTCCCAGTGACACATCTGCGGTTTCTCCTCTTACCTTCCACCCAAACAAACTTCAAGAAAGGGAAGAGAGCTTTAATACCAAGCACAAGGAGGTTTCAGATAATTCAGCAGGTTGTTGTGAAGTTCCTGGAATGGAGCAGAAAGCTCAAAATAGACATCAGCAAAAAAGAGGAAGTGGTGACAAAGAACTTACTTTAAAATGGCAAGACCCTCCTTTTATTGCCACAATTGAGTCACGTAAATTTTTGGTCTCTGCCATGGAGAGGGGTGTTCCCATAGATTGATTCATATTCTTTGTTTCCTCCTTGAAGAGAAAAAAGAAAAAAAGAAAACTACTCTGCCAATCTGAGTAATTCCAGCCATCAAAGTAGTGAGGACCCATTGATCTCAGGTTCACGCAGAAATCTCAGTGAAATAAGGCAGGGCTTAGAGATTCTGTTCCTGTGAAAATTCATTCACTCAACAAATGTCAATTGGGTGCCTACTATATGCCAGATGCTGGGATACAGAAACTAATACGAAATTGCCCCTTCCATTAAGGACCTCTTTGTCTGTGGGAGAAGACACAAAGTAAATGAGGAATGCTGTGAAATATGAACCTAAAGGACCACTCTGACTTTCTCTGTGGCCCTTTAGGGGCTACTGCCCAGTGAAATCCAGCTAAAAGAAGAGTTTCACACTTTAGTTGCTGTAGTGGGTTGTATGGCGTTCTCTCAAAATTCATGTCCACCCGGAATCTCAGAACGTGACACTATTTGGAAGTAGGGTCTTTGGAGATGGAATGAAGATGATGTCATATCAGGTTAAGGCGGGTCCTAAATCCAGTGATTGATGTCCCCATGAAAAAAGTAGAGGGTACACAGAAGTACACAGGGAGAAAGGCCGTGTGAAGATGGATGCAGAGATTGGCATGATGCTGCCATAAGCCTAGGAACGCCAAAGACTGTCAGTAACCAGAAGAGGCTAGGAGAGAGGCATGGAACAGATTCTCCCCTGAGCCCCCAGAAGGAACCAACCCTACCAAAATCTTGATTTCAGACTCTGCTCTCCAGAGCTCTGAGACGATTCATTTTTGTTGTTTCAAGCCACCCAGTTTCTGACGGTTCGTCACGGCAGTTCAGCAATGCAGAAGTTTCCATGGTTACTTTCTTCTTTGCCTTACACTTTGGTATTTTTTAATCAGTTTATTCTGCCTGGTTCTTAATCCCTCAATACTGGTAATTCCCTTGGCTGTCGCTGTCTTTCTCTCCATTCTTACCTGCTGTCCTCCTCCACTTGAGTTATTTCCAACATCCTTTTTAGAAAAGACTTTGATCCTTATAACATTCTCTTGTATCTATCCACATGGAACTGCTAATTCATGGTTCAGTTGTGATTCCTTGGCAAAGAAGGTAATGACTGTGTGAGTAAGCCAGAGTTTTAGCTCTATATGCTTTCAGTTTTACTTACAGATGTAAGAATGTTAACGCAGGGAGAGGCAAACCGAATAACATTTTCTATCATATTGATACAGAAGTTGACACAGAAGTTGAGGCTGGTTTTCTAATATTTCAAAATGATCAGCGCCAGAGTTGAGATTGAATCAAAGATCCTTCCCTCTACCTCCCTGCCGGCTGTGTCGGGCAGGAATGGCATGGTCATTATTCCCCAGATTCCAGCAGCACAGATGCCAGAGATAAGGCTTTCTCTATCAGGTTGGTTTGTCTGGGAAAATTTAAAAAATTCGACTTCTCTTCCCTTCCCCCAGACTCATTTATGAAGCAGATGCCAGATGGTGAATTTCAGATTGTATTTCAGTTTCTCCATTCACTCAGAAATTTTATGACCTTGGTTTCATATCCACAGGGGGAAAAGTGTTTCCAAAGAAGCTTGAAAATTATTGAGGGGGTTGAATGTCTCCCCAGTCACCCCCTGGGACACATCTAGGGGTAAATGTATCTTTTTAATCTATTCATTTTTCTTGTCTATGAGGGCTACCGGATACATCATTTAGAAAGAAAAAGTAGGTTAATTTAATCAAAGAAATGGCCCTACTCTCTCCCTTTGCTATTCCTAACGATGATTGGTTATGAAACTTGTTCTAGAAGGGGAACTCAGGATTGTTACTGGGCCAACCACCCACCATACTTCTGCTTTACAACATCGGCACCCAGATCACTCTACCAGCCAAGGAATAGGCCAGCCATACTGAAAATCATCACAGCAGCCCTAAGCACCCATTCCCACTTCCAAGTACATACCTGAGTGAAAGGACTGGCTTCTGAGTGGCGCTAGTACTTATCAGAGGTGTCACTTTGGGAAAGTAGTTGAACCTCTCTGGCCTCAGTTTCCTATCTGTAAAATGATAATTGTGCTACCCACCTCTCAGCATTACTATGAGGATAAGAGATAAGGTACCTCAAGCAATGCAAAGAGTCAGTACTCCATAGCTAGGAACCACGCTTATCATTTTTAAAATTACAGGGATCATCTGTGTATCTTTATCTATAGGCTTGATCATGATGAAATCTTCAATGGGAGGAAACTTCGCTTAGGCTTATTCATTTACTTAAGAGGTAAGACATCTTTGAGTCACCTTCAGTCACATTTTGGCTGCAGTTCATCTGCTTATTAATGTGTCTGGACTTTCTCGAGGCTCCTAGGCAGCTGAAGGTCCCATGACCTCTGCCCAGTCTCAGGTGCCCAGATGCAGGGACTGGGTAGAGGGCAGTAGGAAAAGGCAGTGAGGGGTCCCCCCTCCAAGGTTTCCTGCACACTTGGCTGAGTTGCTCCAGCCCCAAAAGACTCGTGCCTTAAAGGGGACATCTCAGAGGTTTCAGATAAGAGCAATTCACATTAGTGGGACATCTCATTGTGCTGTCTGGCCCCTCCGGGAGAGACAGATTCTCTGCCCTGCAACAATCACATCAATTCTTTCCATAACAGTTTTGCATGCTGTTTGATCTCCTCTCCTCCATTTTTTTTGCATATTTCTGACAAGATAGGGCACTATTTCCCTTATCATCTAACAGGAATTATAGTTGGTGCTTCTCAGTGCTTAAAGGAAAGATTATGGCTGGTGTGTTATTAGGTTTGCTAAAAGATCTGAACAAATCTAAGATTAAAAAAGCACCTACCTAATATCTTCCTTAAAAGGTGAAAATTTATATGATCTGAAGAGAAACCAGAGTATCCTAATATCTTCCTTAAGGTATCAATTTGGACAAAACATTAAGTATCTAAATACTATCCGAAATTGGGACCGGGGGGAAGATGGAGGGAGTTACAGATAAACAAATGAAGAATTATAAATGAAATGGGGACATTGTCTATAGGCATAGGAGTTTCAGTCTGAACCTCTGGGCAGCTGTGTTAGACTGGAAAGGGCATTGCATTTGAAATCAGAAAATTTGGGTTGTTTCAGCTCTGCTTTATACCCGTGCTCTTACGTCAGGCAAGACTTGAGCCTTAGTGTCCTGGTCTATAAATGGGGATAATAACGCCTGTCCTACCTGACAGACTGGTTGTGTCAATCAAATGAATTTAACGTCTGTTAAAATGCCCTGTAAATTACAAAATGCCCCAGAAATATTATTATCTGGTTATGGCCCAATAAAAAAGGGGCTCCACATCTGTTTTTATATACTCGGTGCAGAGCCGATCTTGATCTCCAAGGAAATTGGGATCGGCTAATGACTTCAGATGGAAAACTAAAGGAAAGTGTCTGCACAACCCAGGTTACCATCTATGGCAGCTTCTTGTCATTTCCAAATGAATCCAGGAAGAATTCAGCAGCTGAAGCAGTTTCACTGCTTCATTTGCTTTCAAGACCTCAAGTCATCTGGAAAATTACAGGGTTGGAGTTGTTGAGAATGTAAAGTCACTGAGGAAGGCATTTCTGGAGGGCCCAGTGGCCTGGTGCTGCTGGGTTGTACTGCATACACCATGGAGAAGTTGGCTGTTTTCAAGAGAGATGGGGTTGAGGAGACTGAACTAACTGGGAGAGGCTTTCTGTGTTCAGTCCCGAAAGCTGAGGAGGAAGTTAATTTGCTCCGGCTTTGCTCAGGACCTTTCTGGTGCAGTGGAGAAAAGACCAAAAAAAAAAAAAAAAAAAAAAAAAATCCTTCATGAATAGGAGGATGTGGAAAGCTCTGGACACCCTGTCTGAATTGCTGGGGCAAGAAGGATCCAGCACAGGGCATGGAGAATCAAGTGTGCCCCTCCCTCGATTCCTTACCTTGATCTCTTTCCTGGCGGGCTAGGCAGAATTTGCTTCACTAATAGAGCTCTTGAAAGATTTCAGCCAGCATGTGGGCTCATGTAGGAAACACTTTTGAGTGGTTTTCCTTCACACCACGATAGTGGTGGATTTACGTTAGGACCATGAGGTATGTCTTTCATAGCGTGCCCAGCTGAGGGATTAATGCTAACATCAGTTTTTAAGTTCATAATGGTTCCCATCTCTGGGCCTTGGTGTTAGAGAGCCATAAGTGTTTCCAGTCCCTAAAATTCTTTAGGATTAGACCTACCTCTAATGGGGGGAGTGGGAAGGGAGGTGACTGGCTCATGGTGAATAGGCAACACGCCCCAAATGCTAATAGCTTCATTTATTCACTGGGTTCTGTGCTTTACTTACTATGTTTTCCATGTATTTATTCTCATCTAATCATCAAAACAAACTTATGAGGGAGGTATTATTACTCCATTTTTCAGAGGAGAAAACTAGTGCTGACAGAGGTTCCATAACTAGCCCCTCATAGCCACACGGTACTAGATGTCAGAGCCAGGATTTGAACACAAGTCTGTCTATAGTTGACTGTACTGTTTCAACTAAACAAAGATTTATTGAGAATTCCTCAATCCACACTCTTGAAGATGCTGTGCTATCTTGCTCTATGCCTTCAATGGGTTTTCTATCTTATAGGACAAGAAAAGAACACAGATACCTGTAACGTAAGACCCTACATGGTAGATGTCTGAAGGATGGGTTAAATTCACCAGATTGTAACAATAAGTAACTGACCAATCAGAACAGGTTCTGACATGAAACAGTTGTCCTGCTGTATCAGTGGGTACAAGCTGATTGGCACTCCCAGTATTGGGTAAACGGTTTGAAAGCCATATTCACTACCAACAGTCAAGGAGGGATAAGGTGAATCAGGGTTACGAGCCTACAACTAGAACACAGTTAAAACTTTTGTAACTCAAGTTATAATTCAACAAACACTTATTGCACTGTTGTGGGAAATTAGCTCCCCATCCTACCCCAAGTGTTCCCCAGTTACTTCTGGGAGTTTGCCCCATTTTTTGTGTAACATGCCATGGGGTCTTTATCTGTGGACTGCTGGTCTCCTAGGCACAGCCATGTTTTTTTTTGTTTTTTAAAATTTTCTTCCAGATTTGTTAGAGTAATGGTGTGTTGGTTCATGGTTCCATCCCATCTCCTTTATTTAAAAAAAAAGTATTTTATTGAAGTAAAGCTGATTTACAATGTTGTGTTAATTTCTGCTGTACAGCAAAGTGATTCAGTTACACATACATATATATTCTTTTCCATATTCCTTTCCATTATGGTTCATCACAGGATATTGAATGTAGTTCCCTGTGCTCTACAGTAGGACCTTGTTGTTTATCCACCCTAAATATATTAGTTTGCATCTGCTAATCCCAACTCTCAGTCAGTCCCTTCCCCACCCCCTCCCCCTTGGCAACCACAGTTTTGCTCTCTAGGTCACAGCTGTGTTTTGGTGACTGCCATCATGACCCCCGCCATGGACTCTACAGAGGGGCTGCTGCTCTCCTTTTCCCTGTGATAGACTCATCATCTTAGGGGTGGTTTTACTCGCAAACCATTTTGCTGTTTAGAGTCTATTTTTTTCAATTCTCGGGGATCTTTATTCTCCCTTACCTGTCTGGGAGAGTGATAGCAACATGGTTTAACTCTGGCACCATCCTCTTTAACTAATTTTATAGCTGGGCTAAATGAAAATGTATCCTTCAGCACCTAAGTCACAGAATACACATTGAGCTCTTACTGTATACCCTGCTAGGTGCCCTGTCAGAGACAAAAAAGACAAGGCATATTTTAACTCTTGAAGGGATTTTTACCTTTTCTAGAGAAACAAGACCATTGAACACATGTGCTGTGATGGGGACGGAGCATTTAAGAGGGAGCTTGGAGAATCAGCTCTGCCTTTTGATCCTGGTGTGACCTTATTCAAGTCACTCAGCCTCATATTCAGTCTTCATGTTCCCGTCTGAAAAGAATTGGCCTAGATAATATTTCATTGCCATTCCAGCTCTTGTTTTCTAATTCCATGAAACACAAGACAGCAATGCTGAATGGTTTATAACCTACTGTGAGGATAAGACATGGACTGTATGTGTTCCAAGAAAGGGAAGAATCATGAATGTGCTGGGGGTGCCCCTGGAAGACTTGATGTATGAGAGGGGACTCATTTGAGTATTAAAGAGTAATAAGGTTTGGATTAGCAATAGAGAGGAAGAATTTGGTCCATTTCTATCCCAGGTATAAATGAATTGGGTTAAGGGAATTACTATTGAAAGTGAAATTTTAGTTAGTAGAGGTGGTATGTGGGTGGGTGGATTAAGTGTGCACTTTTGATGAATTTGTTGTAGTTCTGTCCCCAATTTGTTTTCCTAAAACCCAATTCCATTTCTTGTGCTTTTTTCCCTGTCCTTTAATCAAAAAAATCACATTTTGGGGGTGCATTTCGCCACTTCTTGTTCCTGAATTCTGAGGGGAAGAAAAGTTTATGTGTGTATTAATAGCTGTCCATTATTGTTCTTTCTGAAACTCCCTTCCCCAAATCTTCAAATCATCCTAAGGGCTCTCCCCCATGTATAAAGAGTGCAGTGGTAGTTAGTCTTCAAAAACACCCTCCCGGGCTTCCCTGGAGGCGCAGTGGTTGAGAGTCCGCCTGCCGATGCAGGGGATGCGGGTTCGTGCCCCGGTCCGGGAAGATCCCACGTGCCGCGGAGCGGCTGGGCCCGTGAGCCATGGCCGCTGGGCCTGCGCGTCCGGAGCCCGTGCTCCGCAACGGGAGAGGCCACAGCAGTGAGAGGCCCGCGTACCGCAAAAAAAACCCAAAAACAAAACACCCTCCCACCCTCAGAGAATCATGCCTCACCTTAATCATACTCTTGTATAGACCGCTCTTTCTGAATCTGGACTAACCTTGAAACTCATTCAACAGAGAAGTGATACTGCATGACTCCCAGGAATAAGTCATAAAAAGCTTTCATGATTCTTCCTGAATCTCTTGGAAGTTTCAGTCTTGGAAAACTCCCCATTGGAAACTAGCACCATGTAAAGAGGATAGCCACTAGGCTATTCTGAGGACCATCCTGCTGGAAGATACCCAAGTCATGTGGAGAAGCCCAGGAAACTGAGATGTCATGTGGGGAGAAAGGTCAAAGGACACCAAGATGGCTGACACGTAGGTGGTAAAAGTCACCTTGAAAGTAGATTTCCCCAGTCTAGCTGATGCCACATGAATCAGAGACACACCTACCAGATCTTTCCCAAATTCCTGACCCATAGAATCATGATCAAACGAAAGTAGTTATTTAAGTCACTAAGTTTTGGGGGGCAGTGTTTAAGCTGCAGTGGATAACAGGAGTGAGCACCACCAAGCCACAATACTATTCCAGAAGTGTTTGCTGCAGGAGATTGGAAGATACGAAAAATGGCAGTGGACTGTAAGGCTGGAAAGAGAATTCAGGCCAGACTGTATTATTCTAAGACACTTGGGTTTTTTCCATTAATACTGGAAAACTATTAGAGTTTTTGATTAAGAGAATGACCTATTTGAATAAAAAATTACCTAGAAATCTGGCTGGTGCATCAGAGAGGAAAAAAACGGAGCCAGAAAAATCACTTAAGAAACCTAGGAAAAGAGTAAGGAGGGTGTAAAGTAGGAAAATGGCAATGGCAGTGGAGAAAGGGGACTGGGCAAAGTATGTTGGCAGGATTATTATAAACAGAACTTAACAACTAACTAGATTGGGGGTGCAAGGAAGGACAGAGGAGAACCTTCGAGAAACCTGAGCGTGTAAGCCCTCACGACTTGAAAAACTGTCCATTAATAGAACCAGGGGACTTCGGAGGGGGGTTTAGTTGGGAAGTGAGGGAGGGGATGGGAGAGGATGGGTGACAATGAATTCAGTGTTGAGATGTTTTATTGGTTATCTGGTGTTGTGTTACAAAGTATCCTAAGGCTTAGTGACTTAAAACACACATTTATTATATCACAGTTTCTCAAGGTCAGGAATCGAGGAGTGGCTTCGCTTGATGGTTCTGGCTCAGGGTGTCTCCTGAGGCTTCAGTCGAGCTGTCAGCACAGGCTGCTGTTATCTAAAGATGTGACTGGGTCTGGAGGATCCCCTTCCAAGCGCACTCACGTGGCTGTTGGCACGAGGTGGTAGTTTCTCGCCACGTGAACTTCTCCCAGTATGGCTTCCTCCAGGGCAAGTGATGAAAGAGAAAGAGGTGAAAGGAGGAAGGAAAGGGAGGGGAAAAGGTGAGGAAGAGGGAAGGAGGGAGGGAGGTAGAGCCTGAACCCAAAGGAAGCCATAGTCCTTGCTATGGTCCTAGTGTGTCCCCCCCAAATTCTTATGTTGAAACCTAACCCCCAAGGTGATGATATTAGGAGGTGGGTCCTCTGGGAGGTGATTATCTCTCATGAATGGGATTAGTGTCCTTACAAAAGAGGCTCCAGAGAGATCCCATTCTCCTTTGCACCACTACTTATCCTGCAGGGAGGATACTGTGGGAAATCCACGACACAGAAGAGGGCCTTCCATGGACCATGGCCCTCTGATCTTGGACTTCCAGGCTCCAGAATTGTGAAAAATAAATTTCTGTTGTTCATAAACTTGCCAGTCTGTGGTGCTTTGTTACAGCAGCTCGAAGGAACTATCAATAAGACAGCCTTCCTATAATCTAATCTTGGAGTGGGTACACACTCTCCCACTTCCTTCTGTTGTTAGAAGCAAGTCACAAAATCCAGCCTCTGCCACAAGGTAGGGAAGTTAAGCTCCACCTCTCTAGGAGAGAGAATTTGTGGACATATTTCTGTTTAACTTTTATTTTATATTGGAGTATAGTTGATTAACAATGTTGCGTTAGTTTCAGGTGTACGAGGAAGTGATTCAGTTACCTATACATGTATCTATTCTTTTTCAAATCCTTTTCCCAATTAGGCTGTTACATAATATTGAGCAGAGTTCCCTGTGCTATACAGTGGGTCCTTGTTGGTTATACATTTTAAATATAGCAGTGTGTACATGTCAATCCCAAACTCCCTAACTATCCCTCCCTGCCACCCTTCCCCCCCAACCATAAGTTGGTTCTCTAAGTCTGTGAGTCTGTTTCTGTTTCGTAGATAAGCTCATTTGTATCATTTTTTGATTCCGTGTATAAGCAATGTACGATATTTCTCTTTCTCTGTCTGACTTACTTCACTCAGTCTGACAGTCTATAGATCCGTCCATGATGCTGCAAATGGCATTATTTCATTCTTTTTAATGGCTGAGTAATATTCCACTGTATATATGTACCACATCTTCTTTATCCATTCTTCTGTCAATGGACATTGAGGTTGCTTCCATGTCTTGGCTATTGTAAACAGTGTTGCAATGAACATTGGTGTGCATGCATCCTTTTGGACCATGTGTTTCTCTGGACATATGCCCAGAGAAAGTGGGAGTGGGATTGCAGGATCATATGGTAGCTGTATTTTTAGTTTCTTAAGGAAACTCCATACTGTTCTCCATAGTGGCTGCACCAACTTACATTCCCACCAACAGTGTAAGAGGGTCCCCTTCTCTCCACACCCTCTCCAGCATTTATTGTTTGTGGATTTTTTTGACGATGGCCATTCTAACTGGTGTGAGGTGATTTTTAAAATCACTGCAGATGTAAGTTTCAGCTGCTGAGAGTCTATCTAGGTGAAGACAGTTGGTGGACCTTAGGAAATGTGTGTATGGAATTCAGGATTGAGGTTAGAGTGTAAACCAGGGGTTGACGAGTTCTTTTTCGGTGTACTTTAGAATTTTATTCTGAGCATCTCCAATGTCCCAAGCACTCTGCAGAGTGAGGGGTATTCGGGGGTGAATAAGACAAACAAGGTGCCTGTCTTTATCCTGCTTACAGCCTAGAGAAAAATTCAATTAAGTCAACAGGAAGTTAAAACTAGAAAATTGTAATACCCTAGGAAATGAGGAGCCGGGGGAAAAGTTTAAGATGAGATTTGGAGGATGTGTAAGAATTAACTGGATGAAAATGGGGTTAGAAGAAAGACATAGAGGCCAGCGTAGGGATAACATGGAAGTTGGGAAAAAAGGATGCTGCCTAGGAGCTGGGGAGCTGGGCCATTGTTTTCAACCCGGCTGCTCATCAACAGAATCTGGCCCATGGACTTATTGTATTTGGCCTGAATTCTGTTTTTTTTTTGTTTTTTTTTAATGAAATAGTTGCCAGTGTTTAAAAGTCCTGGATTTCTATTTTCTTTAAAACTTTGCATCCTCACATGGCCCATCCTGCTGGTGCTGAGACGGGCTGCCTTCTTCTGAAGGGTCTTTGCTCTCGTTTATCCCCCTCCCTGACACTTGCAGTTAACTCCACTGCTGTTGTTGCTACTTGTCTCATTTACGCTGTCCGATTGGCTTGCTTTGCTCAACCACACTTTCTGCCTTGTTCTTGTTGCCATGTAAGTTTGCCTCCTAGATTTGACATTTGGATGTATTGGGTTGGCCAGAAAGTTGTTCGGGTTTTTCCATAAATTGTTCTGTAAGATGTTTTGGCCAATGCAATACTATGGTTCATAGAGATGTTTAAGTCATCCAAGATGATGGCAGATGTGGGATTGGGAGAAAAATGATCCCACAGAAGAAGAATTTTAGAGGGCATGGCAGAAAGTTCTGGAAGGGAAGGGAGGCTTGGCAGCATGGTCAGACGAGCAGGAATACTTGGCTGTGTTGGATGAAGTGCTGGAGAGGACTGTGTGGGATTATAATCAGGGCTGTGAGACATTGTGAGTGTAGCGGGGCCACAGTCTTTGAAAGAATAAGTCCTGGCAGTCCCCTGAAAGATGATGAAAATAAGAATAGCCAATTGTTACTGAGCACTTTATATGCCATGCCCTCCTCTGGGTCCCTCATAGGACTGACCTCAGTTTGCTCTCACGACAGCTCTATGAGGAGGTACTAGGGTGACGTCATCTTTTTTTTTTGGCGCATGGGGAAACTGAGGCAGAAATGAATTGTGCTATTACAGTTAGCCACAAGCAGAACGGGATTTTACCCCGGACCATGCGACTCTAGAGTCTGAGGTCTCAACCCCCAAACCGTGGGAGAGAAAATTTGAAACTAGCTTCAGAATGAGCCAGTTAAGACCTGCATTAATTGCATTTATATTGTTTTCTTTGTTTTGTTTTTTGTTTTTTTGCGGTACGCGGGCCTCTCACTGTTGTGGCCTCTCCCGTTGCGGAGCACAGGCTCCGGACGCGCAGGCTCAGCAGCCACGGCTCACGGGCCCAGCCGCTCCGCAGCATGTGGGATCCTCCCGGACCGGGGCACGAACCCGCGTCCCCTGTCTCGGCAGGCGGACTCCCAACCACTGCGCCACCAGGGAAGCCCCTAATTGCATTTATAAGGGATTCCTCCTCTCTGGTAGATGTAGAGAAGCCAGTCTCTCTGAAAGGAGGTAACTTCACTCTGGATTAATTGTGTATTCTCAGTTTAAGTTTATTATTTATTTATTTGTTTGTTTTTAAAAAAGTGTTTTTGGCTGTGCTGCACGGCATATGGGATCCTAGTTCCCTGAGCAGGGATCAAACCCGCGTCTGCCAGAAGTGGAAGCGTGGAGTCTTAACCACTGGACCACCAGGGAAGTCGCAGTTTTAGTTTATTTTTAATTTTTGGGCAGGCTCCAGGGAGAAGTGGTCTGTCTTGACGCTATTGGCAACAGATTCCCCAGACAGGATGAAGGGGACCGATCTTGCCTGTGAAGATAGTCTCAGACGGCACATTGGTGGTCAGATGCCTGGTTTCTCAAGGCTGACCTAAGTGCACAATCCAATCCAAGATTTCTGGAAATCCATATTTGTTACTAGTCACAAGCCCTTCTCAGTGGTGGGTCCATTCTTGAGCTCGGTCTGTTGGGATCTTGTGTAGTCAAACATGGCTCAGGGTATGCAGCCACCAGTGGGGTGCTGGAGGGCTGTACCTAAGCCTCAGAGAGTGCCCTGGCCTCACCAACACAACTGGAAATGTTCAATCCTGACGGCCTACTGTTCTTTGCTTCCAGCTCTATCTTAAGGATAACTTCACTCTAGAATGGAAATCTTGAAATTCTGATGGCTAAAGCCTCCTCTTTTTTAGACCAGGTTTCTCACAGAGGGACCAATCAAATTCACAGATGAAGATAACTTTAACTTGAAACGTAGTTTATCAATATGGATCTTTGCAATATGGTTTGGTTTATCTCTTGGCCCTTCTTGAGTCCTGGGGACACTCTGAAGAAAAAATGAACCCTTCTGGCTCCTGATTTGGGTAATTACCCTTAGCACTGGCTGCGAAGATTTCTTCCTAGCTATGGTGCCAGTTTTCTTTCTCGTTTTTCCTTCTTTTGCTGAATCAGAAAAAGCCTCAGAACAGAAACTTTCTCTACAGCGACATTTGCCCAACATAGGCATCTCGGACTGACAGCAATATTGCTGTGGCAGTTTGGACTTCCTGGAAATATTTTTTTCACAGTTGGAGACATGCTTAAATAATAAAACTAGGCTGTCATCCCTGGGTTAAGGGTGAAGGAGCTATTTATAGATGAACCAAAAAATCTATGTGATAACTCACATTATTGTACAAGGACAATGGAAAATTCTCCAGGAGACAGATAGCATAAAAAGAATTTGAAATTAACCTCATCACATTTTATTCATCAGGACCTTAAGTGGACTTTTTTTTTATGAAGGCCATGTAATTTTGAGTCCTTTTAGTTCTTTTTTAAAAAAATATAAAGCAGCAAGCCATTTAAATAATTATGCCAGGTCACAAACTGTGATCCTATGGGCCTGTCTTGCCTCGAGACCTACTTGTTTTGCTCAATAAATATTTAATATTTTAGAAAATTTCAGTTGAAGTCCTGAAGCTGGGCTCAGGCCCTCGAGTTCACTATAGTCTACGCTACTCTTGCCTGCAGTGCCCGTGGGCATCCAAGTGTGTGATTCCTGCTCTGGGTCTTCTCATGCCCTGTGCAGCCCAGATACATTCTAAGCCCTATGGCTTTGCCTCGTGTATTGCAGCCCCAACTAGTGTATCTTCCTTACCCCTTTCTTCCAATCCGAATCTTACATATCTCATACACTGCTGCCAAGAAGCCTTCTCGGGCTATTTTGGCCCATGGTGATCTCTCCCCTTCCTGTCTTCCCAACGCACGTAGTTCCCGAAGACTAGGGGAAACAGAGGAAACGTGATCATTAAAAGGTGTTATAACAATGTTATGACAAGATTTAAGATCCCTGAGGGCAGTTATCATGCCATCTAATTGAAAATGTGCACCTCAGTGTCAGGCACAAATCTTACACCTTGGAGTTCATTTAAGCATGTTGCATTTCAGGTTTACCTGGCTCATTTGTTGTAAAACTTCAAATAATGAAAACTGCGGGGTAGGAGGGAGAGCGGAGTAGGGGGAGAGAGAAAGAGAGGGAGAGAGAGATATTAATTGTGAAGAAGGAAGGAGGGAAAGAAGGAAGGGAGAGAGGGAGGAAGGAAAGACAAAAAGAAAGAGAAAGAATAGAAAGAGAAGGAGGGAGAAGGAAGATGTGAATTTGGAGTAATATAATGCGTAAAGAATCACCGAGATTAAAATTGGATCAGACCTTAAAGAACATCTAGTGATCCTCCCTCATTTTAGCGCAGGAAGTTGGTGTGACTAATTCAAGGTCATACTGCTAGTTAATGGAAGGGTGGAGCTAGTAATGTAGTCTGCAAATTCCTGTTACAATGTCATTTCTCTCTCTCTCTCTCCCTCCCTCCGTTCCTCCCTCCCTCCTTCTCCCAAAGCCTGAGTATGAGTATGTGTGTACAAACAGGTGAGGGTGTGCACGTCTGTGTGCAAGCATGCGTACCACGGTATACACAGAGGATGCTTTGGAAGCCTGTCTATAACAAAAGCCCACTGATACACCAGAAATCTTTTCATGCTAATGGATAATGGATGAATTGAAGGTGTAGTATTAGGGATGTACGGTTAATTTGAATTGAGAAAGGGAATCCAGGGATACCTTTTAGAAAAGTTTTCATCTGTATTGGTTAAAACAAAAAGTTGGTGCTTAAATGTGTCAAAACCCTTCAACCAACTAGAAAGTTTGACTGTCCTGACTGGCTCCTGCCCAGTTTACAGATGGTTAAGCTTTTACTGCATTTCCATTAGTTAGCAAATGTGATGCCTCAGCCTGTCTGAATCTTGGGAGCCACGGAGGGAGGCTCCAGGTGGAAGGGGTGCCCTTGCGGGCGGCTCCTCTTGCCTTCCTGCTCTGTGTGTTTCGGGGATTGATATGCAGCTGTTCTCCAGATGCCGGCTCTTCCCCAGAAGCAGCTGCGTCTCAGCAGGGGCCCCTTCTATCAATGTGACAACCTGCTGAGGGCTTTGGAACTCTTCCAGATGTAAGGCATGTTGGGGCTATAAAACATAATCATTAGCATTATCTCCATTTTCGTTTTAGAGTCTCAGCTGTTAAAGTTTCTTGTACAGATTTAGGGCTTAATTGTTCTCATTTTTCTTCATAGGTAGCTTCTTTTAGACAGCATGGGATCTTCCCATGGAGCTGCTTTCCAAAAAAGAAAGAAAGAATAGCTTATGAGAAATGTTCCTTCATTCTGGCAGGCTGAGAAGGCTGAGATTAGGGAGCAGTATTTTCCCAGCTGCAGTTATATGTGTGTCTACGAGCTAAACAGAATCGTCTATGGCTTTTTTTTTTGCTGAATCACAGGGCTTTCTTTTGCTGAATTCACTTGGAATCAATTTCTCCTTTCTTTTTTCTTTTCTCCCTCCCCACCCTTTGTCAACACAGCCCCTGGCTTCCATATTGCCTGGAGAGAATCTCTTGTTACTTCATTTTTCTTGAGATCTATGCCTTACTCAAAAGGGAGTATATATATATATACACATATATATATATATATATATATATACACATATATATATACACATATACATATATATATACACACATATATAACATATATATACACATATATATACATATATATATATATATATATATTTGGGGGGGCTGCTACTTGAAGATTAAAAAGCTAATGTTTCTTTGCAAGACTGTAAAAAGGCATTTCATAGTGAAGGTGAAGAAAATTGGAAACATGGAGTTTGAAGGTCTGTGGAAACATTAACCAAAGACACAGAAAAAACAATGACCTCGATAAATTTGCCCTTAGAAATTCATCTTGTTGGTTTATGCTCTAGCTGTTTTGTCTTGGAAATGGCATTTCTCAGTGCACAGCCTCATAATCACACTGAGTTTTGATGACAGGATTAGAAGTATTCGCAGAACTCCACGCTGATCTTCACAGGCAGGCGTCTATGGCATCAGCTCCAGGCGACTCGTGCCAGGAACTGCTGAGAAGCATTTGTTCACATAGGGAGCTCAGTAACTGGCCAGAAGACAGAGACTTATGCATACTGATGTCTAAATTTCCTGCAATGGTTTACAGGTCTTGAATTTGACATTTAGAATGTTCTTATCAGTTTCCCAGACAGTTTACAAGATGCTGGACAGGCTTTAGCTACAGGCCTCTCCTGAGTTTGGGTCCTGGGCTAGGTGCCCTTGAGATCCACTGTAAGCCTGGCTTCTCCAAGGACCCAGAGTCTCTGCAGAGAAAGACATATAGGCTGGACAGTGGGTGCTGAACTTCAAGTCAGAAACTCCTTATTTCACCTAACAACATAAAACAGTATGCATAGTAAGATCCTATTTTTTAAAAAAGTACATACACACCTCTCTATCTATCTATCTATCTATAAAATATTTGTTTAAAGGAAGATTGTAAGACACAAAGCTAATACTGGTTTTGTCTGGGTGATAGGATTATGGATTATTTTTTTCTTACAGAGAAATAATATTTTGAATTTATAAAATAGCCATTTGTATTCATTTTTTAGATTTTTGTATTTTCTGATTTTTTTTACAATAGCCATGAGCTACCTTTATAATCAGAAAATATCTACAGATGTGTACAAATTTCTTAAATATTTGAACCCCAAATTGGCTTCAGAATTGGACAGTATCAGCGTTGAGAGTCTTTTCTCTACAAACCTACTCGAATCTCATTGACTCGGGAAATCCACTCTGTGTGCCCTAAAAGCTAATTGAGACAAAGGCTGTGGAAAACCCAGACTGACCATTTTGTCATCAGTGTTGCAATGGGTTTCCCTAATACCCATAATTTTACATATCCTTTCAGCTGGTTATGTGGTGAGTTCACTTGTCAAAACTCTAAAATCTCTTATGATCTGTGTATTTTACTGTTTTTTAATTATATACCAATAAAAAAGAAATAAAAATTAAAAGTCAATATAAGGAAGAATGTACTTTTTCCAGACCTTTGTAATGTCTGTGAGATTATGCCACAAATTGAATGACCTAGTCAGACCAAAAAAAAAAAAAAAAAAAAAGTGCCTGATGGGAACAGAGTATTAGTCTGTTATTTATGTAGTACCAGAACCAAAGTATGAGATGTGGTTAATTTCCCTAGGTTGGAAACTGGGATAAATATAATATTAGGAAAAGCCATTAGGCCATCTCTTCCCTAAGAAACGGAAGCTTAAGACATGCTGTCTCTCCTGTTGGCAGACATCAGTATCAGGGAAGGAAGGTCCTGAGCAAAGGCCTTTAGGTGTCATATTGGGAGACTGACACATGAGAATAGAATAAGAGGCCCAGTGACATGAACACGTTTGCTGGTTACAAAGCATCATCTGTAATTAAGACTCTAAAGAGGATATTAGACAAGATAACTTACATGGGATATCTTTCATTCTATAAGTAATAAGGTAACCTTCAAATTGTGATTTTTCTCCCTCAGTGTTTGATGTGAAAGATACTCAGCCTGAGGGTTCAGGTCTGAGCCCAATAGAGGGGAGATGTGCTAGCAGAGCTGAGGGAATTTTGGGGGGGCATTTCAATAATGAGTAACTGGCCTTAAACACCTGATAAGACCAAGAGATTATTTCTTAGGACTTCTTTTAAATTTCAGTGATGCAAGGTGAATTGGATGATTAATCAACTATGTTTTGTTATTTAGCTAATGAGGTAAATGTAACTAGTGGTAAATATTTACCTAATGAGGTAAAATTAGAAAAATTCCAATGAATGTCTCAATCTTCAATCTTAGGTTATACGTATAGAAACTTTTTTTTTCTTTTGTTTTGTTTTGTTTTTATTTTTCGGCCGTGCCATGGAGCATGTGGGATCCTAGTACCCAGACCAGGGGTCGAACCCGTGCCCCCTGCATTGGAAATGCAGAGTATTAAGCACTGGACCACCAGGGAAGTCCCCTAGAAACATTATTATATGAATAATAATATTTTAAGTTTATAGTGCATTATAGTTTGAAATGCATTTTCACCTACATGCTCTCAGTTATTTACCCTGACAACCCTCAAAGAAGTCAGACTAGAAATTACTATCTTTTTATTTTAAGGAAAATTAAAGCTCAGTGAGGTTAGAGGACTTTCCCAATTCCACTGCTAGAAATTGGATCTGACCCCCACTTTGACTTCTGATATCCCCGATTCAAAAGGGACCCATGCTACTTATTTCTACTTTTGAAAAATCCAGTTAACCAGAATCCACTATATTAATGGTCTCAGACACTCCAGATAAGTGAGTATCTTGTGCCTTCTATTTACTGAGTCTGCATCAACTGCAGGCTCCTCACGCCATCACTGGTCTGTGCACTCAAATCGGGTCACTGTGACAGTAATAATTTAAATTTCTCCAGATCAGGCTAACCCCTTGAACAAGGTAGGAACTTCAACCCTCAGTTCCCCACTACCCACCACGTTATTTCCTTCTCGGCATGTTCTGTGAGTTCTCATGAACGATCTCATTTCTTCCCACTACGGGCCCATGGGCTTGGTGGTACTTGGAGGGCAGCCCCAGACCACTGCTATTGCCATCATGGCCTCCTGGGATGCTGTATCTGACAAGGGTGTCCTTGCTCAGGCCCTGCATTACCAACCCTGCAGATACCAGACTAGCAGAGGTGAGGCGAAGCTGGTACAAATGATTGGACTTGGAGATTCAGACAGGAGTCAGCCCAACTATGTCAACTGTCAAAATAAACTGGTAGTAAACAGCTTAGCCCATGTGTCATTGAAAGGGGTCTGCAATTCTTTTTTTAAAATGGGACCCAAATCTGCTTTTGGTAGCCCTAACCTTCCCTAAATTTCCCTGCTAGGCTGAAACCCTGAGAAACAGGCAGTATGCTTCTCTTTATCACATGGGCATCAAAGTAGAAGAGCTTAGGGGCTTCCCTGGTGGCGCAGTGGTTGGGGGTCCGCCTGCCGATGCAGGGGACACGGGTTCGTGCCCTGGTCCGGGAAGATCCCACATGCCGCAGAGCGGCTGGGCCCGTGAGCCATGGCCGCTGAGCCTGCGCGTCCGGAGCCTGTGCTCCACAACGGGGGAGGCCACACAGTGAAAGGCCCGCGAACCGCCAAAAAAAAAAAAAAAAATTGTAGAAGAGCTTAGCTCCCTTGCCTCAAGAAAAAAAAAAAAAAATCCCTCAGCTCTGCTAGCAAATCTCCCCTCTGTTGGGCTCAGACCTGCACCCTCAGGCTGAGCATGGAACTGATATCTGAAGTCAGATACCTGACTCTCCCCAGCTGCTGGTCTTCCCCTCCGCCACTTGGGGATGCACACAACCTAGGTGCTCAAAACGTTCAGCAAAGACCTCCTACGCAAATAACTTACGATGGCCACAACTATGAGTCATCACACAGGCCAGACTGCTCAGACATATCTGGATCCCACTTTTGGCTCAAGCCAAACCTCTGCCTCATTATCCACTTGGAGCAGCAAGATTAACGCCTGTGAAAAGATTAGCGCACGATCCAAGATAGAGTGTAATCAAATGCTAGACAAAATATACGGCCTCTAAGTTCTCTAGGGTTTCAGGGCCAGAAGAGGTTAGTGTTGTTAAGAAAGACCACAGGTGAGGACAGCAATGTGCCGAGCCCTAAAGCAATGGCGGGATTTTGATGAGGGACCCTGTGTCATTAATTCTACTTGAGGGGTATTGAACGTGCACATCCTTACAGAGGACACTCCATGAGTTTTCTAATTTCAGGGTTTTAATTGAAACCAAGTGACTGGCTTATTTTTTCCCCCCATCTTCTGGCACTAGAGAGATAAGCATTTGAGTTCCAATTCCATGCTTTAATGTACTGAAGTGATCAGGGAAGAGATGCAGTGTCTTAGATCAAAGTAGAAACTGCATAGACCGGAAGTTATTAGATTCTAGTGTTTGCTGATGGATTGGATGTGAAGGTGAGGAAAAGAAAGGAGTTAAAAATGACTGCAAGAATTTTGGCCTGATAAGTTGGGAGGGTGAAGGCCCCACCAGCTGGGATAAGGAAGGCTGCAGGTTGAAGATGTGTTTGAGGGGAGATGAGGAGTCCATTTCTGGATATTTTCCATTTGGTATCCACATGGAGATACCGAGCAGCCAGTTAGATATATGAGTCCGGAGGGCAGTAGAAAGCTTTGGGGTGGAGATACAACACTGAAGTCATTGGCATTGAGATGGGCTTTAAAAACCACCTAAAAATGGGAGGAGATGGAAAAAGAGGCCAAGTCCCACGTCTGAGCCCCTTGAGTTAAGGGGGCAATCCAACATATCCAACATTCTCAGTAATTAATTTGTATTCAGAACCTTGGGCTTCCCTTCCCTGCAAGCTACTTCCAGTGCAGCTTCCGGAATCAATGAGCTGCCACGCGGTGTCTGCTGGATGCTGAGCAATTGTCTTCTGCCGTGCAGGACATTCGCAGACTCCACTACCTGAGCCAGGCACCACTGCCATCTGCTGGGCACTCATGAGGCTTCTCCTGGTGCAGCTGCACCCCTGGATGCCAGGATGCTGTCTCCTGCAGAGCTGTTGCTGTCTGGGGTACGTGAGGTCTCGGAAGTGGGTGGAATGGTGGTGGTGTGTATGTAGGGGCATACAGGCTTACCAAAGCAGTACGGCTTACGGCCCCAAAGTTAATAGCTGAAAACTCCAAATTCTCCCTCCTGCAGCCATCTACCCCCATCACATTCACAGAATTCAAAGCCTAGTGACAAATACCATGCCAACATGAGGATTGTCCCTTCCCTGACCCCACTGGACATGCTTATCTGTTTGACCTTCTCTTCCCTTGGAATGAATTCTCCCCTGGGAGGTTTCTTCATCCTTCATTCAAATAGACATTTGGCAAGTGTAGCACATCGGTTTGCCAGACATGCCTAGATATGCATCAGTCCAAACAGTGGGGCTTTTAGGCGTATCATGGGGCCCAAGTTCAGACTTTTTCATATGAGAATGCATCTCGCATATTAGTTACTCGGAAGTCTACTGGTTTAGCTTGCCACATATCTGATTCATAGTAACATGCAAAAAGATGGGATCTGCTGATGTGTAGGTTTGTTTTCTGAAACGTCTTTGATCATTAGTCTGAAGGAAACAGAATTTCGACTAGCATCAGCTAAGACAGAGCACTTATGTGGCAGTTGCGAGCCATTTGCTATTTAGCTGGTTTGGAGGTGAAAATATGCAGAAGTCTTCTGGACAGTCATTATGCTTTTACATAGTGCACAACGCTTAAAAGTATGTGGAAATGTGACTATTTTTTTTTAAACTCATTACTTTTAAACGTTTTTTCCAAAGACTGTTTGCTTTTAGTTTAATTTAATTTTTTATTTTTGGCTGCGTTGGGTCTTCCTTGCTGCGGGCGGGCCTTCTCTAGTTGCCGCGAGCGGGGGCTACTCTTCGTTGCGGTGCACGGGCTTCTCATTGCGGTGGCTTCTCTTGTTGCGGAGCACGGGCTCTAGGCACGCGGGCTTCAGTAGTTGTGGCTCGCGAGCTCTAGAGCGCAGCCTCAGCGGTTGTGGTGCACGCGGTTAGTCGCTCTGCGGCATGTGGGATCTTCCCGGACCGGGGCTCGAACCCGTGTCCCCTGCACTGGCAGGCGGATTCTTAACCACTGAGCCACCAGGGAAGTCCTGAAATGTGACTATTGAAATCGCATTTTTATTCATCTTGTTAGTTTTTATTATGCTCATGTTTTAAACATTTTTAAGTTTCAAAGTTTAAAAAAAATTATATTACCATTAGGAACCTACATAGGCCTTAATATATACTTGTTTTTGAAGGGGGCAGGCCCCACAGAAGGCTTTGTCCATGTACGTATCTTACTCGTTATACCACTTCCCCTACTATATTATCTGTAGATCTGCTGAGACAAGGCTGACATTCTGCTGGTCAGTGTTTATTCTGATGGCTAGGAGTCCCCTTTGATGAGTCCATGCCAATGTCACATCAGTCGATAAATATTTTGAGTAGCATCCCCGGTTTTAGATAGAGCTGTTAACCTATTGATATAGTAATTTACATTTTATAGAATGATTTTATATACTTATTACCTTGGAAAATTATAACAACCCTATGAGGTAGATGGGGGAGGTGTATCGATAATAGTCATTACTTTCATTTGGAAGATAAGAAAACTCAAAGTCACAGTGACTATGCCCCAAATTATAGCATAAGAAAATATCAGTGTCATCTTTAGAACTCAGGACCCCTGATCCCCAGGAAAATGTTCTCTTCATTAGGCAATGCTCCCTTCTCAAGGTTCTTCTGCCTTTTGTGTCATTATCCACATGCACTCTGGTTTCTCTTCAGAGTTACTATAAAGGAGAAAAGGTACAGGGTGAAGTAAGTCAGAAAGAGAAAAACAGATACCATATGTTAACACTTATATGTGGAATCTAAAAAAAAATGAAAGAAAGAAAATTGTCAGAAGAACCTAGGGGCAAGACAGGAATAAAGATGCAGACCTACTAGAGAATGGACTGGAGGATACGGGGAGGGGGGAAGGGTAAGCTGGGACAAAGTGAGAGAGTGGTATGGACGTATATACACTACCAAACATAAAATAGATAGCTAGTGGGAAGCAGCCGCATAGCACAGGGAGATCAGCTCAGTGCTTTGTGACCACCTAGAGAGGTGGGATAGGGAGGGTGGGAGGGAGACACAAGAGGGAGGGGATATGGGGAGATATGTATATGTATAGCTGATTCACTTTGTTATAAAGCAGAAACTAACACACCATTGTAAAGCAATTATACTCTAATAAAGCTGTTAAAAAATAAAAAAAATTAAAAATTAAAAAAAGTAGGAGAAAAGGTAGAAACTTTTGCTTGGACATACTTCCCACAATTCCTTCTGTTTACAAAGTGGCATCGCCTCCTCATTCTGGGTTTGCATGTTTGGGAGGAATGTCCTATCTACATGGAAAAATGAAGATGTGAATTTATAGGCTGATGTATAAGCTAGAGGAGAGGAGTGTTTGGTGGGTGATGACAGGTGTGTGAGGGCTGTGAGGTTGTGAGCAGGTGGGTGAGAGGGTGTGATGGAGCACAGTGATGTCAGGCTGAGTAACATTTCCTCTCCACAGGGTAATTTACTATGGGACACTTGACACAGCAGGAAATGGAGGAGTAGATAGTGTAAGAACAGCTGGAACACCTGGAGAAACTTTATACTTGGAGGGAACTGTGGATTCAACGTCTTCATTTCATTTGCTACCTGGTATTGTTTGTTATCTTCCTTTGGATGGCTTAGCTGTTGTTTTGGGGTTTTTTTTCCCCCTAACTGCGTGCCAAGCTTCCAGATGGAAGGAATGGTATTTTGCCTCATTTTCTCCCTGCAGTGTCTGGCCAGCAGACATTGCATGTGTTTAGAACCCATTGTTAATTGATTGATTCCTGCCATTCCCAGTGGTCGTACATCTTATTGCTCTGCAAGCTGTAGTTAAAAAAATCCATGAGCCCCAATAAGGAAAATCAGTTCACAGTTGCTGCTTCCCTTAACTCTTAAGGAGTCCAAGCACAGCAATGCTGTCATTTTGGTCTGTAAATAGACTTTTTAGTCAAAAATTTAACCAAGAAACCTGAATAAACATTTTGGAAAGTCTGGCTAAAATAGTTCTCTCAGAAAGGTTTTGTTTACCTAACCTTAATAATTTTACACCCTTAATCATTTCTTTTCCAAGTTTTGCCCCATGATCCATCTCATCCCAGATTTTCCTAGTTATCATTTGCTAGCAGTAGAAATTTAGGGGCAGAAAGGATAAAATGTGAGCTCCATGAAGGTTAAGATGTGGCACAAAAAAGGTGATTGTAGTAGATTGCAAACATGGCCACCAATGATTCTTCTCCCTCTTCTACAGCCCCTTGTAACTGTGTGTATAGGTCTTGTCACATTTGGAGTCTCTTTCTCCACTCCTTAAATGTGGGCTGAACTTGATTTTTGTCAATGGGACATTAATTAATGTGATGCAAGCAGAGACTTGAAGAGTACATCTTCACTGGGACTTTGCCCTCCTGCTACTCTTGCAATCTGGAGCTGCCATGTGAACAAGTCCAGGCTAACTGACCACACGAGAGCCACGCAGCTCAGTTGCCTCTGTTGCTCCAGCTGATAGCCAGCCAAACCCCAGAAGCAGAGACACCTTAGCTGACTGACAGCTGACCAAAGACACAGGAAAGACCCCCAACGGAGACTAGCAGAAGAACCACACAGCTGAGCCCTGACCAAATTGCCACTCTGACAGATTGTGAGCTAAATAAATGGCTGGTGTTTTAAAGTACTAAATTTGGGGTGGTTATAAAGCAAAAGCCAACTAATACAGTGCTCACCAAAAATTTCTTGAATAGATAAATAAAATGAATGAATGAATGAAATGAAATAGGTGATTATTTTATGCAGTCTCTCCATTCCACAAGTAAAGAAAGTGAAGTCAAAATAGTTAAATAACTTGGCTAATATTAGACAGCCAGTTAGTGGAGGGGCCAGTATAAAATACCGATTGTCCTTTTTTTTTCAAATAATGTTCTGGCTCCCTAATAATATTGTAAGTTTCTTGGGACCAGGAATCTTCACTTCTTTAGATCAGCAGTGTCTAACAAAGTATTTTATGCATTTTCTCTATAAAAATTACTTTTGAACATAGAATACATGCACACAGCTCACAGGTGAAAAGTTACAGAAGATTCAGTGAAAAGCAAATCTCTCTCCCATCCCTTTTACTGAGCTTCCCAATTTTCTTCCCTAGAGGCATTTACCATCAAAAATATTTTTGTTTGCTTGGTGGTTTTGTTTTGTGTACAGTGTATAGTATACATCATACTGATGTATACTGATGGTCTGTCCTACATGTATACTGATGGTCTGTCCTACATTTGGTATAGAAGATGGTGACTAAAGCTTCAGGCTTGTTTCCAAAATTCAGGGAAAAGAAAGTAGGGGCAACATAGAAAAGCCAGCCTCCTGCTTTCCTCCCAGCCACCCATTACACTATTGACAAAGCCACACTATTTGTGGAGACAAAGTTGAGACAGAAAAGAATCAGGGCTGATCAGAGTAAATTTATCTTTTAGGTTTTGGTGATCTATATCTGTCCTGGTAAAGCTAAGGAAAACAACAGCAATGTGGAAACGTAGGAGTTTCCCAGGACACTGACCTAGATCCGTGTCCTTAAATGTTTTGTCTGGGTCAGAAACAACTGAAATGTATCTCCAAAGCATAAAGCTTATAAGTGGTTTCTCCATATCTGTGGTTCTGCATCTGCAGATTCAACAATCCCCCATCCCTGTCACACACAACTGTAGTTATTTATGACCGAAAAAAAAAAAAATCCGTGTAGTACTGGCAACAAAGGAGAAAGGAAAGAATTGAATCCCAGGACAAATCAAGAAGGATGGGGCTTTCAACAGTTTAAAATGTGGTAGAGAAACTAAAAAAAACGAAGGCTGAAAAAGAGTGTGGGGTTAGTTGGAAGGAGGCCACTACCCCATGGAAGTTCAATATAAATACATTTAAGTAGCAGCTGGGAGGGAAAAGCCAGATTGCTGGGGATTAGGAAATGAGGGAAAGAAGGAAGGAGGACTTACAGGGAAACTGAAGGTAGCACGTGATGACCATGTGTGCGAAGCTTTTTTGGCTATGCTAGGAGAGTGAAAGATGAGGTGGTAGAAAAGGAGAAGACACTAAAATAAAGCTTTTTATATTTTTTGAGGTCATTTTTAATATAGGGAAGTTCAGACATGTTTGAAAATGGAAAGAAGCTCCCAAAAAACGGTTAAAAAAAAAGAAAAATTTAAAATAAGGGAGACACATTCAGTTGTATTAATAACATATGTAACATTCTGTCAAAGTGCTTCAAAGTACTTGATTTCACAGGTATTTCCTATTCTAAATACACTTATATGCCATACAAATTTGTAGGTCTTTCCCTCTGTCCAACAAGGCAAAAAATTTTACAGTTACATTTTAGGTTCTTATCAAAGTTTTAAAAATACACATTTTCTTTTCTCACCTCTTCTTCCTCTCTTTCCCCTAATACCTTCTCCTGTCACAGTTCCTATTCTACACGTGCCTATTTGTTTCAGCATCCGTCCTGTCAGAGATCATGAATGTCATCCCCCTGACCCTGTCGGTCATTTTCTTTCAACACAGCTCCACAAAATTGTTCGAGCCTAAAATGTTGCTCTGTTTCTCCAAATTTTTCACTGTCAGAATTTTATAGTTCACCTCTTCTCTACAAGAGGACTTTAGGCAGGGACTTTTCTCCTTCTCCAGAGTGACGTAAGTTCTCACCAGCCATCTGATGCATAATACGCTTCCCACACCATCTAGCCTTCCATTGTGGTGACCATCGCATGAGGCAGGCAGACCTCACTCTCAGCAGAGTGTTTTTTCTACCACGATGACATCTCAGTTTTGCGGGGTGAGCGTTCTTTAGGTCCTCGAGGCCTTTTTCATGTGTGCCAGGGTTTCCTGCAAATGGGAGAGCTAACTTTCTTTCTGCAGGTGCCCATGGAAACAGGTCCTTCTCAGCATTGCCCTGCACTTGCTTCTTCTCACCCACTCCCCTTGCCTTGCATTAGGTATGTCTTCTTTTTGGAGGCTAACTGGAAGCATGGCCTAAGAAAGTTTTCACAAGAGAATTGTACAGTTGCACAAAATCGGATCGCCTTGATGTTACATTCTGGAAATTTCATGGCCCTGGGAAATCAGGGAGTGGGTGGTTTGTTGTCAGTACTCCCAACATCTCTTTCTGAGATTCTGTTGGGCCTCTTTCCACTTCTCTCCCCGAAGGGCTCTTGCTGTTAAAACTGGGGCAAAGGGCTTCCCTGGTGGTGCAGCGGTTGAGAGTCCGCCTGCCGATGCAGGGGACGCGGGTTCGTGCCCCGGTCTGGGAAGATTCCACATGCCGCGGAGCGGCTGGGCCCGTGAGCCATGGCCTCTGAGCCTGCGCGTCCGGAGCCTGTGCTCCGCAACAGGAGAGGCCACAGCAGTGAGAGGCCCGCGTACCGCAAAAAAACAAAAACAAACTGGGGCAAAGACATTCATGAGAAGGCGTCAGTAACTTTATAGGGAGAAGGCAGTGATGGATGTGGTCCTCCCATGATGATTTCTTAGACACCATGAAACTCCAAGGAAGAGATATGTTTGGGACAGGGCAGGGTTTCCTAGGTGTTCTCCAGGCCCTCACATTCTCACCTTCTCTGCTTGCTCATGAGATGGCTCTGACGGTAATTTTCAGTACTTATGCAAAGTCTTGAGGCTGCCTTTTAGCCAGTGCCTGCATGTACCCCATCACCACCTCAAAGCTCCATCCTGCTCTGACAGGCTGGCCCCCTGCACGTAAAGGTTGTACCTTCCCTGTCTCGTCTCTGGCGACTTTGGTGTTCAACTTCCCTGAACTGGAAGAAGAGGAAAGAAGAAGAACTGAAGAACCCTCCTGGTTGAGAATTCATTCCAGCACAGTTACCCAGCACCGAGTGGCGCCTCCCACACACAGCCCACGGCTCCCAGCATGGTGTCTGCACAGCCTGGCCCCTGTATCAGCTTTGATAAGAGCCCGGGTGTAATCAGCGCAGCCGCAGTTCTCTGGCTCTGATTTTCCCTTTGTGGCTTCTTCATTCCTGTTGATAATTAAAGGAAGCTTTTCTTGCCATGCTGAAGGCTATATAAAATAAGTTAATAAGTAATAAAAGAAATGGCTTGGAGCCAGGAACTGCTTCTGGGATCCTTCCCATCCTTGTGGTGTCGTTACTGAGGGGAAGCTTGGCTCAAAACAAAACTCAGCCTTTGGAATCGGATTGCTGGGAGAGCAAGCTCAGCTTGGCACTCTGCTGAAAATGTAAGATGCATAGAGAACATTCTGTGAGAGTGTTTATATGGGCCTTGGCCTTTGAAGGAGATGGACCAATGGTATTTCTTCCTATCTTCCCGTCTAGGATTTGCTTTTCTTAAACCCTAGATTTCTTAATTCTCTTTGTCATCTGTAACACTTTAGGGCTCATCCTATTGTATTAAGTTTAAAATAAATGCAGAGGAGACTTGATCTCCAAAGAGTATGTATACTCAAACATCAATTCCTTTTCCACCTTTTCAAAGTTTTATGTGGACCCAACATTAAAGATGAGTGCCTTGGGGCGTCCCTGGTGGCGCAGTGGTTGGGAGTCCGCCTGCCGATGCAGGGGACACGGGTTCGTGCCCCGGTCCGGGAAGATCCCACATGCCTTGGAGCGGCTGGGCCCGTGAGCCATGGCCGCTGAGCCTGCGCGTCCGGAGCCTGTGCTCTGCGGTGGGAGAGGCCGCAGCAGTGAGAGGCCCGCGTACCGCAAAAAAAAAAGATGACTGCCTTGAAAGAGTGCTGTTTATTTGGGGTTTACTGTCTGTCCACTTATGCTCTCTTGAAGTGGCCATGGGTCATTTTCCTCTTCCTGGAGGCCTTGGATAAACCCTCTGTAATGAGGTTTAGGCTCCATCACCTGTTTTGATTAGTCACAGATGCTTTTCTTGCATTCAGTCTGCCTTTGGCACAAAGGGAGAGAAAAGTTGAGGCCATTCTTCAAGTTATTTGGGTTAAAAAAAAATCCCCATAGTCAACTTCCCTGTCAAAAAAGAAGGTGATTTTGGATGTGAATGACCCAAGATGTCTGTCTCAATGAATGAGTATAATTGATGCTCAAGACACATATTTGCTTTTATCAGCTGTTCACGTTGTTCTCTGGCATCAAAAAGGCACAACGCTGTAAAGGACTGGAAGGACAGTTCCAGGAGCACCTCGCAGCAAAGCCTCTAATGCAACCCCTCTGAGGCCTCACAACCCCCAGTCCACTGGCTTGTAAGTACAGCACTAACAAAATTAACTAAGGTCTATTCTGGAATTACGTGCAGTTCATCTCTGGTTTCTGTGTTTGACATTCAGCTTCCGGTTTCATATATTTCTCCCCATCCATCCCTTGTACTGACTTCACAGTTGCATTCAAAACCTTAACGTGAACTCTCTTTCCTTCCGGAATGCTGATGCATCATTTCTTATCTGCTTCACATGTACTGTCCCAGGGTTAGTCTTGGTTGATTCCAGATTTTCTACCCTAAGTTGGCCCCTGACTCCAGCTCTTCTTAAGGTTACTCACTGTGAAACTTGACTGCAGGGCAGGTGATGAAACAGTTACTGCAGTACATCTATTTGCTGACTCATCCTGGAATCCCAAAGATATACTTATGATAACTTCCGCTGAAATTAATCAACCACATTCTAAGACCAGGGCTGCCACAATGCACAACTGCAGGGCACTCAGTTCACAAAGGGTGCAATGTGAATGGTGCTTCCCAGAGTTGTGCTGTGTGAAGACTTAGATGAAAGCTTTGTCCATGTCAACAAACTCTGTCTTCAACCTCAATGTACAAAACCATATTTTAGAAGAATCTGAAAACTGACATGTTTAGTGATTGCGAAAATTTTAAGATCAGACTTGCCATACAGTTAACTGATTTATTATTGTCTTCTGTGTCTACACCCTAGGTACAGGGGAAACAGCCACATTCAAGCTGGTCATCTACCATATTATAGAGACGGAAAGTGGATTATATACACCTACAAGAGACACTTTCTTTCACGGCAACTCTTAACACACTTAAGCATCTTTATCCCTAGTTTTCTCAACTGTTTTCAACCTGGGACATTTCCTACTATTCAGGGTCTTTGTTCTATTTTGGGTTAGCCAATCTCCTTCCTCACACATACTGAATCCTGACCTCCTCCTTCTTTTTACCTGTAAAAGATGGGTTTTGGCAATTTTGTTTGGCAATTATACTTTCTTATGTACCTTCTGGAATTCTTTGTTGGAAGGTTGGGAGAGATGGGTTCTTTTGTTACCAGGAGGACCAGGAATTGGACTAAGCTATAGACATATCCTTTCTGTGTGTGTGTGTGTGTGTGTGTGTGTGTGTGTGTGTGTGTGTGTGTGTGTATATATATGAATATGACTCTGGTGTCGGCTTTGTATCCCTTCATTTATTTACTGTTACTGTAAGAGGATTGGATGATATAGCTCCAGTGATATCACTGGTTATTGAACATGTTACCTCTGATGATTTAGTACTTTTTGAATGTCTACTGTGTGCAGAGTGCTGTGCTAGAACTAAAGTAGCAAATAAGAGAAACATGGATCTGATGTTATATCAATGGAGACAAATATTTCACAATTTGCTACAGAATATTTCATTCTAGTTCCTTTAAGTTACCTTGAGAGA